>NC_141700.1:129392038-130677038 GCF_964263255.1 Lissotriton vulgaris
GAAAGCAGTCAGATGTTTATTGGCGGTCTTCTCGATGACTTTAGCCGGGAAGGGAAGGAGAGAGATGGGGCTGAAGTTCTTGAGGTCTTTGGGGTCCGCTGTGCGTTTCTTCAGAAGGGCGTTGATTTCTGCGTGCTTCCAGCTCTCAGGGAAGGTGGCTGACGTGAGGGAGTTGTTTATGACATTCCGGAGGTGGGGTGCGATGATGATGTCGGCTTTGTTGAAAATATGATGGGGGCAAGGGTCAGAGGGGGAGCCAGAGTGGATGGTGTTCATGACGTGGGTGCTGTCTTCCGTGCGGATGGGGGTCCAGGCGGTGGGGGTCGATGCTTCGGTGGCTGGAGGCGGAGTCTCGGGTCCGAATCTGTCGTGTATATCTGCGATCTTGCGGTGGAAGAATGTGGTGAGGGAGTTGCAGAGGTCTTGCGATGGGGTGATGTCGTTGTTGCTGGCGCTGGGGTTGGAGAGCTCTTAGACAATGCTGAAGAGTTCCTTGCTGTTGTGGGTGTTTGTCTAGCCGCTCTTTGGTGGTGCGGATCAGCTGGTGGTGTTCGCGAGTGGCGTTCTTGAGGGCTGTCAGGTTTTCTGTTGTCCGTTCATGGCACCAGGTTTTTTCGATGGTTCGGCAGGATTTTTTTGAGTCTTTGAGGGAGTCTGTGAACCATGAGGTTTTCCTGTTGCCGGTCTTGCCTGGGGGGTTCTTCATTGGAGCGAGGTCGTTGGCGCAGTTGGTGATCCACTGTGCGAGGTTGTGGGCTGCGTCGTAGGTGTCAGCGGTGTCGGCTGGCGGGTTCTGGCTTAGTGATGAGAGGAGATGGTCTGTGGTGATTTTGCTCCAGCATCTACGGGGATTTGTTGCGTGCGGTGGTGTGATGTATTCTTTTTGAAGGTGAAGTGGATGCATCTGTGGTCGGTCCAGTGTAGCCCGGTGGAGTGGCTGAAGGAGACGAGGTTGCTGGCGGAGAAGGTGGGGTCAAGCGTTTGGCCAGCGAGGTGGATGGGGGTGTTCACCAGTTGTTTGAGTCCAAGGGTGGCGAGGTTGTCGAGCAGGGTGGTGTTGTTGTCGTTGTTTTTCTCCAGGTGGAAGTTCAGGTCCCCTAGGAGGATGTATTCTGGTGAGGCAAAGGCGTGTGGGCTGATGAAGTCGGCGATGGTTTCACTGAATTGTGTGCGTGGGCCCGGGGGTCTGTAGATGAGCGTTCCTCTGAGGGTGGTCTTGAGGTCGGTGTGAATCTGGAAGTGTAGGTGTTCGGCGGTGGAAAGTGTGTCTTCGGCGTTGGTCGTGATGTTGATGGTGTCCCTGTAGATGATGGCGATTCCTCCTCCGGTTTGGTTGATGCGGTCATTCCGGGTGATCTTGTAGCCGTCCGGGATGGCTATGGCGATGTCGGGGGCCGAGGAAGCGTTCATCCATGTCTCTGTGAGGAAGGCGATGTCTGGTGCTGTTGTGTCGCTGAGGTCCCAGAGTTCGACGGCGTGCTTGTGGGCGGAGCCTGTGTTGAGGAGGATGCACGAGGTGGTTGTTGTTGATGTTAGGCCCGGTGGGTGGTCTACAGGTTCGGAGGCAGGTGAATTTGCAGGCTTGACCGGTGAAGGGTCCCTGGGTTCGCTTCGGGGTCGCTCTGTAGCAGGCGGGTTGTTGTCCGGTGTTGAGTGCGTTGAGGGCGGAGGAGTCGTATCTCAGTCGAATTCCTTGGCTCCGGCGGGGGCCAGGGGTTCCGGCGTTGGGCGCGGTCCAGGCGCGGACAGGCGCAGATGGGCTTGCCTTTGGCACGGCCGCTGCGTGTCCTTCATATGAAGGGCTGTGGGAGGGAGCAGCAGCTGGGAGGCGGGAGCGGGGTGGCGAATCGGAACAGCGGGGGGCGGGGCCACAGGGACGCAGCGGCGGGAGAGGAGGAGCAGAGGGACACGGGGAAAGGACACGGAGGCAATAGGGGGGGGAAGGGGCACAGAAGGCAAAAGGGAGTACAAAATACACCAGAACAGAATGCAACAAGGGGGCACAGAAGGCAAAAGGGAGTACAAAATCAGCAAAACAGAATGCAGAGAGGCAACAAGCGAACAAGGGACAAGAACAGGGGCAGAGGGGACTCACATAGCAGCAATCAGCGGCAGGAGTAAAGCGACAGCACAGGCCGGGTCGGCGACACAGGAGGACCGTGTGGCGGCTGGGGGGGCGACCTGCCCGAAGACAGGGTCAAAGGTCACTCCCTTCACCGCTGCGCAGCCTCCATATGAAGGGCTGTGGGAGGGAGGAGCAGCTGGGAGGCGGGAGCGGGGCCGCGAATGGGAACAGCGGGGGGCGGGCCGCAGGGACACAGTTGCGGGAGAGGAGGAGCCGGGGGACACAGGGAAAGGACACGGAGGCAATAGGGGGGAAGGGGGCACAGAAGGCAAAAGGGAGTACAAAATACATCAGAACAGAATGCAACAAGGCATCAAGGGGGCACAGAAGGCAAAGGGGAGTACAAAATCAGCAAAAAAGAATGCAGGGAGGCAACAAGGGACAAGAACAGGGGCACAGGGGACTCACGTAGCAGAAATCAGCGGCAGGAGCAAAACGACAGCACAGGCGGGGGCGACGACACAGGAGGATCGTGTGGCGGCTGGGGGGCGACCTGCCTGAAGACAAGGTCAAAGTTCATCCATCGTGATCCAAATCTACAAGTAGGGGTCTTCTGGAGGGCCATGAGGTGTGAGGACTGTTTTCTTACTCTATTGCTTACTTCAGTGGGTGTTTTTTCAATTTGTTTTGTACTCACCAGCTCATTGAAGTGTGAAGTGCCCTGCTCAGTACACAGAAAACCTGAGAGGTCACATGATGCACAGCACCTACTCATGTTGTTCAGTAAGTGTACCAGATAATTTAGTTTTCAGCAAAACAGTGCACATTTTCAGTTTCTTTATTAATTTTTCAAAACTTTGAAAATAAGTAACCAGGTTATTTTAGAACATGCAGACTTTAGAATTCAGGGGGTAGACCAAGCCAGGAAGATAAGTTGCTGAACTCTGCATATTCCCTCCTATGGGTCGTTAACGTTCGGCGGGTGGGGGCGGGGAGGAGTGTGCGCTGAGAGTGATTTGTGAGGGAGATGTGGGAGCATGTAGTAGTCCATGATGGTGGATGCCCGATTCCTGGAGAGGGCTGGGGACAGCTTCTCCTCCATCCCTTCTCTGGTGTCGGCCAGGGTCTCAAGAAGTTCCCCCTGAGGTTTAATTTTGGCACAATGATACCAATGCTGCTGCTCCTCCACAGGGACCTTGCAAGACCTGCCAGAGAAGCAGAGTGAGTGGGATGATGTTGGTGTACCACCATCAGCCATGTTCTCCCATGTCCGAAAACAGGAGCAGGGCAGGAGAAGTCAGATAAGGTATGTCCTGTGCTGGTGACCAGGCATATTGTGTTCTGGAAATGGCCGGCACTGTTCTCCTGGTCACAGGAGAAACAGGCCTCAACTTTGATGTCCTTTTCTTGAAAAGCGACATTGATAATGTAGCAGTATGGACACTGCCCACTAAGAGGGCTTTACTGGGAAGTTGCTGCTGATATGCGCCCATAGCATGCCCCTAGGGGAACAATGGCAAAGGGAGAAGAAAAAAACCTTTTGGTTGTTGCCCTGGACCTTCCAGTAAAGGGAGAGACCACCGTGGCAGATCGTGTATCCCCTGGTTCATCTTCAGTATCCGAAGAACAAATTATTCCTGATGGCTGCCTTCGGCTACTACCCTCCACATCGATGTCAAGCCATGTAGGTGATAATGGAGGAACATCATAGCAAGCAAGAGTCCATTGGATGCACTGTTGAGGTGCCTTCTCAGGGAATGAGTGAGACCTCTGCATCACCTGAAGAAGGACCGAGCACCAAGGGGTTCCAGGGTGCTGGAGTGAGCTCTATAATCTTGTCGGAGGAAAGGTGGAGAGGCCGGAAAATAGCAAAAGGGCATCCCATATGAGTATCACTCTATTCCTGCTGCTCCAAGATTTAAATCCTTTGCTGTTCAAGTGTAAATCTTTCTGAAAACAGAGGTTCTACTGGGGGATGATGCAGTCAAAGCTGAGGTTAAGAGAACGTTTCGGCTCCCTAATTGTAATCTCATTGCTAGACTCAAGGAAGGAAGGGGATATGGACCTTGAGGAAACAGTGCAGAAGAAGCCCTGAATAACACAATAAGGTTAAGCTCCTAATTTTCATGCTTGAAGAGGGAAACAGGCAAAATGGAAGCATTTCCAAGTAATAAATTAAGAGCTGGTACAAATGGAGCAGGAATTCTGGTATCTGTCAGGCTCAGAGTGCTTCATCATTAGAAAGTGAAATTTTCTACTCTGGCGAGGATTGCCAGGATCTTTGTCAACATGGTGAGGAGGAACCTAAGAGAGGAGTGATGTTCAGGGTACCCAGTCCCTCGGATGAGCCTCATGTGACCAGAGTTCTAGTTTGGTAGCAAGAGTAACACTCTTCCCTTCATAAGGTGCTCTGGTTCTCAATTTATAACTTCTACGCTGGAGAATTCTGGAGGTCATAAAGCATGTGTGCCCATCCCCCAATAGTTATACCAAAGGGGATGATGGACGGAGCATTTGAGCAAATCAAACACTCACCCCCAGTCAACTGATCTGGGTTTAATCCATCATCATTCTTTAGCTCACTCCACCACCCCAGTTCAGACATGGCCATATGCAAATCAGTCTGACCCTGTGCCTCATGGGAACAGTCCAGCCCGAACTGCTAAGCCATGTCTTCCCTGGACCTGAAACAAGCATCCTGGGACCGGTTTCGGATTCATAATCCTCACCAGCCAGGCTATCTTGAATCCAGTTTTAACGTGAGCAAGGGACCCACGTCTGGGCATACCCTGCCAACTTAGGGCGAACAAAGCGATTCCAAAGTAGCATGGAATTTATCAGAACTATTGAGGGAAGGGTATCATGACACACTTGATCTTTCACCACCCGCGAGTCATGGCCCCCCCCCACCACACTCAAGAGGTAATAAATAGCAAATAACACTTGGAGCATCAAAATAAAAAAGTGCCAAGCTAGTGACTTATACACAGATTATTATACACAATCATGAGCAGCTTTTGCTGTAGCGTATTAAAAGTCAAATAATATTAGCAGAAAAATACTGCAGACCTAGATCTAAGAAATATCAATAACCTGCTTCCAGACATCCGTGCCTGCCTCACACTTAACTAGTCTAGGCAACATTCTCACAAGAGTGGAAAGGTGCACACCACACACAAAATGCAACAAGTCTACCATGGGGTGGGCCATATAACCTGTCTATTTGTTGCTTGGGTTCATTGAATCTCTCACAAATCAGCTGGTATGCAGAAATGCTTCAATCAACGTCTCTGTTTTGTGTACTGTGCCATAAGGCGTCATGCTATGTGCCGCTTCTGCTCTGAAGTAGGCCTTTCTGGCTGAAAGGGCAATGGGTTCATACCAAACAAAATAAATACAAACTCTCCTTTCCCTTTAAACACCAAAAGGCATGGATGTGCCTATGTTTCATTATACTTTTTCACCGTAGAATAACTGAAAGCGAATAGCGTAAATCATGACTATAGATCAACAAGCTAATGGTGAAAAGAGCTACCCCTATACAATGTTCAGTTTGACAAAATAAGAAGATATTGCAACATCAGCAATGGATAATGAAATGACAGCAGCCATGCCCATAATCCCAGGTCAGCATTACTAACTAGAAAGCCTTATTTTCAAGACACACTCCAATGTTGGGTGAACATTTTCAGTAGAAAGGGGAGTTAGTTCTTTCCCCAAAGCCTTCTATTATTTCTTATAACTTGGAAAGTCACTCAGTGCTGACACACGGTGGAGACTCACCTTCGGCTGGTTGACCAGGTAGCGGCAGAGTTCCCCAATGTACTGGAACACGGTGACGTCATACTTCTTGCATTCATTCCAGAACTGGCTAGCTGAGAACTTCTTCTTCAGCACACAGGTGGAACCTAGGGAGTAATGACACAGGACTAAGAGGGGCTTCTGCTCAAACAATATTGTCTGTGTTCAATATGCAAATAAATAAAAATAAATGCAAAACCCCAAAGCTTTTTCTAAGAGCCAACGCTTGCAGGTTCTGTTTCTACCCTGTGTTATCCCTTTGGCAGTGGTTTCGTGTTTCTCTTACTTTCTTTATCACTTTTTCCCTTTTTTGCTTGCTCTGGGCCAATCAATCAATCAGGGGAATTGTAAGCGCGCTACTCACCCGTGAGGGTCTCAAGGCGCTGGGGGGGAGGGGGTAAGCAGCTCCGTTCAGTCGAAGAGCCAGGTCTTGAGCATCTTCCTGAAGATGTTCAGGGAGGGGGCGTCTGATGTCGAGCGGGAGCTCGTTCCAGGTCTTGTCTGCGATTTAGGAGAAGGTTCTTCCACCTGTTCTGGCTCTGCGGATGCACAGGATTTCCGCGCGGGCTAGGTCGGTGGATCGGATGTTTGTCTTGGGTAGTTGGAGGGTGATTCTCTCGTTGAGGTATTGGGGTCCGGTGTTGTGGATGCATTTGTAGGCGTGGGTGATATCTTGAAAGTGACTTCTCTACGGGGAGCCAGTGGAGGTTCCGTAGGTGTTGGGGGTGTGCTCATGTCGAGGAATGTCGAGGATGAGTCTGGCTGCGGTGTTCTGTATGGTCTGGAGCTTGCGGATCAGAGACATGTTGATCCCAGCATTGAGGGCGTTTCCGTAGTCCAGTCTGGTGGTGATGAGCATGTGGGTGTTGGCCTTCCTTGATTTATGGGGGATCCACTTGAAGGTCTTTCGGAGGATTCGGAGGGTGTTGAAGCAGCCGGAGGCGACAGCATTGACCTGTTGGGTCATAGAGAGGGAGGAGTAGAGTACGATGCAGATGTTTTAGGCATGGTTCGTGGGTGGGGGCTGCCGAGGGCAGTAGGCCACCAGGTGTTGTCCCATGCCGAGGGGGAGGGTCTGAGGACAGGGTCGGAGGACGAGGACTCCTGTCTTCTCCGAGTTGAGCTTCAGGCAAGCCATGCTCATCCAGGAGGCCAAAGTCTGATGATGAAAAGTAAGTCCCAATTCCCAAAAACTTTTGCTAGAGACCATCAGATAAAACTGTGCAGATAGTGTCGTGTGTAAATAGTGCACATACTTGCCTAAAACAATAAAGATAATACAACTCTTAAAAGGTGCCTCCTTTAACAACCAATCATGTTATGGGACAAGTTTCTGTTGACAGCCTTACTCGCTGATTTATTGGGATATATGTATACTAAACGGTGTAGCGTAATGGAACCACAGAAGCTGTTAAACATCAGGATATGCCACATCATATAATATAATGGAATTGAATGTTACTGACAACCCACCGATCAAACCATGGAACATGGAAACCAATTTCATCAAATGGAATGTTGTATACTTGTGCCATATATAACAGATGCGACAGCAGTTAATGAAATGCCAAGATTATGTCATTGTGCGCAAATCAGAGCTCTTATTTAACTATCTGTTCTTAAGTACCTATGCCAATGCATCCTCCAATCCCCAGCAGTGAAGCGGACATGTGATATAATGGCAGCGCCAAATAAATGATGTCATCACTCCGGGCTCCGACCAGTTCGTAGTAGGCAAAGCACATTATTGACTTCAGATGACTTATCCGAGCAGCCTTCGGAAGCCCTGAAATGAGAACAAAAAAAGTGACGTCACTTCCATTTCTCCATTCGGGCAAGTGTAACAAGCATTTGCAATGAAATAGGTCTCGCATTAGGAAATTTGGAGCTATTGGTATTGTAAATGACAAATTTGTTATTTCTGTGTTGGTTTTGAAAATAGCGAATAGAATAGCTTTGTCATTTACAATGCCACTAGTTATAACTTTCGCAAATGTGACACGTATAGCATTTGTAATGCAATATTGTTGTATTTACGTGACATAGATGTATTGATATTACAAATAACAATGTTTTTTTTATAATTAATACTTAAATAAAAGTTATTGTAATTTATGGCATTAGTTTAAACTTTTGTAAATAACTTTTGTGAAGATTATGTTCAGTGTATTTTTTTGTGACGAAAATCCAAGAACAGAAGTGAAATATTAACATTTTTTTGTGACATTTGTAATAAAGCTTGAAACATTGAGAGAACATATTTGAACCAGTTGTTGTTGAATGGTTGCACAGATTGATGCTGTGGTGGCGCTGAGTGATGTGGTGGCGACGAGTGATGCTGTGGCGTTCAGTGATGCTGTGGTAGCGCATAGTGATGTTGTGGTGCCCCTGAGTGATGCTGTGGTGGTGGTGAGTGATGCTGTGGTGATGAAATAGATAGAGTGAGTGTAATAGATAGATAGAGAGTGAGGGCGATAGAGTGAGTGAGGGCGATAGATAGAGGGCGATAGATATATAGAGTGAGTGAGGGCGATAGATAGAGGGCGATAGATAGAGTGAGTGAGTGAGGGCGATAGATAGAGTGAGGGCGATCAATAGATTGATAGACTGAGGGCAATAGATAGAGTGAGGACGATAGAGTGAATGCAATAGATAGATGGTTGTGTGTGTGGTTGTGTGAGTGTGGTTGTGTGAGTGGGGTTGTGTGTGTGGGGTTGTGTGTGTGGGGTTGTGTGTGGGGTTGTGTGTGTGGGGTTGTGTGTGTGGGGTTGTGTGTGTGGGGTTGTGTGTGTGGGGTTGTGTGTGTGGGGTTGTGTGTGTGGGGTTGTTTGTGTGGGGTTGTTTGTGTGGGGTTGTTTGTGTGTGTGTAGGTTTGTGTATGTGGGGTTGTGTGTGTTGTGTTTAGGGTTGTGTGTGTGATTGTGTGTGGGATTGTGTGTGTGTGTGGTTGTGGGGTTGTGTGGGGGGTTGTGTGTGGGGGGTTGTGTGTGGGGGGTTGTGTGTGAGGGGGGTTGTGTGTGTTTGGGGTTTTGTTTGTGGGGTTCTGTGTGTGGGGTTGTGTGTGTGTGGGGTTGTGTGTGGGGGGGTTGTGTGTGTGGGGGGTTGTGTGTGTGGGGGGTTGTGGGTGTGTGGGGTTGTGGGTGTGTGGGGTTGTGGGTGTGTGGGGTTGTGGGTGTGTGGGGTTGTGGGTGTGTGGGGTTGTGGGTGTGTGGGGTTGTGGGTGTGTGGGGTTGTGTGTGTGGGGGGTTGTGTGTGTGGGGGGTTGTATGTGTGGGGGGTTGTGTGTGTGGGGGGGTTGTGTGTGTGGAGGAGTTGTGTGTGTGTGGGGGGTTGTGTGTGTGTGGGTGTGGAGGGGGTGTGTTTATGACAGTGCACCCAGTGGCCCATTTGTCTTTAATAGATACAAATATATGGTGGTTTAAGATCGTCCAGTTATAAATCACGATTACTAGAGATTTAAAAGTTTAAAATAAACAAGATCACTAAACCATGGGGCACCAGGGTTGCTGTACAAGCCTGTTGCTACAGTGGCGACCCTGCAACAACTGAAAAGTGGTGGGTGGCTTATCTCTGGGGTAGGTAAGCAGTGGTTGCCACAGGACAGGGATGAGAGGCTGCAAGTTGCCGGTGCCAATGGCAAGTTTTCACCATGGGAAGTTACAAAACAAGCAGAGCAAAGTAGGGATGTTAGAATTCACCCATTTTTTAAAAAGTTGTGCTATGTAACGGTGTTAAAACAGCTAAAACATCACCGTGCTAATCTGATGGAGATTGTATTATAGTGTGGGTGAATCGTGTCTCTCCATACGTAGCTAGCTGCATGGGTGTATTTACTTCCTAAAAATCTGCAACCTGAAGGTTTTTGAAACACATCCACTTGTGACGCGCCTGGTTTAATAAAATCAGGGTGAACCTGTGGGCAAGAGAAATGCAAGAATGTGGCAAACAAACATGGCATCAAGCGCGTGCCTTGAAAGAATACATTAGGAGGATTGTTTGCAGTGCTATGTCATCATTTTACAAGATCACTTAACCAGCCCGCAAGTGTGGAGGCGTGCCCCTGGCTGTGGGGATTAGCCCTCCCCCGTGGGCCGCAGCGCCCTGTTGCTACAGTGGCGACCCTGCAACAACTGAAAGGTGGTGGGTGGCTTATCTCTGGGGTAGGTAAGCAGTGGTTGCCACAAAGTGCGGCAACTTTAATCCATGGATTCATTGTCCGTCTGTGTGCACTGCGGTTGTAATGTAGATGAAAGCAAGCACTGATTGTGCAGAAGTGAACGGGGCTAGCACCAGTCTTTCACCATTATAAAATGACCACTACCATCCCCACCTGTTAACTTTTGCAAAGCCAATGGGTATCGCCTATGAGAGAAATATTGGCTTTCTCAATGTGTTTTTAGCCAAGATGTACAGCAGAGCGGCTGTAGTGCAGCATGCCTGGAAAAAAAGCACTGATGCTGTCAGTGTATGCCGCGCCATAGTGCTTTCTTACTTTATTGCTATGGGGCGGGCATTGGGACTGGAGGCAAGATGAAGGAAAGGACAAGGGGCAGCAAGGACGGAGGGCGAGGGGAAAGAATCACTGACGCAGCTAGCATATTCTTGTTTATTGCAAGAGAGGGGTTGGGAGACAACAAGGAGTAAGGGGGTGGGGTAAGCTGGAGGGGACACAGACAACAGAGGGAGGTGCTCGGGGTAAGCTGACTACAAAGGAGAGTGGGAGGGAGGGGCTGGGGCAGACAGACGGGCAACAGCTGGTAGGAGCATTGCTTTAAATGTGTATACATCTATGTATGCAAATAAGTATACAAAGTCCGATTTAAATATTTGAAGAAACCAAGTAGACATAATGTAAAGTCCATGGCACTCTGTAGCCATAGGAGAAAACATGCCCGGGCTGACAGCTGGGCTCCGATGTTCCGGGCTGCTGGCAGGACTTCCGGGGTGGTAAAAGCCCTCAGCTCCCTGCCCGTTTCCTTCTGCTGGGGAGAGGGGGCAGTAAATGCGTTACCCTCGGAAACACCACACATGTGCATCACATAGGAGAGACTCCTCCAGTGGGCCGACGTCACAATTGAATGTTAATTAACACTCCAGCAGTGAGCAGGTTAATTCAATTTACCCGGGCGGTGAGTGGGATTTGTGTTAATGAAAGCGCCGCAGTTTTTAAAGCTAAAGCGCAGCACCCGGGGCAGGACAGGGATGAGAGCCTGCAAGTTGCCGGTGCCAATGGCAGGTTTGTGTTAATTGATTTCGGCAGCTGTGCATTAGAAAAGAAATGCTCAGCTGCCGTTCTCGAAGCTGAAGGTGCCTCGCACATCAAAAGTGACAATGAGAAAAGAGCGGACTTTACCCGCAGAGAAATGAAAAGCGCGTCAGCCACTGTTGAAGGCAAACGCGATAGTACAAAAACAGTCATTGTCCATGAAAGAGACACGGCCTCGCGGCCGTGAAAGTGAAAGCACGGCCTTGAGACGTGCTCTGTGGTGGGGGGGGGGGGGGGGATGGGCAGGGGCCGTTGTGGGACGGATATCTCTGAAGTCTTATACAAGACAGATACTGTTTATGGCTGATGGGGTGTGAGGAGAAGTGAGGCCGAGCGCGCGCTGGGGAGGCTTCAGTTGCCTGGCTCGGGGAGCAAATGGGAGCGAGGCTGAGGGCTTAGTGCACGCGTGTCTTACACGAGTGCAGCACATGAACTGGACGTAATCCGCCCTTGTTCAAGAGTGTTTCCCCTACAATAGTTCAGAGCTATAAATAGCTCGACCTAATATATTGGAGTAGCGCGATTTAGGCCCCAACCTACCAACATCACGTACATACATTTATGCACCTATAATTTTATCAACATGTGTGGCACATTTAATCAAATGAAATATGTAGCCATTATGATTTCAATAGGTTTACACATAGCAGCATTAGGCTAATTTACAGATTGAGGTAATCATGATCAATATATGTTGAAGCTTGACATTTATTTGCTTTCTATTGATCTATAACACTGTAATGTGCATCCATGTTGATTCTCGAGTTAACTCAGCTTGACATTAGGCCTTAGCTGAAAAAGTCTGTTCTAACGCGGTCAGTATGCTGCCCTATTTCCTTTGCAGGTGTGTTTTCTTGATTCTTGTTAGCTATTGAAATGGTTATTATTGTGTATTAGGCGGCTGACAGTGAGGCCTGGGAAACGATGGAGAGAGAAGATTTACTGTCCACGGTGTACCAGGAGAAAGCAGCATTCAATTTTAACAGCTGTGTACCGAACTATTTGGAGTTGAGGGCTTAAGGGGTATGGCGACTCTTCTCCAATGCGATAACCTGATTGCCTTTCAGTGGTGGGAACGAGATATGAATGTTCTGGAAACTGTTGACAGCATTTTTAATTGGTGCTTCATAGCTAGTTGGGCAGACTTCATCCTGACTTCAAGAGTGAACAAAAGCCTCTCTGCTGGACTTTCCTGAGTGCTAAGTTTCATGCTGAACACTTTTGCCATTTACTGGAACTTCTACTGAAGTTAGACCTAATGTTGCCACTTACCATTCTTGGAAATCTTGGTCCCCGCCTACGTTTAACTTAGAAAAGGACAGTTTCTTTATGGAACACCTTATTGCGATAATCTCTTTTCTTAGAATTGTGGTTGTTACTATTTTGTATCTCATTATATTACGATTTAATGTACTGGCACATTTCGGTCTCCAGTCCTTATTATACCTTTAGAATTTTTTTCTTGATTTGCATACATACTGGTTGAATTAATGTTCTAAAATAAACTTTTATGATTGAAATAGCGGATTCCTGGTCTTCATTGTGGAGTCACATTGGCTTCACAGCATTGGAAATGTATTTCTGATGTTTGTTCCTTTACTTCGCTTCAAGTTGACTACCAAAGGTCCATACAACCAATGGGGAAAAATATTTGAAGATTTCATTAAGAGATTGAGGTTTAGATATCTACAAGCCAGAAGGAAGGTTTAGTCCAGAAGGTGGTACGACGAGTGGCAGAACACTTGGTACAAAGGCAACATGGTGACCAAGAAGAAAACTTTAATTTAGTACTGGCCTCACAAATTTTGGCTATCAAACTGGCCTCTTCAAGTATTTTCAAACACCGGGTATATTTTAATTTTGGAGCAAGCTAAGGGAAAAGGAACGGATGTTGGCGTGGCCATGTTGTGCATGGCTCCCTCTGTGACCTCTGCTTCTAGTCGCTGATCCACACGATCAACTGAACAGGGAGGAAGAGGATTGGGTGCCATGCATAACACAAAACTGTACACCGAGAGCAATCAATAACTTGACTTGTTGCACCTTGGGGCTCCAAGTGACATAATGGACAAGTCAAGTTAGATGGCTGTCCTAAAAGGCCAAATATGTTATTAAATCCTATCTTGTACAGACAATTACCAAAACCCTCATGAGTGTAGGACTGTAAGGTGAGCTTTATAACGAGCAACCTAGCTGGAATTACCTTGACGCGGCTAATACCATTTTGCTAATAAGAATCTGATTCTAGTAAATTACCACTTATCCGAGTTGCCTGTGAGGCAACAATGCTAGATGATCCAATGCAGTTTTATGCAACTGAAAACTATGTTCCTTGATTTCAAAGGTAAACCTTATATGATGTCCCATGTTACTCCCTACATACAAATGGCACCCGAGTGACCCTGTAATGAAACCACTCCATTTGGACCTTTTTCATAGTGGTCTTAATGAGTTTTATTTTTAATCCTACATTGCTGACATAACATTCTTTTCACACGTTTGACATTAGAAGATTCTTACAATTCATCTACACGACCAAATAAATGACTAAAAGTTTGACAAATGGTTTCAAATATGTATCTTTAATACCTTGAAATCCACGTCTTAACTGTCTAATTCTAGACAGATTTTTGTAAATCGATACTTGTATAGCGCACTACTCACCCGCAAGGGTCTCAAGGCGCTTGTACGAATACCGCTGTGGAACCCATCCTGGCTTTCCCTGTGAGGCGTTCACTCCTGGGCACCCCCAAGGTGTAGGCCAGGCATCCTTAGCTTTGTGGGGGCCGTTGTGGAGATTAAGCAAGCTATTGCCCAGAGTTGCAGAGTGGGACTCCATGATTGGAATAGGCATCGAGGCGAGAATTATCAGGTCCATGGAATTTTGAGCCCAAGACCCGCCGAGGCGGGGAATTGAACCCTGGTCCCGGGCTAGACCTCTGCATCAGGGTCTGCCGCTCTAATCATTGAGCCACACTGTTTCACACGTCACATTATTTTAACAGATGGAAAACAAGACGAAAAGCAGCTACAGATGCCTGGCTAGCAAATGTCCTCGCAGGCGATATTTGTAGAGCTGCTACTTGGAGTTTCAGTCCAACACTCTGGTACCAATAATGCTTGTATTTAGATTATCTGAGAAGATGCAAAAGCTGATCAGGCAGCCCTGACAAAGTGCATTTGATAAGGGCTTTTGCCCTGTTGTTAAATGAAGAGGTCACCTCACCCTTGGTTAATCAAGAGGTGGTTGATTGGGGAATGCAGTTGCTAATTAATCTAGTACTTATGGCTATCAAATGATGACAAAAAACAAAACTGGGAGGGGGTCCAAGGGAAGTTTAGAGACCAGCGAGGACAGATTCCTCAAGAGTTACTGCACAACACCAAGAATCGTCGGGTCTAACATGCTTGTAGAGCACCACACAAGACAAAAGCAGAGATAACGAGTCACTAGTGAAGGAGTCCTTTAATTAGGATGAAATCCCATCACCCACCGAGGTGGCATGCTTCATCATCCAATCTTCTCTATGTCAGATAAAGTAAGTATGGTAAGTAAATAAGCTTGTGTCATCAGCAGCGTAGGTCCTGTTACTTTCCCTGCACCATTGCTGCGGACAAGCCTAGCCGACACCACATCTCAGAGGGGTGAAGCAGGACAGAGAACTCCAGCATAACAGAGGAAACGGGGAACTGGAGCCACAAAACGCTTTCAGAGCCGGCCTCTAACAATATAGACTGTAAAAGAAGTATTCCGATTGGCAGTCCTATTCTCAACATTACACTTTGGGAGATAATCTTGGATCAAGAGCAAGTCGGATCAATAAGATGCTGACCAACTTTAAGCCCACAACTGATTAGGTTCAGGCTGAGGATGGTACTTCAGGTCTTATAATTAAGAGAACGGTTTTCTTACAAACAGTTGTTCAGCAATACTATGAAATAGTAACCTAACGTGCCTAACAAAACTGAACGTGTCCTTATGTAATGCAACTGTTGCCCATGTAAAGCGCTCTGATACCTTCTTGTCAAGTTTGCGCTAAATAAAACTCCGACATTTCTTTTTTACTTGCCTTTGCATTTACAGCAGCTCCTAGTCTTCTGTTTATCCTAGGAATGCCATAGCTATCAAAGCACAGGTCTATAGTTACTGGGACATCACAGTCATTGGTTTTAATATCCAACTTCTTCGTTTTACAATTCTTCAAACTTGACTTAACTGGAATCTTTCCTTCCGCAAAAAACATAAAAAGGAGTTCATCAAGGGAGAATCCCATACTGGGCATATAAATATATGATCTAACAATGGTTTATTGATGCATTTCAGAAACGTAAAATTCATGCACTCCATCTTTCTCAAGAATTAGACCATGGGATCGACTTTACTCCCAAAGTAGCAGCCCCTTTAGACCACATTTGCACTTTATCTGAACATGTAAGAAGGCTCTTAGGGAGAATCTCATTGTATCGCGGTCACAAAATTCTAGATCTCTTTCTGAGCAAAATAGACGTTTAAAAGAATCGCAATTGATTATGAGCCTTTCATCTATTATGTAAACTGGAGAAAAGCATTTGAAGGCATGCTATGTTGAATATGTGTTGTTTATGTTGACAGGCTTTCATTGCATCATAGAAGACATCTGCGGGTTCTAAAATGGTCTGGGTTGTCCTTATCGTAGAAACTCAAGCTTCCAGAGATCTGCAGATGTTTTTTTCTTTTTTTCCAGGAAATCCACCAAAACCTAACTGTTTTATTTAGTTCTCATCCCTCATCTTCTTAAAGAAAAAGATATGGGGGGGGGGGGGGGGGGAGTTCACATGCTTTATGCCTGAAGGAGGCCTCTGTTTCTGCACCCATTTCAAGACAGCCAGAACATAGTCAATCTTTTATTAGGTCGAGCCTCGGCTGCACATGCGCTGCGAGCCATGCTGTATTGAGTTAGGGATTTGAAGCCCCGCCCACTCTCCGCCTGGATTTTTCATTGGCTTGTGTCGATGTCCTTTGTAAATGCTGCCTTCTGATTCCTTAATCGCCTTGTTAGTCCCCCCTTAGTACCGCATTTGTTCGACGAACAGATGCTTTTTTTTGTAAAAGCCCCCATGCCGAGGTTTCACTTTTATAGCGGCCATGCACCTTTCGTTAGACACAGATTTTTTTAAAGAAAGGGGCGCGGCCTTGATGCACGTGAAAGTGTGCCATGGGGGCTTTAACAACAACAACAAAAATTTGCAATGCCATAGGTCTCGCATTTGTGAGAGTTTAATCTGTTGTCATTTACAATGCCAATAGCTCAAACTCTCGTAAATGTGAGACCTATTGTTTTGCAAAGGCTTGTTGTTAAAGCATCTGCACCGTAAAGAGTAATCAGCATAGTCTTATTACAAAGGCAAGATGGTGACCAGGAAAAACACCTTTAATTTCCGATCGGACACATTTTGGCTACAAGCATGCCTCTTCGAGTACACATCACAAAGTGGCAAGATGGCCTCTCTTCTACTGAATACTGAACCATTCCCACCACGACCAATAGGGTATCCGACTATTTCCTGTGAACACTTTTAAGAAGAACCTATGCTGTGAGTTGTTCTGCTTGTGTGCAGAGTTATCTACTATGTTCTCCTCATCATTAACAACATTTGCAAGTAGCTGCTAGACCTTGGCTTATTTTCAATACAGATTCAATGTGGGTCTTACTATCTCCCTCGTTTAGGTGGATGGACTGCCTTTAGGGTGATACTTTACCAAAATGGTGCATTTTAACCACCTAATTGGCACCCCAAAGCAAGAGAAATTTCAAAAGATTTATTTTGCAATATTTTTCAATTTCACAGGTTTCAACTCAAGCTTACTCCTGGCGGTCGACCTTAGCAGAACACCCAGAGTTTAATCAAATACTAAAACAATGTTTTTGGACACTCCAGAGACCGACTAGAAGGTCCTCATGCTCCTAGCTGCAGAATTATCTTAAACATCAAAGTGGATTTAGCTACAGTTCTTGCCCTTAATTTATTTATGGATTTTATCCCGAGGTTCTTCCTTTTTAAACTGCACTGAAAATTACAGTGTTTTCTCTACTTCGTGTTCTCGTTGACCGTAAGCATCTCTTAACATGTAGTGTACTATGAACTTGGATTTGCAAGCACGCACCAGTGTATACCAAATTACGACCCACTCCGATCTAAAAGGATGGAGGTAAGGTTTGACTTTTGACACAGTTTTGTCTATCCAGTAGAACTCCTATAAAGTTGTCCCCAAACTTTTATGGTTTTGTATTTCCTGAACCACCAACTGCACATTTACATTGGCCTTCTACATGGCAAACACACCCATGTTGTGTGTGTGTTTCAAGTAAATCAGTTTACGTCAGGCCATGTACATACAGGCCATGTTGAACCACCATCCCATTCTTTAATGGTACTTTTCCAACATGAGTATGAGGTCCCATCTATGCGTATAACATTACGCTGACTGCCTTCTATTATTGGTACATTGAAAACGATAGTGTTAGTTTTGTGAACCTGTTGTCAATGTCTACGTGTATGCCCTATGGTGTTCACAAATGAATTTGGTCTGATTTACATGACCGGCTTCCCCATGCAGTTCCTTCCTGTTTGCCTATTATGACTTGCCTTTCTGCCCTCTTGCAGGGTGGTGGAGAGTATACAATTTAGCCCTACTACAGTCTGCACTCCCCGCGTCACTTGCTGGTGACTTCTAGAGGTTGTGATGGAGTTTACCTCGAGCTTCAACAGCCTCCATCTCATGCTTGGTGTTCACAGTTCTTCGACTCCCATACGGCAGCCCTTTTTGTGGCAGGGTCGCTTTCCGTTCCAAATGATGGGGAAGGAATTTGAATTTAAGAAAGAGTGGATCGAGCAGTTTGACATGGAACGAGCACGAACATGAGATGGGGGGCTCTTGCTGTGCCTTGAAACACTGCAGAGTACAGTTCCTATCTACTGATCAACCTCTAGATTGACCCTGCTGCTCTGGAGGAGGAATATCAATTTCCAACTCAAGGTGAGGAAACTAGCTTCCCTACCTCGACCTATCCCAAACTAAAATGGCAGACAATTTTTCTGGGTCACAAAGCAGCACAACCCCATTTATAAGGCAATTGATACTACTACTTGTTTTAATGCCTCCATCCATAGTGCATTCTTTGCCAAAGGATGTCGCTCATCTATCTTTTTCAGAATTCTTTTCTCGAAGCATTGTTTTTGTATTTTTTTCCTTATCCCTACTGTTCAATTGTTAAATTTTCTATTCTAGTATTTGCCTTGGTTTTTATGCCTGTGGCTTTTTCGATTCTCCTAGGTGCCACTCTGCAGAAGTCCTCAAATTAAAACATCTCCTCCGGTTTTCTTCTGGCACCATGTCCTGCTCCCACTCAGCATACTTCGGAGTATCTGCTAGATAGGTTCAAAGGAGACCGCCAATATCCTCATGCCTCTGTGCAAGGCAAGGACAAAATATTGCTAAATTATAGCCTATTTTTAACAAACCTGCCTCAACGTCACCTATTTTTGTACAAGCATACTGCATTGTGGGTTAAGCATTATTCAAACACGTACATATGCAAATTAAATATCACCTGTAGTGCCAGAAGTGAAGATGTAGATGAAAGTGGACCGCAAGTTGCTAGGGGTTGATAGATGAGCAGGGACTGGTTCCTCTGACGCATCCTCCATCATTTGCAACAGGCTAGTCATCTCGGGTGGATAGGATCCCTTACCCATCACCCAAACTTGGATCCCCATGTCCTTAAGCTCTGGCAAAACCTCCTGCACGGCATCAACCAAGTCTGCAAGACAAGATAAAGAGAAATTCAAACATCACTATTGAGTCCACAGGTTTCGTAAACCTGCTAGTCAATGGCTGAACAGGTAGATCAGTTTGCAGTTTGTTACATAAATTACAAAAGGGGAAAACTCTAATCACCGCTGACAGCCTTCTGAAGTTGGTATTATTTGGGATTTACTGACAATGTCCTTCACTCTTCTTCTATTATAGAATTCAACCTACACTGGTTTGTTCAAGGTCATCGCCAGGTTTCTGGAGATCCACAACACTAACTACATAGTACACTCAGGTTCCATCTTAATCCGAACCACGATCAACCTCTATGTGGAGACCTAAGGGACTCTACTTACGAATAACCACATCAAAATTCACCAATACACCAACGAGATGCAACTATGTTTGAAAGCCTCCACCTACCCAGACATCCAATGTCTCAAACGCTGCCTGCATCTCACCAAGACCTGAATGGCCATCATCTGCATGAAGTTAAGTCTCACTGCCACAAAACTCCTACTGTTGACCACAAACAACAACTAGTCCAAACTTGTTTCAACAATATGAATCTGGAAGGATTTGAACCCCAACTTTCACCAAACTAAAAATCGCTAGGATTCCATTACAACACAAACCTCATCCACAAGATACACATCATCAAGTCACAGCTTTCCTAAGCAAGGGTCTGAAGAATTATGCCCACATTACCTACACCCTGCTGGAACTCTAGTCACTTCATTGGCTCGCTAGTCCACACCAACTCCAAAGCAGCTGAGTCATCATCTAAGTCAAGACAACTGGAGGTCATGTCTATCGGCTGACTAGGTCACGACTTCCAAGGGCTCTTGGCACACCAGCACCCAGGACACATCAAACTGGAGACAACGAAGTGTAAAAAGAGAATAACCCAGGCAATATGCACCACGGATATAGAACACAGCCCTATATCCATCAAGCCTGCCCCAACCCTACCCCAATTACAAAAGAGCTTAAGATTCACCTATTTACAAACACTATCAGAACGAGGTAACAGTCCACTTCCGCGCTCCCCAAATCCCTCACTAACTATATGGCTGTCTTGGACCCTGGACAGCGCTCCGCTACCTTAAAGCAATGTTTGGGCAATGCCAATAGCTCATACCTACATACACTACTGGAGCACACGGAGAAAACAAATGTATATTGTTCTAAACTAAGAATATGGGTGGGTTTTAGCTTCTTACGGAAAAGGGCAGTCATGAATTGAATGGTTACTGGCAGATCCATTCAGGATAGAGCATCTGGTTCAATTGCGACTGTCGCCTAGTCATACATTTGTTGTCCTCTTTAGAATTACTAGACAATACATATTGCTGTAAATAACGGGGTAGCATGGGAAGGGAATGCATAACTGGACATTTGCTAGCATGTGCTTCATAGAAAATTACCAGCCAACAAAACATACCGGTACTGTTGTTACACTGGATGCAAAGGCAATTGCCAGCCCATGGACACGGATACAGATTTCAATATCAACATCATTCTTAATTTAGAAAACAAGTAACTACGATTAAACAAACCACAAATATATTTGGTCAAAAAATAAGCACAGGTTTCCTGTGTTATTTTCGAATGCTTTTTGAAATCCTATTTGAACGCATCCGGTTTCTCTTCTAGCATGCCACCGCAGCCATTCGCACACAGATCCATCGCACCTGGTGAGGTCTAACCAGAGAATTAATGAAATGTGCACTAGAGTATCTGGCTGACACTGCAATATCACACCTCCACCCAGGACAACACACTCCACAAAGATCGAGATACTACAAGATGCAGGTGAGAAAGTTCATTCGACATCCATAGTTCACTCCCAATAGGTCAAACATGGCTGACTGGAAAGATTGGATACAAGGATGAATTAATTAATGACAGATCTGGGAGGCAAAATATGTTAACACTCATTTAGATCCAAATTAGGAATTTCATTTAGTGACTGGCGCACTATAAATGGGATCAGGCAGCCCCCCCCCCCCCCAAATCAGAGTTTGTGTAATGACAAAACTAGATTTATTCGTTATAAAAATGTATTAACAAACACCATAATTCAGTAATTAAACAAATCAATTCATCAACTTCACAAAGTGGCAAGCTTTTACGAACCAAAATAGCAGCCACTTGAAAAGTCAAATATTTGTCGGTCGTTGACTGCCCGCCTTTTCGCTTTGTCAATGCTGGGTTTATTTTGTCAACTTCATGGCAGTCCTGCCAGTGCACCGCCAATATAAGAACATGGAGTGAAAGCACAACTATTTTTGGCCTCAAAAAAGCACACAATGCCGTAGTAGCTCGTGGCAGTGAAGGAAGCGACTTTGTAGTAGCTCGTGGCAGTGAAGGAAGCGACTTTGTAGTAGCTCGTGGCAGTGAAGGAAGCGACTTTGTTTGCGGCGCGCTCCTTATGAAAGAGCAGAACGCCATCGGTGAAACAGCCATGCTGGATGAAGAGGGCCGGCTAAAAGTTCCCAGGCCACACATGAGTTTAATGTATAAAGAATTTTTGTGAAATCAAAAGTTATTGGCTAATCCTAAACTTAAAACGTAAAATATACAATAATTAACATAAAACATACAAATGCGAAATCAATATTCTTTTTCAATGATGTACATGTAGAGAGATCTGTGTATGTGAATGTTCTGGTCACCAATGCTTGCTGTCATATGTTTATCTGTAATTGGTTAAGGCTTGTCCCTTTTTATACAAGAATCATCCAGGGGAAAATCAGAGAACGAATAGGAAACACAAAGAAAAAAAAAAGTTAAGGGAATGAGTAATCGAAACGAAAGTGCAAAAAGGAGAATAAAAAGGAAACAAACTAAGAAAAAATGAATAATGCAAGACGGAAAACGTGACAGGTCGGAGCAGAAATAAAAATGAAATAATCAATAAGTAATGGCAGAGAAAGACAGAAATACATTCATCACAGGCAGCGACATTGTGCGGTTTCGAGAGACAAAGGCCACCTTATTCAGAGCGTGTCTGGCTCCTTTCATGTTCACAACAGACAGGCGACTGCATGGGGATTTTGACTGGACGCCATTGAGGGAGGGGCGTAAATTGATGCTTCTGATGGAGGACCACGAGAGGTCGCTGACCCCCCTGTCGGGAAATGACAAACCTGGGGTTGCTTGCTGTGGAGAGGAAGCTTCGGGTTGTAGACAGCCCTGTCGATGGACAAGAAAGATTTGTCCCTTTAGCTCTGCTCCAGTGTCCTTTTTCTCAGCCTTGCTAATGTGTAAGTGAGGTCTCTTTACATTCCCTTCTTATGCGTCTCTCTCTGTAATGGCTCGTTGCTTCACTTGTGTGCACAGCTTGCACGGCTCTCCACCCCCCCCCCCCCTCCCTTCATTGTCCCTTCCTACATATTGTTGTCCTGCTATGATCTACATTTCTGTTAATAATTTCCACCCAGTTTCTGTGGGCAGCTGACCCCCACATTGTCGCCTGGGAGCAGCAGGCCTTGAGAACCATCTCACCCCTTTGTAAAGGGAGAATCCATCAAAAAGTCCATGCGTTTTGATGACTTTTTTTGTTCAGGTCCAACATTTTGTCATCCTGGACGGATAGATCACTCCCCGTCCTTCCCTCTTGCACTGCTCATCCCTTGGCCTTCACTAGTATCCACCCTACACTTTTCTGCACACTACTTCAGTAACATCCTGACCTGCTACACACCTTCCAGGAAACTGAGGATCACACACCAGAACTTACTGGTCACACTTAAGCCACCATGTGCAACTTCCAGGTTCTCTCCATCTTTTAGACCCAATCACTGGAACGCGTACACCCAGATATCCCTACCTGCCCCACCCCCTGAAAGCATTGAAACCAGTCCAAAGAGCCATCTCAGGAGACTGGAGAGTAGGAATACCCAAATACATCTCAACTAAAAATGTAAACATGTCTACCTTGAGAGCATTCCATGCGGCCTATTTTTCATTTTGTTTTTATCGATAAACCGTCACAAAAATCATCTATTGTATGCACTGTCCTGCCCTTACGTTCAACAACATTTCTGTGCTTGTGTCAAAATCAAAAAGAAGCAACCTAAGGAACTATGGAAGGACATGTTTGGGGGCAGTTTTTGCCTCAAAGTTCTCGCTCCTTTCGGAAATGTTCTATTCCAGAGTTACACCTTCGTTCTAGGAGCTAGGCTTTGAGATGACCACTAGTCTTATTTTTTTTTAAATAAAATCAATTGACACCTCAACTATCACCATCGCTGGTCATCCTCATCCACACAAAGCATCTCTTTCAATTATCCATCCAACCTTTGCGTTGGCCCCCCAAATCAGTTTTACGTTGTTGCATTGCATAAATAGAAGCCTTTAATAGCCCAAGGACACTTTAGAGCAACTACAACTACGGTTTATTGAATGAATTAAAAAAAGTGCTGTGAGTGGGGCACCTTTCGATGTTTATAAGGAAAGGATTGATGGCATGGCTAGGACTTGAAAACATTCATGAACTTATAGTGGGCTTTCTTCCATGTCTACTGTATACCGCTCTCTATGCAGCATTTGGCCTTTAACCACCCTTATCAAATTGATCATACTTTGAGCATTGGTCACTGTCCTTGACTACAAGGTTTCAAATTGTTCAGATGTGTAACGCAGACCTATATGTAATATTTTTAAATTGTTTAGATGAGTGATCCGGACCTATATGTAATATTTTTCTTCTCCACTTTTCATTGACTTTCTCTATTTATATGCCTTTTCTATCTCTTTATCTTTCTTCCCTTACCCCCTCTCAATCCCTCGGCAAGAACTGGACATTTGCATACGTACCACTCTTTGGTGCATGCATATATTTTAGGATAGATCTCATTGCTCTTTTAGGTGGAATATGGATTTACATAATGTTGGAATAGTCCTTATGCTGATTTTCTGCTGACAATTCTCTTGCTGATTTTCTATATTCGTTTCTTTATCTTAGTGTAATGTATCTGGGAAAACCACTATATATTTAGGAGTTTTTATGAGTGGCCGTTCTGTAGATGGTTTACTGGATGTATTTTTGTTTGTATTTATATATGTATAGAATATGTGTATTAATATAAGTGTTGTGGTTTACATATTTTCTATATGTGCCTTTTTATTTGTATCCTTATTTGCCCGAAGTCTTGTCATATGGTCACCAATTGGTATTTCTATGTATGTAGTATGTATCGTTTATATGTTCTGTTCTGTATATTTAGTGTGTTTTTATATTTGTGCCCTTTTCAGCCCTGACGAAGTTCCACTGGAACGAAACGCGATGGCTGTGTTCTTTTTTTTAAAAGATTGAAAAGAATAAAGGACCCATTTGGATATAATTGGAAACTCTTTGGACTAGATAATTTGGTGCACCAACCTTCACTTCACAAACCTTTGTATACTGCTCTGTGCCATGGTCGTGGCTCCTCATATTTTATTTGCCTACAGGACTGGGGTCATCGTTTCCCAACTATGCGGAAGGATTACAAATCTTTCAAGTGGTTGTTGATCTAGCCAAAGTGTGGATTATCTTTCGTGAGCTTGACTTCATATATAGGTCAACTTGACAGCAAAGAATACACATACACGATTCACAGAAAAACAAGACTGTGTTTGAGGGTTGCATTCAACGTATTCTCCTTAGTGCCTTCTGTGTCATACATAAGTTGGTGATCATAGTCACTTTAGTTATTCTGTGTCCTGTTACTGATGTAAATTTGTAGTCCTTCTATGATTTTTACATCTTTTACATAAATGGCGATCAGAAACACAGGGATATCTCTGGCTGTTGCATTGAAGAATATCAAGCACAAAATAACTGGTCCAAACTTAATCCCGCAGCTAGAAGTATTACGAGCAAGATTACCACCATCTATAACTTATGGCAGTGAAAGTATGAGGGAGAGATGAGATGACCTTGGATAAAGTGGTGTCCAAAGGAATGCGAATAATATTCAACCTCCCACAGTACACTTCGCCAGCGCAACTAAGGCTTGAGTTCGGCCTCCAGAAACAACAAATAGCACGCAAGGGTGCCGACACCAAATGTTGGCACAAAATAAAGCGAGCAGAGAGAGGTACTTTGAATTCAAATTTATGGAAAGAGCTGGAAAGGAATAAAGACTGCCCAGCAATGGTCTATCTCCAGACAGCAATAAGCTCTCTTGCACTACAAGACTTCTGGGAAGTGAACGGGACCCACAAATGTTTCAAGCAGCTCGTAAACAAAACAGTGAAGACATTATCTCTGGAAGGAGATAAAGCCACACTCGCCAGGAGGGCTCATGGGTGGTTTGTCATCCAGAGTTATACCAGGTCTCTACCACGAGCTTATGTGGAAATAGGGTTCTCATGGACCGTGAAGGAATCTTTCTTGCAATTGAGGATGGGAGGCCTACCAGCAAAAGAACAATCTCCCCCCATGGAAATGCGTGGAAACAACAACGAACTGTAGACTCTGTGGTGACTAGAAAGAGGATGTTTTGCATTTACTGTGCAGCTGTAAAGGTCTAGAGAAAGAGCAAAGACTATTATTAAAACAACTCTGGAACCAAAGACGGCTTTGAACACGCAGACTAGCATTAAAAGCCTGTTTTGCAGGAGGAGACATTCAATTAGCTTGTAGATTGGTACATTTCATGAAAATAGCAAAAACCATGTTAAATTCTTCTGCTAGCACATGAATTGACTAAAAACGCCAAAATTAAAAATTTAATTTCGGATCCGTAATCTTTATCTGTTAAGCAGTCTTCTTGTTGGATTTGCTACGAATTTTCAGGGTACAGCAGGTAGAAAAAGCATAAATTAATGTTTGTTAATTGGAAACTCTTGACTTTTCAATTTTTAATCTAGGTTTACAAAGAGATTTTATAATTATTACTTGTAGCAAATAGTATAAACATAAAAGTATAAACACATTGTTACATTTTAAACGGTCTGAAACTAACTTCATTGTAATGAAATGAGTTGTTTTATGCGTTTTTGCCAAGGTGCTTTCTTGTGTATGTTCAACTTAATTGCAAAGATTTTGATCAATCACGCAATAAAGACAGATTTCAATGTTCTAGTTTTTAGCATTATAAATCTTGTCACTCCAAGTGTGGAAGACTGTTCATTAGAGAGCCCAGTGTTTAAAAGTGTGCAGGTCTAGCCACACTCTGCTGTTATAGAGAGCAGCACAACAGAGAACAGGAAAGAAAAAGTTCTTAGCACCTTCTGTGGCTAAGGTGTAACCCTCAAACAGTTCTAGAACACCAGCACAGAAAGATACTAGAACTGCAATAACATTGGTGTCTCTGTTCCATGAGACGGTGGAATGCTATTAAGAACAATATATTGACCATGGACTCTATTTTGTAAAACTGACTCCATTTTCTGTGCTGACTCCATGTTGTGTAGCTGACTCTATTTTCTGTGCTTGCACGCAGTTGCAGGGAGAGAAGCGGATGTTTTGGCTCCTCACCGTACAGCGTAAACTGGAACATGTTGTGTGGAATGTGTTTTTGGTACCTTTCGGGGCAGAGATTGTTGTTGCCAGAGAAATATGTGGAATGTACATCTCTGTCTCGTACTCAAAATTGGCCTGGCCAGCTTCTGTCTTGACCTTGGCACAGACCGGTACGGTCAGCTTGTTTTTTCATAACAGAAGAAAGGGGGCGAGGTTTCTAGAACGTTCTCCTAAGGTTGAATAAAGGTATTAAAGGCAGGAAATCTTGGTACCCAGACGGGAGCTCGCTGTGGAACAGACGTGTTGCTGCAGGAACTTTAAGGGCCCGATTGAGAATTCTGCCTGGCTGTCAAGGGCGCCTCCAGCTGGGTTGGCAAGAATGTCCAGTGAATGCTCGGTGACCTATTTCTTCTTACTTACTCTTTGTATATGATTTCTAGGTTTCTCTCTTCCATGTATTTCTGCCATATTTGGTTTTGTGCCTAAGTTACTTGCTGTTTGGCAGTCTGCATTAACTGATTTATTTTCCCTTCCTTCTCAAAGTATTGGATTAATAAATATGTGTTTTTCATTTTAAATGCACCTGAATCCGTTTTCTTGCCTCGCCTTAGAGTGCTGGGTCTTCTTTTATTGCCTCATCTTTTGGGAGTGCTGATTTGCGTGTGTTATTTAAAGGTGTAGAAGCCTATTTGCCTCCTCTTGGGAGTGCTGGTTTAGTTGTGATCTATTGTTTCAAATCAGAAGCAATACAGCTGGAGCCTACATGTCTTCTGCAGTCTCCTGGATGTCTTGAGTGATGCTTCTGTAGATTCTGCTTCCCAGTGACTCTAGGTGCCAGCAGAAGGACCCAAAGCATCGCATGGGCCATTGCACGCCTCTTTAATCTGCAATGGCAAGTCTAAGTTTATCTTTTTAGGGCTACTCGCGTGGGTGGCACAATCAGTGCTGCAGGCCCACTAGTTGCATTTGGTTTACAGGCCGTGGCACACTCAGTGCACTTTACTAGGGACAGACAAGTAAATCAATTACCCTATCATAGAAACACCACTCCATAACAATTTACACAGAGAGCATATGCACTTTAGCACTGATTAGCAGTGGTAAAGTGCCCAGAGTCCTAAAACCAACACAAACAAGTCAGGAAAAAATAGGAGCAAGAAGCAAAAGGTTTGGGGATAACCCTGCAAAAAGGGCCATTCCCAACAGTCAGTGATGCTTTTTGGGTTTGAGGAGACCAGCTGACATGCAGTACAAAAAGGCATAATGCTAAACTCCACTAAAGTAGTCCCTCACACTGGCTGCAATTCAGCTTTGCCTTGCTCTTGACCTGGAGACTCGAAGTCCCAGTCAGACAGCCTTCACTGGTTTTGACTACAACGTGAGTCCAAAGCAAATGCAAGAAAGTTCAC
This sequence comes from Lissotriton vulgaris, assembly GCF_964263255.1. NCBI lineage: Eukaryota > Metazoa > Chordata > Amphibia > Caudata > Salamandridae > Lissotriton > Lissotriton vulgaris. The sequence continues at coordinate 129,419,834 of NC_141700.1, forward strand.
CCAAAGAGACCGTAAGCATGCTATTAAGGGTTTCGGTAGTGGGTGGCATGTCACAAATTAAGGATTCCCTTCAGAATGAAGGTAGAGTTGGTATTAATTATACAGTATTCTGGGTCATAAGATATACTTCCGTAGCACAACACATATTGATTTACAAGGATTAAACTGGGTCCAAACCTCAGAGTGCAGCTGTCTTATACTGAAAGCTAATTCACAAGGCTCACCAGTTTAAAAGACCATTCGCCCAATCAATCCAACGCCGGGTATGTCATCAGTGGACGAGAGTGATAGCACCAAATGGGCAACAGGGTTATCTATTAGAGAGTGGCAGTGCTGACTTGTTGTTGAGAATGATCTCTTTAGTTTTCAGACCGCTCTCAGCTCAACACAAAGGAGAGGGCCAGTTATGGCCACTGGAATATGTACGGAGCGTCATACGGCTAAAAACTCCATAGCAGCGGTAAACCACTACTGGGCAGATGTTGGGATCTGGGGACAGAGCTGCAAGCACAGAAAAATCAGGTTAAAATTCTTCGTTTCAGCAAATCTCAAAGCCGGATGTTAACTGCCGCCTAGAAACCAGACAAAAAGGAGACTACTTTTGGGTGTACAAGGGGCAGGCTCCGTAGGTTTGCTCTACAGGAAATGACTGGGGAATGGCTATTACCATGCTGAATGGAACCACCTTCTTGGGTTCCATCTTATCTGGTCTATCCCCTCCATACTTAATGCAAGCACAATCAACCACATGCACTCCGTGCTAAGTGGAGAATCCCGTTTATGTGCCGCTGCTCTGGGTCTTTCTGGGGTCAGTTGATATCTCTCCTAAGAATACAGGTGAAACCACATATGCCCCAAAGCCTCGGTGAAGTGACATTAGCCACCCTGCACTATTGGTGGGGTTCACTCTGCGTACACCCCCAATCCAGTAGAGCCCAGCGCCCCTCTGGGTGAGCAACAAATATAGAGGTGGAGCAACCCTTAGCTGGTCCTGGGAGGCAATCCTAATAGACGGGAAAATCAACTGCAGGGACAAACAATTAGTAGGGACAGAACAGAAGAATATCCCATACAGACTCACCACCAACAACCTGTGAAAATATTTGGTTCTGCAGTCCACAGACTCCGCACTCAACAGGAATGCAAACCAGTGCAGAAAATGGCACAAAATAAGTGGTGGAATTTAATGCCACTCTGCCTGATCCCGGCACTATTAGTAGCCTGTGGCAATTATAAAGATTTGAGATTTCATCCTCCCTCAGGAAAAACCTGAAGAAATCCTTAAAAAATTAGATCCAATAAACAATTTTTAAAAAACGGCAATCCATTAAACAAGCCCAGCAAATGGAAGACCGTACTGCCAGGACGGAAGCGGTTCATAACAGATCCGAGAGAGACCCACAAGCGCAAAGACCTCATGACTGATGACAGACTGAGTCCATGCTTTGAAGAGTGGTAGAATTATCCTTTGATCCCTAAAAATTCAGACAAATTCTTAACCATGTAACTTCAGAAAGAGTACACCAAGATGTGTTCTCTTTTTGAAAGTTAATGTAAGCTGTTAACCACACCATCAGACCACCAGGTTGGAATAAATATATCCATTATTATCCTACTGGTTGTGTTAAGAAACAGATTTACTATTGTGGTACATACAGTGTATATTAAGTACAGCGGGAGAGAAAATGCAGCAACATGTTATTATGCACTGATTTGATGTGTTTTTGAAGGACCTTTTAATCACACTTAGGTGCCACTTAAAACATTTTTTTAATTCAATCTCACACTTTAGGAATCATGATTTACAATGGCTCAAGACGACATCATTCTAAAATGTGGCACATGAAACTTTGCTTGCTTCAACTATGGTTGAATGACTGCCTTAATGATCGAGACAAAGACATCCTACAGAAATTTCTGAAAAGAACTCTTCTGAAACAGAGGATAATCAGATAAATTCCTCAACATAGTTTTACAGTCTTTCCTTTAAATGTAATTAGTTTTGGGTGGGGGTCTGGAGTCCAGATATTTGCCTTCAGGACAAGTCGATATCACATCCGAGTGAGCCACCCGAGGCGCGTGTTTTTCACATACACACTCAGAGGAATGGTTTGCTAAAGTGCATTGGCCCGGCTTCATGCAAGGTGAAGCAGCCTTGAGCATCACTTTGAACTGTTTTCAAATTATCCGGTTGAGAAACCAAGGGCTGGAAATCGGGGGAAGGGATCAAAAGTTCATGGGATTTGATCACATCAGATGCTTGCCAAAAATTAAGCACTTCCCCGGTAATCTGCGGCTAGTGCATCACCCTAATGATCTCCAATTAAACAGTCATTAGCTAACCATACATGCCTAGAGGCACATTAATTACCGCAATAACTTCTAGTTCATTAACCAAAGTCAGAGGGCGACTCCTGTTGAACTGGGGCACGGTTTTGTTAATTTGACTTTCTGTCATGCAAGCCTGGTTCTGCGGGTCTTTCAGGAAGGGTTCACCAGAGCCATAGGCCTTCCAGCCGCTTTCCTTGTTTTTAATGAGAGCTTTCAGAATGTCAGTATAAAAAAAAACATTCCACTCATTCTCCTCCTACGGATGAAAACAAATTAACATTAAAAACTACTGACAATCAACAGAGCAGAACACATCTTCTCCCTGACAAGTAGATCAGTGCTCACTGTAGAAGACAAGGGTGGCCACGTAACAGGCGTCCTGCGCGGTCACTGCACTTATGAGGTATGGGGAGGTGTGTGCTACAGTGCAACCACTCCTTTTGTTTACTCATGAAGTCCACATTCCTCTGTGTGTTTCAATTTGCAAGGGTGCGCACACAAACTGGAGAGGACATGGACTGAAACAGTTCACCCACCATGTTGTTGAGATAGGGACAGCAACTGTTAAATGCAAGCAGTGCGCTCCTACCCACTTTCACTGATAAAAGGCTCTCGTGAGCCGCCCCCAAGCTGACGAGCGCTGGAATGCCTGCAAGCTATGAGTGGGATTATACCTTAGAAAATTGACAGCATGTCCAGCAACCCGTAAATATTATCTATTGATGAGGGAGGAATTCCGACACACTGGTGTCTAGAGATACGATTTCGAAAGACGGCATTAGCTGAAAAATAATATGAACTTTGTGTGAAAAACTGAACTACACCTACCAAGACGCTATGGGGTAATGGCGCTGTTACATGGAAGCAGTGTGCTCCTCCCCACTTTCACAGACAGAAACTACAGCTGCAGGGGCAGGATCAGAGCCAGTGACATAATGAGGACTAGGAGACAAAGTTTAAGGTTACAAAAGATGCATTGCCCCTAGGTCTGTTTACCTGCTTAACAATTTCTGTCATCTCTTCTGCCTTTTTAGGTAGAGCCTGTAACAGCGCGCATGCGCTGTTCTGGGGAAGACTTCATGAAGGGGGTTTCAAAACTAACCTAGGAATCGCACACGCTTGTGCGTGTGCTTTTTGTTTTGGCCCACGCTATTGGCCTTAGCATGCGTCTTTTTAACAAAGACAGCACACAATTGGCCAAAGGTAGGCGTATTGCTCCGCCCATGGCCTATTGGTGTCGGATAACCGCACGGCCGCCATGTGGTTTCAATTATCGTGCCGAGACACCGGCGCGATAATTGAAACCAGATGTCTCGCTGTGGCGTGCGCGTTCACACCACTTGCAGACTTGTTCTTTTTTGGATCCATTTCACAGGGAAGCAACTAAATGAAAGAAGGAAAGAGGTTGTGAACCGTTTCTTCAAGTCTCGGTTTTCAGTAATTCCTGCATGTTGCTTTATTTATATTTTATTTGTTTACGGTTTTTATATAGCGCCTCCTAGTACTAGGAATAAGAGCGCTTTTGCATAAACCGTGAAGCTTAAGGACACTCTTGGGAAAGGCATCCGCTGTAGCATGGAAAAGGCGGCTCAGAATCTCATTTTCCAGCACATAGAAAGGGTCCACCAAGCTGTTCCTAAGGGCAGACTCGCAGTGAACATCTAGAGTGAAAGAGCTGGAGGCAAGGGGGTCTTTTAGCAGGCTTTTGGCACCTCATCAGGGGTAGTAAGCGCTATATAAATGCAATTTACACCCGACTACCGCCTTAGAAGACTCTACAATCCTGGACAAAAATGGGCTGGCTGTGGTGGATGACAATCTAGGTCTCATCCCACACGGACATCCCAGTGCCTTAACATGCTGCAAACAAGCTGTATCCTAAAAATAAATAAAAAGAATGTGTAACCATCTAACCTAAGTAGGCGCTGAAAGCCAAGGGGATGCTCGGGCAGAACAAGGTGGTCAGCCACGTTAACGACTTAGAAATGCCTCAGTGCTCCGGGACCCTCTTAGAGGATCTCCACACCTTATCAGTTCATGGAGGACCGAAGTTGGAGAGGGCGGTCCGTGGCCTGGCAGTGGTAGCCAGGAAGCCTTGGTCGGGCATGGGCTGTTTCCCTTCACAGTGGATGGAGCTGTGAACGTCGAGCGTAGACCGCCCTCTACTGTCCACAAGCAGCAAATGCAGCTTAGCCGACTAACCAGAAGCATCAGATGTTTTTGCCTGTTGAGTAGTCACATGATTTGAACATGCTTCAGTAGGACACACGGACATCAGCCGTGCAAGCTTTCGGTGCACATTCAGTCATAGCGCAAGTGTCCCCAATACACAACAAAAGAATAGCAGTGGCTGCTCGAGTGCAAGCTTCCCCTCACAGAGCAGTCGCAACCTGTGTGGTATCTCTGCAAGGTTCCCCCCTCAAGAACTGAAATGGTACAGTCCAAGCTGGAGTGGTGCAAACCTCCCAAACACACAGTAAGCACTGCATAGGCAGCAGGAGAGGTACAGCTTGTGAAGAAAGCAAGCCTGGCACGCACAAGCCTTATCAAGTAGTCGGCAGAGGTGCAAGCTTCTCTCACATACACAACAGGTACACCAGAGGCAGCAACAGTGCAATCTCCTGAACCACAACCTGTGCCATGTAGGCATCAGTTCAAGCGCCCCTCACCCGGAACAGGTAGGTTATTTTTTGTTGGAGAGAAAGATAGACGCTGACACACGGATACACACGCAACAACCTCAACCACCATGTGTGCACCCTTCACCCCACACGTACACCCAAGATACACCGCATCGCTCTCGGGAGTGCAAGCTTTCCTCACACAGAGAACAAGTATGGTGCAGACAGCATACATGCAGAACAGGTACCATATGGGCATCAGTAGTACAAGCTTCCCAGACACTCGGAACAGACCTTGCAGTAGTGCACGTTTTTCTCCTATTTAACAGGTGCAGCACAGTACAACAATAATGCAAAGTTCAACCCTCATACTGAAAAAGTACAGCACCCTATTCAGCAGCAAGGCAAGTCACCCTACCACAGAAGCATTACAGTACCCTATGCAGCGGCAATGCAAGCCTCCGCTACAGTAGAGCATTACAGTACCCTATGCAGTAGCAAGCTTCCCTTTACACAGACATATTGCAGTACCCTATGCAGCAGTCATGCAAGCTACCCCTTACACAGACATATTGCAGTACCCTACGCAGCAGCAATGCAAGCTTCCCCTTACACAAACATATTGCAGTACCCTATGCAGTAGCAAAGCAAGCTTCCCCTTGCTTACTGAAAAATGTGCACCCCCTCCAGCAACAATGCAAGCTTTCCTTTACATACAGAAAAATTACAGTACTCTTTGCAGCAACAGTACAAGCTTCTTGAATAAAGAAGAATTACAGCACCCTATCCAGCATCAATACAGGCTTCCCTTTACATACAGAAGAATAACAGCCCACTATGCAGCAGCAGTCCAAGCTTCCCCTTACATACAGGTAAAAGGCATTGTTGTTTACAATGCAATAGTGTAAACTTGCATAAATGCGAGCCCTATTGCATTGCAAATGCTTGTTTTCCATGGTGCAGAATGCATGTAGATTCGGTGCAGAATGCATGTATATTCAGTTATTCCAATGCACAGGTGTCACAATGAGGAAAAAGAACATACCAAGCTTGCAGGTCCAGTGGCATGGCATGGATGTCTCAAACTCATTTCAGACACGAAGCAGATATCCCATCACATCAAGAGCCCGTGCTGCCAGATGTGGTATACGTCGAGTTGACAGGGAGGACTTAGTAAATGAAATTTTGAAACAGCCTGTGATGCTCTCAAAAATCCTTTTTCTCCTCTCCTTTGTTCACCAAGCAAGTGTTTGGGGATAAAGTATGCCTGAGGGCAAAGATTGGATTGCTGAGGAGGCTAAATTCTCACTTCACTGTCTTGACAGGTCAACCTAAGATCAAAATTACTTCTCCACAAGTTCCTACATGTCAAGTACACGGTTTCATAAGATGTGTTTATTTGTTTGATTTGAGGACACTGGTATTCATTGTGACACTTGTTGTTTGCTTCAGATGTGGAAGTGGGTCAACTGAATGACAGTCATCACGGTTTCTCTTCTAGCTGGTAGACACTGTTGTGGTTTGCTTCAGTGGTGGATGTGGGTCAAATGAATGACAGCCATTATTTTTTCTATAGTAATGCCCTAACTCATTATTTATGCTTTTTGGAAACATCTCACAGGTTAACAAGTTAAGGTCCTGCATAAACAACATTTCTCCCAGTGTGGACCATGGAGGAGGCCTGTAGTTTTTGGATACAAGTCGCGTGCCTCAAGTATCCAACATCTATATCGCCAAAGTGGAAGGACAATAGAGCGAAAGGGGGTGGGAATCTGGCCCAGGAAGGGGCATATTGGGACAGTTGGTAAGAACTAACACCCCAATTACGGGTGTTTGAGAGTAGTATTGGCACTAAGGCATGAAATAATTCTGATCTTAATTAAAGAAAATTATGAATTAAAATTGATGACAAAAATGAATACCATAGGTATAAATGTGCACTGCGACCTGGGACTGGGTGTTCAAGCACTAATGTTCAGGAAAGGAATAGGAGGCGCAATATAAAGAGAACTGATGGGTTTTCAGCAATTTCCGAAAACAGGTAAAAGTCTCAAGAGGAGAGAGAGAGAGAAAGTGTTCAAGCTTTTGGCAGCAGTCACAGACAGCACGCAACATCAAGATCAGGAGAAACGAAATCTGGGAAACAGGTGGCATGGGCATTGGCTGAATGTAGGGTTCGAGTGGGGCTTATTAGAGGAGAAGAGTTTGCCATATAAAAAGGTGAAGCGCTTGAGATAACATGGCAGGGGCAAACAGCTTTAAAAAGGCATGGTTTGTGAACCGGGAGCCGGTACAAGGACACCATATGAAAGGAGAAATGAAGCATCTGTCAAGGCCAAGAACCAGTCGGGCAGTGGCATTTATGACACAAAGGTGTCCAGTCAGGAGGTATCCTGGTGCGCTCAAATATAAGGAATTATAAAAAATCCCATCAAGACATAAGAGACTGAGCTATCGAGACACAATGGTGAGAAGGCAGAATAAATAGGAAGAACTTTCATTAGAATAAAAACCATTACAAAAAGCACGCAAAGTTGATAATTTTTTTGGGTCGAGCCTAGAGGCTGCTCTGCAAGACTTGTTGTGGTTGAGTAGCAAACTGAAGCCCCGCCCACTCTCCTCCCAAATTTGCCATTGGCTTGTGTCATTGTCTGTCCTAATGCTGGCTTCTGATTCGTAAATAGGCTTGTTAGTCCCTCCTTAGTACCACCTCCCCTTCATTTGTCACCTCCCATAGTGACTGGCCCCCTTAATGAAAAAGCCAAAGTGCGGCTGACCAAGGCTCAGCACCTCAGTTTCTTAAGTGAAAACCTTATATTGTCCGTGCATTGAAATCCGGAGTATGCCACACTTATAATCCACTGGAGACTAGATAAGAAGATTTACAAGCGGAAGGACGGTGCACCGGGATGAAGTCAGATCGTTCCAAAATATATTCTTTATTTACATTTTTCATGTTTAAAATTCGGACATCAGCCAACGCGTTTCGTTCCGAAAGGAACTTCGTCAGGGCAAGAATGTCTGTCTCGTTTCACTCAATCAGTGTTAGACCATCAGTGGATCCCAAAAGATTTATTTATACATTTACAGTATTCTTTGAAGACCTGGATTCAAAAATCATGTACCAATTACAACGTCCACCTTCACTAATCTCTTCAAACTTTAACCCCTTCCATGCTGATGACGAACCCCAGCCGCCATGCACTACAGTGCTCGTGTGCTGATGACGGCTGGGGTTCGTCACGGCCCGCCCCTGTTCGTGCTGTTTACAGCACACCAGGGGAATCGCGGCCGCATGGAAAAAGTTACGCAAATCCAAGGGTCAAAAACACAGCCAGAGTCCTCGTCAATGTTGACAGCTGCACTATTCGTCCCGTATGGGGACTTACAAGAGAAGGCGGCTTTTCTTGTAAGTCCACATACGGGACGAATAGTGTAGGCGTCAACATTGACGAGGACTCTGGGCTGTGATTTTGGCTCTTGGATTTGCTAAAAGTTTGAAGAGATTAGTGAAGGTGGACTTGAATGTGAAGGACCTGGTTTTTACTTTTTCAACGACCCATCTGGAAGTCTGTAGGACGTCGTAATTGGTACATAATTTTTGAATCCAGGTCTTCAAAGAATACTGTAAATATATAAATAAATCTTTTGGGCTCTACTGACGATCAAACACTGATTGAGTGAAACGAGGCACAGACATTCTTGCCCTGACGAAGTTCCTTTCGGAACGAAACGCTTTGGCTGATGTCCGAATTTTAAACTGAACATTTTAAATAAAGAATATATTTTGGAACACTTTTCATCCCGGTGCACCGTCCTTCCACTTGTGACTGGCCCCCTTACTTTGGTTGTTACATGGTATGTTTTATTTAGACTGTGAGCACTATTTTCTTTATTCACTTTCTCACTGCAGGTACAACGTGCTTTGGTGCCTTCCTTACACCACCCCCCTCCAACTGTCGTGCCTGGTTAACCCCCTGCCCTCCCTCCCTCCTGTTGTCCATGCCTTCTCCTTCCCAGCCCCCTCACGCCTGCCCTCCAGTTGTCCGTGATGCCAACCATTTGCAATGCAATAGGTCTCGCATTTAGGCGAGTTTGAGCTATTGGCATTGTAAAGATCAACGCCTTGTATTTATGTTTTGGTTTTTAAAACATAAATAAAACGCAAGGTCATTTACAATGCCAATAGCTTAGACTGGTTTACTTGCTGCGAGCAGAATAGTAGATGGTAAAAAAAATAATACTCAGAATATGGGGCAGGTTTTTAGGAACTGACGCTGCACAAAGTTATGTGTGTCACCAAGGAGTAGGTCTTTCCAAACAGAAGTACCTCCGTTTCATCAGAGTTTAAACAGAGGGAATAATCAATCATTCATGTGGTAATAGTATGCATGCATTCCTGAAAATGGATATGCTTAGATCAGGGTCACAGTCTAGAAGCAGAATAAATTGAGTGACATTCACATAAGAATATAGGCTCAGCCCAAACCCGTACAGCAGAAAGTCAAGTGGGGCGAAAGGCGGATCCCTGTGGGACACCACAAAAAAATATGTTTGAAGGGTGAGCAGTAAGAATCACAACGACTGCCGGGTTCTGCCAACAAGAAAGCAGTAAGTCAATCTAAGGGCAAATTAGTTACCTAATGTTTTATGCATGTGCAATGGAGCCTTCAAGCCAAGTAGGTCCTGCGCTATAAATAAGTTACTGCAAGATGTGGTCTGGACTCCATCAATGACGACCTCAATATTTTGGTGTAGTTAAACAGTCCTATGAATGTTGAAAGCTACTTTTTTGAAGTTGTGTTTATTTTTTTTTGCAAAAAAAAGTTTTACATGGATAGGATACGTAACGGGTAAGTGTGTATGGTGCAACAGTGCTCCCATTAGGGGTTATGGTGACATTATAAACCACGAGGTCGAAGGCAGAGAAGCTTGTAAACGTCATTAGAACCCGGAGATGGTAGCATGAGACAATATAATCTTCTATTGTTACGTGCTATGCATTTTATTACAGTACATGGCTATTCTGAAGAAGTAGTTTTAGTCAAAGGGAAGCTAATATCGGGCACTGATTGAAATTAGAATATTTAGGGTATCGTATATATCCTAAATAAATTATTGGATAAAGACTAGTAGACTTATGTGCTTTGTTGGCGTCCCCATTTACCACATAATTTGTAGGTTCACAAAAAATGTTGTTACTCGCGAAAATGAATGAAAATAATACTCCCATAGAATGGCACGCAATAAGAATTTTTTTGCTAATACTCTAGATAACGTAGCTGCATAGTCTTAGAGGGCCTTACAATGTCTACTCTAAGCTCTGCAGACTGGATTTTTTTTTGGGGGGGGGGGGGGGTCATTGTTGTAGCCAAACCTGCCTCTCACAGGTGCCTGTGAAATGAAATATTTATCACATTTTATGGGCTCCCTGTGAAATATGGGTTTTATATTACTGAATTATGTACAATTAAAGCAAACACACATAAGATATATATATATATATATATATATATAGATATATATATATATATATATATATATATATACACACACACATTCTGATAAAAACACAGTAAAAAACTAAGTTATGTTTTTGGCTTAAAAACAAAAAAGCTGGGGGCGTGGCCAAGATGGCGGAGTAGGAGGACGTGTTCTCCGGAGCTCCCGTTCCCTTCCAAGGCCCCAAGCCCTACTTTACGCTAATTCTCCCCCCCGGAGCTGCAAAGTGGAGCTAGGACAACCGGGGAAGCGGTGGCTTGCCAACCATCACCGACGGAGCCCCGCAGAGCGCAAACTCACCAGGTCCGGAGGGCCGAGTGTTTGACCGGTGCCGACCGGAGCAGGAGCAGCACCTCAGTCCGGACGAGGCAGCAATCCGCAGGGCGGTAGGAGAGCGAGGGTCCGGCCGGCCGGAGTGAGCAGTGCAGGTCGCCGACGGCGGACCAAGGAGCCAGTTGTGGATATGCGGCGCTGCGCTGTGTCCGGGGAGCTCCTACCCCTCCCCATGATGACCAAGATGGCGGCGAGCTGAGGCCGAGGTTCTCGCCCGGACCCGAGGAGGGCGCGAGGTCCAAACAGCGGGTGTGCAGACTGGAGCGGCCGATTCCCGGCGTCAGGTTAGAGCTCTCAGCAGCGGAGTGGGCGGGGAGCCTGCAGCGGCGGGCCCAATTGCTGGAGACTGGGGATCGCTCCACCATGAGGTGCTGGCTCGGCCGGTGTGGGAGCTACGCAAGTGCCCGGCTTGGGGACCCTCTGCAGGCCGTGCGGGAGACCGAGATCGGCAGGCCGCGGAATCGAGGAGCACGCGCGCACCGGTCACAGCCGGGAGACCTCCTGTGCCTGACCGACCGGTAGCGCTCACAGCCACCGGCACCGGCTTACTTTTGTGCGGCCTCGCCAGCGGGGCCCAAACAGACCAGGCCGCGCAGAGGACAGGACGGGGCCAGAGGTGGCGCAGAGGACGCTCCTCCGACACGGCTCTCACTACCACAGGCGCTTCGGAGCAGTCGGACGGGGGGCGGCTAGGCCCCGAGCAGCAGCCCTCACCCAGAATCACCGTGGCATTGGTCGTAGTGGGGGAACAGCGGGTGACCCACGGAGGAATCGGCGCGGAGCACCGCGGAGTGCCCAGATGGTGGGGTTCTTGCCTTGACCTTGGGACCGGCAGGAGACCGGGACAGCATAGAGGCCTCTGCATCACTGACCGCCCCAGAGGCACGGCGATTGGGACGCCTCGAGGACAACAGACGCAGTTCCCCCGCCTCAACTTGGGGAGCGGCGGATAGACCAGGTCAAAGACGGTCTTAGGGGGTGGCGCAGAACGGCATTCGCCCCGGACTGGGAGCAGAAACCTGGAGAGGAGCAGATCAGGGAGGTCCAAGGCAGCGACAGGCAAGCCGGACGGTGGAAGTGCCTGCACCATGGCTGGTCAACGAGGTGGTAAATGCAACGATCGCACGCTGCCGGAGATGCTCAGCAGATCCCAGAGCAAAGGAGATAAGACCCCGTCCTCACCCGGAGCGGCTGGAGGCTCGCAGTCTGGTGCTACGGCGGAGCCCCCGGTTACCAGATCCTTTTTGGAATCCCTCTTTGGCACGCTGAGGGAAGACTTCCAAGCCCTGAAACAGGAAGTGGCGGGTGAGGTGCGTGAAATACGCAGGGACGTGGACGGCTTGGGCGAGAGGGTGACCACTGTTGAGAGCTCCACGCAGCACCAGGATGAAGAAATCACTTTTCTGCAGCAGGAGGTGCTGACTCTTAGGGAACAACACTTAGACCTCCAATTGCATAACGAAGATTTGGAGAACAGGTCACGAAGAAACAACATAAGGGTCCGGGGTGTGCCATCCTCGGAGGAGAACCCGGATATAGTCAAGTACCTGCTGGAACTCTTCCAAGCTGTCCTGGGGGAAGGAGCTGATTTTCCCATTAGGATTGACAGAGCGCACAGGGTGGGACCCCCTAGACGGGCGAATGGCCCCCCGCCGGACATTCTAGCATTCCTCCCGGACTTCCCACTGAAGGAAAGGATAATGGCGGAGGCACGGAGGGACCGCTCACTCACATTCCGCGGTCACCCTGTGGCACTGTACTAGGACCTCTCCGCGATCACGCTTCAGAAGCGTAAGGCATTTAAGATAGTGACGGACTTCCTCAGGCAGCATGAAACGCCCTACTCCTGGGGTCACCCTTTCCGTATTATCTTTAAGTGGCATGGAGAGACACACCAATTGCGATCCCTACAGGACACATGCGAAGTCCTGGGCATCACCACGGAGGAAGAGGAATCCCGCACCCTGCGGAGAAGACGCACGGCTGACGGCGGATGGCATAGAGTTGCACGGAGAAGGACAACGGGGGTATCCCGGAGGCCGGGATCTCAGACTATCAGGGCGGACATGGAAGACGCTGTCCGGACAGCCTCCGGGGATCTGGGGGGGGCGGAGGAAGTAGCGCTAACCGCTTGAAAGTGCTCCGGGGGGAGTTTACCATGGCATCACTGCAACTGCTGGCTTGGAGAGGGGGCGACGGATCGGACACTTGTGGCTGGACGTCCACTAAGGTAACATACCACGGACTGGTCCGCTTGGTCTTGTCTGGGACTACTTCAGGAAGTTCTGAGAAGTTTGGGAGGGAGGGAAAGGGTTGGGAGGTTGGGGTGCGAGTTGAAGGAATGGGGGGGGGGGGGAGTTGGGGAGTTGGGAGGTGGGGGAGTTGGGGGGGGAGTTTGGGGTTACCCTGTCCGGTGCTTCTGGAGCATTACCACACATCTATCTCGACTCTCAGGCCAAATTGCAGGTCATCTCTAGGCCACGCGCCTCAGTTCTAGCGCACGAGGAAGGTAATCCCGACGACCTATGCCGGAACTGAAGGTAGTGACCTTGAATGCCAAGGGGTTGAATAATCCTACGAAGAGGAGGGCAATCCTATCACTATTAGAAGGCTCGCAAGCAGACATCTGTCTGCTTCAAGAAACCCACCTACTGGTTAACGACTGTCATAGGTTGCGGTCCCGCCATTTCCCTACACAGTTCTTCTCTTCCAACACTGCTAAAACGGCCGGGGTGTCTATCCTTTTGTCCAAATCCTTCAAGGGGGAAGTATTGCACAAATTTGTAGAGCAGAAAGGAAGACTTCTAGCCTACCGATTCAAACTAGGTACCCAGCTGTTAACGATTGGCACGATCTATAGCCCAAACGAGCAACAAGACAGGTTCCTACGCACCGCATTGGAGGACATTACAGCATCACCAGATAGGCACATAATACTGGGGGGGGACTTAAACATGGTCTTTGACTCCTCCACGGATAGATCAGCGCAGCGACACCCACAGACTGGGGAACTATCACACGCAGTGAAGGCACATTTAACTGACTTGGACCTGCATGATCTCTGGCGAGGGCTTCACCCGTTAGACAGAGATTACTCTTATTACTCACACGCACACAAGACATACGCCAGATTAGATCACTTGCTGGTCTCTGGACCAGTCCGAGAAATGGCCACCGCTTCAGAAATAGGGGTTATTTCTCTTTCCGATCACGGGCCGGTCTCAGGAACCTTTCTTCTTCCATCGAATTCTGCTCGGCGAGGGGTTTGGCGGCTTCGGGACACACTCCTGCATAAAAAGACTGTAGTGCAGCGGATAATAGATGCAGTGAAAGACTTTCAGCTGCACAATTCTAACTCGGATACTCTATTGACGACTCAATGGGGAGCTCTTAAGGCAGTGCTGCGGGGAGAATTCATAGCGATCTCGGCAGCAGACAATCGAGACAGGCAACTTAAACGGGAAGAGCTCACGCAGAAGGTTAGGGAACTTGAACAGGTACACCGTCGCACTGGGGCTCCTAGGGTTTGGAGGCAGCTGAAAGCGGCTAGGAAACTCCTGTCGTCATTAGATTTAGATCGAGCTGAATATGCCGCGCTGCGTCTAAAACATGCCTATTATACTGGAGGGGATCGGTGTGGCTGTCTACTGGCAGCCAAACTAAGAGCGGTGCACCAGAGTCGTCAGGTGAAAGAGATAGAGGGGGACGCGGGGCAACGGATTACGGATGACGCTGACGTAGCTGAAGCCTTCCGCCGGTTCTACGCTGAACTGTATGCGGAGGGGGATTCGCAGATGGAGGAGCCGGGGGCTTATTTGGACTCGGTGCCTCTCTCGTCCCTGACCCCAGAGCAAGCAATCTACTTGGAAAGGGAGATAAGGGTTGAGGAAGTTGTTGCAGCAATTTCCAGACTTAAACTTGGGAAGGCCCTGGGCCCGGACGGTTACTCCACCCTTTTTTATAGGACGTTTAGCTCGACGCTAGCGCCGATTTTGACCAGGCTCTTTAACTCCTTTTCCGACCCGGGGGCTATCCCTCCAGACCTTCTACAGGCAACGGTATCAGTTATACCCAAACCCGGGAAGGACAGGACTCAGTGCAGCTCGTATAGACCGATCTCCCTTCTAAATGTGGATCTTAAAATCTACACAGGGATCCTGGCAGCCAGACTAGCGCAGTACCTCCCCGGCTTAATCGAACCGGACCAATCCGGCTTTGTGCCTGGGAGACAGACTGTGGATAACACTAAGAGGATAGTGCACGTTTTGGAAAAGGCCTCGCGTATTCCAGGGGAGAGGATGCTGCTTTCGGTTTACGCTGAGAAAGCGTTTGACCGGGTGCATTGGCCCTACCTTGAGCGGGTGATGGCACGGTTGGGAATGGGGGAGAAGTTTCAACGCATGGTGTTTAACTGCTATAAATTCCCATCGGCGGTGGTGCGAGTGAACGGCTGCGGATCAAGGCGCTTCAATATTGAACGCGGAACGAGACAGGGATGTCCCCTCTCCCCTCTCCTTTTTGCGCTCTACATGGAGCCCTTTGCTCAACGGGTGCGACAGAACCCAAACGTGACCGGAGTGAGGATGGGTGGTTACACCCACACGATCAGCCTTTATGCGGACGATGTCATTTTCACGCTGGAGAACCCGAGGCGGGCTTTGCCCGCATGTATGGCTGAACTTAAGGCTTTCGAGGGTGTAGCCGGCTTCAGGATGAACGTGGTGAAGTCCACAGCACTGGATGTCTCCCTGACACCCGCAACGAGACGCGAACTGCAAGAGCTCTTCCCTCTGCGTTGGTCGCGGGACCAAGTGCAATACTTAGGGATTGCGCTGGCTCCGACGTTACAGGCGATGGTTTCCATCAACTATGAGGCGATGAGTAAGAAGGTTAAGGAAGAAATGGGGAGATGGAACAAGGGGACGATATCCTGGCTTGGCAGGGTCGCGGCGACTAAAATGACGGTTTTGCCCCAGATTCTGTACTTATTCCGTGCACTGCCCCTACAGCCCCCTAAAGGCTGGATTCAGCAGATGAAAACTGAAGTGCCCCGTTTTGTGTGGCGGGGCCGCAAACCCCGAATGCGCCGTGCCCTTACAACCTTGGCGCCGGAGTCAGGGGGACTGGGGGTCCCTGACCTGTGCAAATACTTCCAAGCATCACAATTGCGGTACCTGGTGGAATGGAGCAGGTGGGAGTCAGACAAGCACTGGCTATTCCAGGATCAGGCGGTAGCGGGGCGCCCCTTACAGGAAATACCGTTTCTCCTTAGATCACACCGTCCCCCGAATCTCTATGCTTCTTATATAACGAGGGTGCCGCTGAGAGTGTGGGACACCACCAATCGTACATTTGACCTCACCACATTCCCTTCCCCGTTCACACCTATTGTGGACAATCCAGACTTTATGCCGGGGAAGGAACTGGGGGCCTTCTCGCACTGGAGGGTGAAAGGCTGCAGGGCGCTCTTTCACATGTACGCAGGAGAGGGGATCATCCCATTTCCGAGCTTTAAAGACTGTTATCAGATGGCCGAAACGGACCGCATGCGATACTGGCAGGTCCGACACTGGGCCCTGCAACCACAGGTTAGAGAAACAGCAGACAGGAAACTGTTGCCGTATGAAAGATGGCTGGTGACACGCACTTCAGACCCAAAACTCATAACTGACCTATATAAGATGCTACAGCTCCCACCCTCCCATTTCCATATTCCTGGTAGGGAACGCTGGAACAGAGAACTAGGGAGGACACTTAGCCACAGGGAATGGGAACAGATCTCGTACCGGGCAAGACATTCAGCTTACCATGTGGGTCTCACCGAAACATTCACTAAGGTCTCCACTTATTGGTACCACACCCCGGAACGACTGCACGAGATGAACCGGCTCATAGACGATAAGTGTTGGCGCGATTGTGGGCAGGTAGGCACATTAACACACATCCTATGGGACTGCCCAGTGTTACAGGCTTACTGGACGGAGGTGATTGATGAGATAGATATATGCTTTGCTATTGAACTGCCCCGGTTTCCTGCATATGCCCTGCTGGGCCTCCCCAATGGCTTAATGTACCCGTTGAAATCTCGAAGGGGACGGCAGATAGCTATCATGTTGGGCTCAGCAGTCCAGAACATCTTAATACACTGGCGCACGCCGACCACCCCCTCCCTCACGGATTGGCTACACAGGCTGTGGCATGTTCTGGGGATGGAGAAGCGATCGCTCACGCTAGCTGGGGAAGTGGACCGCTTTGAGGAGTTGTGGCAGCCTTTTCACTCACTACTAGCCACAGAATTTAAGGAAATTACATGCCCGAGATACCTGAGACTTATGAGGCTAACGCAGCCGTTGTAATGTGCTGTCCAATGGGGGGGATGCGAGAGTGACTCTACGAGCAACATGGGGGAAGGAGAGGATGGATGGGACAGTACCTAGGTTCTATACTACACAGCACTGGACAGGGAGGGGGGAAGGGGGGAGGAGGAGGAGGGGGTTGTTGGGGGGAATTGTTGAATTCAACGAAGGGTACGGAAAGTTGGTGAGTTGTTCCTTAGATTTTTTTGCACGTCTCCACGCGTGGGCCAGATACTAGGACGGCCTTCCAAGGCTGGGACACTCTAACTGTATTCCTGGGACACCCCCTGGTGTATGCACTGACTCCTTGTATGAGTGTTTTCTTTTGCCACTGTACCTTTCTAATAAAATACTTTAAACATAAAAACAAAAAAGCTATGAAATTGGCTAGTCATGGTTACCAATATACTAGCACATGCCATAACTCAAGCTTCCCACCACGTTGTTCTCTTAATGCCTTGTACATTTTTCTGCGCTGGTATCAAATTATTTGTATTAAGCATGGTATTATACATTATGAGTTGCGGTGTGTGTGTGGTGTCCATTGGTAATCAAAATTGGTAGTTTTCATTGGTTTCGTGTCCAAAATTAGTTTTTATCAGTAAATGTCATTTTTTTTTCCAGTTGTACTTATTTTCCAAACCCTGCTGCTCAAGGCCAGGGTTGGTCACAGTGCTTGCCTGCAGCGAGGACCTGGGCCAAAGCAGCCATGAGCATCCAATGTCAGCAGTCAGCCCCTGCACCCAGCCTGCTCACTCAAGCCTTCCACGCCTCTACGTCCCTACCACTCGGCACTCCGTCAGACACTTGGTACTGTACCCCCCTTGTTTGTGGAATTTGTTTCTTTGATAGTCTCAAATTAGAATCAGTCAGTCAGTCAAAAATACTTTATTTCGGCTTTACAGCCATAAAAGCACATAAAAAAAATATACATACATTAAATAAATCATGAAAAAAATAAGAAAAAAATCACAAAAGAGCAATTAGGAATAAATCATCAAGACGGGATCAGTGATATACAAGATTTGATTACTTCAATTCTACAACCATGACACAAGTTAAGTGACTACCCAACCCCCAGATTTCAGGAGCACAAAGCAGAAGGAACTCAGAATACGATTAAAAAGATATGTATCTAAGTAAGTTAAAAACAACACTATTACTTCATATACAAACTACATGATAAAAATATAAGTTAAGGGATAAAGCTAAAAACTATAAACTATATTCCTAAACAGGAAAAATAGACATGATTATTATCGTCACATTCAATTACAGTACCAAGAACCAGCAGGGGTGAGAGAGTAATGCGAACCGCAACATCAACTGATACCCTGCTCTTTTCCATTTAGAATTCCTCTACGGGTACACCACATTGTAAAGAGGAATTTTGAGGTCGCGACTACGAAAAGTGGTGAAGTTTCAAATTTAAGTAGCCTAAAGACCTTGTGATAATATCTTAGCCCTAGATTTCTACACAACTGATAAACCCACTTCGATCTAGACCTATAGTAAGCAGGACAGAAGAGTAGTACATGGATTTCGTCTCTTCCACGGCACCACAACCAGGGTAAACTAATTGGGCTTAACCTTTTCATTTATTTGTAAATGCACCTATTGGAAGGGTTCCATGTCTAAATTGAATAAACAATTTTTTTGCCATAAAGGCTTGGATGCTATCCAAGGTCTTTTCCAGTTTATACTGCTGTTTGACATCGAGAAACCTCGAAGTCAAAGAGCAAGAGGTCGTGCTGTTAACTAAATGCGCAAGTTTAAGTTCCTTCAGAGCTAGGACTAAAGCTTTTTTTGGGGTACTGGAGCAGGACTCCGACCATAAGTTACCACGACCTAATGAAAAACACAAACTTCTAACGTAGGACAACCATGGTAAGTTTATGGCCCCCAATTTACACATTACTTCCCTCAATTCCTCCCTATAATTACTTAGTTCTGGCGTGCTCCATATGCGGCACCAGAAGAGGAGAGGACGAGAGGCAATAAGGTCAGAAATGGAACCAATACCCAGATCCATCCTAAGTGGTGTTATTGGCGTGCTTTTTGGTAGTCTGTCTGGAGAAGCTGTTCTCAGCGACCTGTAATGGGTGGGATACAGAGTGTCCCCAAGGATCAGCACCATCTAGACATGCTCCCCTAGCTTGTGTTTTATAAATTTCTACCGGTTGACCCATCACCTTCAAGGAGCATTTTTTGTACACTTTAAGGATACCTCCCAAGGACTGGGTTAGTTTCAAGTTAGCCTTCATTATCGGAGATCTCCAATCCATTTTGTCATTCAATGAGATACCTAAGTAATCAAAAGGTAGAGACTCGCTCTAAAGGTCTTCCATCCATTTGTGGATGTGGACAGTTAGTTTTTTTTGCATGGAAGACCATATATTTGTTTTTTTTCCTGCAAAATGAACTTTGTTAAAGCTGGTATTTTTCTGTTTGCTAAGCTTGGAGAGTCGATGTCCTTCGCGGCAAAGAGTGTGTCTATTAAGCCGTTCAGGAAAAGTGAGAAAAGGGTTGGGGCCAGCACACATCCCTGCCTGACCCCTTGCTCCACCGGGAAAGGCGCTGTCAGTTCTACCTTTTTCCCAAACCTAACCCTTGCATAGGTGCCTTCGTGTAGACATTTGAGGAACCCGCACCCCCATATCAGATAAAAAAGTAGATCAATTTTGCAAACCATCTAGAAAATGGTGGGCAAATCCAGCACTAAATGAAGCAGCTTGCCTGATTTGCAGTAGCTTTTTGATTTGTAATTCGTCACCCTTTTCTATGTTTTTTCCTGGTGTCAGACTCGAGTTTTCCAAGTCTCTGGGTACTCATCAGCACTCCTCTGGGGTCGGACACTTCTCGTAAAAAAAAATTTAATACGATTGTGAGGAATCTCTAATCAAGATTTGGGGTTTAAAATGGCACAGGTATACAAAAACTCTTGTGTTTCAAAAATGTATGGACACGTTTACACCGAACCAACAAAAAAAAGCACACTTTGAGTAAAGTTCTACTTTCATGCCAAGTTTGATGTAATTCTGTTCAGAGGTTTGAGTTATAGACACAAATTACATTTCCTATGGGATTTTAAAATACTAGGGTCTGAAAAAGGTGCCCAGTGGGCTGAAAAGGTTACATTATTGTATATCTTTTGAGATGAAAAGCCATTTGTTGGTTTGCTTATCAGCAAGAGAATGCCATTAAGGGGTTAGCCACTCTGCCTCAATCACCAGCTCAGCTTACATGGAGAACTTTCGGCACATCAAGTGATACTTCCCCACCTGAACCACCTGCCTCCAAAACACAATCGGCAAATCAATAAATGGGTTTCTGGCCACCTGGGGAGGGCGATTATGGTCTCGGGACCCAATGACTTCTTTTATTCGATCTGTAGGGTGCGCTTTTGAACATCTGGGAGAGCCAGGGATTTTCTCTTATTTAATAAAAATTCTTGACAGGACATAATGTTTCCCTGTGATATGGTGAGGTGTGGGAAAGTGGTTGGTTACTAGTTGGTACATGTTTGTAATATTTAAACTAATAAAATATGTCTTCAAAAAGAAAACAAATCCTCACAGGAGAATGAGACACTAAATCTAACTCAGCTGCAGTGGCATAGACCCACTAAGGAGAATCCATTTTCGCTGGAATAGACTTCACCTAAATCCAGGTCTTTGCTCATTTGCACCAGGTGTGAAACATTCTATAACCCATATATAGTCCTTCACTGTTTACATTTTAAAGAGCATTGACTCTTCGCCCATTTTCAAAATGTAGAAAGTCTACTGAAGTACAGAAGCACTGAGCACTTAATTTAACATGAAGATCTTTGATGTCATTGTTGCACTTTCAATGTTTATTAATGCTATTCAAAAATCATAGCATTATAAGAATACAGTACTGTAGTATTTATTGTTCCAAATTAGAATTCTAACCCTTTGACAAAAAAAAGATGATTGGGATCTCGGTACAGAGGACTTTACTGGATTGCTGGTCTCATTACAGATGTTTTGATGGTAAAACGACTTGGCAATCTATTTGATGTTGTATTGTTTCTAACTTTAAGAAGTTTGTCAGTATATATGTGATATTTTATTTCTGTAAGATGAAATTCTTGGGGGGAAAAACATTTGAACCGAAATATTTCCTTATAACGTTTGCATCATTTGAGAAAAGTGCTTAATATTTCACAGACATCTACTATGTTGTAATTACTTTTGATACTTTTAAAATCATGTAAATCCACAAAGGATGTCCAGTTAAAAACAGTGGCCAAAAGGTCTTAATTTGTTAAAAAAAAATTGTACTAGACAGAAGTTGAAAGAAGCTTGAAAGGGCTACCTTTCTGTTGGTAATGTAATGTTTTGAGCAGATCAGCCAGAGAGCAGGCATAAAATAACAAGGTTCAACAAAAGTTGAATTCACCAATAACTGGGTTATTTGATGAAATTTGACAGATCGCAATTTAAGAAAATGGATAGGTCAGGCGCAACCTGTGACAAGCCCCTGCGCACAGGCGTAGATGGGGGTTGGGGGGGGGGTGGTGCAAGTGTTGGCTAAAGGAAGTGCCTAGCACAGATTAGATACATAGCCAAGGGAAGATACCTTGGTTAATGTGGGACAACATCAACATTGCTATCCAAGGAATCTTCCCTTGGTTGTATTGCAGACTCATTAAAGAGGTCAACTCTGCTTTTAAAGCAAATGTTTTTTTTGTTTTAACAATTTCAGTATTTTTTCATGTACGTTTCATTCTGCAATATCATATCCATAAAGTTATCTTCATAGACTTCTTTAAAGTTCAAGGTATTTATACTTTTATAAACATCCTTGATAGTTTCAAGCATTCTAATTTTTCTCTTGTGATCAAGGATGAAACATATTCAAGGCAATATGTCTTAACATATTCATTTAAAACATGGTAAATGAGGCAAGACCTAAACGTCTTGATAAGAAACTCGCTGTTTACAGTGAAAAATAGTACTAGGTCTCAACAAAAAGTATGCCTAAAAAGCACACACAAAGATACTTTCACAATTTCTGAATAAAACTAGTAATTTTCAAGTCCATTCTTCTAAAGTTCATATGCTCACTGTGCTTCTCGAACCAGGCTACACCGACTGCAAAAGCCAAATCAGGTCGAAATCTCTCTTGGGCTATTTGTGTTCCAGTTTAGAGTTGGCAGTTTTGGCTAGACTGTTGCTACTGGGGCAAGAATGAGACTGGTTTGCACATGGTTTGCACATGGCTGGGTATAATCTGGGGTTGGCAAAAACATGATGGGTAAGAATGCTCCTCTGAGTGACTGCCAGTGGTCAAACACATCTCATCACCTTTACATGTTTTTGATTATTTCCTTCATATACACAATAGCTTATATATTTTTGCAGTTCTCACATAATATCAAACACAGTGTCCTTTTGGCGTCTCTCCGCAAGCCAGTGCAATAGTACTTATTATCGCCATTACAGACTGGCTGCATTCTCTTTTTCTGGTTAAAATAGAAATCACTGTTCTGATTTGGATTTCTGGGTTTCACGGCTCTCATACTTCACTAATATCATCCTCATGTCAGATCCCAAATGATAACATTATTTCATCATAATGCACTCTTCATCTTCAATCAAGACTGAGTGAAGAAATTGGTTTAGAAACAAACAGTTTCTGAATCTGTAAGACTTCAAGAATAACAGAATCAGATTGGTTACTAAATCTTCACAAAAACCAGCAGGGGCCACTATTAATTTCTACAATATTGGAGAATGATTCAGTTTTAGAGAATCTGTCTAAAGTAATGCATTATATTCTTTTGTTACATTCAAACTTCGTCAAAAGGCACAACAGACTTCACTGAAAAGTTTTCAGATTGAAATTTAGGGCAAAGAAATATCAATACCATATTAGGTGGCAAACCTCTATGGAGCAATTCCACATGCGGAGGGTATTATACAATGGAAAGTTTGTTAAATGGTCATCTAAAGGTCGAACACCTGAAGACAATCATGAGGACAATCCATTGTAACAAACGTGAACTTTGGTGGAAAATACTTCCTATAAACTACAGGAAAATTGTTAGATTGTGTTGTTGCCTGTGAATATGCTTACATTTCAATTAACTTTTTTTGCAGAAATAGGACTTAACGGACTGGCAATATTCAATACTGATGGCGCTTTAACAACAGTTTTATATTAATATGGAGTGGCCCAAAAGAAAAATTCAGAATATTAAAAAATAGTACAGACATCATTCAATTAAACTTACATTAAGAGACGGCTAACCCTTGGTTAACCTTTTAGGTACCATTTAAAGGTGTGAAATAGACCTATAAATACTGATCTATACATGAAGAACACTGATTGAAGCAGTCTACTTTGCCACCCAATAGTTTCACCCAAAGGTTCTGATACAGAATCCAACATTAAATCAACGGTTACATACACAGGGAATTCTAAGAAAAAGTCTACAGCATATAAAAACAGAGAACATGAGATATGCCAAACCTGTTTAGCCTGGGGAAATTCTGAATTTTTTTTACACAGAGCCAAAACTAAAATTAAAAAATATAATTACATGTATCTTATTATAATCACTGCAGGCAATATATATAAAGAAAGGTATTGAGATTACTTGGAAATATTAGGGAGAGTCCCAGAGCTACAAAACATGAACCTGCAAAGACTACTATCTGTCTACACCCACAATAACTTAAGGAACTACATAATTAAAGCTGAAGTTGGAGCCAGTAAAACCAGAGACTAAAAAAATTAACACAGCAACATACCCATGGCTTAACTGCACAAACTGCAATGGAATAATTACAGGCCCAGAAATATTCCATCCATCATCAGGAGAAAATTACAAACTCCATACACATACAAGGCGACACTCAGGAAGCAATATATTTAACCGCCCATTCAATTATTTATTTGAAAGAAATTCAAATCTACCTGCAAACGGGAAATAGGAAATCAAATAAAGCAGACATTGGATTGAAAAGAAACATCAGATAGCCTAGGTGAGATATGACATTTCTAGAAAGGTGCATAAACCTTTGCACAAGAAATTACTCTTCTAGAGAAAATTATTATGGATGCAGAGTTATAGGTCTGTACTCACCCAATGGAGATCTACAGTTTTCAGGTTTTCTGTGAGCAAAAGAATGCAAGGGAACGACTAATTCATTTAGGATCTTAATGACACAATCTAAATGAAAAGTCACAATGATAAAAACCCAAAAAGATATGTTATTTCTATTTAGATTATTTATCTGTTTTTGGGAGGAATCTAAAAACTACTTAGCCCACAATCGCTCTTAACTGAACACGGCAGAATAGAACTTGCTTTGTGTAAGGAGAAGCATCTGTTTTATTTGCCCGTATCAATCACCGACAAGTAAAAGACGAAGAATGCATTATGAAATGATTCTATCAGCTGAGCTTTTGCACCTGTATAATAATATAGGTAAAGTGTGAATAACTACTAGATCCTGAATTACAAATCATAATAGTGATTTCCATTTTATAAGGTATAAGAGAGCTCTGCCTGTCAGTGTGGCAATGGAGATTTGAAGTAGGTTGCACACATGCTCAATACACCCCTCAGAGGGATTTGCATGTAAAAAAGCTAGACTGTGCACAGGGCTGGATTTGAACAAAATTTTGTCCAGGAACCCATAAATTGAGGACAGAGTGTGGCAGAGAAAAATGCGCGGACTCACAAGTGGCGGAGCTTGAAAAGCAGAGTCTGACAGTTCCTTTATACATTTATTTTAAACAAATCTGATGCAAAAAATGTCAACCAGGATAAATGCAACAGCAAATCTGCTTTATCTTCCATAATTGGTTTGGAAAGTGACCACATTTTAAAATATCTCACAGCATCGGGTCTTAACCAGTAGTCCGGGGACACTTGGGTGTCCATGACTCCTACACAGGGGGTAACAGGACTGCTTGGAAAATAAATTATTATTAACAGAGTTGTAAAGTGTATATAAATAAAGAAGCAAAATGTAAAATTGACAACTTTAAAATGTTCTGTAAATGTGAAGGAATTTGAAAATGGAGGCTAAAAAATTGAGTTGGTATCCTCAGATTGATTTGTGGGAGAGTGCAAGTGGATGAAAAAGAATATAGTATGGGCGATAGGCTGTCTCAATTGAATTTTAAAAAAGCTCCAACCTTCCCATTAACATGTAAATATTGATTTTGCATGTATGTGAACTAAATACAATATTTCATAATTATTTTATTCTTTTGCAGCTCAAATCATCGACAGAGTTTAAACCAGCTTCCTCTGCTTCCAGTAATGAGTCAGTGGGGGTACCTGGATTCCAATAATGATTCGGTGGGGGTTTGCAGACTCCAGTAATGATTAAGAGTTGTCCTCAGAAAAAAAGGGTAAGAACAACGGTCTTACAGAGTGAAGACAACTGCTGCAGAAATATTTATGTGCCATTAATGTTGAGGAGATTATAATAGTGGCAGATAAATCTAGTTGTTAATGTGGTTCTGGGAGAGTTATGTGCTTTATCCAACCCGCTATGACTCAAAGTAGCATAGAGGGTTAATGTGCTTGCTGCAAAGCACGTCATTTAACATGCAGATCACAGATTTGCATTTTATGCAGATAGGTAAATGAGCTACTGCTTTTGACACTGAGATCATTTTGCTACTTCGAGTTCATAAGTTGCAGTCCTTCGAATATAGTAAAGTGGCTTATTTACCGGAATCAAGGAGCTGCACGCAAACTGTAAGTCAAGAGTTTCGATCCTTATTGTTTTTTTTTCCTCAAACGGTTATTATTTTAGGATTGCAAAGAAGGGCTCCTCTGGGAATTAATGAAGTCTTGTTAGTACAGACAACCCCAAGCACGGTTATGTTTTGTATGGCGACTTTGTGTTTCTCCCGACCGTTCATTCTTAACATATAATGTCTACAAGTCTGGACAACACACAGTTGCTACACCTTATAGCCCTCATTGTCTTAAGTAACATTTCCTTTACATTGACTTACGCACTTGTATGATTTACTGTGTCCATGTGTGTGATATAAAAGTAGGGGTGGGTGATAAACTCCACTCCGCCGGCGGAGTTTACAGAGTTTTACCCGCTCCACGTCCCGCTTGCAACGCGGAGTTCTGGCAAAACTCCACCAACCTCCGCATGGCGGAGTTTTTTTCTCATACCCAGGTCGCCAACGTTAAAAGTTGTTAAGCGAGCGAGAATTTGCATCCCCTAGCACGATTTGCAAGCACAAGAACGGCACCTGGCTAGATTTCTCAAGACGGGCGGTTGCGACTATCCACGGTGAGAAAGCTGCAGCTAGAGTATAAAATCTTCACGAGCTGCAGCAAAGAAGCAGCGCCCCCGGGTGCGCCACCTGGTGCCGTTCAAACCGATTTTGCAGCACGGAACAAGCTCCTGGCTTTAAAAAGATAATATCTTTTTATGTAACTCTGCAGAATTCCACTGAGTAAATTCTCAGAGTTCCGTGCACCCCGAATATAAAGTGTTCAGACACTCTACACTGGGATGAGTAGTGTTATAAAAGAACTAAATAAAAATACATTAATAGGTGCCATTTAAATCATTTTTAGGTTAATAACATACAAACAAATAAATCCTGCATCCCTATAATGCATGCATATCTCTTAAATAGGGGGGGTCTTGAACAAAGTCAAAAACCTACTGCCAAGTCATAGTTTCTCTAAAGTACCTGCGAAGTGATAAGCTGTGCGCCTTGGCTTCCTTCCATTGCATTGTCATCTAGGTGTGAGGCTCCAGATCGCTCCCAGCCAGGATGATATTTGAACAATAAGAGGGATGATGGCCAGGCCTTGGTTTGTGCCCAACTGGAAGTGAAAATAAATTCAGAAAAGAAAAGCCTCCTTTCTGCCTGCAGGTTGCTGCACAGAATGGAATGCAGTCAGTGTGAGTATGGGAGCCGCAGGTTCCCCTAGGCCGGCTGGATCTCAGATCAGGCCAAAAAATAGCTGCCGGAATTAAAATCTGGCAACATCCCCAACTTTCCAGCACTGGCTGTCGACAAACAGGCAACATTGTGGGGTGTGAGTTAAGGCGTGCATTGTGAGTTATACACCATAACTGGTGAATTGTAAGGCGTTCTCAGTTTTGCATTTGCAGAATCTTAACTCCTGCTTTTTCCACTAAAAATCAGTTTTTTTTTAACGTGGTTTGTGTTTATATCAAAGGGGAAACACTGTGCCCGTGTTCAGGGTTAAAATGTTACCTCAGAAAAAGGGCCATGATGAGAAAGATTTGCTTTGGAATAATAAAGATCACCATTAAGTAATAAGACCTTGATAGAGATTGAGGAAATGGACTACATGCTTAATGCAGTAATTGGGAAAGCAAATTACTATTTCACCAGAGGGACTAAGCAAATATCCAACAATATTATCGGGGCGGCCAGGCGCACAGGTTACATTATCATTGCTCTCAGAAGGAATACCCGGTTGTGGTGAACATGACAGCGAAAAGACAGTGAGCCGCAGCAAACAAACAACCAAGTCACCAAAAAGACTACAAAGCAGGCGGGGGGCTCGCAAAGGGGCGTGCCTATGTAAATAAAGGCGTGGTTTAAAAACATGTAAACTGAAAATCCGTACTGAGTACAGTGTGTGGCCCTACTGGTATTTTGCTGCTTCTCACACTGCATCCAGATATATTTATTTATTTTATTTGTGTTTTATAGAGCGCGAACTTGACCCGTTAGGGTATCAGAGCGCTTTACAGGAGAGCAAAGCAATATACAGACAGACTTAGAATCAACCAGTTACAGCTGGAGTAGTGAGGGGGAGGGGTGCCGGATACATAAGGTAAAGAAGAGCACATATTTACAGTTTACATAACCAGTTACTCAAGGCGAGATACCATATTTACAGAATAAGTTTACAATTCTTCAAGCCAGGCCCCAAGTTTCTGATGGGAATACAACAAGTAACATTACACTTACAACCAGCCTTTGCTATTGGCTTTGCCAATGGTTGTTAGCTGCATGACATAAATAAGCAACAACTATGGCTTTGTTGTATAGAATATTGAAAATGCTTTCGATCTGAAACGAGGAGACTCTGAAAGAACTATAACGAGTCCCTTAGAAGTTACATCAAAGGCAGTGAAGGGTGGCACTGCGGCAGAGTTGAGATTTGTTTTTCAGCCTGAGAGCAAAAATGGAGAGCCCGATCGGGCCCAGTTTAAGGACCTGCTTTATAGAACTGCCGGTACTGAGCACCGGCAGGACCCGGCCCACTTAAAGCCCTGCTACAAAGTATTCTAAAATGCCATCGTTGCGTTGATAAGCACATTTTAGTGTTGTGAAAGCATGCAGAAAACCAAGAAATGATTCGTCATTAAAGCACCATGGGAAACAAATATTGACAGAGCTCAATAAAAACCGCCAGTCAGAAGGGAAACCGGCGCCAATGTCAAACAACAACCCGGCAAACAGAATATAGATTCATGTCAAAGCCCAGCAAAACACACTATATTGTCAAATAAACCAGAATACAACGTTGCAAAGTCATCAGGACAGTCAGAAAAACAACTCCCTGACCACAACCGATAGCATGAAAACAGGCTAAATATTGCAACAGTTACCAAGAAAATATGCTACACCGTCATAACAGCAACCAGAAAAAGAAAACTGAAGTCCTTTACTGACCAGGGAAAGGGCTATAATTTGCTCTCAGCGATGCTGTAATCCATGTTTTGAAACTTGGGTTCAATCAGCAGTCAAGCCAAAAACCACCCTTCAACAAACACTGGCGGAAAAGTAAGAGCACGTTGACAGGGCAGGGAGGTGTTTTGCTTTACTGGAAATCAAGCCCTCAAGGGAGATTGAGGAAGCCTTTGGAAGCCTAGCCCTGAAAGGCTTCCTTGTCCACCCAGACCTTGCAGGCACTCCAAGACGTCTACGGATCTAGCTCGTCTAGGCCGGGTTCATTCCCAGTTCGTGGCATCAGATGGATGGATGCATATTTATATTGCGAGGTCATGCTTGGCCTCTAAGCTCATTTTTCCTATACACATTTGCCTTTAGCCTAAAATAATAACAACCGCAAAGGATTTGAAGATCTCGCTTCTATGAATGAGGTACCATTGACCAGAACGCGTCTTTCAACATGACATCAGCCACTGCAAGCAAAGCAAGGATGCAAAGGGGAGCAAAAAAGGTTTGCAGGGGTCTACCAAAGCAGAACTTACAGGTAGTCAAAAAGGTAGATTAAAGGGAGAAGTGAGGAGGAGAGAGTACCTAAATGTTATGAAGAATATATCAGGGCCAAAAACAGACTGATCCACAGACACACAGGAGGCAAAACCTAAAAATGCTAGCGAGCAACAATACCAGCATGTGTTTTGAAAAACAAAGGTACTACATCCAGGAAATAAGTACGTCTGTTAGACAGAACATTAGTTAAAGAGATACTAAGCCCAAAACCACTGCCAGGACAGCTTAAGGACATAATGCATGCTGTTTGACTACACACGTGCTACATGAGCACATCTTGGATAACATAAAATTACACACCAAAGGGTCTGTAAATTGTCCTGAAACCAAAGGAGGCCAGCAGGGCTCCAAAATATACTTCACCTGTAACTCTGTGTTGTGGAAAAATATTTTTTCCTGCATGTTGCAAGATTCTGGTAAGGAGAACAGAACAGCAAGTTTTAAGATGGGACGGAACTTGAACTAAACATATTATAGTTCACTGACTCGCACCTCTTAAAGCATACATAGCCCAACAACATTTTTGAGCAACTCGTTTCAGCTAAGGGTGGCAAGGTGTCGTCCGGTGCGTTAATCGGAGCATACTCAGTGCTTTAAATGGGAAGAAATAAGTGCAGGTACTCATAAAATGGAGATAGGTCTCGCAAGTGGGCGGGGCTAGACGTGGGGCTAAGGGCAAGACATGATGATGCATAATGACTTATACACTAGTTGCAGCACATATCAAAACACAAGTAAAAACCTTTAATACAAACAGAACAGGTTAAATCAGGACACAAAATGAAAGCCAAACAGAATAATATGTTAACATTTCCTTCATTTGCAATATTTGCAACTTCTTAATGTCATACTGTTATTTGTTGTTATTTGGCACTATACTATATATTCTCAAGCGTGCACACACACAAAGAAACAAGCAGACATGTACACAAAAGCATTTCACACATTCCCATTAAAACATCTCCTGGGTGTGTCCCGATTCTCTCCCTTCTTTCTCTCACAGAAAAACAGGCACACACCAGCTGTCAAACACACAGACATAAGCAAACACTCACACAGTCTCAGGAGGGATTAAAGGCATTGTAAACTTCTTACCTCCCATGGCTTTCTTAATTGTCGCTGTCAGTGTGCTGCCTCCATACCTGTGCTTGCACAAACTCACTAGATAGTGTGATTGTGATGAACAGCACAGGGCCTAAATGGGCCCTCCACTGTCATACACAGTCTGATGGTGACCGCAGGGACATCATGCAAAGGAGCCCATGCTGAATAGTTCAGAGACAGCTTCTTCTCGGACAGCCTAGTGCCCACCAGCACTAGCAGCCAATGAGCCTACCTTTTATGAGTACTGGCACTCTCCCAGGCAGTAGAGAAGTGTCGATACCAACAGTGATAAAAAATAAGAAGTGCCGGTACTCAGTACCTGTGAGTACTGGCCCATTCAAAAGCACTACCTCTGCCCCTTTCCATAAGGAGTGGAGATGGGCTCTGTAGATTTTTTTCCCTATCATGATGACATTTGCTCCCGAATTCTGATTTTCATTTTATAGAAAAAGCTTATGGGTGGGTAATGTGAATTATGGTGTGCGCTGCTCACCATACCTGGTATGTGTATGTGTATGTATATATATATATATATATATATATATATATATACACATACACATACAAGGTATGTGTATGACTCTTTTGGCTATTCTGGATTTATCATAAATGTATGCCACAAGTCATGTCAAAACCCTCTTTTTGGACGGTCAGCCCTTTGCCAGAGTAATTTTTTGATGAATTTTTGGATGAATATTCCAAGGAAATGAATTTTCATGCTGAACTTTGATGAATTCTTATGATGAATCTGCTGATGAATTTCACATGAAATGCTACATTACTCTTATTCTGTGTTTTTTGGCCTGTATTGTTTGTTTGTATGTATGGCATTGTACACTTTAACATAGGACACTAGCCGATCCACGGCTTTATTTCAACGTGAGAATATACGGACTAATTAGACCATATCCCTGTCTGGATAGAACACCTTTCCAATATGGCGCCCATAGTGGCACACAGGGGTGAAGTCCTATGTTTATGTCAATGCTTATCAACTTTTGCATTTAATGGGATGTCTGTAAATGTCGAGTGACACACTGACGAAGGCTTACGCCGAAACGCATCTGTGCTTTTTGTTCCCAGTAAATTAAATCACTTGGATAACTCTTGGACTACGAGTGCTGCCTCTTTCTTGTAAAATTAAGAAGAGTTTGAGCGATATATATATATATATATATATTAGGGTTGGGAAGTAGGTTGAGTAGTTGTATTTACTCTTGCACATGCAAACCTCCTAATTGGTATAACATGGTTAAGCATGAGTATCTCCCAATTTTTATACTTTTAACCAGTGTGTTAAAACTTTGATAAACTAGTCACATATTAAATCACTTATTTTGATCCTTTTTTTGAATTTCAGGTTATGGGTTTGCCCTTTCCCCCCCTGTTTTTTGCACACTAGGTGGTCACGTTAGGGGTTCAAATACCAATCAACTCGGGTTTGTGAGCGGGGAAATTTATATATTGAATAAGAAATATAATTGCGCACCATCCTTTGATTTTGCAAATATATGTAATATAACACGACATTGGGTTTGTAAATATATGAAAACAGCAATCTCGATGGATTCACGTGTACATAATGTATAGCAACAATGATATAATGAATTGATGGATTGTACATAGTTTGTGCATACGAACAGTGTGATCAGTTTATGGATTGTAAATAGTTAGGTATTTTTATATCCATTTCTTTGTCTGTTTTCCATGACCGGATAATGTGCATGAAGTGATTTTTTCAGTTTCCATTATTTCTCCCGCCCCTCTTGTTGATTGGTAAACCCTATATATACATTTTCATTGGTTTTGTTCGTCATGTGATCAAGGTCACCGTGGAGTGACCGAAACGCGTCATGCTGGCGAAATCGTGTGAATAAACGTTGAGAATATTTCATCCTTGCGCTGTGGAGTGGTTTGTACCTGTGGTATCCGGTGTGGCAGATTGGATCTTGGTCCTGATTTGAGGCAGCGGAACAGGACTGTGAATTGCATATATATATATATATATATTATTATTATTTTTTTTTTCTTAATAAAGGGACACTGATCTGACACATGCATTGCGAAGTGCTCCTCTTCACGGCAGGGCAGTCGTGCGAATTATTTTTTAAACCAAATGCCCGTAAAGCTTTTAAGAGGTCACACAACATCGCTCTGGCTGTTCAGCATGGTGATGCAGCTTTCCCCAAATGCTCCAGTATTCGTACTCTTTGCCGACGCGTTTCAGGGCTTAAAGCCCCTTCTTCTTGGGCTGCCCGCCCCTGAAGAGGAGCACCATCTTCGAATGAAAGAGGCTGAGGTGTGGAACTGATCAACGCCGGAGCAGCACATCGTTCTATATGCAAATTGAGCATTTCCCAAAGCTCCGTTACCTACTAAAGGAGACTACAATGCTTTAATTTTAAATGCACATTGACTTTACTAAAAAGATGCACTACGCTCCCAGCATGGACTTCAATTCCCATCATTCACTAAAACTTTGTACTAAACAAACGCCCACTGTGGGGAAATAATGAAATAAATAACGCCGGAAATGCTGTGGGCTTTCAATGTGTTGTTTTTCGTAGCAGCCCAAGAAGAAGGGGCTTTAAGTGCCATTGCATTTTCAGGGTGCGAAAATCTTGAATCATCCTCCAAGTTCCCCCCTTAGCCTTTTTTTAATCAGGTAAATGGGTATATTACAGGGTGATGCTTCCTTATATATCACTCCCTGCTCAAGTACTACCTGTAATGTGGGAAAGGTGCCTTCTTCTGCCTCTTTAGATAAAAGATACTGACATAACCCGGGACTCAATGTTATTTTCACAGGCTCAGCTGCTTTAATCAGCCCCACTTTGTGGGGGTCTCTTTGTCCACAGACTCTCTGGTACCTTTGCCAAACCTTTTTTTTATTGTACTGTCTCGTGCATGTTTTAACACTCTCCTATATTGTAACTGTACTCTAATGGGAATATCCATTTGAAACACCACTGTCTCAACTGATGGGCTATCATCAAACATCTCATCATCTGATAGGTCTCTCAGTTTAATTCTGGATCTGTAAATACTACGGATGTCCACGTTACTGGTCTCCTGTCAAATGCTATCAATAATGCATAGCACAGTTTTATGTCAAGGGCCATTTCCAACACACGTCAGATTTTCTATGGGATTCACAGTTCTCTAGGGTCTGAACAATAGATCTTTTGGTATATGCACTGCCTTTCCCAGCAGCGCTGGTGTGTGCGCTATTAAGACACATATTCCATGGAAAAAGGCCTCTGTATCCACAGGAATTGCTCTGACCGGTTGTCCCAAGTCCTCATGAGCTAAAAATGACAACATCCTACCTGGTGTAATACCAGGAGTGTAACTTACCATCAACCCATTTTCTAAAAAAGAGATAGTCATATTAAGCTTACTGATCAGGTCTCTTCCAAGAAGACTGACTGGTGCCTCTGGAGATTAAAACAAAGATCCTTCAATCTGCAGGTCTGCTATTGTCATGCTTACTGATTCAGTAAAGGGAACCCTCCTGACAGCCCCAGAAAACCCTTGTGTGTCCATTGACTTCTGAGAACGTAGTATGGTTCCTTCCTTTATACAATATTTAGTGGCCCAGTATCGATTAAAAACCTGTAGGGTTGACCTTCTATGGCTACTGTCACCGCGGGTTCCTCATCTGGCCTGTGGGTTACCAATGGTATTGTACACATAATGGTTGTCTGTGGACTATCACATTGTGTATATAACTGTTGGTTGGTGTCCCGCTGGACATTTGGGGTTGGGCAGAAAAGGGATTACCTCCTTGAACAGTTACTCCTCCCCTCTGGACCGGTGTTGGTCCTCCCATAGTATTTCTGACAACCTGGAGAATATTCTGGGACACTTTACCCTGTTGTGCAGTCCCCTGAACCGGAGGGTCCTGCAGGGTCGTTGGGGAGGCCATTGCATCTGTTGTGGCCTCATCTGCCTATGCGGAGTGAATAATCCCTGCATTTGCTCAACGTTCATTTTCGCTCCACATTTTCTTGCTAAATTACCCATATTGACACAATAATAACACGGTTGTCCTGCCCTATATCCTCCTCGTCTTTTTCTCTGCACTAGCCCTTGGCCTCCTGGAAAATCCCCTAGTCTCTTTCCCAAGTTACTTACTGATTTGTGGTGCTGCTACAAATGCTCTGTCTGTTCTTGTTTTTTTTAAGTTTCTGATGCACTAACTTGGCTGTAGCCCTCTCTGCCTGCTCTGTCCTCTTCTAGTATTGTTCTTTTTTCCGCTTGAAAGAATGTATTATATGGGTTTGCATTTCTAGCCACGGTTTAGCCTCTATTCCCACTACTCCGTCTAGACTTGCGTGCATATCCATGGGCAGGCCTCTTTTCAATGCATTATAAAAACAACATCACATTTCCTCCAGTGTTTTCCCAGTAACATCCTGCTGTCTGTACCCATCATTCCGGTGATGAATTCAGAAATGTCTTTAGTCGGTTTTATCATCTCTGCCATAAGGGCTCCAATGTCTGGCCTGCCTGTGTATGTCTGCCAGAGAGCATCCCAGACATGTTGATGGATATTGTTGAAGAATGATCTGTCAAACTGTGCATTTATCTATGTTATTTGAGGGCATCCTGCTCTGGTAAAAATTGTATTTATTTATTTCATCTCACACATGCAAACTCAACACGCTTTCAACATTGCCCAAGGCGAGGTTCGCTCCAGTAGTGTGTTTCTCAAAGCATTCTATCCATTTTTACGCTCCATCAGACAGAGGAGGCAATGTCTTTCTTAAATTCTCTTTATCCATTTGTGTCCATGGTACATATGTGGGCAGTTATCCACCCTTGAAAATCAGGGATAACTGAGTTATTGGTAGAAGATTTACAGGTCTTGCGCCTAACCTAGAATCTGGTCTATTACTTCGAATCACTTCAGTTGGTTTGTCTATAGCATTCTCCTCCCAAACTGTGAGGCACTCTTGCATACAGGGGGGATTCAATCTGGGTTGCCCTGTCCCTGCCGTATACAGTCTTCCGCAGTTGCTAAGTCGATGGGTTGAAAAAAATCCTTCTCGGGTAATTGCTTCTTCACCTCCTTTTTAGTCAATTTTGCTAATTCATCCGAGAAGGGTTGACAATAGTACCGGCCCTCCTTGCATTCGATTACGTCTATGGGTGTTAAACTTGTCCTACTCTTTTTTAAGACTGACTTTTTCCACCTTAGCGGGTGTCTCTTTCTGCCACAAATGACTCCCGCTTAGGACGAAGGTGTTATGTGGTCTCCGATTAGTGTCCTGTTCATTTGTATCCCTGTCAGGCATGTTGTCCCACTCTCTAGCTTCCTCTGCCCCCTCCAAGTCTTGTAACTTGTTTGGGGGGTTCATGATATTATGGAGTATGTCTCTCTCCCATCCTTCTTTTATCCATCCCTCAAATTGCCTTTCTCAAAGTCTCTGCAGAAGTGTTGCCCAGCTCAAGAACATGTCCTGTAGTCCGTAGCAGGGCTTCGAGAACTTTCTGCCTAACCGTGTGAAGCAATTTATTTATGGGTCTGTCTCTTTGGCCTGGTGCTGTACTGGTCCTGAGGAGACGAAGGGGCCTTGTTTCCCCATGATTTTAGTCTCTCCTTTTTAGGTGGAACTCTAACGGGATCTTGGTACCCCGCAGCTGTTAGAGTGGGGCAGGGGCTTCTCTGGGAACTGTGCCTCTTTGGGTGCTGTTGGTTCCACGTTTGTTTTAGTATAGCGGAATACCTGCCATAATGACAGGGTGGCTTCCCTTTTCTGTCTTATCTTTCCACTATACTGTGAGCGAATGCAAGTCAATGTGTGTTCAATTATGTCTTTGTCAAATGTCCTTTCCTTTGGCCATGGCTGGGCGTGGGTCTTTGTACCGTTGCTTACAATACTTTTGCATCTTTTTCTCGTCTGAAGGGAACGTTTTTATCAGGTGTTCCAAAGGGGTCTCCATGGTCCTCTAGGGATGTGTGTGTGTGTGTTTTTAATGGATATGTAATAAAAGAGTCACTTTTACTACCTTGTTTATTTGCTCACTGTCTTATGTCCCTTTGGACCTATCTCCTTCCATAATAGATTTGTGCTCTATGAATATTGTTAACCTGTAGTGGTCGTGAACACGTACTGATCTTATGCAGTGGTTGTTGACTTCATTAGTACTTACTGTGAGGCCAAAAAGGTAAACATCAAGCACACTTATAGCTAATCTGTATGCCCCTTTCTCTCATGGTTCTATCTGAATCAAGTGCATTAATGGGGGGGTCTAAGAGGATTTGTGCCCGACGCAATGCATGTTCACAATATAATTGAGAATATAAACAACTATTTGCGGTGCTGGAGGATGAGGTGTCTCAGTCATATTTTAAACTCCTGAATCGCAAACGTCTGTGAGGAATGCATCAAGAAGGGCCTCGAATAGGATTGTAGACTGTGCTATTTGATGAATTCCAGGGGTATTACATGGACAAAGGGGTTCTCCGTGAGCCCATAGAAATAAACATTTGTATTCAATCTCATTGGTTTCCTGCGACAGGGAATTATCAGACT
Source organism: Lissotriton vulgaris (assembly GCF_964263255.1). Classification (NCBI taxonomy): domain Eukaryota; kingdom Metazoa; phylum Chordata; class Amphibia; order Caudata; family Salamandridae; genus Lissotriton; species Lissotriton vulgaris. Next base: position 129,456,872 of record NC_141700.1, read on the forward strand.
CACTCATAGGGAATTAATATTAATATTTGGGCTGGTCTTGGGGTGTTTATTTTGATTCCCTGTGTTTTTATCTGAGATAATGTTTCCCCACTTCTAGGACACCTTAGGGATTTGTATCGAAATGCCAAAGAGATCACAAAGATCTTGCCGCCTTCCTTCCTCACTTATACAAGACTTTATGACAATCGGCGGGGGACCCTGCCACTTCTCTACAATTAATCTCTTGTGATTGTGCCCTACTCCCTAGGTCGTCCTCCTTATTCCTGGAGGGATATCCACTTGCAAATAATGCGGTTTTCGGATTTGCAACCAGGGATCTGGCGGTTCTCAGGGAAAAGTCAAGTGACAACAGCAGTTTGCTGTCCAATTACCCAACCGTCAGACTCTCCAGCTGATGCTTCAGCATCGGTCGCTCTTCCTTAAGGACGCGTTCCAGATGTTTTAAATCTGGGAATTTGGAAACCAGGCGTGTCACTTATTCAGAGTAAGGCCTGCCGGTGCCAAGCAAATGACAGTCTCTATACCATGTCAGACTTCACACATTTCTTACCCAGTCCTATCTCACAATTTATACACTAGCCCTCAGGATCTAACCGGGATATCTGCGGACACTCCCTGAAGGAATGTCCCTTCCAGAAATTTCCTTTTGGGTACTGCACTATTACCTGCTAGATCACTACGAATGAGTGTCTCTTCCAGGATCTGTGTCCTGGGTAATGCACTACTGCCTTCTAGATCACTCCCTGAAGGAGTGTCTCTTCTAGAAGTTGTCCTGGGTAATACATTATTGCCTTCTAGATCACTCCCAGAAGGCGCTTCTCTTCTTTTCTATTTCAAAGGGAGCTACCGTAGTCTTCTGGCATGTACCAGGAATCACCACATTTCATTTAATTGCATCCCAACAAAAGAAAAACCACATGCATGCATCTCTGTACTACAATTGCTAAAGAATCCTGCAATTAAAATGTTTAAGGTACAGAGTTGGATCTCTCCTCCCTTCTTTTGACAGCAACCTGGGAATCTTACCTGCCCATCTTTTGATTAGACAGACTTTAGCATAACTCTCTGTCTGCTTACATGATATTTTGCAGTTTCTATTGAATTGAGGGCAGGCAGCATCTCCCTCGGGTGTAGTCTGAGAAAGTTGGGATGAACTCTTGGCTCTGGCTTCGCCAAATGTTGCAAAACGAAAGAAAAATATTGACAAGACTTCTGCTGGGAATATAGTACAGAGCTTAATAGAGCGAGCATTTTGTGAGCCGAAATACTTCATATAATTGCATAATCAATTAGCCATTTTTCTTAAGCTGATCATAAAAAAGTAACACTTTCTTCAAAACAGTGAATCACGCGTTTATGAAATGTGATACATATGCATGTGTTATTTGTTACACTTCTACACCATCTCTTGTACTACTGGTTGTCCTTGGCTTGTCTCTTTGAAGCTTAGCAATGCTCTACTCCCTCATGTCTACTGCTCTACAAGGCCTAATCTCCCACCTATTCTGTGCCTCTGAACTAACTGATCTACATATTTTCTCAGAGACGTGTTCTTGCAATGGGGCCTGTAACTTTCCATTTCTAATTATACTTCTCTATTCTACTGAATCTAGTGTCCATTGTCCTCCCCCCAGGTCCTAACTCCATCTGCGCTTTGTATTCTGCCGCTTAGGCCTGTATTTCTCCTTTACTGCGTACATCTGTACCCACCCTTCTGCTAATGCTTGCATTGAAATGAGTGGGCCTTCTTCATTTTCTACTATAACAAATGGTTGATAAAATAATGGATAATGATGAGGACAAATAGAGTTATGAAGTTTTGTAGAAGTAGTGTAAACTGCATAAATATTGTTTATCACATTTGCCCTAGGAATTACGACAAAATGTGCATATTTCTCAAAAGAAATATATTTTTTGCCTAAAATTGGTAAAAATAACACTGCTCAAGAATATGAGATATAATTAGAATTTTTTGCTGCATAATGGAGATAACTGTCACATAATTTAGTCCTCCATGTTGCATTCTCCTAGTAGCCTTAACCATGGTAAATATGCAGAGTGGTGTTGGGGTGGCTCGCATTAGGATTATCAGATCCACACTTTAAAGACCGATGTGAAATATTTTCGGCATTTCACGGTTCCTGTAAAATATGGGCTTTAAACCACTGGATATTTGGCAATACAAGCACCAAAACATGCAATATACATTGATATGTCAACCAGTGTCACGGGCGAGACCTACGGGCTTTGCCAATAAGAGACAAGTGCAGCCGCCAGAGTAAATCGAAGGATGAATTTTTTTGTGAAGATTCCAACCACATGCCTGGTTGCATCCCCTTCTCTTCTGCCTGGGACCCAAGGGCAGGGTCAGAGACCAGCACACACAAACAGGCAGGTTGAGGTGAGTTGCCATTCGCCCCAGATTTTCTAGCACAATCGCCTTCTATTTTACAAACCTGTGTCCCTGTGCTTTGTTCTTCACACTGTGCAATGTGCATTGATTTTTAGCACATTTAATATAGTGAAATGCAACACAGTAAATCACTTAGATCCATTTTACTGCATAAGTTTCATTTTAACATAACCAGGAGAACTAGGTACATTAAACATGAACTGGAGGGTGCCAGAGAAGCAGTTTAGAGTTCACTGGGTTTTACTGGAACACTGCCACACGCAGTAAAGCATAAACTCAAATAATTTTGTGAAGCACTGCTTGGCCACTGATGAGCCTGGAAAACATGAACCATGTGCACCCCGTTTTACAATGCCTGAAATATGCCAATCTAATGTCATGCTTGCATTATCTGCATGCACTCATCAACCAGATTCTGCAGGCACCATTTTGACTGTGGTATTGACAACAAACCAAGTATATGGACAGCGCATCATAAATCCCATCTGTGGAAGAACGCGCTCTGCAAAAATGCCTCAATCGCAACCAATACTGGTTTATGAAGAGAGAGTACCTGGTTTGTATATTTAACCGCTTTTTTATTTTATGCGGGAATCGAAACAATGACCTAAAGGTTCATACGCTCAATGTCAACCATTTACGTTTTTTTTAAAAAACATATACAAAATGCATTTTAACTTTTTGGCTGAGAATCAATACTTCTTACATTCACCAAAAACCATTTTTATGCAACTTACATAAATAAGAAAATATGATAATTTTTTCAGTGGAACAAATGAGAATAATACAACTACAACAATACACAGAATGCATCCAGTTAATTCTGAAGGAATACACCAGCTAACGCTTTCAAAGATACAAGAACTCCATTCGCCTTACAATAGGCGATTGTCACGGAGTTACTTAAGGCTACATGGGCAATTCTTCTTGATCCCTGCCGGGTGCATAAACCATTGTGCACCTAATTTTGGAGCATAGAGTTAATTAAACGCCCTATGTAGCAAAAGCAACCAAAGCTTCCTCGTATGAGCGATCACCTGCTGTCTGTGGGCGGGGATTCTGTTGCCTGAGCCATGGTGCATGGATGAAGATGATCCACTGCAAAGATAATGTGCAGTCCAGAAGGAAATATACCCTTAAGTCATCAGATACCAGAATCTCAACTCTTCACCCTACTGAGCTAACAAGCATGTGATTTGGACTCAAACACCAGTGACTGTATAATAATAAACCTGGTAGTTACATTTCTGGCGGATGCATGCCGCAGATTTAATGAGTTTTCAACTCGAGTCCTGTGCATTCAAGGAGACAGACTCCGAAGTACCCACAAAAAACGAGAAAAAGATTGAATTTCATACATTTCCCGCAGAAAGAAGCTGATATGCAAGGATCTAAGAGTCCCAGAATGCAAAATGCTTAGAGATAAAAAGCCAGAAGCGGCTTAAGGAGTATTATGTTAAAATGTGTATAAAGCAGGCAGGCATTCTGGCGCTGTAGGAAATTCTGCTATGTGCTATGCCTAGAAAAACGTTTAAGACTATGAAAAGAAGTCTCGAGTTTTTTTCTTAAACAAGAGGAAAATTATTCTCTAATCTTATTTAATTTGGCAAGTCCAATTTTTGGGGGGGCAAAGAGTTAAAAAACACTGTTGTCTGCCCTCCCACAAGTTATCCTAGGTACAGTGAGAAGACAGACCTCTGTAGAGCTGAGATTACATCCACGAAGAAAGGAACCACCGTCCTTGGACCCTTCCCATGCAAGGTTTTGTGTACCAGACAGAGACTTGAAGGTAAACCTCTTCCAGATGGAGAGCCAGTAGAGTAAAAGGAGAGACGTTGTATGAGCTGTTCTGAGAAGATGAAGGACCAACCTGGCAGCCGCGTTGTAGACCACCTGAAGCTCAGACGCCAAGCCAACTGAGCTCGCCAAAAACTGCGGGGATCCAATGCGAGGTCAAATTAATTTATTCAGAGTTCTTCAACATCATGAGACAACAGTCAACACGTGTTTCGCACTGTTGCGGCGCACAGGCCTGGGGCCTTTTCAAGGCTCAAAGTATTGTGAGAAGGCAGGTAACCACTCTCACCGTAGTGCCACCAAGTCAAACAAGCATTTACAATGCAATGGTTTCGCCTTTTGAAAAGTTTGAGCTATTGGCATTGTAAATGACAACATTTGTATTTATATGTTGGTTTTGAAAACAGATACATAAATGGCATTGTCATTTACAATGCCAATAGTTTAATCTCTGGCAAATTCCACACAAAAACACAAAGACCCACACACACACACAGACCCACCCACACCAACAGAGCCCCCCCCCACACACACACACACAGAGCCAAACACACAGACCCACACACACAGACAGACCCACACACACAGACCCACACACACACACAGAGCCACACAGAGCCACACCCAGAGCCACACATACACACCCAGAGCCACACACACACACCCAGAGCCACACACACCCACCCAGAGCCACACACACCCACCCAGAGCCAACACACACTCAGGAGAGCAAGCACAGCGAGGGGGCAGGGAAGCAAGCACAGCGAGGGGGCAGGGAGGGAAGCAAGCACAGCGAGGGGGCAGGGAAGCAAGCACAGCGAGGGGGCAGGGAAGCAAGCACAGCGAGGGGGCAGGGAAGCAAGCACAGCGAGGGGGCAGGGAAGCAAGCACAGCGAGGGGGCAGGGAAGCAAGCACAGCGAGGGGGCAGGGAAGCAAGCACAGCGAGGGGGCAGGGAAGCAAGCACAGCGAGGGGGCAGGGAAGCAAGCACAGCGAGGGGGCAGGGAAGTAAGCACAGCGAGGGGCAGGGAAGCAAGCACAGCGAGGGGGCAGGGAAGCAAGCACAGCGAGGGGCAGGGAAGCAAGCACAGCCAGGGGGCAGGGAAGCAAGCACAGCCAGGGGGCAGGGAAGCAAGCACAGCGAGGGGGCAGGGAAGCAAGCACAGCGAGGGGGCAGGGAGGGAAGCACAGCGAGGGGCAGGGAAGCAAGCACAGCCAGGGGGCAGGGAAGCAAGCACAGCGAGGGGGCAGGGAAGCAAGCACAGCGAGGGGGCAGGGAAGCAAGCACAGCGAGGGGGCAGGGAGGGAAGCAAGCACAGCGAGGGGGCAGGGAAGCAAGCACAGCGAGGGGGCAGGGCCCATGGGATGAAGCGAATAACGAGAGTACTCTTTACGGATAACCAACTGCCAGCAAAGTGAGGACTATAACAACATGCATTTGCAATGCAATAGGTCTCGCAGTTAAGCGCGTTAGAGCTATTGGCATTGTAAATGGCTATGGATTTTATTTTGGTTTTAAATTTTAAAACAAAAAGGAAAGAAGTTGTCATTTACAATGGAAAGAGCTTTAACTTGCGTAAATGCGAGACCTATTGCATTGCAAATGCTTGTTCCTGAGACAGCTTGGCGCGCACTGTCTACAGTGTAACAAACCCCCTGAACCTCATTGGATCAAGTCGTTGTCAGTTCTACGCATGTGCTAAACTGCTATCCCAACAACTGCTCTGATTTATAAGGCTAGTTTCAACTAAACAACCATTACAATCTATTATATTGGGTACAGTGTCCATGGAGACAGACACAGCAGCGATCCATATAAACACAAATTGAGGGCGAGACTGCTAGAAGTTTGTTGGTCGCTAGTTTGGAAAAGGAGGAGCGCTGGAGGAGGGGGGCTTGGTACCATCTGGGCCTGTGTTGCTCTTTTAGCCCGGGCCAGGTGCTCATCTGCAGCCCCCCCACGCCAATGTGGATAAAGACATTGATCGTACACTCTAACAGTGCGATCAATATACACACTCATGCGAGTCCCTCCCTGATGCCCTTCCTCGCCCTATTCCCCCAGGGGGTCGGGAGATTACAATCAGTAACTCCTGCGGTCCTGTTGGCCGTGCTTGATAAGCAGAGCAGGGGTTAATTAGGTTTATATGCATTTATATTTATATGCTACTTATTTCGGATTTAAAGACAACCATAGTAAAATATAAAATGTAAATAAAAGCACAACAGAATTCGAACCCGTTTGACAAGACACGCAAGGAAACACATATTAGTAGTAACTTGTTCTTCAATTGCGATAGCTCCTGCTATGGTTAAAGATACAGAAATCATTATGGCGGACCACGATTGTTGTTTAAAAAGGTTTTGCTTTTTTAAATAAAAACAGCACAACATTCAAATGTTCTTCAGAAAATCGAGTTAATCGAATTCAACATAGTATTTGAGGAAACATTGTGAATTGATCAATCTCTGTTGAAATCGGACTGCTACCTGCAACCACAGGCTCAAACTGCAACTCCGCATTTCATCCTTCCGACATCTATCCATTGAGGTTTGGGAAACAGTAACTTATTAGCTCAGAGGGACCTGGGCTGCTATGTCAGTCAGGTAGTGGGGGTGGAGCCCACCGCATCGATAGCGTTGTTAAACGAGTCCTGCTACAGTTGATGACGGACATTTTAAGCAGTCAGTGTGTATCTGGCATAGCTTTTCAAACCATTATATTGGTTTGTGAATTCCGGAGATTTGAAACGGGAAGCTGCTATTTTTTTTTTTTAATATGTTGTAGTGAGATGCGATCCAGAATTTAAGAACCATTCCCCACATAAAGGATAGATCTCCCCTTTGCAGATGGTGCACGCTGGACGTGTAGCCTGACGTTATATTATGTCAGATAACCAACTCTGAGCGAGGGCCAGGAACCAGTGGCTCAAGTCACAGAGCGGTAGGACGGAGGCAGCAGCACACCCGCTCGCGCCCCTTGCTGCTTCTCTGGTCGCTTCAACTCAGTGCTTTAAATGGAACAAGAATGTGCCCCGGGCTCACGGAGAGCGGGAGGGGGGACGGGCACACGGAGGGGGGACGGCGGGAGGGGGGACACGGAGGAAGGCAGGACCACACGGAGAGCGGGAGGGGGGAGAGCGGGAGGGGGGACGGCGGGAACAAAAATCTTGTAGGCTGACTTTTTCTCTGCCCCCACTTCTCTGCCCCTCGCCCTAATACCCACCTCCTCACAGCCCTGTATCCCGCTCTCACCTCTCAAGAATCACTCCTCTCCATCCCATTGCTACCTCACGTGTGGCGCTATCCATGCCCTCCTCCTCCCCACTAATATCTCCCTCCTCACAGTCCGAGTGGCCCATCTCTCTTCCTTGCCACTCTTCAAACCTGCGCTCACCTCGGCGCTTGACTTCCCGTAGTGAACATCTCTCATTAACTGGCGAAGAGAACATTATCATCAGATAATGAAACCTCAAGCTGTTAAACATCCAGTTAAATGAAGGGCACTTAACACATAGGCAGGATCAATTAACCGGAGGCTGGCGCTTCCAGCGGCGCTGCTGCTCCTCTGCAACATGTCAGCGAATCCATACCGCGAGCAAGCCCCAAATCTATCACATGAGTCCGCGAGGACAAACACTGGACACAGGAAGAACACTTCTGAGAGGGAAACACCGGAGCCAGAAAATACAGCGGAAATGGGAAGCACTACAGGGGTGTAATCTGTACCATATGCAAACACTACAGAAAGCACAAGTCCCGCAAAGAGGACAGAAACTGTAGGAAAATCATCGATTACAGACAAAAACAAACTATACAAGAAGTACAAAATCGAAAGCTAATTACAACAGATACTACTGGGAAGTAAAACGCAACTGAATTACAAACACCATACAAAAGAAAGACCACACGGAGAGCGGGAGGAGGGAGAGCGGGAGGGGGGACAGCGGGAGGGGGGAGAGCGGGAGGGGGGAGAGCGGGAGGGGGGACGGCGGGAGGGGGGACACGGAGGAAGGCAGGACAGCAGCAAGCACGGCCCGGCCGGACCAGATTCGGGGGCGTTCCCGGCTTTTGGCTGACGTAGCATGACGTAGCCAAAAGCCAAAAATTCTCGGGAACGCCCCCGAATCTGGTCCGGCCATGACGGACGCCTCTCTGTTCCAATGGCTAGCCTCCATTTATGGAGCTAGCCAATGGATCAGAGGGCGGATTCCCGAGCAACATACTGTAACTCATTAGATTTCTCCTGCGCAAAAGCTGCTTGCGCAGCTTTTTTGCAGCCGAAACCTAAAAATCTGAAGGGCTTCAATTCGAGACGGGACGAATGGTAGTGGCCCATCCAAATAACTGTAGAGTCTCTCACCGTAGTGCCACATAGTCAAAAAATCTGAAGGGCTTCAATTCGAGACGGGTCGAATGGTAGTGGCCCATCCAAATAACTGTAGGGTCAGTAATCTGTGCATCATCCAGAACGCATATCTGTTGGTCCATATGTAGTACGAACAGTCCTGTGGTTGGCAAGGAAGCCAGATTGCGCTATATCCACTTGGCCGTTCATCTATAAGCAGTTCTGCAGTGGAATATTAACCCTCTTTACAGTACTGATGGAAGTTTTTTGCTACCTCAAAAGAACAGACAAATATGTTGTTGTCAAACATGGTTTACTGAAGCTAGATAATGAGGCTCATCTTTACAGTTTCTCTACTGCCCGTCTTTTACAGCAAATTGTTAATTTGCATGAACGAAACAACGGTGAGGTGTAAATAAGTTGAGGGTTTCTCTAAGACAGATAATAACTAAATCAGCTCAGAGTTCACAGACTCAGTATTAGAAACTTTATGGAAACTTCCATTTAGAGCTCTTGGCCTATAAAACTAATTTCTACCATTGCAGTCACTTCATGAGTGTAGAATTTCAATCATGATGTAAAATATATATACTTGAGAGGCTCTTAATTTTGTATGGATTGTTTTTAGTTCGCCCAGCCCTGCACATGCCATAAACACAAAGACTTTACCTCGGTTTCCCCTCGTCACACCAACCCAGGTTTGGAGTATGCTGGGAGTTGTAGTGTGAGTAGTTCTACGCTGCAAATGATGATCACATGGTTTGGGGAGGAGCGCACTCAGCAATTAGGAGTGCTGCAGAGACTTATATTCAGCTGGGCGCACGAACTTTCAGTTGGGCAGAGGCGTCTGAGGAAGGCTCACGCCGAAATGCATCGCGCTGTATCTGCTAATTAATAAAGAACCTTGACACAAGTCCCCGTTTGTGGCTCTTTCCTTCGGCAATACTGGAGGATATATATATTTTATATATTTTTTTTTCTTGGATATAACCCGCATTGTTACCGTATGGATTTTTTAATTCTAATGTATGTGTATATTATCCCTAATATTTTATTGTGCTTTTATGATTACTTTTTAATCGAATAAAGCTGATTGAATTGAATACACTTCACAAGTGCCATACAGTAAAAAATATTTATAAGTACTGATTAAGTTACTTCTAGTGACGTCACTTCGGTAATGTGACACAGTTTAAAGGTTGCGCCTTGTATCACAGTTCTCAGCCCTCAGGAAAAATTTGGAAGCTGGCTTCTCTTCGTGCCTACAGAAGGGAGGAGTAGGTGAAAAAGCAAGGGAACCACTGTCTCTAGTGGTAGAGAAGCCACTTTTTTCTTTTTTCCCTTGTGTGTCCATTGACTTCTGAGAACGTAGTATGGTTCTTTCCTTTATACAATATTTAGTGGCCCCAGTATCGAATAAAAACCTGTAGGGTTGACCTTCTATGGCTACTGTCACCGCGGGTTACTCATCTGGCCTGTGGGTTACCAATGGTATTGTACACATAATGGTTGTCTGTGGACTATCACATTGTGTATATAACTGTTGGTTGGTGTCCCGCTGGACATTTGGGGTTGGGCAGAAAAGGGATTACCTCCTTGAACAGTTACTCCTCCCGTCTGGACCTGTGTTGGTCCTCCCATAGTATTTCTGACAACCTGGAGAATATTCTGGGACACTTTACCCTGTTGTGCAGTCCACTGAACCGGAGGGTCCTGCAGGGTCGTTGGGGAGGCCATTGCATCTGTTGTGGCCTCATCTGCCTCTGCGGAGTGAATCATCCCTGCATTTGCTCAACGTTCATTTTCGCTCCACATTTTCTTGCTAAATTACCCATATTGCCACAGTAATAACACTGTTGTCCTGCCCTATATCCTCCTGGTCTTTTTCCCTGCACTAGCCCATGGCCTCCTGGAAAACCCCCAAGTCTCTTTCTGATTTGTGGTGCTGCTACAAATGCTCTGTCTGTTCTTGTTTTTTGTAAGTTTCTGATGCACTAACTTGGCTGTAGCCCTCTGCCTGCTCTGTCCTCTTCTAGTATTGTTCTTTTTTCCGCTTGAAATAATGTATTATATGGGTTTGCATTTCTAGCCACGGTTTAGCCTCTATTCCCACTACTCCGTCTAGACTTGCGTGCATATCCATGGGCAGGCCTCTTTTCAATGCATTATAAAAATAACATCACATTTCCTCCAGTGTTTTCCCAGTAACATCCTGCTGTCTGTACCCATCATTCCGGTGATGAATTCAGAAATGTCTTTAGTCGGTTTTATCATCTCTGCCATAAGGGCTCCAATGTCTGGCCTGCCTGTGTATGTCTGCCAGAGAGCATCCCAGACATGTTGATGGATATTGTTGAAGAATGATCTGTCAAACTGTGCATTTATCTATGTTATTTGAGGGAATCCTGCTCTGGTAAAAATTGTCTTTATTTATTTCATCTCACACATGTAAACTCAACACGCTTTTAACATTGCCCAAGGCGAGGTTCGCTCCAGTAGTGTGTTTCTCAAAGCATTCTATCGATTTCTCTGCTCCTTCAGACAGCGGAGGTAATGTCTTCCTTAAATTCTCTTAATCCATTTGTGTCCATGGTACATATGTGGGCAGTTATCCACCCTTGAAAATCAGGGATAATTGAATTATTGGTAGAAGATTTACAGGTCTTGGGCCTAACCTAGAAACTGGTCTATTACTTCGAATCACTTCAGTTAGTTCGTCTATAACATACTCCTCCCAAACTGTGAGGCACTCTTGCATACAGGGGGATTCCAATCTGGGTTGCTCTGTCCCGATTGTGTACAGTCTTCGGCAGCTGCTAAGTTGATGGGTTGAAAAAATCCATCTCGGGTAATTGCTTCTTCACCTCCTTTTTAGTCAATTTTGCTAATTCATCGGAGAAAGGTTGACAATAGTACCGGCCCTCCTTGTATTCTATTACGTCTATGGGTGTTGGACTTGACCTACTCTTTTTTAAGACTGACTTTTTCCACCTTTGCGGGTGTCTCTTACTGCCATAAATGACTCCTGCTTAGGACGCCGGTGTAAATTATGTGGTCCACGATTAGTGTCCTGTTCATTTGTATCCCTGTCAGGCATGTTTTCCCACTCTCTAAGTTCCTCTGCCCCCTCCAAGTCTTGTAACTTGTTTGGGGGTTCATGATATTATGGAGTATGTCTCTCTCCCATCCTTCTTTTATCCATCCCTCAAATTGCCTTTCTCAAAGTCTCTGCAGAAGTGTTGCCCAGCTCAAGAACATGTCCTGTAGTCCGTAGCAGGGTTTCTAGAACTTTCTGCCTAACAGTGGGCTGCAATTCATTTATGAGTCTGTCTCTTCGGCCTGGTGCTGTATTGGTCCTGAGGAGATGAAGGGGCCTTGTTTCCCCATGATTTTAGTCTCTCCTTTTTAGGTGGAACTCTAACGGGATCTTGGTACCCCGCAGCTGGTAGAGTGGGGTAAAACCTTAGGGCAGGGGCTTCTCTGGGAACTGTGTCTCGTTGGGTGCTGTTGGTTCCCCGTTTGTTTGAGTATAGCGGAATACCTGCCATAATGACTGGGTGGCTTCCCTTTTCTGTCTTCTCTTTCCACTATACTTTGAGCGAATGCAAGTCAATGTGTGTTAAATTATGTCTTTGTCAAATGTCCTTTCCTTTGGCCATGGCTGGGCGTGGGCCTTTGTACCGTTGTTTACAATACTTTTGCATCTTTTTCTCGTCTGAAGGGAACGTTTTTATCAGGTGTTCCAAAGGGGTCTCCATGGTCCCCTAGGGATGTGTGTGTTTTTTATGGGTATGTAATAAAAGAGTCACTTTTACTACCTTGTTTATTTGCTCACTGTCTTATGTCCCTTTGGACCTATCTCCTTCCATAATAGATGTGTGCTCTATGAATATTGTTAACCTGTAGTGGTCGTGAACGCATACTGATCTTATGCAGTGGTTCTTGACTTCATTAGTACTTACTGTGAGGCCAAAATGGTGAACATCAAGCACACTTATAGCTAATCTGTGTACCCCTTCTCTCATGGTTCTATCTGAATCGAATGCAATAATGGTTGGGTCTAAGAGGATTTGTGCCCTTTGCAAAGCATGTTAACAATATAATGGTGAATATAAACAACTATTTGCGGTGCTGGAGGATGTGGTGTCTCATGCATATTTCAAACTCCTGAATCGCAAACGTCTGTGAGGAATGCATCAAGAAGGGCCTCGAATAGGATTGTGGACTGTGCTATTTGATGAATTCCAGGTGTATTACATGGACAAAGGGGTTCTCCGTGAGCCCATAGAAATAAACATTTGTATTCAATCTCATTGGTTACCTGCGACAGGGAATTATCAGACTCCCTCATAGGGAATTATTATTAATATTTGGGCTGGTCTTGGGGTGTTTATTTTGATTCCCTGTGTTTTTATCTGAGATAATGTTTCCCCAGTTCTAGGACACCTTAGGGATTTGTATCGAAATGCCAAAGAGATCACAAAGATCTTGCCGCCTTCCTTCCTCACTTATACAAGACTGTATGACAATCGGCGGGGAACCCTGCCACTTCTCCACAATTAGTCTCTTGTGATTGTGCCCTACTCCCTATGTTGTCCTCCTTATTCCTGGAGGGATATCCACTTGCAACTAATGGGGTTTTAGGATTCTCAACCAAGGGTCTGGCTGTGCTCAGGGCAAAATCAAGTGACAACAGAAGTTTGCTGTCCAATTACCCAACCGTCAGACTCTCCAGCTGATGCCTCGGTCGCTCTTCCTTAAGGACGCGTTCCAGATGTTTTAAATCTGAGAATTTGGAACCCAGGCGTGTCACTTATTCAGAGTAAGGCCTGCCGGCGCCAAGCAAATGACAGTCTCTATACCATGTCAGACTTCACTCATTTCTTACCCAGTCCTGTCTCACAATTTATACACTAGCCCTCCGGATCTAACCGGGATATCTGCGGACACTCCCTGAAGGAATGTCCCTTCCAGAAATTTACTTTTGGGTACTGCACTATTACCTGCTAGATAACTACGAATGGGTGTCTATTCCAGGAGCTGTGTCCAGGGTAATGCACTACTGCCTTCTAGATCACCCCCTGAAGGAGTGTCTCATCTAGAAGTTGTCCTGGGTAATACATTATTGCCTTCTAGATCACTCCCAGAAGGAGCTACGTTTCTTTTCTATTTCAAAGGGAGCTACCGTAGTCTTCTGGTGTGTACCAGGAATCGACACATTTCATTTTATTGAATCCCAACAAAAGACAAGCATTTGCAATGCAATAGGTCTCGCATTAGGAAAGTTTGAGCGATTGGTATTGTAAATGACACATTTTTTATTTATGTGTTGGTTTTGAAAATAGCAAAATTAATAGCTTTGTTATTTACAATGCCAATAGTTATAACTTTAGCAAATGTGACACCTATAGCATTTGTAATGCAATATGTGTTGTATTTACGTGACTTAGATGTATTGCTATTACAAATAACAATGGCTTTTATTTTTTTTCAATAATGAATACTTAAATAAAAAATATTGTAATTTATAATGGCAATAGCTTAAACTTTTGTAAATAACTTTTGTGAAGATTATGTTCAGTTTATTTTATTCTGACGAAAATCCAAGAACAGAAGTGAAATATTAACATCTTTTTGTGACATTTGTAATAAAGCTTGAAACATTGAGAGGACATATTTGAACCAGTTGTTCAACGGTTGCACAGATTGATGCTGTGGTGGCGCTGAGTGATGTTGTAGTGGCGACAAGGGATGCTGTGCCGTTCAGTGATACTGTGGTAGCGCATAGTGATGTTGTGGTGCCCCGGAGTGATGTTGTGGTGCCCCTGAGTGATGTTGTGGTGCCCCTGAGTGATGTTGTGGTGCCCCTGAGTGATGTTGTGGTGCCCCTGAGTGATGTTGTGGTGCCCCTGAGTGATGTTGCGGTGCCCCTGAGTGATGTTGCGGTGCCCCTGAGTGATGTTGCGGTGCCCCTGAGTGATGTTGCGGTGCCCCTGAGTGATGTTGCGGTGCCCCTGAGTGATGTTGCGGTGCCCCTGAGTGATGTTGCGGTGCCCCTGAGTGATGTTGCGGTGCCCCTGAGTGATGTTGCGGTGCCCCTGAGTGATGTTGCGGTGCCCCTGAGTGATGTTGCGGTGCCCCTGAGTGATGCTATGGTGCCCCTGAGTGATGTTGTGGTGCCCCTGAGTGATGTTGTGGTGGTGCTGAGTGAGTGCGATAGATAGATAGATAGATAGAGGGCGATAGATAGAGGGCGATAGATAGATAGAGGGCGATAGATAGAGGGCGATAGATAGATAGAGGGCGATAGATAGATAGATAGATAGATAGAGGGCGATAGATAGATAGAGGGCGATAGATAGATAGATAGATAGAGGGCGATAGATAGATAGATAGATAGATAGATAGATAGATAGATAGATAGATAGATAGATAGATAGATAGATAGATAGATAGAGAGATAGATAAAGAGATAGATAGAGAGATAGATAGATAGATAGATAGATAGATAGATAGATAGATAGATAGATAGATAGATAGATAGATAGATAGATAGATAGATAGATAGATAGATAGATAGATAGATAGATAGATAGATAGATAGATAGATAGATAGATAGATAGATAGATAGATAGATAGATAGATAGATAGAGGGCGAGAGATAGATAGATAGCTAGATAGCTAGAGGGCGATAGATAGATAGATAGCTAGATAGCTAGAGGGCGATAGATAGATAGATAGATAGATAGATAGATAGATAGATAGATAGATAGATAGAAAGATAGACTGAGGGCGATAGAGTGCAGGCGATAGAAAGATAGATAGAGTTAGGGCGATAGATAGAGTTAGGGCGATAGATAGAGTGAGGGCGATAGATCGAGAGATAGATGGTTGTGTGTGTGGTTTGGTTGTGTGTGTGTGTGTGGTTGTGTGTATGTGGTTTGTGTATGTGGTTGTGTGTGTGTGTGTGTGTGTGTGTGTGTGTGTGTGTGGGTGTGTGGGTGTGTGGGTGTGTGAGGTTGTGTGTGTGGTTGTGTTTTTGGTTGTGTGGTTGTGTGTGTGTGTGGTTATGTGTGTGTGTGGTTGAGTGTGTGTGTACTGTTACATCACTGCTCTTTATCTGATGCTGTGTTGGCCCAGAATTGACTAGTGTTTATCACGCACAAGGATCACTTATAAAGCAGCTCGGTAATAGCTTGGCTGGGTTAAGCGTGCAAGCCAGCCAATTACAAAGCCAATCGATTCAGCACAGGCAGCACATACTGCACGACGATGGGATAATAGTACTGATATCATCAGCAACTGTATAGTTGGCTCAGGCAGCAGTGAGCTGCCAAATAACAATAACGGAGCAGGTACAGGCATTACTGCGAGGCGCTGAGAGACAGTCAGCCTTTAATTTTTATTGCGTGACAATTGCGTGACAATCTTGGGGCATTACACTGATCCAACAAAAATCAGCAAGTGCGTTAGTCTGGCACAAGATGTGTGCGGCACTTGTTGAAATGTCAGCCATGAACGACACTGTGTGCCCTGGGGAGGTTAGCAGTCTAGTTCTAGTCTGGAAGAGGAACTTCCAGGAAGGGGAAGAAACAGGAAGCGGGTGGGGGCAGTAAAAGGCAAAATTAGAGCAGCGGAGGCAGGACGGCAGAAATAAAGGCAGATGCTACAGTGAAGCATCGTGACATTTCTATAAAGAGACTTAACACATTGCAGGGCTGTTTTCCGTCTGAAATTGCAGCTTCTTTAATAGAAGTCAATTGGGAAAATACGACCCCCTTCATGTTTTTCCCCCAAACCCCCTTGGTTCCTATTCTAACATGTATGCAATTAGGAATGCAGGGTAGGACTCCCGGCACCAGTCTACTTGCATTAGCCATAAAGTGCTTGGTTGATCACTGTTGAATAGGGCACGTTGCTGCTACGTTGATCCTGGGCGGTGTTACTGGTACATTACAGGCGCAGTAAGACATCTCAAGTGTCACTGATCTGCGCGAAAAAGTTCATATATTTTTTCCGGCATTCTGGTATCTGGTTAGTTTCGATATTATATAGACATCTCAGCATGTGAAGAAAAAATTGACCCCGACGAGCAAGAAACTGACCTTGATGAGTTTACTCACGCATGAACCTTGGACATGTTAAAGCCCTGCTCTTTAACAGTGGGATTCTTCCCACGGTGTGTATGGAAACGTGCGACAAACACCATCAGCACATTAACGCGCTTTTAGGCCTTGGCGAACGGTAGGTAAGAGCTATAGTAACGCATAGGTGTGCGTGCGTCCCGTTATACCCCCGCTCAAACAGAACTTTAAATGGCGAGCCCGTCATTGAGGGCATTTTAAGCAAAGATAGGATTTGCTCCGTTTGTAGCAACTATTATGAATCACTTTGCAACCGAACGTTGACACTGTTTATTAGTGAACGAGGTCCTTTTGCACACTGTTTTGAAACATAATAAGCAGTGGAAGTGCTCCCACAACGAGAGGCCAACACTTGTGTGAATTGAACCCTGGGGATACCAGAATGTGAGCTGCCGGGCGAGGGTGAAGTGGACAGTGTCAGAGGCCTGCCATTCGCCCGCGGACTGATAGCGGCGCAGTGTGGGGCACGTCACTGCAATATCATAGCGAACAGCGAGGAGAGACACCCCTGAATAATCCCACTATTGAGGGGCAGGCCTGTGTTACTACGGCAGCCCCAGCCATTGAATTTGGCTGCCCGGTTGCTACTGCAACGTTCATTGCGATGTTCAGGTCATTACAGAGGCCCAGCGGGCTGGTGGGATGGGGGATGTGCTTTTGCTGGGTTTGTGTGAGCCTGTGGTGGTGCAAGTCGGGGTCTGCTGGTGCCCCGAGCTGCAGTGCGCTGCAGCAGTGACAGTACTGTTGCCCATGACCAGTACAGTTTATGTCACTCTGGACACAGGTGGAGGCAGGACGACAAAAAAACATTTGAAGCAGACCTTCAAGCAGAAAGTGAGAGCCGCGCGCCACAATTCTCGACTGTAGCTATCCGCACTGGTTGTATGGGTAACTAATGTGAGAGAAACAACATGCAGCCAACCACAGAGTTATATTACATACAATTAATTTGTGACAGTTATCGACGGGTGGATTTATCAGTAAAATTCAGGCCTAACGGTCTCACAGCATAAGTAAAGGGGAGTAGTGACTGCATGATGATTAATAAAAACCGCCTCTGTGAGATATTACATTCCATGCGTGTGCACTCAAGATGGAAACGCCCAAACACATCGCCACATGTCTCCAGTGTAAATAAAAAAAACACACACCTGCGCTCAACGTTCATTGTGAAACCAGCATTCCTATCGCCTGAAAAAAACGAGCTGTATTCGCGGAAACTCTGTCATTAGCTGACAGTTCTATCTAAGCCAAGAACACTGAAAACAAGTTCATGTTGTAGGGTGCCGCCGCGCTGCCCGCGGCGACCCGGATGCTCTTAGCCGGCCGGCCAATCCGGTCGCGGCCGACCGGAAGTCCCGCCTCCCGAGGTCCGCGAGCTGCCGGCGCATGGAGCACCCTGCCGGCCCGGGTCCTCCCCCAGGAGGGGGCCGTGGAGAAGGAGGACTGTGGCGCCTGTTGCGGGGCTCCTCGGACCTGAGGGAGCCCCGATTGAGAAGAGGAGCGCCGCGCCGTGAGGAGCGGAGCGCGAGAGGAGCCCGCCGGAAGAGCGCAGTCGGTGAGTGGGGCCCAGGGCTAAAGTGAAGTGCGTGCGTGCCTGTGTGTATGCCTGGGAGGGGTGGG
Source organism: Lissotriton vulgaris (assembly GCF_964263255.1). Taxonomy (NCBI): domain Eukaryota; kingdom Metazoa; phylum Chordata; class Amphibia; order Caudata; family Salamandridae; genus Lissotriton; species Lissotriton vulgaris. Next base: position 129,475,198 of record NC_141700.1, read on the forward strand.
GGAGGGTGGGGGATGGGGGGGGGGGGGAGTGTGTGCGCGCGTGTGTTGGCTAGGGAATGTGTGTGCGCATGCGTGACTGTGTGATTGAGAGAGAATGCGAGGTAGGGGATAGTGTGCCTGTATGTGTGTCGTATGCCTGCGTGTGCATGCGCGCGCCTGTGTGTGTGTGCGTGCGTGCATGCAGAGGGGTGGGGGCTGCCTGTGTGTATGTGTGAGCAAGGGATTTCATTCGCGCATGCGCAGCTACCAGACGCTCGCTCCCGAGGTGAAATCTGACCTCGTCAAAGCGCGCGTCTGGTAGCTGTCCACATTCCTAAATACGGGCCACAATAGGTCTGAAGCAGACACCCTCAATGCTCACGCATTGAGCGTAGGTCTGCTCGACCTAAAAAACCACATGCATGCATCTCTCTACTAGAATTGCTAAAGAATACTGCAATTAAAATGTTTAAGGTACAGAGTTGGATCTTTCCTCCCTTCTTTTGACAGCAACCTGGGATTCTTACCTGCCCATCTTTTGATTAGACAGACTTTAGCATAACTCTCTGGTTCTGCTTACATGATCTTTTGCAGTTTCTATTCAATTGAGGGCAGGCAGCATCTCCCTCGGGTGTAGTCTGAGAAAGTTGGGATGAACTCTTGGCTCTGGCTTCGCCAAATGTTGGAGGACGAAAGAAAAATATTGACACAACTTCTGCTGGGAATATAGTACAGAGTTTAATAAAGCGAGCATTTTGTGAGCGGAAATGCTTCATATAATTGCATAATCAATTAGCCATTTTTCTTAAGCTTATATTATAAAAAAGTAACACTCTCTGCAAAACAGCGAATCACGCGTTTATGAAATGTGATACATATGCATGTGTTATTTGTTACACTTCTACACCATCTCTTGTACTACTGGTTGCCCTTGGCTTGTCTCTTTGAAGCTTAGCAATGCTCTACTCCCTACATGTCTTCTGCTCTACAAGGCCTAATCTCACACCTATTCTGTGCCTCTGTACTAACTGATCTACAGATTTTCTCAGAGACGTGTTCTTGCAATCGGGCCTGTAACTTTCCATTTCTACTGTGTCTAATTACACTTCTCTATTCTACTGAAGCTAGTGTCTATTGTCCTGCCCCCCGGTCCTAACTCCATCTGCGCTTTGTATTCTGCCACTTAGGCCTGTATTTCTCCTTTTACTGCGTACATCTGTGCGCACCCTTCTGCTAATGCTTGCATTGAAATGAGTGGGCCTTCTTCATTTTCTACTATAACAAATGGTTGATAAAATAATGGATTATGATGAGGACAAATAGAGTTATGAAGTTTTGTGGAAGTAGTGTAAACTGCATAAATATTGTTTATCACATTTGCCCTAGGAATTACGACAAAATGTGCATATTTCACAAAAGAAATATATTTTTTTTGCCTAAAATTGGTAAAAAAATAACACTGCTCAAGAATATGCGATATAATTAGAATTTTTTGCTGCATAATGGAGATAACTTTGTCACATAATTTAGTCCTCCATGTTGCATTCTCCTAGTAGCCTTAAACATGGTAAATATACAGAGTGGTGTTGGGGTGGCTCATATTAGGATTATCAGATCCACACTTTAGAGACCGATGTGAAATATGTTCGGTATTTCATGGTTCCTGTAAAATATGGGCTTTATGCCACTGGATCTTGAGCAATAAAAGCACCAAAACATGCAATATGCATTGATATGTCAACCAGTGTTATGGGCGAGACCTACGGGCTTTGCCAATAAGAGACAAGTGCAGCCGCCAGAGAAAATCAAAGGATGAAACATTTTTGTGAAGATTCCAACCACATGCCTGGTTGCATCCCCTTCTCTTCTGCCTGGGACCCAAGGGCAGGGTCAGAGACCAGCACACACAAACAGGCAGGTTGAGGTGGAGTTGCCATTCGCCCCAGATTTTCTAGCACAATCGCCTTCTATTTTACAAACCTGTGTCCCTGTGCTTTGTTCTTCACACTGTGCAATGTGCATTGATTTTTAGCACATTTAATATAGTGAAAATGCAACACATCACTTCGATTCATTTTACTGCATAAGTTTCATTTTAACATAACCAGGAGAACTAGGTACATTAAACATGAACTGGAGGATGCCAGAGAAGCAGTTTAGAGTTCACTGGGTTTTACTGGAACACTGCCACACGCAGTAAAGCATACACTCAAAAGATTTTGTGAAGCACTGCTTGGCCACTGATGAGCCTGGAAAACATGAACCATGTGCACCCCGTTTTACAATGCCTGAAATATGCCAATCTAATGTCATGCTTGCATTATCTGCATGCACTCATCAACCAGATTCTGCAGGCACCATTTTGACTGTGGTATTGACAACAAACCAAGTATATGGACAGCGCATCAAAAATCTCATCTGTGGAAGAACGCGCTCTGCAAAAAGGCCTCAATCGCAACCAATACTGGTTTATGGAACAGAGAGTACCGGGTTCGTATATTTAACCGCTTTTTTATTTGATGCTGGAATCGAAACAATGACCTATAGGTTCATACGCTCAATGTCAACCATTTACGTTTTTTTTAAAAAAACATATACACAATGCATTTTAACTTTTTGGCTGAGAATCAATACTTCTTACATTCACCAAAAACCATTTTATGCAACTTACATAAATAAGAAAATATGATAATTTTTCAGTGGAACAAATGATAATAATACAACAACAACAATAAAACACAGAATGCATCCAGTTAATTCTGAAGGAATACACCAGCTAACGCTTTCAAAGATACAAGAACTCCATTCGCCTTACAATAGGCGATTGTCACGGAGTTACTTAAGGCTACTTGGGCAATTCTTCTTGATCCCTGCCGGGTGCATAAACCATTGTGCAACATAATTTTGGAGCATAGAGTTAATTAAACGCCCTATGTAGCAAAAGCAACCAAAGCTTCCTCGTATGAGCGATCACCTGCTGTCTGTGGGCGGGGATTCTGTTGCCTGAGCCATGGTGCATGGATGAAGATGATCCACTGCAAAGATAATGTGCAGTCCAGAAGGAAATATACCCTTAAGTCATCAGATACCAGAATCTCAACTCTTCACCCTACTGAGCTAACAAGCATGTGATTTGGACTCAAACACCAGTGACTGTATAATAATAAACCTGGTAGTTACATTTCTGGCGGATGCATGCCTCAGATTTAATGAGTTTTCAACTCGAGTCCTGTGCATTCAAGGAGACAGACTCCGAAGTACCCACAAAAAACGAGAAAAAGATTGAATTTCATAAATTTCTCGCAGAAAGAAGCTGATATGCAAGGATCTAAGAGTCCCAGAATGCAAAATGCTTAGAGATAAAAAGCCAGAAGCGGCTTAAGGAGTATTATGTTAAAATATTTATAAAGCAGGCAGGCATTCTGGCGCTGTATGAAATTCTGCTATGTGTTATGCATAGAAAAACGTTTAAGACTATGAAAAGAAGTCTCGAGTTTTTTCTTAAACAAGAGGAAAATTATTCTCTAATCTTATTTAATTTGGCAAGTCCAATTTTTGGGGGGGCAAAGAGTTAAAAAACACGGTTGTCTGCCCTCCCACAAGTGATCCTAGGTACAGTGAGAAGACAGACCTCTGTAGAGCTGAGATTTCATCCACGAAGAAAGGAACCACCATCCTTGGACCCTTCCCATGCAAGGTTTTGTGTACCAGACAGAGACTTGAAGGTAAACCTCTTACAGATGGAGAGCCAGTAGAGTAAAAGGAGAGACGTTGTATGAGCTGTTCTGAGAAGATTAAGGACCAACCTGGCAGCCGCGTTGTAGACCACCTGAAGCTCAGACGCCAAGCCAACTGAGCTCGCCAAAAACTGCGGGGATCCAATGCGAGGTCAAATTAATTTATTCAGAGTTCTTCAACATCATGAGACAACAGTCAACACGGGTTTCGCACTGTTGCGGCGCACAGGCCTGGGGCCTTTTCAAGGCTCAAAGTATTGTGAGAAGGCAGGTAACCACTCCCACCGTAGTGCCACCAAGTAAAACAATCCATGGTCAGGAATCTGAAGGGCTTCAATTAGAGACGGGCGAATGGTAGTGGCCCACCCAAATAACTGTAGAGACTAATCTGTGCATCGTCCAGAACGCATATCTGTTGGTCCATATCTAGTGGTCCATATCTAGTACGAACAGTCCAGTGGTTGGCAAGGAAGCCAGATTGCGCTATGTTCAGTTGGCCGTATATCTATAAGCAGTTCTGCAATGGAATATTAACCCTCTTTCCAGTACTGATGGAAGTTTTTTGCTACCTCAAAAGAACAGACAAATAGGTTATTGTCAAACATGGTTTACTGAAGCCAGATAATGAGGCTCATCTTTCCAGTTTCTCTATTGCCCATCTTTTACAGCAAATTGTTAATTTGCATGAACGAAACAACTGTGAGGTGTAAATAAGTTGAGGGTTTCTCTAAGACAGATAATAACTAAATCAGTTTAGAGTTCACAGACTCAGTATTAGAAACTTTATGGAAACTTCCATTTAGAGCTCTTGGCCTTTAAAACTAATTTCTACCATTGCAGTCACTTCATGAGTGCAGAAATTCAATCATGATGTAAAAAAAACAAATATCTATCTATCTATATCTATCTATCTATCTGTGACCGTCCTGTTCCTAACAGAAGCGGTCGCTCCTCACACTGCTCCCCGCTCTGCCTGCCACCTGGACTGCTGCCTGATACCTCGCCTCGCTCCCACATTTAACTCTGACTGCTCGAATTTCGCAAGTACACTGTAGCGCTAGCCTGCTAGTTTGCTAGTTTGCTAATTTGTTTTACCATTTAAAACCGTAGCGCTTTGATTGCCGAAGTACGCTTTATTTGTATTTTAAATATTGCTGCGCTGCCTGTAACACAGATTGCTGCCTGATTGTGCCGGTGCCACTAACATTTGCTTCGTGTTCTCGCTGTTTGTGCCCCAAGACTGTAGCGCTTTCGGCTCGCTGCCATTTTCTTGTTGTTGTTGTGCCTCACCCACCGGATCTCCACCCCGCTCCCGCCTCCCAGCTGACCCTCCCTCGCCCCTCCCTTTCCACTATCCACATATGACAGATGCCTACGCGCGCAGCGGTCGCGCCCCATGCGCGCCCAAGGTGCGCCAAAGGTAAGCCCGTCTACGCCCGTCCGTGCCTGGACCGCGCCCAGCGCCAGACCCCCTGGTCCTCGCGGTCCTCGCAATACCCACCCCACTCGCTTAACGTATGACGCTGCTACTCTCCTTGCCCTTAACCCCGGACGCACCCCACAATGCTGCGTAGCTACCCCAGGATACACCCACGGACCATTCGCCTGCCACTCCTGCAAGTCCGCCTGCATCAGGACCCACGCCAAATCCTCTTCCTCCAAACACAGCTCCGACTAACCAACTGAAATGCATCCTGCTGAACACCCAATCGGTCCACAAACACACCACTGAACTCTGGGACCTACTCGACACTACATCGCCGGACGTCGCCTTCCTTACAGAAACCTGGATGAACGCCTCATCAGCGCCCGACATCGCAATAGCCATCCCGGACACCTATAAGATCATCAGAAAAGACCACACCAACCAAACAGGAGGAGGTATCGCCATCGTCCATAAGAACACCATCCGAATCACGACCAGCTCCGACGATAACCTCGCGACCGCCGAACACCTTCACTTCCAGATCCACACCGACCCCAGGACCACACTTAGAGGCACCCTCATCTACAGACCACCAGGAACCCGCACACAATTCAACGAAGACATCACCGACTTCATCAGCCCACATGCCCTCACCTCCGAGAACAACATTCTACTGGGAGACCTCAACTTCCACCTGGAAAAGAAACACGACAGCTACACCACCACCCTCCTAGACAACCTGGCCAATCTTGGACTCAAACAACTTGTTGACACCCCCACCCACTTAGCCGGACACACGCTCGACCCTATCTTCACCTCCAGCAAACACATCTCCTTCGATCACACCACAGCTCTCCATTGGACGGACCACAGCTGAGTTCACTTCAGCTACAAAAAGACCACGACCCACATCCGACCACAACCTATTCCTCGAAGAAACTGGAACAAAATCACCACCGACCAACTCTTCACATCGCTTAACCAAAACCCCCCCGCCATATCATCGGACCCAAACCAAGCTGCCACCAAACTCACACAATGGATCACCCACAGCGCCGACGAATTAGCACCCTTGAAAAACCACCAGATCAAACAAGGTAGCAAAAAGGCCCACTGGTTCAACGATGACCTTAAGAAATCCAAGAAGTTATGTCGTACCCTCGAGAAAACCTGGAGAAAAAACCCAACCACTAACAACCTGACCACCTTCAAGGACGCCACCCGCAAACACCACCAATTGATCCGATCCACCAAGAAATCAGCTTTCAAGAATCGACTCGACAACAACGCCCAAAACAGCAAAGAACTATTCAACATCGTCAAAGAATTTACCAACCCCACCGCCGGCACCAACGACATCACTCCCTCCCAAGACCTCTGCGACTCTCTATCCTCTTTCTTCCACAACAAAATCGCCGACATTCATAACAGCTTTGAAAACCTGTCTGAAGAACAACCCACACCACCCACCTCCGAACTAAAACAGCACTCCCACAACCTTTGCAACTGGAACGCAATCCCTACTGAAGACACCATCCATCTGATGAACTCCATCCACTCAGGATCACCAACTGACCCATGCCCCACCACATCTTCAACAAAGCAGACTCCATCATCGCACCCCATCTCCGCGATGTCATCAACTGCTCCCTCAACTCCGCCACCTTCCCAGAAAGCTGGAAACATGCCGAACTCAGCGCCCTTCTGAAGAAACCCACAGCGGACCCCTCTGAACTTAAGAACTACCGCCCCATCTCACTCCTCCCCCTTCCCGGCCAAAGTTATCGAGAAAGCCATCAATACTCAGCTCGCCACCTTCCTTGAATCCAACAATTCCCTCGACCCTTCACAGTCCGGCTTCCGAGCCAAACACAGCACCGAAACCGCCCTCATCGCAGCCACAGACGACATGCGAACGCTACTGGACAACGGAGAAACAGTTGCCCTGATCCTACTCGACCTCTCCGCCGCCTTCGACACAGTAGGTCATAACACCCTCATACAACGCCTCAGCAACATCGGAATACAAGGAAAAGCATTGGACTGGATCATCTTGTTCCTCGCCGGAAGAACCCAGAGAGTCCGCCTCCCCCCATTCAAATCAGAGGCCCCCGAAGTCATTTGTGGTGTACCACAAGGATCCTCACTCAGCCCCACCCTCTTCAACGTATACATGAGTCCCCTCGCATCCATCGCACGCCAACACAACCTCAACATCATCTCCTACGCAGACGACACCCAGCTGATCCTCTCCCTCACCAAAGACCCAAACACCGCCAAAACCAATCTACACGAAGGAATGAAAGAAGTAGCCGAATGGCTGAAGAACAGCCGTTTAAAACTTAACTCGGACAAAACGGAAGTCCTCATCTTAGGATCATCCCCCTCTGCCTGGGACGACTCATGGTGGCCACCGGCCCTGGGTACAGCACCCATACCTACAGATCACGCACGTAACCTGGGCTTCATCCTAGACTCCTCCCTCTCGATGACCAGACAAGTCAACGCCGTCTCATCTTCATGCTTCAACATACTACGCATGCTTAAAAAAAATTTCCGCTGGATCCCCACCGAAACAAGAAAGACAGTCACCCACACACTGGTCACCAGACGACTGGACTATGGAAATACCCTATACTCCGGGACCACAGCCAAACTACAGAAAAAACTCCAACGCATCCAAAACGCCTCAGCCAGACTCATACTGGACATTCCCCGTCATGCTCACATCTCCAGCCACCTGAGGAATCTCCACTGGCTCCCCGTCAACAAGAGAATAACGTTCCGTCTCCTCACCCACGCACACAAGGCCCTCTACGACCTAGGACCCGAATGCCTCAACACACGACTGTCCTTCTACACACCCCCCGCCAACTACGATCATCCAATCAAGCCCTCGCCGCAATTCCGCGTATCCACAGATCCACCATGGGAGGAAGATCCTTCTCCTACTTAGCGGCCAAAACCTGGAACTCTCTCCCCACTCACCTCCGAATTACACAGAACCACCTCTCCTTCAGAAAGCAACTAAAAACCTGGTTATTCGATGAGTAATGCACCCACCCTCCCTCAAGCGCCTTGAGACCCTCTGGGTGAGTAGTGCGCTATACATATATATATCAAACAACAAGTTGCCTGCTTTAAGGAGGACCAACACAGGTGAGTTCAGTATATGCCATTGTTTATTGCTCAGAGGAAATACAATGTTCAGGCAGCAGCAGTGCCTCGCACCAAAGTAATGTCCTGCCCAACGCGTTTTGTGATGAGAATCACTTCCTCAAGGGCTGCGGGCATTCTGCGAAGGAGAAAACAAGGCAATCAAATTTCACCCCTTTCAAGTATTGTTCCAGTGGGCTTGGCCACTCCCGTGGCCTACTGGTCTTTGGAGTACAGCAATAATTATCCTAGTGGATCGCTATGTACCCCTTCACTCTGCATAAATAAAATCTCAAGTGGGTTGTGGTGCACCACCAATGTCTGTCATGCCTCTCACAATCAGTCTATAGGGACAAAATCCCAGTCTCTTCGTGCTATGCTTGTGATGAGTTAGATATGAGTTATTTGAACTTTTGTTAGGGGATTGAAGGCCACATTTTTCGTCAGTTGTGTCATTTGAATACACTTGCAGACCCTCATGCCTTGCGCCTTTAGTTTGGTTTATTATCGCTTATTTCTTCTCCTGGCTTCTGTTTAGTGGGGAGGAAACTCTTCATTGTTTGTAGGAGGAAACATTGTAGGCAGCATTGAAGCTTGACATTTTCTCCTTTCAGAAAGAACAGAGCACGTTTTTAGGTCTTTTGAGCGGGCTAATAAAACGTTTCGGCTCAATCTCAATATAGATTCTTTTTTGCCCAGGTCTGCTCTGAAGAGCTTTATAAAGGGCTCTGTGTTTAAAATAAGTTTGGGCAGAGATACTGCCCTAAACCAGTCAAACCCGTGTAATCGGGTGGTCCAGGAGAGCAACCTGGGAAACAAATCTCAGCCCTATCTGAAATCGAAACTGCCACATGGAATCGGAAGGCGGATCCTATTGCGGAGACTGGATTTGCTCCCTTTACGTGAGATTACAGGCTTTTGGGATAAAACTTCGATAAAGTATAGGAGATGCGAGTTGTGCCAGCTTCATATTCAAAATCTCAACAACATATCATTTGTGTGTCCTGTGTTACAGAATGTTTGTCGCCAGTTTTTAAGGCCTTGTTTCTCAAATACAACATACATTCCGCATTGAAGGGTCGCAAAATCATATTGTTTCCCATGAATGAAATGATACGCAACATGATTTATCAATTTTTTAGATCCTTTTTAAAATCTATTAGGGCCCTCGTGAATGTCTAGTGGGTGTTTTAAAAAATATTGTTTACTCGTTTTAGAAGAACTTTTAGGGCCTCGGTGTATCACTGGTGGGTGTTTAGAATGAATTCCATGTTCCCCATGAATTATCTGATCAGTAACGAGATCTATGAATCCTTTTAGATCAGGGGTCTCCAAACCGGTCCTGGAGGGCCGGATCCATGCCAGATTTTTTGGATATCCCCATTGAGATACATGTAGTAATTTTAATAATCTGGCATGGATTTGGCCCTCCAGGACCGGTTTGGAGACCCCTGTTTTAGATCATCTTCATTCGTCTATTAGGGTTGTGGCACCTCAATGGCGTTTGTTTTAAACTAATGCTAATGCTGGTTTTGAATGCTACGACAGATTGTGCTGAAAAAGAGTATTTTCCGGTCATGTGTTTTAGACGCTTAATATTGATATGTTTCACTTTTGTGAATATATGCCGTTATTCTTGATGGTTGCACTTATAAGAATGTGTTGTGCCTTATTTGCACTTCACATGTTGCACTACACACGTTCCACTTTATACATTATATAAAGCGATTTAAGGGTTTTGAATATTGTATATGATGTGTACCCATTTTTAGGTCTCGCCTGGAAATCGCATCCGAAGGATGCGTCCAGGCGGAGACTTAAAGCTGTCTGACACGGGGGAATGAGGGACAAGAAACTGTGACGAGCTTATCCTTGGCTGGATTCAGCTGCGTGCACGCGCACCAACATTCACGCATGCGCACATCACAGCCACACGCATACACAGCACTCACGCATGCGCACATACACACGCATACACAGGCACACCCCCGTCACCTACACGCATACACAGAGACCCCTCCACACACACCAGCCCCTCTCCTCCCGGCTCCACACACACGCACACGCATTTACACTTACACAGACACGCAGGCACCCAGACAGGCAACCCCCCCCCCGTCACACACACGCATACACACAGACTCCAGGACACATACACATACACACACACATGCACGCTCACACACATACACAGCCCGCCGCCGCGCGCGCGCACACACACAGATGCCCCCCCCCAACAAGGCGAAGCCCCACTCACCGGCATCCTCAGTGCAGCGGCTCCCACCGGCAGCAAGACTCTTCTTCCCTTCTTCGGCACCGGGGCGCAGGGTAGGCTCCTGCCTGCTCCGGTGCTCCAAACAATCGCGGCTCTTCCGTGGGAGGCGGGGTAGGCTCCCGCCCTCCTACTTCCGGTTGTCCCGCCCGGCCTGCCTGACTTCCTGGTCGCAGGCCGGCGCAAAACGCTGCATAAAAATGCTTAGAACAAAGGCTGCTTCTCAGTTTCCGCGACCGCGCTCCGGTTACCGGCGTCTTGTGTTTTTTCTTTTTTAATTGCGAGCCTCTTTCAGACGTCTGATCGGGATCAGTCCTCGGGCTCGCGCGTGCATTTCTTGAACAGACGAGTATCGCCTGCCCGGCGGGCCCGGTGCCAGGGCAGCCACTGCTGCTAGAAGCGGCGCGGGAGCAGGCGAGGCGCTGTGTACCTGCCAGGCACACTAACAAACCAAGGAGGGGAGACCCCATAACCAAGGGCGGAGAAGACACCACCTTTATGGTGGGGCATGGACAGCCCTGAGAAGAGCCGAGCCAGGGGTCTGGTGTGGCTCTAAGAGCCAGAGCACGAGCCGAGCCAGCCAAATATGTAAATCAGACGAACAATAGCAAGAAAAAAGACATAAAAATAAAACGTTATATATTTTCAACATTTTTCAGTCTCAATTAAGTGCATACTATTATATAACTGAGTTAAGCAGCATTTATTGAAAGTAATATTTATAACTTCAAGCATTCAAGTATCACCCCATGCCCTGGTGACATTGCCGCATGTTGCTCAAAATGTGTCAGTTTGCCATGTTCTCTGTTTACGCAGCCTGTATTATTCTTATTATACATGAATCAAGATTCGTTTATTTATGCTAACCTTCTATAACTGAAGTTTTTGTAAGGCACAGATCCACTATTGAATTATTTCAATGTGTTCTCAAACGGGATGGCTAAGGAAAAGTGAAGTGAAGCAATGGGCCGTGGAGAGTGCGTGCAGAGTGAGTGCAGAGTGACAGTGAGTGCGGAGTGACAGTGAGTGCAGAGTGACAGTGAGTGCAGAGTGACAGTGAGTGCAGAGTGACAGTGAGTGCAGAGTGACAGTGAGTGCAGAGTGACAGTGAGTGCAGAGTGACAGTGAGTGCAGAGTGACAGTGAGTGCAGAGTGACAGTGAGTGCAGAGTGACAGTGAGTGCAGAGTGACAGTGAGTGCAGAGTGACAGTGAGTGCAGAGTGACAGTGAGTGCAGAGTGACAGTGAGTGCAGAGTGACAGTGAGTGCAGAGTGACAGTGAGTGCAGAGTGACAGTGAGTGCAGAGTGCGTGCAGAAACAGTGAGTGCAGAGTGCGTGCAGAGTCAGAGTGAGTGCAGAGTGACAGTGAGTGCAGAGTGACAGTGAGTGCAGAGTGCGTGCAGAATGACAGTGCGTGCAGAGTGACAGTGCGTGCAGAGTGCGTGCAGAGTGACAGTGAGTGCAGAGTGCGTGCAGAGTGCGTGCAGAGTGACAGTGAGTGCAGAGTGCGTGCAGAAACAGTGAGTGCAGAGTGCGTGCAGAGTGACAGTGAGTGCGGAGTGACAGTGAGTGCGGAGTGACAGTGAGTGCAGAGTGACAGTGAGTGCAGAGTGACAGTGAGTGCAGAGTGACAGTGAGTGCAGAGTGACAGTGAGTGCAGAGTGACAGTGAGTGCAGAGTGACAGTGAGTGCGGAGTGACAGTGAGTGCGGAGTGACAGTGAGTGCGGAGTGACAGTGAGTGCGGAGTGACAGTGAGTGCAGAGTGACAGTGAGTGCAGAGTGACAGTGAGTGCAGAGTGACAGTGAGTGCAGAGTGACAGTGAGTGCAGAGTGACAGTGAGTGCGGAGTGACAGTGAGTGCAGAGTGACAGTGAGTGCAGAGTGACAGTGAGTGCAGAGTGACAGTGAGTGCAGAGTGCGTGCAGAGTGACAGTGAGTGCAGAGTGAGTGCAGAGTGACAGTGAGTGCAGAGTGACAGTGAGTGCGGAGTGACAGTGAGTGCGGAGTGAGTGCAGAGTGTGTGCAGAAACAGTGAGTGCAGAGTGCGTGCAGAGTGAGTGCAGAGTGACAGTGAGTGCGGAGTGACAGTGAGTGCGGAGTGACAGTGAGTGCGGAGTGACAGTGAGTGCGGAGTGACAGTGAGTGCGGAGTGACAGTGAGTGCAGAGTGACAGTGAGTGCAGAGTGACAGTGAGTGCAGAGTGACAGTGAGTGCAGAGTGACAGTGAGTGCAGAGTGACAGTGAGTGCAGAGTGCGTGCAGAGTGACAATGAGTGCAGAGTGAGTGCAGAGTGACAGTGAGTGCAGAGTGACAGTGAGTGCGGAGTGACAGTGAGTGCAGAGTGCGTGCAGAAACAGTGAGTGCAGAGTGCGTGCAGAGTGAGTGCAGAGTGACAGTGAGTGCGGAGTGACAGTGAGTGCGGAGTGACAGTGAGTGCGGAGTGACAGTGAGTGCGGAGTGACAGTGAGTGCGGAGTGACAGTGAGTGCGGAGTGACAGTGAGTGCGGAGTGACAGTGAGTGCGGAGTGACAGTGAGTGCGGAGTGACAGTGAGTGCGGAGTGACAGTGAGTGCAGAGTGACAGTGAGTGCAGAGTGACAGTGAGTGCAGAGTGACAGTGAGTGCAGAGTGACAGTGAGTGCAGAGTGACAGTGAGTGCAGAGTGACAGTGAGTGCAGAGTGACAGTGAGTGCAGAGTGACAGTGAGTGCAGAGTGCATGCAGAGTGACAGTGAGTGCAGAGTGACAGTGAGTGCAGAGTGACAGTGAGTGCAGAGTGACAGTGAGTGCAGAGTGAGTGCAAAGTGACAGTGAGTGCAGAGTGACAGTGAGTGCAGAGTGACAGGGAGTGCAGAGTGACAGTGAGTGCAGAGTGACAGTGAGTGCAGAGTGACAGTGAGTGCAGAGTGACAGTGAGTGCGGAGTGACAGTGAGTGCAGAGTGCGTGCAGAGTGACAGTGAGTGCAGAGTGACAGTGAGTGCAGAGTGACAGTGAGTACAGTCACTCAGCACCACCACATTATCAGTCAGAACCACCACAGCATCACTCAGAACCACCACAGCACCACTCAGCACCACCACAGCATCACTCAGCACCACCACAGCATCACTCAGCATCACTCAGCACCACCACAGCACCACCATAGCACCACTCAGCACCACCACTGCATCACTCAGCATCACCACAGCCCCACCACAGCATCACTCAGCACCACCACAGCACAAATATGTTCTCTCAATGTTTCAAGCTTTATTACAAATGTCACAAAAAGATGTTCATATTTCACTTCTGTTCTTGGATTTTGTTACAATAAAATACACTGAACATAATCTTCACAAAAGTTATTTACAAAAGTTTAAGCTATTGCCATTATAAATTACAATCACTTTTATTAAGTATTAAAAAAAATTAAAAGCCATTGTTATTTGTAATATCAATACATCTAAGTCACGTAAATACAAATGTTGCATTACAAATGCTATAGGTGTCACATTTGCGAAAGTTATAACTATTGGCATTGTAAATGACAAAGCTATTAATTTAGCTATTTTCAAAACCAACACATAAATGAACATTTGGTGAATTTCCATTAAAATATTTGACTTTTTTACTAAGATATTATTATACTGTTTTATGCAAACAAAATTTAGATACTGCATAAATAACTTTAATAAAACATATTTTATATGTAGCTTTTTATGTAAAAAAAACTATAGCATAAAGCAAAAAACAATTGCCATTTACAATGCTAATAGCTCAAACTTAAATAATGCGAGACCTATTGCATTGCAAATGCTTGTTTATTTCACTGTGCATGATGTCATTTCCAAAGGTTGCAATTACAGATCTGTAGTCCTAGAATATATTTCCAGTGCTGCTTTGCGAGTCATTGCTTTATAAAGGACATTATAAGATGCCACCAAATGATGTATGCAACAGACTGGAGGTTTTATACTTTCCACTTGTTGATTTTAATATGCACTATATATCACTGTTTTATTATTCTTTTATGTTACGTGGACCTCCATAGGAGTTCCATATCTTGATAAATTAAACTGAAATTGAAAACCTTCAGTTTGCCTGCAGTAGATGTGTTTAAAAACAGCAGCAGAAATTAATTGTAGAAAGAGCAGTGTATTAGCTTGGCATTACTAATCACTTATGGAAACTAGGGAAGTAAATTGCTTCTAGGAATTCTAAACATTGTTATAAAACAAGAAGCAAATACAATCTCAAATCAGGCAAGCTTACAACCTAATGCCATTAGTTACTTTAGGGTTTGTATCTACGATTGCACCTTGCTGCACTAAATTAGAAACATTATATGTCCTACGTGAATAAGTCAATGTTGTTTATAGCAGTGGGCACAGAAGAAACTTATCAATATCCGATTACTTGCCAATATTTCTATTATAACTCAGATGATTCTGCACATTTCCTTGGACACATCCATCAAACTTTAAATTTCAGTATTTATATCAGGTTTTTGTAGCGCACTCCTAACCACTGCATGGTGGCCTCAGGGTCCTGTGGGTGGCAATGCAGCACTTTAGAAACCCTATGTGGAGGCCCATAGGAAGAAGTATCAAGACAAACTAGAGTAAACAGGAGCAATTCTATTTTAACTGCTAGGCATGTGGTACAGCTCTTTGCAATACACCTTGTCAGCTTCACATCTTCCAAAGAGGTGCCTGTCACATGCATCTGTTGCAGTGCCCCAGAACTCATCATCCCCCACCGTTTTATTCACCCAGCAAGCAGAGAACACTCATACATACTATGAGGTCCACTCCACTCTGGGAGGCCTGGTAGGTCACCCCACACACCCTTTCCTATGAAGAGAACCAATGCAGTGAGGTAATAGAAAGGAAAAATACAATATGAAGATTATGATTGGGACTGAGCAAACAGCAATAATACAGAAACCAATTACTCTGGTAAGATATGTATGTATCAACACCCAGAGCAACAACTTATTTAAATACCAAACTAAAGCACACAATTTAAGTATATAATTCAGCATGCTGAAGGAAAAGTACACTATGGAACAATACTACACCAAACAGATGCAATCGATAAAAATCTGCACACCTCGTTCTAGTAGCAGAACCACAAGGAACATGGTAGCACAGTCAGGCGCATCGCCTTAGGAAATGGGAAACAATTTGATTGCACACAAAGCACAAAAGAACCTTCCCCCAAAAGGATGAATGACAAAACAACGTTCATCATCATCACACCATCACAAGAACCCAAGGGTTCCATGTTGTTACAATGATATAACAAGCACTGGCGTTGCCAATAGGTCTCGCAGTAGGAAAGTTGGAGCTATTGGTTTTGTAAATGACAAAGCCCTTTATGTTTTTAAAATGAAAAAAAAAATAAAAGGCATTGTTATTTGCAATTGTAATGGTTCCAACTTTCCTACTGTGAGACCTATTGGCAACGTGAGTGGCGTTGCGTGTGTGAGTGGCGTTGCGTGGATGAGTGGGGTTGCGTGGATGAGTGGGGTTGCGTGGATGAGTGGGGTTGCGTGGATGAGTGGGGTTGCGTGGATGAGTGGGGTTGCGTGGATGAGTGGAGTTGCGTGGATGAGTGGGGTTGCGTGGATGAGTGGCGTTGCGTGGATGAGTGGCGTTGTGTGGGTGAGTGTGGTGTTGCGTGGGTGATAGTGGGCTTGCGTGGGTGATTTCCCTTTTAATGAATATTTATTTTTTTAATCATGGTGAGCTGGCCACAGACATGTAGCCCCTAAGCACCGACCATACCCTTGTATATAACCCCCAGCAATTAAGGTTGTTGCAGGGTTAGAAAGAACTCATGCAGCATAAACACAGGCAGGGCAAAACAGTGGTTTCACAGCAGAATCGGCAGTCTGAAAACCGTAGCAAGGCACAGGGGTTCGGGGACGGGCAAGCAATGAAGAGACAGGAAACAAATTAAATGGGGGAGGGGGGGGCAGGAACGATTGGAAAGCTCGCAGAGGAGGAGAGATAAAAGCTGCAAATGCAGTAATAGAGTGATAGATAGCAAATACAACTTTGCTCAGGGTACTTTATCAATAAAATAAATCTTCATCTAAAAAAGTTTGATTGCAAAGCGTCCTGTCCAGCTTAATGAGTGCGTGTTGCAAGCTGGTCAATGATGCTACAGAAAGGGCTTAAAAGTTTCCCCTCTTCTAGGTAAGGACATGGATGGCTGCGCACTCTATGCAGGGGGAAGGGTGGGTTGAGGGAAACGTTGCATTCGCGCTCGGAGGGTGGGGGAGGGCTCAACACCAATCCGGAAGGTGAGAGCGCTCACTTTGAAGCTCCCTGGGCTCCTGTGGTGACCTCAAACAAAACAAGGAGGGAAAAAAAATGGTGTGCCTGCAGAAATGTTGTGTGGTGTTAAAAAAAATTGTAAACAACTTAAATCTCCGGTTTTAAAGTGAATTTATTAAATTAACGTGAATACCTACAAAGTGGCCTTTATTTTGGCGCTGTTGAGATGGCTGTGGTGGTCGTGGTTAGGCTGTGAGTAGTAGCGTTGGAGGGTGAGGGTAGAACTTGGGCTTCGGTGGTGGGGAGACGCTGGGGGCAGGAGAAGACGAGAGCGGGGTTAGTGGAAAGTGGGAGCGGTGGTTTTGGGGCAGGGGTTGGAGAAGTTTATTATTCTAGTTTGCTTTGTCGCAAATCGTGTGTCTCATGCCAACGATAACTCCAGCGTGGGCTTCATTTTAAAGCAGTATTAGTTCACCCCGATGCATTTTGAGCCTAGGCTGGCTCTTCTTCAGGGCGTCATAAGTCTGAAGAAACAAAGGAACGTGTGTCAGTAAACTTTGGCAGGAGACCGAGGCTGGTGTATCACACGAGGGTTAAACGGAGGAATGTGCTGCATGCATATGGGCGTGTTGAAGAAGGGAATGCGAGTGCCTGCATACTGGGGTCAGCGGGAAAATGAAAGAGCAGTAAACTTGAGGAAATACAGCGCAATGGTGATGGGAATAGATGAGAATTGGGAGTAAGGCGTCATGCGGGGTGTTATCATGAAATATGTGAACGTTATGTACAAAATGAGTGAGCGAGGGGTGGTGCTCGCGATGTGCAGGAGTTAGCTTGCAGGAAAAACAAAACTTACTGCGGAGTGAGCTAGGTGTCGAAAACAGTAAAGGGACGTGGCTTACCGAAAAACACGGGTCTGCTGCTTAAGTTAGAAGATTCTCCGGACCGCCAAGGGTGACGCCCGGTGAAGTGGTGAATGTGGGCGGCAGAGTTAGGTACGTAGATATAGAAACGGGACCAAAAGACGTTCGGATGTGAGTCGGGCTGACGTGATCAAAAGGGAAAACGGACGGTCTGCCAAGAGTGGAAGGGTTGAGAAAGGAACTACACGGAAAGACTTGCACTGGTTCCTGGGAGGCCAGAAGGATCAATATCTTGAAGACCCATGTACCCCCTGCATGACATAATGTGGCATTACCTGACTTGATGTGAACGTTATATACAAAATGAGTGAGCGAGGGGTGGTGCTCGCGATGTGCAGGAGTTAGCTTGCAGGAAAAACAAAACTTACTGCGGAGTGAGCTAGGTGTCGAAAACAGTAAAGGGACGTGGCTTACCGAAAAACACGGGTCTGCTGCTTAAGTTAGAAGATTCTCCGGACCGCCAAGGGTGACGCCCGGTGAAGTGGTGAATGTGGGCGGCAGAGTTATGTACGTAGATATAGAAACGGGACCAAAAGACGTTCGGATGTGATTCGGGCTGACGTGATCAAAAGGGAAAACGAACGGTCTGCCAAGAGTGGAAGGGTTGAGGAGAGCGAAAGTGAGCAAAGCAGAAGCCATGTGACGGAGCTGGGTTGTGTTGTTGGGACAGACTCGGCAGTGCGGCAAGGCTGTGATTGCGTGGAGAGAGAGGGGAGGTGCTGGTGTGGGAGGTGCTGGTGTGAGGAGTGCTGCTAGGGAAAGGCTGTGATTGCGTGGAGAGAGAGGGGAGGTGCTGGTGTGGAAGGGGGGAAGTGCTGGTGTGGGAGAGGGCAAGGCTGTGTTTGCGGGGAGGGAGAGGGGAGGTGCTGGTGTGGGAGGGGGGAGTTGCTGGTGTGGGAGGAGTGCTGCTAGGGGAGGAGAAGCCTGATGCCGGATGGGGGCGGGAGAGGCTGGGCTTGCATGCGATGCGCGTGCATGTACACGGGAACTGCATGAAAACCGCGGGGCTGAAAGCCCTTTGGTTTCACGATGTTTTCGCCACTTGAATTCTCACTCCGCTCGATGCGCTTGCGCACATCGATAGGTCGCGAGACCTAAAGAGGACATGAACATCAGTCATACCTTAGAACACTATCAATAAACAAGCCACAGGATATTTGCCGAAATATATAGGAACACCTATAGTCAAGCGGAAAATTGTTTGACAAAATCTCTGAACAACTTCCAATTCGCCTGGAAGTCTTATACTGTGGAGCTGCATCACTACACTTCCCAAATACAAAATGCTACTTTCAAATATCTGTATGTACATGCCGGTGTAGGCCACGGAACTACTCACAAACTCAGGCTTGTATTTGCGATGGTATGCAAAATGAATCCTACACATCGGAAGAAATTAAGCCAGAACAGACAAAGAATGCAATCAGTCAGCAAAGTGAAAGTAAACTCAATGTTGTATCACTTCACAACTGTCAGTCCACGACAACATTGTACTCACAGTCATGCATCAATGAATTGAACAACCCAAACTGTCCACTGAGAATAGAGTGACAGTACAACAATGCACACTCAGAAGGGTGGGTCATTAAATAGTGCTTAAATTGAGCAGGGGGTTTCTGGTGCTCGGCACCAGCACTTAATTGTCAGCACCAGTACTTATGACAGCTGCCACATGGTGGAGCCGTTTGTGTTAGTCGGAGATGAGCTGAACAACAGTTATTGACGACTTCGTAATACATTGAAAATGACAAATACCTGCTTCCCAAGCCCTTCTTATAGCTTTAGGGGCCTTGAATAGTCTGAATTTCCACACTTGTAGGATGTGATGGTTAGTAGTTGAGTTGATTCTGTTATGGGGAGTGCTGGCAGTGGCCACAGAAGGTGCAAACTGCAGTGGCTTCCTGAAGAAAGGCCCTGGCATTTTTTTATTTTCAAATTAAGCACTGCATATACATCAGCAATATACCCATCCCCTATGCTAGCAAAATAAAGAATGTTCACCAGAAATGTATGTAAATATGCACATCGTGATCAGCAAATATACACAACTTATGGTGTAACATCACAAACAAGTCCACGAATGAGGTGTAACAAACTACAACCATCACCTGCCAAGGCGCACTATAGAAACATGTACAGCCATCATGATGCACGGCAGCAACGCATGGCCACCCAGCAGGGTAACAAACTCTAAATATCTCCTGGCAAGCTGCAAAATATTAACAAGAAATAGAAAAACAGAAGTTGGGGCACATTAGCTCAGCTAATGGTGTTAGCTGTGCGGCATAACACCCATCATGCAAAATCGCATGGCTAAAGAATTTTTTTGACGTTTTTGACTCACCCAGCTGCATCATTTTGTAGGCATGCATGCACCTACAAAATGATACCGCATTTTCTTTCTTTTTTGTTACCGACTTGAGTTGAATCAGTAACAAACTTTTTTTTTTAATTGAATTTAAAAACTTTTTTTTCTTTTTAGAAGTTGGGAGGAAACAACATGGGTGGGGGTGCATAGGCAACATAAGGGACGAGGTGCAGAAGCAAAATGGGGCAAGGGTGGGCCAGGTTTTAAAAGCACGTCAGTGAAGCAACAAAGAGCAGAGCAACATGGGGCATAGTGAGGGGCGGAAGCAACATGGGGGATGAGGGGTGGAAGCAACACAGGGGTGCAGGTGTTGGGATTAAATGGGTGAGAGCAACAGAGCTAGTGGGGAGAACACACACAGGCGAGAAGGCAATGTGGGGCTAGTGTGGGAGAAGCACACGGATGAGAGATAGAAACACAAACCTTGGCAGAGGAGCGATACGCACTCAAAGGAAAAACAAGGGAGACAGCGGAAAAACACATGCACTTTAACAGTATCTTTAAACCTAAAGAATAAAGTAGCACAGGAGGAAGTTAGCAGTGGAAGGACACAGTAATGTATTGATGCTCCAGGGGCAGGACGAAACACAAGAAGAAGGAAAGCCACTGGAGACGCACAATTTCAGCTCCACCCCTGCACGTCACTAAGGAGCAATATTTGCGCGCATTTGCACAACATATATACAGTAAGCCTTAACTTTATTTGTGTAAAGTGTATCAGCAAACAGACTTCTGGAGTGTATTCACTGTAAAAAGTAGTCGTCCATATAAGTGTGTGCTCTAATACCTTCATTATAATGTTACAAATTGTAGTGCTCGTTCAAATTTACACTTATGCATTTCAAGTTATACTGCTTTTACTGAAAATTCATTCTTATGCACTCATATATTCATTTATTAATGTTTCGCATTTATTCTGTAATCGTAGGTGCATATATAATCATGTATTTACTGTGTAAACTGACTTAATAATTTAGCGACACCAAAGGCCTTCAACATTTGGTCCTCAATGTTGAACCTTCAACATGAAAGTTTTGCTTGTGCTGTAATGTTCTTTCTTTTGCAGGTGCGTTCACATGATTTCACAGTTAGTGAAAGGCATGTTCTGTATTAGAGATAGTGGTGTCCACGAGAAGGACTTTTGGCAAGAATGAGAGGCGCTAATGAACTGAGAAGACTCCTATTCATGTCATATCAGGAGCAAAGAGCAATCCAAGATCATCTTAATGCGCAATTCGTAGGTAGTGAAAATAGAGTGAAGTTGCCAAGTTCTACTGAGAGAAGGTGGAAAACTATTGCAGTTGAGGACGTGGAAATCTCAAATGTTCTGTGGGTTTAATTGGTGTTCACACTTTAGTCTTTCGAGCAGATACCCTTAGACTCAGAGGTACTGACCTCTCTGCTCATATTTGCATTGTGTGGCTTTATGCTACAATGTAAGTAAATTGATACTTGTATAGCGCACTACTCACCCGCAAGGGCTCAAGGCGCTTGTACGAATACCGCTGTGGAACCCATCCTGGCTTTCCCTGTGAGGCGTCCACTCCTGGGCACCCCCAAGGTGGAGGCCAGGCATCCTTAGAGTTGTGGGGGCCGTTGTGGAGATTAAGCAAGCTATTGCCCAGAGTTGCAGAGTGGGACTCCATGATTGGAATAGGCACCGAGGCGAGAATTGTCAGGGACGTGGAATTTTGAGCCCAAGAGCCGCCGAGGCGGGGAATTGAACCCTGGTCCCGGGCTAGACCTCTGCATCAGGGTCTGCCGCTCTAATCATTGAGCCACACTTCTCCACCATTGAGCCACACTTCTCCACTGTGCCTCGTTTTGGAGAACTTCCACTGAAGTCTGCATTATGCGGACACCTTCTTGCTTTCCCCGATTTGACTAGGTTTACCTAGTTTTTCCAATTTTAGTTTGGGACTAGTTTAGGGGACTTTAGATTTATTCATGCTTAGACGGGAGGATTGAAACCTGTACACTAATCATCAAATTATTTTCTTATTTTTTGTACTGCCGCAACTGAATTTACGGTATGCATTATGCTACCAAGACTTGATTTTACTTGACGGTTTGGTTTACTGTTGGTGATTCTGTATCTTTACAATATGCTCCTGAGATTCATATATATTAGTTTCGCCCTTAATTTCGAATAAACTCATTTAACTGTTACTTATCAATTCCTGGTCCCTAAAGTGTGGCCAAATGAGTTACACAGTAAATTGAATTTTTTGATTGATGTTAACTCCCCTTCACTTCTCAGTCAATTATAAACGGTGTATTGCAGGATAAATGGTAAGAGGAAGGGGACCCAGTGCTCCATCACCCACAAAAATAGTAAACAAGAGGCATGCAAATGTGAGTGAAAATGAAGCCAAACAGAACAATATGTCTCGGCTGCCTTTTGCGAGACTTAAAAATATGTCCCACATGGGAAGGGCTAGGCCAGTAGACTAAACAATAAATTAAAACGTTGGTTGGAGTCCCCCATCAATATACTGAGAAAACTTTGAAATGTTAAAATAAAATAACATAACATTGGTGCCTTTGACAGAATGGTACAGTTTTACTTTTCGGGACAACACGTGGGTAAAATGGTTATGGAGTCGAATGACATTTCTAAAACACTTTTCCATATGTGGGCGTCATTCCTGTGGTCTGCCACATCTGTGCTCGTTTAGGCTGGACTCACTATTCAAGCCATCCATCAAAAGTTTATAAACAAGGCAAGACCGCTCCAGGGCTTCTATTTGGAGGCAGTTCTCTTGAAAGGAGAGACCGATCCGAAATGGGACAGGGCTAAGAAACTCTCAGGAAGAATTTCTCTATTTCCTGACAAGCTTGAAGGAGGTCTGGAAGCTTCCCATGGTTGTTGTGGAAACCACAAGTTGAGGGTGGATCTATGTTCTTTTGTTTTACTATCTTGCAACTACTTTTCTAGAATTTTTCATTTTGACGAGCAGGATGCTGGGGACGTGTTTTTGCCACAGTTGTTCTATTGCATTAGATCCTTTTCTCACCAAGTACAGAAATTGCTATTTGGAGGGCTAACTTTTGCAACCTTCACAATTAACAAGCATGTGAGGGGCTCGCGCTGCGACCATCAAGGCAGACTGTCATCCTCGGCTCAAAGTGCTCATGAAAGGACTCAAAACATGAAAAGGCTGGGTAAAAGGCCCGGGGAAGGTGCCCGCAAACTCAGCCGGGTTGCCAAGAGACGAGGAGCTGCTCTGTCAATGTCTGATTGGTGCATTCAATCCTGTTCCCTCTTCTCAGAAACTGATTAGCACTTTTTAATGAGAACCGTCTTTTCAGCAGACTGAGGATTTCAGAGACCGCTTCACAAAGTTTAATATTTAACAAGCACATTGGCAAGTTCTATTCTGGGCTACTTTTAGAAGACCCCTTCTCGTTTTTGATTTGTAATCCAGGAGCAAAAACCATGAAAATAATTAAGACAAATAAACAGGGTGGGGTAATGTTGGCTCAATATGTATCGTAATGTCAAAAATAATATTGTGTTTCTTTGTTAAGAGTTACAACACAACTTCTGTTATTGCAATACTTCTGTGTGCCTATTGCCTAATGACCTATTTCTCTTGACTACATTTTTACTTTCTAAAATATTTGTATGGCCCACTCAAAATTTTTTGGGAAAGTCTGATGATTGATTATACAGTAGGTGATGTTTGGATTAAGATGAGGGCTGGATCTTATACTCAAGTATAGGTTTTAGTAGTAACTGCGGGAAGCACGCCGAAGTGGGTGGGAAAAGGGACAGATTTACTCCTGAAGAGGATGGGATTAGTGAGGAGTAAGAGGGGTTTTGGATGGATCATGGAGAGGTTTAGAAATGGATGTCAAACACCCACACGAGAGTAATCCAATTGCTGTACTTCTGGAGGTGAAGATATGTAACTTACACTCTGAATTTGTGAATACAGATAGTAGTAATCTTACTCCAAAGTGTAAACGTACTTAAAAGTGTAAGTTACCTTTGTGAATCAGGCCTAAAGTGTTGACTTGTGAAATATCTATCAAACAAAATTTAAGACAATAACCCAGCATTAAAATTACGTTGAAGACAAAGATGCTGAAATACCCAGCATGGCTCATTTGTGCCACAACCATATTTAGGTAGGAGAATCAAATTTCACAGCCAAAATTCCCAGCATCACAATACTCTCAGCACGTTTGAGAGACCCAACGGGTACTACACCATCACTACCCAAAGTATCCGCACGTTATGGTTGTAAATCAAAGTTGATTTTGAAAACGTCAACTACATTATGGCCAAGCTGGAGTTCTCTAGGTAAAGTTGCATTCTTCATTATTACCTATGACAATTCCAAATATATAGAACTTTAAAACACGTTTTTAAAATCACCCCTTAACGCTTTCCATGCTTAAGCCCCTAAGACCCAAATCTACCCCTTAAGGCTACGCTTCAACACTACCATAAAAAAAACATTCCTGCCTCCTAAAGTTACACTCCCTAGGGCCCTAAAAATCCCTTAAGTACCGCCTAAATACCCTTAAAGCTACCAATCCCGGAACCCTCTCAATCCCTTACTACCCCTTTATGCTACCCTTCTCCGAATCCAGAAAACCCTCATAGCCTTTTAATGCTATCCATATTAGAACCCAAAAAAACTAATCCTTAATGCTACCTTCCTATGAACCCTAAAAAAACCTTACCATCCATTCAGGTTACTCTGCCCTCAGCCTATACACTGTTTACTTCCTCTTATTGCTACTCTTACCTGAAAACTAAAAAAAACCTTGCCGTCTCTTAAATTTACCCTTCGCGGAAACCTAAAAAACTCTTACTGCTGTTATACACTGCCCATCACCGAATTCTCATTGCCCGAATCACCCCTAAAGCTACCCTTCACTGAACCCTAAAATCCTCTACCTACCCCTTAAAGCTAACAATCCCTGAATTCTACCATCCCCTTTAACACTACCCTTCGATGAACCCTAAAAATCGCTTGTTCCCCACCTAACTGTAACTACTCCTCTCTACTTTAGCAGTAGGATACCACTTTGCCCCAGCTCACTTATCTTTGACCTGTGAAGCATAAGCATTTTGAAAAAATTTGGAGAAGAACTTTTGTTATTCTATTTTTCAGGAGAAATTTGACACTTTTTTTTTTCAATCTACTTTTTCCCCACAATACATTTTTACTGCAAACCCATGCTATGGAAGGAGAGCTGTAGCAAGGAGAAGTTAGTGAAGTGGTTAACAGCGGCTGTGTTTCTGTGGAGGTGGTCTAAGTAAACAACTTTATAGTACCAGCTAAAACCATTACAAATCCCTTTAAAATCACTTAAGTACATTCAAGTTACAAAGGTTCAATGCTCCTGGAACTCCCTTGTTATGGTTCTGAAGCATCCTTAGGTAGCAGCCATCTCTACTGAGCAATACTGTCTGGGGAAGAGGGACCTGGGTCTGGTGGTTCAGTGGACTAATGCGTCCGCTCTAGAAACCTGTGTTTAACCTCGTGGTCACAGGTTCAAATCCCGTCAGATCCACTCAGACTTTCATCCTTCTGAGGTCGAGATAAGGAGAATCATTGAGTTGGGTAATAATAAATATATTATGCTATGTTCCATCGTTATCCTGAATGGTGAATTGCAAAACAAATACTGTACACAGTGCTCAAAATACATGTTGCAGAATAACTAAGAAAAACAACTCCCATCCAGGGCAAACTAAGGATTAGGGTGGATAAAGGGAGTCAGAAAGAAATTAAGTATGCAAGAAAGAAATTACACAACCAAAGAACAATACAAAACACCCTGTAAGGTTTCAGTTGATGCTTGCTTCCCATGGCAAAAGAGTGCTTCTTCTGTGCCTGCTCTGCCGGCTGCGCTGGGTTTTCAGAAAGCATCATAAGCAGCGAGTCCCTCTAGAGTGCAGGATATGATGCGAGGAGCACTGACCAGAGGTGTTCCCATGGATGCGTACATTTCGCCCCTACCGTCAGATTCACCTCCATTAGTACAAAATACAGATCTAATTAGGGACGTGCAAGTCTATGCTCGTGAAAAGAAAGGAGCAAGATCCCGGGAATAAGCAAAAAGATGCTGGTCTGTTTGAAATCTAAAATTGACGCGAGGACACCCTCGAAATAGGACACTCATCATTGCAGGCACCTGCAGCAGTAAGGACCCTTGCAAAAACATGAACAGAGGAGTTCCTTAGTATACCACACCCTTGAGACTCTGCAGATAATGCAGTGAGAGAATACATTTACCAAGGGAAGCACTTATTCAGAAGACCCGCACAAGTGAAAGTGGCAGAGTTCCACTTGTTACAGATTATCATCCATTAGCACAATTTGCAAATTCAGAAAAAAGGGCTGATTTTTTGAATGCCTCCAGACAATACCTGTCCTAGAATATCTTGTTTTCAAGTACTTCCTGTTACAGCTGGACTTAAACAAGCTGCAACAAATCTAGGAGTGCATGGCTGGGATTCTAAAAGTTGCAGTGCATGAGAATACTTTCATAAAATTAAATGAATTCCTCTGTTTCGTATACATTTATTTGGAAATAATTCATTCATAATTTGGCTATAGTGATTAATGGTCTCACAACAAGGGTCTTCGCTCTGAGCCTTCATAATGAATGATACCAGGAGTCCATAACCTCTAGTAGTGCGGAATTAACAGGGATTACCAACTGAACTTTGAGAGTCAACACAAAAAGATGGACGAAATGCTGAACATTGTCAAACATTCACCTCCAGTCACAGATCTGGGTTAAATCCATCGTTTTTTTGCTCACAATGCCACCCCAGTTTGGACCCAGCCATATGCAAATCTGTCTTGACCCTGCCACCCATGATGGGAACAGTCCAGCCCGAACTGCTAGACCAGGTCCTCCCTGGACCGGAAACAAGCATCCTGGGACCGGTTTCGGGGCATCACCAGTCATCAGCCAGGCTAGGTTGTATCCAGCGGTACAGCGAGCACGGGAACCCCGTCAGGACATACACTTCCCATTTAGCGCAACTATAGCAACACAAAAAGATGATGGACAGAATGCTGAACATAGTCGTCAAACATTCACCCCCAGTCACAGATCTGGGTAAAATTTATAATTTTTTGCTCACTATGCCACCCCATTGTGTTGTAATGAACCTTGAGTCGCCTGCGCAATGAGGAATGGCTGAGGAATCTGTAATTGCAAGGCCAATTCTTCGGATTCTCCCACCATGTAATCCTCAGAGAAGAAGAAACATGGCAGGTCTGCTCAGTCCTCCCAGATCAGACACTTCTAGACCTAGAACAAATCTGTCAGAAGAAAAGAGGTGTGTTGGACCCGGCCTCGTGGCGTGGTCCCACTCCTCCCGCATGGCGGGCCCTGGACTACCTCGACCCCTGTTCTCCGGCCAAGAGCAGTACCATCCACCCTACACGAGAGCCGCCCCTCCGGGCAACCGCCAGCTCTCCCCTGTTGGAACTCGGCAACCCCTCCTCGACACCCTCGGCTGGTCCGAACCCTATCCCGGACCACCATCTCAAACCCAGACTCCATCTTGGGCCCTCCACGACCAGGCCTCGTGGCCTCGGCCCGACCCCGGCCGCAGACCAAGCGAAGCCCCGACATCGAAGCACCACGATCCGACCAGGTGGTAAAGAGGCCACTTGACGGATCAATGGGGGAAAGAGTTTCGATGGTCCTCCAACCGTCCCCCGACGCCTGGTTTCGATCGCCTCCGGCCTCCCTGTGCGCTGGCTCCACCCCCCTGCTGGGTGTCTGGACACGCTCATCCCGGCCCCTCCTACCCCCAGGTGCGAGGATCCGGACATCAAAGGACGCCAGACCTATAACTGGGGCAGCTCTGGAGCAGGTCGGGAGTTGTATCCTGGAGTCGAGAGACACCGAGACGAACTCATCCGCGTGGAACCCGTAACCACCTTTGGAGCCCTGCTGGCGCTGCCGCGGCTCATCTTTGCCAAAACCATCCTTGGAGCCCTGCTGGCGCTGCCGCGGCCCACCTTCGTTGAAACCATCTCTGGAGCCCTGCTGGCGCTGCCGCGGCCCATTTCGTTGAAACCATCTCTGGAGCCCTGCTGGTGCTGCCGCGGCCCATCTTTGTTGAACCCATCTCTGGAGCCCTGCTGGCGCTGCCGCGGCCCACCTTAGTCGAATCCATGCTTGGAGCCCTGCTGGCGCTGCCGCGGCCCATCCCTGAGGAACCCCCCAGCTCGAGGATTGAGAGCTGAGCGTAGGGTATCCCTGTACCAGGCTGGTACCAAGACTGTCCCGCTACCCCCTTCCCTCAGAGACTAAACCTGAAAGGATCCCTGGATCCAGTTATACCTGTATCGCTATGATAACCTGCCTTAAAGTATTGATAAAAACGTTGAGAACCTATCTTTGTGTGGTGTCCATCTGTAGGGGGGTGATTGCTCATCTGTACGATTCTAGGGGAGGAACCTCGCCAGGAGGCCTCTCGACTTCGCTCGGCCAACCCTAAGATCCCCTTTCCAACAAGGTGCTCCTCAAAGGACACAACTGGACTATTCTTCTGGAAGGACTGCTTCCCTGCGTGTTGCCCTGCTGCTCTCTGACTCTGCTGAAGGAGAGCTGGACTCTGCCTTCCCTCCAAAGTGATCTCCAAGGGCTTGTTCGCTTGCCTCCTGTTTCTGAAGTCTCCGGGACACAAAAGACTTCCTGCAGTTCTGCTGATGCTGCAAGACTCTGCCTTCTGCGAGTCCTACCCTTGCCTGAGGTACCCCCACCAAGTTCTGTTCCTCAGAAGTTGTTATGTTAAAAGGTACTTGTAAAGCACACGTACACAGATTGGTTTCATGGCGCTCTGCAACAGAGTCTCTGCCAAATCCAACGCAACACAGCGCAAAGCCCAGCCACAAAGGTGACCTCTCTAGGAAGAGACGCCGGACGACACAAAGCTTCGCCGACTGTGCCCCAGGATCCAAGGTACTGTGTCAGTGGCCGCAAGTGGGTCCCTGTAGCCGGCCCACACTCCATCGCGATCAGCCTGAACTTTAGATCTGCACTAGTCCCTCGCGACCTGAAGTAACTTTTTTAGATTTACCTTCTTCTAAGCACTTCATTGCATTTATTTCTAAAAAATTCAAAATCTCGACTTCTACTTGATGGATTTTGATAGATTCGGTTTTGTTTTTACTCAGATAAACATTCTCAATTTTTCTAAACTCTTGTGGAGTCTTTTTGTTGTTGCATTTACTGTGACGTTGTATGGGTTATTGTACAAATACTTTACACATAGCCTTCTAAATTAAGCCTCCTAGCTCTGTGCAAGCTATCAGAGGGTGAGCACCAGATTCAAGCCCCATCCAAAACACAGAAAGAAAAGCGATCAGGCTAGCCCAAGTGGCGTCCCGAAACAAGATCGGAAGCCCGCGCAAGCGCATGACACAAGTAAGAGCTTTGGGGACAGATGTAACCTGTCAAGTGCTGCAGGAAGAATTAGACAAAACAAGAAAAAGACCGCCAGGCTAGTGGAGACAAATAGCGACCGGCTAAGCCATGCACTACCAAGCAACCGAATGAACGACATCCAAACGGAAAATAGGGCCAAACAAAAAATGAGGCAGCGGCCTCACAAAAAGTGCTGTTTTGCCCTCAGTTTATGGCGCAAGGAAGGAAAGACACTCTCAACATGGGAAATATCTTCAAATTGCTTCAACACATCCCCTCGCTGACACACTTAACAAGTAAAGACCTCCTCAGTGTACACTTTGAGGAAAATAAGCAGTGGAGCACCCGGGAAAACTTTATACCAATATGGAAGACAACTGCCCACGCTCATTTGGTTCTGTGGGAAAGAACCGCTTTGAAAAATTGGGCATTATGGTCCAGGTGTCTGGCAAACAAAAATATCTGCACATGCTCGATATCCAAGAGGGCGGTCACCCTGAACAACAAAGAGATGGCACAACCACACAAAGCTTGTTACGAGGGACCCATCACTCAGAAATCTCACCCAGTGTCTGCAATTTAGTCATAGAATACAGTGAAAAGAGAGAAAAGCATCTGAAGGCAACAGAGCAGACAAAGGCTAGCACAGGACCCAGACCATTACAACGTAGGGCAGATACGATAACTACTCCTGAACCAATGACACAAAAAGGGCAGAACAGCAATCACACTTAGAAACAATAGTGAAGGACCCCCAAAGAGCACAAAAACAGAGTCTGAAGCTCATAACATGGAACGTGGCGTGAATCACAAGCACATTAAACAGCAAATCGGCAACGGAAAAGAAGCAGGAGGGTGATATTCCCTGTTAACAGGAAACTTGGGTAACCATTGAAGTACACTTACAAGGCTTTGCAAGCATACATATACCAGCTAGAAAATTACATTTCCCCTAGCAGGCCCTCAGGTGGCCCTGCAATACATGTAAAACACGCAATAGAAGTCCCTATTAACCCCTTCACTGCAGGGTGTTCCCCCCCCCCGCTGTGCGGGGGGAGGGGGCCGCACGCAGCGGGGCTGTGCTTGTGACGAGCTCAGCTCATCATGAGGCACAGTGGAGCTGCACTCACGACGAGCTCAGCTCGTCACGACGACACCAGTTTTGGAACGTTCAGCACAGCGGGGAAATGATCCCCGCGTGCGAACGTTCCAACGGCCATGAGCTCAACCGTGCCTCATGACGAGCTGAGCTCGTCATGAGCACTGAACGGGTTAAAGAGATCAGGAAACCACTGGTTATGCTACAGTGTACTGTGATAAATGGGCTTTTTTGATGGCAAATCCAGAAATTAAACTTTTAATTATCAACGTATATCTCAAAAGCAATGGCATCTCGAAGCTGGAGACAACAAAATAGATTATTGCCATTTTAGAAGTGCTTTGTAAACATGCCCCATTGGAAATGATCATCACAGGCATCTCAGGGGATTTTAACCTTCACCGTCTGAGACCGGATAACAAAAATGGAATTCCCGCAGAAAGAGCATTCAACAACTTCCGAAGCACTTTTGAACTAATTTCAGCTCAGGCCTGGACAGAGCAACAGAGTCCCAAGAAATCAAATTTCATCACCTTCAATAATCAAACAATAACTGATTACACCTTCATTAGGAAACCAGATCTTAGGCTTCGGGACAAACCAACATGAAGCAAGTGACCAGGCAATGCTCATTACAGAATTCAATCTTCAGAGTGAACATGGAGAAGTAATGGAGCTCATAAGCCACACACGAGGAGTATAAATTACTAAAGAGTATCACTTGCCACCAATTTACCGCAGCAAATGGGGATACTTGGAATCAGGGATAAAGATGGAAACAATGTGTTACCCACTCCATCTATCCAGAATTGGGCCACCTGGATAGAAGAGCGATGTGCAGACTTGTTCAGTGGGGCACGGGAGACCGCACACAAGATGGCAGGGAATCCAGAACGAAAATGAAAATACAACAGAAGCCTGAGGGATAGTACACTCCCACTCAGACATGCTAAACGGGAATATTAAAAAAAGAAACGGGACCTCGGTGGCAGAGAGCACTTACAATGAAGCCCACTGGAACCATAAACACTTAATATGGAAACAAAAATGACCGATGATTGAGGGAATGGATTAAAGTATTTGATCTTTGAAAACACAAAACAGAAGCAATTTTGGGAATACATAGCTACAATGGAAAATGTAAAAATGGACAGGCAAAACTCAGTGATTGTGGGAGCCTGGTTGGCACATACGGCAGAAATCTACACGATGAAATCTGGGTGTCAAAGCAGTAGGAATGGTCAAAAGGCACGGCCACAGAGGAGGAGGAGGCCCGTCACATGAGGGCGGTACAGCACGGTAAGCCAAAGCGATCACAAAGGTCATAAAAAGGATAAGAAGGGATGGGGCTCCAAGCCCCAATGGATTACCGGGCCGTCTGTTCAAACAGGACATCCAAGCCTGGGTGGAAACCCTATCCACTCTGTACACGGAAAGCAGATCCTTGGGGGACATATTGGACTCCTGGCGAGACTCTATACTGCAACCATTTTACAAGAAGGGTGAAAAACAAGACCCAAAAAACTACAGGCTCACTGCCTTGCTGGATATCAAAGGCAAAGCGCAAGCCAGCACCTTGTTACAGGAGCCAACCGCCTTCCACCGATTATTTTGAAGTAAGTGATGGAACAAACTGAAGAGCTGGAAGATTCCAGGTAACCTCCTGAAGGCAATCATGTCATTGTACAGCAACACCTGGGTGAGAATCAACCTGGCAGGGGAAGCAGTTACACACAAACTGCCAACAGACGAGGGCTAAAAAGGGGCTGCTTCATAGGGCCAACTCTTTTCAATTTGTAAATGGCCGATCTGGGGAAAGCCCTACAAGGCGCAACCTTGCTAATCCCGGAAATTGGACAACAACGATTACATGTGCTCGAGTACGCTGGCGACCTGGTGATCTATGATCACACCAGAGTGAGATTGCAGAGAGATTTGAATGCACTGAACGTCAATCAATGAGCCAAATGAAATTGTGCCGAACCCCAGTAAAACCAAAGTCGTGGTCTTTGGACAATACCCAAAAAAGGTTCTCTTACAGTGGCAGTTGGACAGTTAGAATATAGTGACAGAAATACCATACCACTACCTAGGAGCTTGGCTAAACGATAAAGGAAAGGCAGCCATGCACAAGTCAAAGACAAGAGCCACAATAGAAGCCACTATCTACGCACTGTGCAAACTACAGGGTAAACTACACAGCCCAACTACTGTACCGATAAGGAAAGTGACAAAATATAAACTGCTTGCAGTAGCTGGTTCGCATCACAAGCATTCCCAGGGAATATGGAAAAGATAATGAACAAAGCTCAGTGCCAATGCTACAAAAGGCTTTTTCGGCTCCCTAAATACACACAAAATGGCGTGATCCGACATGAGTTTGGCCTTGTGCAACAAAAATAAGAATGTAGGAGCACCCGGGTAAAATACTGGTTCAAGACACTAAAAGCTTAGAAAGGATCCCTAATGGAGGTGCTGAAAATGCTATTTTTTTCAAAACATATTTTATTCTCAGATTGCGCATACCTTGCAGGGTTCTGTACCCCATAGACGACTGCAGCATCACTTTACAGAAACAGGAATGCAATCAGCTTTTCAACATTATTACTTAGGTACATATCCAAGGATGATGTCCGAAGCACAAACCCCCCCCTTAACTCCCCCCCCTCCCCCTAGCTCCTCGTGGGTCAGCCAAGGCCTCCCTCCAATCCTCCTCCTCTAGAGCACCACGTCTTGCTCCCAATCCCCCCAAAGTTTCAGAAGTGCGGGCGAGCAGTGTGTAACTAGGGTTTGGTAAATTCTGGAGATCTTCTTGGTTTCCAGATCACCCATGAACACCTTCACCTCCAACGGGCTAAGTCGGGGAGATCCTCCAGATCCCTCAGACTGGGCGACAGCGCATGGCGGAGCTGAAGGTATTGATAAAACTGAGACCGGGGCATACAGAATTCCACCCTCAGATCCCGAAAGGACTTAAGTGTAGTGTCTTTCAAGTCATCCCCCAGGGTCGAGATTCCTATGGCGCCCAGCCCCAGTTCCACCATCCCATACACTTTAACGCCTGCCTCCAAATTTGGAACGCCACCCGTGAGACCGGCGGCAGCTCGCCTCGAAATGACGCAGACTACAGGAGAGTGTGAAGCATGTGCTGACCCATCAGTCGATGCTCCAAGGCATATGCCGGGTCCTCCCTGCCACCATACCACCATTCATTAAGGACTAAAAGATGTGACACCTGGTAGTATGAAAGTATATCTGATGTCACAAGCCCTCCACAGTATGTTGACAGAAAGCAGGTGCGCAACGCCACCCGAACTGCTCCCCCCGGCCCACAAGAATCGCCCAACCACAGAGTTCACCAACTGGAACCATCTGGGTGAGATTGGGTACAGATGATTCTGCAACTGGTACAGCAGCAGAGGCAACGCTACCATTTTAAAGATTGAGGATCTGCCGTATATTCTTAACGCATGCGCGACCAGAGTTTAATGTCCGCTCGGACTTGCTTCCATACTGGCACCAGGTTACGCTCCCAGGAGATTGCTGGCACCTCCGAGGGGAACACCCCTAGATATTTAAGGCCCCCCACTGCCACCTGAATCATGGATGCCCATTCGCCCACCCCCGCCACCCAGAACCCACAGCGTCGATTTGCGGGGGTTCATAAAGAGCCCAGACGTTTCCCCAAAATTCTGCATTATCTCAAGAAGCTGCGGTCCCGATCTGTCGAGGGCTTTGAGGAAGAAGAGGACATCATCCGCATACCACGCAAGCCTGTCCGACAGCCCCGGTGCTCACTCAAACCTTTTGAACTGTACGTTGATGCGCACCCACGTCGCAAGCGGCTCTATGGTCAAGGTAAATAAATAGGGGGACAAGGGGCACCCCTGCCTGGTGCCACGCCCAATGCTGAAGCTGGAAGAAACCGCTCCCGCCACCCACACAGAGGCTGTCAGATCTGTATATAGGAGCATCGAGTATGACAAAGCGTGGGCCAAAGTTGAGCCTATGTAACAGCGCAAAAAGGTGCACCCAACTCATCGAATCAAATGCCCTATCCATGTCTGCCAGAAGGAGGGCTGCCAGCTCCCCGGTTTGCCGAATTGCCGCCAGCTGAAAATGATATTTGAAGGGGGATCGAACCCATGGCAGAAGTATTGGCATGATACTGTGGTAGAGTTTGGTCTTTCTACAGTGTGTTGCCCCCACCCCAACAGGAAGAAAACTATGCAGCAATCAAGAAGGTGTTAAACAACCAAATTCTCCAGTTATCAAGGAGGGATGACACAGCCAGATTCAAGGATATCAGCATGTTGTCCGGCCTAATGAAATCATACGAGACAGACAACATTCAGCCATACTTGAATAGCGCCGTAGGTAAGAAATGCCTGAAAGAGATCCAATGGGCGCATATAGTGCTGTTGCCAATAAAGGAATTGAACCCCAGCAGGAAATCCCTGCTGACAGATGCAGGCTGTGCAACCACAGAGCAGAATCTATGGAATATCTAATATGTTTCTGCCCCGCCTAACTCCAAAACCGCAGCAAGTTGCTAAAACCAGAACATGTGCTTGCCTTGCTCTTGTCCTGCACAGTCCCTTCGAATCAGGCTAAATTTGGCAAATTCATCAGTACTGCTCGAAGGGACCTAAATGAAACAAAACCAGATGCAAACTGAGCTGCCGATACTGATAAAATCCAGACCACAACACGTGGGACATGCACAGCAAAGTCAGGAGAGGATGTAACCTTACGGCTAGAGCGGTCAACCTCAAAGCTGAGGAACCGGGTTCGAGTCTCAGCATCGACGCTCAACATGCTGTGATTCTGGGCAAATTGCTTAATCTCCCCGTGCCTAACAAAAAATGACTGTGTCCATCTGTAAGGAAACTGGTGCTCATGTAAAGCGCCCCGATACCTGATATCTTCGTGTCTAGTGTGCGCTATATAAAACTATTAAAAACATTTTTTAAAAGCCTAGTCTGTGAAAAGGAATGGAGGCTGCAGAACATAACTGGCAACAGCACACAGAAAAAGCAACACAATCCAGG
Source organism: Lissotriton vulgaris (assembly GCF_964263255.1). Taxonomy (NCBI): domain Eukaryota; kingdom Metazoa; phylum Chordata; class Amphibia; order Caudata; family Salamandridae; genus Lissotriton; species Lissotriton vulgaris. Next base: position 129,510,889 of record NC_141700.1, read on the forward strand.
AATATTCCGGGCACAGTGAGATTTTAACATTAGACTTTTCCGTCAGAAACTGGCAATGTAGCAAGTTGACTTTTTGCACAGTCATTGTTACAAAAGGTGCGCGGTAAAATTTTAATTGTCATTTTACGTCATGCATTTTTGCACAAAGTTACTGTTTGCATAAGAGCAAGGCCTGTGTTTGTTTAACTGTCATTTTTCGATATTGAGGTGCAATTTGCAATGATTTTAAGAAATTTTGCAATAAAATTATTCATTTATTCACAGGATAATTTAGGACTGTACTGTGACTTACCATGACTAGGACTGTGGTCCCTACTTGAACATAGTGCATACCTCTGCCAACTAGAGACCCAATTTCTAACCGGAACTATTTAAGATTAATTGTGCAAATGTCTACTTAAACAGCGAGCTCCATGGAGCAGAGACAACTATTTCATGAATGCAATAAAAAAAACTGAATAAGGCTAATAACCGGGTACAACCCCAGTTTACATGACCTGCTATGCCAACTGCACCATGGGAATGTATTTAATTTTCACATACTGTAAAACGTGGGAGCCGGCAATAACTGCACGTCATTTCCTCATTACAATCTAATGGTGGACTCACAAGACACCTGTTAAACAAGCATTGGAAATGCAATAGGTCTCGGATTAGGAAAGTTTGAGCGATTGGTATTGTAAATTACACTTTTTATATGTATGTGTTGGTTTTGAAAATAGCAAAATTAATAGCTTTGTCAGTTACAATGTCAATAGTTTTAACTTTCGCAAATGTGACACCTATAGCATTTGTAATGCAATGTGTGTTGTATTTACGTGACTTAGATGTATTGATATTACAAATAACAATGGCTTTTAATTTTGTAAATAATTAATACTTAAATAAAAGTTATTGTAATTTATAATGGCAATACCTTAAACGTTTGTAAATAACTTTTGTGAAGATTATGTTCAGTGTATTTTATTGTGACGACAATCCAAGAACATTGCATTTGCACCTACACACACACACACAGCCACACACACACACACACACACACACACACATATAGATGTGGTGGTGGATGTGGTGGTGGTGGATGCAGTGGATGTGGTGGTGGTGGATGCAGTGGTGGTGGTGGATGGGGTGTTGGTGGTGGTGGATGCAGTGGTGGTGGTGGATGGGGTGGTGGTGGTGGATGGGGTGGTGGTGGTGGTGGGTGTGGTGGGTGTGGTGGAAGTGGTGGTGGATGTGGTGGTGTATGTGGTGGTGGATGCGGTGGTGGATGTGGTGGTGGATGTGGTGGTGGATGTGGTGGTGGATGCGGTGGTGGATGGGGTGGTGGTGGTGGATGTGGTGTTGGTGGATGCGGTGGTGGTGGTGGATGTGGTGGTGGATGCGGTGGCGGATGCGGTGGTGGTGGTGGATGCGGTGGTGGTGGATGTGTTGGATGTGGTGGTGGATGTGGTGGGTGTGGATGTGGTGGTGGATGTGGTGGTGGTGGATGCGGTGGTGGATGCGATGGTGGTGGAAGTGTTGGATGTGGTGGTGGATGTGGTGGTGGATGTGGTGGTGGATGTGGTGGTGGATGTGGTGGTGGATGTGGTGGTGGATGCGGTGGTGGATGCGGTGGTGGATGCGGTGGTGGTGGATGCGGTGGTGGTGGATGCGGTGGTGGTGGATGCGGTGGTGGTGGATGCGGTGGTGGTGGATGCGGTGGTGGTGGATGCGGTGGTGGTGGATGCGGTGGTGGTGGATGCGGTGGTGGTGGATGCGGTGGAGGTGGATGCGGTGGTGGTGGATGCGGTGGAGGTGGATGCAGTGGATGTGGATGTGGTGGATGTGGTGGTGGATGTGGCGGTGGATGTCATGGTGGATGTGCAGGTGATGGTGGATGTGGTGGATGTGGTGGATGTGGTGGTGGTGGATGCGGTGGTGATGGTGGATCCAGTGGTGGTGGATGGGGTAGTGGTGGTGGTGGATGAAGTGGTGGATGTAGTGGTGGTGGGTGTGGTGGATGTGGTGGTGGTGGGTGTGGTTAAAGTGTTGGTGGATGTGGTGGTGTATGTGGTGGTGGATGTGGTGGTGGATGTGGTGGTGTATGTGGTGGTGTATGTGGTGGTGTATGTGGTGGTGGTGGATGCGGTGGTGGATGCGGTGGTGGATGCGGTGGTGGATGTGGTGTTGGTGGTGGATGTGGTGTTGGTGGAAGCGGTGGTGGTGGTGGATGTGGTGGTGGTGGAAGCGGTGGTGGTGGTGGATGTGGTGGTGGTGGATGCGGTGGTGGTGGTGGACGTGTTAGATGTGGTGGTGGATGTGGTGGTGGTGGAAGTGGTGGTGGACGTGTTAGATGTGGTGGTGGATGTGGTGAAAGTGGTGTGGATGTGGTGGTGGATGTGGTGGTGGTGGTGGATGTGGATGTGGTGGATGTGGTGGATGTGGATGTGGTGGATGTGGTGGTGGATATGGCGGTGATGGTGGATGTGGTGGTGGGGGTGGTGGTGGTGGATGCAGTGGATGTGGTGGTGGTGGATGTGGTGGTGGATGCAGTGGTGGTGGTGGATGGGGTGGTGGTGGTGGATGGGGTGGTGGTGGTGGTGGTGGATGGGGTGGTGGATGTAGTGGTGGTGGTGGATGGGGTGGTGGATGTAGTGGTGGTGGGTGTGGTGGATGTAGTGGTGGTGGGTGTGGTGGATGTAGTGGTGGTGGGTGTTGTGGTGGATGAGGTGTTGGATGTGGTGGTGGTGGTGGATGCGGTGGTGGATGTGGTGGTGGATGTGGTGGTGGTGGGTGTGGTGGTGGATGTGGTGGTGGTGGTGGATGTGGTGGTGGTGGATGTGGTGGATGTGGTGGATGTGGTGGTGGATGCGGTGTATGTGGATGTGGTGGATGTGGTGGTGGATGTGGCGGTGGATGTGGAGGTGATAGTGGATGTGATGGTGGATGTGGTGGTGATGGTAGATGTGGTGGTGATGGTAGATGTGGTGGTGGATGCGGTGGATGTGGTGGTGGTGGATGCGGTGGTGATGGTGGATGCAGTGGTGGTGAATGGGGTGGTGGTGGATGGGGTGGTGGATGTACTGGTGGTGGGTGTGGTGGATGTAGTGGTGGTGGGTGTGGTGGATGTAGTGGTGGTGGGTGTGGTTAAAGTGTTGGTGGATGTGGTGGTGGATGTGGTGGTGGTGGATGCTGTGGTGGATGTGGTGGTGGTGGATGTGGTGGTGGTGGATGTGGTGGTGGTGGATGTGGTGGTGGTGGATGCGGTGGAGGTGGATGTGGAGGTGGATGTGGAGGTGGATGTGGAGGTGGATGTGGAGGTGGATGTGGAGGTGGATGTGGAGGTGGATGTGGAGGTGGATGTGGTGGTGGATGTGGTGGTGATGGTGGATGTGGTGGTGATGGTGGATGTGGTGGTGATGGTGGATGTGGTGGTGGATGTGGTGGTGGATGCAGTGGTGGTGGATGCGGTGGATGTGGATGTGGTGGTGGTGGATGCGGATGTGGTGGTGGATGTGGAGGTGGATGTCATGGTGGATGTGGTGGTGGTGGATGCGGTGGTGGTGGTGGATGTGGTGTTGGTGGTGGATGCTGTGGTGGATGTAGTGGTGGTGGAAGTGTTGGTGGATGTGGTGAAGGTGGTGGTGGATGTGGTGGATGTGGTGGTGGATGTGGCGGTGGTGGATGCGGTGGTGGTGGTGGATGCAGTGGTGGTGGTGGATGGGGTGTTGGTGGTGGATGGGGTGTTGGTGGTGGTGGTGGATGCAGTGGTGGTGGTGGATGGGGTGTTGGTGGTGGTGGATGCAGTGGTGGTGGTGGATGGGGTGGTGGTGGTGGATGGGGTGGTGGTGGATGGGGTGGTGGTGGGTGTGGTGAAAGTGGTGGTGGATGTGGTGGTGGGTGATGTGGTGGTGGTGGATGCGGTGGTGGATGTGGTGTTGGTGGATGCGGTGGTGGTGGTGGATGTGGTGGTGGTGGATGCGGTGGTGGATGTGGTGGTGGTGGAAGTGGTGGTGGATGTGTTGGAGGGTGTGGATGTGGTGGTGGATGTGGTGGTGGTGGATGTGGTGTTGGATTACATTGAACCCGCATGCATCAAGTGCGGATTATACAATATAAAATAATTATTTATTTTGCGCTGACTCGCAACCTTAACCAGCCATGATCATTTAGAAATAAATAAGACTATCCACTTAGCTGTGTGAATACAGCACATTCTACAGCCGATAATAAAAAGTCACCAACACAACTAAATAAAGAGCATGAACAGACAAATAAGAAAGCTGGTGAAAAAGAAAACACATTGCCCAAAAAATAGTGCTTCTGCAAACTGCATATATTGTGCAAAAAGAAACGGAGCATTACTGACAAAGACCAATAACTTACTTCACAATTCTTTTAAGCTAAAGAAATCCATTGCAGCGCACGTTCAGTGACTAAAAATTGAAATCAAAGCAACCACATTCATCCATATAAAGAACAGCTCAAGAAGGCTGTATGGTGGGCATCGTAAATAAAAAGTGCACTTTACACGGCCGGCTGGCCGTGAAACTGAAAGCACGGCCGGCCGGCCGTGAAAGCTTTTGATCTGGCAGGGGGTGGAGCGGCACCAAGCTGGGCAACAGATGGCTGGCGATTTGATGCTGTGCACGCGCATTTTAGGTCAATGCGCTTGCGCATTGACCTAAAAGCCCACGGGCACAGCACCAAATCGCCAGTTAGTTAAAGTTTGTTTAAAGCCCTATAGTCTCGCTTCTCTATCAATGCGCATGCGCATTGATAGGTCACGAGACCTAAAAACTATCAGTACTCTACTGGGTGCAAAGTAGCTTTCCAGGCAGAATTACAAGTGGCACTTAATGTAAAAAGTGTCTAGCTTTTAAGATGCTTTCTCCTGAGTATATGGTCTTTAAATACACAGACATTACAGCAGGGGTCTCCAATCCTTTCTATAACAAGAACTACTCATGTTCAATAAATATTATCCTAAGCTACAGTTATTACTGTTGTAAAGTGAGAATGTCAGACAACATCACCTCAGTACCACAGACAGCGTTTTCATCAATAATGCAAAAAAGGTGTCATCAATTTCTATTGCATCTACATAGGCAATATATAACAGACATAGTAGCTGTATTACCAAGATAATAATATGAGTAGTATAAGTTCCTCACACTGCCTGATTTAGCACTCAACTACCGGCTTTAGATATATTTCACAAAGTGGAGCATTTTTCTCCAAACATCAGCTTTATGAGTTTTGAAAATACAAACATTGTCGTCTCAAATACATGCTTTTCAATTTTCAAGCAAATGTTTCTTATTTAGTACGCTGAGCTGCACATAGGAGGGCTACCTGCAGGCAGCTGGAGAGCTGCCAGTAGATTGCTTCAGAGTAGACTGGAGTGGTGTAGAGTGGAGTAGCTCGGGGTAGAGTGCAGTAGTGTAGAGTACAGTGGCATGGAGTGCAGTGGTGCAGAATAGATGAAAGTGGCGTGGAGTGATGCAGTGTAGTGGTGAAGAGAGCATTGATGTAGCATGCAGTGGAGTAGAGTCTTGTTGGAGAAGCCTGCATTAGAGAAAACAGACACTGACAGAAAGGTGTCTGCATAGTGCTCTGCTGGGAGTCAGTGTGGCCAGCAGCCATCTGTCTGCTTGTCATCGCAGATTCACATTGCTAAGTAGGTTTAAAGTGGTATTTATTGCATTAAAGTGTTCAAAACAACCTGTGTCATATAACAGATTTCACTTTGTTTTTGCCGGGTAAGAAAACAGAGAACAAAGTAATTTTGTCTCAGACTCAGCCTTGGTGACCGAATATGAAAAGGAAACAAATACATTTTCCCGAATCTCTTTGGTGAGACGGGTTTTCTCAAAACAAAACTGCATATCGGATAAGAATGACACTGTGTACTGCATTATTTTTTCAAAAATTGCGGTTTTGGTACGAGGTATCAAATCTACCATCATACCCCGAAAGACAAATTTCTCCAAAGCTCACTTGCATGTACCAGATCACCCCAGGATGGTGATCAGGGAACCCCAAAGAAGGAATTAGTCTAATGAAACAAAGAAATGGTAGGCGAGAGGCATAGTCAATAAAAACAAGGACTGAAAAATCCAAAAAGGTCTCAGCTATGCAAGGTCTATTGACTTTGCCAATGTGTTTAGCCATGTTGTACACCAGCGTTACTGCTGTGCAACATGGCTACAAGTTAGTGGAGTAAAGAACAGTGGCACAGGCTTGAGTGTCGTCAAGAGAGGAGAGTGGAGCGGTATGGAGTGGCGTGGTGTAGAGAGTAGTGTCATGGAGTGTCGTGGAGGAGCAGAGTGAAAGGGTGTAGAAGGGAGCAGAGTTAGGTGGACTAGTGTGTCGGAGAGTTTTGTAGCATAGAGTGTTGTGGAGTGGCGTGGAGTAGCTTATCGTGGCGTGGAGTAGTGTAGGAGAGTGTAATGGCATATGGGGGTAGAGTGTTTTAGATTCAAGTGGCATAGAGTGGAGTACTGTGTCGTAGAATAGAGTGGAATAAAGTGGCATGGAGTGACGGAGAGAGTTGCATAAATCATCGTAGAGTGGAGTAGTGTTTTAGAGTGGCATACAGTAGATTTGCATAGAGTGCATTGGTTTTGAGTAAAGTGGAGTAGATAGCCTTGGTGTAGAGTGCAGTAATGTAGAGTAGATTGTTTCAGAGTAGACAGAAGTGGTGTAGAGTGGAGCAGTTCATGGTAGAGTGCAGTGGTGTAGAGTCCAGTGGCATGGAGTGCAGTGGTGCAGAATAGATTAGAGTGGTGTGGAGAGTGATGACGAAGAGTACAGTGGTGCAGATTAGAGTCAAGTGGCATAGAGTGCAGTGACCGAGCATAATGGTGTAGAGTGGCATAACGTTCAGTGGCGTAGTGTGAAGCGGCACAGAGTAGAGCGGCGCAGTGTAGAGTGGCTTAGCATGCAGTGGCATAGAGTGCAGTGGGGTAGAGTGTTATAGAGTATGGTACAGTACTGTAGAGTGCAGTGGTGCGAAGTAGTTGGCGTAGAGTGCAATAGTTGGCGTAGAGTGCATTGCATTTGAGTTAAGTGAGGTTTAATGCATTGGTGTAGAGTGCAGTGGTTTCGAGTAGCAAAGAGGGTAGTGGCGTAGAGTGATGCAGAGTAGAGTGGCAGAATTCAGTCCTTGTGAAAAGTAGGCTGCCAGTTTGCAGTATCACATTATGGATCAGGGAAAGGCATTGCCTGCAGTGAAGGTAATATTTGAGTCCATGTGTTAATGCTGTTCAAACTTGTATTTATGGTTCAACAATGCAAAGCCTTTATTATTAGTGTGAGCGCTCTAAGTAAATGTTGTAAGCTCAGACTGCACTACCGACAGTGGTTCCAGTATAAAATGTGTACACACGCTTTCAATATTTAGCAATATGAGGCTATGTGTAACACTCCCAGAATGCTCGCTGATTAGATGCAAATATTTGCAGAAGCTTGAAATCAAGATTGATGATACTTTGCTTTCAAAATAAAATGTTCACAAAAAAAAAATGGAAAAACATTTCACTAAACTACTGTAAAATGTTAGGTACCATTTCTTTGCAGTGTCATTTAGTAAAATGTGTTGATGTATGCTAGTATTTCCCCAACATGTTAATAATGGAAAATCAGTGTAACCAGTTTAAACAAGATTATAGGAGACATAAAAATAAACAAGCTTTGGCAAAGCCACTAGGCCTGAAATTGTTGGTCAGCCTTTTGGTTTTGTCCATGCGGGACTGGTTTTTGCATGTTTTTTGTAAAAGCTTACTTGGGTGGGAGCTGACGGGCCCTCGCCATTATAACAAACATTGGCAAAAGCAAAATTGTTTTGGTCTCAAAAAGCACACATTGCCACAGTAGTTCCTGTCACGGAGTGTGTCGATATGCTCCTTGTGAAAGAACAGAATGAGCTATCACTAATTAGGGGCCCTATTATTAAATAAAGTCTCATAAGTGCACCCATGTCCTTGCATTAAGTGCAAATATGCAGCTTTCATGAATTCACAAGACTTTACAGAAGTAGGCCTAGAAATAGTACTCCTAGAAAATATGTGAACTGCATTTTAGCATGAGCAAATATGCAGGTGTAGATTTGCTCATGCAAAAATCTGAGTGTTTGCAAGTTCACTTTCCCTCCAACCACTTTTTACCCAATCCTGGAAGAAGTTTTATGTCTGCCATTGTCAGGAGTACATTTCCGACCTTTCTCAGTATAGGAGAAGATTTAAGAAGAGTTGTTGAAAACCCTTAAAACATGCAAGTTAGTAGGTTTGCACAGACTCAACAGGCAGCGCAGAGTAGAACAGCGCAGTGTAGAGTGGTTTAGCATGCAGTGGCGTAGAGTGCAGTGGGGTAGAGTGTTGCAGAGTATGTTATAGTAACGTAGAGTGCAGTGGTGCGGAGTAATGGGTGTAGAGTGCAATGGTTCTGAGTAAAATGCTGTTTACTGCATTGAAGTAGAGTGCAGAGGTGTAGAGCACAGTAGCATAGAGGGTAGTGGCGTAGAGTAGTGGAGAGTAGTGTGGCAGAGTTCAGTAGCAGAGACTGCAGTTTTGCACAGTAGACTGTCGTAGAGTGCAGTGGAGTAGAGTGGTACAGAGGAACATTCAGACATTAGTGGCATTGAGTATAGTGGTGCAGAGTGGTGTAGACACAAGTGGCGTACAACACAATGGCTTAGACTACAGCTGCGTAAAGTGTTGAACCGCATAGTGGCGTCGAGTGCTGTGGCGCAGAGTAGAGTCCAGTGACGCAGAGTAGAGTCCAGTGACGCAGAGTAGAGTCCAGTGACGCAGAGTAGAGTGCAGTGACGTAGAGTGCAGTGACGCAGTGCAATGGTACTGAGTGCAGCTGCGCAGAGTAGATTGTTTCAGAGTGGAGTGATGCAAGTTAGAGTACAGTGGCGTAGAGTGGACTGGCACAGAGTGCATTGACGTACAGTGGGGTGGTACAGAGTAGAGTGCACTGGCTCAGAGTGGAGTGGCAGAGTGCAGTGTTGCAGAGTAGAGTGGCAGAGAGTAACATGGCAAAGAGTGCAGTGGTGCAATTAGTGTGAGACAGAGTCCATTGGCAGAGAGTAGAATGGTGTAGAGAGGCATAGAGTAGAGTGGTGCATATTCGAGTGTGGAGCGGCGTGGTGGAGAGGAGTAGAGTGGAATATGCATGGTGTAGTAAAACACTGCCACTACAGACAACTCATCTTCACTTGAAATGACCATTACATTTGAACAGACACAGTTTTAGAGGTAAAAGTATACAGCACACAAACGATAATGTGTGAAAATGTAATCACCTAGTGTATTGATTTATTTTGATCGTATTAAAATATTTGCTTCCCCCACACTTGACAATTACCAATAAATGTGCTTCATTTGTGCTTTTCTAATTCAGATATAATCTGAAATATCTGCACAGTTCTTTAACAGACTTTTAAATTGTATTGTGTGCTAACATCGTACAGCCTTCCACAAGCACTCCCTCAGTAGCCTGCATGATTGTCACATAAGTCCTCTCACTTTGAAGTCCAAGGAAGAAAGGTAAACAACAAGCTACCTGAAATACAGATGCTGACATCTGACCTCTGAATTTGAATGCACAGCAAATGAGACAAGGTAAGAACAAGATTTAAAGGCCTATTTACAGAAATCCAGTACAGGTGGAAGAATACAGCAAACAGTGTTTGGGCAATGGAAGCAATGAACTCAAGCTGGACAGACTAAAACAAATAGAGCCAGCAAATAGAAAGCAAGCAAATGTGAGTTACAAACCAGTAAGCCAATGGTAAGCAAAGGGTGGAATGCAGTCCCAAGGAGGCTTCCCAAATGTACCCAAGATGTCTACAGCAAACCAGACAGCCGCGCTGTCTTCTAGGCTACAACCTAATTGGGGTATTCGCATGACTTGTCAGAAAAATCAGCGGAACAAAAAATAATTATTTGGAGAGGTTTATATACAACTGCTGTTAAATGGTGTAAATACTTCTGCAGTTCTAGCATACAAGTTATTAGAGAGTAAAGGGTAAAGGAAAGACTACTGAAAATGACACATATACCTGGCTAGCAAAAGAAGCCCTACCTCCTAAACAATCCCTTCGTTCCTCTAGTTAAATTTACTACCCAACCCGAGACCACACTGCAGATCCAAAAGGAAAAATATTTTGCGGTTTTTAGAGGCCATTTGTGGAACAGGCTCATCTTCACCATCACGATGAGGCAAACCATTAGACCTTCATAAAGAAACTGGTATTACACCTCTGTGAAGCCTCCAAATCAGCACCGGCCTTTTCATTCATTTCTTATATCATTTTAACATTGAATGATCAAAACATTAGTTTTCTTGATCACTTTCTCTAGAGTCGAATCAGAATAAAACAGGTTATTTATGTTCAGACAGGGCTAAAGGGGTAGTAAACAATTTCTATGGTAGCATTCCCGCATGTGGGGTGCTAAAGCACTTACCCACATGATAGCAAGATACACTGCGTACTGTGTGAGGGATGGAAGGGAGTTTTTGTTTTGAGTTTATCTAGGATGTATTTTCATGTTGTGTTAATGACCACCGAGGTGCAGTTATCATGCTATGGAATACAGCACCTTTTGGTGCGATGGGTGATTGCATTTTAGAGATATACATACAAGCTATAATTGTAATAACATCTAAAACGTGTTGACAGATACATGGCACCAGGCTGGCCATAAGGGCAAAGAAATGCTCAGCATGTGCAAACATGCATTATATGGATTACTAGACCTTCTATGACTAAAGTGCCAGGCAGATATGGTGGTCAATAAGTGAAAAGATGCCCCCCACAAAAAGAACAAAAAAAACAAAATCAATAACTAGTCACATGAGCAGTAGCCATGCACTTTTTATTTACAAAAGCAGGCCACTGCTGAACAAATGCAACCCATGAACGGGGAAAGGCAAGGAAAGGGCAACCAAGGCTGCTAACATGAGCAGGAACTACACAATCTTTAAAAGCCCAGATTCCACATACTTTTGCCAGGTCAATGGAGAGAGAGCAGCATTCGTATTATTGCGATGAGCCGCAGGTAAGAGAAAGCTTAACCTCGCAATGCTACAGTGCGTCACCATGTTCCAACAGCACCACTGGGAAGGGCAATTGCTTGCCCTGCGCAGGTGAGCTCAACTTTGATCAAGGCTACTTTCTTGGATAACAGTTTGCGAAAAGGAGCAATTGTTTCAGACTTTTACCACTTTCTTATTCCAACTCACGGTTGGCTTTAGAGCATTTGCTGTCCTATTCAAACATGAGCTCTTCTCAAGCCAACAGTGTAAATTTACAAATCAAAAATCTGTGAATGATACGGTTTGACAAAAAAAAACACAGAGACGCGCTTTTATATTTTATAAAGTCGCAACAATTGAGTTACAGATGTATACAATAGAAAGGCTGCTTGCCTTCCCAAATTTCATTAGATTTATCATTCCAGGCCTTGGTTTTGCAGCCGATCATTCTAACTCTGTCCAATAGACTCTTACACATTCATTGAGCAAAGAAGTATGAGAACTTATCAGCAGCAGTTAAGAAAAAGAAGGTATTTTTGGAACTTAACATTTTAGGTTAAAGAAAGTAATGGCAATGTAATCATTACCGCATTATGACTCGATTAGGTCAGACAGGGGGCAACTCGACCATACTGTGGGGTTCCACTCAAAAAGACACAATATCAGAGAAATGTTTGGCATGGAAACTCCTGTGTCCTTTCTGGAGGGAATTCTTTCATGAGCCTGTGTGCACATGGAGGGGAGGTGGAGCGGATTTGCTGCTCTCTTCCTAGCAGCTACAGAAAATTTGGAAGCAGGAACTTGGGGTCTGAATCCCGGCTTCACATTCGAACAAATGATGTAGTCAATTGGCTTTATGTCTCTGAGCCTCCGATCCCACAGGCGCCACACATGTAGATCACCCAGGGCTGATTTAATTCACACTGATCCTATGTACACAAAGCTTTATTCAGTATGATGCTTTCACAATTATACTTTTTTTGTAGCTCCATTAAAAGTTAATGCAAAGCTTCAAAGATGGATTCTAAATTTGCTAGCAAGAAGGAACCTTTAAATCCTGAGACGATTTCAGTTCCCATAACAGGACATTCATGTGTATAATTGTAGACCAAAAGGTCAACTGATAACAGTGCTAGATTCACGCCTGTTTGTCAGCGCCTTTTCATCGATCCAGCAGGGTCCTACGCTTCACCAAGTATTGAATTACAAATAGAGGGGACAAATGTATGTCCAACGCAATTAAACAGAAATTGGATAAGCGCAGTAATGGAGGTCTCTGTTCGCCAAGCAAAAATGAAATGAGTGGGATAAGATAAAAGCTCCCAAATTCAATCTCTGCCAAACTTCCTGATACACAAAGGCAGAAAAAAAGTACCAGGCGAGATTCTGAGACGCAAAGGAATACAACTGCTCCAAACAGCAAAGAAAATATTTAAGTACCTCTAAAGTGAGCTACAGAAAGTGTCTGCTCTCTTAACAAGTCAAAAGGACCAGTGAGGATGGGGCGAGAGATGAGAGCGACAGATGGAAAGAAAACAGTCCCTCTTTCAATGCCAAACTTTATAAATATATAAATGTACACCATACGAAGATGAAGAACACAGAAACAGCAACCAGAAAGGGATAAGAGGACCAAACGCCTGATCTCAAGGTCTCCATCTAATGGCTGAAAGAGAAAAAACACAAAATAACAAATCATGTGAAGTGCGCTCACCCGAAGCCCAATACAAGAAAATATTAAAGTATTGGATAGATAAGGTTGGTCAATGACAGACGCCTAAAGCTGGCAAGTACATGAGACCTTAGCAGTCAGAAGACATTAAGGCGCCGAGACTGTGGTCAGAATGAAAGATGCTCTGGGGATGCAGAATAGCCATAAGCCTAAAGGACAACACACAAAAGAGGATGAAACACTGTGTGACGTTCATCTGTGTTTTTATATTTTATAGTCACAATATAACTGCTGTCCCTTTGGATGGACTTAGTGACTGTTATCCAATGTGAAGAACAGCTGGAGTGATTGACACACATTCTGATGTCCTCCCCCATCAGATTAGGACTTGTCCCCATCATTAGTAATCCTGTTTTACCCTGCCTGATTTATTTATCTGTTTATTTCTGGGTTTAGGTTCCTAGCACTAACATAGCCCAAAGGTTGCTAAGAGTAGGACACATGAAACAACTAGAACAGTAGGGAGCCCCTCCTCCCCTAATTCCTGCAGACGCGAGAAGCGACAAAAAGATTCATCAAGTGACAGAAACCTTTACAAAGCACCTATAAGGATGACTAAATAACAGAAACCACTTCATCTCCACCCTCTACGTCCTCGGGAACACTGAATTATTAGGTGAACCACCTGATTTTCCCAGAGGGCAACTCCAGTGACTGAGCACTCTGCAAACTTGGAGAACCACTGGTCCCCATCATCCACCCTTTAATTCTCTTTTGAATTCTGAAAAAGTGCTGCACAAATTTATGGAGTACAGCATGCACATTTTTCAGGACCCTCCGGTGCCAGAAACCTTGAGTCCAGGAGTAGACCTAGACTTGCAGATGTGCTTCAGCAGCTGTAACCAAAGTGAAAGTGAAAGAGGTGGCCTGCCATGGGCAAGACGGACAGATCCACCCCACTCTGTGAATCGAACCTGGGGCCCAGCATATGGAGATCTGCTCATGGAGTAGGAGAGCCAAAGACCAGAGGACTGTATGACCCAGAAGCAAGAAAAGAAGCGGGACAGAGGCAGTGGTGGCTGGTGACATTTGAAAGTGGTGGGGCCTAATTACTGTACTGTGGCGAGCGAAAGTGGCGAGCGAGCAAAGCGAGCACGAACCACCTACAAGGGGTTCCCCGAGAATATTTTGAAAAAAGAGTGGGCAAATGGTGCATTCTCAAGCAAATTTGAGAAAGAGGTGGCTTGGCAAACACATCTCTGTGAGTAACCAGATAAGTCTCTTTGCACTGGCACAGATACATCACTCTCCCTGCATTCACACAGGCACACTACTCACCCTGCACTCATAGACCCATTGCTCACCCTTCCCTGACACATCCCTAAGCCTGCATTCACCCACCCATATCACTCACCCTGGACTCACACAGGCACACTGCTCAACCTGCACTCACACAGACATTACTCACCCTTCGGTGCACTGCACTCAATAGGTTTAATTTATTATAGCCTGTCTAGACCTGACATTGCCTGGTAACAGACTACAGTGGAACCACCATGTTTCAGCAATCCACAGGAAAGCTCATGGAACATAACACCCTACAACATGACTTCCACGTTTTCTCCATGGCCGCCATATGATCTACCTTAATGACCACAATGCCTGTTCCGATGGCGCCGAATTCGATCTGCTGCAGAGCAGCACCGTGGATTTTTTCAATGTATATTCTGTTTGCGGGCACGCTGCATAGATAGGGCAAGGGCACTTTTATTAGAACTTCAAGCCTGGTGCTTTTAAAATTAACAAGTGACAGAGATCACTGGCACCACGGTTCTACTTTGCTTACCCATTAGCCGATTAGGGTGACAGCTGCTGCAGGGCACATAAAGATGAGGCATTCGTGAAGGGGTGATTGGGGCTGTGCTGTGATACCACTGGCATAAAGCATTATCAAGCCCCGGCTGTGCTCGGGCCCATTGCTGTCTTCCACGCTCCTATCAGTAGCCTTACAATTATCCTGAATGCTCTTTGACGTGTCAACAAGGTTTTAGATCAGGCTTCTCCAACAGGTAGCTCATGAGCTACTGGTAGCTCTCCAGCTACCTGTAAGGAGCTCTCCTGTATGCAGCACAGCCTAGTAAATTAGTAAATTAGAAGCCTTTGTTTGGCTGAAATAATCTATGCATAATAAAGTTTAGACCGTGTATTAAAGGACAGACTTGTTATTAATGCCATAACCTTGTCACAGGCATTGGGTTATGTATTATCATGCAGAGACATTTGAAATTGGCAAAACATGTTTACATTACTGCTATAAAACCATGCCAGATGCCCTGAGGTGATCACTGCTAGTAATTGTGAATATGGTGGCCACTAATGTAATCTTGTGTGGTGCGGCCGCTATTTCAACACTAATATTTGTAGCTCAGGATGATTTACCCTTAACTTAAGTAGCTCTTAATGCATAAAAGGTTGGAGACCCCTGTTTTAGATGCTTGCCATCTTTTGCCAAGCTGTATAACGTCACAATGAAACACTAAAGCATATCTTTAAGATCATCATCTGCACAGACCTACAATGTCCTGCCCATATGTCTTATTTCACACAGGTAGTCCTTATTTCAATATTTCATTCTATATTGTGCCATTCAAAACATACATTCCCTCGGGTCAATTATTCCTCTAGGTTTACCTAATTTAGGTACGAACGAGCCCGACGTTGGCCTACTAGTGTTTTAAAAGCTCCCTCTGCTCACACCACAGGGCCATTTGGTTGCACTGTAGCACATTACTTCTTTAGAGTTTTCTATATAAATGATGGAAATTCCTTTTACACTGTAGGAATATTTCACAGCTTGTTGAATCTAGGCCTCCTGAGAGCAGAGGGCAACCTTTAAGAGGCTGTTTAATGGAGTCACACCAGAAGCCAATGGCCACATTACAGCCGGAGAGCTGTAGCTCACATTGGCATGATGGGGAAAACTGCACAGCCCTAATGTTTGAAATTATGCTCTTCAGAGATGGAGCTAATTGTAGCTTAAAGACATTTCAGAAACATGTCTCTTGAACTTTGCATTTGTCCCGAAACATTTAACAACATTTAACTTGCATTACACACCAGCACTTTATGAAATGTTGAAAGCCACGAGAATATGGTAAAGTACCCCCCATTGGAAGTTCAAGGAAATCACTTTCTACAGGATGTAAAAAAATGAACCGAACTAGGAAAATGGGGAGAGCTGAATGGACCTAAATATGCAGAACGAGTATTCTATCATGTCAAATATAAAATGAATTAAAACGTTTGAAAACATTCATTTATCTGTCCAGTCTAACATCCTAGACACGGTGCAAACAAAATGGGGCAATTCCCACACTGTAAATACCATTAAGTTAAAGTCCATCCATATCGTCACAGGTGCAGTAACCCGACAACGTAGAGAGTTGATGAAACAAAATAGCGATGCGTAAGGGATGGTGCGGCCGGATAACTCTTATTTCAGATTTGTGCTCACAGCTGCGAGTGTGATATCCTGTACATCAACATGAAGAGTCAAAAGCTGGATGCCTAGAAATACAAAGGAATCCCCTAAAAGCAAAGACTCCAGTGCAAAAGTGGAAACACCCATGGGCGTCCACCAGCAAAAGAAATGGGGCAACATAACAGTCCCCCAGGCAAAATCCAAATAAATGCCGGTGAAAAGATCCTCGAGCACAATCCACATGAACATTCAAATATCTTACTCCTTTCGTGAGCCGCATGGAGGCATGCTTGGGAACAAGAACAGCTCGTAGCCAAATTGAAGTAGTGACAATGCAACGCTCAAGTGTGCACAAACAAGTAAAGAGCAGGGTGTCCCCAGAGGCAGCAAGGAGGTGTTGGCAGCTCAGTGGGCAGAAGACAACTCAGTACCAATAAGAATGTAAAGAGGAATGGAATGTACCACAAGCTGGAGGCAACAGAGGGCAATAGTTTAAAGGGAGTCACATAGTTTAAAGATAAGCAGGTAGAACAGGGTGGAAATAAATAACGGGAAATTCTACTACATGTTGCGACCTAAAACACCTCACGTTCCTCTCCTGCGGGGGAGTTGTAGCCCAAACTGGGTCCCTTGCAGTCCCAGTTTGCAAGAGGGAGCCCAATGATGAAGCATGTCACCTTAGGAGTGAGGGTTCTCGTCTTAACACATGTGCGAGTCTGTCCCCCCTCACTTTGATTCTTTGGTGAGGAGCTTGGGTCCACCATCCGGTTACCTTTCTGTGAGTTCTGATCTATGGAGTGGTACCGTGGATGGTAATAATTCCTCCCTTTAAAACCCCTTTAGTGAGATTGGACCAAGCACAGAAGAAGCCATAATGAAGGAAACAACATCACAGCTCACCGTAATAAACCTCTCTAAAAGGGAACCCACTGAAATAGAGGGGGCAGTTCTAAGACTAGGGCTGTCCTTCTGTCTGAACATGCCGAAGGATTATGCACAATTGCGAATAGATTCATATAAATTTGCTCGCAAATTGAAGCTTTACAAGGTTAATGCTCTGAAAACCTAAAGAAGACCTGCATAGACATTGGCCTGCCAAGTAAGAAAAAGAACAAACTTATTATTTGGTATCATTTAGACTCTTCAACTTTGTATGATTTAGGCAATTCTAGGGAAGAAACTATGCTTGGGGAATTGTGTGACCCATTTGATCCCACTTTTGTAACTGAATCGCCCCACTCATATGGTATAATTAATACAGGGGCTCGCAGTGAGACATCTTTTAAAGTACCATCTAAATGTGCCCGCAAACACCAAAAGATAACATTTATGTATTCTGTGAGGTGGTCGCAAATTACATCTTGAAACTTTGTGATGAGGTTCCGCTTACACGTAACCTTAGCAAACGCCATACTACATTAAGTAAAGATCAAAACTTGGTGATAAAACCCTCCGATAAGGGAGACAATATGATTTTAATGAATAGGAAGAACTATGAAAAATAAGTACATAGACAGCTAAGTAACATGGCATGCTCTGTTAAGGTGGACAGGTCATATTTCAGGAACCTACAACTGATGTATGTAGACCTATTGCGTAGGGTAAGAGCGCTGCTTTTATCTTTGCACTGTTCCTGTTGTTACAATACGTTTTTTAAAAATACCTTTTTAAAACGAATCTACTGTTTTTACTACCTGCTCAAATATTTGCTGATTTGCACATTTCTCGCCGGCATTGAATCCCTACCGCTTTTCCTCCTCCGACGCCCTTCATTGCCTCACGCTCCCCGGTCCACCACGGGTTTTCCAGATTGATGTGGAGGGAGCGCCAGGCGGATGCACTTCCGGGCTAGAGGTTGGAGGCACACCAACTTGCAACGCTGGCAGCTTCACGCAGTGGGCTCGCCGGCGACGCGCCTCCAAAGGCAAGCCCGCCTGCACACGTCCGCGCCTGGACCACGCCCAGGGCCAGGACCCCTGATCCTCCTGGTACACAAATGTTCAGGTATAACTCCAAAGACCTACTCCTCCTCAACAGGCCTGATGCAAATTGCTGCAAGTTCATTCTGGACAACGGACAAGCCGTCTGTTCATGCGGCTTTACGCTACATTATGCACATAGTCTCAAGGCTTTTCAGCCTGTCCAGAGACGTGAAAGAGACAAGCCTTCTATAATTAAAAAGAACACTACTTTGAACGGCGGACTCACAAACGTTACATCGCTGGCCAAACACAAATATGAAATCTCCCACCTCATCTCAGACTATGAACTGGATTTACTGTGTTTAACTGAAACCTGGGCAAATACGGCCTCCGACCGTGACTTTGTGACCGCTACTCCGGCCGGTTACCGGGCTCTAAGGTTTGATAGGCCACTAAAACGAGGAGGCGGGGTTGCAATTATTCTGAGGAAACACTTCCCGTCAGATTTTACTCCGCCTCTACGCCCTTCTACGAGGCTTTACACTTTATAATAGATCTTTGCTCAAGGCAGACTTTTAGGGGTATTTTACTATACCGACCGCCTGGCTTCAGGAGTAACTTCACATCTAACTTAGACAGCCTCCTAGAGCCTACTCTGCAAAATGATGATTTTACCATTTAGGGAGATTTTAATTTTTATCTTGAAGATAGGGACAATAGAGGGACAGACGCACTGTTGGAAACGCTGGGAGCGGTGTGTCTCAGGCAAATGGTCCAGACCCCTACCCATGAGGGTGGACACACTTTAGATGGCATCTTTACGTCAGTCCAAGGCCTTATCTCCACTTAGACCCTGCCTCTAACTTGGTCTGATCACTTGTTTGTCAAATATATTCTCCCAATCACTTCTTTCGGACCTAATGGGACTTCTAAGACCCCTGTCATGACTAAAAGAAACGGTGGTTCAATGGATAGAAAAACCCTCCGCACTCAGCTTGAGGTTTCCCGTCCGCAGCTACAAGTGTCCCCCGATACTACAGCCCCTTAATATTCCAAATGGCTAAATGATGCGTTTAAAGTCTCCGTACCTATTAAAAAAATCACAGGCAATAGGCAAAACCCTTCAGCTCCTTGATTCTCTGACGATCTTCGGAAAGAAAAACAGAAATGTCTACAATTAGAAAGGCGTTGGCGTGCTAACTATTGCCCTATTGAGAAAATAATTTATAAAACAGCCCTATTAGAGTACAAAAGCCTACTGATAGCAGGAAAGAGAGACTTTTTTACCAAACAAATTGAAGATGCTAAAAACTCATCTAAAGAACTCTTGTGGTGAACAAACTAGCCACTTCCAAGTCCCTAGGGATTAAGAGTGACCAAAAGCTATGTAACAACATTGCAGCTGCCTTTAGAACAAAAGTGTTGAACATTTTTAAAAATGTCAAAGACTTAACCCATTCCCCTCATAGCAAATCTTCCACTAGAGAGCTCAACAAAAACATGCTACTTACGTTTTCTCCTGTCTCTACAGAAACTGTAACCAGACTTATTCAGGAAGCAAAATCATTGCCCCTGCTGACCCTTGTCCACCAAAATTTCTTAAAGAAATTTCAGATCTGGTGAGTCCAGGACTAACAGAAATCTTTAATTCAATGTTCATTTCTGGCACCTTCCCAACAATTTGGAAGGATACGTCAATTTTACCATTGTTGAAAAAACCCTCGCTGGATGCTTCAGACCCTAATAATTATCGTCCTATTGCCCGGCTACCACTGCCTGCTAAAATAATCGAACGAGAATAACTTGCTGGATCCCTCACAGTTTAGCTTCTGTCGTGAACATAGTACCAAAACAGCACTCCTTAAAGCCACAGAAGAGATCAGGGCAGCGATGGATCAGGTAGGCACAGCGGCGCTGATACTCCTCGATCTGTCAGCCTCCTTTGATACAGTCGACCACTCTCTCTTGCATAAGCGGCTCGAGAGTTTAGGGGTCGGGGGTACTGTGTTGGCCCTTTTATCCTCCTTTCTTAAGGATAGGAGGCTAACTGTTTCGGTCGACGTGTATCATTCTGAATCCTATACCCTTCCATGTGGAGTGCCACAGGGCTCTTCATTGAGTCCGTCACTCTTCAAGGTGTATGTATCGGAACTGGCTCTGCTAATACAGAGTTTTGGCTTTAACCTTACATCTTATGCCGACGACACTCAGATTGTGATAACAGCATACAAAAATGAGACTCCCCCTACCCTGCAATTTCAAAATTACATGCGTACCATTAATCAATGGATGAATAGACATTGCCTTAAGCTAAACTCTGACAAAACAGAGATTCTGATTTTTGGCAATTTGCAACCAAACTGGGGTAATCTGCGGTGGCCAACAGAGATGAGAGCCCCCTAAACCTGTGGTGAAGGCCAAGAACCTGGGGGTATGGCTGGACCACAAACTCTCTCTTACCCAACACACCAATGCAACGGTTTCGGCCGCTCACTTTCTTATTAAAAAGGTGAGGAAGATTCTTCCTTACCTCCCCGCAGATGCTATAAAACCCGTAGTCACATCCTTAATCCAGTCAAAATTGGACTACTGTAATGGACTGCTGGTAAACGCGCAGAAGCAATGCCTGAAAAAACTTCAAAGTGTACAGAATTCAGAGGCACGGCTACTATCTAACATTCCTAGGGTTAAATTGGTTACCGCGGAAATTCGAAGGTTGCATTGGCTTCCAGTGGAACGATGGATTAAATTCAAGGCACTTTCTCTGGCCTACAAAGCCCTGAGCAAAAAGGTCCGGTTTTTCTGCAAAATCTTTCTGCCTGGTATGAACCAACCAGACACCTTCGCTCCTCCGGCACCAAACTTCTGCAGGTGCCAAAAATCCACACTTTACAATGGGGCGGTCGCAGCTTCCACTTTTACACCTCCAAACTCTGGAACTCCCTTCCGTTCGAGCTTAGAAGCGCAAGCTCCCTCACTTCCTTTAGAAAAGGCTTGAAAACCTGGCTGTTACAGAACTAGTTGTCAGTGCAGACTCCCAGCCATCCCTAGCGCCAAGACACCTCCGGGTGTGCGTGCGCTTTATAAATTAAAATAATATAACATAACAACAACCAGCTTCTGAACTGGGACAAGTTACAATTTCTGAAAAAGGATTCACCCACTATCCCTACCTGATATTTGCTACCTAAAGTCCACAAAAGTCTTAACAACCCCTAGGACGGAGAAATGTTTCTTCTAAAAAATAGTCTTTTGAAAATATTTATGTTGACCATTTTTTGTTTTCATTTGTAACCAGTCTGAATTCCTGTGAGGGGGATACTAAAAATTATACCAAGAAAGTACAGGATCTCCATTGAGAGAAAACATGGTGGATGGTATGTTTGGACGTAGAGAGTCACTACAAGAGCAAAAAACACACCAATGGTCTCAATGCCTGCAAGTATTTCCTACAGGGTAGAAGCATCAACTATCTACAACTCATACACATGGTTTTGAGAATGATTGAGATGTTTGTCTGAAAACATTCTTTTGTTTGAAGAAAATTTGTTTAAACAGATACAGCGGACTGCGATGGGCACCCACTCCGCTCCCAGCTATGACAATTTGAGGAGAGGCTGGTGGGAGGAGCAGGTGCTTTGGGGGCCACGATCTGACACACTGGACAAAGAAAATCAACATTTGCCTGAGGTACATCAACTGTGTATTTTTTGTATAGAATGGTGATGTGAACAAGTTAAATGTCTTTGGACTCGCATTGAATGAGAACAATATGAATTTGAGATTCACAATTCAGTTTAGCCAGAACACCATAGATTTCTTTGATATTAGACTGCCACTTGTAGATGGAACCTTGAGCACAGAACTGTTTAGGAAAAAGACAGCCAGAAACTCTATTCTACATGCATCAAGCCTCCACCAGTACAGCTTTAGATGGAGTATCTGTTACGGGATACGCTATGCAGGGGGGAGTGAGGAATGGGTAGGAGACGGGTTTTTGTCAAAGAGGGCTTTATTGCAGCATACAAATTAGTCTGTACCGGTCTTCCTAGTGTACAAGGTCCGTCTGGGGGATTGGCTTTGGCTCCTCCGACGTGCTTTCGGTTTAGATGGAACTGTTCTGCGTAGTCCCTCGTGGCTCCTCCTCGCTACGGGCTGAATCTCGTCTGTGGCGCCTCTCGCAAAGGAAAACACAAAGAAGAAAGGGGGTCAGAGTAAGGTCCGGTACTCGTGATGTTGAGGGGAAAAGGAGTGAGGAAGTTCCCGAAGTGCAACACTCAATGCTCTCGTGCAATGAGGGGTCTAATGCTCAGGGGTAAGGGTACACCGGGACGGGGTGATCCCAATCACTCGGCAAAACTGCCCTTCCTCCCGACCCGACCCGCAACTCGCCTCCGTACCTGAGTTAGCCACACACCTCCCCCGGGTGTGTGGCAGGGCGACTCTTGGGGACGTTGGCCTCCTGGCGTTTCCTCCGGTGATGGTATGGCTTCCGCTCTCCTCGATTCTTCCTCCGGTCTTTTCCTCCTCTCTTCACCACGCTCTTCTTCTGACTCTACTCTCCAACTCTCGCCTCTCCCGGTGTACAAGCACACCTTCTCCCTTCCGGTTTCCGCATTTAACGCTGCCTCCTCCAGTGGTAGCCCCGCCCACTCTTCATCAGATCTCCAGTTAAAGGGCCATGGTTCCTCCTGTTCCTCGGAGGTTCAGATATTGAAATCAACGGAGGGAAGTTCGTTCTGTAACAGGGAACAAACAGGGTGGGGTTGGTAAGAGCTCCCGGGGGGAGTCCCTTTGTCCATGTCCGGTGTAGAGGGTCGTACCACCCCGTTACACTATTCCTTTCAGCAAATAAGGAATTGCATTTCTGAACATACTTATCAGAGGGTGAAACAGAAGATGACGACCAGGCTGTGAGCCAGAGATTACCCACGGAGAGCATTGAAACAAAAAAGTAAACAAGCTGATAGTACAGGCATTTGTTTCGCTCTCCATCTGTTAAATGTCAACCTGGGGAAGAAACCATCTGGTTCATCACTAAATACACTAACAAAGCAGAAAAACTGAAGAGAATTTTGATAAACAGGTGGGACATTCAAGCGCAGGACCATATCTTAAGTGAAAAAATTGGGAATACCCCCACAGTCAATAATCAGAAAAATGTGTCTTTAAAAGACATTGTTACACAGCCATTTAATGCCTTAAGCAACTAATTAGCAAAAACAAGGCAAGCTCTTTTGCAGGTGTGGCCGATGCAAAGCTTTCAAATATAGAACCAACGTATATGAGATCACTTTCCAAAGAATAAATAAGAAATGGCATATTCCTAAAGTGATTACATGCAAAACTGATTTTGTGGTGTATGCCAACCCATTCCTTGTGACAAACGGTAGATTGGCTCAATTACATTTCCTGACAAAATGCCTATTAGAGCATTAAAGAGCCATCACCCACAATGACCAGAGTTACAGCACAGACAAACATTTTAATGAGGTACATAACGGACAATGGATAACAGCTAACTTTTTGGGCATCGATTCGGTACCCGAACATATGACAGGTGAGAACAGAGTGACTCCAATACGCAGACTTGAATCAAAACTAATCTTACAGGCTGGCTACATCACCCAATGGGGATGAATGCCGACAAGGAATTGCACTCCCACTTATGAGATAGGCAACGGAGTAAGCCTCCTGTGATTGATACTTTTTGGTGGAGTTCTTTATATTGTTTTTGTGAAAATGTAGATGTGAAGTGATGTAAGAAAACACAGGGATATGAGAAAATGTTCAGCTCTCTTTAGGCTTTGAAGTCTCATTTTACATTAGTTATTTTTTACTTTTTGCTTGGAATCGGTCTAACCATTGTGAATATTTGTTTTACTAGTGGGTATGTGAGCATAAACTGTGGAAGATTTGAGAATAGCAGCGATGAAGAGAGTTAACTCCACTGGAGAGAAAGTACGTAGACGTGGATCAATTTCCCCCTTTTGGTGAGGTCAGCATTGTGAGAGGGATACTTTAGTTATTTATAATGTTACGTATGGAACTGACTTCATAGATACTTCGGGAATTTGGCCCATCTGATCCAATATTGCTGATTGATGAATTAAGGCACAATTTATAGCTACTTTTAGACTTAAAGGCCAAAGTCTTAATATTTCCTTTTTTAACCTCTAAATGGGAAGATGTCTACATATGTAATATGGATACACCATGTCTTTCATGACTGAATTTGTTGAAAGGTACATTAGAATATTTGCCTGTTGCCAGCCTTGAGAATGATTTACTATCATTTTTGGATTTGTATTTGATAAAGATAGTAATTTCATAAGAATTGTACCGCAACTACCAGGCTCAGAAAGTACAGAATAAAAGGCTAATTTTAGCCTTACAGAATAATGCCTCTTTTCTACTATTTGTGTTTGTTGAGAATGAGATCAGATCAATAGGCTTTCAACCTTATAAATGTTGGCTTACGGATGTATTAATTTGTCTAATAAGAAATAATGGTCAATGTAAATTACGATGTGATCTAAGTTAGAGGGAACCGATTAATGGATGTAAATGTCTTTTATTTCCCTTATAATGTATGTTTTCTAATACAGTCTTTCTACTATGCTTGTTGTTGTCCCATCTTGTATCACAAGTTAAAAACGCACCGAGATGGATCAGAGGTCATGTGATCAAGACCTCGATCGGGTCAAAACGCATTACAGTCTTTTGCTATCTTAAAAGTATTGTAGTGAAATGTTGCTATGGAGTGGCTCGTTCTTCACCCCGAGTGGGTGAGAACATTATATATGTATTCATTAAATATCCTAAAGGCAGCTGCCAGTAGGTAGTTATATTTAGGACCATTTTGACATATGAAAAGTGTTTTACTTCTGTACATCTTTGGTGCCATTTGACAAATCTTAACAAAACTTTCGTTAAAAAGTGAGCCAGTACTTCTTGTTGTGCATAGAAAGTTTAGGGGCAATCCGTTAAGCGATGGCCAAGAAAAAGGTGTTTTTCCAATGTTAATTTCCATAGAGATTTTAAGACATAAAAAAATTGCATATCTAGGGACAAGAAACCGACAGTCTCCATGCTGAAATATGATTGGCTGCCAACTCTTCAAACAGAAAGTGTTGGCAACCATATTGGGGCTCTGCTTCAGTCGATTCTCCCAAAAAACTTTCAAAAAAACAAATTGAGAAGGGGGCTGGGTAGGGATACCCTGACCCCTAGGCCTCTTCGTGGAGGCCCCGAAAGGCAAAAAAAGCTGGGTTTGCAAGAAGGAGAAGGAGTTAAAAAAAAGTAGAAAAAAAAAAAGAATAATAAGTACTGTGGGGTCTCTTCAGCCCCCGGGGCTAAATTAAAAGTAAGGGGGGGGTCACGCGTTTTGGGCCCAGGGGACCACCACCTCCACAGTGTCTATAATAAAATTAAAACTGGGTGGAGGCTCTGCAGCCCCCCTCTCTGGCCATATTCGGTCCGAAGACCACCACCTACCAGGGGCCAGCCCATTCAGATCAAAGGAGCGGGGCAGTGCGCCCCCCCCCCCCCTCCTGGAGCCAATAATGGACGTAGAGACCGCCACAGCCTAGGGCCGGCTCCTGCTATGTCCTTGAGAGGTTTCATCTCTTTCCCTGCCCACAGACATGCGGGCAGGGAAAGAGAGGAAACAGAACGTTCTGCCTTTCCAGAAGCTCCCTCTGCGCAACAGCAATGCCAGCTCCCACAGGAAGTGGGGGCCGGCTGTGCGGGGGTGGCCTTGAGGCTCCCCCACGGTTCGGGGGAAAAAACAGAAAGAGGTAAAATAAAGGTGAGAAACTAGCAGAGAGAGCAAAATAAAAAGGTGCAACACGAGCAGAAAGAGGCAGAATAAAGGGCAGCAATAAGCAGAAAGAGGCAAAATAAAGATGAGAAACCAGCAGAAAAAGCAAAATAAAAAAGGTGAAAAAGGAGCAGAAAGAGGCTAAATAAAAGGTGAAAAACTAGCAGAAAGAGGCAGTATAAAGGGCAGCAATTAGCAGAAAGGCAAAACAAAAGTGAGAAACTAGTAGAAAGATCATACGTCAGCAGCAGGAGGCAAAATAAAAGTGAGAAAAAGAGGCAAAATAAAAGGTCAGCAATGAGCAGAAAGAGGCAAAATAAAGGTGAGAAACTAACAGGGAGAGGTACAACAGAGGCAGAAAAATAAGCAGGAAAGGCATAACAGACAGCCCTCAGACACACACACCCACTCGCTCACTGAAAAATGCTAGTGTTCAGTTACATTTAAGAAATAAAATTCAAAAAAACTCAAGTATCTTAAAAAAGCAAAACTTACAGGGACATTATAGTTGGCTAATCACATACAGCTACTCACACACCCACGTATTCACCTATACAGCCACTCATACACACACTTACCATACAGCCTCAACACAGCCACTCACTCACCCATAAAAGCGCTCACACAACCATTTATCTACCCATCCAAACATCCATACAAGCACCCACACATCGCCTCACTCACCCATACATCCATTCACAGACACTCACTCTACAATACAGTAACTCCCACACCAACTCACTTACCCTTACAGTCATTTACACTGCCAGGCACTCACTTATACAGGCATTCAGACACCCACTCACTCACCCTACAGTCACTTACACACCCACCCACACATCCATCCATGCAGACAGCCACTCACTCACCCATACAGCCACTGACACACACGCTTACTCGTCAATACAGTCACTCACACAGCCACTCACACACACCCACTCACCAGCTACTAACACACTCACACAGGCACTCAGACACCCACTCACACACAAATACAATCCAAAAACGCTTATATAATATAGGTTAGAAATAGTATCACTCAGTAGTACAGAAAGCATAATAATAATTTAACTTTCGTAGTACCTTAGTATACAGGTTTAAAACTCGATCTTTTAGAAAACTGGATGATGTCATTAGTGATGTATTTTGAGGTGTCATCAGTGATGTCACTGACCATGTCATGATTGATGTAATATGTGAGGTCATAAGCAGTGCATTGCAAGAGCATACGCTATAGTTAGCTCGGCTAACTAGAACTGCTGAATTTCAATGGTTTTGTACAAGTGAAATCTGAGCCGAACTAGAACGTACCTGTAACCTTTGGTTTCTTATGTGAACATATATACATATACATGCTGTATACAATATGCTGATGTTTGGGCTGAGGTTAATCACATGAACTGACTGACGAATTACGGAAAGTCGACTTTAGGCCTGGCGTCATACTATAGTACATGAGCAGACTACATGACTTGGCATACGACTATAAACCGATATACCCATGCTGTTAGACAACTGGTACTAACTTAGCTAGGGATTAGACTAGCTAGTTATAGATGGGTGATGAACTATGATTGTGGCTTATTTAACCTTTGCCCTAATCGACATAATACTTGTTTCATTGGTTTTACAGTCATTCTTGTTCACATTATGTGCGAACGACTGGTTTATAATAAATACAAATATAATGCAATCAATAATTGACTGAGTATACAGATTTGGGGATCCGACAGGACTCTACTGCATCACCAGCAGATATGAAAATCTATGACAGATTTTGCCTAACTCGCCTGTACTGACATGAATAAGTTAGCTTATCAGAGGGAGAGATACTTACCAGTTTTATTTTTCTCCATAGGTGTAACCACAACAGTTTGAGGGTGATACAACAGGCACGCTGAACTTGTCTTAATGGTGTGCATATATAGGCTGGTG
The DNA here is from genome assembly GCF_964263255.1 of Lissotriton vulgaris. Classification (NCBI taxonomy): domain Eukaryota; kingdom Metazoa; phylum Chordata; class Amphibia; order Caudata; family Salamandridae; genus Lissotriton; species Lissotriton vulgaris. The sequence goes on from NC_141700.1 coordinate 129,538,746, forward strand.
CTCACGGATTCAACCCTGGACATTCAGTCAGTCTACCAAAGAAGACAGTCCTTGTACCTAGTCTCCAGGTCCTCAATTGGAAAACTAGAGTAACTACACTTTCAACTGAGCCTCGGCGGGTTCTGTGAATGTTGGCATTTGGGCTTTGAATGTTAAAGTGGATATATTTTGTCCTTATCTTTCATTTAGCTCCTGGCAACTGTAAAGGTACTGGTGTCAGGGATTTCTTTGGGTGGTGAGTTTGCAGGTAGAATGTGGGTGGTTTGCAAGTATCAAGCTGTGTACCTCTGGCCAAGCCTGCTGAGCTACCTGGCTACGAGTTAATTGCAGAGAGAAACATTGTAAAAACTGGTCTCTGAAGTCAGTTTGCAAAGAATACAAATATGTATTAAGTACCTGCCCTTGTGCAAGTGCTTTCTTTTCAAGTACCTTCTCACTTCCATACTACAGTAAGGGCTGAAGATGGGCAGGAGGGTCTTTCTGCAGATCATGTTACTCAGACCAATATTTTCTGCCTAGGTAAAGCTAAGCGAACCGCTCCACTGTGGCACGGGGCTTGGACATGTGGCTCGTGCATCTGCAAGAGATCATCAAGTAGGTACAGAGGTTAACTGACCATCAAGGAGTGAGCTAGCTGTGCTTGGGCCTAGAGGTAGAACACTGTGTGTCCATTTAGTGCACCCTCTAGGATGGGGTATTGATGGTGCCTGGGAATACCTCCCAAAAAACAAGGGTGTCTCTTCGTAATCATCTTTGCTTCTGAAGGAGGTCCTCAGAAAACCAACAAGGGTGGAGTGTACAAATGCACCAGCATTTAAAAAGGGGAGGGGGGGGTGCTCATACATTTTTAATTGCTGTTTAGTACGGTTCTGCAGCATTTTTGCAAGCATATGCACTAACTCCATGAGACAGCCAGGGGGCTGGAGAGAAAAAAAAATCTATGTTTTGCCGACTGTGAACAATATCTGGTTATTCAAAGTGTGGCTCCGGTACAAACTAGTGCCACGAACAAAATATTTTCATCAAACCCTCTTTCTCCCTTTAACAGAAACCTGCATGGATTTGTGAGACTTTTTGTTGTCTGTTAATTAACCAACCTGAGTTGGCCTATTTCACTAAACTGGGCGGCAGCTCTTTGCCCCCGGGTGTCTGCTAAGAGAAGAAGTATGCGACGTTTGATGCGAGTCACAAGGCTTTCTACAACATCATTGATAAGTCGTGAGACAGTAGTGCCATTATAACACTCTGGATTTATATCTCATCCTCAGAGGATGCCAGACCCTTCTGGTGTGCATTAGTTATCATTTTAACTGCTCCACTCAGCTACAATGTAAACAACAAAAACCTATGTTTTGTGAGCTGTAGCGCTGGATGTACATTGACCGTTAAGTGTTATCTTGACTGATTTGTACAGATTCTAAATTCTTAACCCTGCAACACTTCTAGACTGAGACTAACTTTTCGACCATGCTACACCGGGGCAACCAAGACCCAAAAAGTGCGCTTATTGCATTTTTTAACATGTCAATCATACCAAAGGCCTTAGGACACCAATGGTGAACAAGTTTCTTGCTTAAGAACTGCTGAGTCACCGCTGACTGATCAAGGGCACAGCAAGAAGACCTGCTTGTTCCATCGCATTAAAATCAGCACTTAATCGTTCCTGTTGCCTCGACCATCAACTCCATATTTAGGCCACCAGCAAACCCTGACTACTAGAGAAGTTACATATTGTCATATTTCCTCTGCCAGGTATAATAACACTTGCATCTTTGTCGATCTCCATGCTGCAGACACACTTTGCCTTACATGACTGTGTCTTTCAATGGAGAGGACTTCACTTCAACTACATCTCTTCATTCCTTGCACCCATCACAACTTGCGACTAGCCCATGATCTAGGAGGAAAGGGCCTCTGCTATGACTTGTTGAATGCCCATGCACCCATGTTTTAAGACGGGCTCCATGCCAAATGCGCAGATTGCAAAATAATAAAACGTCACTCATTCCACAGCAGTTTACAGGTCAATGCCTGACTTCTCAGAAAGCAAAGGTGGTGCAGGGGCGCTGGTGCGGCGAGCTCTGCTGGTCAGAGATTCGCCCCTGGGACATTGAACTTTGGTACGTTTTGTAATTAGCAAACAATTCGGAGATTCAAAGCAGCAGTTTCCAAAATAAAGCACCGAGATTATCCCAATGAGAAGGTTTAAGCTTGTTAATGGCATCTGCTTTCATCATGTTCCCCCCGTACAGTTTCTTGTTTCTTATTAGTTTCATCTCTCAGAACATCGGTGGTATGCAAAACGGAACGTGACAAGTATGCTGCTTTGTCACTTTGAATTAGGCTGGTAACCAACTTAAAATGTTCAGCAAAAAGGTTGGCCAAAATATTTTCGCACAACGTTAAACTGTTGAATTTTCACTGTGTAAAAACTAAGAAATTACAAGCAAGAACGTTCTATGGTGTTTTTCCGCATAATTTTTTTAAGCGCCACGATGCCTTTGGACGTTCCTTTTAGCGCTTTATAAATGTGCACTCACTAGAACGTACACTTGATAATATTATGAACAATAAGGTTGTTGATAACATGAGCTATACCAGCTTGCCCACCACATCATTCAAGTCCTGGTACACCTCGGTCAGCTAGCTTCTCCTTGCCGTGCTGGCTTGTCTACTCTGAGTTCAAACAGCACCTGAGGTGGTGATGTAGATATAGCCGGGTTAAGAGAAAACTAACTAGTCTTGGTGTCTTTTTTTTTGTAGATCCCCTTCCTTCAGCTGCCGTGCACTCGGTGTAGTCAGCCACACTGGTGATGTGAAAGTTGTCTAGGCACTGATTCCTGATCAGAGGTGATACCTCTCTGCCATCCTTGACCCAACTCACCACCTGCCAGCTATACAGCGAACAAGTAATAATTTACCAAGAAATGTGGCGCATCATTTTGAGATGACGTGATTACCAAGAGTGACATGCTGTAAAAAGGCTAAGCAGAAAATAATAAAAGTTCAAGTACTCACTAGTTAAACAATATGAATATTAGAGCACAGCAATCATGAAAAACAAACTCACAGAGCAACAATGTTACTACTGTTGCGCAAATAGATAAGTCTATGCAGAAACGAATCTCAGTTCTCATTGGTCCAGTGCTTCAAAGTCTGTCGTTTGGCAACATCAAGTCACTGGCTCAATTTTTTTTTCCTCAGAGTATTACAAATTGAATTCATTCACTTATTACAAAAGCTGCAAACTAGTAGAAAGTGCAAGTGCCAATCAGTGTATGAGGTACCATTTTCTAAACCGAAAAATAATATGCATTAGTGGAAACTTCACTTTGTAAAATTAAACTACCTGTGGACTACAAATTTGACTTTCAAAGCTAGACAACATGGACAGGATATCATACAAGTGCATAAGCAATGTAATATACTTCTCTCACTATGCACAACACACGATGCTGAGTCAAACTATGACGTTACATAGAGAGACAAACTAAATAGATCCAGACAACAGGTACCATGTAAAGGGTATATATATATATATATATATATATATATATATATATATATATATATACATATACATATACACACACATACATATATACATATATATATATACACACATACACACCATTAAGTATATGAAAGTTTATTTATTCTATTTCATCAAGAGATCCACTAATAGTCTACTTTTATGGGGAAGACAGTTAGCAGGACGCATGTAATAGGTTGAATATGCCATTAGTGTTAGTTACAGACCCATGACCGGTTGGTGTTTGAAATTCACAAATAAATGTTTAAAATGTAAAAGTGTCCCATTACTGGTACATTGCAAATGGCATCCCTCGCGCCGCCCCAGCTCTCACCTTCTCCAACGAGGAGCCCCTTGGCACCGCATGTACGACAGCAGTGGAGGAGGGAACCGTGCCTCACGTTGACATTAAGGAAGGCAGCAATGAAGCCCAGCTTGGCCAGCCCAAACCAGGCCCAGATGAACGCAGGCTCGTTGGACATGAGGAGGGCAATGGTGTCTCCAGATTGCAAAGTGCCAGGGTGTCCTTCCTGAGAGCCAAGAGGAATCTCACTGCGGCACTGGGGAAGCAAGGCATTGGCCACCCGGTTGCTCAAGCTCTCCACCTGGCCATATGAAAAGTGACGTCCTTCGTAGATCAGGAAGGTCTTGTTAGGGATTGCTCGAGCTCGCAGCGCAAACCGATGGACCATGGTACACACTCCTTGGCGTATACAGGAATTTACTTCCCGCATGCAGCGCATCAGCCGCATGTAGAAGGCCAGGTCTGCGGGCAGATAGGGCCACCAGATACGTTGGAGGAACAGAAGGGCGACCAGAGCAGCCAGGAAGGCCCACAGCAGCATCTTAGGGTCAAAGGAAAGTAGGACTCCACACTCTGGAAACAAACTTAACAGAGGATCTGTTGAGGGTGAACACAGGAGCGGCAGGGAATGAAGCAAATTAGAGCTTTAAGTCATTCCAGAGAGCAGAGGGGTCATGTGCAAATCTAAACCATTGTGGTTCACCAATGGTCTTCTCTTAAGTCATGTATCTTATGGAGTTAAAGAGGTTCTTGTACAAATTAGGTGTCTCTTGGAGTAAACCGAGTATATTAAGCGGTAATTGGGGGTGAAAGGGAAACGTGTTGTAAGACAAGGTATTTTGGACATGCCTGGGTAAGCAGGACCTTTTTATTTAGCCGGTGATCCCAGCATAGGCCTGAGAGTGGTGGGTGAAATTACCTGCCCATGGACGTAAACAAAGAAAACTTGTGGTAAATCCAGAGGAAGTAATTAGGGGAGGTGCGGTTTAACAAAAAAAAGCAGCTGGATTAAAATAGTGGGGATAACATACGAAATAGAAGTGGGTGGGGGTATGTCTACGGCAGCCAGTGAGAGACAAAGATAACTAAAAAAAAGTCGGAATTAGAAGAGTGTAGTAAAAAAAAATGAGGCACGCAGCGAAGGGCTCCAGGGAGGTAGTCTTCGGTGGCAGGTAGGGAAAGTCCTCAGTGACGGCCAGAGTAGCCCCAAAGTGCAGAGGTTTTCATCCCAGGCTGCAGCGGGCAAGGGGGGGTGGCTCACTCCCGTGCTGCGTGAGCGCGCTCAGGGCACGGGGGCCCCTCGGTGACAATCTCCGCAGCGCCAGAAGCAGGCCAGCTTTGGGGACGGACGCCCGCTCGGCTCCAGATCTCGGGTGGAAGTGAAGCCTCAGTTCGAATCGCCGCCTCCAGCGGAGCTGGCTCCAGGGGCGCGTGCGCGCTCAGCAGAGGGGAGGGCGCGCGCTCTGACGTGGCGCGCGCGCGCGGCACCTGGAGGGCGGAGTGCTGCGTCCCGTCTGGGAGGCAGGCGCGCGCCGCCAGAGGTTCTGGGAGGCGCACCAACTCCAATCATTCATTTCGGTTTTGTAAACCGCTGGAAGCTTTGCGCTTTTACCTGCCAGGTTTATACTTTGTTCGAGTGTTTGCTGCGGTTGAGAGGCCTTTGAAGAGGGACACTTCTTTTAGGACACTCGTTTTACGAAGTCTGTTTATGTCGGAGCAGACAGTTCATATTTTTTTTAGTCGTCGAAGGGAAGTGTACTTAAGGTAGCTGAAAAGTCTCTCCTGGCTTCCTGTACAGCGTTCGTAAACGGTATTCGTTTGTGTTCGTTCGGAAATAAAAACGTCGCTATTTATTGAGTAATAAATGCCTTGGGTTTGTATATTCATTTGCTAATTTAATTATTTAGGGGCTTATTTACAAGCCCCTTGCGCCTCCAGTGCGCCACTTCTAATGTGGGGCAATAGTGACGCACAGCGGTGCAAGGGGCTTGTAAATAATCCCCTTAATATTATTCGTGTTACTTCCCAATACCTAAAGCTTTCAAAAATCGAAGGAAATTGCATTTGCAAATGGTGCGAATCTCAAAATTCGGCCGTTTGCGAATGCAATTCCCATTTTTGGGATGCATTAACATTTTTGTAATTTTCGCAATTTAAGAAATCGCAAAATTGCGATTTTTTAAACTGCGATTGCATTTAAGGAATCTCACATTGAGATTCCTTAAATGCAATGCATCAAACTCTAAAAATTTGCGAATTCGCAAATAAGGGGAGCAAATTACCATGAAGTTGACCTTCATGGTAATTTGCGAAAACTTTGAAAAATGCACTAAAGTGCATTTTTCAAAGTTCCATTTTACACAAGTGTTAAAAATGTACTCCAAAGCAGATTTCAGGGGTGCAACAGGGTGTCCTGTTGGACACCCCTGCACCCTTGAAATTGCATTCTTAATTTGCGAATTTCTAATGGTGAATTGCAAATTAAGAATGTCTTTCCATTCATTCCTATGGGCCTCTAGGCCCATAGGAATGGATGGGGAGGTATTCCTTATTTGCGATTCTCAATTAGAGAATCGCAATTAAGGAATTTTAAGAAATCACTATTTTTATAGCGATTTCTTGACGCATTGCAGTTTGCAATTCCTTAATTGCGATTCCTTATTTTTCGCAATTAAGGAATCGCAAAATGCAATATTGATGCATGTGCCAGTTTATACCTTGATGCAAGCTACTCCAGGAACCAAATGTTAGTGGTTAGTCAAGTGTCCATTGGCTATTTGATTAACTTTTGTGCTCTCAAGGAAACAATCCAATGCATTTACATATATTTCTTTGTGGTACATGGAATTATTAGGATTTAGGTGTGATCATGGTTGGTGGGATTCATAAATGAGATAGAGGGATGCAGCACAAAGGAGTTCATTCAGATCTTTGAAAAGAGGTGTGGGCAATTTGTGGAAATGGCATAATAGAAATGAAGGCAAAACACACATATGACAGTACGCTGTGTTTCGAGAAATCATGAATGCAGGGATGAGAAGTAGGAAAATGTCATTGAAAGCAAAAAATAGAGGTGACAATCAGAAGGTTTGTCAAGGTCGGTTTTTATGCAGCGTTTGAGGAAGGTAGAGGAGGCTTTATTCCATTTCATGCATTTTGCGGGTGCGACAGTATTATTTGCATGTGATATAGTGCTTTACTAGAAACGTTTGACAGGCACTAGATTCAGTCCACAAATACCACTAGACCGGAGGTTCCCAAACTTATTCGACCCACGGCTCCCTTGACCTGTTAGCCATTGGCCGCGACTCCCCATCATGTTACCTTTTCCTGGCGGTTGGGAGGATGTTAGCCCAGCCTTGGAAGTACTTATATTTTTCACCTTGAAAATATTTAGGATGAAGCCGATGGAGGTATTATAATCATAGATGATGTAACACATTAAAAATATAACAATTATTTAATAAAAAAACTTTAATTGTTTATGTCAGGAACAATTCTCTCAGCAGTGGGGTCTGCATAGAGAATTTTTTTAAACTATTTTTTGTTTTAAAAAAATTGCCTTTAGAGGGAGGGGCTCACTGCTGGAAACCAAGTGGAGAGGGAGATAGGCGAGGACAAAATAAATAATTCTCATTGGCACCTTTAGTGAGATCACTTTAATGTGCCAATGTATGACAGCAGGAGTAGAGTGAACGTAGAGTAGTATAGTTATCCATAAATTAGTCATGCAGTTCAATGCAATCATTCAAGTGGACATGGATGGATAGACTGAAAAAGCCAAAAGTATTAGTTAGCAATAATATAGAATAGCCGCATCTTTATTAACAATTTTTCTTTTTGTCCTGAAAAAGGAAAAAAGGAAATGGTGGTAGCTTTCTAACTTTCTGTATATGTGCCTAAAATTGTTTTATTAAGTAATGACCAAAAGCATGTAGAAACTGTTTTAATAAATTGACAAGCTGTCTAATTATTACAGAGATATGAACCAACTCTCCTTCCCTATTGTGGCAACCCCGAATTTACTGAGTTTAGAAGTGCCACTCTGTTCCCATTTACAACACCGGTTCAATATATTTTGGTCAGGGAATGGAACAATCTCATGAAAAACTATGCTTTACTACACATCTGTTCCCATTTGCAATACTCCAAAACCTAACTTTTTAACCTTTCTTATTAACTCGTAGGAACTCTGCCCCATCTGCATGTTTAGCACCAAAACGTTTCGGTGAAGCTGTGATAACAAATAATAAACCCAAAATGCACAGATTTAAATCTTTATCTTTAAATAGCTACCAGGAACTGGAAATGTTGTGGCATACAAAAATCTGCAAGGCCAGGGTATTGTGTGGTATTTAAAGTTTGAAAGGAAATACGAACAATTCTAAAGTAAGGAAATTGCATGGCAACCATATTACACCTTGTTCGGTGGTGCGCCCTAAAAATGTAAACCATCATTCCTCATGATGCGTTCAACTAGCTGTCAGGCTCCAGGATAACCTTTAATTTTACTGTACGCACAGCAACCGTTTTCACAATCTCCCCACATGCAAAATTGTTTAAGTGTTGCATTTCCTGCCAGTCCGAGCATTGTGCTTACAAAACTGTTCAGTCAGGCAGCCAGCTGGCTTCTAAGAGTCCGTGCTGGAGCTTGCAGGCCTGTGATTTATGCACATGGTGTCTTCTGGTGGTTCTCAATCTGTTTGCAGCGCCCCTAGCCAGATATTATAATAATAATAATAATAATCCACATTTGTAAAGCACAAACCATCACCCGTTAGGGTCTCTAGGCGCTGGGGGCCGTCGGGAAGATTAAGCAAGCTGTTGCCCAGAGTCACATGGTGCTGGGCTAATCTGCTGCCGGCCCCGGGGATCGAACCGTGAGCCCCAGATTCCGGAGTCAGTCACCCTGGCCGCAGCGCCACACCTCGTTCTAGATATGATGGCGCCTCAGAGCGCCACGGCGCACAGATTGGGAACCTCGGCACTAGACTATCACTTCAGCTAGACAGCTGATCAGCACAGGAGTTTCAAGGGTAAAGACTGGATGCATATATTGGGAAATATCAAGAGATTTATGCTTCACTGGAAAGGAGCTCTAACCTCATTATTGTAACATCGTGAGAAGATATTAGGTTTGGTAATTCTGCATGTGCTGAAGCAGTTTTCTTATTGCTGTTTGCCCTGCTTAAAGTTTAGCTTACAGTATTAACAAGCATCGGCATAGCCATTGGGACCTTATAAGTATTTAGTTATGCAGCACAAAATCCTTGGTGCAACAACATCAACTGTTGCATGGCTAAGCACTTATAAGGTCCAAAATGCGAGGCCTATTGGCTATGCCAATGCTTGTTTACATAGTAACTGTTGAGTAGCAGGTACGTCCTATTCCCAAATAAACAGATAGCATGTTAACCAACCAGTGAGAGAGAGAGAGAGATTTATAGAGAGAGATTTAAAGAGTGAGATTTAGAGAGCGAGAGAGTGCTTCGTGCCGGGCGGAGCTATATTTGGTGCATCAGGTGCAGTAGCACCGGGTAGCAGGAGTCTTAGGCTACACCTGAACTGAGATTATGGTTTTATTTTTATATCCCACTAGCAGAGTGGTTGTCCATTTTGTCTACTTGTACAAGGGCGCATGCCACCCTTACTGCCCTCCCGACTCCTGCCTGCAATAGAACACAGTTTATTGAATGCCGTGGCTGACTCCACGCAGCACGGTCACAAGATGCTGTCGGTTTCGTTGTAGGTGTTTTATGAACGTTCTCCACTCACATGTTCACAAGAACACGCGCACACAAGCTGAAACACTCACCTTCTGAGCGGGGAGACTTAAAAAGAACAAGCGCGGCCCGGCTGAAGCAGGGGGTGGATAAAACAACAGAGTAGGGAGAAGGACGTGGTGGGTCAAAAGCAGCTGGGGTGTTGTCTGTAAACACCAAGCTCTCAGCATTGCGCAGATTGTAAAACCCCAGTCCCCGCTGGGCACGTCGGGAGGGACCAAGGAATACAGATTTAAAATGGAGCGGCTGGAATAAGAACTCATTCTACACGAAGGCATGCACAAAATTAGCACTTACATGTAAATACCTAGTTAATTGTCTCCATGTGTGTATGCACACACACACATTGCACACCTCTACTCTCGCTAATATTTCTCCATACCCTTGTATCCCTCCCTTGGTGCTGTGACTACGCCCCCCCCTCTGACCCCCTTAATGGAACTCTGCTCTCCTGGTTTTATTATTTTTTATTTTTTTTGGGCCTTGACCTGAGAATTTCTACTATTTGTATATATAGGTATATAGAGATAACTCTAATCACTAGTCTACGAAGTAGACCCTTGTACTCTCTACCATTCCTATGTGACTCTTAGAGTTTCTCCGTTTGTATCTCTTCCTTGAGTTGCGTTACAACTTGTACATTTGACATTTTTTCTGTTTGTATCTCTTCCTTGTGTGACTCTACAACTTGTACATTTGCAATTTTTTCTGCTTCTATCTCTTCCTTGTGTGACTTTACCACTTGTACATTTGCAATTTTTTTTCTGTTTGCATCTTTTATGTAACTCATGTAATCCTAAATCCTTATGTATCGCAACTGGTCCTTATGTAAAGCGCTCTGACACCTTCGGGTAATGTTCGATCTATATAAAATCGCATTAAATAAAACAAATATCATAAATAGAGTGGATGAAATAATGTAGCAAATCATCTCTCTCTATTTGTCCTCGCCATAACACATTAAATAATACCGCTTCAAAATTGTTCCGGCAAACCCTTATAAATGGGCTCGTTGTGTCGTATTTGTGGAGAAGGATCTATGTGCCTGTGTGCCTATCTCACGATCTATATACATGTAAACTCGCAGAATGCAAAAGAGGCGCACTCATATGTAGAATGCTTTCTTGCTATTTTTGCAGCCATGCTAAGGTTGAATTATTGATAGTTTATTACATTTTTGAATGTGGGAAACGGAATAGACTGTACGTAGACTGCATCAACTGTTATACACTAAAATAAAGCAAGACCTACAAGGCTGGAAGTAAACATTGTTTGCTGCTAATATAAAATACTGCGGTGAAGGGTGCAACTTACTCTGCCAATTACCACCAGACATTTTACATCTACACTGCAATACAATGCCAGTGACTGCTAGTATTAATGAAGTTAAAAATAATCGTTGGGCCTTTGAAATCAAAGCTTACTGAGAACAACAAAATAAAGCCTAATGCCTTGAAGGGTAGTCCCCAAAGTGTGGTTCCAGTTTTAAGCATTCCGACGCTTGTTTTCTTATCACTCCATTCTAAAAACACCAGTGCACATTTACTTGAATGTCCACAAGATCCAATGGCATAAAACCGTATGTGCATTTACTAGGCACACAACTTCCCGAGATATCTTGTAAAACAAGCATTAGAAATGCAATAGGTCTCGCAGCATTAGAGTTAGTGCTTTTAGAATTGTTTATGGGTTTTTTTGTAAATCTTTAGCATTTTTGTTTCCTGTAGCCAATGCTAAAGAATTAAAAAAAAAAAGCCATAAACATTTCTAAAAGCTCTAACTCAAATTCTCCGAGACCTATTGCATTGGAAATGCAATAGGTCTCGCAGTAGGAAAGTTTGAGCTATAGGTGTTATTTATTTTTTTGTTTTTTATTTATGTGTTGTTTTTTCTAAATAGCTAAATTAATAGCTTTCTTCTTTACAAAGCCAATAGTTATAATTTTTGTAAATGTGACACCTCTAGCATTTGTAAAGCAACATGTTTTGTATTAACGGGACTTATATGTGACTTATATGTATTGATATTAAAAAAATCAATGCCTTTAAAAAACAATTAATAATTAATACGTAAATAAAATGGATTTTATTTTATATTGCCAATAGCTTAAAGTTTATTAAATATATTTAGTGAAGATGCTGTGGTTGCGCTGAGTGAGGGTGAGTGAGGGTGAGTGAGGGTGAGTGAGGGTGAGGGTGAGTGAGGGTGAGGGTGAGTGAGGGTGAGGGTGAGTGAGGGTGAGTGAGGGTGAGTGAGGGTGAGTGAGGGTGAGTGAGTGAGGGTGAGTGAGTGAGGGTGAGTGAGTGAGGGTGAGTGAGTGAGGGTGAGTGAGTGAGGGTGAGTGAGGGGGTGAGAGGGTGAGGGGGTGAGAGGGTGAGGGTGAGTGAGGGGGTGAGGGGTTGAGGGTGAGTGAGGGTGAGGGTGAGGGGTTGAGGGTGAGTGAGGGTGAGGTGTTGAGGGTGAGTGAGGGTGAGTGAGGGTGAGGTGTTGAGGGTGAGTGAGGGTGAGGCGTTGAGGGTGAGGTGTTGAGGGTGAGGCGTTGAGGGTGAGTGAGGGTGAGTGAGGGTGAGGGGTTGAGGGTGAGGCTGAGGGGTTGAGGGTGAGTGAGGGTGAGTGAGGGTGAGTGAGGGGTTGAGGGTGAGTGAGGGTGAGGGGTTGAGGGTGGGTGAGGGGTTGAGGGTGAGTGAGGGTGAGGGGTTGAGGGTGAGTGAGGGTGAGTGAGGGTGAGTGTGGGTGAGGGTGAAGGTGGGTGAGGGTGAGTGAGGGTGGGTGAGTGAGGGTGAGTGAGGGTGAGTGAGGTGAATGAGGGTGAGTGAGGGTGAGTGTGGGTAAGGAAAACATTTTAGCTGCACACTGCCTCCTTCTCTGGACTCTATTAGGCATTGCCTAGAGACCGCATTAGCTGTGTAACTAGCCTCATGTTTAAAAAAACAATAATTGATCATAAAAAAATCATATAGACATACATAGGCTTTCAGTCAGCCCTCCTTATCCATTGGTCTGTTTAAGTGTTGTGGAAGTTCTGCTTCTGCCCAAAACAGCATACTACAGGGGGCAAAGGGTCAACACTCTTCATCAATTGGATGTTGCGCTGTGAGTGACAGACTTTTCCAGATCACACAGTCGCCTGAAAAGGATTTCCATGGCTATTGACAGTTGGCTGCTGGGCCACTCGATTATTTCTATTTTTTGGGACGGGGTATTTTTTGCACACAAGACATTGCACGCTTGCCAGGGCCATGTGGTGGTTGGTAATCTTTGCAAGTGGTGGTGCCAGAAGTTCACCCCCCATTTATTTCAAAACTTGCCTTTAGAGTTCCTCATATGTTAAGAATTAACTTTATAGTGCCAATGCCGGGGCGGTGGGAGGCGCTAGAGGGCGCACAAGCGGAATTGCCGCCATTTGGTGAGGCTCCCACAGCCTGGAACATACATACTGCATTCATCCTCTTTAAATGGTTAGCCACCTGGATGTAAAGAGGCAGGCACGTACATGACACGTACATGACATGACCTTGATCCCCGGCCTCAAAGAAGATTTGGGTCCGAAACGATGCCCCCAGCCTGAGCACTGCTGCAGGATAGTTTCCCCCAGGAGCGGCGCTGGAGCAGCAGGAAGTGCAGTGAGCGGCGTATTGAGGCAGGAAAGTACGCGGCTTGCCAAGAGGGAGGTGGGCCCAGCAGGCTGTAGGCGGACAACGGAGAGACGGAACCCAGCGTCCCTACATAGTTAAGAGCAGCCTACGGGGACAACATTATGGTGGACCACACGTGGGGGCTCCATATATGTGCGGAGTATGGTATTTTGGCCCCTGAGGCGGCGGACAGCACTTAGAGCACCCGGTAACAAAAAGGGGAAAACACACAACAACAAAAGCAGGAAGTGCAGTGAGCGGCGTATTGAGGCAGGAAAGTACGCGGCTTGCCAAGAGGGAGGTGGGCCCAGCAGGCTGTAGGCGGACAACGGAGAGACGGAACCCAGCGTCCCTACATAGTTAAGAGCAGCCTACGGGGACAACATTATGGTGGACCACACGTGGGGGCTCCATATATGTGCGGAGTATGGTATTTCGGCCCCTGAGGCGGCGGACAGCACTTAGAGCACCCGGTAACAAAAAGGGGAAAACACACAACAACAAAAGCAGGAAGTGCAGTGAGCGGCGTATTGAGGCAGGAAAGTACGCGGCTTGCCAAGAGGGAGGTGGGCCCAGCAGGCTGTAGGCGGACAACGGAGAGACGGAACCCAGCGTCCCTACATAGTTAAGAGCAGCCTACGGGGACAACATTATGGTGGACCACACGTGGGGGCTCCATATATGTGCGGAGTATGGTATTTTGAGCCCCTGAGGCGGCGGACAGCACTTAGAGCACCCGGTAACAAAAAAAAGGGGAAAACACACAACAACAAACAAGTAGTGAGGGGGCGGAGCTGGGGGAGGGTGCGAGAGAGAGTAGGCAAGGCTAGCGGCAGGCAGGCAGGGGAGGAGAGGAGGAGGGGGGAGGAGAGTAGGGGAGGCACGGCCTAGCGGCCGTGCAATCAAGTAGTGAGGGGGCGGAGCTGGGGGAGGCTGTGGAAGAGAGTAGGCAAGGCGACACGGCGGGAGGGGGCGGAGCGGGTAAACAAAGACGGACATGCACGCGCCCGTGACTTTTAAGGTCAATGCGCATGCGCATAAGCTTAATGCGCATGCGCATTGACCTTAAAAGTCACGGGCACTGCAAGGAATCGCCACGATTCCTTGCAGTGTGGATAAAGAGTGGATAACTCGCAATACTCTCGCCTTGCTCGATGCGCATGCGCATCGACAGGCGAGACCTAAAAAAAAAGACCATTCCGATCCATTCACTTGTAGCACTTTTCCAATGTATTTTGCCAATTCATTCGGTCTTTAGGGAAAACCAGGTGCTCTTCAGATAAAACCTGTTCGCAAATACTACGAATAAAAGTATTTTTTTTCAAAGGCCAAAATACTTGGAAGGACGCCCCAGGTGTGGTCACAAGGACAATCTCAAACGTGAAAACACACTTTTTAAAGCATAGATTCTAGCGAGACAATATAAACATAATTATGATTTATATAATTTAATAAAATAGCACTGAATCTCAGAATTAGAAGCAGATGGGACCCTTGGCACTGGAAATACTCTTAGCGTGGACTTTGCCTATAATATTGCAGACATCTCAAGGCGCTTATTAACATTACTGGTAGTCAGTTCTACAATATTGTAATGCCTGCAAAGATTTTAAGCAATAGGCAAGATCAACATTGTTTCCATTGCATGTGCTGAGGATGGTAGTTCCCAAGGGCAGGCGGCATGTGTCTGATACAATGGGAGCATGCCAGTACCCAAGCTGTAGTTAGCACCCGTGTGTTACCTGAATCTGAAAGTTATTCAAATGATGGAGACCGTGATAGCTGCTACCGATTACTCCGCTGGCGGGGGGCGCTGTGGCTAAATGACCACCGTCATCCTTGAGTCTGACTGTTAATCAAGCTCTAATAATACATTGCACCAAGACAAGGTCAAATCTTATCACGAGGTCAGGTTTTCAAATATGAATACAATAAACATAACAAAGCGCACTACAGCTAGAAATACTTCCTCTAAGTAATTCTGAGCCTCGCTGTAAGACCGAAACATTGTTGCAGCAGAAGCAAGCAGGTGTTGCACCCACTGAATACCGTCAAACTGGTTTTCACTGACTGTCTTTCTTGTTTTTTACCTGCTAATAGCTTACTCCCATCGCCTTCTTCTTCGCAGCTATGAATTACATACATACGCATGAGTCTGGCAACCACTGACAGGTGACGTGATTCTATTTGAAAAGTCTCATCCGGGAGATTCAAAGAGAGATCAAAATCCACGACTTACTGTTAGGAAGTAAACAGAAAGTGGAAATGTAATTCAATTTTATGAAAAAAAGATGCATTGCAAAATCAAAGAGAGATAGAAAGTGTTAGAGTGCTAAAATCAACGCGCGTCTAAACGTTTATCGGTTTCGGTCGACTCGTGCAAACGGGTAGACGGAGGAAGCAAGTTGCGGCACTAGAACCACATTTTGAATGTAAGCGTGCAGTGTATGTACCCTGTACTTCACTGATCCGGATTGTTAGCTCTGAATCAGTAACTGTAAACCCTAATCAAGTCCAAAGCAGTGAATGAGACGTAATTGTCAAGAGATGGTGCACAGGTGTAAAGAACACTTTGACCCGGTGCTGCACTATTAAAAGTATTGAGGGAGTGTAGCTCGAGCATGAAAGGGCGCACTTTGCTTTCGCAATAGGACCCACTTGGAATAGGTCTCCGCCATGCTGTTAAAGTCTTTCGTTTCGCTCACACATGTTGCCCCCTACCCGCCTCAGAAGCATTCTGGAGCCTCTTGCGTCACAGCGCGTGCCTTAGGAAAAGAGGAAGAAGGAGAGGCATAGCGAGCATTGGAGAGGCGGAGCAAGGCGTGTGCTCTTGTGCGCATAACCGCAAGCTCTAGGCCGCCACAAGCAAAAGCGCGTGGTAGCATTTTCTGAAGCCACGCACTAAATGTCTAGCAGAGCAGCGCATGTGCTGGCTCAGCGAGACCTAAAAAGGATCCATTGGATGCTCCTGGTTTAGCATAGCATATGATGAGGCGTGAGAAGAGCCTTCCCAGACAATAGAAATTTACTGCCTGGATTCCTATGGGCGGGAGTTGGAGATCCAGACAGGGAGGGTGGAGACAGGACTGCCTTTAGAAACTTCCTGGGGATTCGTTCTTTCTCAGTAGTGTCCTTCGGCAGATGGTAGGGCTAGGGGTGGAGCTCTAGATCCTGTTCAAGGTGACAACATTTGTTGGCCAGTCCTATTCACTGTCTGTCGGAATGCAGTGTCGGGAAGGTTGGAGTGAAGAGATGTTACACCTCCTTGTGTCTCTGTTGTGAGTGCAGCCAGACCCAGTACGCTCTTTTGGAAGAAGCATTCTTTACACAAAGGTTGTGTCTGGGAAGGAGGCGCACCGAAGAACGACAAGTGCTCTCTACAGTGCCATTTGCAGGATCGAGCAAGCACACAGACTCAACGCTACTCCGAAGATGACGATCCAGCAACCCAGACATTAGAAACAAATATCAGAATTTAAAACTGAGAAGAAATGTAGGCAGGTCCATGTGCATACCACCACCAGGTAGCTTTACTTTTATTCACCAAGAAAAGAATCCACACTAATGACCCCTGCTTTGCAATGTGCTTAGTTCGGATGGCCTTCCCTCTCCCGTTACATTAAATTATTCTACATCTCACCCTAAATCTGGCTTTGCTTCAACAGATACACCATACTGAAGAGACCAGTGTTAAAGAAAGTAGCAACTGTGAAATAGAAATTAGGAAAATTATGTAAAGCGAGCAATTATTAGTGAAATCATACTTGCAATGCAGGGAAGCACACTTTATTTCATTCTATCGATGATTTGACGCCAATAATTCCGTCTCAATGTAATTTTTGTAAAAACAGTTCACCAGTAAACACTCA
Organism: Lissotriton vulgaris; assembly: GCF_964263255.1. Lineage (NCBI taxonomy): Eukaryota > Metazoa > Chordata > Amphibia > Caudata > Salamandridae > Lissotriton > Lissotriton vulgaris. Next base: position 129,555,869 of record NC_141700.1, read on the forward strand.
TATTGCGTTTAATCGCGCTAAGTTAACCCCTTCACTGCTGGCCCGTTTCCGCCCCGTGCGGTAAACAAACGAACAGGGGCGGGCCATGACGAACCCCAGCCGTCATCAGCACACGAGCACCGTAGTGCATGACGGCTGGGGTTCGTCATCAGCATGCAAGGGGTTAAGACAGACAGGTCAGCAAATATCGCTTTCAGTTGATGAACAAGGCCTGAAGACACAACTGCAATCCTGAAAGAGATAACAGAAATTATCCCAAAACAAAAAAAAATAGCTAACTGAACTTGTGGATCCAGAACAGAGGTCCAGGGAGCATCCTAATACAAGACAACTTTTCTGTTGGTAAACAGCCTTTACAACAATGTTTTTACCTCGTATCTTTACCACGCATTTTTTTAGCATGCATATTTTTACCGCAAATATGCATTTACAACACATGCCAATACCACATATTTAAGGTAAGTTGAAGGGTGTGAGGGTCTTTCCCCACAAATACATTGTTTTTAGATCTAAAAACAATGTGTGGTATTGGCATGCATTGTAAATGCATATTCACGGTATAAACATCTGCGCTAAAAAATGTGTGGCAAAGTATTTACCTGCGTTGTACCGTCGTACACCCCTTTTTGTTCACCCATATTTCACGACACAAGAATAAGCAAGCCCATTTACTTCTAGTTTTCACGTTTGTGCAAAAGCTTGCGCCAACCTTTAAAGGGTATAAACTTGCATAGTACATCCATGCACAAAGCAGTATTAAACTATTTCTCTAAATTAGCTGATACAATCAGCGTTCAATTTTCAGACACACTTAAATTACAACCCAGGTGATTTTCGCCAGGAAAGCATAAGGCAACTTGTACAAGAAAGGTGACATATCTAAGGCTATATTAAGCCATCTTCAACTCTCTCTGAAGTGCTGAAATCCTCTGTCTTGAAAACCCACCTATCAGAAAAACAAGCATTTGCAATGCAATAGGCCTCGCATTGGGAAAGTTTGAGCTATTGGTATTGTAAATGACACATTTTTTATTTATGTTTTGTTTTTGAAAATAGCAAAATTAATAGCTTTGTCATTTACAATGCCAATAGTTATAACTTTTGCAAAAGTGACACCTATAGCATTTGTAATGCAATATGTGTTGTATTTATGTGACTTACATGTATTAATATTACAAATAACAATGGCTTTTAATTTTTTAAATAATTAATACTTAAATAAAAGTTATTGTAATTTATAATGGCAATAGCTTAAACTTTTGTAAATAACTTTTGTGAAGATTATGTGCAATATTTTATTGTGACGAAAATCCAAGAACAAAAGTGAAATATTAACATCTTTTTGTTACATTTGTAATAAAGCATGAAATATTGAGAGAACATATTTGAACCAGGTGTTGTTGAATGGTTGCACAGATTGATGCTGTGGTGGCGCTGAGTAATGTTGTGATGGCGAACGAGTGATGCTGTGGCGTTCAGTGATGCTGTGGTAGCGCATAGTGATGTGGTGCCCCTGAGCGATGCTGTGGTGGTGCTGAGTGATGCTGTATGCTATGCTTTGTTTTGCTATCCTATATTTTGTTTTGTTATGCTATGCTATGTTTTGCTAGCTTATGCTTTGATTTGTTATACTATGCTATGATGTGTTTTGTTATGCTATGCTTTGTTATGCTATGCTATGTTTTGCTATGCTTTGCTTTGTTATGCTATGCTTTGCTTTGTTATGCTATGCTATGTTTTGTTATGCTATGTTATGTTTTGTTGTGTTTTAACACCTCAGCTGCTATGGAACGTCCAGCTCCAGTGCTGAACGTTCCATTGCGCAGGTGCAGTTGGAACGTCCAATGGCCGACGGCAGCACTCCCGAGGTAGTGGTGCCGTCGGCCGTTGGACGGGCGCAGCACTTATGAGGTTAATATGCTGTGGTTTGTTTTGCTATGCTATGTTTTGTTACGCTATGCTATGTTTTGTTGTGTTTAGTATGCTATTTTTTTCTATGCTATTATATGTTTTGTTTTGCTATGCTATCTTTTGTTGTGTTTTGTTAAGCTATGCTATGTTTTGTTGTGTTTTGCTATGTTTTGTTATGCTATGTGTTGTGTTTTGTTATGTTATGCTATGTTTTGTTATGCTATGCTATGTTTTTGTTTTGCTATCCTATGCTTTGTTTTGTTATGCTATGCTATATTTAGTTTTGCTATCCTATGCTTTGTTATGCTATGCTATGTTTTGTTGTGTTTTATTATGCTATGTTTTGTTGTCTGTTGCTATGTTTTGTTATGCTATGTTTTGTTGTCAGTCAGTCAAACAAGCTTTATTTCGACATAGTCATAAAAGCATTACAGATAAAAATGTGTTATATAAAAATAGAATTAGAATTTACACAGACATTTAATGCAATTTTTTAAAATTCAAAGTTCATTACAATATAAATTAGAAATCATCATGTTAAAATGCATCAAGTATTCAGGTAGAGAGTGCATTATCAAGAGCCTATCCCTTTTTGTTTCTAATAATCCAGGCTGTGTGCGTGGGGGTGTGGCTGACCGGAATACCAAGCGCGGAGGCCGTATTTAGTGGGCAATGTTTGATTTATTTCGTTACTTCGGTTCACAACAGGATGGTTATCGAGTGGCAATGTTCCACAAATTAAAGGTACAGCTCCTCGGGTGGAAGAAGGGTCCAGGTTCAGTAACGTTTTCAGCGGGCTCTCCGGGTCTTCAAGTCTTGGGGATGTCCTCGGAGGTACCGGGAGGGAAATAAAGAAAAGAAAGGAGCCGTTAGTCCTACCGGACTTCTCTCGTCGGATCCCTGTTACCAGCACCTGGGAGTGTGAGGGGTATGAAGACGAAAGTGAGGAGGGGACGGTAGGGTCGGGGAAGGTACAGACACAAGCGGGGTATCGAGAAGCAGAAGGGGTGTTGGGTGGTGGGACGTGAGGGTTCGAGGGTTTATTTACAAAGTGGAGGAGTGCTTCACAATATTTACACAGTGCTACGGGTGACGACGTGAGCCTAAAGGGGTTTACACTATACAGAACAAGTTATTTACACTGCACCTAACGTGCTATCAGGGTGGTTCCGTTTCACTCACCCGCTCCGCCGCAACTCTCCAGGTTGAGTTGCGGCCGCTCCCCAGCAACCTCCGGTGGACTCCACCAATCTTCGGACCAGTCTTCTTCCTCCTCGCTCGTCCTCTCCTTCGTCGCTCCGGTCGGGGCCTCCTGCCACAAGCTCAATCCGACGCTGGACTGTTTCCTGGTTCCGGTCTTTCTAGTGTCCGGGTCACGTGAGGGGGAGGTACTTCCGGGGTCGGGAGGTAGTGCTTCCGTGGTTTCGCCGTTCCGGATTGGGTCCTGGAACAGAGGACAGAGGGTTGGACATTTGGTGGGTTGGGCTGTTACTATGGACGCTCTGGCTGGGATCTCTGTCGTACGCGAAGGACTGCAGTAACGTGGAGCAAGCCGGGTATGTGAGGACGCCGCATCACACAGGCCCACCCTAAAAATTTCGCCACAGCTATATATATTACAGGGCTTGGGTTTGTACAGATGATTCTAGCAGCCACAGTTCCATTCCGTGTACCCAGCAGTTTAGCCATGGGTCGCAGCCAAACTCTGCGCGGAGCGGAGTAGGCCGGACACACAAAGAGTAGATGACGAACTGTTTCTTTGGGATCTAGGCACGATGGGCAAGAGGTACTTCCACCATTGGACCATCTGGATGTGAAAGATCTAACAGATATACTACCAATTCTCAGTTGGTAATAGAGCTTTCTATCCAGTGGCTTCGTTATGTCGTCCCAGAATGTCTCAAAGCGAGTCTCATCCTTGAACTCCATAAACACCCCCGTTAATGAAAGTGGGGGAATGGTCCTGAAGAGTTTCGAGGATATCATCTCCCAGTACAATCTCTTGATAGCCTTTTTCGAGGGAAATATAGCGTTGGTTGGGTCTTCCCATGTCTCCACCAGACCCAGCTCTCTGAGAACCGCTCTAATTCCAGAGAGCCATTTTATCTGATGAAAGACATCACTTTTAATAATGTCTAGAAGTCCCATGGCGAATATTTTCAGCTCCGGCGTTACCCATATTCGCCTCCAGTATAATACTGGGCGGAGGTTTGCAATAATCTCAATTGGTTTCATGCCAAGGTCCTGAAGAAGAGGGCCCATGGGGGTACTATGCGGCAACATGGCAAGGTTACGTAGGAACCTGTTTTCAGAGATAATTAGTTTACTTAGGTTCCCATGTCCCCACATCTCAACCCCATAAAGTGCTGCACTCACAGCCTTTGCATTATAAACCATGATTGCAGGGGCCATCGGTTTTGTCAGGGACCTGGCATGTTCGCGAGTCAGTGCCCCTGCAATTTGCCTATGTTTAAGGGTGGCTAAGTCAATCTGCTCATTCCATCGAAGATCATGCTGGATGATAACACCCAGATATGAAAACGATTTTACTTGCTTCAGGGGTAGGTTATTCATCAGCACCTTCCCTCTGAATGACCTATGTTGGTTAAAAGACATGAATTTGGATTTTAAAACATTAATTTCCAGTCCATGGTCAGTGCAATACGTTTCAAAGATCCCAAGTGCTTTTTGCAGGCCACTTGGGGTCTTAGAAATAATGAGACAGTCGTCGGCAAACATTAAGATTGGTATTTTGGCGCCTGCTAAGATTGGAGCATCAACGTTTGCCTCTATCAAGATCTTTGCCACATTATTAATGTAGAGGGAGAAGAGGGTAGGCGCTAACACGCAACCTTGGCGCACTCCTCTCTCTACCGGAAACTGACTTGTGACATGCCCAGGGGAGCCCCATCTTATCTGGGCGTAATTGTGCTCATGCAGTTTAATAATCAAGGAAAGAAGGGTGGGAGGCATGGCCATGTCATTCAGGACAAACCAAAGGTTTGACCGCGGAACAAGATCAAAGGCTGCCCTCAAATCAATGAAGGCAGGATACAGGCTACCCCCCCCCAGTTGAACAACCTTCCAAAGGAGCATGGCAAAGTGTAGGACTTGATCGACTGTGCTTATGCAGGCTCTAAATCCTGCTTGGAGGTGGGACAGGATGTTCATCTCACGCTCCAACTCGTGGACTTTGTTTAACACCAGTCTACCATAGATCGTCTGGATGGTGTCTATTAGACTGATCGGGCGATATTTGCTTGGGAGCGATTTGTCACCCTTTTTGAAAACGGGGATTATTTCCGCCCCTTTCCAGGATTCGGGTATTAAGGAACCACTGGCTATCATATTTGCCAGTCATAGTATATACTTCCCCCAGAGTTCTCTGTTATTTAGGAAGATGTCAGCCGGGACACCATCTATACCTGGCGCCCTTCCAGGGGTGATAGAGTCCAATGCATGTTGGATATCCATGATAGTAAATGCATCTTCCGCACAGGGGGTATACACAATCCCTTCTCTCTGTTCTGAGGGTAGTTCCAGCCCTTTGGCATATTGAGGCCTAAAATAAGTTACCCAATCATCCTGGGCTACCCAATTTTGGGGGTTTTCTGGGCGGGCTTTGCAACCCCATTTCAGCAAGTCCCAAAATTGCTTAGAATTCTTATAAGAACTAGCTTCCTTCAGCCCCTCCCATTTTTTTACATCCCAGGCGCGCTTAGATTTTTGAATGATAGTTTTGTACGCGCTCCTGGCTATGCGAACACTGGCACTGGATCCATTTTTAATTGCCTGCCCTAGATCCTGCCGTGCCTTTCTACATTCTTTGTTATACCACCTAGGAGATTTGTCGGTCATGATTTGGTTCGGGTTGTTTGGTTTAACAAATAGACCTTTTATTTGTGAAAAAAAGGTTTCGTGAACCTTATTTGCATTTTCTCTCTCTGGGGTAGAAGGCTCGGCATTGGTGCAGGCACTCATTTCCATAGTTGCTTTCTGTAAATTCTTTAAAATAAAGTCAATGTTTGACTGGCTTTGGGCAACTTTGTCCCACTTCAAGTGGCGCATGTCATTTGCCAGAAGGACGGCTTGCGAGCTTCCTTTACTTGAGTCCTCTATTTTCGCTGGGGCTTCCCAGTAGGAAAAAATCATGCATAGGGGGTTGTGTCACTCTCAAGGCGGTCAACAACCATCATATCCTCCAGATGGTGCCACAACTCGAGATGGACTAGTATATAGTCAATTCTGCTTACTCTGTTGCCACTCTTGAATGTGACAGCACCCACCCTATCTTTCGGAGTTCTACCATTTGCCACCCTTAATCCTTTGTTCAAACAGGTAGAGTTAATCTGGATCACCAGATCAGTCCACTTTTTCACTGGGTCCAATTCTAACTTTGGAACCCCCCACTGGCTATCTTGATCATCTACAAAATGAGAATCGCCACCCGACAAACAAAAGTTTACATTAAAATCTCCTGCAAGAATCAAACGTGAATGTGCAGAGAATTTTTCAATGAGGCCATCAAGTACAGCAAAGGTATCAGACTTCCGCTCCCCTGCGCTCCTGGCGTACACATTGTAAATGTCTAAGGGTTTGGCCCGGTTAAGTGTAATAGAGACAATCTGTATATCTTTGTGATTGGAAGTGAGCTCCTTTACGGTGATCCCAGAATCCTGTTTGACCCAAATAGTTAATCCCCCAGAGGGTCGTCCTCTATCGCTTTTTTCAGCAGTGACACTAAAGTTTAAAAACCCTGGGAAATGCTGTGGGTTAAGGAGCCATGTTTCAGGGAATATACAGATAGTAAACTGGCTGACAAACAAAGCCCATTCTGGACTTTACACCTTGGCACTCAGCCCTGCAATGTTCCATGACATGATGGAGCCGAATGTATCAAAATCTGTCACTATGCTTACATCAGGGTTCAGATTTAAGGGACTACCCTCCCCATTATACACCCCAGGATCTGGTATTACATGAGGTATTCCTATGGGGGTGTCCTGTGCAGCAATAGGGGTGTTTGATGATACATCGACACAATGTTTTGAAATAATGCCATCTAGCATTAGTCAATCGTTACATTCCAGGGATGACCCACCCACACCTACCCCCTGTGATTGAGTTCCCAATTCTTTTAGCCACTGTTGGGGGATCGATCTGCTTTGGATGGATGAGTGATCAGGGGAGCAGGACCTGAACTCCAGCAGTATCAGGTTTTGTGCCGTATTTACGTTTTTAAATGTGAGTTCAATACAGTCAGCTCCGTATCCTGGATGCGAAAGCCTGGTGGCCCTAGAAATCTCTTCCCTTATCACTGATCCGCATCCTCTGGTGTGTCTGATCCAATGGATAGCCTTATTTGTCAGGGAGTCTTTTGTTTCTGGGTCCTTGTCTGGGCTTATTTTTGGGACATTCACCATGTATACTTTGGATAGATCAGGGGGTGTAGGTCGAGGCAGGAAAGGACATCTGCCCGACCAGTTTTTAGGGGTATACCTAGGGGTATTGATAGGCCTAGAGTTGAGCTTTGCATACCCATTATTTTTTACTCTATCAGGAGATTTAGATTTGGGGATTTTCACAGGCAAGGGCTTCGCTAGCACCTCTGTACCTTTGTCTGCTTTACTAAGAGGCGTATGCGCTTTGGTCTGGATACTACCCCTAGGTTGCTGCGAAGCTATTGCCTTTTGTTTCTCCACAATACCAGTACTCGGCTGTTCTATAACTGGGTTACAATTGGGGCAAGTTTTCACATTAGTAATTACCTTGTGCACTTTGGAAGTTAAAATGTCAACTTTATCCTGCATCCAATGAATAAAGCTACATAAACGTTTCACAAGGCTGCATAACTCAGAAATGTCATTCCCAGTTCCAGAAATGGGTGTATATGAGTTTGCTTCTGGCCTCTGCCCTTGATAAGCATCTGATGGAGTTAGCTGAATCAAAGCGTCCCCGTTCTCCTTGTTAGAACAGTCAATGTCGGTAAGAGGTGAGTACCTATTTGAGCAGAATACAATTGGATCAAGCAGGCAAAGGGGTGAACTTTCTGCCTCTAAGTCTACTGTAGTTGACCTATTGTTTAAAGCTTCCCCTGTACCTTCGTCAATATTACGATTATTCTTTTTTTTCAGGAACATCCCAGGGACAACTGTCACACATCGTTTGCCATTTTTCTGCAGTAAGTCAATTAAATCATCCCCATTGGTCACTCTCGGGATATTCTCTGATGGTGGCTCAGATGTAAGAATAAGACTGCAATCTTCTATGAGTTCTTCAATGCGTGACATTACACAGTTCTCTCCTGCATGTTTGGGTACTTAAACAGCCTTCTTGGATTTTCTCCTTTTCACCCGGGTACTAATACCGTCAATAACACCCTCCATGCATTTTCTCTTCCCCATTGCAGTTATTCGTATTGAAACAGTACCTTAATAAGTGGTGGGGCGATGCAGATGTATATAGCGTGGCCCTGCCCTGCCTCCGACGGCCACAGACGGCCCACCCTCTGCCCGGGCTCTGCCCGGCGCCACCCGCACGCGTCCCGCGAGGCGGGAAATGTTCTGCGCTGTTATAGCGCTTGCAGGCGCAGCAGGAGCGTCACGGGAGCGCCGGGGTGCCGGGGCTGCTGGGGGATGGGGTCCCTCCGCCTCGGATGTTCCCGCTGTGGCCGTTCCCTTCACGGCTGTGATGTGCTCTTTGCAGGCCGTTCTCCTCACGGCTGGGCTGTTGCTGGAAGTCGGCCGTTCCCCTCACGGCAAGGTAAGGCAGATTCTTGTATTTGCTCCAACGATGGTCGCAAATCCTCTGTGCCTGTGGTTGAGGTTCCAGTAATTGGTAAAATGTCCAAGCTGGCTACCTGCTCAGCCGTGCTGATCCCGCTAAGCCTGCTGCTGCTGCCTCGTGTGGTGGAGAGAAGGCTCCGGAGCTTCCTACCTCTCCAGAGCTCTAGGGCGGCTGGCTCCTATTGCAGCAGCCTGGGGGAGTTTTGTTATGCTAAGCTTTGTTTTGTTTTGTTATGTTATGCTATGTTTTGTTCTGCAATGTTTTGTTGTGTTTTCTTATGCTATGATATGTTTTGTTATACTATGCTATGTTTTGTTTTGCTTTGTTATGTTATGCTTTGTTTTGTTATGCTATGTTTTGTTGTGTTTTGTTATGCTTTGCTTTGTTGTGTTGTGTTTTGCTATGCTATGTTTTGTTTTGTTATGCTATGTTTTGTTTTGTTTTGCTATCTTATGATTTGTTTTATTATGCTATGCTATGTTTTGCTATCCTATGCTTTTTTTGTTATGCTATGCTATGCTGTGTTTTGTTATGCTATGCTATGTTTTGTTATGCTATGCTGGTGAGGGTGTGTGAGGGTGAAGGGGGTGTGAGGGTTAGGGTGTGTGAGGGTGAGAGGGCTGTGAGGTTGAGGGGGTGTGAGGGGAGGGTGTGAGGGTGAGTGAGGGTGTGTGAGGGGGTGTGAGGGCGAGTGGGTGTGAGGGTGAGGGAGTGTGAGGGTGAGGGTGAGAAGGTGTGTGAGGGTGAGGGGGGTGAGGGTGTGTGAGGGGGAGTGAGGGTGAGGGGGTGTGAGGGTGAGTGAGGGTGAAAGGGTTGTGAGGGTGAGGGGTGAGGGTGAGTGAGGGTGTGTGAGGGTGAGGGTGGGTGAGGGGGTGTGAGGGTGAGGGTGGGTGAGGGGGGGTGAGGGTGAGGGGGGGTGAGGGGGTGTGAGGGTGAGGAGGTGTGAGGGTGAGGGCGTGTGAGGGTGAGGGGGTGTGAGTGTAAGGAGGAGTGTGGGTGAGGGGGTGTGAGTGTGAGGGGGGGTGTGAGGGGGAGGGGGTGTGAGGGTGTGGGGGTGAGGGGGTGTGAGGGAGGGTGATGGGGTGAGGGTGTCAGGGTGAGGGAGTGTGAGGGGGTGTGAGTGGTAGAGTGAGGGCAGTAGAGTGAGGGTGGTAGAGTGAGGGTGGTAAAGTGAGGGCAGCAGAGTGGTAGAGTGAGGCGGTAGAGTGAGGGCGGTAGAGTGGTAGAGTGAGGGCAGTAGAGTGAGGGCGGTAGAGTGGTAGAGTGAGGGCAGTAGAGTGAGGGCATGAGGGCGGTAGAGTGGTAGAGTGACGGCGGTAGAGTGGTAGAGTGAGGGCGGCAGAGTGGTAGAGTGAGGGCAGTAGAGTGGTAGAGTGAGGGCGGTAGAGTGAGGGTGTGATGGCAGTAGAGTGAGGGTGTGAGAGTGGTAGAGTGAGGGCGGTAGAGTGAGGGCGGTAGAGTGGTAGAGTGAGGGCGGTAGAGTGGTAGAGTAAGGGTGGTAGAGTGAGGGCAGTAGAGGAAAGGCAGTAGAGTGGTAGAGTGAGGGCGGTAGAGTGGTAGAATGAGGGTGGTAGAGTGATGGCCGTAGAGTGAGGGTGGTAGAGTGAAGGCGGTAGAGTGAGGGTGGTAGAGTGAGGGGGGTAGAGTGGTAGAGTGAGGGCGGTAGAGTAAGGGCGGTAGAGTGGTAGAGTGAGGGTGGTAAAATGGTAGAGTGAGGGTGGTAGAGTGAGAGCGGTAGAGTGAGGGTAGTAGAGGGAGGGCGGTAGAGTGGTAGAGTGAGGGCGGTAGAGCGGTAGAGTGAGGGAGGTGGAGCGGTAGAGTGAGGGAGGTGGAGCGGTAGAGTGAGGGTGGTAGAGTGGTAGAGTGAGGGCGGTAGAGTGGTAGAGTGAGGGCGGTTGAGTGGTAGAGTGAGGTTTTTTTTAAATAGTAAAAAGTTATTTGGGCTAATGATACCTATAGACCGTTAACTCATGACATTATGACCTCGGGTAAATTGTGCACTCTGAATATACTCACCTATTGTCACTTGTCCTATCGGGGCACAGCGCGTGCAGTTCTGGGTGGTAGGGAGGGTGCTGCGTGAGGCAGTATTAGGCATGTACAACATCCACAGAAACACCATGTCCGAACTCAAACATCTGCCAGGGGTGACGTCATGAGAGCAGGAGGCGCGGATAGATTGCATCCCTGCAGGCTGGGCTCGGTTACCTCCCAGGGTAGTGCGCAAGGGTGACATCTGTTTCCTGCCACCCACTCGGCCATCCTGGAATCCCCGCCCCACTGCTGCCACAGTTTATTTGGAAAGAGTATGTTTGTTTAGCGAGGTGAAGTCGTGTGTTTGTGTGTGTGTATGTGTATAACACAAGGGTGGCACGCGGCATGTGATGTAGAAGAGGGGCGTCGACAGATGGAAGAGGGTGGAGGGCGGAGAACAACAAAAATAAAAGATAGAGGTTGTGGGGGCAGATACGACGCGAAAACGAAAGAAAGAGCGAAGGGGTCACAGAGGAGGTATACTGAGGGAAAGAAAGAAAGAAAGAAAGAAAACTGTGAAAACTGGGTGAAAGGAAAGAATAGGTAAGGCAGAACTAAGACAACTGAGAAAGGGAGCACGGGGACAAAACAACAGTGAGTTACAATGGAGAACTAAGGAGAGAGCGAGAGAGGGAACACCGGTGATGGAAACTAAGGGAAACAAAGAAACAGGTAGAGAGAATGGAGAAGTTAGGGACAAAAGGGAATATACCCCGATGATGGAGGAAGAAGATGCAATAGAGAATGGACAGGCAAAGGAGGAGGGGGGACATGAGCTTGGGGGGGCATAACTGGGGGAGAGAAAAGATATGAAAACGGAAATAAACAAAAGAGCGCAAGCATCCCCTCGCTGTCATGGGTCCACTTGGCAGCTATGTCCAATGCTAGGTCAGCAACCAGTGAACCGGAGCCTTTCAGGTGCCACAAACATTTTCCTGTTTGTGAAAGCCTACAAAACATCACACGAGAGGGTCGAAGGTCATTTGCGTATTACCGAATCATGCACATGCACTGGTGTGAGATATCTGAGAAATATAGCTGTGCCCATCTGTAGGAAAATGCCCCTTTTTGCATGGTTATCCCCCACTTTTTGCTTGACATCGGATTCAACCTGACTTGATGTGCCATGGGTCCCTGCCAATCAGGCTCCAGGGCCTGTATTCTTTCCCAAAACTGTGCCTTTGTAACCCTAATTGGCATCTCTCTGGCCACATGTCGGTCCTTGTAAAAAGGTACCTGGATACCAAGGGCACTGTTACCAGGTAAGGCCTCTAAGGGCTGCAGCATCTATTGTGCCACCCTTTTAGGCCCTGTACCTTACCCACACACTGCCATTGCAGGCTGTGTGTTTTAATGCAGAGAAAAGTTAAGACTTGACATGACACACATCCCTGTATGCCATGCCTACAACCCACTGCCGGAGGCCTAGGGAAGCCACTTCTCTAGCAGGGTGCACTAGCCCTCAGGTAAGGCTACAGTGGCACGAGCCCTGTACCACTACAGTGTTTAAGTCAATTCTTAGACATTGTAAGTGTAGTAAAGCCATAAAGAGTATATGGTCTGAGAGTTGGTCATTACGAACGACACAGCTCCATAATGGCTTTACTAAAACCTGGGAAGTTTTGTCGCAAACCTCTTTGCACATTAAACCCACACTGATGCCAGTGTGGGATTTAATGTAAAATGCACTAAGAGGACATCTTAGAGATGCCCCCTGAGAAACGACCAGCCCTGGTTTGGTTCTTGAATGGGTGCAGCCATTTGGTGCCACCAGCCTGGTTTCTGGACCCTTTGGTAGAGAGCCTCTGCTTTCTTAGTCCAGAAACAAAGCTCATTCTGGGCTGAGGTGTCATGCCGCCTCCTACGGGATGTGCTTGGTCCACGAAGGGGAAGTTTCAAAGGCTTGCCGCCTTTGTGATCTGTCCCTGCCTTTTGCTGCCCCCAGAAATTAGCTCCCCTGGGGTGTGGAATTTATTAAAATATCTACTTGTCCAGGGGGCAAGTTGCTTCATAAATCTACTTGTCCTGTCACAAAATCCACTTGTCCCTTTGGTGCCATGTGGTTCGGCGACGGATTGTGGCAGCAATCTGATTGTATGGGAGCTCTTGTATAGCCTCTCTGATTGTGCCAGGGCTCATGCCGTGGTGGTTTTTGAATGCTAGCAATCCCTTTGTGTTGCCGCATTTCTGCGGATCTGCATGCTGGGACTGGGGGTAGTGGTGAGCGGTGGTTCCAGGGTTGGAATGCCCTTTGGGTCTGTGCAGATCTACTGACTTGCGTGTTTTAGGGTTTTTCAACAACTCTTCTCTAATCTTTTCCCATGCTGAGAAGTGTTGGAGATTTGCTCCTGACAGTAGCGGACGTAGACCTTCTTCAGAGTTGGGAAAAGAGTGGTTTATGGGAGGGTGACCTTGCAAACACTCAGGTTTTTGCATGAGCAAATCTACACATGCATATTTGCTCATGATAAACTGCAGTTCACAGATATTTTCTGGGAGTGCATTTCTTGCCCTACTTCTGTAGATTCTTGTGAATTCATGAAAGCCGTATAGCTGCACTTAATGTAAGGACATTTACCAGGGGTGCACTTTTGAGACTTTCTTTGGTAATAGGGGCCCTAGTTTGGTCTGGCGTTGACTACAACCTTTTGTGTTTGTTAAAATTCTCTCACCCTCTCTCTGTATTGGCTGGCGGCATTGGGCTCTTTCACGGGGAGTATGTTGGCGCACAGAGTGGTTTTGTTCAGTGACAGTAACTGATGTGGCAGGGTGTGCTTTTTTTAGACCAATTTTGTTTTGGCCAATGTTTGTTATAATGGAGAGGGCCCGGCAGCTCTCACATCAAGAAGGCTTTACACAATCCATGCCAAAACAAGTCACGTATTGGCAAAACTAGGGGGCTGACCACTAATTTCAGACCTACTGGCTTTGCCAATGCTTGCTTATTTTTCTCATGATCTTATTGAAGCTGGTTACACTGATTTTCCAATATGAGTGTTTTTGCGAAATACTAGCATGCATCAACACATTTTACTAAATGATGCTGCAAAGAAACTGTACCTGACATTTGACAGTAGTTTAGCAAAAAGTGTTTTTCCTACTTTCATTTTTTTAGGAACATTTGATTTTGAAAGCAAAGACATTAATCTTGCTCTCAAACGTCTGCAAATATTTGCATCTAATCAGAGAGCATTCTGGGAGCATTATGCATAGCCTCATATTGCTAAACTTTGAAACCGTGAGTACACATTTTTATACTGTAACCACTGTCAGTAGTGCAGTCAGAACTTACATTTACTTAGAGCGCTCACCCTAATAATAAAGGATTTAAATTAATGAACCATAAATACAAGTTTGAACCGCATTAACATAGGCACACAAATAATAACTTAACTTCAGGCAGTGCCCTGAGAAAACCAAACTAGGAGGAGAGGTGCTCCCACCAATGCCAACCCCACCTCTCAGATGGGGGAGGCGAGGTGAAGCACACATCTCAGTCCCCTCCATCTTGAAGATGAGGGGACCCAACCAATCAGGAAGAGGCTTATGTCCCCTTCCCACTGGAGAGTGGCATAACAGGGGTGTACTCACCCCAAGGAAAGGACGCATTGGTCCCAACCTGCACACCCCTATGTGAGAAGTTGGCCTGGCATATGATGTGCACTATTCTAGTGGGCACCTCGTACCAGTCCAAATGACCCTTATTGATGGTAGGTTTAAGACAACCTGTCATATAGTTAATGCTTTTCTATATACTGTGTTAAGTTAGCATGAGTTTATTAAATGTTTAAACAACATATTTTCCTTCGGCTTCAGTTTGCACACAGCACATAATTATTATTGTAGCTTTCAACCTAGACGAAAGATGTGATTTATTGAGAATAATATGTTATTGCTCTGATATCAGTCGTGCCTGGTACACTAGGTACACTGTCTGCACACTGAGATCTATAGCCTCTAAGAATAACCTAACACAAGGTTGCTGGGAGGCCTGATCCTCGCACCACATTAGACATAACACAAATAATGTTGCTGCCAACATTGGGCTCTACGCGGGTTTAAGATAGAGTTACTGAGAATGCAAAAACACACTTGATGGTGCTTCGCACGAAGAGAGTTGGTAGCTGATGATGTGATCTTCTTCTGCTGACATTTAGAGGTATGGGCCCGCCCTGCTAAAACCCAATGAGACCTTCTTAGATATAATATAGTATGCTAAATAGGGTGCGCGAAATATAGGTGATACAGATTTCTATAGATTTTTGCATTATAATATGCTATCACCGTTCGCTTACTATGGACTAGTGACTATGCTGATAACTCTGGTTTTTATAATATGTATGTTGGTATTATATAAGATACTGCGTTTGAGAACCTTGCATTGAAAAATAAATATTTCAAACTTGCACGTGTGTTCTTTTACTCCCCGTTGTGGTTTGAAATGATTATAGAGCGAAAGAGTGTTCATGTGTTCCACGATACCTGAGGTACCCTAAGTTCATGTTCTGGATTGTCTAAGTCATTGGGAGTTTGTTATGACCAATGAGACACTGTAGCTAGCTAGGTAAGGGGATTTCTGATACTAAGGTGAGTTTTGGGTCATCCTAATTCACCCATGTTCTAGATCTCTGTGCACAGTTCTGTGGGAGAACGGAAACCCTGCTACATGGCGCCCATACGTTGTTGGCCTTATATCATGACACTCGAGTAGTATATCATTCAAACCTTAACCCCTTCATTCCCGTTTCCGGAAAACGGCAGTGTCGGAAAAACCTACCTATTTTTGAAATAGGTCTTTTCAAGCCTGAATCTATCTAAAAACGGTTTCCTTGAATTACTACCCAGTTGTGCTACAAAGTAATCTTTGTTTTTTCACGTTCCTGTGCAGTCATGGCACAAGCCGTGGACATCCCGTGGCATAGTCGCATTGCGGTGCGTGATCATTTGCGGACTTATGATGTACCTGCTGAAGGCTTGGCTGTGGTTCTGGTGGTGAGTGTGGAACATGCTTACCCGTACGAACTGTTTTATTTGTGGGTGACATTTCCGGCAGTGGACGCAAATTCTGGTGTTTTCCACTCGTACACTGCGTCACCTGTACCTGCTGCATATGCTCCGTACAGAGCACAGAAAGTACCTATTGACGTTTGGCAGCATGGAGTTTGGTTTGGTGGCGCCCTACCACACTCCTTAACCGCTCCGAGGTTAGGTCCATTGTCCATTCCGGGCACAAATTGGCCCGCTTTGGCTGGATTTACACCTCATCCTAATCACGCCAAATGTAATATAGCGGACCTTAGGCGACTTCATGTAGTCGCCATTGCAGTGATTAGAGCCCTTGTGCATTACACAAGTCGTAATGTTCATGGGGGTGCCCCCAGAGGTGCGGCCCTTCCGGCAGGGCAGGCTGGTTTGAAAATCAGTCCTGTCATGGTGAATTCCGTTATGGGCAAGAAGCCCCTGGATAAGGATGATTTTCCATTCTGGCTTGCCGAGAAATTTGACCAGCTGGAGGCGGTGTTTCCTAATACGACTCCTGGTGAAAAACACCGGATTCTTACGCTTAGTTTACCGAAGGATTTGGCCCCTGAGCTTGTTGACTGTGAGACCTGGGGTAAGACTTTTGCGGCGGTCTATTCGAGGTGCTTTGGCTCCCCGTCTATGTCCAATCTGTCTACGGTCCTTAAACGTGTTCAAGATGATCACGGGCCGGAATCGGCTGTTGAGTTGGGTATGCGCCTATGTGGCTCCTTTGATGTGGTTTGCGATCTGATCCTTGCGAATGTCAAGGGGGATGCAGTGAACTTTCAGGTGGCTAACGCTTTAGCGCTGGTTCCCAATGCCGAGAAACCCCGACAGTTAGCGAGGATAATTGTGGCGGCTTATAAAACCGTAGGTCGCAATAGTAAGGGTAATAAGCCTTTTTCTACTAAGGAGAAGAAGCAGCCCCAGGGACAAGCTTCGGAAACTGAGGTTCAACCCAAGTCCAAGAAACAAAATTGGCCTAAAAAACAGAATCAGGGTAAGCAACAGCAATAACAACAGACACAGGTTTCACGCCCTGCGTCTCCGTTGCCTGCGCAGTCGGAACGTGTTTATGATTTGCGCGACCGCGCGATGATTAAGACACCTGAACGTTTTCAGGCTTCTGACCAATGCTCTCCTCGTTCCTTTCAGGACTCATCGGCTCCGTCAACCGGTGGTGGAGGGGGCGGCAGGGGCCGGGGTGGCCAGCAAGGACGTGGTCAGCCCCGCCCGCGCAACGGTGCAGACAAGCAGGAGGGCTCTACGCCTCAGAGACCACAGTTTGCCACGAAGAAAGTCGCAGCCTTGACAGCGCATCGATATGCCCCAGATTGTGAGAACGAGGCTTCGGAATCTGACTTGGGCTCTGACCTTGCTGGACAGCGCGGCGGAGATTACCATTGTGAGAGAGGCCCTCCGTCCACTACTGAAGGTGACAGCGACTGACACTTATGTTGTGATTGAAACAGCAGATACAAGAGTTGCTCCCCCTGATAGACTTTTTGAAATTGTCCTGTTAATTGAAGGTGACATACAAGGTACAGTTAAAGGGGTATTTTGGGAAAATCTTTCGTCTACATATGACATTTTGCTTTCAGAGGCTGACTGGCCCCCACCTTTTGTGCTCGCAGCTCCACGAGGGGAGGAGGTAATCCTCCCCAGTTTTGCGAACACAGTTTCGAGAGTGGAAGCGAGGCACTTTGCAGAAGAGTGGGCTCTGGCGCTTGCACCGGCTGTGTACCGTAATCAGTGTGGCTGGGATAAATTGCCCCCGAACCACGAGATTCCTTTACGGTCTCAGCCGCAGCCTCAACCTCAATATCCCATACGACGTGAAGCCAAAGCTTCGGTCGCAGCGATCCTTGAACAATTGGAATATCAAGGTGTAATTGAAACGTGTGCGTCACCGATGAATAACCCCCTTTTTACTGTAAACAAACCGGACGGCTCTTACCGTTTGGTTTTAGATTACCGGCATTTGAACTCGCATTGCCGTAACTGTGCAGTACAGAATACTCACGGCTCTGCCCTTGTAAATAGTCTTGTGCGTAAGCGGTTCAAAACCACGCTTGACATTTCCAATGGTTTTTATGCCCATTCATTGGACAGTCTTAGTTCCCAATGGACTTCTTTCACATGCGGCGGGGTCCAAAAAATATTTCGGTGTCTTCCAATGGGCTATAAGAATAGCCCTGGCGTATTTTCCGCACGCATTGTCTCTCTGTTGGAGGGGATCGACCCAGATGCTTGTTCCTATGTGGATGATATCTATCTCACAGACGGCGAACTTTGGGAGCATCTGTGTCGAGTGAACAGTATTATTTGTAACTTTGCAGACATGGGTTACAAGTTTAATTTTGCAAAATCGCACATTGCAGAATACACGGTGTTGTTTCTAGGCTATGAACTGACTAATGAAGGAAAGGGCTTGGCTCCTCACTTCCTGGAGAAGTGCGCTCAGTTGCGCTCTCCGACAACACTGAAAAAATTACAATCTTTACTGGGCTTTTTGAATTTCGGGAGGACATACATTCTGGAATATGCCCAGCGTATCAAGCCTTTGTATGCTTTGATACAACCATCTTTTTCCAAATCATGCTGGCTGCCTGAGCATTCAGCTATTCTGCAATCTTTGCAAGCTGATTTGCTCGCTTCTGAATACTTACAGACTCGTGATAACCAGACCAACCTGGTGATAAGAATTGTCCCGGGGACGGTAGGTTTCACGTACCTAACTTTTAATGAAGGAGATACAGTACCTATGGCTTACAAGTCACACTTGTACACTTCGGCTGAATTGCGTTTTTCCACTGTGGAGAAAGTTTTGACGGCTGTGCAGATGGCCATTCTTAAGGAACGTGCCCTGTCACAGGGAAAACGCATGTTGGTTGTTACCCCGTGTCCTGCCTTGGAGACAGTTACGAAAGCCAGTGTACCTAATTCTAAAGCTTTGCACCCTCGGTGGATTCAATGGGCTGCATCCTTGTCATCCCACGATGTCACGTTTATTTTTGACGCCACTTTACGGTCGCAGGAGTTCTTGCAGTATGAATTTGTTCATCCTGCTCCTTTAGCAATGCGGCCGTTGGAGGATTTCCATTGCATCATTTACACTGACGGTTCGGCGCAGGTTGCGCATGGCTCTAAACATGCCTACGTTTCCGCTTGCGCCATTGTGGTCGGTGCCATGATGAACGATGAGTTCAAGTCCAGTGTCGTGCACACGCAGACGCTTGGAGACTGCACCGCACAATTGGCTGAGCTTCGTGCTCTGATGCTTGCATTGGAGTACGCCGATCCGAGTGTGACGACTTTGGTCGTAAGTGACTCTTACTACTGTGTCCAGTCTTACAATGAGAACTTGTTCTTTTGGATTCAGAATGAATTTCGTGATTCCAAAGGTAGTACTATAAAACATAAAATGATCTGGGTCAGAGTGGCAGAACTCAAAGAGAAGTTGCCTCTCGTGTTTGTAATTCATACTCTTGGCCATCAGCGCGTGGGGGTCCACGCTGTCGGAAATTCGCTTGCTGATGAAGCAGCGAAGTCAGCAGTATCAAAATACTTAGTTGCAGCAGTCACGAGGTCCAAAAGTAAGCTAGATGATGACATCTTGGCAGCGGTTGCTGCTACTGAGAAGGGAAGTAAATATCCTGCGGGGTTCCCTTCTTAATACACATACCACTTAAGTCCCGATAAGGTTCCTTATGTGAAAATTCCTGAAGTTGGTGAACGTTTAATTCCCAACTCGGATCGCAGGGCTTCTTTGATTACAGCGGCTCATGAAAGTGTGGCGTCTGCGCATGCGGGCGTCTCAGCCACTGTAACACAGCTACAACAGAGGTTCTGGTGGCGGGGACTGTACAAACAGACGCGCGATTATGTTCTTCAATGTGACTTTTGCCAGCAGTTTAAGCCTTCAACTGCTGCGCGTCCGCCTCAGACACAGTTGTACATTTCTAATAAACCACTAGGGTGCGTTTATTTAGATCACTGCGGTCCTTTTTCTTCTGATACTGCTTATAAGTATATCTTAGTACCGGTTGATTCATGCACACGCTTTGTGTGGGTATGGCCCCATCGGAGCGCTGATTCACGGACTGTCATTAAGGATTTGCGAGTCTTTGTAGGGATTTTTGCCTGTGGTACCTTCCATTCGGACCAGGGTCCGGCTTTTGCCTCTAAGGCGTATAAGGATGCTATGGTTTCGTTGGGGGTTCAAGTCAAGTTTTCGTCTCCGTACAGACCCGAGGGAAATAGTGTAGTTGAACGAATGAACCGTGACTTAAAGCAATCTTTGACAGCTTGAGTTATAGGCACTGGCAGAAACTGGTTAGCCCACCTCAATGGCGTGCAGCGTGTGCTTAATAATTTCCCTAGAAGGTCTCTGGGTGGGCGGACCCCATACGAAATGCTCTTTGGTATCAAGATGTACGTCCCTGACCTCGACGGTCTAGACTGCAAGGCCCAGGCCACGGCCTTTGACGTAGATGAACATTGCAATGTTTTACAGGATCTACAAAAGACCAGAGACAGTCTAGCAAAGGAACATTTGCCCTCCACATCGGATGATGCGTTGCAGATCCCGGTAGTTGGCTGGCTACCCCAAGTTGGAGAACTGGTTCGAGAGAAGATCGATAACAAGAAAGAGTTTGGTCCCTCATATCGTGCACCGGTTTGAGTTCTTGGAGTGAAGGGCACAAGAACAGTCATATTTCCACCACTTCCAGGTCGTAAGGAAAACAGATTTATTTCTATTGACAATGTCAAGACACACAGGGTGGCCGATTCTTCATAGCATGACACCGGCTATATCCTGTCCTTCCATGGTGAGGCGTTCTGTGCTGGCTATTACTTCTGGTGCAGAACAGGAGGTGTCCCTCGAGATGCCTTCCATATCCAGTCCTTTATTAAATACTATTCCTGTTACTAACATTGATGAGCTGAACTACACCTATCCTGCTGACTTATCTATGCCAGATTTGCAGACTCGTTTGGCCGACCAGTCAAGATTCTCTTTTGACTCTGTTTCGGAACTTTCAAAGAAACCCTCAACTATTGCAAAATATGCCACCTTGTTTAAAAAACATTTTTTAATTCCCCCTTGGACATACATTTGGTTGATTCTATTTTCATTTTACCTTTTTATGTCAATTGGTTTTGTGTTTTATTTTTTCCGCCTGATCGATGGTCACTATGTTAAAGAAAGAACAGGAATTCGGTACCTTAATGGAACATTGGCCCCTCTTTCCTCTTCACATTCAGCACACAGACTGAAACGAAACTTGAATACAGTCAACATTACTGCTTGGCCTGTCCTTGATGGGATTGTGTGGGATGCGGTTAGATTTCAAATACATGGGCCCACTGAAGTGATTAATGTTCCGAATGTGCTTAGAGTAAACATGGGGGATGTGATTAAACAAAATATACGTTCTGATGATTGGAATATTCAGGCCGTAGAAGCATTATTCTCTGATTTGAAATACTATGCTGCCTTCGATGCTGAGGATCTGTATTTAGATTCTATTAATTATGGTGATTTGTTTTGTTTTCAACATTATGGTAATCATTTTTTACATAAGACAAATTCCAGGAGGGTTGCTGTAAATTACACACAGTGGGAACATTGCCCTGCTCCATTGGGAGGCAGCTCCAGTACATTTCTGAAAAAATATTCTTATTTTACGGATTTTAATCAATTAAATCCTGAGTCATTTTATTTTAAAATGACACAAAAGTCCATGTCCAAAGTTAGACTTACCGATACAAAATTGCTGTATTCGAAGTCCTTTCTAGACAGATTAGCTGTAGAAGGCTACGAGTTTTGGAAAGGAAGAATTGACCTTAAATCGGTTTGGGGTCCCAAAGATTGGCAGGTACAAGGCACTGAGGCTTTGCACCGAGCATGTCTCATCCCGAATCACATGTTGTTTCTAAATTCATCCATTTTCCAAACAACATGCTTTGGATTGGCTACTTCTAAAAAATTAAATACACCAATTATCCCCGAATTGGAAGAATATTCAGATTGGGGTAATTATACTGAATTGTCCATTCGTGAGTTACAAGCTCTTTTGCACAATTCATCCTTTAATATATCCAGTTTGGATCCAAAGGGTTGGCTGATGTGGCAAAGGAGTGCTGATTCTTGCCAACGTCGTTTTCTGGGTTTGACTGAAGGGTTCACACAAGTCAGACCTGATCCCCGTTTTGAAACTGATTATACTGTCACCACTTATTCTGTGGGGAAACTGTGTCAGACTTGGTTACAACATTCCACTTTAGCTGCAGTTAAACTACATCTGGCTCAGTTAACTGAAAACGTGGATTTGAATGATTTTATAAAAGGCCCAGCTAAGGGTAGGTCTAAACGGTGGATTTATGCTGTTTACAATGAAATTTGGAAATTTTCACAAATTGAGGCTGCTAAACGCCTAAGAGCGATTGACCAAGCAAATTTGGAAAAAGTGCTTGCAGTTGTCGATAACAGTATTAACATGCTTTCTTCCCGAATTTACACGTTGAACAATATTGTCTCTTCTGTGGTTGACATTGTAAATGATGAAGTGTCTGTATTGTACCATGGACAAAATCAATTGCGTTCTGTAATGCAGTTTGCATGGACACTACAGACTCTGAAAGCTGGTCGCGTTCCTTGGAGTTACATGAACGTATCATCCTTGTTTGCCCCGTTTAATTTGACAGACAAGCAGCGCATGCTTTCTATGCGAGATGCATCGTTTTCTATGTTGCATATTGAAAAGTTAGAATTTTTGCCCTTTTCTGTAGCTGAGGCAGCTGCTGCTACATGGCTTATCCATGGTGTTATTACTTTACCTTTTGCTTTATATAAATTTACTAATTGTATGCGATATATTGCAATAGGCCGATATGAACCACTAGGCAGTGCTTTCCTACATGAGGCGTGGTCTTTACCATACACATACAGATGCCTGAAGGATGGAATGGAAGTGAATCTGAATGGTGAAGAATGCACACACTCGCCTGACCGTTCATTAATACGCAGACACATCCAGTTGCATGGTTCTTGTAATCAGGACAGGCCTAATTTAGCCTGTGTTTTAAAAGGCACACTGGTTCCTGCAATAGTTCCCACATTTACTTTATTGACAAACGGTAGTTATTTACTTTTGAATAACGAGGAGTGTTGTGGGTTAATGGTCGGTATCGCCTATGTGGTTACTGTATCAGAACGTGTGGTGTGTTGCAAGAATGTGTTATATCCACCCACGCATGGGAATTCAGATGTTTCCATCTGGCCGCGCATCCAACCTTGAGAGCAGAGTTCAATGGTTTGAGCCGAATAAGGGCTCTTTTGTCTCAAAAAGAAGGGCCCTGAGCTCGGCCCGTGAAACTTATGTCCTTCACATAGCTAACACACGCACAGAGGTGCAGGCACTTTTAAATACTGACTTGCCATTTCATTTCTGCGAATTAGTACATCAGATCTTTAATGCCTCCTCCACGTCTGGCTTAGCTCATTTTTTTAAATTGGTTAGCAGTGGTCTCGTGACTACGTTTGAAAAGATTTTTGGTGTTATCCCAGCTTTCTTCCATTCAATATTTTCGAGCTTGTTTGGCGGATTTCCTGTTTTGCTGGCTTTAGCTGCAGGCGTTTTGGTGTTATTCTGCTTCCTAAAACATGGATGCCCATCCTGCGCAAGAAGCCGCTCAGCCCCTTCTGACCCTGTTTCGCAACCGGATGCTTGATTACTATGGCACCTTGCCGCTTGCGACCTTAAGTACGGCATTTGGATTATCGTTTCGATTTTCCTATTTCACATGTGTCCAGCCTGTGTTTCATTGCCTGAGCTGCGAATTTGACTGGGCCATTGATTTGTGTCTCTGCTTGCCGTTATCTCCTGAAGTCAATTTTAATCACCTGATGGGCCCCGTAGTTGCTCACGAGTTGATTTGTTCTGGCGAAAGGATTATGGCCTTGGCAGCGATGCATGGACTAATGGGTCAGTGGGACATCCCCGCAGTGGCGCATGAGTTTCTGGCACATAGCGTTCTTGAGAACCCACCGAGTTGTCCTCTGATGCTGCTAGAGGTTTCGGTGTTGGAGGAGCACGTATGTTCTTTCCCATTGCTTAATTGGATGGCTGAACTGTTTTCGGATGATGACAGTGATTTCATGTTGGAAGCTGTGGCTACCTATTTTGATATTCTATCCACCCATGAGTGGCTTTGGAGACTTTCACTATACGGGCACGTGACTTTTTAGTAATTCTGAATGGTGCCATTTTTCTTACGAACATTTTACATGATATGTTCTAGGCCTGGGATTTTATATTACGCCTCAAGTTCGAGATTTTTTTACATTTCTGTTTGGCCACTATGGGCATTCATACATATTTTTTATTGTTGATTTTTATATACATATACATACATTTAGCTTGGCTCAATATTATTGAACTCTGCTTTCATGTTATGCCTTTATTATATTATTGGCTTGTTTCTTGACCGTCCTCGGACCATTGGGGGGATGTCATATAGCTAATGCTTTTCTATATACTGTGTTAAGTTAGCATGAGTTTATTAAATGTTTAAACGACATATTTTCCTTCGGCTTCAGTTTGCACACGGCACATAATTATTATTGTAGCTTTCAACCTAGACGAAAGATGTGATTTATTGAGAATAATATGTTATTGCTCTGATATCAGTCGTGCCTGGTACACTTGGTACACTGTCTGCACACTGAGATCTATAGCCTCTAAGAATAACCTAACACAAGGTTGCTGGGAGGCCTGATCCTCGCACCTCATTAGTCATAACACAAATAATGTTGCTGCCAACATTGGGCTCTACGCGGGTTTAAGATAGAGTTACTGAGAATGCAAAAACACACTTGATGGTGCTTCGCACGAAGAGAGTTGGTAGCTGATGATGTGATCTTCTTCTGCTGACATTTAGAGGTATGGGCCCGCCCTGCTAAAACCCAATGAGACCTTCTTAGATATAATATAGTATGCTAAATAGGGTGCACGAAATATAGGTGATACAGATTTCTATAGATTTCTGCATTATAATATGCTATCACCGTTCGCTTACTATGGACTAGTGACTATGCTGATAACTCTGGTTTTTATAATATGTATGTTGGTATTATATAAGATACTGCGTTTGAGAACCTTGCATTGAAAAATAAATATTTCAAACTTGCACGTGTGTTCTTTTACTCCCCGTTGTGGTTTGAAATGATTATAGAGCGAAAGAGTGTTCATGTGTTCCACGATACCTGAGGTACCCTAAGTTCATGTTCTGGATTGTCATTGGGAGTTTGTTATGACCAATGAGACACTGTAGCCAGCTAGGTAAGGGGATTTCTGATACTAAGGTGAGTTTTGGGTCATCCTAATTCACCCAGGTTCTAGATCTCTGTGCACAGTTCTGTGGGAGAACGGAAACCCTGCTACAAACCTTTATAGAAAACTATCCTAGTGGTAGCTGTGGAGAGCAGCCTTCAGGCTAAATCTTGAAGGAATGTAAAGCAGCTTGTTGTACCAGTCTATAATCTCTTGAATGATCAAATGAAAGAGCACCACACCAGGTGTATATATAAAATATAATTATTTATTCTAAAACACACCCCTCTAGTCTCTTTATGAGGCTAGAGGCAAAAGTACAATACAAGAACTTAACTAGCACACAGTAAATTAGTACAGTATATGTTTTACCCGAGGGGTCTCTAAAACCATGTACTAAGAAAGTGGCATAAGAATCACGAGAGGGATAGAAGCTATGCCTAGGGCCTGTAGAACCGCTGGGGCAACCAGGAACCACCCAAGGTAGGGACGTGTGCAGTGTCTAAACACAGCTGCGAATCACCATTGACTTCTATGGCGAAAGTTAAAGTTACAAAGTTAAAGATTAGGGACACTTAGGAGTGGACTACAGTGGAACCCCTTCAGTACTGGACACTTCGAGAGTCAAGACCCACAGGAGCACCGAAGTACTCGTGTTACCTCACCCAGGGAAGCCGGGTGCAGAGGTGTCTTTTCGTGTCTGGTTTCGTCGTCGTTTCCAATGGAGAACTGCAAAGAAGTGCTGCAGGTGACCAGGAGAAAAGAGTCCCGATGGATCCAAGGGTGGATCGGAGATCTGAAGAACCTGAAAGCAGAGGGGACAGAGTCTGGAGCACTAGCCATTGACCAGGATGGCTAAAAGAAGATGCCAGCCAATGTCGGGTGCTTTAAGGTGATGTAGTGGAAGCTTGACTCTTCAGCCACGAGGGTCAGGAGGCGTTGACGACAACCAGGAGCTGGATTCGAGCTGTCCCATGTCGGATGTCGAGTGCTGCAGTGTCGGTATCCGGATTGGACCCAACAAGCCTTGGCAACAGTAACCCACCAAAGTGACAAGATTGGCTTCTGAGCAGACCTGCAAGGTCTGAGGGACTCACCCTTTGGAAGAGAGTCAGGGCACATCTGGAGCAACCAGGAAAGCCCAAGAAACAAAGGATTGTTTTTCGTGGGGACCCATCAGTCGACGGACTAGGGATCGCGAAGGAGCCATGAGCGGAAATGGTAAGAGTGGGCCCACAGAACACTCGTGGAGTGTAGGCCCACAATCTTCGATACAAAAGGTGCTCAGGGCCTGGACTACAAGTTGCCCAATGCACAACTTCGGGAAAGCTCGGGAAGTCGATGCACTAGAAAATGTGCAGGATGTCCATGAGTTCCGGTGCCATGTCTCTCGTGATAGCTACAGGTCTCAGCTTCGCTGGGGACTCGTGTCAGCCTCGGAGATGTCTGGAAGTCCGTGTCCTGTGTCGCAGATTCTTCGGGATCCGGCGGGAGCCTCGAAAATGCAGACCGGCAAGATGCTTCTTTGGTGCCTGTTTGAACAGGGGAGTCACTCCTTGACCCCAAGGGAGATTTCTTCCATCTTCCAGTCGATATGGAATGTCGAAGGTCAATATTTATGTTTCAGAGTTTCGTTCAGGGTAATCTAAAGTCCTAGGGACTGGGTTCCTATACTTATACCAAGTTTAGGGTCTGGACTAACTTAAAGGTCCCACTTATGGGAGGACCTGGGGAGGGGATGGTTACACCCTTTCCCCTTTATCCAGTTTCGCGCCAGAGCTGGGGCTGGGTGCCCCAGCAACCGGTTGACCTGGGAAATGCACGGGGACACCTTGTGTGCCTCAAGCACTGTTTGAAAAGGATTCACTGATTGCAACCCACCCTGCCCCAATACACTAAAGCCTGTCTGGGAAGGTGCTGGCACCTCCCTGGACAGGAAGCCTATTTTCCAGGCCTCCCCTGCTGGAGTTTCGTTCAGCAGCAGGAGGTCAGATTCGCGTCTATGGCAGCAGCATCCATTTTGTGATGCTGGGGCTCTTTAAAACTATTACCGGGAAAGTGAGCGAGTACATGTCTTCTTACTCTAGAAGGGTGGAATGCTACCCCCTCCGCCAGAACTGGCGGGGGGGGAGGGGGAGTATTCCAAAGTGTTTGACACCAAACACGACATGTTTTGATAAAGCCAAACCAAAGTTAGCATTAACCGCGAGGATTATAATGCACTTAAGAGTATATGGTATGGCTCTATCACAGAACAGCTATAAGGAAGGGATTCCGAAAGCTGCAGAGGGGCTCAGCTCATGCTAGGGCACCCTCTCACACAAAACCAAGCACTCTGCCTTCAGGATTGTCAAGGTCTGCCATAGGAGTGACTTATAGGTTAATATGTGTCTGTTTTAAATGGTAGATGTAGGTATACTAAATCTCAGTAAGGGGTGCTTACACCATCTTATCCAGGCTGCAAGTGCAGACCTGTGGTGCCATTTTTGAAGGCTTCCCAGGGGTGGCATAATGCATGTGTCGCGATCCTCCAGGCTAACAAGATAAGGCAGGGGCGCACACCACATATAATACTACCATGCCTGCATGGACAGCGATACAAACGCTATGGGAGCCCGCTGCTCTACATTCCCCAGCAGGCAGTTGGTTCTCGCAAAGCAGTCAGGAAACCTTCCTCGGCGACCCGCCCGCTATTTAAGCACTTCCGGGGCAAGAGGACGGTGCTTGTCAATCTCGCCCCTTTCTCGTGGTTGCGCGGACGCTTTCCTTCCCGCTGGATGCCTTCTTTCACCGAGTTAATGCCTGCATGAGGACTTCAATAGACTGCCGTTGCGCTTTAGGGGCCGCCGCGATCTCAGAGGCAGCTGCCTTCCGTCACCCGCTGGTTTAACAGTACGGAGCAGAGGACTTCCCATGAGACATTTCTACCTTCCGCATTAAATTCTATACACATAGCGCCTCCTGGCCGGGCGGCGTCAGGTACCCTGCCAAAATCGGAAACGACACGAGAAGCAACGTTGCGCTTCTCTAAATACTGATTGCCTCATTTATGTTGGGTACTTTCTTTAACATTGTTTTTTGAACGTGCTGCTCGGACAGCGCATAATCTTATCAGTTCCCCAGTGTTTTTTCCAAATGGTAGGGGCTGACTGCAAGTAGCAGTGCAAAGACAACTGTAGTATACTTTTGGTGATTTCCACCTGCCTATTAGCTGTATCTTGAACAGCGTGGAGTAACATTCCTTGTATCGCCTTTGAATACAGGCTAGTGTACAGTGACTCTGTAATTTACGTTCAGTTTCTTCTTCATTTTTTGACATTTTCATACCTGCCGGTAATTGGAGCTATCTGATATTGAGGAATTAATTGCTATTGTATGTGGTGTGACATTAGTCAGTACTCTTCATATGTTTCTCTTGTCCTTTTTTGCATTACCTGCAGAGCATTCTGTAAGCATCCTTAGACCAGACCAGAGAAGCCAGGATTCTTCGGCAGGATTTTATTATTTTGTCCCCTTCCCTTTTCCCCGGGGTGCTATCTTCCATAGCTGTGTTACAAATACACTGTGGGGAGTAGTGCTCAGGCAAAGAGGGAGGATTCTATGCACGACATCGTCCCCGCCGGCTGCTAGGTGGAAGTTAGTGGTGAAAATTCTTCACTCTTGCGCTGCTGACAATCCTGACAGCATGCTTCAGCCCCTGGTAGGCCTCTGGGGTACCTATGCCCTTGGTACCTAAGGTACCATATACTAGGGACTCACAAGGGTAACCCAGTAACCAATCTGAAGTGTACCTAATGTACATGCAATCAATTTAAAGATAGAACAGCTAGGCTGGGGTCCGATGAGCAGGGCCCCAGTTAGACTAAAGTCGATAAAGCATTGAAACACAGCAAAAGGTCGTGGTAACCATAGGAAGCAGATCCCACTCTCCTACACCCTAAATCTAGTATTTAGGGGCCACCCTGAACCTTGCCTCATCCGATTTGAGGAAGAAAGAAGAAAGACCGAAGAGCCGCGCTGACCCAGGAAGAAGAGGACACCTACTGCTTTGGGCTCAGCCCTACCGGCCTGTCCCGTCTCCCACCTGTCTTTAGTGAAGAACCCGGCATGTCCAGCAGCTCCCCAGAGTACCTGCCCTGTTCTCACCTTACAGACTGTCTCCCGTGAGCACCGCATTTGCTCAACAAAGACTCCAAGAACAGAATCCAGATTCCGGTGACTCCGTGATTCTGCACCACTCTGCACCCAACGCCCATGGCCCGAGTGGCCCAATACCAAGAGTAGGTCTCCCCAGTGATCCTGACCTGGGATCTGGTGATCACCAACTCACCACAAGACGACGCCTGCAGCCTCAACCTGAAGGGTCCCCCTGATCACAACCAGAGCTGGTAAGAAAACCCAACGCTAGAAGACACGACTGTACCCGATGCCCCACGGCCTTGACGGGTCCAACCGAATGTGTCCAGGCATCCCTCAAGAATTAAACTTACCTCTCCAGCAGGAGGTTGGCTTCTGGAAGCCTCCCCGTCCGAGCCTGCAGCAACTTTGCCAAACCAAAGGTCTCCATTGAAAATTGCAGGGTCCCAGACATCGGCTTAGCACCCTTCACCTGGCTGGGAAGCCTCCCCGTCCGAGCCTGCAGCAACTTTGCCGAACCAAAGGTCTCCATTGAAAATTGCAGGGTCCCAGACATCGGCTTAGCACCCTTCACCTGGCTGCTCCTGTGCCGCTGGTGGTGCAGCTCTTGTGCTGATTGTTGTCCCCTGCAGTGCTGACCTTAACCCGTGGAGCTTTGTTCCCACACCCAAATGGCCTTGTCATAAGCAGTCCCTAACCGAAGGCCTCCTTAGCCCCCTTGGCTAACATTGGGCCCCGCACTCTGCACCCAGCCGCCCCACTGCCGCTGGTGGTGCAACTCAAGTGCCAACCTAGACCTTAAGGAACCTTAGTCCTAATCCCCAAAACTCCCACTTGTAAGACGTTTACTTACGTGTGAAACCGATAACCATTTTTCTCCCATAGTAACCCATGTTATAAAAGTTTGGGCCTAAAATGTTCTAAGTGTTGAACTGTTGTTTCTATGGGGAAACAGTAACTTTCCTTCAAGCCAAGAAAAGTCTTACTTACCTTGTATTGTGAGATCCTTATGTGTGGTATTTAGGCATACCACCCCCAGTACTCAAAGTAGTCTATAAGTAACTAAACAGTATTTTAAAAGTAATTATTGTGTAATGTAAACTTCTTTTTGAATCTATACCAACCTATAACTATTGCAAATTCAACCACAACTGCATTTCCTTGTACGCCTTGCATTTGAGAGCATATTTTACTTACCTGTGCCAAGTCCTGCTTGGTTCTAAAAATAAAACATAAGTATACCTTTTTTATACTTACCCAATTGGTCTGGATTCAGTCTTTGAGTGTGTGCCATCAGTCATCATTGAGTGAATACAATAAGGGCAATATGAGGCTAGAGACGGCTCCCTTGGATCGAGTAAAGTCCTTTGATTGCTTGGGAGTAAGATTGTCTGATAAGATATCTTGGGCACAACAGATAAGGAAAAGTAAATCTATCTTACTCCAAAGGGCTATGGCCATTGGGATGAAATACAAAGCCACCCCCAGCAGAGCAATATCCCCAGCCCTGGAAGTATAGATAGCCATGGCCGTATCAGGGGCAGTGTATGGCGCAGAGCTCAGGGGGTTGACAGACCTAAGATCACTCAGTAGTGCAGAACATCATTTTATCATGTCCCTTTTTAATCTGCCTTGTAGCACCCCACTTACCCCACTTTGATTTGACTTGGGACTAAAAAGAGTTGATCATGTTGTTTTATTAAAACCTTGAATGCACTGGGGTTGAGTCTGGAACACCCCTGAACTTGTTATCTACAGAACAACCCTGGAGGAGATTATCAGCCTGGGCAAGAAACTCTATATTCCACCATGACTAAAGAAGATATAGCTTTTTTGAGAGGCTCTTAAGATGGATGAGGTGTGGTTGCAACCAGACAAATTAACAAAGGGCCCAATAGCTATTTGGGGTAGTTTGCGCTTAGGCCTCTGTAACTTTTTGACCACATAAGGTATCCACACCAAATTTGCGTCCTTTTTTTCCAAAATCATGGGGATTCTAAAGGTACCCAGCGTCTGTTGTTTCCCCTGGTTGGGACCCAGAAATTAGCCAAAATACAGCGACTTTTTATTTTTGTGGGAAAAATGGAAAAAAAGTGCTGCAAATGAAAGCGTCTGTTTTTTCCCTGCAAATGGTATCAACAGAGGGTTTGTGGAACTAAATTCCTAATTTTCCCAGCTTTCAGGAACTGACAGACTTTTGTCAGAAAACCAAAATATTTTACACAGCTTTGGCATTTTACTGGAACATAGCCTATTTCTGCTTTTTTTGTGCTTTCAACCTTCTTCCAATTAATGGTAGAAATGGGTATGAAAGTAATAATGGATCCTGGAAAGCTATACATTTTAGAAATGTAGACACATTTTTTAACTCAGCAAGGGGTCATTTGTGTAGACCCTTGAAGGTTTCTTTATAGACACTAACAGTTAAAAATAGTAATAACTGAAAATGAGTTGAAAAAAACAGCCATTTGTGCCAACGTTTTCACCTGTAACTTCTAATTATGACAGATGTTTGAAAGCAATATACAGTTACATCCGCTGGACCTTTCTGGTTGTGGGGATATATAGAACTTGTAGGTACACCAAGAATCTGACGAACCCAGAGCTAATAACTGAGCAGCGTCTTGCAATGGTTTTTTATTATGTACTGGGTATATAGCAATTCATTTGGGAAATGATATACAGTGAAAAAACAGGATGAAAGACACCTATGTATTTCTGAAATTGGAACAAAATATAGAGTTCATAAACAGTAGCTATTTGCATATTTCCGAAATTGTGAGTACCCATACTTGCATGAGAATTATAGGACATTTTTCAAAGTGACTTCTTTTTTACACATAGTCTTACATTTGGAAGGCAGAAATGCATCAAAAGTCAATTGGTAATAACAGTTGGTCTATAATTCTGTGTTACCCTAAGTCTCCCGATAAAAATGGTACCTCACTTGTGTGGGTAGGCCTAGTGCCCGCGACAGGACACGGCTCAAAAGGCAACGTGGACACACTCTATTTTTATAGTGAAAACTGACCCTTTTTTTGCAAAGTGCCTAGCTGTAAATTTTGAACCCTAGTTGTGTCGGCACCTAGGGAAACTTAGCAAACCTATACATTTTTTAAAGCTAAACACCCAGGGAAATCCAGGATGGGGTGACTTGACTGGCTCTCACCAGGTTCTGTTACCCAGAATCCCTTGCAAACCTCAAACTTAGTAAAAAAAAAAAAGAAAATCCTCACATTTCTGTGGTGAAAAGTTCTGGAATCTGCGTGGATCCACAAAATTCCACCCACCCGCTTTCCCCAAAGTCTTCAGAGAAAAATGGCACCTCACTTGTGTGGGTAGGCCTAGTGCCCGCAACAGGAAACAACCCAAAACGCAACATGGACAAACCACATTTTCACAGTAAACACAGACCCTTTTTTGCAACATGCCTAGATGAAGATTTTGAACCCTAGCTCTTCATGCACCCTATACAAACCTATAGATTTTTGAAAACTAGACACCCAAGGAAATACAGAGTGTGGTGACTTCTCCGGCTCTCACCAGGTTCTATTACCCAGAATCCCTTGCAAACCTCAAACTTTGTCAAAAAACACATTGGGAGAGGTACTGGGAACAGAATATAAAATGAAGCAAAAGATGAGAACAAACTCATAAAATAATGAAAACAGGCTATTTATCACTTCTAAGATGGCGCTACCAATAGAAGGTGGGGCAGGGCAGGTGGAGCCAGGCAATTCCTAAAAACGCCGCAGACAGACTAGCTCTCTCGGTGACTACAAGGACACAAAAAGTGACCAGACAGATAAGGATGTCAATCCTACTCACAGTTGCTCGACAGAGCTACGCGGACGTGCTCTGGAAGTCCTCATATAGCCCTGCATATATGGGGGAGTGATTACACACCAGCGCTAATCTCGCTCTACGAACAGGTGGGCAACCAAAACAAGAGACGTACCTGTTGCCCAGCACCCTACTTACCCTACACAGGCTCCCTTGTGTTGGAAAGGTACTGGGAACAGAATATAAAATAAAGCAAAAAATGAGAACAACTCATAAAACAATTAAAAATGGGCTATATGAGGACTTCCACAGCACGTTTGCGACGCTGGCGTGCCAAAGGCGCACCAAAGGCAAGCTCGTCCGCGCCTAGCGCCAGAACCCCTTCCAGTTTTGCCGCAGATTGGAGGAATGGAATTTCATTCTCAAGTAAGGAACTTGACTTAAATAAACGGGACTTCAATTGCAAATGTTTTAACCTGCTAGCCCTCTGCCAGGGCCTGGAGGGAACCTGTAATAACTGTGGTGTCCAGCTTCCCGGCCCTTTCTCCTTGCTAACTTCCTTGATCCTAGCTTGAAATCATCTGGACAACATGACTCTAAGGATATAATCTGCATCCTAGTCAACAACCATTCCTTAGTAAAACACGCTTTCGATGTAGCAGAACTCATTGATTCTCACAATTTGACATCCGGTTTATTACGGAAACCTGGGCTACTAACACCTAAATGCCTGAACATCTCACAGCTCCGCCTCCCAAATATCGTCTGCATAGGCAAGACCGTCCACTATAAAGAAGAGGGGGACTGGCTGTCACTTATCGGGAGAATCTTAGGGCTAACAATACTACATACAGGCTAAAGACTAGGAAGCACTGTCTTTCAAATTAGGCATCACTAATAAACATACCTTTAGGGGTTCACTTATCTACCGCCCGCGTGGTCCTAAACCCGGCTTCCTAAGCTCTATCAGCTCACTACTTGAGGCGGACATTTGTAATGCTAATTTTACGGTCCTCTGTGATTTTAACTTTCACTTAGGACAAGATCATGACAAAGATACTGTCTCCTTACTAGAAATCATGGATGCTTTTGACCTTAAACTTCTTAGCACGGATTCCAAACACAGCCGAGGTCACACGCTTGATGCACTATTTTCTAATAACAATGATCTCTCTAGTCTCAAAGTGGTCCCTCTGGCCTGGCCTGATCACTGAGCCATTTTTGTTTACGATTAACTTCTCTGCAGTTAACACAGCCCCGAATAAGAGGATTATGTCAGCTCAGCATAGAGCCTGGGCAAAAGTTGATCAAAATCAAGAGCAGTTACTGATTTCATCAACCCCACCCCCCCTCTGCTGTTGACAATCTGGAGCTCACAGCAGTGTCTTATTCCACCTGGCTCAATTCTGCCTTCTCTCAGTTAGTCCCTATAAAAAAAGTGGGCCAAGGCAGGATCCGGCCGTCCGCCCACTGGTTCTCAAATGCCCTAAGGCTTGAAAAACAATGCTGCAGACGCCTACAGAGGAAATGGAGAGTCCAATTTGACTTCCATGAGAGAGAAACTTATAAACTCTCTCTAACTAAATATAAATCCCACTTGGTAACAGAAAAGGCAGCTTACTTCTCGTCGCAAATTGAATCGGCTAAAAACTCAGCTAAAGAACTCTATCAAGTCATCATTTACCAGAGTGTCTCTAATGGAACAAACTTTTCTACAAGTAACCATCGGTTTAGGGCTGACTTCTTGGCCTACTGCTGGATAATATGCCAGTGCTTTTGTAATGCTTTCCAAACATTGTGTTGCTTATTACAGGTGGTGATGAATCTGCACTTAGTGTCTACTTTCTGTTTTTGTGTTTGATGCTTGAACAGGAGTTTCTCTGTCTTTTGTGATGCAACTCTGGTTTTCGCTCTGTTGGGTGTGTCTTCACTGTAACCCCTGACTTTTAGTCAAACAACCGTGCTCTTCTGTGTACATTCAAAGGCTTCACTAGAGCTAAAGATTAATTTTTCTCTCAATAGCACACCATATGGTATGCTACTTTTCAATGCTGCCAAGTGGAAACTCATAGCATGTAGGGTGGTATTCCCTGCTGTCTCTTTCCTGTAAACTGTGTATGTTATCTGTGATTCAACTACTTCCAACCTTACATCTAGGAAATCAATGCTGGAGTCACATATATGACTAGTGAATGTCAAGTTGTGGTTGTTAATGTTAATTTGCCTAACAAACTCATCAGCTGTTTCTCTGTCCCCTTTCCAAAGTAAAAAGAGGTCGTCAATATATCTTACCTCTACCACTATGTGTGGGAACCATTTCTGTAGTTCTGTGCCATGTAGTACCTGCTCTTCCCAAAGGCCCGTATGTAAATTTGTATTGCTGGGGGCAAAGCAGGTTCCCATTGCTGTCCCTTGTATTTTCTGAAATAGCTCATTGTTGAACAAAAAGATATTATTGGTAAGACACTATTGTATCATTAGTATCAACATCTCATTGTACCTTTGAAATCTAACTGGCCTAGATCTCAAAAAATATTTCACTGCTCTTAAACCGTCTGTGTGTCTTATACTTATGTAAAGTGAGGTCACATCTAAACAAATCATTAAGAAATCTTTCTCCCATTGTACATTAAATACTTTTCTCAAGAAATCAGTAGTAACTTTGATATATGATGGCAAACTCATTACAAAAGGTTGTAGGAAATAATCCACATACTTGGACACATTTTCAAACAAACTTCCAATTGCAGATATGATTGGCCTTCCTGGAGGGAAATCTTCGTTTTATGGATTTTAGGTATTGAATACAATATTGGTAATTTAGGTTTTGACACTTAGAAAATTGTATTCATCAGTACTTAACAATTCCGCATCCCGCCACCCTTTCAATTCTGTGTAAAACATCTCTTTCAAGCTATTATATTCTGTCTGAGCGATCCTTGGGTAACATGTGACATCATTCAACTGTGAGTATGCTTCTTTCAAGTACATATCGTTGGGCCAGAGAACCACGTTACCCACTTCATCAGAGCTCCTGACAACACATAAACTATTGTCGGATGACAATTGTTCCATTGCTTTCCAGAACTTCAATTTCCAAGGTGTTGTTATATTACCATGTATGTATACCCATGTCCTTCGTTTTTTTAAATTCTTGAATCATGTTCTCTGTGAATGTATCTATGCTGTTGTGGCATATTTGGTGTGAATTGAAACTGATGTCTGAAAGGGGTATCAGCCTCCTCCTCCCCCAGTAATTTTTATTCACTTAGTAGGTCCAAGTCAGTATGGTCCAACACACCACCCTCCTCTCCACTTCTAGTTCCAAAAGATCTTTCATCAGTTCTGCATCTGAGGACAACAAATTACTATGTAGGTGTGTATTAGTTTTTTCTTCACACTTTTATGCTGGGTTTAGAAAAACTTTTTACGTTTCATCTTACATGTGAATATATACAAATCGAATCTGCTCTGTTCATAGTTGAATTGTGCACGTGGTGGTGGCGGCAGAAAAATGGTTAAAGTGACATTATATTTACATATGGTAATAAGATCTAGAAAATCCCTGAAAAAAATAAAGCTTAAAGTATCATTACGGTTATTTTCTGAAATAAGTCAAAAACAAAAGCTCACTATAATCAATATTGAAAATAAAATTAAAAGTGGCCAACAATGCTCATTTTGCACCCTTCCTTACATGTTCAAACCTTTCTATGTATAGAAGGCTTTATAATTTGGCAGTTTTGTCGTCGACCACCAGTAGGAGCATTTTTATCAGATGTGATTTTTGACAGAGAGTGCAAATTCTTGAGCTGCACCTTCTACGTCTAGTAGTGAAAGCCGTCGTAGTCAGCCATCAAGTTTGAGTTAAGGTCGTGATAGTTCTGGCACGTGGGTGTTGGTCCTTTTAGGGCTCTATAGCCCTGATTGCGTGTGTTCACACTTCACCTGCTCCGCTGATGGTTGATGAGTTCAAGGCTGCCTATACAAGTATCAGGAATTCCACAAATTTACATCACATTATTGGATCCCTTGAATTAAAGCAGTATACAACTGCGACCCTTCATGCCCGTATGCTGCTTTCTACGAAGGCCTGGAGCAGAAGCAACCGCCTACTTTTCATTAGACCTCACATATTACATCACTCATGACATGTTAATTAAAATCATTAAAGACATCACTGCCTGATCTGAATGGCCTGGTGTGCTGCCACTGAACCTCCTGTCTGCTCAGCGTGGGGAGCATGCTGCCCCTGTCCCTCCACCCTGCCTTCCACCATCCAAGTCGATGCCCCTATCTCCTCCCTCCTGCCCTGTATGGTCCGTTGTGTTGCCACTCCCTCCCGCCATGCATGGCCTGTTCTGCTGTCACTGCCCACCCTGCGTGACCAGCTTGCTACCCCTGCTCCTTCTCCCTTCCGTCTGCTATCTAAGGGCGGCCCCTACCCCCTCCCTTCTGCCCTCCACGGTCCTTTGTGCATGCGCCTGCCACCTCTCCACTTCCCACCATTGTCCGTGGGGCTGCCACTAACCCTTCCACCTGCCATACCTGGTCTGTTGTGCTGCCACTGCTTCTCCCACTTGCCCTGTGTGGTCAGCTTGCTGTCCCTGGCCCCCTCCCGCCTTCCGTCATCGGATTTCCATTGCCCCATCATCCCAAGATACCTGTGTTTGTTATATTTCTCTATGTTAGTATTTAAGTAGTACGATTCTGACCCACACACAGGACCACAGTCCTCTTTGTGTATCAATACTGGAAGCAGATATAGCAGTGCTAAACCGTGCATTAGAGGGAAACACAATGCAAAGGAGGTGAAGAAAAAGGCGAAAAGGGGGTAAGTGGGGATAAATGCAACAGGCAACAAAAGCATATATATATATGTTCCACGTGTACCAATGCCATGCTCCATCATTCCAGGGTGAGCATGGCCCGGTTGCTCTCTTTTGCTGTCACAGATTAGGTATGATTGGCAAAGGTTGCATGTTTAAATGTAGTGCCTGCCATCCAAAGTCTGGGAGCCGAGCTGGGCGAGGAGCAACCCCCGGCTTACTAAGGTGTGAAATTGGCCATGCCATTCGGTAGTAACAAACCTGGCCTCTCAGGTTGTCTGCTTCCTCGGGCGATAAGTGTGGATAGCGCATAGTTTGCGGCACTCGGTAATTTTCCCAAGATTGCCTGCTGTTACTATGGTGCAGCGCACAGTGTCCTGCATGTGCCCCGCTACCTGCTTACTACGCATGTCCAGGACAGAACGGGCAGTGGGACAGTACTTTCCCTGCCTCAACAGGGCTCCTCGCTGGGGTCGAACTGGGACAAAAAATAGGCCCAACACTAAAATAATAGTGGCCCCGGTTTTGCCTTCTAAAGACACGCTGTATGAGTATTTTGCAAGGTATGTGAGACTGTATGCTTGTAATATCGGGGAAATCAACAGTAAAAACTAACATACTTGGCCATAAAACAAGCCCAAAAACTTCTAAAAAAACAGCTCCAGACACTGCCTTGTCAGACTAGCCCATCCAGCACTGCCTGATCGCCCTATAGGCAGTGCCACTGGAACTATACAATAGGGCAGCCGCTGCGATTTCCACATAATTATTATTATTTTTGCCGCATTTCCCACATCATCTGTCATCTGCTGCTTAATCTGCAGATTTGAACAAAAAAAACGTTTGTTAGATTCAAAAGTTACTAAAAACGCAGCGGCATGTGTTATCGCAGGGCCTTTTGAAAAGGTTGACTGGTCAGCTTTCCGTTCCTTATTGCTATATTTAGGTATTAAACTGGTACAAATGAGGTGCACCCAATGCCCAGACAGTGTCAACAAGTGTAAAAAGTACAAAATAATGAAGTAATACTATTTAAAAATGTGCCTCATAACACCACATAATTTGCGATTTGTTGCCTCATAATTTACTCAACCCTGCCACATAATTCCAGTGGCCCTGCCTATAGGCCAATCCAACACCTCCTCCCCACCTCTGCCATAGAGATGGGCAAGCCAATAAATTAGCAGGGAACGCCAAGCCAGGTGTCTGCCTTGGTTCTAGAAGCCCGTGTCTGAGCCCTGCCCTGGAAATGGTTGCCATGTAAATCATGCTGCAAACATCACGTAAAATATGAGAAAGTCTACTCAAAACCTTAACTTGAGTATTCTTTAAAATGAAGAAACGTTGACCTAATAAGTCACATAATATCACTGCACTAACATGTACTTACTATGTGATGGGAGGGTAATGGCTTATTGCATGCGAAGGTCTTGCAGCCTGGGGTAGTGTTCGGCCTGGTCATGATATGTGACAACGAAATCGGTTTGCATATTATGGTCATAGATTTGTGGGGAGCGGACAGAGACAGTATAGTGTGCTGGTGCAGCAGTTGACTTGTTTGAGACTAGGGGTGTCAGTTCGCTAGTCCAGAGAGCGCGTACAAAGGAAGGACACTCACAAAGAAATTGATCTGTGTAACTCAGTACTTGGTCCATGCTCAACGGAATTGAGAAACACACAAAGAGAATGTGAGGCCTGCACGCACGGACTAAACAAAAGCCTGCAAATAAGAGTGTCAATGACGCCAACGAATGGTAAGCGATGGGCGGGCTGAAGAGCTTTCCTGAAGGTGTATCTGCCAACAGCTCTAATAGGTTAAGCAAACATCTTGACAAAATAGACAACATCTGAGAAACCTTTCACTTGGCAACATTTTTCTGAGACATATTTTTTATTAAAAAAGGAGAAAAAAAGCCTGACAGAGTTAATTAAGATACTCAGACATTAAACCATGAAACTTGAGAGGTGCCTTGGTTTTTAAAAGTTCAAATGAAGGAAAGCTAGCCCGTCAAGGTAGAGCTGCTCCTGCCCAGGGCACTGACAGCTTCCCCCACTAGACAAGCAGCAGCTTGTGTGCAACCTTCAGAAGCCCCAGGACTCCAATAATCAAGGGTTGGCAAGACTCCTAAATGAACAAAGTGGCTGGAAGTGAGCAAGAGTTTGGAGGTCGTTCAGGCCTTCTGACTGTGGCACTTTTTTCATGAGGTTGAAATATAAAAACAAAAGTATAGACATGTATTGCACACTGTAGAGTCCTAATGCAACTGTTCCTGAGCAGGCAGCTAAATAAATAGTTAGTAGACACACGACAAACAGTACTTCTGTAACTCTCAACAAGAACATGCACTAACTTTCTATAGCTTAATCTATCCAAAATTGAGGTGCCTCTCACAGCCAATACCTCTCCATGTTTAGCACAACCTTGTCTAAGGTAATGCAATGTTATCCTTTCTACTAAAACCAATATGCAATTGAGGCATCATGCACTGGACTCAAGCTTCACACATGAAAAACAAGTGACAAAACTGTCAGGGACAGGTAACAGACAACTCAGTATCCTAAGTAAACAACTTCCTTATATTGAGAAGAACTTTCTTATACCTGTGGAAAATGCCAAGATTCAATGTAGGTTGAAGTGCGCTAACAACCTCTAATTGACTTTTCAGTAAAACTTCTCTACCTCCTCAAATTGGTCCAAAATGCTCCCGCTCCACTCCTTAAGCGGATGCTTGTTTCCGGCCCAGGGAAGACATGGCATGGCAGTTCGGGCTGGACTGTTCCCATGAGGCACAGGGTTAGACTGATTTGCATACAGCCATGTCCGAACTGAGGTGGCAGAGTGGGCTAAAGAACGGTGATGGATTAAACCCAGATCTTTTCACTGGGTGTGAGTGTTTGCTTGATTCAGATGCTACGTCCATCACCACCCCCTTTTGTACCGCTTTTGGCCGCCATAAGTGTGGCAGGGTATGCTCAGACATGAGTCCCTTGCTCACTTTGCCACTGGATTCAAGCAAGCCGGGCTGAAGACGTCTGGAATGCCAAAAACCGGTCCTCGGAAGCTTGTTTCCGGTCCAGGGAAGACATGGCTTGGCAGTTCGGGCTGGACTGTTCCCATGAGGCACAGGGTCAGATGATTTGCACATAGCCATGTCTGAACTGGGATGGCAGAGTGGGCTAAAGAACGGTGATGGATTAAACCCAGATCTTTTGACTGGGTGCGAGTGTTTGATTGGTTCAGATGCTCCATCCATCACCACCCCCTTTTGTACCGCTCCACTCCTTAAGGCCATCTCAAGACATGAGAGGATAACTCGTGATGCTTACACTGGCTCCTGAAACGCTCCAATATAGCCCATAAACCACTCAGGGTTGTTCATAAATAGTGCACCATCACAGCCCTCAATTCCTGACACCCAAGTACCAACCCTATCGACCTAATAAACTACTAAGCCCGGCTAATCAATTCTTGCCACTGGCAAGTACGGTGACTTTTGGAGACCAAACCTTCTCTTCTGCAGTCGACAAACTGTGGAATCTCTCCAGACTTTTACTCACTCTGAACCGTCTCTTACTAAGTTGAGGAAAGCCATTCACCTGGCTATTTCAATCACTGTCTTTCTCCTGATAGCAGTTATGTTACGGGTTTAGCTCCAAGAAGCTCGGTCTTACTTGCACTTTACAAATATCCTAAATATGCCACCATAGCTCTGTGTTTCGGGTTTGACTCTTTGCAGATTTGAGGCATCCATTG
The DNA here is from genome assembly GCF_964263255.1 of Lissotriton vulgaris. Lineage (NCBI taxonomy): Eukaryota > Metazoa > Chordata > Amphibia > Caudata > Salamandridae > Lissotriton > Lissotriton vulgaris. Next base: position 129,597,463 of record NC_141700.1, read on the forward strand.
ACCAGAGGCCTCTCTAGGAACAGGAAGCAGAAGCAACCGAACAGGGGAGCCCGCCAGCAGCGAGCACCACCAGGGCGTAGTCTTCGTTGTGAGCCACACTGGGCGTCATTGTAGTGGGAGTGTGTCTATATAGCCAGTTGTCCACAATACATACATGGCCCTTGCCCATACAAGATTCATACTGATAAGACAAGAGTTGTGTTGGATTCCAAAATGTTGAGTTGGGGAAGATCTTAACCCGTTAAGCGCGCCGCAAATTCCGCCCCAGTGTCGGCGTTCGATTGCGCTAACGGGATCCGGACGTCCAACGGTCGTGCGCAGCACTAGCGAGGTAGTGCACGCGACGACCGTTGGACGTTCGCAGCACTGAACGAGTTAAAGTCAATGTGGGGATGAGTTCCTCCATGATCGGGACACGTTGAAGACTCCAGACCGCCTCTGCATTCTTCATTCCCACAAGGCGGATTGAAACAATGGGCAATTCAGAGAAGTATTTTTCCAGTTGACAGAATAGGTGCAAAGAAAAAAGGTTCTGATTATTTACTAGTAATCTTCATTTGTAATGACTGGGACGAGCAAGACTAAGAGGATTGAAGATTACTGGTAAGTAATCGAAATTTTGCCTCAATCTCCCTCATTCTCATCCAAGCCATTACTTATCTTTTTTTTTCGGTTAAAAACCATAAAAAGACGTGTTACAAATACACAGACAAGTTAAAAATGTTGAAATATTAAAAACTCCACTATGAGTACTAGATCATAGGGGCGCCGATGGCGATGGTCGCCTGAGAGCTCGGCTCCGGGACTAAGCCCGGGATTATCCTGAAAATCGGAGGCTGCGGGGCACCCCAGACCCCGCATTCTGCTGAGTGTGCCGACGGTAACCTGCCGAGGCCCCTGGTGGAGATCGGACAAGGGTTGCTCCGGAGTAAGACCGAAGTTTGCGGAGTTGCGGAGTGCGACCCAACATGGCGCCCGGACTCCTTTGTCCCCCTGTGAGGACCTACTGACTTGGAGAAGAACCGTGGGCAGCGACTGGCACCCGGCTTCGCCATCCCCGGCTGTTCTGGGCATGGGACATTTATTGGATTGGACCTTTTGCAACGGATTTGCACTCGGTTGGACGGCCGGGTGGGTGCCCACGCAGTGGAGGACACCGGGAGCGGACGCCCTGTGATCCGAGCGGTGGCCCGCCTCGCGACTCCGCAACTAGCTACGTCTTCCTGGCCAGTCCACCTATATGGGAGGCGCGACACTCTGGCGCCGCAAATCATCCGAGGGAGTTGGTGGCCCTCACCCCGGGGCTATAGTGGATGAGCGGGTCTGCCCGACTCGGCGACGGCTGTCTCCGCCCCCTCATCGGTGCCCCCGGACGCCGTGGCGGTGGCGTGAGCCGAAGCGGCGGAATCTCCACGGGCTCTGGAGAAGGAGGTCGCCCATACTCGAATTGAGGACAAGCACCCGGGAAGGTCGTGGTCGACACCTACACGCGGAGCCGCCTACTCTGGGACTCTCACGGAGTGCCCCTGGAAGCATGGGGAAACCTAGAGGGGCCAAGGGATCCAACCAGACCGCCTCGGACTCTGAAGCCCAGGACAAGGAGGAGCAGGGGAACCCAAAAAGTTTGGGTGGCGCGCAGATGCAGCAACAGTTCGACCGTGTCCTAGAGGCGATAGCGACCACGAGATCGGCCCTCCAACAGGACATTGCTCAGGTGGCGACGAGCCTGGGCCTCCTCAGAGCGGACCATGGCAAACTTTCAGACCGGGTCAAGGGGGTGGAGAGCAAGGTGGAAACCTTGGAGCCGGCGCAGCGAACCTTGGCCGCGACGATGAAGGACGCCCTATCCCGAATTGCGACCCTGGAACAGAGGGCGGAGGATGCGGAAGGCTGCAACAGGAGGAACAACATCCGAGTGGTGGGCCTGCCGGAAAAGATCGAGGATGGTGACATGGTGACATACTTGGAGACCTGGCTCTGAGACACGGTGGTCCCGGAAGGACTGTCCTCCTTCTACACTCTAGAACGGGCCCACAGAGTCCCAGCACGGCCCCCACAGCAGGGACGCACCCCGAGACCGGTGGTAGCGCGGCTGCTGCATTTTCGAGACAGGGACTTAATCCTCAATGCCGCTAGGCACAATGGCCCGTTTAAAGTAGCGAACAGTCAGGTGAACATCTTCCCGGATTACACCTACGAGACTCAGCGCAAGCGGTTCTCCTTCCTAGCGGTTAAGCGCGAGCTCAGGAGCGAGGGCATTCAGTATTCACTCCTGTACCCTGCAAGGCTCCACATCATTGTCGACGACAAAACCCAGTTCTTCGACACCCCGGAGGATGTCTGTGTCTGGCTTGAGCTCTACAGGTCAGGGAAAGGTGGCTTTGGCTCCTCGTCCCAACAGGCAGATGAGCCGGAACAAAGACGGCGATCCAAGAGGGTCAGGAATCGCCGCGGCCGCACGGGAGGGCCCTCAACTGCGGAGACATCATCGGAGCGGAGGGGAGTGCTGGAAGTATTGTCGGAGTTGTCGGGAGCACGGAATGAAACCATCGAGGAGGAAGAAAACCTGGGTGATGAGGGAGCACCATCGGACTCGGAGGACTCAGTGGCCGATAGTGCCCATACACCGGTGATCACACCGAAATCGGTGGAGGACCTATTGGATGGACAAGGGTAACGGGGTATACTGCCTTGTTTTGGGTGGGGGCCCGGCAGGGGGGAGGCGGTTGCCGTCCTTTATTGCTGACAAAGGGGGAGAGAGGGTTTGGGGGCCTCTGCTTTTGCCCCGGAAGGTTTCGGTACTGGTTGGGGCTTGTTATAGTCCTGGTGGCCCGGGCGACGAGGGCCCACTGCCTCCGCCCAGCCCGCACCTGGCCCATAAGGCCTTCCTACGGTGGCGACCGTAGGCTTAGTGGGGGTTCTTGGGTTGTTGACAGACGAGGTTTGGATGGGATCTAGATGGTGCAGTTTGGGTCCTGTTCTGGGGTGGGTGGATAGGGGTTTGACTGGTTTTTGGGTTGTTTGGTTTTGGTTGGGGAAAATGGCCGCCATCAGTGCTGGGAGGATTGATGTATTTTCTTTGTGGAGACCCGGATGGGGGGACTGTGCAAGAACAATCTGGGACAATGGCTGATGTTGCTAACTTGAAATGTGTTACTTGGAACGTAAGGGGGCTTCATACTATGTCCAGGCGCCACAAGGTCCACGCTTACTTAGTGCGTAGGGGAGTGCAAATGGCGCTGCTGCAGGAAACTCATCTGAACAAGGCGGAAGGGGCGGCGCTTCAGCGTAGATGGCGGGGGCAGGTCTTTTCCACGTCGTACTCCGCTTATGCCAGGGGGGCGCTAATATGGATCAGGGCAGGGGTCCCCTTCCAAGTCACGAGGACAGTGTTAGATCCAGAGGGGCGTTTCGTGGCCATCTCGGGCACTCTAGGGGGGAGGGAACTGAATGTTTGCTGTGTATACGCTCCTAATGTAGACCAGACTGCCTTCCTTTCCAGGTTATCGGGCTCGTTGGCCGACTTCTTTGCCGGGCCCCTCCTGCTTGGAGGAGACTTTAACTCTGTAGTTGATGTGGACATAGACCGCTCGCATCCCCCGCTTCCCGATTCCCCGGTCCGTCGCACGGCTAAGGGTCGACAGGATTGGCAGACCCGCTGGGGTTTGACGGACATTTGGAGGGCGCATCACCCCGCATCTAGGGATTATTCATATTTCTCGAGACTCCATGAGTTGCATGTCAGACTAGATGGCTTTCTTGGATCGCCCGAACTGGTTTCGGCAGCGGTCCGATCGGAGTACTTATCTAGGACCATCTCGGACCATAACCCCCTCCTACTGGACCTTCGCTGGTTTCCTGGGACGCCGGCGGTGCCCACCTGGAAATTACGACCCGAGATCCTCGAGGACAGTGTCTTCAAAGCAGACCTGGGAGAGAGAATATCGGATTATTTTGCGTCCAACGGCGGCTCCGCGAGTACTAGGGCGTTAGAATGGGACGCTTTTAAGGTAGTGGTGAGGGGTTACTGTATCTCTAAGAAGGTGGGCATGAGGCGCGTCATCCTGGCTGACTTAGACACAGCGGACCGGGAACTCCGCGAGCTTGAAGTTCGCCGCCCCGGACACCCGGAATTGCAAACACAAACGGCGGAGGCGAGGGAAAGGGTGGCGGCAGAGGTCGAACGGCTCCGCTGTTTTGATTATAAGGCCTATACGGTCCGGTCTATTGCGGAGGGAGACAGGTCGAGTGCGTTGTTGGCGTGGCTGGCTAACCCTACGCGCCAGTCCCAAACGACGACAAATATGCGTGGGGAAGACGGAACCGTAGTATACACCCAACCGGAGATTCTTAGTTGCTTCCGGCATTATTATGAATGTTTGTACCGCAGTCGCTCCGCACGTGACCCAGACCGGCTTGATAATTATCTTCGCCCACTGGAGCTCCGCACAGTGGAGCAGGAAGTGGCGAAAACCTTGGGATCCGACATTGAATTGGGGGAGATCCGCGGGGCCATTAAACGGATGGCGAGAAACAAGACCCCGGGCCTGGATGGCCTACCAGTGGAGTTTTACGCAGCTTACGCTGACCTCCTAGCCCCTCGATTACTGGTGGTCTACAGGGAGGCGAAGAGGCTGGGGCGACTCCCGAGCTCGATGTGTGAGGCGTTGGTGGTTCCTCTCCTCAAACCGGGCCGAGACTCATCCGACCCGGGATCATACCGTCCCCTATCGATGTTGACAGTAGACTACAAAATACTGAGCAGCATCTTGGCCTCGAGGCTGCTGGGACACATGAGTTCCCTGGTGCATGAGGACCAGGCCGGTTTCATCCCACGGCGGAACACGACTATGAATATTCGTAGGTTGTTCTGTTTGCTAGGGGAACCACTTGGGGATGCCCCGTCCCCGGTAGTCTTATCGGTGGACTTGGAGAAGTCTTTTGATAGCCTGGAGTGGGACTACCTCTGCACGGTGTTACGGAGATTCGGCCTCGGGGAGGGATTTGTTAGATGGACCGCGGTTCTTTATGCCTCTGCTTCGGCCAGGGTCCGAGCGGGCCCATTGATTTCATCGCGGTATCCGGTAGAACGAGGCACGCGGCAAGGGTGCTCATTGTCCCCACTCCTCTTTGCGCTGGCGGTGGAGCCACTGGCGCTGCACCTTCGCTCGGGTGCCCACTATACTGGCTTGTGGACGTCGGCGGGCCCGCATTATGTCTCGCTATATGCGGACGACCTGTTGCTCTTCCTAGAGGACCCGATCGACGCTTTACGTGGAGCGGAGTTGGCGCTCACGGAGTTCGGAGTGGTTTCGGGCCTCCGAGTAAATTGGTCCAAGACCTGTCTCTTTCCGGTACGCAGGGGTACCCCCGCCCCTGCGCTAAGTAGGGAGATTAGATGGGAGCCCGACTGCTTTAAATACCTTGGGGTATTCGTTTACCACGATCAACCCGACCTCCTAGATGGGAACATTGCCCGCTGCATTCGAGCACTCCGAGGTTGCATGGACTTTTGGGCCACGCTGCCGCTTTCGGTGGCGGGACGTATCGCTCTGCTCAAAATGGTGGCACTTCCCCGGTTATTATATTACTTCCGGACTTTACCGATCTGGGTCCCACCGGCCACGTTTCGTCGGTTACGCTCTATGGTAGTCGGATTCCTCTGGGGAACGGGCCGACGGCGGGTGGCCCTCAACACCTTTATGAGGCCGAAGGACGAGGGGGGGCTCGCTGTGCCGGACTTTGAGAAGTATTATCTGGCGGCGCAGCTCCAAACCTTCACCCAGGAGGTCGCCAGGGAATTCCGGGGCCCGGAAGACAGAAGGGGGACGGGTATGGCCAGGCATGTTCTCTCCTTTATAGCGCTGCGACAACGTTTAGTCCTGCGGGACTTGTCGATGGAGGAGCGGACTATTCGCCTGTGTTGGAATCGGGCCCACGCCCGAGGCCACCTGAGAACACCATACGCGCCGGAAATACCGTTGGGGATGCTGACGGCCCTCCCCCACGGAGGGGATTGGTCACGTTTGGCGGCCTGGGAGGATTCCGGTTTACAGCTCGTTGGTGATCTATACGAGGACGGAGCGCTCTTGTCCTTTCAGGATCTCATTGACCGCTTCGGGATCTCCCGGGGTGACTTTCTGCTGCACTCGGCCATTGCGCGAGCGATCCAGGCACACTGGAAGAACGGGCAGGAGGAACCCCATTTATCTCAGGTGTGCCAGTACTTAATGATGTCGGCGGGCACGGTGAAGGCGGTCACTTGCCTCTACGGCAGGTTGATTACCGAGGGATTGGCTCCTCTCACCACTTTGAAGGCTCGCTGGGAGGAGGACATTGGTAGGGAGATCCCAGAGACGACCTGGTCCCAGTTAGTGAGGCGAGCCTGGAAGGGCACACGTAACGCCCGTTTCCAACTGGTCCACTATTATGTTCTCCATAGAGCGTACCTGACCCCGGTGAAAATCAGGCGATATTTTGTCACGGCTTCGGCGGAATGCCCTAGATGCCCGGCTCAAGAGGCGGACCTCCTACACATGTTGTGGGCCTGTCCAGGTCTGACGTCCTACTGGCAGGAGGTAGCGACGACCCTGGAGGAGGTGACAGGGAGACTCTTGTCATTGGATGCGGCGGTGGGGCTCCTGCACTGGTTCCCCCATACTCCCAGGAATAAAATCTCTAGTAAATTTATCGACCTGGGGCTCCTCCTTGCTAAGCGAGAGGTGACCAGGAACTGGAAGGCACGGGCTGGTCCGACAGGCAGCAGATGGCGCAGTGAGCTTTTGAAGTGGGCGGCGGGAGAGAGCGCGTTGAGATATCAGCTGGCTTGGAGACAGGGTAATGAGAAGGCGCAGGAGGCCGCGTTGGAGTGGGAAATGTTGGTGCAGGCCCTCAGGGATTATTGTGCCCCCAGCGACTCTGAAAGTGAAGAAGCGACTCACGCCGAGTCCCGATGAACGTTAGTACTGACAGTCCTATTGCCTTCCCCGTGGGTCCAATAGCAGAATCCTATGTTGTTAGCTCCCTGGCGCTGGTGGTGGGGGGGAGGGGGGGGGGGGGTTTCTTAGTTAGTAGACATTTATGAGGGAGGGGTTTATTTTGGGGGTTTTAGATTTGTTTGGAAAAGCAGATGACGGACAGTGCATTATCCGGACCAGCTCCAACATCCTACTGACCCCCATTGCATTTCGCCGCCCGACCCCAGGGTTGTGGGCCGTTGGCTGTGTACGGACTGTACGGTGGGGGGCCAGAGGGCTTTATACTGTTAATATTGCTTATGATACAATGCTGGTCGCTACTGTAATGATCTACTGATTCCTGCAATAAAAATATATTTAAAAAAAAAAAATGAGTACTAGATCATAAAATATACAAAAAGCCAGGAAAAAAGCACAAGAGGGGCAAACATCCATATCGCGGTATACAGTAAAATAGATCTGAAGGCCCCACACAATTTTTAATGAAAAAGATGTCCCCACCACAATCAGGAAGAACTGTAGGTAGTGGGCGGTGATTTAGTATTTCCTTTTGAAATTGCGCACCTAGAATACCACATGGACAAAAGAAACCTTGATGTTGCAAACACTGCCAGGGGCATGGTATCCGCTTTTAAAATTCTGAACACCTCCCTAAAATCCCTAAGACCCCTGGATTTGCATATTGGATTATCCACTTAACCCTCGCCCTATGGTACGAGGGGCAAAAGAGCAGAGCGTGCTGATCTGTCTCCTTTGCACCCCGGCACCCAGGGCAAGTGCTCGTTAGCTGTGTGGCCTTAGACCAATTGTGCGTAAGGCCCCTAAGGGTCAGTGAGCCAAGCCTAAACTGGATATACAGTTTCTTTGCCAGGGGAGGCTGGATATCATCCAAGAATTTCTCAAATTTGGGAAGTGCCTTAAAATCAAGAAAATTATTAGTCATCCTGCCCATAGAAGAGTTTGTTAAATCACTAGCAAGGTGATATTGGTTTAGAGCCAAACTCCGGGATTTTTTAGATATCCGGGGGCAGGCCACCTCAGGGGTCGACCACAGTTCCCCCATCCCAAGTGCTAAGGTGAGATGCTTGATGTGGCTCAACCATGGGATCTTCCCCACACTACCTCTGGACAAAAGATCGCCCAGGTCCTCTCTGTAGCTCTCTAATTCCGGAGTGGACCAGAGTCGTCTCCAATATAATAGCGGACGATTCGAGATGATTTCCTGTATGAGCACTAAACCTAGATCAAACCTTAGGGGGGTTAGAGGGGTGCTCCGAGGGAGTCTCGAAATGCGTCTAATGAAGCTGTTTTCAGTGAGGGATAGCGAAAGAGCACTAACGTGCCCCCACAGATCCGCTCCGTAGATTGCACCCCCTCACGCCTGCACTTTGTAGATTTTAACCGGCAGACCCACCAATTTCTGGGAGGTTTTGTTAAAAACTTTTAAAATGCCACCTGAAGATTGAGACAATTTCAGATTGGCCCTGGCCGTGTGGGAGGTCCAGTCCATTCTATCGTTAAGGGTGACCCCCAAATAATCAAATGTAGAGACTTGGTCCAAGGGCAGTCCGTCCAGGTGCGGGTGGGGACAATTTGATTTTTTGGGGTTATACACCATATACTTGGTTTTGGAGACATTAATCTCCAAGTCCCTCATTCTGCAGAAGCCACCGAAAGCTTCCAATGTAAGCTGGATACCCCCAAATGATTTAGACAATAGGAGGGTATTGTCTGCGAACATTAGGGCAGGTATTTTCCGCCCAGCTAAGCTAGGGGATTCCAAGTCCATAGCACCAAGTAAGTGTGCAATCAGCCCGTTAAGATAAAGTGAAAAAAGCGTGGGGGCTAAAACGCACCCCTGCCTCACGCCCTTGTCCACAGGGAACGGGGCCGACAGCTCCCCACCCCTCCCAAACCTTACCATAGCATAGTTACCCTGGTGCATGCGCCTAAAGAGGTCACACAGATAAGGCGGGGCACCCAATTCTAGGAGTAAAGCCCAAAGCTTGTCCCTCTGGACCAGATCAAATGCGGACCGGAGGTCCACAAAGATCAAGTACAAACTACCCGCCCCTAGAGTGACAGTCCTCCAATAAATAAGCTGGAGCCTAAACAGTTGATCGATCGTGGATACCCCAGCACAAAATCCTGCCTTCAGGGAGGTTAGGATGTGGTGGTCATCCATCCAGATCTGCAACCTAGTTAGGAGGACACGTGCAAAGAGCTTCTGGAGTACGTCGATCAGACTGATGGGGGGGTTGTTCGCCGGGTCGAGGGGGAAGGCTTTCTTATAAATGGGGATGATTTCAGCTCCCAACCATGTCGCAGGAATGTCCAAACCCTGCATAATGGCATTGAAGTGGACACAGATGTAGGGCGCCCACACCCTTTGCTCGGTCCGGTAGAGGTCGCCGGGAATTCTGTTCAGTCCCGGTGCTTTCCCTGCAGCCAGGCTTTTAAGTGCTGCATTGACTTCTAACAGAGTGCAGGGATGTTTAACTTGTACCATGCCCTTCAGAGATGCTTTTGCCAATAGTCTTGGTAATTCCGGCGCGACAGCTGTGGAATCTTGGGGGCTGAATGAGTATAATGGCTTAAAATGGGCAAGCCACACATCTTCACTAAGGTTGGGTAATATGGCGGTCGTCCCTTCCACCGATCCCCCCGGACCAAATTCCAGAAGGACCTATATTCCGCCTTGCTTACCTTTTCCCATCTGTCAGCCTCCCACTCGGACCTGGCCTCTGTGATTAGTTTTTTATAGGATTGTCTCGCATTCCTAATCCGTAAGGGTGACCCCGATTTTACCTCCTTTACCAAGGCAATTTTGGCCGCCCTGCAATTTTTATTGAACCAATGATGTTCATTCTTCTAGCCCCAGACCTGCCAGACTTGGTGAAATAAAAGTAATCAGCTAATGCGCTGAGGAGCTCATTGTGAGTACGCTGCAGGGACAGAAAGTTGGGTGAATCTGGGTTGCAGCATGACAAATCGCTGGCCACTAGTAAGGCCCCAACAACATGGTTATAAATCGCCGCTAACGTATCCGGGGATAGTGCCACCTTTGCCCATCTAATTCGTCTACCTCCCGCCATTTGCAGCAAATTCTCGTTATGTGAGGTTTCACTGCACCCTGTGTTTTTTGGTCCCCGAGGTAAGTGACCAATTCCAATGTTAGCAAATTGTGGTCACTGTCGACCCTGGGGATTACCGTAAACGTTTTTGCTTTTGCCCAGAATTCCACATTGACCAAGATATAGTCAATTGTAGTGCTTCTATCTGGTCTGTTAAAGGTGCGGGCACCCGGGATATCTGGTAGAAGTCTACCATTACATGCCCTGAGGGAATTAGATACAACCAAGTTATTAATCGCAAGAGCCAGAGGCGATAGGCGCTTTTCTGGATACATGGAACATTCAGGGATTAACCAGGTCCCGTCCTCTTCTGCGGTTACCGAGGGGATCCCCGAAAATGGTTCAAAGTGGCAGTTAAGATCTGCACCTATTATTGTGTTATAGGACGAGGGGAAAGAGGAGAGGAGTACCTCCAGAGCCTCTAGAATTGATAATCCTAGCTGGAGAGGATTCGGGCGTAGATAAATATTGATCACTGCCAAAACCGAGGCATCCTTAAAGGTGAGTAGAATACAAAGGATGTCTGGGCTGTGTGTGTCAACTACCTTGGCTGAGCACCCCAGGTGCACAGCCACCCAGAAACAAATGCCTCCCGATGGTCTTCCCCTGGGACCCTGAACTGCCACTATATGATAGGACGCAAATCCTACCCTTAAAGGGGGAGACAGGAGCCAGGTTTCCTGGAATAGGCATATGTCATAATCATCCATCAAATCTCCCCACTCCGGGATCATCAACTTTGCCCCCAACCCTGCTACATTCCAGGACCCAATTAAAGAGTAGCAGTGCGGTACTCGCATGATAGAGGCCTCCGGATGTGTGTCAGGGGGTATCGGAGGGCGACATTGATGAGTACCCAGCTCCCGTCCCCCTCCTGGAACATTCATGATCGGGGGTGACGGAGAGGTTGAGATACAGGCTGCCAGGGGACTCAGATTTAGTTCCGCAGGCCCAGCCTCACCACTAAAGCCTCGCTCAATGTGCCTCTCTGGGAAATATATGGCCGTAGGATCATCATCCCCAGGTGGAGGTAGTCAATCCACATTACTCAGGGCCCTATATCTATTGCCCACTGGAAGATTGTACTCCAGATCATGCCCACCAAGAAGAGGGAAGTGCTGCACCATGGTTTGTGGATAAAAGTACCCCAGATGGCGGGTGCAAATTGTACCCGTGTTTTCCAACCCGCCGCTACCTAAGATGTGTTTGACCATCTCTGTATCCCTAAAGTTAATGATCACACAGTCACCTCCTATATCCTTGCGTCTAGTTCCCAGCCAGCTAACTCTACGTGCAAATAGGATCTCCCCTTGCCCAGGTCCCACTAATGGTCTATACTTATTTAGCAAAAAAAGAATTTTATTTTTTAGCTCAAGATAGGATTCAGTGCTAGATTTTTCCAGGGGTGGCACTCCCGTGAGTACTACCACATAAGGGATTGCCTCGGGCGGTAACTGAGGTCGAGGCGTGTGTTTATTTGGGCTATCTACCTGTGGTTTCAGAGAAGCAGTAGGCGCAGGTCTACTACCAGCAGACTGCAGCTTCCCAGATACTACCAGGGTGCGGGGCGGGACACAAGTTGATGGAGCAGTTGCCATTGGAGGTGCAAAAAGGCAAGTAGAACCACCAGAGTTGCTTAGTGGTGGAGTGGATTTTTGCACAACTACATGGGCCATAACATGTGACGGTTTGGTAGCAGAAATACCTTCCCCCAAACCCATGCCCGTGGTGGTGTTCAAGGTAGTACCAGAGCCCTCTCCCCTAACCAGGTTCCCCTGTGAGCTAGATGACTGGGGTTTCCCTGGGCATTTGTTCGTGATAAGGGAGAGGATTCTATCTAATCTAGATGACAAAGATTTTACTTGAGAGCTAATGACCTGTTCAATATGGGCCTGTAGATCAAGCAGCAGATGTGAAACCCAAAGAGGTGGACCAGAAAGGGGGGAGAGGGAGCAGGTTCGATCTCCGAGCCAGTAGATGGAGGTACCTTCCTTTTCACGGGTTTTCTGGTAGATTTTAATTTTTTGCGTTTGGGGCTGGGCTTGGGGTCACTTATTTTTACTGGGTGTAGGGTAAGTGGAGAGGTCGGGGCAGAAACAATCACCTCCGGTGCGATCTGGGCACTGGGTAGCTCAAAGAAAGTGGGCATTTGAAGTGCAGTAGACTCAAACAGATTGGCTGTCAGTATGGCGGCATCCCCTTCTAGCTGAGGGAGGGCCATTGCGGGGGTTATGGATAAACGCCTTTCCGTATTTTCAATGGCTGTTGCTACTGCTCCTATGGTTTTTTGGAGCATTAAATCAATAGCAATAAGGGTCGGGAGTGGTTGAGTCGTGGCTGCTAATTGTCTGGTCCTAGGGCGTGAAGTGGAGGGCTTAGTGTTTTTCCCCATACTGTTCATAACATAGACCAGATTGCCTCTATCCCTTCTAAACAAAACAAAAAAAATTCCTTAATAGAACCCACTCATGCACAGGACCTACTAGAAGTAAAAACCAAAGCTTGACTGCTTAAGAGATAATAAAAAGAAAGAGCAAAGGCCATTACTTATCAATCAATCAATCATAGCATTTGTAAAGCGCACTACATACCTGTGACGGTCTTAAGGCGCTAGGAGGGGGGGGGATGCTGCTATCGTTCGAAGAGCCAGGTCTTGAGGAGTCGCCTGAAGATTAGAAGGTCTTCGGTCTGCCGTAGGCGGATGGGGAGGGTATTCCACTTCTTGGTGGCGAGGTGGGAGAATGATCTGCCGTCGGCGTTCACTCTTCGGATGCGGGGGACGGTGGCGAGGGTGTGGTCTGCAGAGCGGAGCTGGCGGGCGGGGGTGTAGAGGCCGAGTCGTCTGTTGAGGTATGCTGGTCCGGTGTCGTGGAGTGCCTTGTGTGCGTGGGTGAGGAGCTTGAAGGTTATCCTCTTGTTGATGGAGAGCCAGTGCAGGTCTTTCAGGTGGGGTGTGATGTGGCTGCGGCGGGGGATGTCGAGGATCAGGCGTGCGGAGGCGTTCTGGATACGTTGGAGTCGTTTCAGGAGTTTGGCCAGGGCTCTTGCATAGAGTGCGTTGCCGTAGTCCAGTCTACTGCTGCTGAGGGCCTGGGTGACAGTCCTTCTAGTTTCGGTGGGGATCCACTTGAAGATCCTGCGAAGCATATGGAGGGTGTTGAAGCAGGAGGAGGAGACGACGTTGACCTGCTTTGCCATTGAGAGTGTGGAGTCGAGGATGACCCCTAGGTTTCGTGCGTGGTTGGTGGGTGTAAGGGGTGCTCCTAGTGCTGTCGGCAACCAGGAGTCGTCCCAGGCCGAGGGGGTGGGGCAGAGGATGAGGACCTCCGTCTTGTCCGAGTTCAGCTTCAGTCGGCTGTTCCTCATCCAGTCAGCGACGGCCTTCATTCCTTTGTGGAGGTTGGTTTTGGCGGTGTGGGGGGTCCTTGGTGAGCGAGAGGATCACCTGGGTGTCGTCGGCGTAGGAGATGATGTTTAGGTCATGCTGTCGGGCGACGTGGGCAAGTGGAGCCATGTAGACGTTGAACAACGTTGGGCTGAGAGATGAGCCTTGGGGTACGCCGCAGATGATCTCGGTGGCTTTGGAGCGGAAGGGGGAGATGGATGCTCTGGGTTCTCCCGGAGAGGAAAGAGGTGGTCCAGTCCAGGGCCTTCTCTTGGATTGCGTCGTCGTGGAGGCGTGCTCTTAGTGTTCGGTGGCAGACTGTCAAAAGCGGCTGACAGGTCCAGGAGGATGAGGGCCGCGGTTACTCCGTTGTCGAGCATGATCCTGATGTCGTCGGTGGCGGCGATGAGGGCAGTTTCGGTGCTGTGGTTGCTGCGGAACCCGGACTGGGACAGGTCCAAGATGTTGTTCTCTTCAAGTAAGCTGGTCAGTTGTTTGTTGACGGCCTTTTTGATGACCTTCTCTGGGAACAGGAGCAGGGAGATAGGGCGGAAGTTCTTGAGGTCCGCCTTGGGTTTCTTTAGTAAGGCGTGGATCTCTGCATGCTTCCAGCTCTCCGGGAAGGTTGCTGTCTCGAAGGAGATGTTTATGGTTTTCCAGAGGTGGGGTGCGATGGTGCTGCTGGCTTTGTTGAAGATGTGGTGTGGGCAGGGGTCTTCCGGAGATCCGGAGTGGACGGAGTTCATGATCTTGATGGTGTTGTTGTCGTTGATGTTGGTCCAGGCGAGCAGGCGGTTGGTGCGGGTGGCGGTCGTGGGAGCGGGCGTGTCGGCTGTTTCCCGGGTGGTGACGGCGTCGCAGCTGTCGTGGATGACTGCGAACTTGCGATGGAAGAAGGTGGCCAGTGAGTACCCAAGCTATTCCAGTCTTCAGACTCAACAATAAAAAGAAGAAAACCTATGGCAGAAACATTCTGAAAAATGTTATTTTGAACATGAGTTTAACGAGGTAGATTTTGATTTTAGACAATATCCGTCTGATAGTCGGGGGAAGCCTCTTGGAGAGTATGGGAAATTGCATAAAATATTTCATCTGTTTTACTTAAAATCTCAAGTTATAATCTAGTTTCAGATCTCTATTGATATTAGAAAGGAAGAGTTGAGGTTTTGACCTACCATTTGTTGTTAGAGTGGTAGACATACTTCCCAGCACCTGATGCAGTTTGCTACTACTGCAAGAACATTAGCTGCATCAAGACAAAAGAACATATTGGCACCAAACCAGAGTTTCCAGGCACCTTCCTATATAAGAATATGAGACAAAAAGAAAAGGCAGACTATCAGCAAATGCTTATTAACTGTTGTAGGTTCTTGAATGGTTCAAGTAAATGAAGTCAATGAATAGTTTATTTGCTAAAGTGCAACTTCCTTGACGCATTCCGTCTTACTTTTAATGGTTTGGTCCTCAGTCAAATGAATGGACAAAGTCTGCACCTTGGGTTCGCAAGACAGCGTAGTCCTCAGAAAAATAATTCTATTGAGAAATTTGAAAACTACCCACAAATAGAAAATGGATAATTGGATAAATAAGAATTTTATAGAAGCATCTTTAGAAAGGATAACCCATCACCTCAGAAGAAATTAACAGTTGTCTTAAAGAACATTGATATAACTATTTGAAGCTAGTTAATGTATTTGTTTGCACTCTCTTATATACGATACACTTGATGATTTTTTTTCTTCAAAACTTTGACTAATTAATGTTCTTTATGTGATATCTGTTAAATGTATCAATGTAATGTTTGTTTCACTTGCTTTGGTGGTACATACACATATCTACTGTTATTAACATAAAGACAGTGCATAGCCATTCAAAAGTGAAGACGTCTTACATTTTGTCCTTTTGTTTTTGACTTAGACCTAGGCCAAAAATGCTGCTAAGGCCACTTAGACCTTGAGTATCAATCAACCCACGTGATTTACCACTGACTACCTCCACTGTGTGAGAATGGCTTCTCAGTGGTACACTATTTATTGGGAGATCAATACATTTGTTATGAAAATAATCTATAACAAAGGGTGGCTTAAATGTTGCCTGCTGCTAGATTGAGTACATGAAATATTTATTTTCAACTAATACGCAAGTTTGCACACTGTTGGCATCTCTTTAGAGTTTGTCTAGCTCTTCTCAAATCAAGAAAGAGAGATTGTACTTTTGCTGAAAGGGTTTCACAGTGCATGTTTATGTTTCAGTGATTTGTAAAGTGCATAGCTGCCCAATGGCTTCCAAGCGCTGCAGAGAGGGTGGCGGGTTGACGTAGAAAGAGCCTGGTTTTGAGTTTCTTCCTGAAACTACATAGGTTCTTTAGAAGTCGCAATTCAGTAGTCATTGAGTTCCAAAGTTTTGGGACCAAATGGGTGAAGGATCTTCCTCCCAATCTGGCTCTTTTTATCCTTGCACTCATGAGGGAATCAGATGAGGACCTGAGGGACAGATCCATGAGGAACTGGGGAGGGAGGGTGGAGATGGGCGGCGCGGCCACCCTTTGGACAAGGCCGCACTCCGTAGGCCCTTAAGGCACCCACAGCTGCGGCTGTGTAGTTGAGACCTGGGTCATCAGGTACGGGAGTTTGGATGGGGACTGGTATTTCGATATTGGGGCCTGTTCTGGGGGAGGGGGGGGCTCCACAGTTGGGGATTGTTTGCTTTTTTCTTTGATGTTGTTGACCCTGGGTATGCCATGGGCAGGGCTGTTGGGGAGTTTTGTTTCTTACAGAGGGGGCACCATCACCGCCAACGGGCTGGACCTGGGAGGAGGGTTTCGACCAGATCACTGGGATAATGGCTAATGCAAATGTTTTGACTTGTATGACCTGGAATGTCCGGGGCCTACACACTATGCAACGCAGACACAAAGTGCATGCCTACTTAGTACGGAGGGGAGTACACATCGCGCTGCTGCAGGAGACGCACCTCACAAAACGGGAGGGGGAGGCCCTACAAAGGAGATGGCGGGGCCAGGTTTATCACACCAACTATTCGGCTTATGCGCGAGGGGTGCTCATATGGATTAGGGCAGGCACGCCTTTCCAACTCTCACGTCAATGGATTGACCAGGAAGGGAGATATGTGGTGGTGGAGGGGAAGCTCGAAGGTAGAGATATAGTATTAGCTAGCATCTATGCCCCAAACACGGACCAATTAGCTTTCCTAGCTGCACTGTCGGGGACGCTGGCCCACCCCCTTGCGGGCCCGGTCCTGCTGGGGGGTGACTTTAACTCCATTGCCGACCCCCTGCTGGACAGATCTCACCCCCCCCTCCGTGACTCCCCGGTACATAGACTCTCTAGGGGAAGGAGGGATTGGCAGGAGAGCTGGGGACTCGTAGACGTCTGGAGAGGGCAACACCCGACTGATCGGGATTACTCGTTTTTCTCAGGGCTCCATGACCTGCACGTCCGATTGGACGCCATACTTTGCTCCCGGGAGGTGCTACCGTGCGTCACCAGCTCGGAATACCTAACGAGGACAATCTCAGACCATAACCCGCTCCTGATCCGGCTGGCGTGGGTCACGGGGAAGCCCAGGGTTCCGCTCTGGAAACTGAGGCCTGAGACACTGGAGGACCCCCTCTTCGGGGAGGCCCTAGCGGAAGGCGTGACCTTGTATTTCGCGGAGAACGCAGGGACAGCAACTTCAAGGGCGATGGAGTGGGATGCCTTTAAAGTAGTGGTGAGAGGCATCTGCATTCGAGACTATGTGGGCGTACGGAAGGTACTGCTGGGCGATTTGGCGAAGGCGGATGCGGACCTGAGAGAGGCGGAGAGGAGGCGGCCTGGACGGCCGGAACTCCAAGAATCTCTATGTTCGGCCAAGGAGGCGGTAGCCGTTGAGGTGGAAAGGCTTTGAGCTTTCGATTACAAGCGGTATGTGCTACGCTCCCATGTAGAAGGCGATAAGGTGGGCACCCTCCTGGCGTGGCTATCGAACCCCTCCAGGAGATGCGCTCCCATACTCCAGCTGCGGGATGCGACGGGAGTGGTGCAACAGACTCAACTAGGCATAGTCAACGTGTTCCAGCAATATTACGAGGGCCTGTACAAGAGTGACCCGGGTGGCAGGGCAGGACTGGTGGATCCCTTCCTGGCTGACCTGCCCCTAGGTCAGATAGAGGCGGAACAGGCGAAGGACTTGGGGACGGACATTGATGTGGGCGAGATACGACTAGCGGTGAGACGTATGGCGAGGAACAAATCGCCGGGGTTAGACGGACTCCCCATAGAGTTTTATAACAAATACCTGGACATACTGGCCCCACGTCTCCAGACTGTTTACAAGGAGGCCAAGGCGATGGGTCGACTACCGCAATCGATGAGGGAGGCATTAGTGGTCCCACTGCTGAAGCCCGGCAGGGAGAGTGCTGACCCCACGTCATATAGGCCGCTATCTATGCTCACCGCAGATTATAAAATCCTGAGCTCCATTTTAGAGGCGAGGCTCCTACCACACATGGCGGGGCTGGTGCATGACGACCAAAACGGTTTTATACCGAACCGCAACACCACGGCTAATATCAGACGGCTCATCCGCATCATGGACGGGCTCACCGAGAGGACACGGACGGAGCTGGTCCTGTCGGTTGATATTGAAAAGGCCTTTGACAGCCTCGAGTGGGACTACCTCTATGCTGTCATGGAGCGCTTCGGCCTGGGAGCTGGCTATATCCACTGGACTAAGGTCCTTTACGCGGAAGCGATTGCGAGAGTAAGGGTAGGTCCGGCGGTGTCCCTCCGATACCCAGTGGAGCGGGGCACTCGACAGGGCTGCTCCCTATCACCGCTCCTTTTTGCACTGGCCATTGAGCCGCTGGCGGCTGCGGCCCGAACGGGGCGGCACACCCATGGAGTGCGGACCCGTGACGGTCATCATTTCATTTCACTGTATGCTGACGACTTATTACTATTCCTCCGCGACGGTGGTGAGGACCTGAGGAGGGCGGAAGCCCTACTTGAGAGCTTCGGAGAGGTATCAGGCCTACGAGTCAATTGGCCCAAGACGGGCTTGTACCCGCTACTGGAGGGCACTGCCCAACCGCAACATCGGTCGGAGGCGACCTGGAACCCTACCTGCATGAAGTACCTGGGGGTTCACATCTACCATAAGCCGGAAGACTTACTCGAGGGCAACCTGGGACGATGTGTGCGCGGACTGAAGGGCTGTATGTCCTTCTGGTCCACATTACCGCTATCAGTGGCGGGCCGGATTTCCCTACTAAAGATGGTAGCCCTGCCGAGATTACTGTACTATTTCCGGACGCTCCCAATCTGGATACCTAGCTCCTTCTTTAAGCTCCTCAAATCTCAGATCACATCGTTCATTTGGGGAGCGGGACGGTGCAGAGTAGCGCTAGCCACGCTCTCTCGCCCGAAGGATGAGGGGGGGCTGGCGGTGCCGGACTATGAGCTCTATTACCTGGCGGCTAAATTACAGATATTCACGCAGGAAGTGGCGAGGGTATTTCGGGGCCCGGAGGATGAAAGCTTGCGGGGGACGCCCAGGCACGTCCTGGCGTACATAACCCTCCAGCAACGGTTGGACAGTCGGGACTTATCGCTGGAACAGCGCACGTACCGACAATGCTGGAACCGGACCCAGAAGAGAGCGGGTACCCAGCGCCCTTACGCGCCTGAGATACCACTGGCCATGCTGACGGCACTACCGCATGGCGGCGATTGGTCGAGCCTGCAGGAATGGGAGGAAGCGGGAATACAGGTGGTTGGGGACCTCTTTGAGAGTGGGGCGCTGCTCCCGTTCCGGGAGTTGACAGACCGTTTCGGTATCCCGATAGGGGGATTCCTGCTGCACGCAGCAGTGACCAGGGCGATGCACGCCCACTGGGGCACGGGGCTTGAGGAGCCCGAGACGGCAGCGGCGTGCCAATACACCATGATGGCGGCGGGCACGGTTAAGGCAGTTACATGCCTGTATAATCGAATGATTAGGGAGAATATCCCTCCTCTCACATCCCTGAAGGCCAAATGGGAGGCGGATCTGCACAGGGATATACCGGACACGACCTGGGCACAACTTGTCCGCAGAGCTCGTAACAGCACAAGGAACGCCAGGTTCCAGCTGATCCACTACTATGTGCTGCATAGGGCGTATCTGACCCCAGGCAGGATACGGCGGTATTACGGCGATGACACAGCAGCCTGCCCCCGGTGCCCGGAAGAGGGCGCTGAGCTAGTACACATGCTATGGGCGTGCCCGGTCCTGCACGACTTCTGGCACGAAGTAGGGGAGGTACTGAATGAGGTGACTGAACGATCGATAGAGTACGGACCGGCCGAATGCCTTTTGCACTGGTTTCCCCACACCCCCAAAAATAAGCTCACGAGTAAGTTTATCGACATGGGGTTGATGATAGCGAAGAGAGAGATTACCAGGAATTGGAAGGCGAGGCTGGGGCCTGCTCCACGGAGGTGGCGGCAGGAGTTTCTGAAATGGGCCTCGGCTGACAGTGCACATAGATACCAAGTAGCGCGTAGGACCCCTAATCAGACAGCGGCTGACAATGCGACCGCATGGGAAATAATGGTGCAGGCGCTCAGGGATAGCGAGGCTGACACACAGGAGGAGACTCCCGGAGGGGAGGGCACGGAGTAGGCGAGTTGAGGCCCCGGGATCAGCAGGAATATGGGGAGCATGAGGCTAGCAACCCAGGGGTGGTCATAACGTAGCCTTAGGCGGGTGATGGTGTGCGAGATGGGGTGGGATGGGGGGGGGGGGTGTTTCGGGGCTAGCGCGGGGAACGGGAGTTGGGGTCTAGCGCGTAGTTTAGTAGGACTATAAAAGTAGACATACACTTAATCCGGACGCTAACCACTCCTTTCTATGGAACGTCAGGCATGGATGAGCAGAGATTTCAACGCCGCCCAGCCCCCGGGTTGTGGGCCGGAAGGCTGTGTATTGAGTAGAGAAATGTATTGCATATCTGCTGACTCTTATGATGCTACTGCTAAACGTATATTGGCCTGTACAGGTATGTCTACAATAAAAATTATTTAAAAAAAAAAAAAAAAAATGAGGACCTGAGGGACCGGTTGGGGACATATGGGTAAACGAGGGACTGTAACAAGGCTGGACCCCTGCCGTGCATAGCTTTGTGGGTTAGGCAGAGTGCCTTGAACTTGACTCCGGATTGGATAGTAAGCTAGTGGAGTCTGCTCAGTGAAGCTTTCACTGACTCCTACTTGGGTATCTTCTGTAGCATCCTGGCCGCCGCATTTTTAACCATCTGAAGCCTGTTGACTACATATTTGGGGTCCCCTAGCAGTGTTCCCTGTAGGGTGCGCGCTTGTGCGCACATGCACCCTACCTTTCCCCAGCGCTCACAGACTAGTGCTGCACGCACATGTCATTGCCGGGTCACTGCCTATATCACACTAGGACGTGAAACCATTCTTCGGCCACAGCAGAGCAGGATGAGCAGCGGCAGTTCAATAGGAGGCCATGGAAAGGAGCAGATAACCTTGGAAGGGGACACCATGCAATTGCATAGATTAGTTTTCTTTTTCCATGCCACTTTGGATTCTAGCAGGGTGTTGCAGACATTTATTTTTTTTATTTTTTATTTTTGGAGTTTTCTATAGCGCTGGCCAGACCCGAGGGTATCGGAGCGCTTTACATTTAGTCCGGGAAAAACAGGTGCGAAGATAGTACAGTCTAACATAAACAGGGTTCGTATAAGTTCATAGATTAGCAGGCGTCTCCTACATATGCCGCTTGTTCTGTTTTTATTGAGGTGGAATTCAGGGGAATTCTGTAGGAGTGTGTGTTTTAGTATCAATCACGGCCTGTCAGCAATACTCGCTCTCTCTGTTGTTTTACAGAACTCGGAGTGATTTTGTTTAGGAACAGAACATTCTGTATATACAAATGGCCTATATTTTCTCGAGTTGTTCCACATTACTTTACTTGTTTACTTAAACTATTAGCCAGAAGTTATTATTGCAGCTTTATAACATATTTAAATATGCGTTCCCCCTATATTTCTTCTCATATTGCTCTAGGGCTGCGTTAGTAATTCTTGACCAATAGTTAAGTAAACATAGATGGAAAAGCTCATGCTACAAATTATTACAGACTGTGAAAGGACTGAGGGCACTGCACAGAAGAGCGCAACTAGTCAGCCCGTGCTGACCGAGAGGGAAGATGATAGAAGGCGCAGCAAAGGGCGGTCCAACAGGTAATGCTGCAGCAACAGGTAGTATGCATCGTTGGGCAGAGAGAACCGCCAGGCTGATTCCATGGCAACAACTTTTGCATAATTGTTCTTCAATTACTCCTCTTTTTTATGCCATGTTACTGTGCAGGGCTATGTTGACGCATGCATTTATCACATAACAGTATTTCTTAGCAGCTACAGTAAACTCATGAGGTAGATAATCCATGTGCATCCTAATTGCCATATAACAAATAACCAGTCAACCGCAAAATACACCTGCCATTTAAGTGCTCTGAGAAATGCAATACTTTATTTTAAATGGTGTCCAGCTGCCTTTACTTTTATGTTGCATGGCTACATTATGGCTACTTTTCTTTCTTACCTTTTTTTTTTTTTACAGAGTGACACATACTCTAGATTCTGCTCCCCACGGAATGTAATTCATACAGTGCCTTTGTAAAGCCAGCGTCCTTACCCGTCGGGAATGGTGGAGCCCAACCTCTACTGATCTATCGTTTCCGGCTTCTCCACAGGATCCCGAGTGGGAGCACGGAAACGAGACTGCCAGCGAGTTCGAAGACAACGGGCCCTTTAAGTGGGCGTCGTCATACGAGGGTGAAGCCCCGACCCTCCGTGACGTTGCCGACTCCGCATTGGTTAAAGCAGGGGAAGTCCTGTACTCCGGGTGTGGAAACACCGCGAGGAAGAAGGCGGAACCCGAAGATACGGAAAAGCGAGGTGTGTCGGAAGACGAGACCGGAGGGACCGAAGCAGGAGCCTACGGAGGAGCTGACGGAGAAGCTAAGCCACGAGGCGAGCCAGGAGGCCAACGTCCCTGCGGACCGCCGTGCCACACTCCCGAGGGAGGAGTGTGGCTGACACAGGTACGGCGGCGTTTGGCGGCTTGGTTAGGAAAGCGTAACGCTAGCGTTTAGAGCGCAGCTGTGTGTATCTTTTTCCCCAATGCAAACGTCCCTCAGACTTACCTCTCCTTCCCCTCACCCCACCCTTCTTTACCGCTTACCCCAACACCTCATGCACTGAGCACTGTAGTTACCAGTTAGTTACACTGGGTGTAAACCTCGCACTCCCTGGGTCCCCCTGGTGCAATCCCATTAGAGGACTGTGACCTAACGGCTTTCCGCCTTGTTGGTCTTCTTTCTTTCATGTGGAGAGACTCCTGACGCCCGAAGTGAGGACTCGACTTCCGGGGAAAACACCTATAGACGAGCAGCGCCACGGACTCCAGTACCTTCGCCCATGAAAGACTAACTTTCAGGACACGAAAGACGTTGGTTACTAAGCCTATAAAAGCTATCAAAATAAAACCTTCCTTAAACCCTACAGTTGGTGTCACGGTCGTCCCTTCACCCACGTCCACAGTGGTGTCAGAAGTGGGATCCTCCCCTCCCAAAACGACCATGGCAATGGAACAAGTGATCCAAACGCTTATTGATGGACAACAAAAATATGAATGGGCAATAGGCCAACAGATAAATACCGCAGACGCTGACCGGGACTTGTTCAAAATGTCCATGACCCAACAGTTGGACGCCATCCAAAAAGTTGTACAAACTCCCCTCTCAACAACCGCAATGGACAGAAGACCCGTAGGCCCACACCCATCAGGGGTAGCCTTACAAAAATATGTGAGTGGGGAAGACCCGGACGCGTTCCTGCTAAATTTTGAGCGTGCCGCCAGGGCATGTGGGTGGCCGGAAGAGAAATGGCCTTTCTTTTTGGCGCCCTTACTCTCGGGAGAAGCACAAACCGCCTATCAGGTGGCGAATCATGCAGGAACGTCTTCGTATGCTGAAATAAAGGCGGTGATATTAGACCACCTAGGTATGGATGCGGAGGCATACCGTCTTCGGTTTAGAAAAGAGAAGGGAATACCGGGTGAGAACCCAAAAACTATGTATCTGAGGGTAAAAATGGCTGCTGAAAAATGGCTCAGGCCAGATATCCGGAGTAAAGAAGAGGTCATGTCCAGTATTATACTGGAACAGTTCATGGAAGTCTTACCATACGGCACACAGAGGTGGTTAAGACAACACCCTGGACTAACGGCAGCCCAAGCCATAGAAATGGCAGCCAACTATAACAGAGCAGCACCCCGGTCTTTTCCTTGGGACAATGAGAGAAATTCCAAGGCCATAACATCGTCGTCCAAACCGGAGAAGAAAAAAACTGTACCAGATCCTATTAAACCTCGACAGTTCAAGCAAGAAGGTCCCCTTATGAAAGGGCCACAGTGCTTCGAGTGCGGAGAATGGGGTCACATAGCCCGAATGTGCCCCCAACGAAGACCCGCAGAAGAACCCATGGAGGTCGAATATATCCCAAGGGCGGTCATGTACACCTCCGAAATGGGCCCATCCTTTTACGTAAGGGTACGAGTCAACCAGAAGTTAGTGAAAGCCTTGCTTGATTCGGGTTGTCGTCAATCAGTTATTCAGGAACGACTTTTGCACCCAGATCAGATAGGCCAGGAAGGGACTGTACTAATTAGGTGCGTCCATGGTGACGTCAAACCCTACCCTATGGCAAGAATAATCCTACACCCTATAGGTAGAGAGCCCTGTTCAGTTAAGGTGGGGGTAGTAAGGTCTTTACCCGGAGAGTTGATACTAGGAGTAGATAACCCAGACTTCCTATCCTTATTCAAAAGGGAGTTAAAAGACAACACCGCAGAAGCTTATCTGTCAGCAGACCCATGGGTGTTAGATAAAGGATTTAAGTTCGCACAAGTCAATGATCCCTCTCTGTTGAACGCCTGGGAAGCAGCCCATCTCTCACAGACCTCTCCCTCCATGAGTTACCCCAGATTCAGGATAGACAACGATCTGCTCTATAGAGAAAGCAAAGAGGGAGAACCCACTCAACTGGTAGTACCCAAGGAATTCAGGGACCAAATACTTTTCTATGCCCATACACACCTTACTGCTGGGCATAGCGGTAGTGAGAAAACAACACAGAATATTCTATGTCTCTTTTATTGGCCAGGAATATACAAGGAGGCAGACATATATTGCAAACAGTGCGAGGTTTGCCAAAAAAAGAACCTAACTCGTCCACCAGCAGTACCTCTACAACCTATGCCCATCATAGGGAATCCCTGGGATAGGGTAGGAATGGACCTGATTGGTCCACTACCACGTACATCGCGTGGCCATACCTACGCTCTTGTTGTGGTTGATTACAACACTAGGTTCCCAGAAGCCTTTGCGCTCATTACTCCGACTACTAAGAACGTAGCGGACAAGTTGGTAGAACTATTTTCAAGGGTAGGGTTCCCTCGTGAGATTCTCACGGATCAGGGAACACCATTTGTTTCCCGGATGATGAAAGAGGTGTGCAAAACCCTTGACCTCCACCACATCCGAACGTCCGCCTATCATCCACAAACGGACGGCCTCGTGGAGAGGTACAATAGGACCCTAAAAACCACCCTGAAGAAGCTACTGACTACCGAAAATAAGGATTGGGACAGAGTACTTCCTCTAGCGTTGTACGTGATAAGAGCACAAGTACAGAGTAGTTTGGGATTTTCACCCTTTGAATTGCTCTATGGCCGCCAACCACGGTCTCTGTTAGAAATCACCAGGGAAGCCTGGGAAAAAGAGGGAGCCGCTGAACAGAGAAATCTATTGGAATATACTCAGCAATTAAGATCTAGATTAGGCAAATTGAGAGACTTAGCATATTCAAACTTAGAGAAAGCTCAAGCTGCTCAAAAACAATACTATGACAAAGGAAAAAAATGGAGGACCTTAGAAAAGGGGGACTGGGCTCTGGTGCTACTACCTTCATCCACCCAAAAGTTCCGGAGTGAGTGGAAAGGCCCCTATAAAGTTGTTGATACGTATGGACGTACCACATACAGCTTACAAATGTCCCAGAATAGGAGACAAACTTTCCATATCAACCTCCTCAAGAAGTGGATTGGTCCATGTCCCCGTCAGGCCAACTTAACCCTGCCAGAAGACAAGAGTGGGTCCACCCTGAATCAATTGCCAATGAACACAGAGTTGACTGAAGTAGAAAAAGAAGAGCTAAGGTCGACTCTACTACCCTTCTCCCCTATTTTTTCAGACACCCCTGGGTGTACCCATTTGGCAGAACATCAAATACGAACAAAAGAAGGTCAGATAGTAAAGCAGAGACCTTATCGCATTCCAGCTGCAAAAAGGGCTGACGTAAGAAAAGAGGTACAGGACATGCTTCGTCTGGGGGTGATAAGACCTTCTAAGAGTAATTGGTCCTCGCCCATAGTAATGGTCCCTAAACCTGACGGGTCTACCCGTTTTTGCATGGACTTTAGGGCCCTGAATGCTGTATCCTCTTTTGACGCGTTTCCAATACCCCGTGTGGACGAACTAATAGAGAGGATAGGGGATGCCCGCTACATTACCACTCTTGACCTGACCAAGGGCTATTGGCAGGTGCCACTCAGGGAGGAAGATCGCCACAAAACAGCCTTTGCAACGGAAGATGGGCTCTTTGAGTTTACTGTCTTACCATTTGGACTCCATGGAGCCCCCGCTACCTTTCAGCGGTTAATGAACAGGGTACTGGCAAAGCACACCTCATACAGTTTGGTGTATCTGGATGATATAGTCATCTTTAGTTCATCATGGAAAGAACATCTGGTACATGTATCCAATGTATTGACTGCATTACAGGCAGCCGGACTCCATGTGAATGCAAAAAAATCAAGGGCAGCATTCCCAAAGGTGAAATACCTGGGGTTCATGTTAGGGGAGGGAGTCATAGCGCCTCAGGAGGAAAAGATCAAGGCTATAACTAGTACTCCTTTCCCAACCACAAAAAAGGAATTACGAGCATTCCTAGGACTTATAGGGTACTATAGAAGATTTATCAAGAACTTTGCAGACCTTTCTAGTCCCCTAACAGACCTTTTGCAGAAACACGTCAAAAACGCTCTGCCAAACCCTCCATCAGACGGTGCCATCAAAGCCTTCCAGACCCTGAAGACTGCCCTTACCACTAGCCCGGTTCTCATTCCACCTAACTTCGAGAAACCCTTTTCACTGGCCACTGATGCCTCTGACACCGGCATAGGTGCTGTGCTATCACAGGAAGGGGATGACGGTGTTGAACATCCCGTGCTCTATGTCAGCAGAAAGCTCCATCCAAGGGAACAGAAATACCCCACGGTGGAAAAGGAGTGCCTCGCCATCAGATTGGCTATTGACAAACTGAGGTATTACCTGGAGGGTAAATCTTTCATCTTATACTCCGACCACGCACCCCTCCAGTGGATGCAACGAAATAGGTCCCAGAACGCTAGGATACTACGCTGGTTTCTCTTCCTGCAACCGTTTGCCTTCAAGGTTGTGCATCGGAAGGGGGTTGACAATGGGAACGCTGATTTTCTCTCCAGAATGCCCATTCTCCCCGATCGGGAGAATCCAGGGGGGGAGGAATGTAAAGCCAGCGTCCTTACCCGTCGGGAATGGTGGAGCCCAACCTCTACTGATCTATCGTTTCCGGCTTCTCCACAGGATCCCGAGTGGGAGCACGGAAACGAGACTGCCAGCGAGTTCGAAGACAACGGGCCCTTTAAGTGGGCGTCGTCATACGAGGGTGAAGCCCCGACCCTCCGTGACGTTGCCGACTCCGCATTGGTTAAAGCAGGGGAAGTCCTGTACTCCGGGTGTGGAAACACCGCGAGGAAGAAGGCGGAACCCGAAGATACGGAAAAGCGAGGTGTGTCGGAAGACGAGACCGGAGGGACCGAAGCAGGAGCCTACGGAGGAGCTGACGGAGAAGCTGAGCCACGAGGCGAGCCAGGAGGCCAACGTCCCTGCGGACCGCCGTGCCACACTCCCGAGGGAGGAGTGTGGCTGACACAGGTACGGCGGCGTTTGGCGGCTTGGTTAGGAAAGCGTAACGCTAGCGTTTAGAGCGCAGCTGTGTGTATCTTTTTCCCCACTGCAAACGTCCCTCAGACCTACCTCTCCTTCCCCTCACCCCACCCTTCTTTACCGCTTACCCCAACACCTCATGCACTGAGCACTGTAGTTACCAGTTAGTTACACTGGGTGTAAACCTCGCACTCCCTGGGTCCCCCTGGTGCAATCCCATTAGAGGACTGTGACCTAACGGCTTTCCGCCTTGTTGGTCTTCTTTCTTTCATGTGGAGAGACTCCTGACGCCCGAAGTGAGGACTCGACTTCCGGGGAAAACACCTATAGACGAGCAGCGCCACGGACTCCAGTACCTTCGCCCGTGAAAGACTAACTTTCAGGACACGAAAGACGTTGGTTACTAAGCCTATAAGAGCTATCAAAATAAAACCTTCCTTAAACCCTACAGTTGGTGTCACGGTCGTCCCTTCACCCACGTCCACAGCCTTGTAATTATAACTTTACTGCTTCAGCCCCTCTTAACTTACTATCTCACCCTGCACTCTACACTTTGAACCAACATTAGGTTTGCACACTGCGCTATATAAAAACGCTCCTGACCAGCTACCATTATTTTGGTTCCCATGGCTCATTTATGGGTCCGTTACAGAGGCAGGGCACTTTTGTATGATGTAGCAGCTCTCATAACTTCCACCACCCTTACTGCCTTGAGAGAGGCTCTTGTGTGTGTTACTAAAGTAACATTTTGTAATGGTTCAATCTTCTCATTCCTGTTTTCTCTAACTGAGATGTAGGTGGTACTTAACAGGTCTTGTATTATGAGTGTGCCACTACGTCACAAAACTGGCATAATACTTTATTACATGGTGTAATGTTTTTTAAAATACCCATTTTTTGCTTTCGCAGTAAAACAGTTGTTTAGAGTGGCAAATGCAACTGATTTTGGTAGCTTTTCTCTGCATTCGCATAAAAGGTCATTTTCTTGCTGCACATACCCTTGGCCGCAGCGCACAGAGACCGTACACTGCCGCACTCAGTGGAAAGAAATTAGAGGAAACATTGGCCCCTAGGCACAGTGAGTTACCGTAATCCAATCTTGAGATCACTACTGCCTGAATCACCGTTCTCCGCACCTGGTCTGGGAGAAGGTCTATGAACTTTCGGATCAAGCGTAGAATACTGAAGGTAGCTGAGAGTTTTTTGCCAGAGTATCCATAGAAAGATTCTGGTCAAGCCACATCCCCAAGTTCTTGATGGGGGCCGGGGGGCACACTCCATTTATCCGGACAGCTGATTCTGTTCCAAGGGTCTGTGCAGTTACCCAGGAACATAAGCTCAGTTTTCCCACAGTTGAGCTCAGTAGTACACGTACCCTGGTCACAGAAGCAGTTTGATCAGATAAGTAATGCAGACGGATATTTGCAGTCGGTAGGTCAGATGTGGATTACTGGTGGAAGTGAGCGCCTATCTGCCTTTCACAAGTATAAGGAGTCATCTTGTTTAATAAGAAAGCAGTTCTCATTGCCCGCTGCTACCAATCACCAACAGTCGGCATTCAAGAATGTTCCTTCATTTGATAATGCCTGCTGTGTTTTGTGACATCATTCGCCAGCCGGTCCCTTTCAGAATCCTTCAAAATGGATCTGGTTGGACTGGCTGCCAAGTTCCCTAGTTTCATGTGTGATAAGCTACTCCAGTCAAGGTTTTTCTTTTAATTCTAGGATTTTTAGTGCAGGTTTTATAATGGAATAAACAAGACTACAAATTCCAGAATTCAGAGAAAAAAAATAATCTAGGCTGGAGCCGCTAGTCGCGCACGGACCAGGGAAACATGGCAGGTCTGCTGACTCAAGCTGGAGAGCTGCACACTGTGTAGGACTTACTTTGAGAATTTTGATTAGGACAAGATCAACCTCCTCAGGCCGACTGGAGATGGGAGGATGCTGTCCTGCTTTCAGAGACAGCTCTCTGTCATCAAACACAAGGGGGGGCTGCCTCTGAAGAGATTTCCACCAAAAGCATTGACTTGAAGAGGGAAGCTGGAGGGGGTTCCGCCAGAAAGAAGCTGGAGTAAGGCTTCATGGCGCTGCAGCAAATGAGTGGCTGGGGCACCAATGTTGTGCCTGGCGGCCAGGGCCGTACTGGGAACCAAAACCGGTCCTGGCAAAGTGCTCGGGGTGCGGCTGAGCTCGTTGCCACGGCCGGTTTTCGGACGATTTTGTTACAGGGCCGATTATGCAGCTATCCGGCCCCCCACCCATGCGGCGCACCAGGGGATTGCCCGGTGCCCGCAACGGCCGGTCCGGGCCTGCTGGTGGCCTTTATTCCCAAACCCCTGCAAGAAAGGAATGAGAAATGTATGAGCACAGCCTGTGGTGCACTCTCACCTACTGTGTTTATGAGGCCTACCCATCTCTTTGGAGGCCGCGTGACAGCTTTTAATGTGACTATCAGAAATCAATATATGTTTTATATTTGTACACTTGCTTTTATGGATGTTTGTTATGACCCCGAAGAAAGCTATATATGACTATATCTATCAGTCCATTTTGAGTTCAACAGACCTTTATCATCATTCTGCGTGTTTACAGTGTCTCAAAGTGCTCTGACTGAACTAAAGACGATGACAATACACGATTTACCAGTTACAGCTTATTTTTATTGCATGTTCCCCCGGGCTTAGGCGCAGCAGTGCTCGGTATATGGGTATGGCATGCAGTAAAACGTTTTATCACACCATTGCCTGTACACTTCTGCTGAATATCTTCGGGTTTGCTGCGGCAGCGTTTTTTTGCCTCATTTTTTTAAATTCCATTCAGTTTAATAAGTTGTGTTGGATAAATAGAAATACCACCAATTAATATAAATACATTATACATAAGAAAACATCATTTGTATGTGCTATCTCAAATTAGAACATGGATTTTTTATTTTTACTTTCCTTCTTGCTCTAAAGTATATTAAAATTCTAGTAATGACTAGGTTTATTTTCCAGGGTAATGCTGGACCCCGATGAACCTGTCCAAGCGGCGTCAATGTCCTCATATTACTAATCTAAGGCCCTGGTTTCAATTCCGGGGCTAAGCCCCTTTTAAGTATTAACTCCTGTTAGCACCCGAAACACGATTCCAACGGCGGGATTACAAATCCACTTTTGAGTGCAAACTCCAAATTGTGCCCAAAACGAGATTACAGACCCTGCATAAATTGCACCCCACGCTGGTGCTCTCTCGCGATTGTCTCAAATCACAGTAACATAACAGGGAGCGGTAGTGGCACTTTTGTTGCACATCGGAGTGGTGAATAACATATCATATGTTCGTGTTATTCACCATTCCGAGGTGTCGAACTCTGAATCGAGTGCAAAATTGCATCTCACCAACCAGAGGCCTACGTGGTGTTAATAATGCAATTGTGATTTGTTTTCCCACCCTGGTGTACAGTATTTGCCGTGACGGTTCTAACCATGTTTTCTCCGGTGCAAAATTGTTGGCAATGTGTGTGTGGGTGGAAGCGGAGGTATAATTTGCGCGTGGCAAATACAACGTTTAAATCCTGTGTTTACGGGCACAACGGGCGTTTTGATCTGAAAGGAAATGCGCCCGTAGTTGTGATCAGGGACCTAATAGTGCTCGGGTCACCGACTCTTCCACACTCTTTCCCTGCTGATCGCCCATTATTTTCGGCAGCAGGCAGATCAACCCGCTGAGCTACCTATAGCTTGAGCCCA
This sequence comes from Lissotriton vulgaris, assembly GCF_964263255.1. Lineage (NCBI taxonomy): Eukaryota > Metazoa > Chordata > Amphibia > Caudata > Salamandridae > Lissotriton > Lissotriton vulgaris. The sequence continues at coordinate 129,628,810 of NC_141700.1, forward strand.
GACCGGGAAGGCTTCCAGCAGCACAAGGAAATGATTATGGGCCTGAAAAGCAGGCCTTCCGTCTGCTCCGCCGAGCACGTGTGACTAATGGAAAGCTGTGGGGTGGCGAGTGTTGGAACTGGGGCAAAGGTGAGGAGCGGCTGGATACTGTCTGCGGCTGCAAGAAGTGCACAGAACAGGGCTACCAATCGCACGTACAACGAAAGCCAGCTTGTCCCCATAACCAGGGCCGGACTGGCAACAGCGGGCGACGGGCTTTCCCCCGGAGACCGGATGGGTGGGGGCAGGGCTTTAAGTGGGATGAAAAAACGGGGGGGAGGGGTCCCTCAAAGGGGCGTGGCCAGTGTAATTAGGGGCGTGGCTTTAAATCACTTATGCAAAAAAAAATTGCTTAGCATAGTGTGCTGCCCGACTGGTATTTTGCTGTGTCTGTCATTGCATCCAGATATTTGATACAACAAGTCACATACCTACAATAAGTAAGGAATGTTGGCTTTGTCAATGGTTATTAGTTGCAGAAGATAAATAAACTGCAACTATGACTTGTATATAATATTGACAAAGCTTCCAATTAAATCCCTGGTGACCCTATCACAATATTGCTGCTCCTGAGTTTCAGAAAGAGAAGGGAAATCCAGAAAGAAAATGACTCTTAAAGGATTTCACTTCCCCTACAAGTACAACGCTCCCCTGGCACGACGTCATGCTGTAACTTCTCTACTGAGAAGTAGTAAAGTGTGAGCAGCGCACATCATGTGCCTACTGTCTCAAAACGGGTCTCTATAGGCTTTGTTTTGCGCCCTGGCACTTTTTTGCCGGACTGCAGTGACAGCAAACTGTGGTCACAGCAATCTGGAAAAAAAAACGGACCGCCTGTGTCAGGACTCAAAACAGAGCCCGATAGAGACCCGTTTCGAGGCCCCCTTTAAAAATCTGCCAGTGCTCAGACCTCTTGAGACCCGGCCCACTTAAAGCCCTGGGTGGGGGATATTTTGCAGCAGTGCTGCTACATCGGGTACCAGTCACAAAAGCAGCAGGGGGCTGATCCAGCCAGGGCTGGTTTGGGTTCCCATTCCGGCCCTCCCCATAACATATCCCGACGTGCACCGCGCCACACCCCGGTGTGCAAAGTGGGCGCTTGCCATCTCTGGGTTGATTTAAGTTAAAGTTGTGCTGATAAAAAGAATACATGGGTGCTGCTTCTGACAGCAGGCTTTCCAAAGCGTGGTGCACCGGCCTTGAGAATGCCGGATTAGAAAGCTACTTCACGGGAAGAAAGTAACAAACAGAGTGCAGGAATGTTTGTAAAAGATTCGAAAAGAACAAAACACGTATTATGTTGGAGATAGCGAGACCTCTCTGGATAAACTGGTAAGTATTCATGCACCCGAATCTGTCATTTTCAAGGGCACGCCAGGCAGTGTAAAAAGTGAACAAGATATTTGAGGCATGGGGGGAGGGGCAGATTTGGAGACCTTGAATCAAAAATATCTTAATATCTCTCAGGTAGCTTTAGGTGTTGTTTAGTTTCCCTAAACAGTTCTAAGCATATAGTTGGTAGCATGTTGCATTCTGGGACTTGTAGTGTCACTTTTAAGTTTAAGCGTATAAATCTCAGCATGCAGTGTGCTGTTGATGCAAACGCCGAAGTTGGCTGACGGGTGACACTAAACACTTGCGTGAGGTGACCACCCTATAAGCCCCTGGCCCTGTTTGTCCTTCTGCCGATATTCCCAGATCTCTCTCAAGGCACTCCGAGCCGAGCCGAGCCCTCTCCAGCTTGCCACCATTACCCTTCAGGGTTATCAAGCTGCAGCCCACTGATATTCCACCATGGAATCTCCTGTAGTAGTCACCACAACTGGAAAAAAATTCCATGATGCTCTGTTGTTGCTGATGCTGCTGAAGGTGGCTTACACTGAGAACTTTGCTTTTCTCCAGGTAATGTCTTAGCATTTGTTCTTCTATCTCCTGAGTTGATGGTTTCTATGCTCGATCTTCCCTTCAAGGCTGTCTTGTTATTGTTGGCAATGTTGGCCCCTGGTTTCCCGGCCATTGGGCGCTGCCAAAGGGTAGGATTTCCATTCGTTGGTGCCAATGATGCCGTGACAGTGTAGCATTGATAAGCATTTTATGCAATAATTTCTTTATTCCTGTCTGTACGATTTTAACTTCCGCACCCTTTAGTTATTTTAATATCTTTAATCATGATCCAATGTGTAAACGCTTGTTAGTATGTGTCTTTTGCCCTTATAAAATATTCCGGATTTCCCTTGTATCAACTTTGTATTTATAACAATTTTAATGAAATGTATTGATCATTGATTTGCTTGTATGATTTGTATTCACAAATCGAATAAAAGCTTTGAAATTGAATTGAATTGACAGCAGCATCAAAGTTTTTCGCTCATACAGTGCGAGCTGTCTTGTAGGCATCATGCTGCTGCTGGTGCCGGCCACGAGTCACCTGAGCCATCTGGCTCCTCCTCTGAGGGCCAAAGCAAACGCCGGGAGCAACCAGCACTCCGGTCAAGATTGCAGCTGGAAATGCTGCCTCCGATCCACGGATCGCGGCCTGGTCCTGTTATGTTCCATATAGGTACTCCAATATAGGCTCAGGTAGTCACCTAACCGTTTACCTATATTCTCCCCTACCATTACACTGCATAACGGTTCTCAATACTGACCCTTTACCTAATTACAGTTATGTCCAAAGATGACATGGGGTTTTCTCTGAAAAGCTTCAGCCTCATTCATTATGCATGAGGATTCTTGGAATCACAGCAGGCCCACCATCTCCTGCATATTAACTATGTATAAGGGTCATTCTTTCCGCCATCCTAGTCCGACATGACACAGCAAGGTATATCCCCCAGGGGTTACCACTTTGGGTTTATATACACCATATCTTGCTGAGAGAGTCAGAGGAGAAAATGACTTCCATGCTGACACGAGACGGTGAGGGTTCTGCACACAGACACTCCAGCTCGCAGTGGTCTGACATCTCTTGCGGGGTGTCCATCTCGAGACCAAGACAGGGTCCCACAGTCTCTCGCTTCAGGTTATGAGGTTGACTTTACCCTAGAGGGATTCTTGGCTTTCACACCCATACACATGCTAGGTACACTTAGGTACATCTAGGAGTACGCATTCTACTGTCATGCATTTTATATACTTGCCTGTAATCATTGTTTCACACGATGATAGAAATCTACCATCCTTCTACTCTGTTAGTGCTTATAATCCTTTATATCTGTTACTGTCTAATGGTGGTTTCAGCACACCTATTTTACACTAGAATGCCGCTGGTTCAATAAATGCTTATTGAAAAACGTCCCCACCTTTTATTCTGTGTATCTCTCTGAGACGAAGTGAGCATGAGGGACTGAGTGGAAAGTGGTACACTGTTTCCACGATCCCTGATGGGACAGAGTTGTCATGTTCAATAGTTGCCAAGAACTATCCTCTCCTTGTAAGAGGCGTTTCTAGTGGCACTGTGAGCTAGCTGGCATACAGGCCAACATACCTAGTAGGGGTATCTAGAATCAGTGTGACACCAATCCTATAGTGAATGTTGACTAAACGTGCAGATCCCATATAAGTTTATAGGAACTACACGACAGTCCAAGGCCAACAACGAGGGTAAGTTATATCAAACATATGGCCCTTTTATCTGGATGTTTGTCGGGCTAATTCTCCATTGTTCAGTACTTAATTCTAAGGGCTATTTACACAGACGCCATCTTGCCTCTGACATTTAGGTATTGCCTGGATCGTAATAAGAAGCAGTCCTAACGCTTAAGTGAATTATACAGCGCCTTGACAGGTATTGAGGAGGAACTTGTCAAGGCAGTCGCCAGTGGGATATGTATAGAGAAAATTCTGCATAAGCGCACCTTGGCAAAAGCAGCTATTGGGGAAGTCTCGGCAGCAAGAGATGCGGAAAAATATATGGCTTGGCGGCAAGACTTCTACAAGTACAGTGAGCGGGTGGGGCACTTGCTGATGATAGAGGTAAGACAAAAGACTATAAGTGGGTAGATCCTCGAGATTAAAAATCACAAGGGAATATTACTTTCCGGCCCTACTGAAATATCAGAATTCCGCAATCTCAATGAGAAACTATATGGAAAGGAGGGGTGTTCTGAGGAGATATATAAAGGGTTATCTAGATTCCATTCGAACGGAGCAGATTTTCCTAGAAGATGTTGAATCCCTAGATGCCCCGTTCTCAAGTGAAGAAATTCAAACGGCGCTAAAAGACCCACCCTCTGGAAAGGCTGCGGGTCCTGATCAGATCCCGTTAGAATTTTATAAAGTCTTTTTTCAACTTTGGGGGCCGATCTGATCAACATAATGTGTCAGCCTCTAAAGGGGGTGGCTCCTCCAGAATCTTGGGCTAATATTTTTTTGAAGAAGGGGAAACATCATAATGAGACTGGGTCTTATAGACCCATAACCTTCTTGAACAGCAACGTTAAGATCTTTTCAAAAGTGCTAGCTAGTTAGTTAAGCCTAATTATAGGTAAGGTGATATCCCCAAGCAGCATGGCTTTATCGCAGGCAGAGGAACTGCCAACCACATTTGCAGAGTGGTTACATTATCTGATGCTGCTTCAATCTCCGGAGACCTTATGGCGTTACTTCTGCGTGGCACGAAAACGCGGTTGACAGGGTCTCCTGGGAGTATCTGTGGGCCTCTCGTGAGCGGGCTGAGATTGGTAAAGGCTTTATTGCTGCAGTTCGTGTAATGTATAGAGCCCCCTGGGCCCGGCTGCAGTTAATGGCAGGCTAAACAGAACTTCACCCAGTCACACGGAGGACAAGACAGGACTGTCCTTGCTCTCCTCTCTTATTCGTACTTTACAAAGACCCCCTGATTCAGAAAATCATTACCAACTTGAGAATTCACCTATAGGGTTTCACAGCTTTGACGACAAAATCTTGGGGTATGCGGACGATCTCGCGATAGTGATGACTGATCCTCATTTAGCCTTAACAGAAATAAAAAAAATAAAAAGAGGCCGGTGATTTTGGGAAAATGTCAGGTTATTTGCTCCATCAGGACGAAATCCAAATTGTAATAAGTAGCAGGGTCCATCTGCGTGACTCCCGGGTGACGAAATCTGCGGCCTATCTAGGCGTGATTATAACAACAAAGCTGGAAAAAATTGTGGAGCTAAACCTTACCCCGGTTATTCAGAAAGGGAAGAAAGATCTCGACAGAATGAGCAATTTGTATCCTAATTGTGGGCCGGTGCAATATTATTAAAATGATGTTTCTCCAAAAGATTCTTTATTTCTTTAGAGCAATGGGCTGTCCCGGCTCTAAGAATGTATTATTGGGCAGCAGCACTTCAGTTTATGCAGGGTATTTTTTTTGGGTGGGGGGGGGGGGAGATCATGGACCAATGGAGTAGCAATGGTTTCTAGATATATATGAGTTGAATGAATGAATGAATGAATGAATGAAGTGCAATTATAAAGCGCACAATACCTAAAGGTGTCTTAGCGCTGAGCAGATCAAGACAGAAAAAGGGGCAGGGACCCAAGAAGTGGGTCACCAACATTAGAGCACAGTCGGCGGAAACAGCCAGGTCTTTAGCTGCTTTCTAAACAGCTGCAGGCTGTGTTGGGAACAGAGGGAGGGAATTCCATAACTTCCCCCCTGGAATGTCAATAATAGGAATAATAGGAAAGGATGCTCACAACTGGTTCTTGAAATTTAAGAAACCCAGTTACTACAAGAAGGTTAGATTCAGAACCATATGAGCGGCCTCCCATGTATGGATGGCGGCGAGGAAGAAACTAGGGTTAGGGAGGATGAATTTTTCTACTCTGCTTTTTAGGAGCCCTGTATTTCCAGAGGTATTCCATGATGCTGTAATGTTGCACTGGGAGGATCTTGGAGGGGGAAGTTTGGGGGATCTGCTGGACAGAAGTGTAATAATGCCATTCGAGAAAGTCCAGTTCTTCAGGGTTGATCGGAAAGACTTCTTTAAATATTTGCAGGTGGGGAGTTACCTAGCCAAAAAGAAATGGGGAGGGGTAAGAGCGTTTAGCAAAGACCCTATAATGGAGGCTATTAGGGACCACAAAGGGTGTACCATAAGCCAAATATTTGGATGGCTAAGCCAGACGATGCCTGATGATTTAGAGAAGCATTGTGAGAAATGGTAACAAAGACTAGGTAGGAGCACTGTTGAGTTTCTAGACCGGCTCAAGTATGGACACTCCATTTTGAGGTTAACTAGGTCGCAGACACACCATTACAAAACTATCTTTTGATTTTATTATACGCTGGCTGAGATTGCCCTATGGGGAGGCTTAGCAGGGGCCCTCTGCCCCAGATGCCGTAGTACAGAAGCAAATATTGTTCATATGTTTTCCACCTGTCCGATCTTAGAAACCCTGAAGAAGGATATAGAAACCTTTTTAGAGCATTCCCTGAAGATTAAGGTAGCACTCACAGCTGAGCTAATGCTATTGGGGGTTACTAATGAAGGAATGCCAGGGGCTTACCAATACTTTTTTTTCCTGGCCATGGCAGTGGCAAGAATATGTATTTCTTCCGCATGTATGAATTACCGCTCCGTTCACCAGAACGAGCTGGTCACGGCCAAGTCATTTTGTTTTAAGTCCCCAGCACTGGAAATAGCTACTACATACGATCTGAGGCATCCCGTGCATGATGAGTTCAGAGCTTCCCTGAAATGTCATCTCATGAGACTGGAAGGAAAAGAACAGTTTATGAGTTAGCATAAAATGTACTGAAACTATAATAGCTCATCCAGACAAGAAACTAGAAAACAGCCCAGCAATAATATTCAAACCAGCCCCACACCGCTTGGGGGCCACAGAATATAGTTTGATCACAGCAGCCAATCCTGCCCCACCGACAAAATGCAAGAATGGCAGAGTAACCAGCACGTCCCTTAGTAATTGCTTCTATCTTGTTGCTGTACTCAGTTTAACAGTCTTACTGGTGTATTTTCTCTGTCTTGGTTTTGGTGTCTCCTCGTAATAAAATACTGCTTCTGAGCAAAGAGGCGTGAGCTTCCTTTCTCAATCCTCCTTGAATAGTCTAGTTTATATACACCATCATTTCTTCTAATTTGTGCACCGCCACTGGCATGTAAGACATTTCCAGCAGAAATCTCATGCTGATTGTAGTTAAAATGATAATAAGATCAAGGCGAGTGAGTCTGCCCTCTGCTACAGTAAATGTGGGTGCAAATTGATGGCCAAGGGGCTGGAGGGGTCATCTATGAGGGGGATATACTTTAATTATTTAGTCACTTAAAAAAAATATATAATGTACTCAAACTACAAGTTTTTGCTTTGAGCTCTATGGATGGGGGAGGAAAGGAGGACACAAAACTTTGCTTCAAAGGTAATGTTATAAAGCATAAATCAAATAGTAGAAGTAAACATTTGGGGGTTGAATACAATAAATATCCCATAGCTGGAGAACACAGAAGGAAAATAAATATGGAATCTGGGGCCATTCTTAGGCGTCCGACTGACTAGAGGGTGGAAAAAGGTACATGAGGAAATCGAAGAGGAACCTGGAACTCTAAGAAACTCTAAGAGGAACCTGGAACTCTAAGGAACTCTAAGAGGAACCTGGAACTCTAAGGAACTCGAAGAGGAACCAGGCTGCGGAAAGCAGCCCTTCCTATTTGTGCTGTCGCTGCAGGACGTGGGCTCATTTTGAGACAAGAACGTATTTTTGGCAAGCCTGGTATTCGTCACTGCCAGCAGTGTGCCACTATGGCATTTTTAGAGTTCCCTGTATTTAATTATTTTTTTACTATTTTTATTTTACAAATTAAGCCCTGGCAGTGGAAACCAAAAAGCGCATCTCGTCTTGAGGTCTCCTACTGGTGTCTTTAGGAAGATTGTTTATAGCTCTTTGTGGATGAAGAAGGTACATATTAACTGGGGGGGGGGGGGGAACCTTAAAGGTTTCATCATGGCTGGTGGGGTGGCAAACTTTTTGCACTAGGGTACCTCAGCATAAAGGGTTTAAAGACAAATGGAGGGAAATCATTTAGAGCGATTACTGCCGGTGGCAACCATGCTTTTCTGAGTTTGTCGTGGGTACAGCCGGTGCCTGCTAAACCTTAACAGACACACAGGATAGCAGTCACTAATTAGCCCTGAAAAGGCTACTGTTTAATGGGTTCACACTGGAGAAGAGAAGGGGCGGGGACCGGCTGTCATCCCTTGACAAACAAGGCCCCCACACTACTGACGGATCTGGCTTAACAGGAAGGCCCGAGGGGGAGCACTAAAAAGGAAAACAAGCTTGCTTTTAATTACACACACACGGCCGAGGGTTTTAAACCACGCAGACAGCTGTGCCCCCGGCCCACCGTTTCCTGTTAGTTGTTTACAATCTTGAGAAGCTGATCCGTAGATCCGTTTTACTTCTCAAACGACTTCCCAGGCCCAAATGAGTTTTTTCCCCTCTTTATTGCATCTGACAGACTCTTATCTGAGACACCGGCTTCCCAACAGTTAATCTTTTGCCCCGACTAAGGGACCGATGCGCAAAGCCTGCTTAACATCACCTGGGCATATTGCTAGTCGCAGATTTTTTTTAGCACCCCCGGGAACCAAGGTTTACTTTTATTTTTTAATTGAAACGAAACTGGTGCTGATGTCAAGCTGCCTGAAACCCTTTATCTTCGAGTCTAGTTCGTGCTATATAAAACTCTAAAAAAAAAAAAAAAAAAAATATATATGATGGAAGTACTTATGAAAAGCAAAACTGAAAAGGCAATCTGCGTGTACCTTTGCAGGATGCTTACATAAGCCAAATTCAAGTGTGCATCAGCCTACAGCTTAGGTCCAGGAGATTCATATCTATGACATTTTCAGGATATTCACATAATATCCATTTGCTGTATTTGCATACAGTAAATCTAATGGGGACTCGCATAAGTAGGAATTAGTTACCCTGACTATCTGCCCCTGCTGGACATACTTATTATTTAATAATAAAATATTTAATGTATTTTTAATTAAAAAACAATTTATCTTTCACATGAATTTATATTTATTTGCATTTTATCAATTTTAAATAGTGTAATATCATGTCCTATGGGGCTTTATTTTAATTACCTGCCTCCCCTATTTTCTATGGGAGGGTGGTGCAGCACCAGTGGCCGGCCATATGTAGTGCTGGACTTGCAAAAACGTGTAAGTTACTACAGAAGTGTAATACTACAAAAGTGCAGCTTATGAATACTAAAAAAGTAGTAAGCTTAAACTTACTCAAAAGTTTGTTATCTTTGTGAATCTGGCCTGGAATCCCAGGATGCAGTGTTTTTTGGTAAGAAGCTAGGAATTGTTAAAAATGTCTCATTTGACACAGTGAGAGAGACAGCGGGTGTCTCAGAACACAACTCTTTCAAATGTGTAAAGCATTCATCCTCCAAGGCAGTATAATGAAACCATGACTCAGAGGGCACCCGATGGAGTTGGAATACGCGTTTTAAATCTTGGTTTGACTCTCAGCTTTAAAATACAGAATTCTAGGCACACTTTGAAATACATTTCATAGTGCAAGCCTGCACTATAACAAAAAGGCATTATCTTGTATCTTAACAAATGTTGAGTTAGGCCCTTGGCACTCCAATTAGTCAATGTTGATTCTATTTTTGTTGTAAACTCTAAACAAAGTTAAAGTCCTCCTTTAGCGTGCTGCTCGGTAACTGAGGGCTGCCTGTCCCTAAGAGTGTAAAGATTAATTTGAAGGATGGTACGTGATGGCAATATCACGTACCATCCTTCAAATTATCTTGTATCTTACCAAAGCCAGGAGATTTAACCAGGGTCGGACTGGGACAGAACAAGTGCCAAAGCACCACAATAAAAGTATTCGATAACTAAAACAAAAAAAAAGTTGCCCGATTTGCAAATTGGGCAGTTTTCAACTTTTAATGTACAGATAGATATTTTGCAGGGTATTGGAGACCAGGCATTCAAGAGTGTGGTATCAATAGTGCAGCAGATGCAGTGGCACTGAGGTACACCTGTTTGGGGCCCAGGGCACCCAAATGACTACTGAATAAACAAGTTACTTCCCTTCGGTAACGCCTTATCTGGTAGAGAGTCTAATCTAGCCGCAGATTATTTACCTAAGAATCTTCCCCTGGCGTCAGACTGCATTCGGAAACTTTTGGTGAGCAGTACCCCTGTGCGCTAGTAAGTGACATCATTAGGCTTCATGTGGCCGCGTCCACACTGGAAGTGACATGCGCTGTGCCTATAGAGGTGCCACTCCAGCGCGCAGACGTCAGTTTCTTTTGCTACTTTCCACACCAGAAGTGTGGAGCCACGTGGAACATTGACCACTAGTCTGCAAATCTAGGGCACTTACAGAGATTAATCCTTAACTCTATAATCTGGTCGCAGAGTGGGAAGGATAGGTGGTTCGGTATGGAATCTGCAGCTAGATAGAGTCTCGATCCAGATAACCCGTTAACTAAAATAAGGAACTTGTTCATTTGATAGTGACTTCTGGTGCAGATTCCTTACCTTTGCATAGATACACAAGCAATCTCTCCCCAGAGGTGTGGCTGCAGTACGGATTATACTAAAAGAAATCCTGTAGGACCAAATAGTCCAATTGATTGTGACACCAAACCTGACTGCCAGGCAGTAGTGCTTTGTAAATGTGTGCATCGAAGCCCATGTTGCTGCTTGACATATCCAGAACAGAAACTCCATGAGCTAAAGCACTGTTTGCAGCTTTGGCCCTGGCAGAGTGAGCTTGCAAACTCTCATGGGATTGGTTTTTTACCAGTGCATATAACATTGTGATGCAGAGAACTATCAATCGTGAGATGGGCCGCTTCAGCACTGATTTACCTTGTCTGGCTCCAACATACCCTTTGAAGAGTTGATTGTCCATCCGGAACTCACGAAAATCATCAAGGTAGAATGACAACACTCTTTTGTGGTCCAGTTGGTGGAGTCTCTCCTTTAGAGGGGTGAGGCGGTGCGTAAAAGGTAGGGAGAGTGATTGACGGGCCTACATTGAAACGAGTAACCTCCGTCGGTAAGAAAGGTGCTCTAGTTTGAAGACCTACTTTGTCAGGGTCAAAGTTGAGATATGGAGGGTGTGCAGAGAGTGCCTGTAGCTCACTGCCTCTCCAGGTACATGTTATGGCCACTAGGAAAGCAGTTTTGATGGTCAGAAGCCTGAGTTGGCAGTTGCGGAGCGGCTCAAAGGGAGCACAAATCAGGAAAGTGAGAACGAGTTGAGGTCCACTGAGGCATAATAAAAGGCGCCGATGGGAACATGTGCTAGAGACCTTTCAGGAACCTATGTATAGTATTTGAAAAGGGATTGATGAGCTGGAAAACGCAGAGATGTTGAAATGGCAGTAAGGTAACCTTTCAATGTGCCCAAAGAAGAGCCCTGCTGTGCTAAGCTAACAATAAACAAGAGAACCGGGGTAAGGGGTATGGATAGGGGGGAGGGGGTCAACATGTTTATCTACAAACCATGCCACAAACTTTCCCTAAAAGCAGGCTTATACCGTCTTGGTGGAGGGACGCGTGGCTGCCAAGATCACACTACACACTTCGGGCGGAAGGTCGAAAGCTGTCAACTGTCGCCGCTCAATCTTCACGCTTGAAGATGAAGCATTTTCAGGTTTGGGTGCAGAACCCTGCCCTGCTACTGAGGCAGAAGATCCTCCAGAAGAGGCAGCCTGATCGGAGGACCAATGGCTCAAGCTCAACAACTCCGGCTACGAGAGTCTTTGTTCCCAATCTGAAGCCACAAGAATCACTTGGCCTGGTCTTTCTTGATCTTCTTAACAACTTTGGGCAATAGTGGTATTGGCGGAAAGGCGTACAGGAGGCCAGAGGTCCACTTTTTTTAACACAAATTTTATTGATTTTCAAGTTTTGATTAGGCACATTTCATCTGTCAGTGGTTACAACTTCTGACTAACGAATTGCCAGGTCAATAATTTCAAGTTAGTACAAGTATTTGTTCAACAGACTTAGTCATTGCAGTAGATTTTTAACATTAGGATGCATAATGAGAGGTTTACATACAATTGTCTGGATATACATTTCAGGTGATTAAGTTTTATCACTCTAACTCCCCCCATCCCCCCCACTGCCCCCCCCGCCCCCAAAAAAAGATAAATCCCTCCCAGAAACATTAAAACGATGCCGCTATGGTCTGAGCACCTGAGTCTTATAATACATCCTTACAGGGTGACTGAGTTGGAGCAGTAGGGGTAGAGGGGGAGGGGGAAGAGGAGGGGGCGGGAAGAAAAAGAGGATCCAGGGGAGGGGGGTACACAATCAATTCAACATATTATGTCCATGTTTTTTATCAGGTGTCCGGGCAATTTGGTACAGGCTGAAAACACAAGGGGGGGCCTGATAGTCCCTCAATTTTCGGGGTCAACTGCGGTATGTACCCTGAAATGTTCTAGCAGTTGGGCCCATTCCATTGAAATCAGCTTTTTCCTCAGTCCCCTATACTCCTCGCGCTGCAACGCCTCTCTCAGCAGTAGCCCGTTTGATAACTTATTCTCTCCACTTTCCCTCACGCAGCGCTGCAAGAGATTTCCAGCGCTGTAGGATTAGCCTCTTGGCCAGCATTAAATAGAGTCCTGTAAAGCGGTGCAAAACAACAGCCTTTTTGGGGAGGGGGGAAAGGCCCAAAAGACATGCCTCGATAGTAGCCCAAGAGGAACGCTCAGTAATTTGAGTGAGGCCCTGCATGATTTCAGTCCAAAACCCTTTCAGAGAGAGACAAACCCACATCATGTGGGTGAAGTCGGCATCTATTCGGTCGGGTACATGCCTCGTATCGTCTGCGGGGTTAGGTAAGCCCTGTGTAGGATTAGCAACTGTATAGATTTTAGTCGTGCATTGGGGGTGACTCGTCAAGGATGTTCATGGATCTGCGCCCATTCTGTGTCATTGAATTCCCTGGCTATCTCAGTTTCCCACTTCTGGTGAAGGGACAATAGTGAAGTGCCATATGTACACGTATCCTCCGATATAACCATCTAACCAGATGGCTCCCATGGCCCATTATGTGTAGTGGCTTGCAGTAGTTGGAAGGTAGGGGCTCCTTCTGATACACTAAACAGTGCTGGAGTATGAAATGTGCAATTGCAGCGTGGGTTATAAACAGCGTACATGGAACACCATTAGCTCGCGTAAACTCATCATGGGGCATTAGATTTTTGTCTAAGAATAAATAACCCACTGTTTCAACTTCGGCCCCCACCCTACTCCGTAATCTAGCAGTTGATAGTATTCCTTGCAAGGTTGGTAGGCCACACAGCGGAACATTTGGGGCATATGGAGTGGGCATTTTGGCATATTTCAGTGCCAGCTTCCAATAATGGAGTGCTATGTGGATAAGGAAGGGAGGGTCTCTTGCCCGTCCTGCACTGGGGCATAGTAATGCCTGTAATGAACCAAGGTTTAACCGCTCGGGAGAGTAACCCATTTCAAATAAGTTATGGCGTGCCAGCCAGGACGCCACAGGCCTGAGCTCCACTTGAGGTGTAAAAGCGTCTCCGAGCAAGAGCTACCTTGAAAACACGTGCACACAAAACTGCTGACATTGTACATTTTCAGTGGAGGTGAATAGATCTAACAAAGGATCTCCCCACTCTAGTAAGGGACCTTGCTCCACCTCCAGATGAAAACACCATTTGTGATCCGCAAGGCATCTAAGGCTGCGTTCCTCCACTCTGGTGTTCAGAGAGCCTCCCAGGTGTTGAACCACAAGAGATAAACTCTGGTGTTCCAGCCATGTCCAGAGACGCAAAGCCTCTTGACAGAGTGTTCACAGTGCCACCCCGCCCTATTTGTTTCAATACCACATGGCGTGGTGTTGTCTGTGAAAACCTGTTCCAGCCTTCCCTCAACAGAATACTGATGTAGGTCCCGGACTCTGCCGGAGACCAGAGTCCTCTTATCTCCACCTCTCCCAGAAGGCTCCCCAGCCCAGGAGTGACGCATCTGTCACTACAGTCAGCTCTGGTTTGAGAAGGGAACGGGGTCTGCCTCTCACCCAATCGCAGTTAATCAGCCTCCACTGCAGGTTTTTTTGCAATTCCTGACAAGGTCTGGACCATGTTGGAGACATTCCCCTGATTCTGCACATACTGGGACTTCAGATCCCCCTGCAGCATCCCTTTATGCCAATAGGGATGTGTCACAAGCAGGAAGCACAACATCCTCAGGGTCAGTCTCACCAAAATCCAGGATAGAGGCTCAGACATCAGTATCATAGCCTGAATATCCTGGACTTGCCGCTCGGGAGGATAGGCCCAAATTTGCACTGTGTCCAGAACAGCGCAGATGAAAGGGAGGGTCTGAGAGGGAGGAATCAAGCGTGACTTTGGCACGTTGATCGTAAACCACAGCAAGTGCAGAAGGTTCACCATAATATGGTGGAAGGAGATGACTCCCTGTGCGAGCCCGCCTTCAACAGCCAAGTGACGAGGTAGGGGGAAGACTGGAACCCATGACCTCCGGAGGTGGACTGCAACCACTGCCAGCACATTTGTGAACACCCGAGGGGCACTAGTAAGGCCGAATGGGAAGTTGGCAAACTGAAAGTGCACTTTGCCCCCTGTGAACTGCAGGTAACGTCTGTGAGCAGGCAGGACTGAGATATGGAAATACGAGTCCTGAAAGTCCAACACCACCATCCAGTCTCCCGGGTTCTGGGCCGTCAGGACTTACACAAGCACCTTGAATTTCTCTCCTTTTTCAGGAAGAGGTTAAATGTAAATGTAAATTGATACTTGTATAGCGCACTACTCACCCGCAAGGGTCTCAAGGCGCTTGTACGAATACCGCTGTGGAACCCATCCTGGCTTTCCCTGTGAGGCGTCCACTCCTGGGCACCCCCAAGGTGGACGCCAGGCATCCTTAGCGTTGTGGGGGCCGTTGTGGAGATTAAGCAAGCTATTGCCCAGAGTTGCAGAGTGGGACTCCATGATTGGAATAGGCACCGAGGCGAGAATTATCAGGTCCGTGGAATTTTGAGCCCAAGACCCGCAGAGGCGTGGAATTGAACCCTGGTCCCGGGCTAGACCTCTGCATCAGGGTCTGCCACTCTAATCATTGAGCCACACTTCTCCACAGGTTCAGCAGTTCTAGGATAGGACAAAGGACTCTGTCTTTTTTGGGCACCAGAAATTAATGGTATTAGCAGCCACAACCTACTTCTGATGTCAGCACCCTCAAACGCTCCCTTGGCCAAGAGATACAACACTTCCTGAAATCAATTTGTCATACGCGGGTGGCATGAGAGGAAGGGTGTTCACAAAGGGGAGGGAGGTGCCTCTCTGGATGAGCTGCAAAACTCAACGGTCAGATTTTATAGACAAGCAGTGGTGAAGGTAATGCCATATTCTACCCCCTACGGATGCCCATAAGAGTCGGAGGGCAAACTAATGAGGTTTGGAGGCTGCTGGTGGCATGATGGCCTGGCCTGACTTCTGGCTACCTGTCCCACATGGTCTGTGGGAACTGCATCCTCAACCATAAAAAGACTGCAAAACTTGCTGGCCGTGGTGATTGGGAGTGTAGAGATTTATTTATTTTGAAAGTTTTATATAGTGCGAACAAGACCCTTGCGGGTATCAGAGCGCTTTACAATGTAAGTGTCTTAGATACATAGGTACAAGGTAAATAACAAAGTCCAATGCTAGTCAATGATAGTGTAAACACCCTATCAGTTGGAAACCCGTTCTGTGGCCACAAATGGGGGAAGAAAGCGGTCTAGGGTGGGCAAGGTGCATAGAAAGGCCAAAGGATCTGGCCCTAGCCCTAGTGTTTTAATAGCGCAAAGCCCTTTTTTTCACGACAACCATGAGCCATCATTGTGCTGTTAAAACTAAGAATCCTATTAAAACCTAGAAATCTCCCAGGGATAATTGTGTTATTGATAGTATCGCCAACTTTTTGGTGGAATGTGAGAAGATATTAGTTCCAGATCCTATTGATTCCCTTCTTAGTGCTACCAGCACCTCTACCTCCCCCGCAGCAACAAACCCTCGTAGAATACCTGGAATGCTCCTAAAAGCTAGGGAGGAGAGTGCACTTCTCAAAAATACATAATATTGACATACCCGTTCCTCAGACCCTACCTCAAAGATACTTTACATAATCTGGGTCATGCAAGCTCATAGAGGTCCATGTGGGATCGAGCAAACAAATAACATACCAAGGCAGGAGCAGGTCTTCGTCGCGCTGCTATATTTCCATGATTAACTTTCCTAAGTTGTCTCACCACTTACCTATAGAGTCAGAAGACACTCTCAAAAACAAGGTGATCCACTGGATTCCCCATGTTCGGGGTTGTCGATCTCTCATTTTCAACAACATTATTTGTGGCAAGAGATTGGAAGTGTCTGTTCCGATTGTGATAATTTAGATTTAATTTTGCTCACACCTGACCTGGCGAATAACCTAGTTGACCTGAATCACAGGACCTCTCCCCCAGGTTCATCTAATATCCAATTCAAATATACTAGTTCACTTGCTCACTCAAACACAGGATTCCACTCATCATCACTCAATCTAATTGTTTGACTCAAGCAGATTTCACAAACATCCACACCTGACCCAGATACCTTTTGTCAGTAGTCGTCGTGGCCATACAGACGAAGATAACAGCAGAAGTCCTCTTCTGTAGTCTCTGCCCCGTATCTCCATCTAAACCTAACATTAATCTAATAGTTCCCATCACTGCCAACATTAATGCATCTTTTCTCGGCAACCTTCAATCTCAGATATTCCTTACTTGTACCAGCATATCTAAATCTGTCTGATGCAGTTCCTACGAATACATGTACATTCTCCCACAACCTGTATACAACTTTATCTGCCAACATCAATGCAGCTTTTCTTGGCAATCTTCTACCTCCCGGCTATTTCTTACTTGGGCCAGCATATCTAAATCTGCCCAATGCAGCTCCCATGAATACTTTTACATTCACCCACAACCTGCACATGAATACACCTGTAAGTTCTAGCTCCTTTAATATGGCCCCCAACAATTGGACATTAACAACGTATCTTTTATTTCATGGAATGTTGCAGGACTCGGGTCCAAGTTCTCGTTACTTGACTGGACCACCCTCGTGGACGACCATGAACCTATGCCTTTTTCAAGTAACATGGTCCTTAGAGTCAATACATATGCCTGGTTTTCTCAATTTTTTCATCCCAGCCAACGGGGTAGACCCGGTGGAGGTCTAACTCTATGGGTTAGAGCCTCCCTCAATTGTGTCATACAACTGCACTCTGAATTGTCTGACCTCTTGGCCATTGAAATCAGCTGCAACAATAATCCCAGGGTACCTGTTACAATATCTATATCAGAGAAACCTGAGGCGGGGCCCAATCTTGTACACTCCATATACTTCAAGGGCTACTTGATTTATCCCTCCCTGATGTTTATTTTTTAGATAGCGCTAGCTAGACCAGTAGGTGTCAGAGCTTTTTCAAGGTTGTGATAAAAAAAAACAGTAAATGCAGGCCTGCTATGAACATATGAGACAGTAGATCAATAGACAAATGGTTCCCATCAAAGGTGCAAGTTGAGTGACCAATACTAGAGACACAATTCAAGAAGATCTAAAAGTCAGAGAAGCACAAAAAAAGAAAGAGAGAACCGCCGCATCAGACAGAGGGTCTTGGTCTGAGAAAGCGATATTTTACTAAGATCCGTAGACTAGGAGTTAAAGTATTTTTTGACTAACTGTTAACTCCATAATAGCGGGTGACTTCAGTTCCACCTTTGAATGGCTAGACATCAGTGGGGTCTGCTTGCCTTGTAACGAAGACAAAGTCTGGTCAGTCCCTCAATTGGCCATTCCTCCTATTTGTAGGTGGTCACAGACCGCTCTACAGCTTCATACTTTAACTTTGGAATATGGCCTCAGGGCTGCGAACGGGCACACAAACAGATGGGTGCTCACACTTTTAACAAACTATTCCATACTAGCAGGATCGACTACATCCTGATTGATCTTAGGCTGTGGTCTTTCGTTAATGGCATGCACATCCTTGAAAGGAGTGAACGTGACCACAATCCTTTGTCTTTGAAGGGACTTTAATATTCATTCTGCTTCTGTCACTCTTTTTTCTCCAGAGATGTAAGAATTACCACTGACAAATGGCATTTAAAATAGAACCAAGCGGTTAACCGCCCTGAGATCATTCTTGCTGTCTCTGCTGATTTTAATGATACCATGTCAACGATTGAGCGTGGGCAACTGGACTCACATGATCAGATGATTACCAACCATGCAGCCCTGTTTGGCCACATAAGGATGCTTCACAGTGCGGATAAGCTCCAAACCAACTACGATTACGCTGAGCCCTTGGTTAGGTGTTGAATGTCATAATTGTCAGAGATCAGGGATATCAAAAACAGAGACTTGTCTAGTATATCCCTGGCTCGTAAAGCTTACAAACTAGCTATTGTAAATGCTAAAAGGAAATAGGATGACCAGAGATGGACCACCCTCAACACAGCTTGTGCCGAAAGAGATCTTACACTGTTCTGGGATTTAGTTGCTCGCAGGGGCGCTCCAGGCACACCTGGCCCGGTAAACAATGTAGTTCCCTTATTGTGTGTTGAGCACTTTTGGAACTTATATGCTGCTACCAACCTAAACATTCTCCCAAATACGTATTCGCAATCAAATTTCCGCCTGCCTTGTCAATTTCCCTCGGAAGCCTTGTTCGATCTTGTTGATGTTGCACAGTCTTTAAGGGCCACTGCTAGGGGCAGAGCTGCTGGCCCGGATGGCGTTCTGGCTGATGTTTTCTTGGCAGAGAAGGAAGCATGGGCAGAATATATTATGCCTATTGCTAATGCTATTGCTGCGGGGGAAGTTCTATCCCAAAGTCTTGGAAAGGTGCCACTGTGAATCCTGTGCACAAGAAAGGTAATCGGTCTGCCCCAACCAACTATAGGCCAATAAGTCTCATCAACTGCATTTTTCTGTTGATGTGTTCTTGTCAAATTTCAAGACTGGATGTCAGATTTGATCGTACTTAGTCCTTTTCAGGCAGGAATTTGATCTAAAATTTCTACAATAGACCAAGCCTTTCTGTTTTTGGTGATTTACTGGCGCACAGTGCTTATAGGTAAGGGGAACCTATATGTCACTGTCGCCCACTTACATTTGGCGTTTGACTTAGTTCCACGTGCCAATCTTTGGCAAACACTTAGCAAAATGAATATGCCAATCCATTTATTGTTACTGGTTGCCAGTCTTCATGAGGAGAATTTTGCACGAATAAGAAGGGAGTCAGGATGAGTTGACAGACAAGATCTCAGTCGGCAGAGGTGTAAGCCAGGGTTTTGTTTGGGCCCAACCCTATTTTTGCTATAAATAAATGACGTACCTTTTTTTTAACTGCAATCTATGCAGACACACCCTCTGTGGCTCATGTTAAAACACCAATACTTTAATTTGCAGACGACACCCTGTTGGTCTCGACGATCCCAAGCGGTCTCCAGAAGCTCTTGGTATGCTCTGAAGAGTTCTGCGCTGCAAGAGCTATGGAGATCAACACGGATAAATGATGCTTATAAATCCCTTAAAAAGGGTTTATCGGGGGGGACCCCTCGAAACAGTTTACAGTTTTACCTACCTGGGTGTTACATTCAGTGGCAACATGTCTTGCAAGACACACCTAATAAAAGCTGCTTTAAAACGTAAGCAAATAACAGAAGCAATTCATAAAGCGTACAAAGCCTCTTGCACCAAACACAGGCGGCCTGCTGTGAGAAGTTGGCCTGATATATGATGTTTCCAATTCTGGAACCACCTTGTATCAGTCCAAACAATCCCTTATGGTGTCTGGTTGTAAGTCAACCTTATAGACAAGCTATCCTAATGGTAGCATGGACTAAGCAGCCTTAAAGGCTTAACTCAAGAGGTCGTGTTAATCGAGCTGTTTTACCAATCACAATCCTGTAATACCAAATGAAAGGACACCACACAAGTTATATATTATAAAAATATATGTATTTATTACTAGAATAATCCTCTGTACTCTTTATGAGTGCAGAGGCACAAGCGTTTAAACAAAAGCACATTTAAACATATAAAAGTTGCACAATTATGGATGAGGCTCAGGGGCCACGCAAACCATATATTAAAAAAGTGGTATAAGAGATACCAATCGAACAGTGGTTAGGCCTAGGGCCTAGGGAATCACTGGGAGCAGTCGGGACTAGCAATGCTGAAGTCGGGAAAAGCCAGCGGGATTCGGGTGCATAGCTTAAAGCACACACATGCACCAATGCAATGTCAATGGTGCGTAAAAGTTATAAAGTTATAGTTAAAGGAGACTTCCGCTTAACCTAGCAGGATGAAACTTTAAACACATACACTAGAGGTGTGTCCCAGTGTAGGAACACCAGCGTTGCTGAGTTACCTCACCCACAGGAAGCGGGTGCACAGGTGCGAAGTAGTGTCGGGTTTTGCCACGCTGGTTGATGGTGCTTGGAGCTGAAGATGCTGCAGGCGTCGAGACGAGAAGTGTCCGGTGTGATCCAAGGGTGGATCGAAGATAAAGGTGATCTGAAAGCAGAGGGGACAGAGTCTGGGTCACTCAGCAGTGACCAGGGTGGAACCAGGAAGGAACCAGGCAATGTCGGGCACTTTCAGGTCGCTGTCGGGAAGCTTCTCTCTGCTGCCACGTGGACTCTTGGGCACCGAGGATGTCCAGGAGTGGCCTCGCTATCGGCGGTGTCGGCTTCCGGATTGGAGCAAACAACCCTTGGCAAGCGCAACCCACGCAGGACTCGAAGATGGCTTAATACCCGGACCAGGAGGGTCAGAGCGGGTGCTCCTTTTCAGAGGAGCGAGTGCAAGTCTGGAGCAACCAGATTCACAAGTTAGGTTTCAAGGTTCGTCGGCACAGGGGCCACTAGCCAACGGGCAAGTGACCGGGCCAACGCGTTGAGCCAAAAGATGCAGAAGGGCCCCACGCAGCACTCGGTGAGTGTAGAGGGGTGAGCTTCGGTGCAAGAGAGGCTCAGGGCTGGGCTGCACGGTCAGCGTCTTGTGGTCTTTCCAAGATGGCGGGCCCCACGCTTCCGGTCGCCTCCACGGGTCTCAGCTCTGCAGGGACTGTGGATCGGGCTGTTAGAAGGCAGGCACGCTTGGTCTTGTCGAACTCTGTTGCTCGAGTTCCGGCGGGAACTGCAACAAAGCAAACGTCGAGGTGCTGGATGGTGCCTGTTTGCACAGGGTGGTAACTCCTTGACCACAATGGAGATTCTTCAGTCTTCTACGCCGAGTAGGATGTCGAAGGGTCCAGAGTTTCGTTTTATAAGTTTCAGTCAGGATAATCTGAGTGCGTTGGAACTGCTCGCATTCTTATACCAATCTAGGGGGCTAGATTACCTGCTAGGTCGTCTCCTATGGGTGGGACCCAGGAAGGGGGTGGTTACACCCCTTTTCCTTTGTCCAGGGTCACGCTGGGTCTGGGGCTGGTGTGCCCAGAACCGGTTTGACCGGATTATGCAAGGGAAAGCCTTGTGCTCCCCAGGCACTGTCTGGTTTCTTTCAAACCTCCCTGCTACAATCCACTATCTCCTGTCTGGGGTGGTGTTACACCTCCCCGCGACAGGAAAGCCTTTGTCCAGGCCTCCTCGGCTGAGTTTCGGTCAGCAGCAGGAGGTCAGACTTGTGTCTGTGGCAGAAGCGTCCATTTTGTGATGCTGAGGCTCTTTTAAAACCAACCGCGTTACAGTAAAGTAACATGTCTTCTCCCTCTAGAGGGGTGGAATGCTATCCCCGTCGACAGGACTGTCGAGGGGATAGTATTCCAAATCGTATGACACCTTACACGACATGTTTTGATAAAGCCAAACCAAAGTTAACATATAACCGCGATGGATTATAATGCACTTAATAATATATGGTATGGCATTATCCTGGAACAGCTTAGGGAGTTGTTCCCGACAGCTGCAGACAGGCTCAGCTCTTGCTCGAGCACCATCTCACGTTAAACCAGGCACTCTGCCTCCAGGATTGATAAGGCCTTTCATAGGAGTGACTTATAGGTTTATATGTGTCCAGATATAGGTATACTATATCTAAGCAAGGGGTGATTACACCAACTTGCCCCAGCTGAGTGATCAGCCAGTTGTGTCAATTTAAGAACCAGCCAGGGGTGGCAAAAGCTATGCTGCAGCCCCTGGTAGGCCTTGGTGGCACCTATGCCCTGAGCACCTATAGTGCATGGTACAGGGGCTGACAAGGAGTCCAGTTCCAATTGGGTTATGTACCTATAGTACATGTATGTGAATTTAGGGAGAGAACAGCAGGCTGTGGGTCTGATTAGCAGGCCCACAGCCACATCAAGTCGAAAACCAGTGAAGCAAAAAGCAAAAAGCAAAAAGCAAAAATTGGGGTGACCAAAGGATAGCAGACCCTACTCTCCTACACCTGCCCTTCATTTATATGAAGCCAGGGCATTAGGGTCAGCGTTTTATGGAGTTGAGCTATGGGGACACACAAATATCGACAAACTTAGTTACTAAAAATACATTTCTTCGTAAACTGGTCTCCCTCCCACTCACAAATGCCCTTGGTTCGACTCTTTATGGATTTGGGTCTAAGAAGCCTCCAGGATAAAGCTAGACGTTGCCCCTGCTTCACTGGAGGCGGTTTTTGTGTACCCCAGAACTTGGACATTACTCCTCA
Organism: Lissotriton vulgaris; assembly: GCF_964263255.1. Lineage (NCBI taxonomy): Eukaryota > Metazoa > Chordata > Amphibia > Caudata > Salamandridae > Lissotriton > Lissotriton vulgaris. The sequence goes on from NC_141700.1 coordinate 129,651,561, forward strand.
GCCCTCCAGGACGTCATGTTAGCAGGCCACTCAGTAAGAATACCTTGGCTTATGTACATCAAAGATGCTAGACCATATTAGGGCTCCTGAACTTTTGAACCACGCAACCACATGCTTTCCTTTGAAAAACGCCTTCATAAAGCTATAAAGGTCAGCGATCGAGGCAAATGCTGCATCAAGAGCTGATCCCCCACATTGGCTCGAGAATTCCTTGATTTCAAGCCCGGATCGGCTATGAGCCCTATTGGGACAAAGTGACCATACCTAGCGACAGGAAGTTGTACTTCCAATTTAGAGCGGGTACCGTCCAGCTGAGTTTTTACAAAAAGTTGGTTTGCTGGGGCTAGAGACACACATCTTATGTGTCTGTTTCAGGTTGTGAATGTTCCACATGTCTTCTTTGTTTGTCCTGCTTATGCTCGCCCCCACAAGTTTTGGCTAGCTCCTATTTGCAGGCGACTATACCAGCGCACCCATCTAGTGGTACTTCACATACTGAGATCTGATTGCTGTCTATCACTTGCCATACCTCTTGCTAAGTTCCTTGGCGCCATGTGGATGTTGCACAGAAAGCTCTTACTTCCTGCTTAATCTTATGATTTTAATCTCACAATGATTGTATCTGATGCATTGTACCAATTCAATGTCTATTTTTACATATTTTATATTATACTAGCAGCCCGTCCCGACGTTGTACGGGTATGAATTGCTGCCGGCCAGTAGTATATTGTTTTGTAGGATTTCGTTTTGATAGCATTCCTTATCTGTGACAGGCCTGTGAAACGCTCCGATTCACAGTGCACTGCTGATGCACTTAAGAGTGCGCGTTCAGTAGTGTGTGAACTCGAGTTTCCCTACTTTATTTTTCCTTGCAATATTATATACCGCGAACTCGACAACATGGCATGAGCACAATTTACATTACAGAAGAACACATTTATTTGTGGTAGGCACTGGGAGACAAAGCGATATGCCTGGAATCACAGGATGTTGAGCTGATGCCGAGATTCGAAGGTAGCTCCCCAGCACTAAAGTTCGCAATTCTAGAATTGTGGTGGGAGGTGTGTCTAAAAGTGTATGTCGGTGCTGGCCATCAATGAGAGATACCTGAGCATTTTTCAAATGGGTGGTGAAAAAATAGGAGTATGTTGCTGGAGATGTGGGCTGCCGTGCCACCAATGTACTTACCGGGGGAGGGTAAACACTCATTATTCCACAACTTTCTTTCCGCATACCATCACTCCGCATACTTTCATTACGAAAGTACCATGACTCCGCAATGCCATTATAATGCATGGCATTTCATTTTATATGCTTTTACCACGCATACATTTACAACGAAATTCGTTGTAAATGCATGAATGGTAAAAGCATGTTTTTTAAAATATTTGGATAAGGTAAGTATGGGTATAGGGATATATGTTTTGGGGTACTGAGGTATATGTTTTGGGGTGTTTGGGTATTTTAAGGGTTCAGATATAGTTTTGGGTTATGGGGTACAGGGGTGGGTTTAGGGATAGGTATGGGTTTTAGGGTACATGGGTATTTTTAGGGTTCAGGGCTAGGTTTGGGTTTTGGGGTAAAGGGGTATTTTTAGGGTTCAGGGGTAGGTTTAGGTTTCGGGGGGTATTTTAAGGGTTCAGGGCTAGGTTTGGGTTTTGGGGTACAGGGGTATTTTTATGGTTCAGGGCTAGGTTTGGGTTTTGGGGTACAGGGTTATTTTTAGGGTTCAGGGCTAGGTTTGGGGTACAGGGGTATTTTTAGGGTTCAGGGGTATTTTAAGGGCTCAGGGCTAGGTTTGGGTTTTGGGGTACAGGGGTATTTTAAGGGTTCAGGGCTAGGTTTGGGTTTTGGGGTACAGGGGTATCTTTAGGGTTCAGGGGTAGGTTTGGGTTTTGAGGTACAGGGGTATTTATAGGGTTCAGGGCTAGGTTTGGGTTTTGGGGTACAGGGGTCTTTTTAGGGTTTAGGGATAGGTTTGGGTTTTGGGGTACAAGGTATATTTATAGGGTTAAGATGGGTTAGTGTTTAAGGGTGTTGGGGTATTTTAAGGAGTAAGGGTGGGTTATGATTATGGGGTGCAGGGGTATTTAAAGGGAGCAGGGTGGGAGTAGCACACGATATGAGACATGGCATGAAGGGCGGAATGTACCACACGCCCCCAGCTTTTGTCACGCCCCAGCACACGCCCACAGCACAACGCAGACACGCCCACAAGGGACTACTTTTCTGGCACAGTTCTTTTACCTTTTAAATGTATATGGTGGGAGTCTGCATAGCCTATGTCCTTCTGCTGCAACTGCCCTTTCCAACGCTGTATTGGGTTTTGTGATTGTTGCTGTGGTTCCTGAGATTACCCGCCTCAAAGGTTTGGGCTCTCTCTTTATTATATGAGTATGGATTTTATAGGAGAAGTTTGATGACAAACTGCACTGTATTGGAATGTTTTAGCTTCTAAACATAAAAATCTTTTATTTGTGTTTTTATCTGCACTTTTATGGCTCCTGTGGCCGAAATAAAGTCATTTTGAATTGAAGATTTTTTTCTTTGTGCACTGATACAAATTCATTTCCTACTTCTTTTTTTTGTTCACACCGCCACCAGCTCTCCTAAGCAACAATGATACAAAAAAAATGAAAGATTGAATTCAGTCCGGCTCAGCCTGTTAACCTTTGACCATATTGTTTTTGCCACGGATCCATTCACCCTACTCCCCCCCCCCCCCCCAAATAGACAGTCAGGATAAGCCTCAATGATGGTGAGCACATGTGAGGTCCCAGCCACCACCCCATTTAATATCTAGTCAGTTGATGAGCTGACCTGAATTAACCTGGCAGCCCAAGAGAGAGGAAAAAAAGGAAAAGAAAGTAGTACAAACAATTACAATTTCAAAGTGCAGAATAAAAGGAGAAAATGAGAATTAGACATGCCAGTCAGGCTTAACCCCCAGATTAAAATATCAATTTAGAATATCCTAGCCAGAGTCCCAAGTCCTACTTGTTTAGGATTCCTTCATAGCTCATTTAGATATTCTCCAGCTTTGATCTCAGACAAGTATACTCTGGTTGATCCTTCAAATATGATTTTCAGTCTCGCTGGATTCATCAAGTATACTTGTGCACCTAGTTGTTGTAATGGTTTAGAGAAAAACTTCGTGAATTTGGCCTGGCCGTAGACTATTTGTCTTAACAGAAAGTTCCTGGAAAAAACTAGAAAGACTCTTGGTTTTTCATTTCTGGGGTTGCAGCCATCCTGCTTTGATTTCAGGTTAAAAGGGAAACGGTGAGCTCTTTGGATCTCCTGATCCCAATTCCAGCTAGACTGTGAGGGGAAAGCGGCCCGGAGAAGTTTCACAATGAACCCTCTAGGATCTTCTCCCTCGGCCCCCTCCGGAATCCCTAGTAGCCTGAGGTTGTTCCTTCGTATCCTGTTTTCCTGCTTCTCCAGCTTGGTCATCATGTCAGTCAGACAGGCCTCGTGAGTTGCAGATTGTTCCTTTACTTGCACCACTTCAGTCTCAAGTGTCTCTGTCCTTTTTTCCACCATGGTGACCCTGTCTCCAATATCGCTGCAAATTTTGTTTATTTTCTGATGCTGCCTTGAAGCTTTTTGGAGGCCCCTCTTGCAGCTAAACTTTCTTTTCTAGCTTCTTCTCAGAATTGCTTGATAGACTCCAGGATTGATAGTAGAGATGTTTCATGGGTTCTTGTGGAAGTTAACTGTGGGCTTGCCTCTTGCTGGTAGTTAGTACCCCCTGAGGTTAAAGTCCCTTGCAAATCTGAATGGTCCCATTTCAGCTGACTGCGTTTCCTACTTCGGGTTCTCTTTTTTTTTTATTGTACTCATCATTGAATCGCTTTGTCCCCCTTCAGACTTGCTATTTTCAGGTGAACTTGTTACCTCGTCATCTGTCCCAGACAATGAGCCATCTGAGGCGGCAAAAAGTATCCGTTCGTTAAGTCTGGGGTCTGCAGATCGATAGACTTCTGATTCCTATTTTCAAGACTATTCTCCGCGTCTTTCTGATCTTTTTTGGAGGTACCTTTTATAGCTTCACGGTCAGGGGAGATTGGGGCGATGGCAATAACTGGTAAGATACTATCAACGGGGGCAGCAGCCGTGATAGATATAGTGGCTTGATCACCATGGGTAAAAGCTGGTGGCATTGCTTCATTTTTGGTATTTAACTCTCCTCTGATTTCATCGATAGATGCTTGTACAGGCTGCAGCGGCGATTGCGAGCCATCTAAAGCTGAAGCTGGGGCCATTTCAAGTGAGCTACTAAACTCAGCTGATGCGGAAATAGAAATGATGGTAGTAGCGGGAGTAAGAATTGTTTTTTTTTTTAACAACAGGGAAATGTCTGACAATAGATGCAGGGTTTCCCCATAGCTACAGCGCCTGCACCAAGATTTTCTTTTACATTGTTTGTCCCTCCGGGCTTGCCTGCTTTCTTAACCCACCCACCCCCCCCCATCTTCCCTTTTGCCTTTTTTAAGATGATCTGCTTTTTCAGAAGCCTTCTCCAGTTTTTCTCGGTCACTGGTTTCTTCATGGGTTGAGGTTACTTTTGCTTTGAGCACTTTCTGGCCCCGTGTAGACATTCTGCCGCCCCTCACGCTACTCCGTTTTGCAGAGGAAATTCCGCCGCATCCGTCAGTAGCATTCAGCAGTCTCGGGCAAGCCTGAGGTAATTGGAGTTGGAGTGCTTTAACAAAAGCGGAAGCGAAGTAATCCGCAGTTACAGGAGAGTCAGCACAGTACAGTGCGCGCAAGATCACGGTAATCCAGACGCGTGGTCTGATGCTTTTGTGGCCGCGCCGAACATATATCGAAGGTTGCGGGGGCCAGGAATCAGTTGCTGCAAGCGACAGTACAAGGCCACTCATCCGTTCAGGCACGTCAGGGGCCGGGGCAGTTTAGTCAAAAACGCCACGCTGAGCCAAAGTAAAAGTCCGACCGTTCAGGTCAGCCTCTCGTTGTGAGGGGAAACATCCTTTACAACGCAACTTTTACCACGCAGTGCTTTTACATCACAACTTTTACAACGCATTGCGCTGGGGGGCGCTCTAGGATAGGGAATAGATTTAATTTACTATCCAACACCTTCCCTACTATCCACGGGGACTGGAGTTGGAATAGTAAATTAAACTATTCACTATCCAGCACCCCTCAACACTATGCGTTGTAAAGGCATGCGTTGAAAAAGTTGCGATGTAAAAGCATGCGTTGTGATGTCATTAATCCGTTGTGAGTGGTGTGGAGGCCGGGAAAGGGAAAAACTCACACTAGCGTGTCCTCGTTCTTCTGTGACTTCATACCAAATTCATTTCCAAAATGCCTGCTATATTACTTCATAATAGCTACAGACGATGAAGTTTTCATCCAAGGTGGCCACTACGTTTGTCGGTTTAGCTGAGATACATTGAATTAAATGCTTGGTATCAGCAGCAAGAACATTGATGTTCCTATAACATTTATACTTTTAATTCATTGCACATCTGGTTGATTTATGTCTGGTAGTCAGTAAACAAGCCTCGTTTTCTTTTTATACACACAAAGGCCATTGCAATCCGTGATAGAGGAATAAGCACTTTGCGGACAGTCCAATAACGGCATCTTGAATTTGGTGCCTGTAACATGGGCACGGGGTCTCGCCCTACAGAGGGGCCCCCTTTAACGATGTGCGACCCCCCTCTCTTGTCTCCACAGCCTCCTCAAGCCTCGGGATGGTCGCCTGTTGAAAGGTATAGCTGCGATGATGAGGAGGAAGAAGGATGGGGCCCCTTTAAGTGGACTGCAAGCCTGATTGAAGAGGCGGAGCCTGGAGAGAACGTAAAAGGCAGCAACAGCAGTCCCCAGGTGTGTCTTTTCACCGGAGGAGCGGACAGAGTGCAGGAGATCGGAGTGGCGGACAGCAACGAGTCGGAGCGGAGTGGCGGAGCAAGTTGGTTAAGCGGAGCGGATTGGGACGGTGGAGCGAGTGGGTTCGACGAGTCGGAGTGGAGAGGTGGATCGAGCTGGTTAAGTGAAGAAGATCTTGCGGAGGAGAAAGAGCCTGGAAGGAGCGAGCCGGAATCCGAGTCATCGGATCAAGAGACAGCGGCAGGGAGAACGGAGAAAGGAGAGACGGGAGCTGTGAAGCCGGGAGGCCAACACCGCGAGCCGCCCAGCCGTGCGCCAGGAGGTGTACGGCTAGCCGAGGTACGTGAACGGGTCCTGGGGTGGTGGAGAAGGAGGGGAAGACGCCTGACATAGCTGTAGTTGTAAAGCCTAGTTGTAACACGCCCTCCGAATAGCGGTACACTGTAATTTCACAACTCACCTTTCTCCCTAGTCCCGCACAGTGTGTTACCTTCACTTTTACCCCACGCCCCTCCCTCTCAAATTCCCGTGACCGATCCGGAATACTTACGGTTCCTCTCTTCTGTTTCCCTTCTCGGTGGCCGGCGAGGGTGAGCAATACGGAGCCTCCGGAGCCCAGCAGCAGGAGGAGGAGCCCCGTCAGGAGGAAGGAGGAGGGAGTGATCAGAAAGACCCGCCAGGAGAGGAGCCAGTCCCCCAGACAAAGCAGTATACGAAAAAAATGTACAGATGACTTGCTTGCCAGAATAAAAACCACTGCAACAAAAACCCGTTTACTTCCAATTCCTAGTCCCGCAGTTACAGTGGTGGAGAATGCGGGCAACCCCTCCGTCTGTATAGATAAGATGGAAGCAGTGGTGCAAGCCCTGGTACACGGACAAGAACGACTAGAGAAGATAGCCAAACAACAGCTGCTAGCTGCCGAAGCGGATAGAGAGGTTATCAAGGCTGCCGTAGCAGCCCGCACCCTGGACCCTCCTGTTGCTATCGCCCCAGCGGCCGTTGGAGGGATCCCGCACACCATTGGAGGGGTATCTCTACAAAAATACCAACCCGGGGAAGATCCGGACGCCTTCCTTCTAAATTTCGAGAGGGCGGCTCGGGCCTGTGGCTGGCCTGTAGTGAAATGGCCATTTTTTTTGGCTCCATTGTTGGTCGGGGAGGCACAGGCGGCCTACCAAGTGGCAAACCCGCGAGGGGACACCTCATACACTGACATTAAACAAATAATTCTGGACCATCTTGGGTTAGACAAAGAGGCCTATCGACTGAGGTTCCGCAAAGAGAGGGGCATTTCCGGAGAGACCCCCAAGACCCTCTTTGTTCGTCTAAAGATGGCTGCGGATAAATGGCTCAAACCGAATGAAAGTACAAAAGAAGAAATCATGGACCGGATATATCTTGAGCAATTTCTTGAGGCGCTACCCTTTGCTACTCAACGGTGGTTGAAGCAACATCATAACTTGACCACCGCTCAAGCCGTCGAGATGGCCAATACCTTTTCCAGGGCTCCCCAGAGACCCCCCTTGTTAGGGGAGCCAGACAAACAGAAGCACTTATACAAAACGGACAGGAAACCTGTAAAGGTTCAGGAAACAGGGAAACCTCGGATGTGGAAACCGGAGCCTCTACCTCACAGCGGGCCCCAGTGTTTTGAGTGCGGAACCTGGGGGCACATTGCCAGACATTGTCCTCGTCGAAAACAGGAAGAGGAACCCATGGAGGTCGGCTATCTACCCCGGACCGTGTTATACTCAGCCGAGATGGGCCGAGCATACAGAGTGAGTATGGGTATCAATGGCAACCCAGTACAAGCCCTTCTCGACTCTGGATGTCGACAGTCTGTGGTCCAGGCCCACCACGTACGACCCCATCAGATTATCCCCAGAGAAACTGTGTATATTAGGTGTGTACATGGGGATGTGAAAACATATCCAGTAGTTGTGATCCCCCTGGTTCCTCAACTTGGTCGCCCCTTTAGAGTCAAAGTGGGTGTCCTGTCTTCCTTGCCCGAAGACCTTATAATCGGAACGGACAACCCAGCTTTTCTAGATATGTTCAAGCAGAGTCTTAATCCCGAGACAGAGCCTGAAAGCCCCTCGCAGAAACAGACCTCCTCGCCAGCCTTCGTGTCTTCCGAACCCTGGGTGTTAGATCGAAGCTTCCAGTTCGCCCAGGCTAATGATGCCACTTTATTTAATGCATGGGAGAGTGCCCACCAAACGCAAGACCAGCGCCCCATCAGGTATCCTCGCCTGTTCATTAAAAACGACCTGCTATATAGACACGGAAAGGCAGACGACCCCGAACAATTACTAGTCCCTTTGGCCTTTCGGGAACAGGTGTTGTTCTATTCGCATTCGCATTTAGTGGCGGGACATACAGGGGCTGAAAAAACGACGCAGAACTTGCTAAAAAGTTTTTACTGGCCTGGAATATACAAGGATGCTATGGTATACTGCCAGGAATGCGACATTTGCCAGAAACGAAACATGACACGTCCACCTGCTGTTCCGTTACAACCCCTTCCGATAATAGAAGTCCCTTTTGAGAGAGTAGGGATGGACATTATAGGGCCTCTCCCCAAGACAAGGAAAGGTTACCAATATGTTCTAGTCCTTGTAGATTACTCCACCCGGTTTCCCGAGGCCTTCCCGATGACTACGACTACAACAAAGAACGTAGCCGACAAGATGTTAGAATTATTTTCCCGAGTGGGATTCCCAAAAGAGATCTTGACCGATCAAGGTACCCCCTTTGTTTCGCGCCTCATGAGAGAAGTGTGCACCCTCCTACACATACACCAGATTAGAACAGCCGTATACCACCCCCAAACGGATGGCCTAGTGGAGCGGTATAACCGCACTTTGAAAACCACTCTACGTAAGATGTTGGAGGTGAATGGGACTGAATGGGACCAGATACTCCCCCTGGCACTGTATGTCATTAGGGGACAAAAACAAAGTAGCTTGGGCTTCTCATCATTCGAGCTTCTATACGGGCGTCAACCCCGATCCCTGTTGGACATGACCAAGGAAGCATGGGAGAAGGAATCCCACGACGACGTGGTAAATACCCTAGAGTATTCCCGAAATCTTAGGTCAAAGTTGGGAAAGTTACGGGACTTGGCGTTCGCCAACTTAGAAAAAAGCCAAATCAAACAAAAAACGATATACGACCAAGGCAAGAGATGGAGACGGCTCTCGGTAGGTGACTGGGCCCTGGTCCTCTTGCCCTCCTCGACTCAAAAGTTTAAAGCTGAATGGAGCGGACCCTACCAAGTCGTCGAAACGATTGGTAAAACCAGCTATAAACTGCGAATACATGCAAGATCCACACAGGTGTATCACATAAACATTCTAAAAAAATGGCTCGGTAAACCTCCGGCGGAGGTTCATCTGACAAAGCCCGACGTCCCTACTCCCTCCAGCACCCTGAAGAGACTAGTGATTAATGAGGATTTGACCGAGACGGAGAGAAAGGAGCTGGAGCATACTCTACAAAGACATGCACCAGTCTTCTCAGACATCCCAGGAAAAACCCGACTGGCCGAACATTGTATCAACACCATCCCTGGAAGAATAGTAAAAATCAAACCCTATAGGATACCTGAGGCCAGGAGGAAGGGCATACAGCAAGAAGTTGAGGAAATGTTAAAACTCGGGGTGATACGGCCTTCCCACAGTGAGTGGTCAAGTCCCATCGTGCTGATACCGAAACCAGATGGAACAAAAAGGTTTTGCATGGACTTCCGCGCCCTGAATGACATCTCCACTTTCGACGCCTACCCTATTCCACGAATAGACGAACTCATTGAAAAGTTAGGAGAAGCAAAATACATCAGCACGATTGACCTTACAAAAGGATACTGGCAAGTCCCCCTAAAAGAAGAGGACCGACATAAGACTGCGTTCACTACGGAAAACGGGAGATACGAATTCACGGTCCTACCCTTTGGCCTACATGGGGCCCCCGCCACCTTTCAAAGACTGATGAACAATGTGCTGAAGAACATATCAAACTTCACGTCCGCGTATCTGGACGATATTGTCGTCTTCAGCCCGGACTGGAGCACCCACCTGCATAGGTTGTTCGAAACCCTCACCCAGGCCGGATTGAAAATTAACTCCAAGAAATCCAAGTTAGGGTTTCACAAAGTCAAATACTTTGGGTATGTACTTGGTCATGGCATGATCGAGCCACAAATAGAAAAAGTCAGAGCCATAGCTGAGACCCCCTTTCCAAGAACAAAAAAAGAACTAAGGGCGTTTTTGGGCCTCATAGGCTATTACAGGCGTTTTATCCCAGGATTCGCAGAGTTGGCAGCTCCTCTCACAGATGCTCTGCAAACTAAAGTGAAACAGGGCGACCTGAGAACGCCCACCCCAGTCATGTCAGAAGCGTTTGTCTCCCTGAAAAGAGCGATCACCTCCACGCCGGTTCTCACCTCCCCAGACTTCTCACGGCCCTTTTCTCTCCATACGGATGCATCGGACTACGGTATCGGGCCGTGCTGTCACAGGAGGGTACGGACGGTTGCGACCATCCGGTCCTGTTCATCAGCAGGAAGTTGTTTCCCCGGGAACTCAAATACCCTACTGTTGAGAAGGAATGCTTGGCCATCAGATGGGCCGTGGAAAAACTGTTGTATTACCTGGAGGGTCGCCAGTTCGAGTTATACACTGACCATGCTCCCCTGCTCTGGATGGTTCGCAACAAGTCGAACAATGCTAGGGTCATGAGGTGGTTCCTCGCACGTCAGCCTTATGTCTTTCGAGTGCACCACAAAAGGGGGATCGACAATACTGGAGCGGACTATTTGTCCAGGAATCCACTTCCCGAGCGGAAGTGTTCAGGGGGGGTGGTGTGTAACATGGGCACGGGGTCTAGCCCTACAGAGGGGCCCCCTTTAACGATGTGCAACCCCCCCCTCTTGTCTCCACAGCCTCCTCAAGCCTCGGGATGGTCGCCTGTTGAAAGGTATAGCTGCGATGATGAGGAGGAAGAAGGATGGGGCCCCTTTAAGTGGACTGCAAGCCTGATTGAAGAGGCGGAGCCTGGACAGAACGTAAAAGGCAGCAACAGCAGTCCCCAGGTGTGTCTTTTCACCGGAGGAGCGGACAGAGTGCAGGAGAGCGGAGTGGCGGGAAGCAGCGAGTCGGAGCGGAGTGGCGGAGCAAGTTGGTTAAGCGGAGCGGATTGGGACGGTGGAGCGAGTGGGTTCGACGAGACGGAGTGGAGAGGTGGATCGAGCTGGTTAAGTGAAGAAGATCTTGCGGAGGAGAAAGAGCCTGGAAGGAGCGAGCCGGAATCCGAGTCATCGGATCAAGAGACAGCGGCACGGAGAAAGGAGAGACGGGAGCTGTGAAGCCGGGAGGCCAACACCGCGAGCTGCCCAGCCGTGCGCCAGGAGGTGTACGGCTAGCCGAGGTACGTGAACGGGTCCTGGGGTGGTGGAGAAGGAGGGGAAGACGCCTGACATAGCTGTAGTTGTAAAGCCTAGTTGTAACACACCCTCCGAATAGCGGTACACTGTAATTTCACAACTCACCTTTCTCCCTAGTCGCGCACTGTGTGTTACCTTCACTTTTCCCCCACGCCCCTCCCTCTCAAATTCCCGTGACCGATCCGGAATACTTACGATTCCTCTCTTGTGTTTCCCTTCTCGGTGGCCGGCGAGGGTGAGCAATACGGAGCCTCGGGAGCTCAGCAGCAGGAGGAGGAGCCCCGTCAGGAGGAAGGAGGAGGGAGTGATCAGAAAGACCCGCCAGGAGAGGAGCCGGTCCCCCAGACAAAGCAGTATACGAAAAAAATGTACAGATGACTTGCTTGCCAGAATAAAAACCACTGCAACAAAAACCCGTTTACTTCCAATTCCTAGTCCCGCAGTTACAGTGCCATAGACTCACTCGAATATTGGGACATAGCCGCCCCCTGCTTGATTGTCAGTACGCAACATGACCGTCTACTACTACTCAGGAAACAGCCATTACAATGCAGCTGTTTCCCCGGATATACTTAACCATGCATGCGTCGCAACGCAAGCTCCGTTACCATGCACAGCCTTTACAACGTATGACGTTGTGCAGCTATGTGTGGACAAGGTATGTGTGAGACAAGGGTGATATATCTGTGTTGTTAGAGAAAACGGACCCTTCCGCTTCCTTTTTATGATGTGGGTCGTGTCTCAGAAGAGCCAATGTCATGGAGAGGTAAGGGGGATTTTAAATCACATTTGTTTAAATGTATTTATTTTAATAAAATATATATAATGTTTATAATGTATTTAAGTTTATTTTAAAGGGAGTTGCACAGGAGTCCCCTTTTAGGGCTCAGGGGAAGGGTAGTTTTTAGAAGGGCTGGGTGCGATGAGGAGCGTTGGGCTCTGATTCTAGGGCTCAGGGGAGGTGCAGTTTGAAGAAGGGCTGGGGGGGGACGCAGTGTTCTGTTTCTAGGGTTCTGGGCAGGGGTATTTGTAAGAAAGGTTTGGGGCAGGGGGTTTGTGCAGGTGTACAGGGGGGGTATTAAAAATAAAAAAGAGGAGGGGGGTCGCAAGGGACCGTTTTTTTAACTTGGGGGCAGGCTCACTTTTACTAATAATTGTGTCTTCTTTTTTGTTCCCATTTCTTTAGTTTCTTTTTATTAGTGTGGGTCATCATGAAACTCCTTTAATATTTATTGTCCCGAGGTAGGTCTCATGTACGTGTGACACAGGAGACCTAAACTTCAAAGTCTGCTCCACTTCGCACACAAAAACTGGATTTCCAAATCAGCTGATGTTTACAAAGGACTGATCCACGAGGGTGGCCTCTGCATACATTAATCTATGATGTTTAAATTAGGCCTTTTGTTTCATTGTACATGATTGATGTATGTATGAATGAATATGCCTAATGAATCCTACAATTCTGATCCTTTTCTTGATATTCTTTACTATTATAAATAATATAAGTAATTTCTTTTGGAACTCATTATGACTGTGTACACCTGTTTGTACTCCTCTTAATGGATTTATATGGTTAATCTACTACTCTGGTGTGTCTTCAGATTACCTCTTTCTGACACCCATCTATTGTTATCATATCATTTTATTGTCTAAATAACTTCATAAATGACCCCCTTTATCAACTTGACTAATATTTCATAGTAATAAAATGCTGTCTCTAATATGGGGAGACTGCCCCTGGTCAGCACCGGCGTCGGACGACACCTGTTTAGCTCCACATGAGCCAGGAATGATGATGGGGCGGCACCACAGCCGGGCATTAGCAATGGAGAGGGTGACGGCTAAGGTTGGGGTCACACGACCGATGCCGCTCCGAATCAATCAATGGATTCCAGGGGACTGACTGGCACTGAGGGCAAACCAGTCAGCAGAAGGTCAGTAAGGGCCACTCCCTGACCCCAGAGGTTTCGGGCTCCCCAAAGATGAGATGCATGACCTCACAGTATTCTTTAAGTTGGGTGGGGGTTGCTCCAACGCCTGGATATTCTGGGAGGCGCAGACATAGCCCAACTGCAGGATCCCCCACAGAGCTAGGCCATGAGTGCCGATGGCCCCGCAACTCGTCCAAAGACTTGCACAGCGAAGCTGGAGACCCTTTGACTTCTCTTTCTTTTTGTGGGACTCACCCGACGAATTGGTATGGGACGACAATCGCCGGGTACCATTTAGCGAACTATCTTGGGACCTTCCTCGTGACCGAGATCTGGAGCATTGAGGAGTCGTTCGATGTTGGGCGGCAAGGAGCTGCTCAGTGTCTTGGGATGCATGGCGTGGAAATCCTTGCATTGTTTGGCGCCTTGAACTCGCTAAAGGCATCAGAGGCAAACCAAGTGTGGGACCGTCATTGACATCTGTTGGTGACAGTATCGCATGGTTTAAAACCTGCCTCTCTGGTGGACATCCTGCACACCAGGAGACAATCCCCAAAATTCTGACAAATAGTGGAAAAAAGGATCAGTCAAAAAATGACTGGGGTAGATCTCTCTGGATCTGCGCTGACTGGTGTGGAACATAAACAACTTAGGTCAGCATGCTAGGATTGGGTGGCACCTATATAGGCACTGCGCTCGTCGAGTCCAGCGCCGAAGACTCCACGCAACGCCCAAAAGACGCCTGCTACGGTGTGCAGGGGCACTGCTTACCAAAGTTTCCGGAGCCAGTCTGAAGCCAGGGGTAATAGTCTAAGGTACGGAATCTGTGGCTAAGTCTCTATCAGATATTACTGTTTAATCAGTGTGTGGAGGTCCATTTACCCGTTTGCATCAGAGCCCTGGCACCATTGCTACACCACTGCATGCATTTGTGTTTGCTGCAGGAATGGTTTGTAGTGATATCAGCGAATTCAACAATAAAAACCGACATTGCGGTCCCTAAAACAGGTCCACAAGCAGAATCCCCAATCTCTGCAGCAGGGCTGCAACCACCACCATCACCTTTGTGAGCACCCGAAGTGCCCCTGTAAGGCCACAGTGTAGGACGGAGAACTGGAAGTGCTACCCGAAACCACAAGTAACACCAGTGGGATTAGAATGTGGAAATATGTATCTAAAGTCCAGCACTATCGTCCAGTCTGCTCAAACTAGGGCAGACAGGACTTTAGGCAAGGTGTGCATTTTCAACTTGTTCCATAGGAAGTGGTTCAGAGGGCGAAGATCTAGGATTGAACAAAAGCCTCCGATCTTTTTGGCCCCAGAAAATAATGGGAGTAGCAACCAGTCCTGGTCTCTGTTCCTGGCACCCTCTCTATTGCTCCCTTGGTTTAGAGTCTGAACGTTTCTGCGCAGTTTGGATAACTAGTCCTCCCAGAGGTGTTGCAGTGTGGTTGGCATGTCCGTGGGGTAGGATAGGAGCGGTAGGAAATAGAAGCGTTTCACGATCTGAAGCACCTATTGTTCTGACATGATGCCCTGACATCTGGGGAGGTGAAAGGTGAGTTGGCCCCTGATAGTCAATCGTGTGCCACCACGGACAAATTAAACACGTTTTGCTGTGGGGGCAGGGGTGGGACTTCTAGGTAGTGCGTTGCCTTTGGGGGCCTGAACACTGTCGGACTGCTTCCCAGCAATGTCTATTCAAGGGCTGGAATGCCCGTTGCTACTGATGCCTATACTGGCACTGCGTCTGACAAGGTTTTAAAAGGGGGACAGTTGTTGGGGAAACTGCAAACAGGTTGGGCTAGACCCAGAGAATGAGGGGTAGCTTTGCTCTCTTTAAATTTCTCAAGAGCAAAGTCAGCCTTTGCTCCGAAAAGTTTAGAGCCATCAAAGGGCATGTCCATGAGGCACTACTGTACGTCTGATAAAAAAGCCTGTGGATTAAATCCAGGCGTGGCACAACACTGTTCTTGACTGCCATATTCAGACAGCTGGAAAGGAGTGTTTTTTTTAACCAGCATCTTGCCTGTCGAGGATCACTGTGGCAGGCTTTGTCTGCCTTCCTTCAGAACAGTTGGCAAAATCTCCACCACTGTGTCCAACAAGGTGTGCGAATACTCTCCCAGCCAGCATGAGGTGTTACCAGACTGCAAGGCTGGTACTGGATTCGATTAGCTTTATTCAATTTTGAAATATAAAATCATAAAAGCAACATTACATATATGTACACCATTACATTTCATTTCACAATAAATAACATTATATTAATATAGCATTAAATGTTTGGAGGAAATCAGCTAATCATTAAGTTCATTACGAAGTATATCAAATCAAAGTCTGGATATTATCGCCCCTCACCCCGGGGCCATTTCTGCCCATCGGCAAGTTACTCTCTTCATTGGTCTTGATAGGGGGAGGAGTGTTGCTCTGGGATAAAAGTCAGATAATTCCCAGGTGTGTATAGGTCCGTCTCCTATTTGTGGCTGCCAGGTTTGAAGATATGGGACAAAGTTATTATTTCTAAAATTTATTAACACCAGGTCGCCGGGTATATCTTTTTGAAGTGGACCTAGCCAGCCCACCCTTCTAACACTTCGTATTCTTCCATCAATATCAGGAGGCAGGGGTCTGTTTTTTGTTAGCCAGAACACCACCTTATTTCTTAGATCCTGTTAGCTTTCAGATTTTCCGTTTGTTTGGCACTCCAGAGAGGACGAACACAAACTGGGCAGCCTCCGGTGGTAGTTGTATATGATTAGATTTTCGTGACATGTTCCCTAGATTAGAAAGTGACCCTTTGTGGGGTATGAGTTCTTTATTCGGCCCTGTTCTGGGGGAAGAGCTATGTGATATTTTAGGTTTTGCGGATACTTTCAGGGTGTTTGAAGGTAACATGTGTGAGGCTGCTGGTTGGTTTTGGTCAATGTTACTTCGTGGAGATGTTAAGGGCACTACAGTGGCGGATAAAGACTGTATATGGTTGGAGCCTGCCATACTTTTTAGAAGTAGCGTGTTAACCTTAGTCATTTCCTCTATACCCGCAATCCTATCCCATAGTTTATTCATTCTTTCTATCAAGGGGGATATCATAGAGTTGATCATGGTTTCTATCTGGGCCAACAGAGTTGGTGGGGTAGAGGATGCAGAAGTTAGCCGTATCGTGGGATCCTTACATGTTTTAGGGGTAAAGGTGATAGGCAATAGAGGGCTCAAGTTCGGTTTTTGCTGTTTTGCTTGACTCCCTGTGTGTTTGTCCACGTTTCGTTTTCTTGTACCAGAAGGCTCCTGAGAAGGCATAATGGATTTCGTATTAACTTTTGCAGGTAGACAAAGCGGGGTACCCAAGGGACTTTCATTTGGTTGGAATAATTCACTAGACTGGGGACTTGTAATGACTGTTGGGCAGATAGAAGCACTAAATTGCTCGGTTCTCGACTCGACGGCAGCATACTTGGATTTACATAAACTATTGAGTTGCTCCAGCAATGATAAGTTTTGTGTTACGGCGGCTGTCTGTGAGGGAGGTCTGTCAGTGAAGATATAGTCTGTAGACAGTCGTCGTTCTGTTCTCTCTATTTGATGGACAATTGATGGTGTTGTCTTATTTAGGTAGTGGTCAAGTGTCCCCTTGGCCAAATCCCTGGTGAGAATTGGATTTTTGCGCACCCCCTTGCATGATGTAAATAGCACGGAAACAGCAATAAACACCTAGAAGGATCAAACAAAATGTCACAAATCACGGTGTAACTTCCCTTGGAGAGAGCCGGAGTGTGCCTAAGAATAAAAAAAAAAACGAGTTCTTTACCTCCTTTTGTTGCACGGCCAGGGGAGGTGGCCAGAGGGGGTGGCCCGGCCCAACCTCTTCTGGCTTATGATGGCCTTAGATGGTCCCGCCCTTGTCCCGGGCTTCTCCCGGCGCCGACCCGCACGCGATCCCGCGACGCGGGGCTGGTCTGCTTTTCTGGCGCCTCCTGGCACGGGAATTGTGTGTGGCGGCGCGTTGCGCCCAGAGGGCGTCTGGGGAATGGAGTCGGAGTCCTCAGGGCTCCCCTCACGCTGCGGCCGCTGGGGTGGGCTTGCGGCGGCAGTTAGGAGCACTGCTGCTGGGTGCTGGTGTTGGGTATGTCCCTACAAGTGTTCTGCGATCCCCCCCGCTCCACCGGGGCTGGTCTGCTTTTCTGGCGCCTCCTGGCGCGGGAATTGTGTGTTGCGCCGCTAGGGCGTCTGGGGAATGGAGTCAGAGTCCTCAGGGCTCCCCTCACGCTGCGGCCGCCGGTGTTGGGTATGTCCCCACAAGTGTTCTGCTGGTACTGGAAAATATGTGCTTCATGAAATCTTTATCCTCTTGGATTCTCTGCCGGGTGGTAGGAACCGGGGTTTATGGTGCTGGATGATGCCTGTAGCACCAAACTCTGAAACAAAGTGAGCGTCCCCAGGAGCCGGTATATATTATCTGTCAGATATGCCGGCCAATTCCTGGTTTTACCCAGGTGTCCATAAATATATCAATAAGAGCATCATTAATGCAGCAGTTTCTTGAGCAGTAGCTGCATAGTTAAGTACCTCTTAACTATATCGATTTTGACTTTCTGCACAGGTAACATTAGGTCTAGGACTTCTAGTGCCACCCAGATGGCAGTGGCAAAGGAGGCAGATTTTTCAGTGTCCATAGGGTGTGGAGAATTTAAGCCTATGTCAGGGGTTGTGTCCAAACCACTGGCATCTTGTAGGTCCTAAAAAAAAAATGTTGCCTTCATAAAAATCCTCACTCTTATCACGGTCCTAGCACTGGTTTTCAGGGTCAGAAAAAGTATAATCGCGTAGTACAGATGTCATGGGTTGAGCTTATGAATCCAATAAAACAGTTGGATATGGGGCTGTTGTTGGTGATGGCATCAAGGATCGGGCCGGTGGTGTCGGTCTTGCGGTGGCAGGCAGCCTCAGTCGTTGCGCCAGTGCTGATCAGTGGCACTTTGTTCAAGAGAGGAGTCGCCCGCAGGTTGAGACAGAGTGGGGTGATCGACGTCAGGCAAGGATTCACCAACAGGCTTCCGACTGTCAGTCACCTCCAATCCTTGTGGAATGAAGAGCTCCAGGGGGATTTGTAGGGTATTGAAGATTTTGTCCAGGGCCTTTGTAATCTGGCATCATTTATCCACTGTGGCTGTTTGCATATTGTGGAGGTCAACTTGAAGCCATGCAGGAGCCCACTCAGTGGCCTAGAGGTACCAAGGTGTTAGGAGACTCCGAATGGAGTGAGTGGTGGGACATTACGGAGTCGTGTTTCGATATCTTTTGTTTGATTTTTGGAATGTACCCAAGCTCGGACGCAGAAGTGGGAGTGCATCTGCACCTCAGACATGGATCAGGACTGCTTCCTTGATTTCTTATGGAATACGGCAAGTTTGGCCTTGGGGTTGCTGGTGGTTTTGCAGTTCATCCTTTTGCAACAACAAGACTTTGGGTTGTTTGACACAGCTTAAAAACGGCTGTTCTAGGGTAGTGGAATGTTATAGAGAAAAAAGTCTAGCATAGCTCCAGGCCTGTATTGGAATACACAGAAAGAAAGGACCGGACCTCCACGTGTGGTGGTTATGCTTATATTGGGGCCCGACAGCACGTGTGAGGCAGTATGGAGCCAAGCTATGGCACCTACTGACGTGTGAGACAATTGCGTTAAAGTTTCCGGATCCAGCCTAGTGTCTGGGGAAAATTCATAAGGTGAGGATTATGCGGTTGGAAGTCTATCAGAAATGAACCACCTCGGCCACCTGTTTGCCCCGACTGTCTAGCTACTAACTTGCATCCATAAGTGTGGATCCTTATATTAGAAAAAGACAATTAGTTATGGATTCCTCACTTTAGAATTACCCTCAGGCGTCAGACTGGATCTGGAGAATTTTTCTTCAGCAGTACCCCTGCACGTTGGTCGACTCCGCGTTCGTTGTTGGCGTCGTGATCGCCGGAATGACGTTGTGGTATCTACTTAGATTCCACCATTGCGCGCTAACGTCAGTTCTTTCTTTTTCCGCGCCACCCAGTACAGATCCGGAGAGAGGGGGTACCTCAAGTCACTTTTTGACTCTTTTTGCGACTTTTGTCGACATCTTTGCGAGTCGTTCGACTCCTGGTGTACGCAGGGATGTCCCGTCCTCGAACTGGCTTCAAGACTTGAGACTCCTGTCGCAAATTGATGTTGGTTACAGACCCGCACCTCGTGTGCCTTTGGTGTTTGGAACACGGCCATGACTCAAAGTCGTGCTCCAACTGCTGGGCCATGAACCCAAAGTCTTTGTGGGAGTGGTCCCAAAAGCTTCTCGAGGCGCCTTTCAAGGTTCAGGTCGAGAAGGAGGTTGCAGGACCAGTCGCGATGTCATCACCACCACAAAGTCTTTGTCTTCGGGTAAGTCGAAGCACAAAAAGAAGGCGAAGAAGCACTGTTGCTCTTCGCGTTCTCCCAATCTGTCATCCGACATGGCAAGAGGAAGGTAGTTGTGCGGCTCCGCCCGTAGAGCCTGTTGGGTCGACTCCGGCCTTCCCTTCCTTCCCGGGAGTCGGAGCGACCCCTGCCCAACTTTGTAGCTTTTACAAAGCCCTCCATTCCATCTTTGGGCAGCCCGACTCCGCCGGCGCGCCTTTAAACCCCGCGGACTCGGCTGGGGGCTCTAGACCTTCGATGCCGGCTTTGGCTCCGGCACCGCAGGGCCCCAGGGATCCAGGCCTGGATACGGATCGGCACCGATCGACCTTGTGACACCTCCTCCGGAGCCGAATCCAGTTCGGCCCCGCCTATGCCAGTTGTGTCCACAGCAGACGTCGACCCCAGCCTCCCCCTTAATATGGACACGGAGCTGGACCAGCGTCCATTGACGTTGGGACCGGCGATGACCGATACTTTTGTACCACTGTTTTCCCTGGTGTTCCCTACCACCCTGAGTGGCTACCAGAGGAGGGCGTGGAGGACTGGGAGGGGGTCTGTGGACCCTTTGGCAGACCAGTTAGAGGAACCGGACTTGAGAGAGGAGTTGGGTGAGGCCAGTGGTTTGGACACCTCCCCAGACTTTGGCATGCTATCTCCCCCTACAGTGGCTACGGAGGAAGGTGCATTGTACGCAGTGGTATTGCATAGGGCGGCCGAGGCCTTAAACCTTGAGCTTCCTATGGTGGCGGTTAGGACTAACCTCCTGACTGAGGTGCTTCAGCCGTCAGCGGACTCTTCGAAGCCCCTACTGCTGTTAAATGAGGCCCTCACGGATATCCTTTTGGGCAGCTGGTCCAAGTTCAACACTGGGGCTCCTGGGGATAGGATGATTGCCCGATGCCACCGCCCAGCCCCGGGCGACCCATTTTCCTCTCCCAACACCCCACCCCTGAGAGCTTGGTGGTCCAAGCCACGACTTTCAAGGGCACATTCCCTAGCGCACCACCAGATAGGGAATCCAAGAAGCTCGACCACCGTGCTAAGAACATGTTTTCTTCCTCCAGCTTAAACTGCGGTCGGTGAACACAACAGGTCTCTTGGGCCGCTACTCCCAATAGGTGTGGGACTTAGTCGCGCAGGTGCTGCCACAGTGCCTGGAGGAGGTCTGGGGCGTGCCCTCCTGTGCTGTTGCCAAATGGAAAAACGCAGCGAAGTTCGCCATACGATGTGGGCTGGACACCGCCGACTAACTAGGCAGACCGATTTCAATGTCAGTAGCCCTGAGGCGCTACACCTGGCTGCGGTCCACTGGCTTTTCAGGTGATGTCCAAGCAACACTTTTGAACATACCCTTTGATCACTGTTGCTGGTTTGGCGATAAGGCAGACACCTCCAGACTTTGGCTGACCTCTTGCATTCGCTGGGGTTCACCATCAATGTGCCAAAGTCACATCTGATTCCCTCTCAGAAGCTCCTTTTCATCAGAGCGGTTCAGGACACAGCACAATTTCGGGCTTATCCTCACGAACAGCAAGTCTGGGATAATCGGGCTATGATTCCGTTCTTGCAGCCTCTATCCCAGGTTTCGGTCAGAATGACCCTGAAGCTACTGGGCCTCATGGCCTCCTGCATCCTGCTGGTGAACTATGCCAGGTGGCATATGCAGGCTCTGCAGTGGGACCTGAAGTTCCAGTGAGCACAGCATCAGGGGAATCTTTCAGATTGTGTCCAGATCTCGGTGGGCACTGCACTCCAATTGCATTGGTGGCTAATAAACCAGGATTGGGTCAACTGCAGAAGCCTCTCCCTTCCCCAGTCAGAGTTCACAGTGGTGACAGATGCATCACTTCTGGGGTATTTATGGGCGGCCAAATGGAGGAGGCGGAGATCAGAGGCCTCTGGTCTCCGGGCTCCACATCAACCTTTTGGAGCTTCGGGCAATCGGTCTTGCACTGAAGGCATTCCTTCCTTCTCTCAAAGGAAGAGTAGGGCAGATGATCACAGACAACACTACCGCGATGTGGTACTGCAACAAACAGGGCGGGTGGGGTTGTGGACCCTATGTCAGAAGGCACCTCGTCTCTGGAAGTGGCTGGAACATCAGGGCATGCCCCTAGTGGATCAACATCTAGCAGGTTCTCTGAATGCCATGGCGGACGAACTCCGCCGCTGGTGAATGATGGATCACGAAAGCACCTTCACTCGGAGGTGGTGCAATGTCTCTTTCAACAGTGGGGAGAGCTTTAGTTAGATCTATTCACCACCAAAGAGAACACGCAATGTCAGCAATTCTGCACGTTGGAATTTCCAAGGCAGCACTTGCTAGGCGACGACTTTTGTCGTCAGTGGAGTTACGGTCTTCTATACGCCTTTCCGCCTAAACCACTTCCGCCCAGAGTGATGAAGATGATCAGGAACGACCAAGCCCAAGTCATTCTTGTGGCTCCGGACTGGGATCAAAGAGTCTGGTATCCCGAGCTTCTGCATATGGCCATCGATCCTCCGATCGGACTGCCTC
Organism: Lissotriton vulgaris; assembly: GCF_964263255.1. NCBI lineage: Eukaryota > Metazoa > Chordata > Amphibia > Caudata > Salamandridae > Lissotriton > Lissotriton vulgaris. The sequence goes on from NC_141700.1 coordinate 129,673,745, forward strand.
TTCGGGAGAATCTTCTGTCGCAGGGAACGGTCCTCCACCCGAACCTGTCCAGCCTCCGCCGCCTTGCGTGGAGATTGAGGGGCGATAGCTGACAGCTTTCAACCTTCCTCCCGAAGTCTGTAATGTTATCTTGGCAGTTAGGTGGCCCTCCACCAAAACGGTATACGCCTGTAGATGGAAAACATTTGTGGCATGGTGCGCAGCAAAGGCAGTGGATCCCCTTTCAAAGGTTCTCCTCTTCATTCTTTCTTTGGCCCAGCAGGGCTCTGCGCTGGGCATTTAAAGGGCTATCTTTCGGCCATTTCTTCAGCTTCCTGATCAGAGTTCTCTTTTCAAGTACCCCATTGTAAATCGCGTCTTTAAGGGCATTACTCACTTGTTTCCTCCAATTTCTTTCGTAATGCCCCAGTGGGACTTGAACCTGATTCTGACCTACCTTATGTGCGCTCCTTTCGAGCCACTACATAATTGTCCTCTCAGACTCTTGACTCTAAAGACGGCTTTTCTGGTTGCCATCACCTCTGCTCGCAGGGTGAGTGAGCTTCAGGCTCTTTCTTCAAAGGCTTCTTTACTTGCTGTTCATCCGGACAAAGTTGTCCTTCGCACTAGGCCTTCTTTCCTTTCCAAAGTGGTTACCTCTTTCTACATAGGACACTTTGCCCACCTTTTTTCCGCCTGCATTTTTCTAAAGAGGAGGAGAGGCTCCACCGTCTGGATCCAAAACATGCGTTTTCTTTCTATCTGGATCAAACAAAACAATTCCAGGTGGATGACCAGCTCTTTGTTGACTATGTGAGCGCCAAGAAAGGTCAGGCAGTGCAAAAAAGGACAACCTCTCGATGGGTCGTTCTTTGCATCAAAATCTGCTATTCCTTAGCGAAAAAGGAACCTCCAGTGGGGTTGCGTGTCCTTTCCACCAGGGCGGCAGCAGCCACTACTGCTTGAGGATTTGGAGTCCCCCTTCATGACATAAGCCAAGCGGCTACTAGAGCTTCATTGCACACGTTTACCAAACACTACTGCATGGACAGCCAAGTCCGGAGATGGCTTCTTTGGCCGTTCAGTTCTGCAGGACTTTCTGGTGTGAACTTAGCTCGCAGACCCACCTCCGGGATTGGCATTGCTGGGGTATCTATTCTAAGGTGAAGAAACCATAACTAATTGTCTCTTTCAGATGAACAGGTTACCTTCAGTAACGATATATCTGTAAGAGACATAGATTAGTTATGGATACCTGACAGCCCCACCCATCTTCTCTGTTCTGCGAACTGACTTCTAGGGTAAGGGACTTCCCTTCAGGGCCCTAGTTTTGCGCACCAGTGGTCAGTGTCCTGCATGGCTCTGCGCTTCTAGCGTAGAATGTAGTGTAAAGAACTACCGTCTAAGTAGATACCGCGACGTCATTCCAGCGATCACAACGCCAACGACGAATGCAGAGTCGCCCGCGGCACCTACCGACACGCACAGGTAATGATGAAGAAAAAGATTCTCCGGATACAGACTGACGCCTGGGGGTAATTCTAAGGTGAGGAATCCATAACTAATCCATGTCTCTTACAGCTATATTGCTACCAAGGGAAGTAACGTTCTGTAAGCCAGAATGCCACGAGCGTTAATCCTGGAGACAAAGGAGATGATAAACTACTACTTTCCTTCTCAGTTGTGTTACAAAGTTCAAAGAATAAATACATTTTCATAACAAAAACATGAGGTATCACATATTAAATTCTTCACACTTACCCTGCCATTAAGATCACTGAAACACAAACATTTATAGAATATGTTGATGTCATTGTACACAAATCTACAACTTAGTCAAAAATAACAGTAATACCAAAACACCCCACGCACAAATTATACAAATATAGATTACCCGTATGTAGTTTATTAAAAAAAAAAGCTTGTAATTTTTATATAGAACAAACCTAGTTAGGATGCAACAAAGTCCTGATCAGTGGGTGAGTGCCCAGGGGTACAATTCAAGGTTGTTATAGAGCAGAAGTTTGCAAATGTACCATGTAAAGAATATTGTGAAACACTGATATTGTGCCTTAAATATCATGTCAAAATATTGTAGGTCAGAATACGACATTTAAAAGTATTAAACAAATATATTTATTAATATTGTTGTGTAATTGGTAATTATATCATTAAAATATATTTTGTGTATTTTTTGTTTTAATGTATTGCATTTATTTAAAAAATATATATAATTTAGTTAAGGTATGCTGGGTTTATAGGAGAATAGGGTGGGGAGTATTTTACATTTTTGATTTTTTTAAGTTTGATATGTAATTTCATAGTGATAACTATATAAAGACTCTTTGATATTTGATTGAGTGCTCGGAGGAACACAGTAACTGTTTGGACCATTGGTTTGTCTTGGAGGCTGTGGTAACCAGCCCCCCACCTCTTCCTGAGCACCACTTTCACATATTGTTTGATTACTTATACCTGGACTCTTTGCTGTGCGCCCTTATAAGCCGTTACCATTGTTTTCTGTATCATTTGGTGAGAGAGCTGCCGTTGAGGTTATATGATGAATAGAGATAAGGAGGCTGAGACACTGTTTGGTAATTTAGCTGCAGGAGGTACCATCAGGAAAGCGGTTGGCCCTCCCGCAGGTACTAAGAAAGAAGGTCTTAGAGCCAAATTCGTGAAATTAGAATTATTGAAACGCACTGAATTAAATAAATGGTGGGATGCTGCTACTCTAAAACAATACTTAACACTGAATAGGATTCCACGTGGCTTAAGATCCCACATAATACCAACATGTGAGGACTTGGAACCAGATTTATATGACATATGGGAGAAGGAACTAAATAATAGTTCACGTAACCTTATACAGATTCTTATTGATAATGCAGAAAGAAAGATAGCGAAATTACTTGTGGAGATCAATAAAATTGAAGATGAAATAAAAGAGATGAACTTACCAGAACTTACTGTTAAGAACTATATTGTTCTGGATGAGAAACTGAATGGTTTACAAATGGAGATAAAGAAAAGAAAGGCACATAAACTCAAGAGAGATGAGAAAGACTATAATACAGGACGAGTATATACTTTTGCAAAAAGATTCGATTATCTGGTTAAAAAGGACTCCTCAAATGTAGCAAGTGGCAGCACTCCTGTAGTGAGTGATACTGATGCATCTTCAGTGATATCTAGTAGTGAGAATGAAGATGCACCAGAGGTAGTCCCGACTACTGAAAATACTACTTTTTTTTGGGGAGGTTCAGAGATTGAGGAAGGGGAATCGGGACTTAGAGATGAGGAACCGAGATACACAAGCAAAAAGACAAGGAGAGGCAGTAGGGGGGGTAGGAGATCCAGGCGCAAGAATAAGGAGCCTGAGGTCATGGAAACAATGATGACAAATGATGAATCCATTGCATGTGACATAGAAGTGATCAATCTATCTTCTTGTGAATTATCTGACAATATGATAACTGTACTGAAGAAAGGTTTAGGTTTTTGTCCAGCAACGCATTTAGATTGGTGTATGATTAAAATAGATCTTTTTAAATTTGTAAGAAACCTTAAAATCAAGAAACATTTTGCCAATGTATCAGTGAAAGACAAACAATCCTCCAATAAAGTTCTAAGTGAGATCACAATACAAGAATTGAAAGATACTCAACTCCTTTTATCACTTACTGAGAGGGAGGATGATCCTGTGACTATGTTGACACTTATGGAAGATCTCGAGATATCGAGATTTCAGAGGGAAAGGAGTGGACTGAAAGTGAAGTCAAAATGGACTCCACAACTTATACCAGGGAACACTATTGATGTATTCTTCAAAATGGTCTGCACAGATATAGATAAAGCAATTGATATGTCCAGACTAAGGGACACTAAAGTACTTCGTGACAACCTTACATTTGGAGAAAGAGAGGCCTTACATGAGCTCATTAATAACAAAGCAATAACGATACGTAGTGCGGATAAGGGTGGAAATATTGTTGTACTAAATACTAGTGATTACAATGATGAGATCTACTCCCAACTCAATGAAACTCTGTACTATGAGAAGTTGACTACTAACCCAATGCCAGACTTAATTGTTAAAATCAATGGTGAGATCAAGCTATGGTAGGCTGCGAATTATCGTTTGATGTGAACTGGATTTGAATTTGAAGGAAGATTGGACATTAAACGGAATAGTGATAACTATATAAAGACTCTTTGATATTTGATTGAGTGCTCGGAGGAACACAGTAACTGTTTGGACCATTGGTTTGTCTTGGAGGCTGTGGTAACCAGCCCCCCACCTCTTCCTGAGCACCACTTTCACATATTGTTTGATTACTTATACCTGGACTCTTTGCTGTGCGCTCTTATAAGCCGTTACCATTGTTTTCTGTATCATTTGGTGAGAGAGCTGCCGCTGAGGTTATATGATGAATAGAGATAAGGAGGCTGAGACACTGTTATTAAATAAATGGTGGGATGCTGCTACTCTAAAACAATACTTAACACTGAATAGGATTCCACGTGGCTTAAGATCCCACATAATACCGACATATGAGGACTTGGAACCAGAATTATATGACATATGGGAGAAGGAACTAAATAATAGTTCACGTAACCTTATACAGATTCTTATTGATAATGCAGAAAGAAAGATAGCGAAATTACTTGTGGAGATCAATAAAATTGAAGATGAAATAAAAGAGATGAACTTACCAGAACTTACTGTTAAGAACTATATTGTTCTGGATGAGAAACTGAATGATTTACAAATGGAGATAAAGAAAAGAAAGGCACATAAACTCAAGAGAGATGAGAAAGACTATAATACAGGACGAGTATATACTTTTGCAAAAAGATTCGATTATCTGGTTAAAAAGGACTCCTCAAATGTAGCAAGTGGCAGCACTCCTGTAGTGAGTGATACTGATGCATCTTCAGTGATATCTAGTAGTGAGAATGAAGATGCACCAGAGGTAGTCCCGACTACTGAAAATACTACTTTTTTTTGGGGAGGTTCAGAGATTGAGGAAGGGGAATCGGGACTTAGAGATGAGGAACCGAGATACACAAGCAAAAAGACAAGGAGAGGCAGTAGGGGGGTAGGAGATCCAGGCGCAAGAATAAGGAGCCTGAGGTCATGGAAACAATGATGACAAATGACGAATCCATTGCATGTGACATAGAAGTGATCAATCTATCTTCTTGTGAATTATCTGACAATATGATAACTGTACTGAAGAAAGGTTTAGGTTTTTGTCCAGCAACGAATTTAGATTGGTGCATGATTAAAATAGATCTTTTTAAATTTGTAAGAAACCTTAAAATCAAGAAACATTTTGCCAATGTATCAGTGAAAGACAAACAATCCTCCAATAAAGTTCTAAGTGAGATCACAATACAAGAATTGAAAGATACTCAACTCCTTTTATCACTTACTGAGAGGGAGGATGATCCTGTGACTATGTTGACACTTATGGAAGATCTCGAGATATCGAGATTTCAGAGGGAAGGGAGTGGACTGAAAGTGAAGTCAAAATGGACTCCACAACTTATACCAGGGAACACTTTTGATGTATTCTTCAAAATGGTCTGCACAGATATAGATAAAGCAATTGATATGTCCAGACTAAGGGACACTAAAGTACTTCGTGACAACCTTACATTTGGAGAAAGAGAGGCCTTACATGAGCTCATTAATAACAAAGCAATAACGATACGTAGTGCGGATAAGGGTGGAAATATTGTTGTACTAAATACTAGTGATTACAATGATGAGATCTACTCCCAACTCAATGAAACTCTGTACTATGAGAAGTTGACTACTAACCCAATGCCAGACTTAATTGTTAAAATCAATGGTGAGATCAAGCTATGGTAGGCTGCGAATTATCGTTTGTTGTGAACTGGATTTGAATTTGAAGGAAGATTGGACATTAAACGGAATAGTGATAACTATATAAAGACTCTTTGATATTTGATTGAGTGCTCGGAGGAACACAGTAAATGTAATTTTTTTTTATTTTTCATTTCAAGTTTGTATACTATATTCTTTTTTATTAAATCAGATTGTAATACTTTTAATTGTATAAAATAATGTTTATATGAAACGCTGTTTTTTATTTGAATATTATATTTTTTAAACTCTAATAAGTATGTTTTGTATAGGTTTTTTCTTTGATAAAATTAACTTTATTTTTAAGTAAAATAATTGAATACATTTTAATAGTGGTTTTAAATAAGTGTTATTGTACTTTGAAATTTTTACACTGGGAGTCTTAAATGTACGTAATTACATTTTATAACTGCTGCAAAGGGTATAGCTTCCTCAGTTGCTGTTCTGGGTGGAGGGGCATATGGGGGTTGAAGTGGTGCGTAGAGGTGATAGAGGGACACGGGTAAGAGACCCAACTCAGTATCGGGTGAGGTATCTAACCCAATCGGCATCTTGCAGACTGAATATTTTCTTACCTGTCGGTGTACTTTTGCAGCTTGAAGATCTTTCTGGATTCACTATGCTGTGCATTATTCTGTGGTCTAGTGGTTGGGTCCGGAATCGTAGTCTTTTTTTTTTAGCCCAGGTGGGCGTCGACGTCCCACCTTCTGGTGTACTTCCTGTGACGTCAGCACGCTTCCTGAGGAAGCTCCCACCTTTGGGCGCCATCTTCGGATTCTTTTTTCTTGTTTTTGTGTTCGGTTCGTGAATTCTTGGCAATGTTTTCAAGTTCTTCCTTAAAGTAAATGATTTTCCACTTAGTCTCTTAAAGTGTCCTTTTGTATCTTATTCCTTGTATTTCCACCTTCTTCTCCTGCCTCATCTTTCTGGCGGAGGTGGGTGGGTTCGCTAGTGAATCCAGAAAGATCTTCAAGCTGCAAAACTACATCGACAGCTAAGAAACTATTCGTTTTGCAGTGTGAATTTTTCTGGATTAACTATGCTGTGCATAGACTTTGTAGCGGTTTGTTATGTTTGTGGCGGCTGGGTGGAAGATAAGCGTTGGTTGTTGAATATATGTTGAAGCACTTTCTGTTCTACTTGTGCTTCCTTGTTCATTTGTATATCCACACAGTAGTGCTTAGTGAACGTGTGCACTGAAGCCCATGTTGCCGCCAGGCATATGTCTTGAATGGGTGTGTTAGCCAGGAAGGCTATTGTTGCTCCCTTCTTTCTGGTAGAGTGGGCTCGGGCCCCTTCTGCTAGTTCTTGGCCTGCCTGTTTGTGGCAGAATTGGATAGTTTGTGCGATCCATCGTGCAATGGTGCCTTTTGTTACTGTTCTACCCAGGAAACTGCTTGCGAAGGACACAAAGAACTGCTTTGTTTTCCTGTGCTCCTTAGTTCTTTCCATGTAATGCATTACTGCTCTTCTAGCGTCCAGAGTGTGCAGTGCCCTTTCTGCGCTTATGGATGGTTTCTGAAAGAAGCTTGGTATTTGTACTGTCTGGTTCATGTGGAACCTGGACACCACCTTTGGCATAAAGTGTGGGTCAGTTCTCATTACCACCCTATCATTATGTATTTGAATGTAGGGTTCTTGCAGTGTTAGCGCTTGCAGCTCGCTTACCCTGCGCAGTGAGGTGATAGCCACCAGAAAGGCTGTTTTCATTGTTAGCATTTGTAGGGATGCCTTATGGATGGGTTCAAAAGGCGCTTTGATAAGCTCTGTTAGGACTAAATTAAGGTTCCATGCTGGTGGCGGTTGCCCCTTCCAGGAATCTTTTTACTACTTGAGATGTAAAGAAGCTCTTTCCTGTCTCTCCTCTTGTGTAGGCTACTATCGCTGCTAGGTGTACTCTTAACGAAGAGGAAATTAGTTTATCTTTCAGCAGGTGCGCGAGATATCTTAGCACCGTTGATTCCTTTGTCATCTTCTTGTGTAGTTTCTTCTTGCTGCACCATTGTGTGAACCTCTTCCATTTTGCCACATAGCACTTTAGTGTGAAAGGTCTCCTTGCCTCCCGTAGCACCCGCAGGGTGCTCTCAGGTAGCCTTAGGTGTGCAAATTCTATGTCTTCAGGAGCCATGCCGCTAGGCTGAGGCTCTCTGGCTCTGGGTTTAGTACTTCTCCGTTTTGCATGGAGAGTAAGTCCTTTCTTTTCCCGAACTTGTGGGGTGGTCCCTGCGCCATTTCCATTATTTGTGAGTACCAGATCTGTCTTGCCCACTGAGGTGCCACCAGGATATAAAAATGTAAATTGATACTTGTATAGCGCACTACTCACCCGCAAGGGTCTCAAGGCGCTTGTACGAATACCGCTGTGGAACCCATCCTGGCTTTCCCTGTGAGGCGTCCACTCCTGGGCACCCCCAAGGTGGAGGCCAGGCATCCTTAGCGTTGTGGGGGCCGTTGTGGGGATTAAGCAAGCTATTGCCGAGAGTTGCAGAGTGGGACTCCATGATTGGAATAGGCACTGAGGCGAGAATTATCAGGTCCGTGGAATTTTTGAGCCCAAGACCCGCCGAGGCGGGGAATTGAACCCTGGTCCCAGGCTAGACATCTGCATCAGAGTCTGCCGCTCTAACCATTGAGCCACACTTCTCCACACACAGGATCAGTGTCATGTTGCTGGTTCTGCACTTGTTGAGCACCCAGTGTATCAGTGGTATCGGGGGGAAAGCGTAGGCAAACGTTTTCGACCAGCTTATCCATAGGGCATTCCCCTGGGATCGTTCCCATGGTTGCTTGAATGCGAAGTATCAGCATTTTGCATTCTTGTGTGGCGCAAATAGGCCTATTGTCTGTGTTCCCCACCTCCTGAACAGCCTTTGCGTTTGGTCTCCGTGTCTGGGTACCCCTTCTCATCCCTCTGAAGTGTATGGCCCCATGGACCTTGCAGTTTCATTTTCTTTCTTGAGCTGGGTGAGTTTCTCATCCACCAGTGCCCCAAACAGTGTCTCTCTGTTGAAAGGAGTGCTCAGCATGTTGTTCTGCACTTCCGGCTTGAAGTCTGAGATCCTGAGCCAGGCATGCCTTCTTTCTGTGATTCCTATCATCATAAGTCTGCTGGATGTGTTAGCCCCATCCAAGGCTGTTTTCAGGCAAGCATTTGCTATATTTTTTCCTTCCTCCACCAGGTGTGATGCCCTTTGCTGGTATTCATCGGGGAGGTGCTTGAGCAGTTGTCCCATCTCGTCCCAATGCTGGTACTGGTGTCTGTTCAGCAGAGCATTGGAGTTCGGCATGCGCCAGTGTACTGCTGCATTTCGCTCTATTTTCCTGCCAGTTAGGTCCATCCTCCTACTTTCTTTGTCTGGTGGTGGGCCTGATGTTGTAGGGACGTTTGCCCTCTTCCTGGCTATTGCCGCAATAATGGAGTCCGCTGTGACGGATCCCTGGATGTAGGGAGGATCCTTCGAGTGTTTGTACTTTTTCTCTGTCCTCTGTGTGACAGACCTTCAGGTCACTGGGTCTTTGAACGCCTCCCTCCCTTGGTCCATGACACTCGGGAGCATGGGGAGGAACTGACTCTTTGTTTGAGTGGGGAGCAGGGTCTCTAAGAGGAAACATGCCTTTGGTTTTTCCTCCTCCAGTTTGACTCCATAAGCCGCTGCCGCGTTCCTGATGACCATGTTATAGGCCCCAATGTCATCTGGTGGCGAAGGCCTCAAAGGATAAGTCTCCACAGGCTCTTCCGGGTTTTCGAAGTCGAGGTCCTGCCATTCCAGGTCCTGTGTCATCAAGGAAGCAGAGCCGAAAGTCGTTCGCTGGTCATCATCGCCTTCTTCCTCCTAGTATAGGCCCTCTTCCTCTAGGTGTTCCTGAGGCTCGGGAGTTTTCGGCGGTTCTTAGGCGTCAAACTCCTCTTCCTCTTCTATTTCGACGATTGTCGTCGGTGGTTTCGACGGAATCGTGAATCTTTTCAATTTCTCATCAAACTCTCTCTTCCTTTGCAGGATGTTCTCTCCATTTCGGCCTCGAGCCTTCTCTTTTTCCTCTCCATCTCGGCGGCATGCTTGGCGTTGAGCGTTTCGGCTGATCTGTTCGACTTAGTCGTCGACATCGAAGCGACCTTCGGGTCCTTCTTCTTAGCGGAGCGGTCCTTTTCGGGGACGTGCTTCGACGACCATGGCTTTTCGCCGGTCTTCGCCGCCGCCTGGGAGTCCTTCTTGAAGGATCCGCTGGGCTGTTTGTCCTTGGATGCAGCTGCGGCCGTAAAGATTTCCGGCGCCAGTGCAACCTTCGAGGACTTAGACTCGGTTTTTCGAGAGTCTGTCAGAGTTTTAGGGGTCGACGTCTCTCCTACCTCTTTAGATGCCTTATCGGTCTCTACGACCGCAAAGTCATCTGGTTCCTCGGCGATGTGGTCTTCTTTGTCGCTGGAGAGGCCCAGGTCCCGAAGCGACGGAGGTTGGCCTTTGCCTTGCATAGTGTAGCTATCTCTCTCTAACCTTGAGTGTCTTCGGGGTGAAGGCGGAGCAGGGGTTGCAATCCTTGCTCTCGTGGTCGACCGGCAAGCAGAGGTTGCAGACCGGGTGCTGGTCCTTCTGCGCGTATTTGTGGTGGCAGTTCCAGCAGAATTTAAAAGGTTTTTTGTCCATTCCTGCGCTCAGGGAGCCCAGTGTGCGCATTCTCCGTTGGACGTAGAAGATCTCGAAGTTCTCCTCCTTCGTCGTCCCAGCTTGGTGATCTCGTTCCTCTGCATCTTCTCCAATCTTTTATGTGTAAATTTCGTCTTTTTCCTCTTCTTTTCTCCCAAAACTCTGGAGCCTCTCGGTGAAGATGACGCCCAAAGGTGGGAGCTTCCGCAGGAAGCGTGCAGACGTCACAGGGAGTACACCAGAAGGTGGGACGTCGACGCACACCTGGGCTACAGTAAAAAAAAAAAAAGAAGAAAGAAGAGACTATGATTCCGGACCCAACCACTAGACCGCGGAATGATGTACAGCTTAGTGAATCCGACTATGATTCCGGACCCAACCACTAGACCGCGGAATAATGCACAGCATAGTGAATCCAGAAAGATTCACGCTGCAAAACTACCAGTTATCCTCATCACATGGTGGGGGCAAACTCTTCCCCATCACCCCAATTGTAGTCTCCATATGGCAGCCCGAGGTTGGAGTCGAGCCCGAGCCATCAAGTTTGTGCAGTGTCTGTATACGACTATGCAGTAATGTTAAAGTGTCCGAGTCAGAGGGATTGAATATTGGCTGCACTACACTGGCATCTGGGCGTGGCCTCCATTTAGACTAATTCAACTCTGAGTCTCATACCTCAATAGGTTGTGGATTCTCCTCCAGCACCAGCGGTGTTGGAGTCAATGTCCAACGTACTGGTGCAGATTGAAGTGAAGCCAGCACCGGTGCAGAACCCGAACCATGTTCAAGGGGCACAAATGGCTATGGATGGATATATGGATGGATCCACCAGTGGTAACCCAACAGGAGGCCCTGCGGTCCACTGTGGCCTGAAGGCTCGCTAGGCGTAGCCAGAAGTATTCCAAAGATGCATAACATGGCCTCTTTAAAAGTTTCCATCTCCTGCATGGATTGGGATCAAGGTTGGAATCAGCTCCTCGGTGGAGTGAGACCTGGCGGCACAGAGATACCATGGCGCCTTCTCTGGTGAATGACACGGGCAGGAAGTGGCAGAGTCCTGACTGCTTATGTTTCTTTTAGGACTTACCCAAAGATTTGCAGCAGGAAAGGCATTGGGAGCACACACTCCACTTTGATCAGGAGTGGGACCTGCGTGGATTCTTGTAGTATTTTGCCACCTAGACCTTCACTTTATGTCCTCAGGTGGCTTTTGGATTCATCTGGTTGCAGTTGTTGCAGATTTGTGGAACTGTGCACTGAAGCTTAACACTAAAGGTACAGCTCGTGGGGATCTGTCACAAGCATCCGTTTGTGACGTTCCTTACAAGGTTTGATCCCTGTAGTCTTAGGGGGTGAGATGTTCTCATGTACACTGGAAGAATTTAGAAAGAGGAAGTAGTTAAATAAAAATCTTTTGAATGAATGTAGAAGAGCAGCATAGATCCAGGACCTTGACTGAAGGTGTGGAAAGAATGAAACCATCAGTGTACATTAGTGGAGCTTATATGCAGCTCCGCTCATCACTTCTGGAGTAGAACAAAGTCAGCATGGAGTTGGACAATGCCACTGATAGGCGCACAGGAGCACTACTTTTTGAGTTTCCAGATCCAGTCTGTGGTTATTCACAAGCTGAGGAAACTGTGGTTAGAAGTATCCATTACAATTAGAAATTTATCAAAAGTTCTATGGAAATGTGCGTGCATATGGAGATGTTTTTGAGTCTGTTTTCAGATGGAACCAAACAAATCCTTTGGTACCAGAGGTGACTGTTCCTCAAGACACAAGCATTTCTCAATCTCCATCCTACTCCTTTGAAATAAAAAATTAAACACCACCTTAAATTTACTGTCATCTCTGCTTCAAGAGTCTTGAAAGCAAGCAGTAGATGTGGGAACAATCTGAGGGGACTGCACATCTTTAAACATATCTTGAAAACGAGTTGGTGACATGAAATATTTAGCAGTCTGCTATCTTTGTAAAGCACTTCAAGCTTATATGTTAGGTTTCTTATAGGCATCTAAGCATTCCTTAATTTAGCTGTGCATTTTTCTCACACTGGGGTTAAGAAGGTATTAAGATGCCTCTTCCCCTCAAAGTTTGAGTCCCTTAAAACTTATTCATATCCAACAACAGTATGAAACGCAAAATCTCGTAGTGGGGACTCAGCATGAAGGCAGATGTGGATGAGTTACAAGAGAATTACCAAAGGTCACAATATGGGGTCATCTTTTGCTTGTCGCGTCAGCATGAGGACTAATTTTGTCTTCAGGTTTCCCTTTCAGGGATACAGAACTGTGCTGGTTTCCCTGGACACGAGAAAAGACGTGAGCTTTCTTGATCCACACAAAATTCCTATACATGGCTGCCTGTCAGATCCCTTACTTTCATTGGTGACAGATTCCTGGTCTGCTTCCAGGAATACCAGCTGCAACAGTGAATCGATCATTAGTAATCTTGCACTCCAGAGCAGGTAATACTTATGAGAAACGACACACATGAGATTTTAACGACAAATCCATCATTCAAGTAAAATATTGAGGAAAAACACTACGGTAAAAACAATTTTCTACAAAACGTTTTACTGTTTTATTGTATTTTAAAAACACAGCAAAATGCAAATACTCTGGAAAAAACGGAAAGTTTTTTGTAGTATCCAATGGTTTTTATCCAGATGCATTCTTGCGATTGGGGAAATGCTCAATTCTACTTTAAAGAAGCTTACAAAGTTAAAGAAAAAAAAACTTAATTTCTTCAGATGTTTTCTGCAAATATTGCAGCTTCTGCTTTTAACATTTTCCCACTCTTCTTCTGGCTGATCCATCTGTTCTCCCATTCTTGTTGTTTTGTCTCCTTAATTGTTTAAATGTCATAATCCGAGTGGTTCACTCACAAACAAAGTAACAGAAAATATATGCCCTCCATTTATCCACGGAGGAGGAACAGGACAGTCAATGGCAGTTCAAGTCCCCTTCCATGAGCTCTCAAAATCCACCCTACCTGTATTGACAATTCCCCCCACATGTTCCTGCTACATACTCTTGGCATCCTTCCCAATTATGGCCGCTGGATGGTCTATAATTAGTAACAAGGTATTAAATGCGTGCAATAAAATAACATTCTGCTGCAATATTTTGAAACTCATTAAACAGACTTGCAGGTGGACAAAGTGAAGTAGACCACATGAACTACAAAAGAACATAAGTAATTGTTCTGACTTGTACCTTCCCTGGAGGAAAGAGGGGAGTCAAACCTTCAAAGCACTCCAATTCTTGGTCACTGTCTAGTGGTATTTCCTGTGGATGTTTGGGAGGTAGAAGGTGCACTCCAATAATTGTTTATTCATTAACCACATTATTGTGAGATCATTCATGAAGTTGGAAATGCTTGTTCAATCATTGGTTTCTCTATAAATGGATCCAGTTTGCACAGCTTTTTAAAAACTTAATCCACCTTAAGAGCCTATACCTCCAGGGTGAGCGTTCAGTCGCCGTAACCATTAACTTGGCACATACGGGGCTTCACTTCTGACAAGGGTTACTATATGAGATTTATAGTCACCCTTTGCAGGCTGGTCACTAAATTCAACCTCGGAAGTGATGCACATAATACGCAGTTCCTTTGGTAGCATTCACCTGTAGTTAGGTGTATGGGGGTGGGTGGAGGGTCTATCAATGGCTGGGCAATCAGGAGACTAAGTCTGAATGCAAGGGGTTTTTCAGTCACTACTCTGATTTTTTCCATAGTTCTGTCATAGGGGCAATAAATTGATGCGATGCATGGGAATTTAGTTTATATTGAAACAGTATTTTCGTTTTATTTGTATAAGAAGGAGCAATAGCGGACAATGTTTGCCCTATTTCAACATTGACCTCTGTTGTTGAAGGGCTCAGTTGGTGCAGTTATTTCACCATGTAGTGGCTACATTCCCGGAGTGTCCAGGTCCTGATGAGGAGCAAGGAATTTAATGGATACTGAGAGACCACAACAATCCTAACCCTGCCAGCTACATCCAAAGTGGTAAAGCTGGGGACGAACTGTAAATGATGTGAGCAAAGTGGGCCGGACAACAGGAATTGGAGAAGTATCTCTAATTCACGCCAAAAAATAAAAAGTGGCAACATTGGGAAATGATAAAGGATAACACCTAAAAACAAATAGGACATATGAGAAAATCGTGCATAGGAATCATGGCTGCACTTACAGAAAAGGTATGCTACATAGGAAAGAAGGAACTACAAACAGGGAAGAAGGAACTACAAATAGGGAAGAAGGAACTCCAAATAGGAAAGAAGGAACTACAAACAGGAAAATATGGAAGGGGCGACTTCCTGAGGGAATAAAAAGCAAATAGGTGAGTAAGACCAGGAACTCAAAAGAGAGAGGAACATACAGGAAAACATAGGCCAATGAAAATCTGCTCAAGACAGATGCGTAGGGGAAAGGAAAAGTGCAAAACCTACAGAAAGGTAGAAGGCAAAGAAGGATAAGTTCAGGGCAGGCAGAGGAAAGTACGCAACATTAAAGATAATAGTGGAAAAATAGAACTGTCTTGTTGTGGGACCAGATCAATGAAGAAGAAAGGATATAAAATTATCAACTATAGTACAAGTTCTCCCCAACCAGAGCCAGAAGGACAGGTATGTACAAGCTTAAATTTTAAGCAACGGGACACCTCAGCACATGTGCAGCTTGCCCGCGTGGCCCTGGTTCCACCTCCGATGTATGATACATCTCATATCTGACCACTTAAAGCTGGCCAGAGAAACTAGATTCAGACTGGATGATTATATGTGGGAGCTTGGAAGAAGCTTATGAACTAGGAATACAGTTATTACTAAGTAAATAACCAGGATAGCAGTTTTTTTTTATAATTGCCAACGTTTGACAATCCACTAACTGTAAGAGATTTCTGTTGCTGAGAGCCTAGGTCAAAGTGAACAAGGTTTGAAGAACAACTTAAACTTTGTATCAGCCCCAGAACTGCCATCTAGAAATAAGGGTTCATCAAATACCCGGGACAATAGGTGTCTCTGTGGGACAATGATCTTTCTAAAATCATGTGAGATGCAAGAAAATATTCAAAGCATATTAGAAGTGAGTAAAAATAAAACCACAGTATAATTTTAGTTGATAGTGGGAAAAATCTCTATGTTCTAATGGATTGCAAGAGAAACTCAGTAGATCTTAAAATTTTAATTATGTAGAGTTTTTGCAGCATAAACCCCCTGACGTCGGGAACTGCAGTTGTGAATCAGGGAAAAGGGAGAACCAAAATGTTTAATATATATATATATATATATATACACAAAACAATAAGTCTAAGGAAGCTGTACCAAAAGAGTTGGCCTGCTACCATGCGGCGGATAAAAGAAGGACAACTTATTTAGAAGTGTAATCTTTTGCAGGATTCAGTAAGAACTGAGTAGAATGTATGCAATTAGGAGTGTTGTAAGCAACACAGTCAATGCCACAGGCTAAGGCTGAAGTCTCAGTTTTGAGATTTGGAAAAGACTGGACACATTTTATCATTTAGATCTGCAGTTTTGAAACCAATGTTTGTGCCTGATATCCAAGATTGCTCAACTCTTTGCAGTCCAACGACATTATCCACTACCAGGAGAGCGATCTTATTTTCTATAATCTTGGCCAAAGATGTGTCTACACCCAAGTCTATGTTGGGCTTCACTGTTTGTAGCAAGGTTAGAATGGACATGAGAAGGTCTTGAATGTTGAATGCCAGTGAGTGGGGCCTCTGTGAAGGTTTAAAGAAAACGACCCAGGCACTATGATAGCCAGTGTAGTGTGACTGAGTGTACTTCAAGCACTTCCTGAAACCTGCACCGTGAATCGCCAAACTGTTGTAATGAAATCTAAAAAGAAATAATTTAAGGACTCAACAGGAGGATTATCTCATTTTAGTACTAGTATGTAAAGCAGTGCATAACGAGTTCCAAGTCCTCTCACAGGTATCAAAGTGTCTCAAGTGATATAAATGTAAATTAAGTGACCGATTTTTTTTTTTAAAAAGCACAAAAGATTTGCAGGAGTGTCAGAAGAGAGACCGAGAAGCACAGAAAGGAGAACAGCAGTCAGCAAACACTGTACAACAAAGAAAGGCAAGATCATAATGAAAAACAATAATGGAGGGGTCAAAAGGCACAGAAGACATTCTTATGTAACACCATCTAAACAAACAAATATTTTCATCTTGAGTGTTGAAGGCAGTTTGGCTTCAGAAGGTAGAAAGCATTCCACGTTGTAGGATAAGTTAAAGAACAGCACAAGAGAGATGAGCAGATAGGATAACTGAGGCTAGAGTATGGAATTGTGAATAGAGACTTGTGTTGGCAAGTGCACTGTATTGAAAGCCTTATTCTAGTTCAACACTTTCTAAGATAAGCACAGAGATAGATTATGTTGTGGCTCTGTGCAACTGTTTTGTAATCTGCCCTTTTCACGGTCTGTTTTTAAACAAATTGAGTATCCCTACATTTTGCAAGTCTTTTAGAATAAAGAGCATGTACCTTACATTCCTTGCTAAGCCTCATACCTTAAAAATGGATTCCTCCTGTGTGCTTCCTATGGAGTACAGGATCTACCAGACTTTAAATGTCACGGTCAGAGCTAGTTCTAGAGGTGCAGGTAGCCAGGCAGCAAGGTGTAGAGGTCACAAATGCCTTTGCTCCATATGAAGGTGATACAAATGTAATGAAAACCAAGTGTGTGTTCCTGTTATAGACATTTGTGAAACATATTATCCTCTTAAACATACAGACATATAATCCTCTGAAACATACAGGTATTGTTTTCAAACATGGCCAACAGCAGCCCCACCAAGTATTGGTTTTAATGAAATCATAAGATCTTCGCAAACCTAAGAACCATAGGATCAAGTTTAAGATTGCTATACAAAAGAGTGTGCACCTGCTAGGTGCAGAACGAAATCTATTCCAGGAAGTGTAGTCACACAAAGAAGCAGATTAGGGTTCCCACTCCGAGAGAGCAAGTCTGGAAAAAGCGTATGATCTGTGGTGAGTAACTCGCAAATGAGACCACTGGCAGTGCACAACAGGGAGAAGGTGAGGAACATAATTCTATGTAACAGATTCTAGCAGTGCCTAATGGGGGTGGCTGATAATTGAGCATTGTTGACTTCCCTGGTCACCGTCAAATTCTTGCTCAGTATAGAAAGTAATACTGGCAATGCTATCCACCATCTGCAGCCTGGAATGAAAGGTCCAAGATCCATTTTACTCACGACTCTTGGTGATTTTCAGTAGGATTTTTGTTAATTTTATGTATTTCATTATTAAAATCCTGTTATTGAAACAGTTCACTTCCAATTGTCTCCTTCTGCCACTATTTACATTTTCCAATAAGAAAATAGGAGTTTTTTTGCTATAAAGTTTTCTCTGTCTTTTAAGATGCCAGTTGGCTTGTCATCCTGACTTGCTCACTTGCTTTTGCACATGTCAGAGATGCAGGTCACTCTCTGGCCTGCCATCACCAGTGAAAATGACAAAGGTTCTAAATATGGAGTAAAGCATGACGGCTATCACTCACAGTTTCTTGGGGACATCAATATGTCAAATCTTTCACCAAAAGACCGGTGCTTAAAAAAAAAAGGAATCTAAAAAGATGAAACCGAAGGCTGGCAGTGCAGACTGGAATCCTGAAGGGAAGGGATCCTCGCACTGACCCAGAGCCCTTGAAGGGCGCCTCTTCTTCCCACACGGTCGCCCATCCTTGGCTGCGGACGGCGTGCTTCGTCTACTGCAGACCCCCTGGTTCCTGATCTTCATTCAGCCACACGTGTGACAGCAAGCGTGGAGCGTATCAGAAGAGAAGGGTCTTGCTGCCCCTCAGTCGCTGTCGGAGCCCACTGCGGCAGAGCCCTTCCGTTTCCGCTTGGTAGGTTTCGGTTTTGCATCCTCTTCATCCTGAAAAAAGACACCTGAGGTAAGTGGATCTCACAGTAAGGTAAAGCTTCACCGTAATCAAACATCCTGAATACTAGGAGAACCAAAGCAATGAAGGTAAGTGATGAGCGTAAATCTCTATAGCCATTAGTGCCAGGGAAATGAACAGTCCCATTCTGTATTTTGGAATTTAGGTTTCTGAGCACCTTGGTACTAGTGCATTAAAGCACAGATTAAAAAAAATGGACACTTAGTTTTGGCTGATAATAACCCATGGTTAAACTGTTTTCTAAAGTAAACTTATTACTTGATCGTGCAAACACTCAAGTCTGATTGCAATCCAACCCTGCAACTCAATAATATGAGAATGCACGTAGTTTGATCCATTCTACGGCTCAAACCTGCAGTCATTGTCAGAAATGTATCATTTACCACTTAACATTGCCAAAAGACCTCTTTCCAGATGAACCAAACTCCTTCAAGTTTAGAATTAGAAACTACCCACTACTCTAATATTCACCAAATTTAACAAAGCAACAACTCAAATACTTGTAAATGTAGAATACATCTTTGCTCGCAAACCAAGACTGAAAGTAACTGCTACAAATTTACATTTAGAAAGGCACACTAATCTTTACTGCACATTAATGCAGATTTAAAAGTAATATTGATCATGGACTCACCATGGTTACACCCGGTTCATCCAAGGGTAGCCACAGACATTAATTGTTCAGCCTTGTTTTGGGCAACACATTTGGACTACCCTCTACAATACGTGCATCCGAAGCCCATACAAAATAGCCAATGTTCTTCAGTTCACAAATCGGTAATCCCTAAAATTCTAGGATCAAGAACCTACACAACACAGCGAGTGCAGCTTAAGCTATCCAACAGTATCTCGAGTGTCTTAGATCTCTTTAACCCAGGCAACACAGACAGTGTTCCGTCCATATTAACAGTAACTGCTGCAATTCTTGAAGCAGGAGTTGCAACTATTTGGTGCTTGTGAAACCGTCCTCTGCCAAACAGCAATTTATCAAAAGTGAGCCTATATTAACAAATCTCAAGTCCTAAACAAGTTTAGTATTTTAACTTGATAATTATATTGTGCACATGGGTACAGAACTAGGTAAACTGTTCCCCCTGTTTTTGATGTACTGCCCCAAATAAACCTTGATACGCAAGCTCGAGGATTGCATATCTCACTCAGACGTACAGAAGCACTGGTGGAGACCGACTCATCGTCATTATTTGTAGGCTGTGTAGCATTTTTCCGACTTCGAGGGCTGGTCATAGGACCTTTTCTCCGATTTTTTGGTGGTTTTGTGGAGTCTTCATACTCTTCTGCTAAAGAGAATAAGTCACTGAATCTACAAAAAGAAAGAACACAAAATATAATTAACACATCCCAATGGCGAACACAAAATATTCACATTTTAAGGAAGTATAATCTAGATACATGGAAGCAAGAAAATATATCATTAGAACATTGGAACATTGAGCAACGCTGGGCTTTTAATGCCTGGTAGAAGCCCACAGCATCAACATTCCAATGTTGCCTTTGTTCAAAGCGGTTGCTGTGAACAAAAGACCTAACGGAGCCCGGCGAGGATTTAAACCCCTTCGGGCTCCGTGAGGACTTTGTTTTACTATTTAGAACATTCTGCCCTCTAGGGGTGAATGTGCTAACAGCCTTATAGCCCTATGTAGTGGACTATACAGGAGAGTAAAAGCCCGCTCCCTTGTTAAAGGGTCCTTACGTTCGGCTCAGTCCTTTAACACTGTAGTGGGCCTTTAATGTCGGGTATAGCCCGCTACAGTGGACTATAAGACTATAGTGTTGTGTTTCTTCCGAACAAGTCAAGTAGTCATCGATTCATATTATATAACACTCAGTTTCCGAGTGCACCTTGGGAAGAACAAAGAAAAAGAGGAAAGTAATTAATTTCTATAGTATCCATATATTAGTTCCTACAGATGCCTTAATCATTATGCAAGCAGCCGGAGAAGAAGGCTTAAGCATCCAAACAGTAATGTTAAGCAAAATAATGTAAAGAGATCCAGGTCACTGCTGCACAGATTGGATAGAACACCTTGCAAAAGAGCAGAGGTAGGTGCTTTCGCTCTCACTCTCACTGAATGAGAAAGTAGGCCTTAGGAGCTCAAAATCGTGAAGACTGTGTGGCCCTAAATCTTTCACTTGTAAATACTGGGGACACATTATTTAGCAAGACACACCCACGATTTTTTTTGGCCATCCTCAAAATTGACCTTACCAGCACCATGCCAATAAACTGGACTGATCACACATTAATTCTGTTCTCAATCTAACATGCTCGCACTGCGTGGCAAGCAGTTGTTAGATCACATCGTCTGGCTAAAATTAAAAATAGAAGATTGGGATCCCCTCTTGTATAGTAAGCAGATTGGACTATGGTAATGCCCTCCACTTTGGGATGTCAGGCAATCTTTTTTTCCCTCTTGCAGGTGATTCCAAATATGGCTGCTAAACTTATATGCAACCATGACAGGTTCAGCTTGGTTTCAGCTTATTCATCTAGGGGCTAATTTTAAATTTCTGTGCCATGCACATTGGGCCCTTCCCACCACAGGTCCTGTAATTCTCCGATCTATATTGGAGTTTTATACCCCCACAAGAAGTCTGAGATCCGTCACTCTTGCCCTTACTAAACCTAAACAAATGAAAAAAGCAAGAGCTGGGTGTCGTTCTTTTGCCCGTCTAGCAGCAGCACTCTAGAATTTACTGCCTCTAGATCTCTGCTGCACTAATGATTATCTTGGATTCAGAAAGAAGCTCAAAACTTGGATTTTCTCAAAATTCTGATCATTTTATTTCTGGCTTTCACAGTACGTCTGCCTATATGACATGGCTTGCCACAGCGCTGTGATATCCCCTTGAGGATGAGAGTCACGCTTTACAAAAACCAATAAATAAATATATAACTAAATAGTTCAGCCCCTGGGCTTGACCCCTTAGACCGTGAATACAGGACTCTATTGACTGCCTAATTCCTGCCAAGCATGTCACAGGAAATTGAAGTAAGCCATCACCCCCGATACACCAATGCATTTCATTCAGCTAAGCAGATGTACAAGAGACTAGAAAGATTTTGAAAGACAAATGGGACCCAAGAAACTAGCAAACTTCATCAAACTCAACTTTGCGCTGCAAAAAAATGGTCCAAAATAAGTAAAGCTATTTTCATAATCGAATTACCAATGCAAAAAACAAAATTCTACAAGAAAGGTTTTTGAAATATATAAAAGCTTGGTTCACCTACAAGCAGCAATAAATCACACTATGCCATCACAAGAGCTGTGCAGTAACATACCAAACATTTTCCAGAATATGATAAGTTATTGCATAATTTGGGACATGTAAAAGGTCAAAATCATCTACAACAAATTTGAACAAAGTAACCAACACTATTGTCCTGGTGCTTACTAATATATATAACTCTCCCTTCAATTAGGGATTATTCCTCTTTCATGGAAAATACCTGCTACTCCTCTCCTGAAAAAACCTTCTCTGGATAGTAGGATGGTGTCTACCTACTGCACTATCTCTCTGCTTCTACTCTTTGGCAAAACCATCGACATAGCATACAGTTAAAAAAAAAAAAGAAAATTGACTTTAAGGAGGAAAACCAATTTCTCCAAGCAGCCCAGTCCAGGTACTGTACAGAATGAACAAGCTCATTACCTTTGTTAATGCTCCTTCTGGTAGAGACTATCGAATCACAAATTTCTCCCTTCTTGAATTTTTTCCAGGCGTCTGATTGGATCTGAAAACCTTTCAGCAGTACCTCTGTACATCTGTGGGTGGTGCCGCACTGATGCTGCTTTGGAAATGACATGCGGGACCTATATTGGTGCCACACCCATATGCTGACATCAGTGCTTTTGAGACTGTCCACGCTCCCAGAGGCAGAGGCCCAAAAGCAAATTGTGTGACCAGTGTGCAGATTCCTAGACTTGGGATCTCATTAATGGATAGAGGCCAACCACAGAACAGGGAGGAAGTGAGGGTCCATGAGGAATCTGCAACTATATAGAGTCTTCAACAGAAACAGCATTACCGTAGGTCAGTAACTTGTTATTCTGATATACTTCTAGCTATAGATTCCTCAGCTTCTGAACATATACCAAAGCAGTACCTAGATGGAGATAGTCTGTGGATAGACTTTAACCAGTAAGTTCTGCAGGACCAAGCGGGCAAAATGCCTATCTCGGTAAACTGGACTATCCATACAATAGTGCTTCATGAATGAATGGAGGGCTGCCCTCACAGCCCCCTGGCTCATATCTATGACAGGAACACCACGGGCTAGCAGCTACTGCCCTACGTAATCATTCCAGAGGCTGCTTTCTAGCCAATAAGTAGTAGATCTTAATGCAGAGCCCAATACAGCTGGAGATGGTTCTCTTCTGCACGGCCTTGCCTTTCTTTGCTTCAGAGAACCCCACGAAAAGCGAATCGTCCACATAGTATTCTTTGGTACAATCTATGTAGAAGCTGAGCTCTCTTTTGAGGTCCAAGCAATAGAGTCTCTCCTCTTCTTATGAGGGTTGAGGTGGAGCATAGAACGCTAGCACAGTGAAGTTTTGTCCGACATAAAACAGCGTCACAACCTTAGACACACAGGATGCCCATGTCCACAGAACAGGTTTTTGTCTGGGAAGAAGGCGGTGTACAGCGGACGGACACAAAGAGCTTGAAGCTCACTCACATTCCAAGTCGATATTATGGCAATAGACAACACTGTCTTAAGGGTGAGAAGTACAAGGAACAGCTGTTCAGCGGCTCAAATTGCGTGCACATCAGAAATGTGAAGACATCTTTCAGGACGCCTAGCTGCCAAGATGACATCAACCACGTTAGAAGGAAAGTCAAAGATGTTCAGCTGTTGCCACACAATCTCCAAGCATGAAGGGGGAGATTGCGAAAGCCCAGGCACAAAACCATGCTCTGCTGGTGTGACAGCAGGCCATGCAGGAGTGGATGCCTGGGCTTGCTCATCCTGGGCAGATGAGCAAACCCAGGAATTCCAGATACTATACTCTCCAAGCACAATCCAAGACAACTAGTATGACTTGGGCCTGGTTTGACCTGTTCCTTCTGAGAACTCAGAAGTGGTATCGGTGGAAAAGCATACAGGAGTTCAGAGTTTCACTCTAGGTGCAAAACGCTCGAGCAAGAGACACCTTGCTAACTCCAAAGTCCTGACATTGCATATTATCGATGGTGGCGAACTGATCAAGCCAAGGTTCTCCCCATTTGCAGAAGAGAACTTTTGCCATCTCTGGGTGTAACTGCTACTTATGATCCACTAGGTGCCAACATCGGAGCTTGTACACCCTGGCATTCAACAATTCTGTCAGGAAAATTCTTTGGTGGGGTGAGCTATTTCCAGAGGTGCAAAGCCTTCTGGCACAGGGTCTGGGACACGCCCCAACACCCTACTTGTTGCTCTACCACATGGTCCCTTTGATGGACAGAAGGCAGGCTTTCAATGCCAAACGGATAACCCTCAGCTCCGGAAGGCTGATATGGAGCCAGGAATTCTGATCTGCACATCTCCCAGATGGCCACCTAACGCCAGAAGCAATGCATCGGTAACCACTGTCAGCCCTGGGTAGGGAAGGGAGAGGAGTATGACGCTGACGTAACTACAGTCAAGCAGCCACCACTGGAGATATTCTACAGTCTCCTCTGAAACTGAATGTAGTCTGAGAGGTCCCCTTGATGTTGGGCCCACTGAGTCTTCACATCCCACTGAATTGCCTGCATATGCCACCTGGTGTGCTGTATCTTTAGGATCCAGGAGGCCATCAGTCCTAGCACCTCAGAGTCATTCTTGCTGAAATATATGGAAATAGGCAGCCTTCGGGTCTAATGCCACAATCTAGTCTCCAGGGTTGAGGGCAGCCAAGATCTAGGCAAGTGTGAGCATGTTGAATTTTCCCTTCTAGAGGAAGACGTTGCGAGAGCGCAGGTCTAAAATGGGATGAAGGTCTCCTTTCTTGGGTACCAGAAAGTAGTGGAAATAACAGCTGTGTTCAGCTTCTGGCGCAGACACCATCTCGATAGGCCCTTTAGCCTAATGGTATTGCACTTCCTGTTGCAAAATGGGCATGGTCCTCAATCAGTTGTGTGTGTCAACCTTGTGTAACTGGTGCTCATATATAGCGCTCCAATGCCCTGGGGCAGAGTGTACAGGTAAGTAACTTCCACTTCTTCCATCACTGAATTTTGATTAATACAGAACAGAAAAGCAAGATCATCCTAAGTCACATGTGGTGAGTAAGTCAGGTGTACACTAACTCTTATATCATAGTGGAAAGGAATGCTCAACACCAATTACATTAGGACCCCTGAGAGACCAGAGCAGTTTAAGCATCTCTTCTGGTACAAACATCAAGACAGTGTAGTGAAGATATCAGGGAACCGATTCTGTGCAGTAGAATATTAAAAATGAACTTTCAAGAACTCACATGATGAAAACCAGGAGTAACATCTATGTTCTAATCAGAGACAGTTTCATGTTTTTCCATATGGATCCTTCTTGTTCCTTGTTAACCAGTGACCGCAAGGATACTACTACCCATATGTAATGTGGATCTTTTAGATATTACAAAGAAAGAATACAAAGCACTGTAGAAAATCATCTCAGATTTTGCCTCATTTTAGACCTTAATTAAATACTTTTTGGCTCACTTGTCCCAAAGGTGTGGACAAGGCCCTTACGGTGGACACAATATCTTCAATGTAGGATAAGGATAAGATCTTAAAGAGTTAGCATTCTCACAAACAGCAGAATATTCAGGCGTCTATGGAACTTGTATCTTACCAGCTTTTACACTGTTCTCTAGGCAAAGAGAACACATCGATCAAAGTGTCTGATATATTAGAGAACCCTTAAATAAAGAAAGAACCGTACAGAGAAAGGTCCTCTCTTTTTGTACTGTATATTCTGATCGAACCAGGTCCGGAAAAAAAAACACCGTTTTTCGGCCAACATAGTGCCTTGACCATTACCCAAAACTAATTCGCTTAAAAATGAAAATAAATATTTTCTAAGTAGTTACCATCTGCAACTGGTAACTGAAAAAAAGTAGTAAATACGATGCTACCCACGTAAAACAAATTCAGCAAGTTATTCCTAAGCATATTTTAGGATCAGATCTCTAGCTCTGCCATGCAATTTAGAACCCGTTCCTTCATCGCTGAAAGACACTGTATGAGCACTGCTCCTTCTAGAGTAAAACCATGTCTTCCCTCAAGGTGAACTAGACATCCGCAGCGCAGGTGTTATGGAACTATACAGAAAATTGCAATGACTGGAAAGAAAATAAAAAAGTTAACATACGTTTTATATATATATATATATATATATATTCAGAGATGCTCTCAGTTAAATATTAGATATTTCTCCGAGATACATTTTTCCAGAATTTTGCACGGAGGTCTTTAAAACCTCCTTAAAAATTGATGAAGATCCCATGATTAGTGACAGATGCGGTGTCCCATTTACAAATGTCTAATTACCAATTTCCATCCATATTCTCCATGGCATCCTGATTTCTGTAATCCAGCTTTCACCGGGCATACCTGTTCTATATACACCGCCTGGTGCTCAAAAAGATTCCCATGGGTAGCATGTGGTCAGATGGAACAAGGAATGTCCTTCTCACTGATAGTGCAGTTGGTGTAAGTCATGAAGTATTTGCTTGAAATGGAGAAGGAGTGCAACCCAAAACAGTAGTGCACAAAGTGCCAGTATACCCCTACCGTTACACACACACACTGGTCAGACCCGGTCGCTCCTCCCGCCGCCGCTGCCAAGCCGAGTCTCTGCCCCTGTGTGGAGTGGCCCCCTGTCCCTGCCCGTTCTCTCGTGCCTGCTAAGGTTTGCCTGTATCTATTCGTGTTTCTGCTCGTGGTTCGTTTTTTATCGTCGCTCCCCTGCCGCCTGTGCTCCCCAGAGTGTTCCCCTGCCCCTCCGCCTGTTGTTGCCCTTCTGCTGTGCCTATTGTGAATTTTGCTCAGTGTCTCTCGTTTTAGCTTTTGCGCCGTATTTTGCCAGCTTGTTCCCCTGCCCCACCCCGCTCCCTGCCGCTGCTCCCCCGCGGCCCCACCCACGCTCCCTTCGTATCACCTCACCGCTCCCCCCCCCACTCGCCACCCCGCTCCCGCCTCCCAGCTGCCCCTCCCTCGCCCCCCCCTCACTCTCCATATATGGCAGAGCGCATGCGTACGAGCAGCGTTGACGCGCAGCGGGTGCGCCGAAGGCAAGCCCGTCTGCGCCCGTCTGTGCCTGGACCGCGCCGTGCCAGAACCCCTGCCCCCGAAGATGCCAGCCCACCCGCCGGACTTATGCCGCCGCCACCCTCAACGCACTCAACACCGACCGGACCCCCGGCTGCCACCGAGCCACCCTAGGACGCACCCACGGACCCTTCACCTGCCAATCCTGCAAGTTCTCCTGCATCCGGACCTGCATCGAACCCGCCAAGACGAGCACCAGCAGCAACCACGGGAAGTGCATCCTGCTCAACACCCGCTCCGTCCACAGACACGCCGTCGAACTCTGGAACCTCCTCGACTCCACATCTCCAGACGTCGCCTTCCTCACGGAAACATGGATGAACGCCTTCTCAGCGCCAGACATCGCCATCCCGGACGGATACAAGATCACCCGTAGGGACCGCGTCAACCAGACAGGAGGAGGCATCGCCATTGTCCACAAGAACACCATCCGCATCACAACCAACTCCGACGACACCCTCACAGCCGCTGAACACCTGCACTTCCAGATACACACCGACCCAAAGACCACCCTCAGAGGCACCCTCATCTACAGACCTCCGGGACCACGCACACAATTCAGCGAAGACATCGCCGACTTCATCAGCCCGCACGCCCTCCCCTCCGCTGACTACATCCTCCTAGGGGACCTCAACTTCCACCTGGAGAACAACAACGACCGCAACACCACCACCCTACTGGACAACCTCGGACTCAAGCAACTGGTGAGCACCCCCACCCACTACGCCGGCCACACGCCTGACCCAGTCTTCTCATCCAGCAAAGACATCTCCTTCAGCCACGCCACCGGACTCTACTGGACAGACCACAGCAGCGTCTACTTCAGCTTCAGAAGGACCACGAACCACCACCACCCGCAACAGGTTCCCCGCAGAAGCTGGAACAAGATCACAGCCTAACAGCTCGCCACATCCCTGAGCCAGCACCCTCCCGCCAGCACAGCGAACCCCAACCAAGCCGCCAACAACCTCACAAGGTGGACCAGCAACTGCGCAGACGACCTCGCTCCACTGAAGACCCCCCCCGTCAGACCCGGCAACAAGAGAGCACCCTGGTTCACCGACGAACTCAAGAGCTCTAAGAAGAACTGCCGAGCCCTCGAGAAAACCTGGCGCAGAGACCCGACACCAGACAACATGACCACCCTC
This sequence comes from Lissotriton vulgaris, assembly GCF_964263255.1. Lineage (NCBI taxonomy): Eukaryota > Metazoa > Chordata > Amphibia > Caudata > Salamandridae > Lissotriton > Lissotriton vulgaris. The sequence continues at coordinate 129,701,680 of NC_141700.1, forward strand.
AAGCTCGCCACTCGAAAACACCACCAGCTGATCCACACCACCAAGAAAACCGCATTCAAGGAACGACTAGACAACAACGCCCACAACAGCAAGGAACTCTTCAATATCGTCAAAGAGCTCTCGAACCCTAGCGCCGGAAACAACAACATCACCCCATCGCAAGAACTCTGCAACTCGCTCGCCTCGTTCTTCCACAGCAAGATCGCAGACATACACAACAGCTTCAGCACACAGCCGACGCACCCTACGACCACACCAACGCCCCCCACCACCACCATCCGCGCCTGGACCCCGGTCAGCACCGAAGACACCATCAGCACGATGAACACCATCCACTCCGGATCACCAACCGACCCCTGCCCTCACCACGTCTTCAACAAGGCCGACTCCATCATCGCACCCCACCTCCGAGACATCATCAACACCTCCTTCGACACCGCCACCTTCCCAGAGAGCTGGAAGCACGCTGAACTGAGTGCCCTACTGAAGAAACCATCAGCGGACCCCACTGACCTCAAAAACTACCGTCCCATCTCGCTCCTTCCTTTCCCTGCCAAAGTCATCGAGAAGACCGTCAACAGACAGCTGGCCGCCTTCCTCGAGACGAATGGATCCCTCGACCACTCATAGTCCGGTTTCAGAGCCAACCACAGCACCGAGACCGCCCTCATCGCAGCCACTGACGACATCCGAGCCCTGCTCGACAACGGGGAAACAGCGGCACTCATCCTCCTGGACCTCTCCGCAGCGTTCCACACTGTCTACCACCGCACCCTAGTGCAGCGCCTCATCGACATCGGAATCCAGGAGAAGGCACTGGAGTGGATCATCTCCTTCCTTGCCGGAAGAACACAAAGAGTCCGCCTCCCCCCGTTCAGATCCGAGGCCATCGAAGTCATCTGCGGCGTACCACAAGGATCATCGCTCAGCCCCACCCTCTTCAACGTCTACATGAGCCTCCTCGAGGCCAACCTCAACATCATCTCCTACGCCGACGAGACTCAGCTGATCCTCTCCCTCACCAACGACCCCGCCACCGCCAGAACCAACCTACACGAAGGGATGAAAGACGTAGCCGAGTGGATGACGAACAGCCGCCTGAAAATGAACTCAGATAAGACGGAAGTCCTCATCCTGGGAACATCACCCTCCGCCTGGGACGACTCCTGGTGGCCCCCTGCCCTGGGCAGCGCACCCAAACCGACGGACCACGCACGCAACCTGGGCTTCATCCTAGACTCCTCCCTCTCGATGACCAGACAAGTCAACGCCATCTCCTCATCATGCGTCAACATCCTACGCATGCTACGCAAGATCTTCCGGTGGCTCCCCACAGAAACCAGGAAGACGGTCACCCAGGCACTAGTCACCAATCGTCTGGACTACGGAAACACCCTCTACGCCGGAACCACAACCAAACTTCAGAAAAGGCTCCAGCGCATTCAGAACGCCTCAGCACGACTCATCCTGGACATCCCCCGACACAGCCACATCTCTGGACACCGGAGAGACCTGCACTGGCTTCCCCGTCAACAAGAGAATCACGTTCCGACTCCTCACCCACGCACACAAAGCTCTCCACAACCAAGGCCCCAGATACCTCAACAACCGCCTGACCTTCTACATTCCCACCGGCCAGCTACGCTCTACCAGCCACGCCCTCGCCGTCGTTCCCTGCATCCGAAGAGCCACCATGGGAGGAAGATCCTTCTCTTACCTGGCTGCCAAGACGTCGAACTCCCTCCCCATCCACCTTCGCCTGACCCAAGACCACCTCTCCTTCAGGAAGCAACTCAAGACCTGGCTGTTCGAGCAGTAGCGGACCCCCATCCCCCAAGCGCCTTGAGACCCTCCGGGTGAGTAGCGCGCTATACAAATGCTTTGATTGATTGATTGATTGTAGCGAAAGTGACCATTACCCCGCATATAGTGTAAGTATGCAATAAAGGCAAAAAGCTGAAAGTTAGATGGCTTTCTAAATTATCCACAATGGAACTTGCAACTCCAGTTGCATTCACACACATTTATATCAAAGCTCAAAGTTTGCACAGGGAAGAAGCACTGCACTCAGCTCGCCTCAATTAGGCTACTGCAGCAACTGAATGTATCAATGCATACTAGGATGTCAACTGCAATGCTTCCTGTCTAAGCTTAATACGAAGGACAACAAAATTCTTTGTGGACAGGCCACAGGTTCTTAAAAAGCAAACTCTTACTTCATTTTGTGAGCCTCATCACAGCTGGCTTGGACGTGCTGCAGAGCCTGCAAGATTGGGGTCTGGTTGAAAACTGCAAGGAAAAAAACAAGAAAAGATTTCACAGCAAATCCACAAAAATCATATTTCTTGACAGGGGCAGCTCTATAGAACAATTCCAAGAGCTCTTTCAAGAGGACAGTGCTACCAAGGGAAATGGAAGGGTGTCATTTGTCTTGGTTTTCCTCATCACAGTGACAGAGAAGGATAAATTTAACCCGAAACTAAAAAGTTACTGGTCTGAAATATGAGTTCTCTATCAGCAAGGGAGGAGTGGTGCAGTGTACGCATTGATGGCTTTGGTGAGGTATCCAACCTGCTAGACTGTTGAAAAAACCAGCCTCTCTGTAGTGGTCCAACAACATGTTGTCAGCATCACTGTCGTCATCAGTACAAAGATAACATTAGAGAATACAGTGTCGGAGAATGGTACTGCTATCATGAGATTACTTCCTAGACTGCGACCGCATCATAAAGGAGACAATCGTATCTCACCTGCTGTGTTTTATACGCAGGAAAGATGTTTCGGCCTTCTGAAGAGAGTACATAGAGGCTGTGAATGGGAGCAGAAGGGCTCATTCTGGTGGGCTTAAACTAAAAACAACCTACATCTCTTTCCTTAATCTCCTTGGTGTGCACCTGTGCACATTTGTCAAGTTGCTGCCATAGTGTTTAAGTCCAAGGCAATAGATGGATGGTGGACATTTGTTATCAATGTCACAGGAACAGCTTGAACCGCCCCATTTATAGCTGACAAACGGTCTCTGCAATTATGAGGGGAAAAATGACAAAACTCCACACAACATGGCTTAAGAAAGGAGAAAAAAATTCTTCTGAAATAATGGAGGGAGAACTGGGTCTTTGTTAGGAGTAGAAAAGAGAATGGTCAACAGGGCGCAAGGTGGCACCTTATATGGCGCCAGTGTCGGCCGGTGCCACTCTGGTTCCACTTGGCACTCCATGGGTGCCACTGCAAAGAAAGGTTTCCAGATACAGAGAGGTGTCAGGGAGTTCAGAGATAAGAATCTATGGGAAGGGAGTCCACTGGGAAAATTGTCTTCAAAATTAAAAGAAACAATTTTAAAAACTCCACATTTAAAAGTCTACAGGATCCTAATTACAAACAGGGAAAGAATTGACCGCATACGTTGCTGAGCATTCTGAACAACTCCAGTATGTATGTACGAGTAACTTACCTTCGGTAATGATGTATCTGGTAGAGACAAATCAAGTCGCATATTCCTTAACATAGAATATCCTCCAGGCGTGAGACTAGACCCGGAAAACTTTCTTGCCCAGCATCCCTGCGCACCGGGCGGGGGCGGCGCCACACGACTCCCCCGACGTCCTCTGCGGGTGTGACGTCAGCGAGGTCACATAAGCCCCACCCCGGCGCGTTGACATCAGTTTGCTTCGGAGAACTTTTCCGCGCCACAAAGCGGAGTCATCACAACAAAACTGAGGAGAGCATGGGAACAGTGTGCGAAAAAACCGGATAGACAAAAAAGAGAGAGAGACAAAAGGTGAAAAACACTGCCAGGTGGCACAAAGGCACCAGGAGGCGAAAACAGCAGGCCGGAGCAAGAAAAAAGGGCCGAGCACCACTGTGAGGAATAGCAGGTGCAACTAAGGCGAGAGCACCAAGTGGCAGCAAAACACCAGAAGGCCGGAGCAGCAAGCCATAGCAAGAAACGCACAAAGCACCAGTCCGTGGAACCACCTTGCAAGCCAAGGCGAGAGCACCGTGGAGCAACGGTAATTCATCCCCGGACTATACTGAAAAGGACGGCCATACCTCCTGAAAGAAGGAGGAGGTCATGGACAATTTAAAGAACACCCAACGAGGAGCGCCAGGAGGGGAGCAGAACTCCAAAACAGAGAGAAAAGTCAAGTAGGCCCTCAAGATGGAGAAAAAACAGCCAAAGGGGTGCCTGACCGGAAGAAAAGGAAGACACCTATAGAAGACAAGACACCCAATCAGAGGGTCCTCGCAGAACGGGGAGGATGGGTGGGTCGTGAAGGAATCTGCGTCTAGAATCGTCTCTTCCAGATGCACAAGTTACTACTTGTGTAACGATAAATCTGTAAGAGACATTAGTTAGTGATAGATTCCTTACCTTAGAATATCCCCAGGCGTCAGACTGGATCCGGAAATATTTGCGTAGCAGTACCCTTACGCGTCGGTAGGCGTCGTCTGCGGCTCCGCGTCCGTCGTCGGCGCTGTGATGACGTCGTCTGAGTACTTAGACGCCGCCTCCGCGTGCTGACGTCAGTTCTTAGACACAGCTTTTCCACGCCAAAAACACAGAGCCATGTCAAAAACCAACACTGGTGCCATTGAAACTAGGGCCCTGAAAGGGGATGACCTTAACCCTAGATATCGGTTCGCAGAACGGAGAGGATGGGTGGGTCGGTAAGGAATCTATCACTAACTAATGTCTCTTACAGATATATTGTTACACAAGTAGTAACTTGTGCATCTGAAAGAGACACGTTAGTGATAGATTCCTTACCTTAGAATAGATACCCCTGCAATACCAACCCCGGTGGTGGGTCTGCGAACCAATAATCACACCAGAAAGTCCTGGAGGACGGAACTGCCAAAGAAGCCATTCCTCCGGACTTGGCTGTCCAGGCAGTAGTGCCTTGCGGACGGGTGCAGCGAGGTCCACGTAGCTGCCTGACAAATGTCCTGCAAGGGGACTCCTCGGCCCAGGGCAGTAGTAGTCACCGTGGCCCGAGTGGAATGGGCCCTCAGCCCAACAGGAGGTTCCCTATTAGCCAAGTAGTAGCACGCTTGGATGCACAACACGATCCACTGAGAGATGGTCCGTTTGTGCACCGCCCGTCCTTTCTTAGCGCCCACGTAACCAACAAAGAGTTAGTCATCCACCCGGAACTGGCGTGTGCGATCCAGATAGTATGAGAGCGCACGTTTTGGGTCCAGACGGTGGAGCCTCTCTTCCTTTTTCGAGGGATGCGGAGGCGGAAAGAAGGTGGGGAAGATGATGGACTGCCCGATGTGGAAGGCTGTGACTACCTTGGGCAGGAAAGAGGGTTTTGTCCGCAACACAACCTTGTCCGGATGGACAGAAAGGAAAGGAGGTTTAGAGGATAGAGCCTGGAGCTCACTCACCCACCTGGCAGAGGTGATGGCAACCAGGAAAACAGTCTCAGAGTAAGAAGGCGGATAGGACAGTTGTGAAGTGGCTCGAATGGAGCGCACATCAGAAAAGTAAGAACCAGGTTCAAGTCCCACTGAGGCATCACGAAGGGAACAGGTGGAAACCTGTGTGTGATGCCCTTCAGAAAACGGTTTACAATAGGGGACTTGAACAAAGATGGTTGATCAGGCAGCCTCAGTAAGGCTGAAAGGGCAGAAAGGTAGCCCTTGATAGTGCCCAGAGCAGAGCCCTGCTGGGCAAGAGAATGAAGGAAGAGAAGAACCTCAGAAAGAGGGGAAGAGAGAGGATCCACAGCCTTCGCTGTGCACCATGCCACAAATCTGTTCCACCTGCCGGCGTATACCGACTTAGTGGAGGGCCGCCAGAATGATATTACAGACTTCGCGAGGCAAGTCAAAAGGCCTCAACTGTCGCCGCTCAATCTCCAAGCAAGGAGGTGGAGACTGGACAGGTTTGGCTGGAGGACCGTCCCCTGCTGCTGCGACAGAAGGTCCTCCTGAAGAGGCAGACGAACCGGGGGATCGACTGACATACTGAGTAGCTCAGGATACCAGTACCTTTGTGCCCAGTCCGGAGCCACAAGGATGACTTTAGCCCGGTCGCGTTTGATCTACTTCAACACTGTGGGCAGAAGTGGTATAGGCGGAAAGGCGTACAACAGACGCAACTCTACTCGCGTCGAAAAGCGTCTCCGAGCGAGTGCCGCCCTGGAAATTCCAACGCGCAGAACTGATGACATTGCGCATTCCCTTCTGTGGCGAATAGATCTAACCAAGGCTCTCCCCACTGCTGAAAGAGGCCTTGCGCCACGTCCGAGTTCAGACGCTATTCGTGATCCATCATGCACCGACTGCTGAGTTCGTCCGCCCTGGCGTTCAGAGAACCTGCCAGGTGTTGAACCACCCTGATGTTCCAGCCATTGCCAGAGGCGCAGAGCCTCCTGGCATAGGGTCCACGACCCCACCCTGCCCTGTTTGTTGCAGTACCACATGGCGGTGGTTTTGTCCGTGAAAACCTGCACTACACTCCCTCGGACAGAGGGGAGGAATGCCTTCAGTGCAAGACGAATCGCCCGTAGCTCCAAATGGTTGATATGGAGCCGGGACTCCGCCGGAGACCAGAGGCCTCTGATCTCCGCCTCTCCCATGTGGCCTTCCCAGCTCTGGAGGGACGCGTCCGTCACAACTCCGTGCTCCGGTTGGGGAAGGGAGAGGGATCTGCGGCTGACCCAATCGCAGTCCGTGAGCCACCACTGCAGCTGTCTCGCAGTGCCCTCCGAGATCAGGACATGGGCGGACAGGTTGCCCTGATGCTGGGCCCACTGAAACTTCAGGTCCCACTGCAGAGCCCGCATCCGCCAACGGGCGTGATGCACCAGAAGGTTGCAGGAAGCCATCAGCCATTAGCCCCAGAAGCCGCAGCGTCAACCTGACCGAGACTCTGGATAAAGGCTGAAAGATCGGAATCAGAGCCTGAATATCCCGAACCCGCTGCTCGGGGGATAACCCTGAAACTGCGCTGAGTCGAGAACCGCTCCAATGAAGAGGAGCTTTTGAGAGGGACACAGGTGTGACTTCGGCACGTTGATGGAGAACCCCAGCAGGTGCAGGAGATCCGCCGTCGTCTGGAGGTTGCTGACGACTGTCTGGGGCGAGCTTGCCTTCAACAACCAGTCGTCGAGGTAGGGGAAGACTGAAACCCCTAACCTGCGCAGATGAGCTGCGACCACCGCCATCACTTTCGTGAACACTCGTGGGGCGCTGGTAAGGCCGAAGGGGAGCACGGTGAACTGAAAGTGCTCGTGGCCTACCATGAACCGCAGGTAGCGCCGGTGGGCCGGCAGGATGGGGATGTGGAAATAAGCGTCCTGCAAGTCCAACGCTACCATCCAGTCTCCTGGGTCCAGGGCAGCTAAGACCTGAGCCAGTGTCAGCATTTTGAACTTCTCCTTCCGGAGGAAGCCGTTGACGTTCCGTAGATCCAAGATAGGGCGTAGGCCCCCTTTGCCCTTCTTGGGTACCAGAAAGTAGTGGGAGTAGCAACCACACCCTACTTCTGGCCAGGAACGCACTCGATGGCCCCCTTGGCCAAGAGGGCCGAAACTTCCTCCTGCAGAAGCCGCATATGATCCCCGATACGCGGTGGTATTGCGGTGGCATGGCTTGAGGCGTCGTCTCGAAGGGAAGGGAGTAGCCCCTTCGGACGATTTGCAGCACCCACCTGTCCGATGTGACCGTGCGCCAGTGGGAGTGGTGATTGCCAACCCTGCCCCCCACTGGCGTCACATGGGCCTGAAAGCATGGACTAGGAGGGTTTTGAGGCACCACAGCACCGAGACCGCCCTCATTGCAGCCACCGATGACATCCGAGCCCTGCTCGACAACGGAGAAACTGCGGCCCTCATCCGCCTGGACCTCTCCGCGGCATTCGACACTGTCTGCCACCGCACCCTAGTGCAGCGCCTCAGCAACGTCGGAATCCAAGAGAAGGCACTAGACTGGATCATCTCCTTCCTCGCCGGAAGGACACAGAGAGTCCGCCTCCCCCATTCAGATCAGAAACCACCGAAGTCATCTGCGGCGTTCCTCAAGGCTCCTCGCTCAGCCCCACCCTCTTCAACGTCTACATGAGCCCCCTCGAGGCCATCGCATGCCAACACAACCTCAACATCATCTCCTACGCCGACGACACCCAGCTGATCCTCTCCCTCACCAACGACCCCTCAATGCAAAGCGTGAAAAGAAGGCCTGAAAACAGTCCAGGACACGATTCGGATCCGCGTTGCACGCGGAAAAGAGAAAAACTGACGTCAGCACGCCGGGGTGGGGCTTATGTGACCTCGCTGACGTCACGCCCGCGGACGACGTCAGGGCGGAGTCACGTGGTACCGCCCCGCAGAGATGCTGTGGCAAAGAAAATTTTCTGGATCCAGTCTCACGCCTGGGGATAATTCTACGTTAAGGAATCTGCGGCTAGTAGTCTCTATCAGATAGGGAAATTTAGAATGGCAAGTTTATTTCACATCTCTAAATTTCAATTCTAAATTTCATCCCTAAAAAAAAAACAAAGGACTGCCTACAACAGGCATAGTTGGGTCTTGCCTATAGACAGTTTTTAGATGTCTGTTTGAGAAAGAAATCTTGTGCACCATCCCAAAAACGTTGTCGGCTTGGAGTCAGCCTGCTTCTTACCACTAGATGGATTTCTTGTCACCCTCATTTGCTTGGTTCTTATTCAACGGCTTTCTGTCTTGTGTCTGTCCGTCCCCTGGTGAAAAGCTTCTTTCTTTTAATTGTCCGGCTTGTATCCTTCCACTGCTACATTCATGGAAACACTTTATATTGCTTTAAACAGTCCATAATAGAGCAAGGGTTTTTCTGCTCACCCCCTCGGTATGCTGCTTCCTACTTTCAAAATTTCACTCCTTGTTGTTTCTCCTCTCATCACCAACAGCTTCCCCACTGCTTCAATTATCAGACTCCTTTTGCTTGCCCCACCACCCTCTACGTTCACAACCACCTGTCCCACTCACCGCCGTGTCTGGGTAGGAGCAGACATGAGGAAGGCATTGGAAGGGCTTGCTTCTAGATTTAGGGGTAGGTTTTAATTTTCACAGGTAATAAGCAACAAGTTATATTTATGCATTGTGATTTGTCGGAAAACGATATTTAGTGTCATCGTGTATACACAATTTCTTGTAAGAGATTAATTTGTCTCCTGCTAAGTCCAACATAAAAAGTCTCCAGGTACCATAAGAGAGGTAAAGCCACGAAGATGGTCGGATTCCTCAATGATTTTGACGGGCACTTTTGCGAAGTCTTTTAGGCAAAACCCACAAACATAGCTGAATATTCAGCAAAAAGATCCTTGAGAAGGGCTATAGTTATTCTCAGAGAAGGTAGCTTTATAGGTCTAACAAAGCAAAACCAAAGAGGATGGTGGACGGACTGTTGATTATTGCAAGCACTCACCCCCCGTCAACTGATCTGGGTTTAATCCATCATTCTTTAGCTCACTCCGCCACCCCAGTTCAGACATGGCCATATGCAAATCAGTCTGACCCTGTGCCTCATGGGAACAGTCCAGCCCGAACTGCCAAGCTAAGTCTTCCCTGGGCCGGAAACAAACATCCTGGGACCGGTTTCTGGCTAATCAGCCATCATCAGCCAGGCTAGCTTGAATACAGACTGATTTGCATATGGGCGTGTCTGAAATGGGATGGCGGAGTGAGCTAAAGAATGAGAATGGATTAAACCCAGATCAGTTGACTGGGGGTTGACTGAGGGTGAGTGCTTGCAATGTTCAACACTCCGTCCATCATCACCTTTGGTTATGCTTTGTTCGCCCTAAGTTGACAGGGTATGCCCAGACGTGGGTCCCTTGCTCACTTTGCCACTGGATTCAAGCTAGCCTGGCTGATGACTGCTGATTAGTCAGAAACCGATCCCAGGATGCTGATTCCAGTCCCGGGAAGACATGGCTTGGCAGTTCAGGCTGGACTGTTCCTTTGAGTCACAGGGTCAGACTGATTTGCATATGGCCGTGTCTGAACTGGGGCGGCAGAGTGAGCTAAAGAATGATGATGGATTAAACACAGATCAGTTGACTGGGGTGAGTGCTTGCATAGTTCAACACTCCGCCCATTATCCCCTTTGGTTTAGCTTTATAGGTCTACCATTATCCAAGATCTTTTGATTTTAGTAAAATTATTTGTTTCATATACTTACTTATAGGAGCTTACAGCCCACATTCTCCATCACTTGGTCTCTTATTGTGCAAGTCATTTTTTTTTACCGCCCACTAAAGTATACTGCATGGGATAATGGTCAACTCACTTTAGACTGAGTGGTGACATTCCTCTATTTCACAAGGAGTACATCCACACATGGTAGTTCCTTTAAGCACCAGGAATTCCTATGGCAATGAGTGCTTTTGAGAGCAACCACATCTTTTTGCTTTTAGCAATTTAAAAAAAAAATAATAATGATGGACCATTAGCATCCACCGGCAATAAAGATTTGCAGAAATTTTGACAACATAAAATAAGCTTTGACAAACTCAAAAGGCTGGCAGCAACCGTCAGACACATCAGTTTTGCCAATTTTGCTTCTTTATTAAGGAATCTCTCATCGTTGATGAGGTGGTTGTAGGAAGGGTCGTCATTGCAGATTTTTTTTTATAACTGCGGGTCATGGAAGTTAATTACAGTGTAGCCTTAACAAGGTGTTGGTCAACACTGGGTTGGTGGACAAGTGATGGGTCAATGATAAAGTAGGGCTAGGGATTTTGGTAGACACCTGTCCTTTTTGGCATGAATCGCCTTTTAAAATCCCACGACCTTTTCACTGACGTCTGGCATGTTTCTCAAAGAGCTGTGAACAGGAGAGAGACAATCTATGCAGACCGTATGAATATAATCCAAGTACAATTTCCTGTGCAGGAACATGAGGGAAATATACCACATTGGACCAAAGCAATAATCGAAATAGTCCTCCAATAAAAGGGGAAATAAAATAAACGGCAACAGAATGTTATTCATTTTCTGAGGAATAACTGTTCTCGGTTCAAAATGGTCACTAAAAACTTGAAATCGTAGAACAAATAGCCGAGCTCTCCAGGGGGTTCCCATCAGCCTGTTGAGTAACATGCAGTTGAAATTCTGAGGTGTGGTTGCCTCAGAGGGAGAGAATTTCACATCTTATTGGCTAATGATCGAGGTAACAAAATGAGGTGGATGGAATTATTATAGTGTGTAAAGTTTTAACTCTGAATGAATGCATTTCACATGACTGTTAACTGAAATACACCCTTAAGTTCTTAGCTGGAGGTTGACAAACAATTTAAATGTGTCACTCTAGAAAAAAATTCAATGCTGGAAAACAGTGTAGTTGGAGTTTTCTTTTTAACTACTTGGAATCGGGATCAGATTCTATTCATCTGATTTCTTGTTAATCGACAAGTAAAGTGCCACTTCGTGCCCCATAAACGGCTCCTTTACGGTTCAGCTTAGACTCTCCAAAAACAAAAAATACTGATGCTTCAATCGGTTTTTCAATAGTGGAACAGGAGGAGGAGGACTTTTGCTGAATTCTAAGTCCTTTGAGTTGAGCACCCACTTGTTCATTTTCATGTTTTCTTGCTACAGAAGGAAACTATTAAACCTTAAGGTTGGAGACCGTTTAGATTTCCAGTACACTAGATTTAACTAAGGATGGGACTGATACTGTAATCCTTTACGGTGATTCAGATGCGCAAGTTAGTAACTTTGGTGACAATCCTACTGGTGGATTCTCTATCCACCAACAAATTGCTTACCTCAAGTAACCTTGGATTCAGAAAACTTGTGCTGCGAAGTGACACCGTACAACTCCAGAAGCAGCTCTTGGACCTTTCTGGATGGACCATTACATAGCCAAATAAGGTACCATCTGCCCAGGCAATACATCTTTTTCAGCACCTCCATTCTTTTTTATAACCTCTCAAAGTTCACTTAAATTTGGCCGCATGAAATTTATGGACGTCACCCCCTACAGTGTTCGGCTTCAAGCAGAGATGCACTTGCCTCAAGTAGATGTCATATCCTCATGACTTCTACCTCTGGTGCCCAGACCATAAGCATGACTAGCTTCTATGAGTAATTTAAAGGTAATATCTCCCATATATTAGATGGTTGTTCGCTTCACAGACTGAGGAGGGGAATCTGGATAATTTGAAATGTCAGGCGCAGTAACATTGTTGTAAGCGGTTTGGCTAAGATGTCAATAAGAGATGCAGACAACAAAAATCATAACAGAGTATTAGCTAATGAGCCATGCATGACCCTATATGAGATTGTGCAGGCTCCTCCTCAGCGGTGACTAGACAAGTTGCATAGTCGAAAAGAAAGACCTAGGAAACAAAATGCAAAATATAAAAGAACTGTCACTTTCCTGCCACTTTTTTGGGGAAGAAGTCCTCAAACTCCTACGGTGCTCTCTTTTGAAATGGCTCTCTTTTGAAATGGCCCCATTTTGATGATCACATTTTCAACAATACTATCTCCTCTTTCATTTCTTTCATTGGCGCATCGTAATAACTTTTTACTTGGAAGTCTATGATGAAATCAACAATGCATTACACTATTACAGAATTGAACTGAGCCTCCTCTGGCTGTCTTTGCTGAAATGCAGCTAATATCCTTAATTCAGAAATTATTTGAGTATTGAATCTCTCAAGAAAAAATCTGATAATTATCCGCATGCTCCCTCTTGGTAAGCGTGGCGATAGCAGATCTATAGATGCATGGCATGGACACCGTCAAAAATATGTTCGACCGATTGCATCCATCAGTGTTTCAAGAGGTTGTCCTTTTGCCCAGAGACTATTGATCTGTGGTTAATTTCTAAATTCTCATTGCTGTACCGGATACAGTGAGCAGGCCCTTTTTGACTTTTTTGAGACACCTTTTTTTGCATGAAATCTTTTTAATATGTACCTGTCATTTTTCTGTTGGTACATAGCCTGCTGCTTCGCATGAATTTCAACAGTTGAGGTTGAAACGGCATCCGCATCAAGAGCAAATGGAATCTATTTGACAGGATTCATTGGTTGACTTATGATTGACTGTACAATAAGCAACATCGATTATCCATTCTGGTTCCCTTGCCTGTTTTTTGCACACACTATATTATTTATTATTCATCACTGTGTGAACGCTCACAGGCTCTGAATTTTTTTTATACAGCAGTCAAACGGTGGGTAATTGCACCATGTGTGCCACTCTGTTTCATTAATTGATGTGTTTAACTGCATTTGATTTAATCAAATCTTTTATTAATGCAATTACTCAATTTGTATTTGTCAAAGCCTTCATCACTTATGGTGTAGGTCTAGTAAATGCCCCAGGTTCTAGGTGCTAATATATTAGGGGCAGCCCATTTCTTAAATATATATTCGTGACAGTGGCGTCTCAACTTCGGCAAGCTGGTAAATGCCATCGCAAAGGCAAAGAATAAATGGTTTGCTGTGGTTTGACTAATCATTATACATTTGCACTATCTTTCTAAAACAAAGTTCTGCTTGGAGTTTGTAAACGGTAGGCATGTGAAACTTACGTACATCAGCGTTTGTATTTTTGGTGCACCGCACGCTTATTTGAACCTCAAAACTGTTTGCAATGAACTTAGAATAACTTCTTACGTGATGTGCATACTTCTGATGGGGTTTTCTTTTTAGTAATTGTCATCGGTTTATAGAATTCCAAAAACACTTAGCGAGCAGCTCGAAGAAGTGATGCATGATAGTGCTATCAATTTTACTGAGCTAGTCTGTGACCTGCAGCACAAGTAAACATCTGCTGGGAGATAACTGCTTCATGTCCTATAGTCTATATGCAGGTCTGCACTGCTCCATGACATTAGTATGTGTACCCCTCTTCTAAGGTTTAGTATGCCGTTCAGCCACGCCTAGATACGTACAGTTCTGCTTGGTGTTGCTCAGGTTAAGTCTTAAGTTGTCCAGATGCTCCAAGATCTGTTCCAGGGTCAGCTGGGCTAGTTTGCTGCTTGAACTACGTAAGCTAGAAAAAGAAGAGACACACACAAGGGGTCAAGTGCTTTCTGGCGAGCAAATCAAAACTAAGAATGATACTGGAAGTACAACCACAATGTCTCTCCCTGGCATTCTATCAATAGCCCAACCAAACCCAGGTATGATTTAGCACCACCGTGCTCCCATTCAACCAAGTGCTAACTCTAGGTGATGTCATTTATTGGGCAAATTCCCATAAACCCAAAAATGACTGCACCAATCACACTAGCAAGCATACCCAAGTCCAGCAAATGTCATGCACTTGGATCATTAAGGCAACTGAATCATTTTATTTCACGTCTGTTTTATTCAACATGATACCACCGCTGAAAGGTCTTTTTGCCTTAGTGCAAGTCATATGTGATAGGGACAGAAATATACTCTTGCTTTCAGTGGCAGCTGAGTATCATTAAAGCATATGCGGCGTTAATACCCTGCACAGATTGCACTAAGGTGTCACAGGTCCCCTGGCTGAAACTAAAGGATGGCCTGGTGCCATTCTGTTTCTAGAGAAAATTCAGAAAAGGAAAGTAGGCATTATTTCACATCGAAATAGCTGCAAGGATTGAAAAATTACAAATGACACAGATAACACAAAAAAGGCTGAGCTATTACCCAGGTTGGGCTGACCGCACAGGTTTAGCAAAGACAGAATCAGCATCCACACTAGTTTGCCATTTTCAGAAGGGAAACATCTCTTATCTTCAAAGGTCAGCTTTGTTTTCATTTTTAGTAAATATATTCATTTGCTTGCGCTTTGCTTATAATACGCTAATTGTAACCCCTCTATTCTCTCAGTGTTACTGGATGGCTAACTAAGCCCCATATATCAGCCCACATCATTCATTGGCCAGTAAAGGCAATGCGCTCCGGTGCGTCCTATGGGACGAACTAAAATCATTACAACATCTATCACAACACACTCAGCCGGCCGACTGCAATGTATTTCAAATCCAGAGTTGGATTTCCTGCAAGGAGGACAGGGACATTCATCTCGGAGCACAGGGATAATCCACGACTCAGCCACGATACCTGTTAAAATCAAACGATGCTCGAGGGAGGAGGATGTCTTTGGATGCTGGTGTATATTTAATATCCAGACTATCGAGGTGAATCAGGCAGTAAGGGTTCAGAGTTAAGAAACTTGTTATGGATTTCAAATGGTCTTATGCTAATCAATGTTTAGGATGCTGCAGTCGAACACACATGTACTGTCCGCAGACCTATTTAAACTCACACCGCTTCTCAGAAGGGAGCGGCAGACATGATCTTCATCACAGCCTTCATACTGCGCAATCCCATGAAGACCAGAGATAGGCGTCCCTCTCATCTCAGCGACCTTATCAGAGTTTCATAGGGTGGAACCAAAGGTTGCTTATTTACCAGCTCTCATGCATTGAATGTCTGGATAAGTATAGTTTAGCTCACTGTACATAAACATTTACAAACCACCAGACACCAATATAGGATGGTAGGTGGAAAAAGACTCCCAGTTCTGACTGAATACCCTAACCTTGTTCGGTTTCTTTTAAGTATGCAACGTTGACAATTGCAGACAGAATGGGTCGTAAATCGGCCTTTGTACGGTTTTTATTTTATGTTTAGGATGGTGTTATAGGGTGCCAAAATCAAACTAGTGTGTAGTCAAACTTAGGCTATTTAAAGCCACTGGCGCCGTTCACCACATCCTAATTGTATGTGATGCTACTCAGGAAAAAAACAGATGAGAAATGGAGTTGGAGGTTTCATATCAATAAACTCCCTTCCCACTCCTTGTAGAAGAGTTCCAGACAAGTGTCAGCAGCCCATAATAACGCCAGTGGGGGGAGTAGAGGGCCCCAGAGAACTCCACAAAAAGCGGATTATCCACACCGTGTTTGCAGGTAAGATCAATGTAAAAGCATAAAGCTTTTTTGGGCCCCAGCTGGAGAGTCCGAAGTAAAAGGGATTCACAACTTTTTGCATGAATCCTGCCTTAGTCCTCAGTATCAACATGTCCAGGTAAAAGGTGGCGGAGGCAGTTTCACTGAAAGTGCCTGAAGTTCACCCACGTGTCAAGCTGGTGTAATTGCAATGAGGAAGCCGGCCTTAAAGGTCTGGAGACGCAGCGAACAATGACAGCCCCTCAATGAGGGGACATAAGCGAAAGGTAAAGTCCAGGTTCAGCTCACACTGTGGAATCACACATTATTGAGAGGGAACATGTGTCACGCCTTTGATAAATCTCATCATAACAGGTGATTTAAACAAGGAATGTAGAAAGGCTGCAAGGGTTGACAAATAACCTTTAACGTTACCCACTGTAAGGCCTCGTTGAGCCAAAGATAAAACAAACAAAAGGACGCCCGACAGCTTTGCTTGCAAGGGATTTTTCTTTTGAGACCCACAGCAGGCAACAGATTTGCCCCAGCGCCCAGCATAAAGCATTTCTGGGAAGGGCACCTGGCAGTAAGGATGACAGCCACCACCTCAGGTGGCAGATTAAAGTTGCCACCATTCAATCTCTACACAGTGGCGTTACAAAACTTGAGCGGGCCCCCTTGCAAAGTACATAGAGGAGGCCCGATGCTCCGGACCCAGTCAGGAGCTCTCAGCTATTGCTTGTGCACAGTGCTGCAGAGACCCACTAGAGCTTGGGCCACCCACACAGCCGGGGCTCTTGTTACGGCATTGTCTCTAAGAATGTAGGTGTAGACTGCACAAATTTGAGTGACTGGTGCCCTATATTTTTTTGTGACCACTGGCAAGATCTCACTGGTCCTGTCCCGAAAGGCATACATATTCCGACCTAACAGGCAAACCGCGCTGACCAACCTCAAGGCCAGATGGCCGAAAAGAACAGAATTTTTCCAAACACCTCAATCTTTTTAAACTCCCTGTATAGAGGCGGGTGGCGTGGTGAAGGAATGAGGATTCACCTGGCTGGTGAAGGTTTGGAGCACCAAACTCTCAGGCGTAGGGTGCTGTGCAAGAAAATCAGGCTCACTGCGTGCTGGCGTGTGATGTCTTGCACGTTCCTGTTCACTGGTGGGCATGAGTAAGGCTTAGCCAAATGCACATTAGATTGCTAGTTAGGGATTCTTTAAACTGAAGCATGTCCTCAGAGAAGCGGGCTCAGTTTGCAAGACGCTTGACCTAACTTCAACAGAAGGCAGTTGTAGGTCTAGCACCTCAGTAGGATGTCCAATTACGACAGCACAAGAAGCACTCTTCCGTTGGCAACCCGGTATGGTTGGGGCTATCAAATGGGAAGTACCAGACCTACTGGCCCCCTGTAAATCCATGTATAAACTGTCATCATCATAATGTGGGGGTAAATCAGAAGCGGAATTAAAGAACTAGTTACTTACCTTAGAATAACTCCCAGACGTCAGACTACGTTTGGAAAGCTTTCGTCCGCAGTACCCCTGCGCGTCAGTAGGCGTAGTCATACGGCTCCTCGTACGTCGTTGGCGTCTTAGTTGCCGAGCTGACGTCCCTGGAGCTACTTAGATGCGCCCACGCACGCCGACGTCAGTTCTGTACACAACTTTCCGCGCCATGAATGTAGAGCCATGCAAGATACCGACCACTGGTGCACTGAAACTAGGGCCCTGAAAGGGATGACCTTAACCCTAGAAATCAGTTCGCAGAATGGAGAGGATGGGTGGGGCGGTAAGGAATCTATCACTAACTAATGTTTCTTACAGATATATCATTACCAAAGGTAAGTAACTTGTTCATCTGAAAGAAACACGTTAGTGATAGATTCCTTACCTTAGAATAGATACTCCAGCAATACCAACCCCGGTGGTGGGTCTGCAAACAAAGATCACACCAGAAAGTCACGGAGAACAGAATGGCCAAAGAAGCAGTCTATCCAGACTTGACTGTCAAGGCAATAATGCTTAGTAAAAGTGTGCAGCGAGGCCCACATGGCTACCAAACTAGTGTCTTGCAGGGGGACAACACGTCCCAATGCAGTAGTAGCTGCCGTCGCCCTGGTAGAATGGGTGCGCAATCCCACCGGAGGTTCCTTTTTAGCCAGAGAATAACAGGCCTTGATACACAAGACGACCCAGCGGGAGATAGTTCTCTTGTGTACAGCCCGGCCTTTCTTGGCGCCCACGTAGCCAACAAAGAGCTGGTCATCCACCCGGAACTGTTGTGTGCGATTCAGGTCAAATGAGAGCGCACGTTTTGGGTCCAGACGGTGGAGCCTCTCTTCCTCTCTGGAAGGAGGCGGAAAGAAAGTGGGCAAGGTGATAGTTTGCCCGATGTGGAAGGCAGTGACCACCTTTGGCAAGAAGAAGGACGAGTGCTAAGCACAACCTTGTCCGGATGGACCATCAGAAAAGGAGGCTTACAGGAAAGAGCCTGGAGCTCACTCACGCGCCTAGCAGAGGTGATGGCAACCAGGAAAGCAGTTTTCAAAGTTAATAAACTAAGAGGACAGTTGTGAAGCGGCTCAAAGGGAGCGCACATCAAATAGGTAAGAACCAGATTCAATTCCCACTGTGGCATTACAAACGGAATAGGAGGGAAAAGGCGAGTAATGCCTTTGAGAAATCTATTTACAACAGGGGACTTAAAAAGAGAGGGCTGATCAGGGTGCCTGAGAAAGGCAGAAATTGCAGAAAGATAGCCCTTAATAGGGCCCAGAGCAGAGCTCTGCTGGGCCAGAGAAAGAAGGAACAGTAGAACCTCTGAAAGAGGGGCAGAAAGGGGATCCACAGACTTTGCTGTGCACCATGCCACAAATTTGTTCCACCTGCAGGCGTATACCGATTTTGTGGAGGGACGCCTGGCTGCCAAAATGTTATCACAGACTTCAGGAGGCAAGTCAAAAGGAATCAACTGTCGCCGCTCAATCTCCACGCATGTCGGTTGAGGCTGGACAGATTCGGGTGGAGGACCGTCCCCTGCTGCTGCGACAGAAGATCCTCCCGAAGAGGCAGTCGGATCGGGGATCCATGCTCATACTGAGTAGCTCGGGATGCCAAACTCTTCGAGCCCAGTCTGGAGCCACAAGAATGACTTGGACCCGGTCGCGCCTGATCTCCTTCAGCACTCTGGGTGGAAGTGGTATAGGCGGAAAAGCGAACACCAGACCGAAGCTCCACTTGAGACGAAAAGCGTCTCAGAGCGAGTGCCGCCTTGGAAATTCCAACGCTCAGAAGTGATGACATTGCGCATTCTCTTCGGTGGCGAATAGATCTAACCAAGGCTCTCCCCACTGTTGAAAGAGACCTTGCGCCACCTCTGAGTGAAGGCGCCATTCGTGATCCATCATGCACCTGCAGCTGAGTTTGTCCGCCCTGGCGTTCAAATAACCTGCCAGGTGTTGAACCGTCAAGAAAATGCCTTGACATTCCAACCATGTCCAGAGACGCAGAGTCTCCTGACAGGGTCCACGACCTCACCCCACCTTGTTTGTTGCAATATCACATGGCGGTGATGTGGTCTGTGAATACCTGCACAACTTTCCCTTTGACAGAGGGCAGGAATGCTTTCAGTGCAAGTAGGATCACCCGGAGCTCCAAAAGGTTGATATGGAGCTTGGGTTCCGCCGGAGACCAGAGGCCTCTGATCTCCGCCTCTCCTATGTGGCTGCCCCATCACAGGAGGGACACATCCGTCACCACTGTGTGCTCCAGTTGGGGACGGAAGTGGGACCACCACTGCAACTGTTGTGCAGTGCCCTCAGAGATCTGGACATACTCGGACAGGTCCCCTTGATGCTGCGCCCACTGGAACTTCAGGTCCCACTGCAGAGTCCGCATATGCCATCTGGCATGATTGGTCAGCAGGATGCTGGAGGCCATGAGGCCCAGCAGCCTCAGGGTCATCCTGACCGAAACCCAGGACAAGGGCCGAAAGATCGGACTCTTACCTCGAATTTCCTGGACTCACTGTTCGGGAGAATAAACCCGAAACTATGCCGTGTCCAGAACCGCTCTGATGAAAAGGAGCGTCTGAGAGGGAATCGGGTGCGACTTCGCCACGTTGATGGAGAACCCCAGCAAATGAAGGAGATCAGCCGTAGTCTGGAGGTGGGAGACAACTGCCTGGGGCGAGCCCGCCTTCAACAGCCAGTCGTCTAGATAGGGGAAGACTGAAACCCCTGATCTGCGCAGATGAGCTGCGACCACCACCATCACTTTCGTGAACACCGAGGGGCGCTGGTAAGGGCATAAGGGAGCACAGTGAACTGAAAGTGCTCGTGGCCTACCGTGAACCGCAGGTTAACGCCGGTGGGCTGGGGACATGAAAGTAAGCGTCCTGCAAGTCCAACGCTACCATCCAGTCTTGCGGGTCTAGGGCAGACAAGACCTAAGCAAGTTTGAGCATCTTAAACTTCTCCTTCCGGAGGAAGCGATTGATGTTCCGAAGGTCTAAAATAGGACGCAGGCCCTTGTCCTTTTTCGGAACCAGGCAGTAGTGGGAGTAGCAACCACGACCTACTTCTGGCATCGGAACTCACTCAATGGCCCCCTTGGCCAATAGGGTCACAACGTCCTGCTGGAGAAGGGCCACGTAATTCCCTGACATGAGGTGGTACAGAGATGGCATGGCTGGAGGGATAGTCTCGAAGGGGAGGAAATAGCCCAGTTGGACTATTCGCAGAACCCACCTGTCCGAAGTGATGGAGCGCCAGTGGGGGAGGTGATGACTAATACTGCCACCCACTGGCGTGTGGTGGGCCTGAAACACAGGACTAGGAAGGTTTGGAGGCAGTGGCTGCAGGGGAGGTGGTGAGCTGACCCACCCGCTGGCCCCGGGACCCGCCTCTGCGGGTCCCGCTGCTGCGTTGAGACTGTTGCTGCGCAGGCCTGTGGCTCTGAAACAAACGTGTTTGGGCGCCCCTTCCTTGGCCACGAAAGGAGAGAAAAGTAGAAGCGGAAGGAGTGTGCGTGGCCAAAAGGCTTAAGGACTTGGCCATAGCCTGTGAGTCCTTGAACCGCTCCAACGCACTGTCTGCCTTATCGCCCAAAAGGTGAGTGCCATCAAAGAGCATGTCCATCAGAGTGTTCTGGACATCCCCGGAAAAGCCAGTCGTCCTCAGCCAGGCATGGTGGCGCTGCGCCACCGTCGAGGAAATCGCTCTGCCCAGCGAGTTGGCGGTGTCAAGGCCACAACGAATTGCGAACTTGGCTCCGTCTCTCCCCTCAGCAATAGCTTGGGAGAGCACCGTCCGGGACTCCTCCGGACACTGAGGCAGCACCTGCGCAACCATGTCTCATACAGAATGGGAATAACGGCCCAAGAGGAATGCAGTGTTCACAGACCGCAGGCCTGAACTGGTGTAAGTAAAAATGTTCTTCCCAAATTGTTCAAGTTTCATGGATTCCCTGTCCGGAGGTGCGGAGGGGAATGCACTTAGAGACGCAGAGGCTTGGACAACCAAGCTCTCAGGGGTAGGTTGTTGGGAGAGGAAAATGTGTTCGCCCGGGGCCGGGCGATGGCGTCAGGCCATGTTCTTATCCACAGGAGCCCCTGTGATGGGCCTGGACCAGGTGCCCAAAAGAACGTCCGAAAGTGCGTCACTGAAGGGCAGCAGCAGCTCCGTAGAGGAAGACGCCGGCCGAAGCACTTCTGTCAGGAGGTTAGTCCTGACGGCCACTGTAGGGAGCTCGAGGTAGAGAGCCTTGGCTGCCCTACGCAACCCCACAGAATATGTACCACCCTCCTCCGTAGCCACGGTAGGAGGAGATTGTGTGCCAGGTCCTGGAGTAAATTCCAGGTCATCTGCATCCTCCATGTCCTCTTCTCAGTCCGGGTATGACTTGCACTGGGCTGCGAGAGGGTCCTCAGACCCCTCCCAGTCCTCCCCATCCACCCAAACCTGCCGGGCAGGCGGAAAAGAAGGAGGTGGATGGAGAAAGGGGAGAAAGGGATAACAATTCCCCATCTGTGTCAGAATCATCTTCGATCGACACCGGTCCGGCACCGTCCCCACGTCAGGGTAGAAGCAGGGGGCGGCGGCATCGATGTTGATGGAGGTCGTACTAGGCCAACCGACATTGGCTGGGATCCAAGTATGACTCCATGGGGGTCTCTCGGCGTCGAGACCGGAGTCGTCGATGACGTCGGGCTGGAGCTGACGACGTAGAAGCGCGAGGACCCCCAGTCAGAACCGCGGGGCCCGAAGTAGTGCCAACGGGGCCTGACGGGCCAAAGGCGCGTGCAATGGCTGACAGGAACTCCTGCAGCTGGGCCAGAGTCGCTGATGGACCCGGAAAGGGCGGGAACGCCATAGGCAACTGCGTAGTCTCCGCCGGAGCCGTAGGGGTGGCGCCACCCGCACCCCCAGCCGTGTCGCGCGACAGGCTAGGGGAAGGCGGAGAGCGACGTCGCTTCTTTAACTTTTTGTGCTTCGCCTAACTTGACTCCGAATGCGAAGACTTCGTCGAACGATGGTGATGGCGGCTCCGCGACCGGTCCCTCGACTTCCCACGGGACCGGGACCTTGAACGGCGCGGAGCCAACTCCCGGGCCTCCAGCAACTTTCGGGACCGCTCCCACAAAGTTTTCGGAGCCAGGGTCTGGTATTCGGGGCACGACTCGGAGTCGTGGTCGTGCCCCAGCCAGTAGAGACACTCACGGTGCGTCACCCACATTGTGCTGGGACAAGTCGCGCAAGATTTAAAACAGGGCATCCCTAAACACCAGGAGTAAAGACTAAAAAAAAAACCCAGAGACAATAGTCCCCTAAAAGTCAGTCAAAAATTGACTGGGGGTACTGCTCTCTCCGGATCTGCGCTTGCTGGCGCGGAAAAAGAAATAACTTACGTCAGTGCGCGTGGGCGCCTCTAAGTAGTTCCAACAACGTTATCTCGGCGACTACGACGGCAACGATGTACGCGGAGTCGTATGACGACGCCTACCGACGCGCAGGGGTACTGCTGATGAAAGCTTTCCGGATCCAGTCTAACACCTGGGGGTTATTCTAAGGTAAGGAATCTATCACTAACTTGTTTCTTTCAGATAGGAGCTGCTGAGGACAGTTCTGCGGTAGTGGAAGTGTACTGCCTGAATCAGGGTGTAATGGAACTAGGTGTGCTGGAGTAATTCTATTCTTGCAACTGCTCCTGAGACTCTTGTGAATTGTTTTTTTACTTTCATGATTTAAAATTGCTTATTGTCTCTTGTTAGCCTTTTCCAGTTGCCCACATAAGGGATCTCGTTTCCTCCAGCATCTTGCCTTAGCAATAACGCATCTACTACATATTCAAGAGTGTTGACATGCTGGAAACAGTTGAGGTAGATTTGAGTTTCTTTTTCACCCCAATGTTTTATTGTTCACTTTTCCTATTGTTGCTGCCTTCGCACCTTACCAAGGTAGAAATGAGTCTCTTTGTCTCCACAAATTTTCAGTAGGTCTTTTTTGGGGTTTTAGATGCTGAGCCCTTGCTTGCTGTTTCCAGAAGACCACTGCCCAAACAACCACTGAGAAAATGGGGACTTGAACCCAGGGCTTTGTGTGCTTGAAAAATGCCTTTGGCAGTTTTCAAACAACCTCCCTTTGGTGGTCTGTCCGACTTTTTACATGAGGATCCATAGATTATTCTACAGAGCCCTAGGTTTAAAGTTTGAAAAATAGTGAGAAAATGTAAAAGTGAGAAACTTTAGGTGAGGAAAATGCCTACCCTGATTTAAAAATGCAAAAAAAACCCCAAAAAACTGAGGAAGGAAAAAAATGAAAAACACTACTGGTAATTAAATTGCTATCACTAAGTGCTAAACTTGACTTCGAATAGAGACCCCTAACACTAAGCTCATCCCCAAGCTATGACATTTCCTTAGCCCTGGCTAATAGCCTCTAACA
Source organism: Lissotriton vulgaris (assembly GCF_964263255.1). Taxonomy (NCBI): domain Eukaryota; kingdom Metazoa; phylum Chordata; class Amphibia; order Caudata; family Salamandridae; genus Lissotriton; species Lissotriton vulgaris. The sequence goes on from NC_141700.1 coordinate 129,725,496, forward strand.
CTAAGCTTTCCCCTAAACTATGAAACGTCCCTTACCATAGCTCGCAGGCTTTATCTTATCCTGTTTCTAACACAAAGTCTAAATCTAACTACACATCCCACTGGAACATTAAACATTTTCAAAAACCATATGGTTCTCATATCGCAGTGCTTATCCCTAAGCATGTCTGTAAATATTCATCTTAACCAATGTTCTGTTTCTTAACCTAATCCCACCTCAAGGATTACCTCTTATCCAATTCATATTCCCAACGTTATCTCTAACAGCATCCTATTTGCCTCCCTAACCTTGCCTTCTTTTTCCGCAAACTTTTTAAAATGTCTTTTTTCATAAGAGTTTCCATTTTTATTTTTCGCAATTTTAAACTAAACAGTTTCACACACTTTCTCAGGAAGCATTATGTTTTAGGGTATATTAAAGAGTGGATGCGATAAAACACCATAAAGCTACATAGTGAAAAGCAAAACTGAAGCGTACCAAATTAGTGCAATCCCTGCCATGATCTCCAGCCTATTAATGTTATTTCACAAACAGGCGTACCAATCCGCATGCCTCACCAACAAAATAAACATCGAACCCTTATACTTTTTAGTTAGGATGGGCACACATTATTTGACCAACATATTTCAAGCAGATGGGGAGTGCTTGAAGATGTAAACACTTTAGAAGCCTTGCTTTGTCTTGGCTTGATTAGAGCGGCTGCTTTGAATCGAAAGCTACAGACCTCTAGTACCTAGTGCTGGAGAAAAGAGGAAACAATGGGTCCCAGCGGACAAGATATGGGACTGCATCTAACTTGTGAATTAGGCACGGGTACTTGAGCACGTACAGCTTCAGGCTGCTCCGTAAGTGTACTTGTGCTAGTCTTTCCTTCTCGGTCTTACTTTGTTCCTGTTTTTTGATTAAACAAACAGACATATCAGTGATGACAAACATGGAAATGCCTGATATAATATGCGTTACAACGCATGCTTTTACCCCGCATGCCATTACAACGCAAGTCGTTACAACGACTTGCTGTCAGGGGTGCGCTGGAGTTTAGAATAGTATAATTTACTATTCCAACTCCAGTCTGTGCAACAGTAGGGAAGGTGTTGGAGTTAAATCGAACACCTTCTATCCCCCTGCAGCAAGCCATTTCATTGTAATGGCATGCAGGGTAAAAGCATGCATTATAATGGTTGTTTCCCATATGTATGTGGGGTGATAAATAAGAAGTGACACCAGTTTCTTTCCTAAAGTTTTAGGTCCAGAGTCTATTTTACTTTTCCACTGCCAAACGAATGCTCTACCATGCGTGGCAACTCTAATCAAACGTCTCTATCTGCTCATGCAACATTCATGTCTGCTTCCAGAAGATATGGAAATATGGACCCAGGACAGGATAACAGACTTATTGATTTTTTGAACCATAAACTCTGGGACAGTAATTGCAGGAAGTTTGCAGCTGTGTGGCAATAGTGAACATTTTGCTTCTTCATTGAAAAAGTAGTACCAATCTAAGGCAAGCTGACCTCAGGAGGTTCTGTTGAAAACGTTGGTGTATATCCTCTTTTTTAATCTTCTTACTTCCTGCAGGATCGCCACCATGAAGTAGTTGAGGGGGTTGCCTGTCTCAGTGACCTGGAGAGCTTTGCCAGTCGGAGCTTAGTGTCCTGGCAGGGTTACCCAAGCTGGAGAAGTCAAAGGGTAGAGACCAAATGAAGTGCCATCCACTGGTCCTCCAGATTGGGCACAAGACTAACAACCTTGTCCTATAAAAAAGCATTTGTTACGAAACCAGCAGGAAGAACCACTCAGTCTTCTGGGCATGAGGAACTTACAGAGTCTCTAGATGAGACATGTATGATGGACAGTTCAGTAGTAAAAGTTGCATGGAAACTACTGACAGGATGACGGAAGTTCTCATTGCCAAGTGCAAAACCAAATTCTGGAACATATGGACTATGTATGACACAGGAAGGGGTGGCTCAAGTAACATCTGAGATGAGGCGATTCAACCTACATACTCTGGGGGGTCAGCAAAGGTACGTGGACCGGATATGACAGAATGAAACCACCACATGAGAGCAGTACTGTACTTGAGAAAGGTCGATTACCAACATCAGAAAGGAGTAGCCATCATCCTGACCAAGCTGACAAGATGCCCGAGTGGAAGCCAATCAGCAGCAAACTCGTGACTGCCCGTTTAAAAATAGGGAATAAATTCTGCTCTTCCGGCGGAGTTTTGGCCACTCTGCGCTACGCAAGTAATGTGGAGTTTTGGCCAAATTCCGCCAACCACAGCGTGGTTGAGTTTTTTCTTGTGCGCGGCTCCCCATTGGTACGTTTTCACCGTGTGGTGCAGTTTGCGCTGATTTTTCAGTGCGGAACAAACTCCCGGAATGAATAAAAAAACCAGAACAAGCAGAGCGGCATACCCAAGTCCGCCCATTTGCAAACTCTTCAGAATCTCGCTGAGTTTTCATGCAACTCAGTAGAATTCCCTGGAGTGAAACACTGTCATCCAGTGCTACGCTCTTACATGTGACACAGAAGAAATAGTCAAGAACATTCTACCAACAGAGGTAAGTAGAGCTTGAAGCTATGCTGAACCACGACCTATAGTTTGTGATGGGTCTTGAATGTCAACGTGGGAAATGACATGACCCATGACAGAGCCATGGGTAATGAATGTTGCGGAGCAATGAATGACAAAGTAGAAAGACAGGTGGAAGTTTGCACAATAAATGATCTGGTCAAAGAATGGACTCTCTTCCCCCACCGTGATATTAACAAACTAACTTGGTGCTCACCCACTGACAGAGACAGAAACCAGATTGACCACCTACGAAGTGGCACCTGGAGAAACTCTCTGCAAGATTTTAAGGGCGAGTGGAAGTCAGCAGTGATCACCCTCTAATGACCGCTCTTGTAAAGCGGATACTCAGAAAAACAGGACACAAAACATCAGGATGACAACACTTCCATGTGGCTAAATTACAAGAACCCAAGACAAATAAGTTATATGTCTTACACATTAAGAACAGGTTCCAACTTCTGGCAAAAATCGGAGAGGAGTCTGAGCCAGCTGCCCATGCAGTCAACATGAAATGGAAACATATCTCTTCAATATATGTGAAGAGCAATGAAACACGAATCAACAAAAAGGAGAAGGGGGACCGGGAGCTTGTTGAGGTCCAGTGTCTGTGCTCCTCAAATGCTAGTAAATCAAGATGGACACTGTTCCGTGATAAAGGGTGCATGTATGTCACCCTAATTAGAAGGGAGAAGAAAAACTAGAATAGGGAAGAGGTGAGAAAAGAGGGTGAAGGAGGAAAAGAGGCAGATGTATATCCCCAGTTTCAAGGATCCCATCCCGAAGGGGAGGGCCAAGTCTTGCTTCTTTTTCGCCCTCACACACCCAGAAGGATGTCGTGCTTCATCAGCTGGCTTTTTTTGCTCCTCGTCAGGCCGGCGCTGCAATGCCTGACGGGCCCCCGAAGGGTCTCTTTCACAAGGTCTAGTTACACTGGCACATTGAGCCCTTATGTAACTCACCAACCTTCGTTTTTTTTAGCCTACCAGGGGCACCACAAGAATAAATCACCCAACAGTGGATACCCCTAGGTAGTTTTAACCTCCCTTGCACGCACCATACCACCACCTCTCTCTGGATTCCATCCCGCTCCCTTCCCCGCCCCCACACCCGCAATCATCAAACAGCTTTTTCTCTTTAAAAGATCTCCGTCAAGAGCTTCTATGATAATTTTACCTGCGAGGTGGAAGAAAGTGAGTATAAAGCCGAAGTCAAGAACGGGATTGTTGAGAGGCGAAAGTATTATGTGGTATGGCAGAGGTTCCTTACAATGTAATACTAGCACAATAGTCAAAGATGGACCCTGAGTACTCTCTCATACACCTTCTTTTCTCTCACTCCTGGTAGAGAGGCAAAGAGCAGACATGCTACTCAGAGGAACATGTGTTAAGCATTTCACATTGCCAAAACAGCCGATAAGTAATTGGCACAAGTCAAGAGAATTCCAACACCAATTTATGAAAATAGAGCTGATTTTTATATATTTTTAGAAACCAAAATGAAATCGATACATACAGGATAACTGGAGCCATCAATTTTAAAGAATTAAATAAATCAGTTTAGCAGAGTAAAACATTAAACGTGTGGACAATGGGAAAACATATATACAATAGGTTACTTAGAGAATGAGTTCAACAGAACCCACTCAGGGTTACGGTCTTGTAGGTCCCTAGACCAGTTCACAACAGCCGGCACCATTTTATCTGGCTCAGGGGAGCAGTTGCAGAGGTGCACTTTAGCTGTCAAACTGAGCTGTCAATCAGCCTTGCCGTTTTTAAATGGCTACCTTAGCAAAAAGGTACTGGCAGGCGAGTTGAGCAAAACCCTTTGGACCTTAAGTAAGGAGCTGGCCTTGGACCAGGAGTATCCAGGCAGATTGGATCTACCTGGATTGGTGGACTATGGTGGAGTGGTGCTTCTGGCTATCCGTGGTGCTAATCTTGAGACGCGGCAACTGGTGCTGGCCGGTGTGCCAAGAGAGGGTGAAAACAAATCCAGGATCTTTACAATGAAGCCACAGGTGGGGATGGTCATTGATGCAGGTGGATCCCTTCTCTTGAAGCGTCGAATAAAGCAGGTACTAGTCGGACTGACCACCAACAAGCCTTGATACCTGCAAGCACTGTAGTGGAGGACACCTTCTTCCAGAGGACCATGGGAATGTTGTAGAAAGCTGAGCCTCGCTGAGGGTCGGGACTACTATTTCCAGAAGTCACCTGCCCAGTGACTTTTGAGCGGCCATGCCGGATGGCTCGATGTGCAGTACTTCAAGGTTGTGGACCTAGCGGTGTGCACCTGCCAACTGCAGGGGACTAGTTCCTCTAGCCCAAAGGAGTTCTTGTGAAGTCTGGAGTACAGCAATGATACCAAACTGTTTTAACCTTAGAACCCACAGATTCTTTACCAGTAGATTTGTAGACTTCTGATGTGGTTGAAGTTGCTTTGTTCCGAAGAGTCAATGCCAACGTAGCTCTTATGATATTGATTATATTAAATAGCACGAGAGCCGGCCAGGATTGGATGGACACAGCAACAAAGCGCCCCAGTGAAGACAGAGGACTTGTTAGCTGGCACAGGCCATGTCCTCAAGACAGAATCAATTTACAGTGAGCTGGCTTAAGTACGCACGTCAGGCTGCCCGAATCCAGAGACCAGCCAGCCTGACATGATCAGTTAATTACACAGCTCCTCAGATGTACATGCAGCAGCCACGCCCCCCAACCGGCTCTCCCTCTCTATTGGCATGTGACATCATGTAATTTCCTTCCAGCGGGTCCGTCCAATGAAACAAACATTGAGCTGTTAGTTCAGTGCCACTGCCACTTACTTTGATCTAACAAAACCTAACCAAAAGTAACAGAACAGAAAATAAATTAAAGAATTCAAGCTGCTTTATTTTTCAGGGGTATTGGCAGCCCAAACTAGTGGGACAAAGCTCCTATGCTCCTATAAAGGACCCGCCGCTAGGTGAGGGTGTTAACAAAAATCACTCCAAGGTTTTTAGCGGCTACCCTAGGAATGGGTAAAGGGGTGCGTGTCTCAGGCCACCAGAGTTCTTGCAATTCTTCAAGCTAATCTGTACAATGTGATTCTCCATGCCTGTTGTTATGATGTAGAGAAACAGAAGCCTCCTGAAGTTTGCTTTGAAAAACTTTAATAAAGAGATCCTGATTAAAAACTGACTAAGGGAGGGCTTTTTCCGGATGTACACTGACTGGGGCATAAAGAAAAGAACAGACATATGCGGCTATATAGGCACCGTGCCTGTGACCTCTGACGTGGATGACGCCACACAGAGCCAAACGACACCACCTACCGGCGCACAGGGGTACTAGATTAGAAAAATGTCCAGATCCATTTGGACACCTGGAGATAATTCAAAAGGTAAGGAATCTGTGGCTAAAAGTCTCTATCAGATAACTTCAATATAAACAGACCACTGTGATCTGGTCAAAGAATCTCCTCTAATCTTAAAGGGCACTCGTATTCCAAAGGAGCTGCTGGACCATACAAATGGCAGTACGGTGCCATACAAATGCATGTAATAAAATAGTACAGGTACCTGGCTCCACTGCTTTTTAAATCTGTTTGACGTATTTAAGCGCCAATCCATGCAGGCTAATACAGCAAGAAAGTTTTTTGCCAACAGCAATCCGGATTCTGGGAATTATTTTCCCCCCTATGCAAGTAGGGTCCATAGGTCCCAGCACAGCATGCTTCTTGAGAAACAAATGTCACTCTCAGACATAGCACTGCCTGCTTATTTATTTAACTTTCTTGATTCTTTGAAATTCTCCCCGAAGTGTGGTGAAAGACGTTGATACTATGCACAACACTTTGGGGACCCAATGTTAAAATGTTTAGCCCGTGGATTTTGAGACATCGTTTAGCCTGACATGTCATATTCGGGTGTCTCAGCACAGTCAGAACAATCACAAATTAAAATGCAGAGAAGTGAAGACCGTTAGTGCACTTCCTTGCAAAAAAAAGGCCATCACTACTGTGCACCCCCACTAAAAAGGCACATTGAAAAGACACACTGGGTGACCGTCACCAGGTACAAAAACATCAACTAAAGACATAAACTTAAAGAAACTCCATTAACAAGCCACTGCAAAACACACGGTTTAGATGAAGACTCCCCCCAAAGTCTTTTAAGACTAAATTAAAAACTAAATGAAAACATCGCTGTGCTCCTGCAGCCATCCACACATAAGATTAAAATATACAGCCCATTTCATTTCCTTCACCTTTTTCAGGATCCAAATAAGCATTAACAGGGGAATTTCACCCTCCTCAACACTGTACTACGGACGATGCACCTACTAACCACTAGGTGGCAGCCATGCTCCACGTAGAGAGGAGACCGAGACTTGCAGGAGTGCCAGCGCGGTCACCATTAAATACAGCCGCCCTCCCCGGGCTGAAACAAAATGCCAACTCTTCGCACGATAAATTTAAGGGCCTCAAACTGACGCACGTGCATGACAAAGCACGGAAATGAGATCAGAAGCTCAGGTCAGCCCGGGGGTCACAGGGAGCGAACACTCGAAAGGACGCCGATGAAGCGCGCGCGCGGCCGGTGCCCTGATATTAATGTACGGTCTCAGTGCTTTCCGGTACTATCTGCACTTCTTTCATTCGAATGGCATCTTAAAGCTTCTTATCAGCAGATTTAATGGGAGAGTACCTGCACTTCTATAGAGGAAAGAGGTACTTAAGTATTGAATACCTACATTCAGGGCTTTAAGTGGGCCTCGAAACGGGTCTCTATCGGGTTCTGTTTTGTGCCCTGGCACAGGAGGACCGCTTTTTTTTCGGACTGCAGTGACAACAGGCACATGCAAGCTCACACTGCTCACTTCTCACTAGTGGAGAAGTGACGTCATGCCAGGTGAGAATTGTATGGGGAAGGGAAATCGTTTAACCCCTTCGATGCTGATGACGAGCTCAGCTCGTCATCAGCCACGGTGGTCGTGTGCTGATGACGAGCTGAGCTCGTCATGTAACGCGGTATTTTTTAAAATGCCGCACAGCGGAAAAATAACCGCCGCAGCGATGCGGTTAAAGAGAGTATTTTCTCTGGATTTCCCTCCTCTTTTTGAAACTCAGGAGCAGCAACATTGTCGTGGTGTCACCAGGGCTTCAAGTGAAAGCTTTTTCAATATTATATACAAGCCATAGTTGCTGCTTATTTATCTTATGCAAGGAACAACCATTGACAAAGCCAATAGACCTGACTTGTAGTAGGTATGATGTTACTTGTATCATATATCTGGATGCATTAACAGAAACATTGAAATACCAGTGGGGCAGCACAGATTTTTAGCTTACATGTTTTAAGCCATGCCCTTATTTACATTGGCCACGCCCCTTTGAGACCCCCCCCCCCAGTTTTTGCATCCCACTTCAAGCCCTTCCTGCATTCCATATTTCCATTTAAAGCACATAGTCTAGGAGTAAAACTGCACAAGGTGCTGTATTAAAAGGCAGCAGTCAGACGAAACATGAACCCAAACTCACGCTGAGGAGGCCAAACACCCCGCCTCGAAAGGACCATATGTAGACGTGCAAGCATCGGGACACGTGGTAGCACACAGTGTTACTCTGAGCTGGGCCTGCCGCAGAGCAATTAACATTCCCACACACTGAAGTGTTAGCACTTTCCATGCCTCTGTAATGACAATCACTGATTCAATAACCACACCTGCACACAGTATACTACTCCTTAAAGGGGCGTGTTCGCATCCATTTAAACAAACACCAAAGCCCAAAAGGCTGTTATAACAGTCTGAAAAATTAATCCCCGCCCAACGGCAAGTCAAGGCTTTCTAAAGACAGAAAACACTTGGTATATTGGTAGGGATTTAAGAAACTTCCACTTACAACGGCCTGTTCTAAGTTGGATTTAAGATCCGAAGCTTAGAATACAGGATAACATCAGGAACTCGAAGTATACTGCCCGAGGTGACATTTTACTACCCGCAGGGCTTTAAGTGGGATGAAAAAACGGTGGGGGTCTCTCAAAGGGGCGTGGTCAATGCAATTAAAGGTATGCCTTAAAAACAGAAGCTAAAAATCTGTGCTTTTAGCATAGTGTGCCGCCCAACTTGTATTTTGCTGCTTCTGTCATTGCATCCAGATATATGTTACAACAAGTAACATCATACCTACAACAAGTCAGGACTATTGGCTTTGTCAATGGTTGTTAGTTGCATAAGATAAATAAGCAGCAACTCTGGCTTGTTGTATTTAATATTGAAAAAGCTTCCACTTACAACCCTGGTGACACCACGACAATGTTGCTGCTTCTGAGTTTCAAAAGGAGAAGGAAAACCTAGAGAGAAAATGACTCTCTCAAGAATTTCCCTTCAGGTACAACGCTCACCTGGCATGACGTCATGCTGTAACTTCTCCACTAGTGAGAAGTGTGAGCACACACACTTTGATGTGCCTGCGGTCACTGCAGTCAGGATAAAAACGGACCACCTGTGCCAGGACCCAAAACAGAGCCCGATAGAGACTCGTTCCGAGGCCCCCTTACTGCTGGTGCTCAGACCCAGTGAGACCCGACCCAGTTAAAGCCCTGACTACCCAGACAGGGAAAATGGCAGCGTTTGAACTTTGAAGACTAAAAAGGCCACCATATGTACCGAATCAAAAATCTCACTGAAGGGGGGAGGAGCTTCGCGGGCAACCAAGATGGCCGCGTAAGCTCGGAGCTCCGCGGACCTTCCGATCCTCCGCAACTATCCTGCCCGTAATCCTGATCCACGAGGGTGGATACTCGTTGCTGGTGGCTACCTGAGGCGAGCACCGTTTTCAGAACTCAAATCGGTGTCTCCTACGCGGAGCTACGTCGAGTGGGACTCCGTGCCAGTCCGGTGCCATTGTCTCTGCGGACTCCGCTATTACGTCTTGCTGAACTGCGGAGTGCCAGCCTGCTTTCGCCACCGGAGAAGAGTGTTGGACAGCGGTACTAGTTGGACGGCGAAGCGCACCTGGAACTGTCTTCCGCTTACGTCCCGGACACCAGTCCGGGTTTCTGGGCTTGGACTCGCCTGGCATAGCCCTTTGTTCCTTGAGACCTAACATGGCGGGCAAGGGGGACCTAGACAAGCCGTCTAATAGAGGAGGGCGCACTAAACCGCAACAACAACAGCAGAATCGGATTGAGCGCTACACTCAGCTGAAAACACCGCCTGCTACAGGTCCCTCCGCCAAGGGCATCCCGCACTCGGGCTCGCCGGACGGCTCTGAGCCCACTTTGACCGACATTTTGGGAGCCATCACTAGTTTCCGGGAAGACATGCAGCAACAGCATGAAGTCCTCACACACAAGGTGGATGGCATGGCCGTTGATTTGTCCCTCATCAGAGCCGACCTGGGCAAGACTAACGACAGGGTTAAGAATCTGGACATTAAGACGGCCAGTCTCACAGAAGACGTTTCGGATATGCAAACGGAGGTCCGGAACCTACAGAGGACGGCGGAGCACTTCGCGAAGCGGCTGGATGATTTCGAAAGCCGGGCCAGGCGGCAGAACGTCCGCATTGTCGGCGTACCGGAGGGTTCGGAGGAGGCGGCGACGGACCTCCTCGTTGAAGATTTGATCAGAACACATCTCGCCCCGCCTGGCCTCAGCAACTTTTTCTCAGTGGAGCGTGCCCACCGGGTGCCGGGTGGCCCGCCGAAGACTGGCGTGGCGCCTAGACCCATCGTGGCCCGGCTGCTTAACTTTCGCGACAGGGATGCCATCCTGCAGGCCTCCAGGCGCCATGGCCCTCTCAAATTTCAGAACGCTGATGTTCATTTCTACCCGGACTTCACCAGGACAGTGCAGCGGCAGCGCCAAAGCTATTCTGGGGTGAAGCGCCGGCTACGGGACCTGGGCCTTAAGTATTCCATGATGTTCCCTGCTAAGCTCCGGATTGAATACGAGGGCCGTGCCCTGTTCTTCGACTTCGCCGAAAACGTCAGTGACTGGCTGGACACTCTACCACCGCGCCGAGAAGCACAGGAGGACCACGAGGGTGGCGCGGCCGGCGGCCCGGACCCATGAGACTTGGTTCTGTAATGGGTGACTAAATGACTTTCTTGCTTGCCTCTGGGGCTATCCAATGTCGCTCTAAGTTGCCGTACTATCTTTTCTGTCAAGTACATGGAGGGTGGCGGGAGGAGTTCGCGGAGAGTCCTTACTCCCCTGGGTGTCTTTTTGTAGAGTAGTTATGGGGCGACAGGCACACTGCTGGTTGGGGGGGCTTTTTAGTCACATGCAGGGGTGCAGGGTGGGGGGTGCAATTTCGTGGGGTTTGTTCCGTGTTTGTTTTGTTTCTTTTTCTTCTTTAAGGCAATGGACTGTGTGTTTGGTTGAACAATGTATGATCGGGTCGAACGGAGTCGGGTGGGGCGGGTTGCTTGGGGATGGGGGTAGGAAACTAAAAGTGCTTAGCTGGAATGTCAATGGATTAGGTGATAGGGTCAAGAGAGGGGTGGTGCTCCAGCTGATAAAAAGGAACATGCCTGATGTGGTTTTACTGCAGGAAACGCATTTAGTGGGCAACTCTTGTAGGGCCCTGAATCGCAAGGGTTACAAAATGGTCGCCCACTCTGGGTTCTTTTCGGGCTCCCGGGGGGCGGGCGTCCTTGTACGAGCGTCCCTTCCGCTTGAGATAGACGTCACCCTGCTAGATGATAGGGGGCGTTACGCTGCTGTGGCGGGGAGGTGGGAGGGGCGTTCCCTGGCCCTGATGCCGGTTTATGTTCCCCCTGGTCTCCAGTCTAGCACCTTCCGTGACCTTGGTGGCGCCATTTTGTCTTTGCCCTCGGGCCTGCTGATTCTAGGGGGGGACTTTAACTCAGTCTGCTCTGGTACCCTGGATCGTCAGCCACCGAGAGACCTCCCGGGTTCCCAGACGTGGCTGCCGACCTTCCTTGACTCTATGGGTCTAGTGGACTGCTGGCGACTTTTACATCCGGCGCTTCGCCAGTTTTCGTTCCTCTCCGGTGCTCATGGAAGTCTGTCCCGCTTGGACTATGTCCTCACCCTTGCGGCGCAATCGCCCGCCATTTCTGAAGCGCGATTTTTGGCAAGAGGGATTTCCGACCACTCGCCGTTGTGGATCTCCTTTGACTTTGGTGTCCTTTTGTCCAACCGCCCGGCAGCCGTAAATCCCTGGTACTTCCGCAACCACAACATGCGAGAGCTGCTGGCCAAGGCCATAGCCTTATACTTCACGGAAAATGTTGGCTCAGTGGGCTCTGCGGTCACCCTTTGGGAGGCCTTTAAAACGGTGTTGCGGGGTGAGGCCTTGACTCTCATCGCGGCGGCCAAAAGAACTCGTGATGCTGATCTCCTGCAGGTTGAGGAGGAGGTCTTGGACCTCGAGTCCCGTCTGGGACCCGAGCCCGAACCCGCCCTCCTGCATGAACTCGCCCTGAAGCAATCGGAGTATCACGATCTTGCCACGGATGCAGCTCTGCTCTTAGCGAAGGAGCAGCAAGGCCGCATCTATGACGTCGGAGACAAGGCTGGTAAATTGCTGGCCTGGCTGGACAGGCGGGAAATGGTGAGCCGAGTGGTTCCGGAGATCCTGTGCGAGGACGGAGTGGTGGTCACTGATCCGAGTGCCATCGCCGAGTCCTTTGCTGACTATTTCCGGGGGGTCTACACCTCCGGGTCGGATCGTTCCGAGGTCGACTCGGCTGAACTCCTCTCGGCGATAGACCTCCCCTGCCTCTCTGAGGAGGACAGGGTGGACATTGACCGGGACATCACGGCGGACGAGATCGCCTTGGCGATCCGCGCTTTGCGTACGGGTAAGGCTACCGGACCCAATGGCATACCGGTTGAACTATATAAGATCCGGCCGGACGTGATCTCTCCTCACTTGAAAGACATGTTCCTCCGTGCCCGTGAGGATGGCGTCTTCCCCTTGGACCAGCGACTGGCCACTATTGTGGTTATTCACAAAGACGGAAAGCCGCGGGATGTTTGTGGGTCCTACCGCCCTATTTCTCTCCTCAACGCCGAACCCAAGATCCTGGCCAAACTGCTGGCTAACCGATTGGTCGGGGTTATTAGCGACCTGGTGCACCCGGATCAGTCCGGTTTTATACCCCGCCGCAATACTGCCCTCAACCTGAGACGCTTACATGGCGTTATGGCCAGAGTTCACGCCCTCACTGAACCGGCGGTGCTGGCCTCCCTTGATGCCACAATGGCTTTTGATTCCTTGGAATGGAATTACCTGTGGGCAGTCTTGAAGAAACTTGGTTTTGGGCCGGGATTCCTGGGCTGGGTGCAACTTCTTTATTCTAGCCCCCTGGCTGCTGTTACGGTGAACGGTCGTATGTCTGCTCCCTTCGCACTTCAGCGGGGCACCAGACAAGGCTGTCCCTTGTCTCCGCTCCTGTTTGCGCTGGCTCTGGAGCCCCTCGCGGCGATGTTGCGCTCGCACCCCGACTTGCATGGAATCTCCTGGTCCCCGGGCTTTGAGGACAGGGTCTCCCTGTACGCGGACGACATCCTGCTGTATCTCACCTCCCCTTGCAAGTCGCTTATTGTGGCGTGCGATGTGCTCCGACTGTTTGGGCGTTACTCCGGCCTGATCATTAACTGGGCCAAATCCTCCCTTTACATCCTAAAGGGCGACACGCCGCGCCTTCCCAGAGGCTGTAATATCCAACTGGCGGGACAAGGCTTTAAGTACTTGGGAATTTATATTTCACATAACCCTAAGGCAAGGTATGACCACAACTTGCTCCCCCCGCTCCACCGTTTGCGGCGGGACGTGGAGAGTTGGCGTAAGCTCCCTCTCTCGTTGCTGGGCCGAGCGGCGTTATTTAAAATGATGTCCCTGCCCAGATTCCTGTATGCCTTGCAAAATACTCAGGACCTTGTCCCGGCCCGCTACTTCAGGGAGGTCGAGAGTCTGCAGCGTGCCCTTCTTTGGGACGGACGACCCCGTGTCGCTGTTCGGAAGCTCACCATACCATGGTATGATGGGGGCATTGCGCTACCAGACGTGCGAAGATACTACTGGGCCTCTCAACTTACCGCCATCAATCACGGTTTTTACGGTCCCGTGGACAACCCTGGTTATGCCATGGACCGCTGGCTTTTGCACGGAGGCAATTACTATCGCGCCCTATACTCTAGATCCTTTGATCGTAACCTCACTGGCCCGACCAAGGCGGCGGTCCACACGTGGCGGACGATCACTAAGATACATGGCTGGCAGGGCAGGCTGACTAGATTTACCCCACTCTTTGATTCCGATATTTTGGGTAAGCTTTGGCACACCAAGGGCTTCGAGAAGTGGGATCTCATAGGCATCTCGAGGGTTGAGGACATGCTCTCCAGGGGGGTGGTCAAGACCTTCCCACAGCTGCAGGCGGAGTATAAATTGAGTGCTACGGAGTTTTTCCGCTACGCCCAGTTACAACACGCAATAACTGCCGCCAGGCCGGAGGAGGGAGACATCCCCGAAAGTTCCCCTTTGGAGGACAGGGTGTTGGACGGGCATATGCCTGATAGCGCCATCTCTCTGTCCTACAAGAAACTGATCAACGTCCAGGTGGACCTCCTCCAGCGCTTGCGGGAACAGTGGGTGGCCGATGGGCTTGAACTGGACGATGAGGACTGGCAGAGTGCTGTGTCCTCCCCCAAGGAGGTAGCCATTTCCTCGCGTCTGAGATTGGTCCAGTTTAAAATCCTTCACCGAGTGTATGTCACCGGCCCTAGGCTGGTGCACATGGGCTTCTCGCCGGATGGCCTCTGCCGCCGTGGCTGCGGAGCCCTTGCCACCTTTCTTCATATACTGTGGGAGTGCCCCGTTATTGCCCCTTATTGGGAGAGGGTTCATAGAGTGATGCGGGAGGTGACTGGAGTGGAGTTGGCGGCGGAGGCGCGTAGGTGCCTCCTGAATGTTTGGGAGCCTAATGACTATGATACGGCGCAGACCCGATGGGCCACACTGGGCAATATGGTCGCTAAACGGGACATAGCGCAGAGGTGGGGTTCTAATGTGGCCCCCCTGGTGGTACAATGGAAGGCCAACATGGACTGGTGTATGTTGCGCGAAAAGACTGTGTATACTGCCAGGGGGCGGCCTCAGACGTGGAATAAGGTATGGGGTGCCTGGAATGCCTATAGAGGGGACTTGTGTTTACCACCTGCACCGTTGCCACGAGATGAACGCTTGTCACCATAGACGTTGACGACAGCTGTGTTACTCTTGTATTGATTCTCCTGTTCTTCCTTCCCCCCCCCCCCTCGCTTTTGCTACATTCTGTCTCAGTTCTTTCTATAATTTCTCCAGCTCCTTCCGCCTCCTACCGACTAGTGGTCTTCTTCATTTCCATTGCCTTTTTCGCGCCTTCGGGCGCTTTGTTTCAGTTTTTGTTTTTAAAAAATAAAAAACAACCTGCATTGTCCTGCAATGAATCGCTTGGCACTATGACCGTTCTATACTATGCTGCCTTGCCTCCGGGATGTTAGGCTGAATAGCTGTGTGCTTTTTACAATAAAGGTTTTAAAAATTTAAAAAAAAAAAAAAAAATCTCACTGAAAACCACTGTAGATCCGGCAAGGCCTGAGCAGCGACTATGCTTCAATTATCAGGAAAAACTACAGAGCAACAGTTGCCGGAAACATGCACACAGCCTCGCCAGATACACTGCAGGGACAGCCTCCCCGAAACACTGCACACAGCCTCCCCGATACACTGCAGAGACAGCCTCCCAGAAACAATGCACACAGCCTTCCCGATACACTGCAGAGACAGCCTCCCAGAAACACTGCACACAGCCTCCCTGATACCCTGCAGAGACAGCCTCCCAGAAACACTGCACACAGCCTCCCCGATGCCAAATTAAGGTGAGCCAGAAAACGAAAAAAGATCATTAGACCATGACAGGTAAGAACAGCAGTACCTATTCACAAACTTATGTGTGGTTTAGTATTTGCAATGTGCAGACACAGCAAGCTAGGTGTGTAGCGCAGTACAAGGGGGACACGTGGGAGTCGGGGGCATTGGGAGGACAGCTGGTGGAAGGGTTGGGAGTTCAGCCTGACCGCAGCGTGAACAAAGTGATGGGCTGGTGGTCCACGAATTTAAGTGTGATAATCCCCACATAAATGGTGGCACCGATTGGGTTGGGCACAGTGAAGTTTGGCTCATCAGGTGGGCAGAACAATGTAGGTTAGTCACTGCTGCCTGCCTCTGGATCACACATGAGTTAACCCACCATGTTGGAATACTTCTTGTATGAAATAAACTTGCAGCAAACTGTTTTCCAACAAACCTGTTTTGTGTGATTATTTATTGCAGTGCATGCGATGTACATCATGTGGGGGGAGGTTGCCTATATCGGCACTATGGAAAAGCTGCTGCATTCTTGTAGATACTGAATTATTGCGGTGCAAGTGAGGGAAACGGGTCTAGGAAGAGGGTGAATCATCAACCCTTGCATGGTGTTCGCATCTGAGAATTACTGCTGCACCCTCCCACCCCACGCCTTGCTTTAGGAACTACAAGGGTGGAGTTCTTGATGGGCCTCTTCTATCTGTAACTCTGCAGACAAAGGCTCAGCTCATAATTAATATGAAAAGGTGGGCAAGGGAGTAAGTGAAGGGATGGGTGGATGGCTGGATGGATTAGTAAATGGGTGAATGAAAAGGTGAAAGGATGAATAATAAGAGAAAGGATGGATAGATGAGTGGAAGGTTGGATGGTATGTATGGGTAGATGGATGGGTAAAAGGGTGGATAGAAGAGTGAAAGGATGGATGGACGGATGAGTGAAAGGATGGATGAGTGAAAGGGAGGGTGAATGGACAAAAGGATGGATAGAGGAGTGAACGGGTGGATGGATGAGAGAAAGGATGGATGAGTGATAGGGTCAATGGATGGATTCATGAGTGCATGAGTAGATGGATGGAAGGAAGGATGGCCAAGTGAAAGGGTCAATGGAGAGAGAAAGGGAGGATGGATGATTGAAAGGGTGAATGAGTAGAAGGATGAGTGACTGGGTGGATGGATGAGTAAGTAAGTGAAAGGATGGGTGAAAGGGTAAATGGCTGGATGGATGAGTGAATGGATGGGTGGAAGAGTGGAGGGGTAGGGTGAAAGGGTGGATGGATGAGTGAAAGGGTGGATGGATGAGTGAAAGGGTGGAAGGATGTGTGAAATGATGGATGGAAGGATACATGATGGATAGGTTTACAAATGGTTGAATATGGATGGGCTTACTTCTATACTATTGCACAACTGCCTCTGATGTGTCTGTAAAAATTACCTTTTGTCCCGAAGTTTTGTCCTGAATTCTGACCCTTTGTCCAGAATTTTTTTACATTCACTGTCCTGAATTTGCACCCATGCCAGTTGGTCACCCTAAGCAAAAGATGGGTCATCCTGCTCTGAAGTGATGGCTACAGACTGTCCAGAGTGACGTCTGTGAGGGTGTAGGATGGGTCTCTACAGACTCTAAGAACTTGTGACATAGGAAAAAGTGCCCTTCAAGGTGATCCTGGTACTTTTAGTCGAGGCTCTTCCACCATCACAACTGATTTGTAATTGCCTGTATCTGAGAGGACTGGAAAGTGCGTCTTAAAATGATGCTCCCATTGCCCAAAACAACCCCGTGGCAGTTCCAGGTGAGCATCTCACCTTGCTCTTATGGTCTGACCTCATACTGTGTTTCACCTAGCATCTCAGGAAAAGCACAGTGTATTTTCTGTGTTGTGAAAGAGGGAGAGCGACAACAAAATTCACCCTGAAGGAAAACGTTTCTTATTCGTTCCTCCCTGAATCATTGGGCACCGGATTATAGTGGTTGGAGAGTTGCAGCGGGTATGGAGATAGTTGTGGGCCGGCAATAAACTAGGCTTTAAGCAAGTGGTTTCCTATACTTTCATGGCCAAAAGCTTCATCTTTGCCGGAAGAAACCGCCAATCAGTAATGCACTGGCAGAGAGGAGCGATGTAAAACAGGCCCAGTAGACAGTTCCTAATCATCCTTCTCTTTAAACAACTGCGATTGCGAAACTCAAAATAGTTTAGAAACTGGAAAAAAACAATGAGACAACCATATTGCAAAAAATAAATAAATACAAAAGTATTATTACACAAGATTATTTCCCCGCTGCGCCTTGCATCAGGGGTACTCCGATACATTTCCCACAAATCTATTTAAGTAGCACACATCCCATTCTTGAGAACAAACTCAGCCCTTAGCACCTGGATCCACACTAATCAGAATGGCACCTTCCAGACTCACCTTTGCCGTTTACGTGGCAAACTGTTGTTCTTGATTAATAAGGGCTTGATGTGCTCCGCCAGGACGTCATCGTGCTTGATGCACCAGTGACGGAGGATACTGGTGGTGAACTGGTCATCTGGGTGGCACGGTCGGCTCAGAACCATTTTCACCATTTCCTCGCTTGGCCTAAGAACAGAATGTATGTATCAAGATAGGAGCAGAGAGTACACACAACTAGACACACTCATTTGCTATCCCAAGACTTAACCCATATTTATTTCAGGTAATAAAGCTAAATACAAGGGCAGATCAAATCACACAAATGCTCAACGGTTTTCAAATAATTCTACTCTAGCACTAGAGGTTAGAATATTTGCAGTTCTGTGGAATACACCTTTTGCAATCCTTGAACAGGCATTTCATAACATTCTACAACTCACTATTAATCGGAAGTAAACAAGTAGAGGAAGGACCCAAGATCTGATCGCTTGTACACTATGATCCGTCTAGGCTCCCGGCTCCAGCGCTGCTCGGGAGCTTAATTTTGCGGTTACCCAGAGTCCCGGGGGCTGTTTCCAGCACGTCTCGGCAGCGGAAGGTGTAGCCTAACCCCGTGTGAAGCGGTCGCTCCAGCCTTCCTCCCGACCTGCAAGCGCTATAGTGGTATCGTAGCGCTGCCTGTCCACACTGCCATTCATCTTTTGAGCCTGCATTGCGTTATTTGTGATTTCACTCGTCCTGTGTGCATAACGCTGCTCATCCTCTCCTCGCATTGCTCCCAGTGCTTAGATTAATTTTACTGACCTTTGTGCGCAGCGCTGCCTCTCCCCTCTGCCTTAAACTTAATTTGAAACTGACTTCACTCGTCCTGTGTGCATAACGCTGCTCATCCTCTCCTCGCATTGCTCCCAGTGCTTAGATTAATTTTACTGACCTTTGTGCGCAGCGCTGCCTCTCCCCTCTGCCTTAAACTTAATTTGAAACTGACTTGGAAGCCGATCTGTGGCATAGCGCTCCGCATTTCTTTTTTCTGTGATTTCATCAATATTGTGTGCTGCCTGATTGTTTGCGCCCATAGCGTCCTGCTGTCCTTGTTATTGTTGACTCCACCATTTTGTTGTGCCTGCAGCCCGTCCCTCCCCCTACGCTACCGCCTCCCAGCTCCCAGCTCCCCCTCCCGCCCACGAATCACCAGGAACAGCCCGTCTGGGAAGCCTCTGTGACCAGCCTAACCCCGTGTGAAGCGGTCGCTCCAGCCTTCCTCCCGACCTGCAAGCGCTATAGTGGTATCGTAGCGCTGCCTGTCCACACTGCCATTCATCTTTTGAGCCTGCATTGCGGTATTTGTGATTTCACTCGTCCTGTGTGCATAACGCTGCTCATCCTCTCCTCGCATTGCTCCCAGTGCTTAGATTAATTTTACTGACCTTTGTGCGCAGCGCTGCCTCTCCCCTCTGCCTTAAACTTAATTTGAAACTGACTTGGAAGCCGATCTGTGGCATAGCGCTCCGCATTTCTTTTTTCTGTGATTTCATCAATATTGTGTGCTGCCTGATTGTTTGCGCCCATAGCGTCCTGCTGTCCTTGTTATTGTTGACTCCACCATTTTGTTGTGCCTGCAGCCCGTCCCTCCCCCTACGCTACCGCCTCCCAGCTCCCCCTCCCGCGCTCCGCCCCCTCCACTTCTCCACTTATGACAGATGCATCAACGCGCAGCGTCCACGCGCTACGGCAGCGCCGAAGGTGCGCCAAAGGTAAGCCCGTCTACGCCCGTCCGCGCCTGGACCGCGCCCAGCGCCAGAGCCCCTGGCCCTCGCACTGCCCAGCCCCCCCGCGTCACCTACGATGCCGCCACCCTCCTAGCCCTTAATCCCGGTCGCGCCCCTAACTGCGTCCAAGCCGCTCCTGGACGCACCCATGGACCGTTCTCCTGCTTCTCCTGCAAATTCTGCGGCACCGACAACATCTCCACTACGACCACACCACAGATTCCCGACCCCAACCACCTACAATGCATCCTCCTCAACACCCGCTCGGTCCACAGGCACGCCATTGACCTCTGGAACCTACTAGACACCATCTCTCCTGACGTCGCCTTCCTAACGGAAACATGGATGAACGCTTCCTCCGCGCCTGACATCGCCATCGCTATCCCTGATGACTATAAGATCACACGCAAGGACCGCACCGACCATACAGGAGGTGGAATCGCTATCGTCCATAAGAAAACAATCCGCATCTCAACCAGCTCTGATGCCAACCTCGCCAATTCCGAACACCTTCACTTCCAGATCCACATCGACCCCAAGACCACACTCAGAGGCACCCTCCTCTACAGACCACCAGGACCACGCGCAAAATTCAGTGAAGACATCACGGACTTCATCACCCCACACGCGCTCCCCTCCAAAGACTACATCCTTCTGGGAGACCTCAACTTCCACCTTGAAAAGATCAACGACCGCAACACCGCCACCCTCTTAGACAACCTCGCCAACCTCGGACTTAAACAACTGGTCACTTCCCCCACCCACATCGCAGGTCACACACTCGACCCCATCTTCACCTCCAGCAACCATGTCTCCTTCAGCCACACTTCAGATCTCCTCTGGACTGACCACAGCTGCGTTCACTTCACCTACAACAAGCCGAAACCCATCATCCACCTCCAACCAACTCTACAAAGAAACTGGAACAAAATCACCACAGACCAGATCTCCACATCACTCCTTCAAACCTCCCCAGCCCTCTCCTCTAACGCCAACGAAGCCGCCGCCAACCTCACCCTATGGTTATCCAACACCACCGACACCTTAGCACCACTGAAAAAACGGCAAAGCAAACCAGGCAGCAAGAAGGCCTCCTGGTTCAACGATGATCTCAAGAAATCCAAGAAACTCTGCCGCTCCCTTGAAAAGGCCTGGAAAAAAGACCCAACCACCAGCACCAAGGACGCCTTCAAAAGCGCCACCCGCACTCACCACCAACTGATCCGAAAAGCCAAGAAAACAGCATTCAAGGATCGACTTGACAACAACGCCCACAACAGCAAGGAACTTTTCAACATCGTCAAGGAATTTTCCAACCCCTCGGCCAACTCCAACGACATCACCCCCTCTCAAACCCTCTGCGACTCCCTAGCCTCTTTTTTCCACAACAAGATTGCAGACATCCACAACAGCTTTGACAACCAACCCGAAAACCAACCCACCCTACCAGCTGCTGACCATCTTCCCCCCGTCAACACCCTGAACGCCTGGAACCCAATCTCCACTGAGGACACCATCCGCCTGATGAATTCCATCCACTCTGGATCCCCCACGGACCCATGCCCTCACCACATCTTCAACAAAGCAGACTCCGTCATAGCACCTCACCTCCGAGACGTCATCAACTGCTCCTTCAACTCCGCTTCCTTCCCAGAAGATTGGAAACACGCTGAACTCACCGCCCTTCTGAAAAAACCAACAGCAGACCCCACCGAACTCAAAAACTACCGCCCCATCTCGCTTCTTCCATTCCCGGCCAAAGTCACCGAGAAAGCTGTCAACAACCAGCTCGCCGCCTTCCTCGAAGCCAACAAATCACTCGACCCCTCACAATCTGGCTTCCGAGCCAAACACAGCACTGAGACCGCCCTCATCGCAGCAACAGACGACATTCGAACTCTACTGGACAATGGAGACACAGTCGCCCTCATCCTCCTCGACCTCTCTGCAGCCTTCGACACAGTCTGCCACAGCACCCTTTTACAACGCCTCAGAAACATCGGAATCCAAGGAAAGGCACTGGAATGGATCACCTCGTTCCTCATCGGAAGAACCCAGAGAGTCCGCCTCCCACCATTCAAGTCCGAGGCCTCTGAAATCATCTGCGGCGTACCACAAGGATCCTCACTCAGTCCCACCCTCTTCAACGTATACATGAGCCCCCTCGCAGCCATCGCCCGCCAACACAACCTCAACATCATCTCTTACGCGGATGACACTCAACTGATCCTATCTCTCACCAAGGACCCCAGCACCGCTAAAACTAACCTACACGAAGGAATGAAAGAAGTCGCCGAATGGATGAAACAAAGCCGTCTGAAACTGAACTCAGACAAAACAGAAGTCCTCATCTTAGGTAAATCCCCCTCTGCATGGGACGACTCCTGGTGGCCGGAAGCCCTCGGAAATGCACCCATCCCGACAGACCACGCACGGAACCTTGGCGTCATCCTGGATTCTTCACTCTCAATGAACAGACAAGTCAGCGCCGTATCCTCTTCCTGCTTTAACATTCTTCGCATGCTCAGAAAAACATTTCGCTGGATCCCCTCCGAAACAAGGAAAACAGTCACCCATGCTCTAGTCACGAGCCGACTGGACTACGGAAACACCCTCTACGCAGGTACCACCGCCAAAATCCAGAAGAAACTACAGCGAATCCAAAACGCCTCAGCCAGGCTCATATTAGACATCCCACGCAACGAACACATCTCTGGTCACCTTAAAGACCTCCACTGGCTACCCGTCAATAAGAGGATCACTTTCCGACTGCTTACCCACGCACACAAATCACTCTACGACATCGGACCAGATTGCCTCAACTCTCGACTGTCCTTCTACACCCCCTCCCGCCAACTTCGCTCTTCCAACCAAGCCTTCGCCACTGTTCCTCGCATCAACAAGACCACCATGGGAGGCAGATCCTTCTCATACCTGGCTGCCAAAACATGGAACTCACTCCCCGCTTACCTTCGCCTCACCCAGAACCACCTAGCGTTCAGAAAGCAGCTTAAAACGTGGATTTTTGACAAATAATCCACCTCCCCTTCCTAAGCGCCTTGAAACCCTCTGGGTATGTAGTGCGCTATATAAATGTTTTGACTTGACTTGACTTGACTTGCAGAGCGCTTACATGCTTCATGAGACGCAGTATCGTCCCTGGCGCGACCTTGGAGGGATCTCGTGCCTGTGAGGCAAAATGGCGGCTGCCGGGAAGCTATGTTCACCGGATCCTGTGGTGCCAGCGGAGGTTGCCACCTGAAAACCTTGGCCTCCCATTTTACACCAGCACTAGAGGTGAGCCAGGCCCCACCGCGACAAACGGGGCACCCTCGCTGCTCTCCTCAGAGATGCGCTCCAGTCTGCTCTGCCCCGCGGCTCATCTGACCCCAAAATGGCGGCGCCTTAGGGACATCGGTGCCAATGACTCCCCGGACGGACTTACAAGCTCGTGATCGGCTGCTTCCAAAGCATTGCCTGAAGAGCTTGCCCTCCTCCTGTGCCTATCCAACTTCGGCGTTGCTACGGCTCCTCCATATGGCCCAAGATGATGTGGGATGGCTTTGTGGCGTGTTCTCCTCTCCTCCCGGGACAGGGAGACGTCTTTGCTGATGTGCCCCCACTGGCTGCCCGCCGCCCCCTCATGCAGTCTATCTTCCTGGATTTTGCCTTGCCCCATTGCATGATGCCTTGCATCAATGTTGGGTACCCCAGTGAACTTTCGCGGGAGCCACGACCGGCCGATGGTCTTTCGGCGTTGCTCCTGTGGACCCGAGCCCACATGCCTCCTCTCCCTTCCTGACCTTGATTTTTAACTTTGACCCCCCCCCAAGACTTCTCTTGGCACTTTGGGTCATAATCACTTCTTTTGGCCTGGCCGCCATTTTGCTGCTGCTCTCAGATCCCTCGTCCTTTACCCTTTTCACTCTTTTCCTCCTTGACGATCCTCAAATGTTTCTTCCCTTTTCTGCTTTGCTTTTTCTCCATACCCATGTATCCCTCTCTCCCAATCTACTATTTGTATATTTATGTATATAGAGACAGCTCTAATCACTAGTGTATGTAGTAGACGATTGTACTCTCTACCATTCCTATCTGACACTTAGAGTTTATCCATTTGTATCTCCTCCTTGAGTGACTTTACTACTTGTACATTTGCAATTTATTTCTGTTCATATCTCTTCCTTGTGTGTCTTTACAATGTATACTTTCGCAATTTCTTTTTCTTGTTTGTAACTTTTATGTAACACATGTAATCCTAAATCCTTATGTAGCACAACTGGTTCTTATGTAAAGCGCTCTGACACCTTTGGGTAAAGTTTGCGGTATAGAAAATCGCATAAAATAAAATTAACCGTATCCTCCAACACAGACCACATTTCCGATTTTATGTTTATATCAAAAAGCAGTTCTATGTTGCAGTGTACTCCATCTCACAGCATAGCTGCACACACTACTTTCAGCACACCTACCCAGAAGAGCTTGGTAGTAACACGTAAGAAAATACCTATGATCTCACGAATAAGGATACCTCAGCACAGAGAGAGCAGAAAATCTCCAAGTCCTGAGAAACCAGAGGTTGAGGTATCCCGACAGGTGTCAGGTAAATGCAAATATATGTTCAAAGCTCTTTGGAACTATTGCATTGTTAGGAGAGGCTCACAGCAGGTGCCCTCAGCAACACCCCTATCCCCTCCATGCAAGACTGAAGGTAAGGCTAGAGTTTACAAGAATCAAAATAAGAATAATAATCTGAAATGTAAAAGAATAAACAGGACCATTCAAACTTGAAATGGATCCACCTTTCTACAGCTTGCTGTTGTGAATCAGGTACTAAAAGAGGGCAGGCTAGGATCTAGAGAATGACAACATTACAAAGCATGGCAAACTGAGAAACCTCCATCTTATGGCAATCCGAACAGCAGTGCTTGGACAAGGGGCTGAGAAATCATCTCAGAATCTCTCTCCTTAGAAGAGCAGATGACGCACTTTATCTCAATTAGATTGAGCTCTAAATCCTTCCGAGGAATCATTACCTGCTATCCCAAACAGGACTTGAGTTCTGAAAGTATCCATCTTAAAAGTGCTTGATTCTGATCAATCACATTGCCAAGGCGGGCCTCCACACTTAAAATACATTATTGCAGCGGTTCTGAACCTTTTGCCTTATATGGATCTCCCCTGATTCAATGTAAGAAGTTCGGCCTAAGCAATGTCTATGATTTGAAACTCAGAAATATACTAGAAAAACACCAATAGGCATACTTCAAATAAATACACAAATTACGAAATATTCTCTTTAATTCATATTAAAAAAAAATCTTTTAATGTATGGTTGCAACTATAAAAAAATGTTCTTTCATTAACAACATGTAAAGAAATATGTTCGATTGTACCATGTCACTTTTTTGCTGATTAAACCATCCTCTCTTTTTACCAGCCTGTAGTAGTGCTTCAGTGGAGGCGGTCAATCATTCATACTTCTGCTTGCTGTTACCATAAATGAAGCGAAGGATGCCAACTTAATTTTTAGTTTACAATTTCCAATTCTTTCATATTTACAGTGTTTTCTATTGTTCAATTTTGCCTTTTTATATGCATCATTTCTTACTCTGCTAATATTTAATTTTCTAAACAGTCGTAGACCCCTAGGAAGTGCCACGGATCGCCTGGGGTCCACGGACCACACGTTAAGAACAGCTGCATTACTGTCAATTCTTGTACCTTTTGCTTTCTAAATGTAGTACCCAAGTGCCCTTTGTGAGAAGTTGGCCTGGTATATGATGCTCACTAGTTCTAGTGATCACCTTGTACCATGCCAAGCAACCCTTATGATGTTTGGTTGTAAGTCAACCTTATAGACCAGCTATCCTAGTAGCGTGGACTAAGCAGTCTTAGGATAAACTCTGTAAAGGCATGTGAAGCAAGCTGTTTTACCATACACAATCCCCTTGAATACCAAATGAAAGGACACCACACACATATATATTGAAAATATATATATATTTATTTACTACAATAACCCCTATACTCTTATGAGCACAGAAGCAAATGCGTTAAAACAAAACGCAGTTTAAATATACAAAAGTTGCACAATATGGATGAGCCCTAGGGGCCACCTAAACCATATACTAAAATAGTGGTATAAGAACCACCTAGCTGAAAGGAAGTAGGCCTAGGGCCTTGGGAATCGCTGGAGCTGTTCGGGACTAACAGTGAAGAAGTCGGGAAAGGCCCGCGGGACACGGGTGCAGCTCTTAAAGCACACGCATGCACCAATGCAATGTCAATGGTGCGTAAAAGTTATAAAGTTACTGTTTAAGGAACCTTCCGAGTGACCTAGAAGGACAAAACTTAAGACCTAGACACTAGAGGTGTCTATCAGTGTAGGAACACCGGCGTTGCTGAGTTACCTCACCCACAGGAAGCGGGTGCACAGGTGCAAAGTAGTGTTGGGTTTCGTCACGCAGGTCGATGGTGCCTGAAGATGAAGATGCTGCAGGCGGGTCGTCGAGGAGAGTTCCGGTGGATCCAAGGGTGGATCTGAAGTGGTGAAGACCTGAAAGCAGAGGGGACAATGTTCAAAGTCACTAGCCAGTGACTACTCTGGAACCAGGATGGATCCAGGCGATGTCGGGTGCAAACAGGCGGGCGATGAGGTGTAGCTTGTCTCTGCAGCCACGTGGACACGAAGAGGTGGAGGACGTCCAGGAGTCTATCACGAGCTGTCCCACGAAGGCTCTAGCTGATGGCGGCGTCGGCAACTTGATTGGAGCCAACAGGCCTTGGCTAATGCAAGCCACGCAGGAAGTGAAGAAAGCTTATCACTCGGACTAGCAAGGTCAGAGCGGGTGCTCCTTTTTACAGGAGCAAGGGCAAGTCTGGAGCAACCAGACCTGCAGTGTTGATTTTAGGTTTCGTCGCCAAGATGGCCGCTAGCCACGTGGCAAGTGGCCGGGATGGCGCGTCGAGTGGCAAAGTGCAAAAGGGCCCCACGCAGATCGTGGAGATGCTGGGGGGCTGATCTTTGGTGCAAATGCTGCTCGGTGGTGGGGCTTCTCAAACCCCAAAGCACAGCGTCGAGGGTGCCTCGGGTGCTGCGCAGTCAGCTTCTCGGGGGTCTTTCGAGATGTCTGGTCCCACGTCTCTCGGTGCCTCCACGGGGGTCTCTTCTTTGCAGGGACTGTGGATCAGGCTCCGAGATGTCTGGGAGTCTGGTTCTCGTCGGGCTATGGGCTCGGGCTCAGGCAGCGGCAAAGCAGACGTCGAGTTGCTGGATGGTGCCTGTGTTCACAGGGTGGCCACTCCTAGGCCAGAAGGGAGATACTCTTCAGTCTTCTGTGCAGCAGAATGTCGAAGTCCAGTCTTCTTCTTTGTTTCAAGTTGATTTCAGGATGATCTGAGGTGCTATGGCACTGCTCCCACTCTTATTCCCAATCTGAGGGGTGAATCACCTGCTAGGTCCCTCCTCTGGGTGGGACCAGGAAGGGGGCGGTTACACCCCCTTTTCTTTGTCCATCCCCGCGCCAGGACTGGGGCTGGAAAGCCCCAGCACCGGTTTGGACTGGCTTATGCACAGGGACACCTTGTGTGCCCCAGGCATGTCTCAATCTATTCAGCCCTGTCCTACCCAATACACAAAAACCTGTCTGGGGTGGTGCTCGCACCTCCCAAGGCAGGAAACCCTTTGTCCAAGCCTCCCTCGCTGGAAGGACTCCCAGCAGCAGGAGGTCAGACTTGTGTCTGTGGTGGCAGCATCCATTTTGTGATGCTGAGGGTCGAGTTTAACTTTAACCGGGGTTCAGGTTATGTACATGTCGTGTCCCTCTAGAAGGGTGGAATGCTATTCCCGTCGACAGGACTGTCGAGGGGATAGTATTCCAAATCGTATGACACCTTACTCGACATGTTTTGATAAAGCCAAACCAAAGTTAGCATATAACCGCGAGGATTATAATGCACTTAAGATTATATGGTATGGCAATATCCCGGAACAGCTAAGGGAGTTGTTCCCGACAGCTGCAGACGGGCTCAGCTCATGCCAGAGCACCATCTCACATGAAACCAAGCACTCTGCCTCCAGGATTGCTGAGGCCTTCCATAGGAGTGGCTTATAGGTTAACATGTGTCCAGTTAGGGTTAGATATAGGGATACTATACCTAAGTAAGAGGTGATTACACCAACTTACCCCAGCTGAGTGATCAGCCTGTTGTGTCAAATATGGAGGCCAGGCCAGGGGTGGCACAATACATGCTGCAGCCCCTGGTAGGCCTTGGCTACACCTATGCCCTGGGTACCTATGGTACACTGTTACAGGGGCCTATAAGGTGAACCAGATCCAATTGTGTATGTACCTAAGGTATATGGAGTCCATTTTAAGGAGAGGGCAATTAGCCTGGGGCCCTAAATAGCAGGATCCCAGGCCAACTATGTCAAAAACCAGCTAAACACCAGGCAAAAAGTTTGGGGGTAACCATAGTCAGATATCCACCTTCCTACACCCTTTTGCCTCGAACTACGGAAGACGACAGAAAACAGTAAGCATAGGTAAAAAGGCAAAGTTTCTGATCTTGGGGTACAAAGTATAACTTTACTGTGAAATGAACTATCTTTAGAAAGTGTGGCAGGTCAAATGGTGCCAACAATGTGCCAAGTTTCCCTACTCATCCAGCTGAAGAATGCCAGTGAGAAAGCAGTTTTTGAAGACAAGTGCTGTAAATAGCATTAATATAATAGTTACATTAGCAGCTTACGAAATAAATTCAAGTTCCACAATGGGATAATGTAGACAACAAATCTAAAAAAAGAAACATATCTTGCATCACTGGTAGCTGAAAAACTGAAATTAAGAGAACCTAGATCAGCGGAAAACAGACCTGTAGAGGTTACAGCCAAATAATTCTTTACTCTGCCTTTGTGAAGACAATTTTCCTGCCATAACGGTCACAAACTGTAAGATATGGGCAGTGTTAGTTTGCAAAAAGATCAAGGCTTTCTTATTCACAACTTAGACTAAATACCCTACCTGCTGGAATACAAAGATTTTGTAGACGCCACGGGCCAGCTAGACAAACAATAAAAGCTCTACAGCGAAGGCACTGGCCTAGTTGTAACGTTTTGAGGCAGGATGTTGAGGTTGCGAAGGCTTGCGTAAAGCACCAGACCATCTTGTTCTGAAGGCAGGTTTCCCTTCAGGGGAAGAGAACATAAGTGAGTTGCTGTAGATTTGGATCAGAGGGTCACTTCTGCGGGTGGGGCTGTTGGGTCAACACATGCTCTCTCTCGATGAATCTTCCGAATTACTCTTGAATCATAAGAACTGAAGGGACCGCACAGTGAAGACCAAACAACCACTGCAGAGTCTTTGAATCTCTCAAGTGCTCCTTCGGGAGCTCCCTGCAGTGGTTGCATGCAGAAGTCACATACTCTTGTGGACTCAAGCAGCATGGGGTTTGCTTGAAGCCCTGGTATAGTCATTGTTAAAAACACACACCTAATTTCAGATCCATATAATGAATGCTGACCACAAATGAGTGAGTGCAGCTCGGGGAAAATACAAGAACGAGGAGCTAATCCCAGATTTATTCAGAAGCTGGAAGGATCTTTGAGATAAACAGAAAGGGCCGTCACTTTCTTTGAAACATAGTGATCGACCCAGCAAAACTCTGGTCAGGCAGTTGTGAAAAGTACATTAAAGCAATTTTTCAAGACAACCTTAAAAAGCACAGGGTCAAAGGGCTATATGTTTGGGCACATGAAATGTTGTTTGCAAGAGAAACAGGTGGTTTGCCAAGCGGATAAGGCATAAACAATCGACAGCCTGTAAACATGTACATCCCATTTTCTGAGCAGGAAGGTTAAGTAAGTGAAACTGCCCGATTTAACATCTAAACACTAAATGCAACATGCCCTATTAATGTGAGTGCAAAGGAAAAGAAGTGTTCAACATTTACCAATTTGTTGGGGCTACCGGCCATAATCAACTAAGATGGTATTATAAAAAGTGCTATATTACACTTTATTGTAAATGGTTTTGCCACCCGCTGGAGGTTGGC
Source organism: Lissotriton vulgaris (assembly GCF_964263255.1). Taxonomy (NCBI): domain Eukaryota; kingdom Metazoa; phylum Chordata; class Amphibia; order Caudata; family Salamandridae; genus Lissotriton; species Lissotriton vulgaris. Next base: position 129,755,161 of record NC_141700.1, read on the forward strand.
ACTGGGGGAACTGCTCAAGCACCTATCCAATCAAGGCACCTGCTTTAGCATCTAAATGGATAAAATATTCAAGCACAAAAGTGTTCACTGATCTCCACGTAGCCACTTTGCAGAGCTCAATAAGAGTGGCATTATAAAAAGCAGCCGCCATTGCTGCCATGCCTCGGGGGGACTGAATTTTCCGTCAGCTTGAAGCCCCCTTTTCAACTCGAGTTAACAGTTAGGTGCACTCCTAAATCCTCCTTTAAATGGATTACTTGACATCGGAATAGCCTTGACATATGTGAACAAACATTGCCCGATTGTCCTAGCTTTCTTAGCCCTACCTATGTATTATTCGAATGATCATCTGGCATCTTATAACCTGAGAGTGCATTCTCCATTCATTTCCAAATTCTCGCAAAAGGCTGGTAAAGCTACGGTCTGAGACAACGTAGCCATGAAATGAAGTGTGAGTTCTCAGCTCCATCTTGCCTCAAGGAAACCCCAAAATACTGCTCATCTACTAGAGCTGTTTTGATTTCACAAACCATACAGGCAGAAGTCCCTGCTATCAAAAACGCTACCCTCTGAATCGAATATTTAAAAAACACCAGGGCATTGGCACTAAAGGAAAATCCATTGACAAACCTGCCACTAGTTAGCTGGATTGCTGATCTGCAGAAAGTTCTAACTAAAAGGGATCCTAAAATGCACCTCTGGTTAGGACCCTTCCTATACCCAGCACATTGAGGTGGGGCTTAGCAATAATGAATAAATATGGCCACCATCCTCTTCCGGGATGAAAGCTTCTTGTGATGATGCGAAATGCACCAAGATCCCAGAATCGTGTCCATTTCTTTTAGTAGCATGTCCTGATGAAGTCTTAACTTTAGATCTAGTTGTCCGTATTATAGAACTTTGAACACCATATCACCTAACGGAGAGAACTCAGTATGTGGTGATAAAATGACGCTGCTGCTCTGTGACAATTGGCCCCGCCTACAGAGGAGGCTGATGGGAGATGCAACTAAGTCACAAAATACCCAGGTACCATATTTTCCTCACCAGTGTGGGAGAAATGAGAATCATTGTTTTTCCAGACCTTCTAAACTTCCTCATAGTTAAAAATTAAACGTCTTATAAAAGCCCATTTCCCACGTCTGTAGTTAACAGCTATAGGAATATTAGTCAAAGATAACTCAAACCAAGTCCAACTGTAGATCATCTGTGCTCTCCTAAGAAACTCTTCATTAAATCCCGTGATTCAGGCTGAAAATGTTTCTACGGCCTTGAATGACCGGTGAATTTACAAATGCTTAAGTTACTGATTCCAATAAATGAACGGCCTAATTTTTTGTGCATATAAAATATACTGGTTTTCTTGTCTGTCTGAACCAGTGTAATCTTTCCCTGCAGAACACATAGAAATGTATGCAAGACATGCCTGATGGATCTCAGCCCAAAGATGTAACTGCAGTCCAGGGTCTGAACTAAAAGATCACACAGAAGGGTTCTTACCTTTTCCAAGACACCGGCTTAATGATTCCCGCCCCATTTAAAGCCGGCTTCAATACGAAGTCTCCCTTGTTTGTGGTGTCCATCGACAACTGGAGAGACTGAAGAGCATGAGTAGAAAGTGAGACTCTGCCGTTCCAATGGTCAGAAATAAGCAGACCTTCTTCAGTTGACCACGCATCAGAAATAGTCTCAAGCAGGATCAAGTGAATGCAGCAAGAAATTATGGCGAGACAACTAATCCGATAAAGGGTAAGGAACTAGTGAAACTGAGATACATGTCTTCTTCAAAAGGGAACAGCATCTTTTGTGCATACCCACATTTGTACTAAGGAAGTCACTCTGGTGAGGAGTCAAAGGTAGATGTCCAGGATAATCGATAATCTCGGATAAGAAGCAACATTTTAGGTGATCCACAGTGTCAACAGCTTCAGCCACTGAAGTGGCTTTCAGCAGCTCGATGTCCACATAGACATGGAGGTGTGGATGCTAACGATTTGCAACCAGTATTGCAAGGCATCCGAAACTACCCTTGGAGCAGACTTCAAACCTAAGAATAGAAACTCGAGCTAACAGTGGGAATTATCCACCAAGAAACAAGTATCGGCCGTGGTTCCTTCCCACTGAGAAATGGAAATATGCACCCTTGAAATCTAATATGACCGGAAAAAACCCTGGACGGGAGCTAAGACTCATAATGTAACTGCAAACTTTTCTGTCATTATAAATTTGTTGAGGCAAAGAATGTCTAAAATGAGCTTTTTGCCTTTTGGTGGCTTCTTGGCCACCAGAAAATATAAATAAGCTCCTTTTCACAGTTCTCCAACAGGAACTTCCTTCACTGCGCCCTTTGCCAGAACGATTGCAGCCTTCACTTGGTGAAGCACCGCATGCGCCATAGAAGGAATCTACCGCAGCATGGGAATTTCCAATGGAAATTGAAAGAATTGAAGTCTGTGAGCAAGGACTTAACTCCAGCTCCCCAGAAAGTTATGAGATTTCTTCCCAACTGGGAAGAAAATCTTGCACTCAACCTCCAACCGGGTGTTGGAAGGGAAACAGACACTGGAAACAGTATTTACTTACAGTGCTCAGTTCCCTTGAAATAGACAGATGTTGCATCTCCGCAACCTCTTCATCTGTGTCGTGGGCAGGACCGAACAGGTGTCTATCTGGTTCTTGAAACCTCCGATATCTCCTTCTAGCAGCAGCCCTAGGACTTCCTAAGTGAAAAGGTTTATATCCGCTGTTTTAACAGAGTTGTCATCTGTGTCCTTGTCCTTTGTATTTTACTACCTGAATGAGGGCCGGAAAGAGTAGAGCTGGAAAAAAGGGGATGGGTAATATGCTGCTGGACCTCTGGACTGAAGCCAGACAAAATAGCACAAGCATACCACTGGATCAGCAAGCACTCCACGAGCAAACACTAATCTGCAAAATCTGCTGGTGGGCTACCCTATGGTTGGAATGTCTCTCAATATGAACGCTTTCCCTTCAGCCTCCCTTCTTTTGAAAAATATCGCAAAACAACCTATCTATTCTGACCTACCTGCTTCAATGTAACCTGCTTAAGGCGTAGGTAGCACTGGCTGCATGGGGTGAAACCCTTCTTTCTCTGTACACCCCTAAACGATCTCCGCCTATATGGAGATGTTGTCGTCACTGGAACTCCTTAGAACTTTTGATATCACAAAGGAGTCAGATGACAAGCTCCCTTGCTGAAACACTAAGTTCAAATCATGAGTCTTATATTTAAAATCACAGGAGTGGAAAACTGTATTATTGGCAAGCTGAGGAAATACAGACTGAGTTGACTGGATCACATAGACCACAGAAACATAGCCTTTAAAGGCTTCTCCGGGTCTCCAAAGTGTCAAATCACATAACTGTGGCATGGAGTGCTGTACTGGAATGTCAAACTCCCTTGGCACTGTATTCATCTGAACCAGAAGGGATAAAGGAATGACGCAAGGCAGCATTTTTAAACTCCTTCCTGTAACCACATACATCTCCAAGTTCATCATCTGGTGGCATAGTGCCTAATTAAACTCCGAGTCTTCCTCAAAAGAGCTGCAATGTTCTTCCGCCTTAGGAACCGTCACATTCAAGGTTTGCTCCAAAACCCTTCTCAGCTGATTAATCTCCCTTTGCACACTTTATGTCCCCAAACCTATTAGTACATGACTGTTTGGTGCCAATACTGTAGAGTTGTGTTTGCGGAAACCGCAGGTACATCCCCAAAGAGGCACACCGATAATGATCATCAAACGTGATTCAAAAGTTCATTTGAAACGTAACATTTATTTTCTTCAATGTTATTTTGTATATTCCGTTTTGGATTATTCTGCTGATATTCAAAGCATATCAGAGGACAACATGGTTAAACATATGAACAGTTGTTTCCAATGCATTTCGGGCTGTTCAGCCCTTGATCACGGAAAGGCTGAGGAGGAAGAATACGGAAAAAATGTCAGGGGTAATGTGATTGTACAGCATAGGAGTTATATACAAGTGCTCGTGGTGTTAAACTCTGGTTAAAGAAACGGGTGCCAGACGATGGAGTGAAGGGTGAGGGGGTTGTGTCAAGATTTGTCTATGGTGATGACAATACGAGGAGGAGCCAACTTATGAAAACGGGTGATCACATTAGAATGTGAGGTTACCATTAACGAAGTGCTCGATATTGGTGCAGACGGGTGTGGGGGTGCTTCGGGAATTACCGATTGCGTGCTATCAAAGCAGAAAAAACGGGTGGGTGAAACCGCGGGTTCGGCGAATACACCGATGTGTAACACTTACTTCATAGTGAGTAACGTGGTAGCGCAGGAACGTGCTCTCAGGCAGGTTACCGCCGGTTGTCTAGCGTGTTAGGGAAAACACGGAAGTATAAATAAACAAACAGTGTGAACGGACTAAAACATGCAGGGAAGGTTACAATGGATAGTGGAGCGGCCATATTGGAAAGGTGAAGTGGTAGATGGGCCAGTAAATGATACAGGAGCAAGGTGAGACAAATGTATAAACAGTACAGAATCATAAAAAGCAACTAAATTCAGTGCGGTCATTAAGCCCATTCGGCTTTAGAGTCTGTAACAAATAGATCCATTCAAGTTCTCTCCTGAGTAGAAACTTGGTGTTGTCAGTCCCTTCTCTCTTAGAGACGGTTTCTAGAATAATGAATTTCATTTGGGCGATGGTATGGCGAGCATCAACGAAATGCATGGCGATGTTGGATTTTTCTGATTTCAGTCTGATGTTTGACTTATGCTCGTTGAGGCGTATTTTCATTTTCCGTTCTGTCTTGCCGATGTACAGTTTGCCACATGGGCATTTTAACGCGTAGATCACATTGGCAGTATCACAGGTTGCATCAACACGAAGTTTAACTTTGTGTCCTTTCATTGGGTGCTGTATAGTATTTCCTTTTATTACATTGTTGCAATGATTGCAGTTTAGGCACGGTTGAGTGCCACGGTGGTGTTTGGGTATGTCTGTGGGTTTTGCAAGGATTTCCTTTATGTTGTTACTCCTAGTATGTGCGAATATTGGAGGTTTCGTGAAACTGCCCTGGAAATCGGGTTCACTCTGTAGAATGGGCCAGTGTTTCCATATTATTTTCTTGTATGTGGAACTTGCAGTGGAAAATTTAGAAACAAGAACCATGCGTTGATCTGGATTTTTCTGAGTTTTTGTCATGCTGTCTGATCTCGATATGTTGGTAACACGAGCACGTGCTTGTTGTAGGACGTTGTTGGGATAACCTCGTTCAAGGAACCTGTTTTCCATTTCTGTGATGCGTTCTTCAACCAAAACTTCGTCAGACACTATGCGCTTGACACGTAGCATCTGAGAGAATGGGAGATGTTTTTTAAGGGAGCCTTGATGAAAACTAGCATAATGTAAAAAGTTGTTACGATCAGTACTTTTTCTGTAGAGATCGGTGACCAATCCTTGTGGAGTGTTTTTTATATGAACATCCAGGAAGGCGATATCAATATCGCTGATGAGCCATGTTAGTTTGATGCGTGGATCTTTGTTGTTGATTTCAGTCATGAGGTCATGTAAAGATTCCTTGGTGTCTGACCATAAGAAGAATAAGTCGTCAATGTACCGCACGTACAATCTGGAGTGGTTTTGGAAATTTGAATTGGTGTATATATGGTGTCTTTCAAAATTCTCCATATATGTATTCGCGTATGACGGGGCAGCACAATTACCCATTGCCATCCCAGAGAGTTGTAGAAACCATTGATCATCAATCGTGAAGTAAGAGTGGTACAAAGTGAAAATCATCAATTCAATTAGAAATGTTTGCATTTTCGGGTCAATTTCACTGTTAAGTAAGACTTGTTCGATTGCTTCGATGCCTCCTAAGTGTGGTATAGAGGTATATAGGGCGCTCACATCAGCAGTACATAAAACATACGATTTATTGTTAGGATTTTGTACTTTGGAAAGTTTCATGAGAAAATCGGTGGTGTCTTTAATGTAGCTGTCTGATTGAATCACTAAAGGTTGCAAATACTTATCAATAAATTTTCCAGTCATTTCATGTATGGACTGCTTGGTAGACACTATGGGCCTGAATGGCGGATCCATGAGATTTTTATGGATTTTAGGACTCATGTGTATCGTTGGACTTTTTGGACAATCAATAAGCAGATCTTTCTTGGTGCGTTCTTCGATCACTCCGTTCTGGAGTGCTTTGTGAACAATATCTTTCAGAAGGTCTTGATATTCATTGGTGGGGTTGCAGTTCAATGCCATATAGGTTGAGGTGTCTTCTATATGTTCTTTAAGTTTTCGCCTGTACATCTCGCTGTCAAGTATTACCAACGCGCCACCTTTATCAGCTTTAGTGATTTTGATGTTGGGATTGTTGGCCAGCGATTTGAGAGTGTCTCGATCCTTGATGGTTAGATTCTGAATTTTCCTTGGTGTTTTAAAGTTGATGTTAGTTAAGTCTTTACGAACTAGTGTCTCAAATAAGTCTATGCATTTATGGCTGGTTGGTGCTAAATATGTACTTGGTGGTCGTAATCCTTTGAGTTCATCATCCTTGATTGTGGTTGACGGAGGTAAAACATTGTCGAAGAAATGTCTGAGTTTACGGGTAAATTTGAAAGTACTAACTTCAAGTTCCAACAGATTGGTGGATGTGGTTGGGATAAATGAAGTGCCTTTTTCAAGAAGTTTCATTTGATAATCACTGATCTCTGTCTTCGAGATGTTGATTACGAGACTTGTTTCTTTTTGGCAATCGTACTTCTCGTGGTTGGTGGACTTGTGTCTCTGTCTTTTGATTTTGCTCCTCCTGGGTCTTCGGGTAGAGTTTGGCTGACCTCTAAAAAAGAACGCAAAGTTTCAGGCATATTTTGTGCTTGATTGGTATTTGATGTGTTGGTCTGTTCTTTGTTTGGTGGTTGCCTAAAGGGTTGGGGACGCTTAGATGAGAATTTAGTTGAATCTGAGTCAGATGATGAAGTGTCTGTGTTCATGTTGGGTGGTTTGTTGCGGCGTCTCTGGGCATAGACGTCAGCCCATGAGTAAACTTCATCTAGCTTGTAATCAAGCGTATCACGGCGGAATTTTCTGACTTTACGTTCATGTATTTCTTTCTGATATTTATCCAGGATCGTTTTGGTGTCTTCAAGTATGGATGTGAGTTCCTCGGGTGTTAATAGATTTTTAACTTCATCCTGTATCTCTTTCATTTCTGTCTCCAATTCTTTGAGGATGCCGGCCAGTTCCTCTACAATCAATAATATTAGGTCAAGGCTACATTTGTTTAGTATCCCGTTCCATTTCTCCAGGAAGCTTTTTGAGTTTTTACATAACAAAGGTTTTAATGCGATTCGTAATCCGCGTGGGATCCTGAGTGCCCGGTGATAACGCAGTAGTGTGCTCGCATGGAGCTTCTGATTGATATGTCGTTTAGATAGGTAGATTAATTGCTTCACACATTGCTCCTTGTTTCTGGTGTTGGTGGTAGGGCTTATATCTTCCTCAATCAGCGCATAAATCCTGTCTTTTTCTGTTTCATCATATGCCAATGTGTGTGCTCTGGCTTCTGTGCTTCTGCTGATGTCGTCGAATTGCATTTTGAAAGTGTGCTACCCCACCGTGGGCGGACAGTGAGATATGACAAAAGAGAGTATTGGCAAGCTGAGGAAATACAGACTGAGTTGACTGGATCACATAGACCACAGAAACATAGCCTTTAAAGGCTTCTCCGGGTCTCCAAAGTGTCAAATCACATAACTGTGGCATGGAGTGCTGTACTGGAATGTCAAACTCCCTTGGCACTGTATTCATCTGAACCAGAAGGGATAAAGGAATGACGCAAGGCAGCATTTTTAAACTCCTTCCTGTAACCACATACATCTCCAAGTTCATCATCTGGTGGCATAGTGCCTAATTAAACTCCGAGTCTTCCTCAAAAGAGCTGCAATGTTCTTCCGCCTTAGGAACCGTCACATTCAAGGTTTGCTCCAAAACCCTTCTCAGCTGATTAATCTCCCTTTGCACACTTTATGTCCCCAAACCTATTAGTACATGACTGCTTGGTGCCAATAACACCATATGAATTGCTTGCTCCGTTGTGTACCAGCACTGAGTCAGATGGTATAGACAGGAACCTTGGGTCAAATACTTCCCAAAGAACAGGAGGAGGTACGGGTACCTACATAAAAGGCACACGTGACACTTTGCTGAGAGGTGTGATAGCCAAGAAAGTAGGAGTATAAGATTTGAGTTGAGAAAAGTTTTAACTGATTCTGCCTAAAGGTGAGCGGTCTCATTTGTAAGTAGTGTCCTCAAGTCAAGATGTTAAGGTCATATGGCAAGTAAAAAAGGTATCTAGAGCGTATATTCTAACGCAACTTGCCACGCAACAGTCCATTTGTGACAGCAACCAAACCTCAGAATAATGAAGATAAGCCAAGAAACATTGAACAAACCTCTTTGGGTGAACAAACTGTCAATGGAACGCAAAATGACTCTGTAGAACAAAAAAGGTGTAACATGGTCTTGCTTCGTTATTTCTGAAAAAAGAAACAAAGGCAGCAAAATGGCTGTCTGAGGGATATTGGCTGATCTCTGACCTAAAAAGCACCATTCCCTGCACTAAAAAGAAAAAAAGCATAAAGCGAAAGATATTAATTTTGGAGGGGATTCGGTTCCTAGTTTGATTTTGCGTACGGATTCAAACTGTAATTAGATGTAATCATTTCAAAGAGTGGAAAATAGAAAAAAACATGTTTGTTAACTAAAACAATCGTGTTGACCACGAACAATGGTCTAATGCTGGAGAATTAATCAGTCAGTCTTTATTCGGTTGATCAACCATAAAAGACAACAATCATAAAACAATACATTTATAGTTACAAAGAATACATGCATTAGAATAAAGTAATAAAAGCATAACAAATACAAGATTCTAAAATCTAAATTTAGGTAAAAATTGACCTTCTCTTGGGCCTTAAAAATAGTTTTTTTAAAAACATATTACGACAAAACAATCCCAATTTAAATACAAATGAATCTTCTGGCCCTAATGCTTGTTTTTAAAAAGATATTATTACTGCAAATGTATCTACATTGTTTTAGGTTGGTGCAAAAAAAAAAAAGCATGACTGGATTGCATAAAACCGTGTTTCTTCAATAATGGCCTATTATCTAGTGAAACAAACTAGTATCTTTATACAATTTACAAATAAATCATAGTGTAAAGTGCTTTGCTGAGACATCCCTCCGCTTGGACAGGCCAAATGGCCTCTAGGCCCCTGGTCCATTTTCTGAAAGCAACCATAAAGTGAACAGAGCTTAGTCAGAAATGGGCCATCATGTACCTATCTGGGGGTTTAGTAAAAGCAGACGAATACAATTGCAGACTCTCCGAAGTTGGAAGCAAAGAATAAGCAATATAAATGACTTTACTTGCTTCCAAATGGGGCCACTTCTCTGAATCCAAGAAAGGATTCTTGATGCAATACTAGGGGATGATCAAAAACGTCAGGTGTATCGAACATCGCACAAAAGGTCGGGGGCCGGCAGTCACTGCATGGTTTTGAAAATGTCTGTCGTTTTTGAAAACATAATAAAAGATTATTTTTTTAAAGTTAAAAATCGCACACAGCTTTCCTACATACGTTAACCAAGAGGTACAAAGTGCATGGCTGAGTGAAAGACCCTGCTAAAGCACCAACCCACTAAAGGAATTTTCCGGTTTCATCCATATAGCATATCACAGCAGAGGGAGACAGAGGCTAATGAAGTCTTCTAGGTAATTTATAACCATCGCCCAGCGACAGATAAAATTGAAAAATCTTTATTATTGGAGGCGGCAGGCTACAGTCTCACTGCTGTACTGGTTCCGGAGGCATGCTGAGTGGCATTGTGGCAATAGCAAATATGGCAGCGTTCATTTCAAGGTCTTGAGCATTTCCTCTAACCTCTAAAGTGCCTCTGCGACTACTGAGACAAGGAGTATCAAAACTTGGAGAAAATTTCATAAGGCGACAGTCTCCTAGGGATCTTTTGTGGGGGGGAAGTTTAACTGGTTCTGAATTCATTTTTAGACTCATGTGTCGGGCACAGTGACCCATGGATTTAGCATCACGTCTTCGGTTTCAAGAATGCCTTGCTTGCACCGTCCTAGAGTTAAGACACTACCATATGTAAGCCGCAATCTCTGTATCAAAACACAACCGAACACTGAAAAGGATTTTTTTTAAACTTGGCTTTCTGCTGGAACTTTTGTTACAGCACAGGGTATGATCAGAAGATGAAGAGATTTAAGGCTGCTAAGATTCCTTCAAGGTCAGCCGAAGCTTCTTTCAGGCGGGGTTACTGTGACAACTATCGAATTTATGTGCTGACTTTATGATTTATCCCTGGGAAGCCTATCAGTCTGTCCTTGTGACTGAGAGAGAAAATAGCATGTAGACATGTCTGCATCTAGCTTGTCACTCAACTCTGCCACCCTCCTGGGGCAGCAAGAGGTTTCCTGCTGACAGCATGTCAGGGTGATGGCGGAACCATAGAATCGGTCATGGCTCAGGATGCACGGGCTGAAAGGAATATCAAGACGTAAATCTGAGAAGCGACTGTAACCAGGAGAAGCAATCGGAACTCTGTTCCTTTAACACGTCGCCAGTGATACAGGAAATTGAAAACAGTTTCACACAACGCGAAAAACATGACATGATGGCATCTCACTGCCTGCACTTAATCCTAGGCTTCCTTTCGAATACAGCATGAAGTTGGCAAAAAAGGCCCTGGATATGGAGCACGTATTCCTACAAAAACAATCACAATATCAGAAGATCTGGTTTCATTTCCAGGGTAGCTCAAACTGTACTATTCAATCAAGGGAAGTAAAATAAGAGTAGGCAAAGTAGGATCAGATTATGTGAGGTCCCTACAGGACTAGGGATGCCTGCTCAGGATACTAAAATTATGAACTGGTGATTGTCCCTAACAAAATATGGTGAGGGAAGAGGCTGCAGGCTTAGATCCATATACAACATGCTAGCTTTAAGACGAGGAGGAAGCTACTTAAGGGAACCTTTCAAGAAATAGAGAAACCAGCATGGAAAAGCAGTCACTGCATCATAAATCCAACCTGTGTCCACAGCAATGCATGGACGGTGCATTTGGTGAATGGTGACGAGTAATCTATTTTTTGTGAGGTTTCTGTATGTGATTGCACTAAAAGAAGGCGTAGGCTTTTGGGAGAAGGATGCAGGGTAGCCTAAGGGAGGCTCCTGTAATTTAGCCTAGCAGAACAATCTGGCCTCACGAGGCCTCTGGCTTCATGCAATGCAATATAATGCAAGGGAGAGTGTAGAGGCACGTGGCCTTAGTACAGCAATCAATGCGACTCAATTGCTACTCATGCCGCTGGTGCTCATTATGTGATTAGTGATTCCGAAATTCCAAAGATCCCCTCCTCTCCCCTAAAAAACATTTTGCAAATCGAGGGAAGGTTCCATTGGAGGTCTTTCCATTTCAGCAGTCACATTGTTAAGGGTACCCTTAGCACAAAGCTCCACTTATGAGATTGCGTCCACCTGACAAAGAAAGAGCAAGGTCCAACACCCCATCCTGGGACCTGCCTCTTGATGCACATTTATTTAGTGCCCTTGTTCTGAAGCCCTAGAGAAGAGTTTACACCAACTACTTTAATCAGGGGTGCGTTTCTCGTCACTTCTGACTCTGAAAGCGTGCTGGAAGAAGTAGGGGTTGCAGCAGGCAAAGGAAACTATTTAAGATTCTCAAATGACGTCTGTTGTGCCTCCTCTTTCTTTTTGCCCAAAGCCAACCTTTAAATTTGACCTTTATCAAGACAATTCTTCCCCTCAACCCCTTGTTCCACCTCCATGAAGAAGGCAGAGAGGTAAAGGTGTACCTAGCGTGACCAACTCCTTTCCGTGCTTGATGCTAGTTTGTGGCTTGAGACCCGGTCAAACGTCAGATGGATCCGCCTAGCAACATCAATGGCTTATCAGTTATAACCTGGCAGAATTGAAACTTACAGGTGCTGTCCAACTGAAGCGGAGTGTACAAAGTCAAAATCTGCAGGGCTGGTGCTTGCACCACACTTCGTAGAATGCAACAAACTCAGTGTCGTACCCTGTCTGAGGTCAACCCTAGTCAAAGCGGAAGCTCTGTTGTTTGTCATTCAATAACGTGTGCAGCAGTGCTTTTAGGATCCAACAGTTCTCTTCCATGGGGGGTTACCATCTTTTTCTTATATTATCAAGGAATCAGACGAGGAAGAGGGATGGACTGATAATGCTCTCATCACTTATCACACTCGTTATCACAGCGTTCTACTGTTTTGGGGCATGATGAAGCCTTTTTTCGGTGTGTGAGATCATGAGAGAGACATTATTATTAACATTTGAAGGGACCCAGAGGAAGTCTGTTCTTGACAGACCGGACAAGCCAATGTGGCCCTTTATGTACGCCTATTCCAATGTTTGCGAGAGCTGGCTCAAGTCCCAACTCAGAAATACGATTACCCTTAGGAGTGGGCTACAAAGACCCGTTTCATCAAGCTCGAAGAAATATCACGATTTCCGCATCAATATCTTCACAGCTGTGGGGATATTTTAGTCGAACCTCAAGGTAAAGTTAAGCAATCCAATTAGAGCAGCTTCAATCAAGGGGGTCCTGAGGTCTCAGTCACCATCAAAGAATTTTCATAAGTCCCTTGCTTCAAAGAGATTTCAAAGAGACTTATTTTCATTTCTTGAGAAGAAAGCAAATCTGTTGTTTGTTTAAAAGATGGAAGTCTTATTAGAAGCAACATTTCCTTTCCAATGTTAAGAGCGGTAGTTGTCGCCCTTTTCTTATTCTTAGTCAAGCTGACTCAGCAGGTTCGACTTCTGAACCAGGACCAAGTGAGGAAGCGGACTAGCACCCCCTTCAAAGAAGGCTTCGGCGGAAGCAGTTTATTTTCATCCCATTCCTGGGTGTGATATACATCTCATGACCTTCCTGTTCTGCAATCCCACTTTCACAAACTCTCTGCTTTAAAACGTGATTGTACGCCACACTCGCACCCACAACTCCAGTTTAGGGAAGCCTGGGGCCCTTTGCCGCTTAAATACACAGTTCTATTATTCTCTGGGTTCCCGAAGGAGCCTAGAACAACACTTAAAAATAATAGTTTCGTTCACTTTCTATGAGGAAGTGCAATGGAAGCACCGTGGAGAATCTCAGGTGGCTTGTCAGATATATGTACTAGAGGCTTTAAACAATTAATGGCACACGTTTTAATGTTCATAAAGTGTTCTTGACATCCTGCAAATGGTTTACTGCAGGGGCACTTGTTCTTCTCAAAAAAGTTCTTGCTGATATTCCAGATAAAAGGAGTGTGCCCCCTTTTGTTGCCCGTCAATCACAATGTATGAGGAGTCACAATTTCAAGAGGTGTGGCTCTTTGGAGTGCAACATGCCAATTTCAAAGGGTATACGTCCTGCCTAAATTAGCGGATGCCTGGAGTCCTATGGATCTCTGTCTCCCCTCCCTCCTCATGGCTCTGTCATGGGCACGCCAACTGTGCACTCACTCATGTGTCCAGCACAAACAGTGTGCCTCGGGAGTGACTCTTTGACCTTGCGCCCGGCTCAGTAATATGGCATTGACACATGGGCAAAGGCATTCACCCACTCGCTTGGGGCCGTAGCGCGATACAAATGAGGGAACGCTGTCTTGGGATCCCATTGCGGCGAATGCCCAAAGTAATGCTTTTGATCCAACTGAGTGTCTTTCTGCTACCTGCGCTTTGATTGGCTGCCCTATTTTTTCTGTTTGAGGAAGCACTCCATCATACTGCATCTGTTTGCAGGCTGTCTTTTTCTCCCCGGCTCAGACTCCAGCTTCAAACGCACTTCACTGTAGCAGAGGAAATTTATTTTCATGCTGCGCAAGTTCATATTTTCCTGAATTTTGTTGTTTTTGTTGTATGACAGACATGTCCTTCCGTGCTGCTTTGCACCTTTCCTCTCACATTCCTTCGCTCTGTCCATGTTGCCTTTGTCTCTCTCCCATGACGTCCCTATGGCTTTTGCACCCTCTCTCCGTCTTTGATACTGCTTCCAACCTGCTACATCACAGTTGAGAAAGTTTATTTTCGGAGTGCGCATGTCACTTACATTTTTTCTGAGTTTTGTTTCAAATGTATTACAGGTGATATTCCTACATGTTGCCCTCTCTCCCACAATCTATCCATCCATGTTGCTTTTACCCACTCTCTCATCCCAGCCTCTGTCCATGTGCCTTTGCACATTTCCCTTCCTCCCACAAGCCATTACCACCATCCGCGTGGCTTTTGACTTCTCTCTCCGTTACCATACCATACAATGACAGGTCATAACATGCCATACCATACAATGCACAGCAGCCACACTGATGTACAACATGGCTAAAAAAACTGACAAATCTAATAGATCTCACATAGGCAAAACCTATTAGCTTGGAAGAACTAACGGAATGGGTATCAATGAAAAGCTTAATTCCCATTAACCAGACAGGCTTTCAAACAAGCATTTACAATGCAATGGTCTCGGCATTATTAAAGGTAGAGCTATTGGCTAATGACTTTTTTCTGATTTTTTTAAAAAAACATAAATAAATGGTATTGTCATTTACAATGGCAATAGGTGTCGCATCCCAAGGATTTCCTGGTACTTACGGAAGCATGTGATTTAATCTTGACATGGACTGTGTATATGCATGATTCTACTGCGCTTCGAGATGCCCTGAGGTACTTTGCAACCTAATAGCGGGCCACGCCTGTATTTGTTGTATGGCTGCCCATCCGAGCTAGCGGCCACGCGCATGAGTTTAAATCCCTACAAACGACCTGAAAGCAGTCATAATACCGCAGTGTGAAACAAATAAGCAGCAGACATCGCGCTAATTCATTACATTACCTAACGTTAAAATGTACTATTCTACAATCAATACGGCATGGTGTCTCTGTTTATCAGCAAGCGTGTGCATTTTATGAGGGCGAAATGCAGCATGAAAAAAAGGCTGTATGGGCTCCTTGCAATAAAGGTGAACTGCTCGGCTTTCATAGTAAGAACACACACAACCCATCCATGCCAAATCACCACAGTAACCAGTTAAACTCTACAGTCACAGCTGTTCCCACACTCTCAAACATTCTGTGATTCTGAAAGTCGGCGCTCAGCGTGCACCACTATGATATACGATCTTGAACAGTTATAAGTGTATCACCTTAACATGATTAAACTCGAAGGTTTACACACTCAAAAATTCACACCATAGCCATGTTTACCAGCGTTGGCATTCTCTGTTTTTAAAGAGGACCTGGTCAATACTGCTGGGGATTGAACCCTTGTCTGCTAGGAACATGCCATATCAAAGGCTGACGACAGTGCCTCTGAGCTATGGCTTCTGCTAAGGAGATCAGTTGGCATGTTAACACATTCTTTCAACTGCAATTCCGAAAGTCAGCGCGCACCAATATTCACTTAGGGAAATCACGGGTCCTGCAGCGCTCTAGCCCCGGTTTTTCATGTGCAAATCACTTTTTTCTGATGTGGTGGCTACAATCGAACTAACAGACTGAAATAACAGTTCATTAACAGTGTGTAAACGCTGAAAAACAAAGGTCCAGGAATGGTGTTCTGCTTTTTTGGATACATTTGGAAACGTTACATAAAAAAACCTGATATTTAATAATAAAAATCAGCGAAATAAATGCAAGTTACCTGCTTGCAGGTCAGTCTCTGCTTCTTGCTTGGAGAACAAAGGCCCGCAACCAATCACAAAGCCTGTGGGCAGGAAGCGGAGAGCAGACACACCTGCAATCAGAGTGGTGTGAATGGCGCCCCCAGGTGAAGGGAAGGAACCATTTTGTAAAGCGCCTAGAGAATTATCTGTTTGGCGGTAGATTGGAAGTACTGTCGTAAACTTAGTGCTAGCCAGGAGTACATTTTCATCTCTTGACACATCAAGGGAATCTTCCTTTCTTTTGCTGAAAGGTATACAAGTAATTGGGGGAAAGGAAACATCTCCCGCTCCGCAGACAGAAACCACGTCATTCCTCGTTTTGACGGAACATGGCATCGCGTTCTCTCACTGCATACAGGTACTTAAAAAAATAAAACTCCACGAGTCAGGCTGGCGCACAGATTAGGATGTCGAATAGAACCGTACAACGTACCTCACCTGGGCTCAGACGGCACACGTCCTCATAGAGTCAGCTGTACATCTTCCCACCTCCGCAATGCCCTTCAGACGCTATGCCCACCCCTCAAACAAGGAAGCCCTGCCAGATTGCATGCACTCCCTAGCCTCAGCTGCGTTGCACCCCATCACTTCAGAAGCTGCCCTGGCCTCATGTCAAACGACCCCTGCACCATGACATCAGCCTGGTGCAAAGGATATTTACACGATCCCCCTTCTGTATTATACACATTATATAGGCTGCACACTCAGCTAAACTGGACTGCACTGTATTCTCAGACACATTAATTGCCCCAAACTCATGTGACGTTCTACTGTCGTTTGCACTGCACTATGTACATACAGGTTAACTGTATCCCATCTTGTGCATGTTGTTGTATCCTTCGGCTCTACTTGTCGTCCCCTTCCCTGCAGAAGGGGAAGGGGGTGCAGTTACCTCTTTTTTTTATTTATTGCGATTTTCTATACCGCGAACATTAACCGAAGGTGTCAGGGCGCTTCACAAAAGAACCAGTTGCGATACATACGGACTTCGGATTAAATGCAAATGTACAAGTTGTAAAGTTATCTGGGATAGCTGCACCACTTGGCTTGCAACACCAGCCCCCTCGCTCACCTGGACGGGCGGTCGTCACGGGCCCCACTCTTGTAGTATTCCTGCTCGGCTGTCGTCTCGTCGTCCTCCACTGTCACATCAGCACCTGAGCCGGGGAGGGAGCGGAGGCTCCGGCTCTCGCTGGCACCTTCCCCTGGGAACGCATTGACAAGAGCCGCCGCCCAGCGCAGCAGCCAAAAGGTGAGCAGAGTCACCCTCAGCGCGGACCGGCAGCCCATGGGCACAAAGCATGGGAGCACCTACGAGCCCCCGAATCCAGCTGTCACCCACAGAGGCGCGCGCCCGCCGCCATCAGCGGCACCCGCACAGATGCCACACCATAGGCATGGACGACGGACCAGCCTGAGTCGAGCCTGGTGACGTGACGTCACTTCATACACCGGCGGGGAGGGGGCTCCCTTCAAATGCGAGAACTGTTTAGACATGGGGTTCAACGGAAGCATAGCAAACGCCGCTATAGGAATGCTACACAATAGTGGTATGGTAATGTTACAGCTGATATTAAGATTGTAGGAGAGCGCAAATGAAAAAAAAAAAATCATAATTCAAACGGAGGTATAACATAATTTGTTTTCCGCACTAGAAAAGTAAAAATAAAATAATTTTGAATCATGTTCTTTTCATGACCGACCTCCGGAGGGCTCGAAGCGAGCTTCAAAATGGGAAAATACACGGAGAGCGGGAGGGGGTGGGAAACAGACCGGGGGAGACGCAGAGACGCCCACCGAAACAGACAGGGGAAAGAAGGCACACACGGACATCGGGGCACGCAGGAAAACAGAAGCACACGACCCAAACCGACCTCCGGAGGGCTCGAAGCGAGCTTCAAAATGGGAAAATACACGGAGAGCGGGAGGGGGTGGGAAACAGACCGGGGGAGATGAAAACAGAAGCACACGACCCAAACCGACCTCCGGAGGGCTCGAAGCGAGCTTCAAAATGGGAAAATACACGGAGAGCGGGAGGGGGTGGGAAACAGACCGGGGGAGACGAAAACAGAAGCACACGACCCAAACCGACCTCCGGAGGGCTCGAAGCGAGCTTCAAAATGGGAAAATACACGGAGAGCGGGAGGGGGTGGGAAACAGACCGGGGGAGACGAAAACAGAAGCACACGACCCAAACAGACCTCCGGAGGGCTCGAAGCGAGCTTCAAAATGGCTGAAAAAAGCCCCGAGTTTTTTTCGGATTTGGGGGCGTGGTTTTGTGGTTCTGAGTGACGGACAACGTCACTGTCTAAAGAACGCAAAAAATCACGCCCCCAAATCCGAAAAGGACGGGGCTACATTGGAGTGACTGATCTCTCCTCCAATGGCTGGCCTCCGTTTAGGAAGCCAGCCAATGAAGGAGAGATGGGGCACGGAGGCGGGACCTTCGGCGCTACTCATACTCATTAAATCTCCGGCCTAAGACTGCGCAAGCGCAGCCTTTTAGGCCTTCGACCTAAAAAGCACAGGGAAACGACATGCATTCTTGCTCTCTCTCTCTTTTAATAGACGCCACTATAAAACTAACAAAAACACTATTTGTCTGTTTTATTAATTATTCGTCCGCATTTGACAGTATAGCTAGAGGAAAACTCTGGGCTAAATTATCAGGCTGGGATGTAGACCCCAAACTCTTGAATCTATTAATTTTACTCCACACAGAGACCTGGATTCAAATAAAGCCGGGGACAGGCAACTGTCTATCAAGGGAAATACCAACTACAAAGGGGCTGAAGCAGGGTTGCGTCCTTGCCCCGACCCTGTTAAACCTCTTCATGTCAGACCTCTCAGCAGAACTTGATAATTGCAACCATCACGCCCCAAACCTAGGAGGCCTTACACTGTCTAATCTTCTGTATGCGGACGACTTAATACTAATCAGCCCAACCCCTGTAGGCCTTCAACATCTTATAAACACGACTAGTAACTTTTCCCGAAAGGAACGGGCTTAGCATTAACCTAGAAAAATCAAAGGTGATGATATTAAATCAAAAATGCAAAAAACAACAACTACAGTGGTCTCTACGCGACCAGAAGATGGAGATCGTCAAAGAATACAAATACTTGGGTATAATCTTCGATATGAAAGGAACGTTTGTGCAACAAAAAACGGCGATCAGAAATAGAGGGATATCCCTGGCCGTCGCATTAAAGAGCATCAAGCACAAAATAACGGGCCCAAACCTAATCCCTTACCTAGAAGTATTACAAGCAAGATTCACAAAATCGCAGACATCCACAACAGCTTCGACAACCAACCCGAAAACCAACCCACCCAACCCCTTGCAGGACCCCCACCTCCCCTGAACACCCTCAATGATTGGAAACCAATCTCCACTGAGGACACCATCCGTCTGATGAACTCTATCCACTCAGGATCCCCCACAGACCCATGCCCGCACCACATCTTTAACAAAGCAGACTCCATCATAGCACCGCACCTCCGAGACGTCATCAACCGCTCCCTCGACTCCGCAACCTTCCCGGAAAGCTGGAAACATGCCGAACTCAGCGCCCTCCTGAAGAAACCCACAGCTGACCCCACCGAACTCAAAAACTACCGCCCCATCTCGCTCCTTCCATTCCCGGCCAAAGTCATCGAGAAAGCGGTCAACAACCAGCTCGCCGCCTTCCTTGAAACAAACAAATCCCTCGACTCCTCACAATCCGGCTTCCGAGCCAAGCACAGCACTGAAACCGCCCTCATCGCAGCAACAGACGACATTCGAACTCTCCTGGACAATGGAGACACAGTCGCCCTCATCCTCCTTGACCTCTCCGCAGCCTTCGACACAGTCTGCCATAGCACCCTTCTACAGCGCCTCAGAAACATCGGAATACAAGGAAAAGCATTGGAATGGATCACCTCGTTCCTCACCGGAAGAACCCAGAGAGTCCGCCTCCCACCATTCATCTCAGAGGCCACTGAAGTCATCTGCGGCGTACCCCAAGGATCCTCACTCAGTCCCACCCTCTTCAACGTATACATGAGCCCCCTCGCGGCCATCCCACGCCAACACAACCTCAACATCATCTCCTACGCGGATGACACTCAACTGATCCTTTCACTCACCAATGACCCTAACACCGCCAAAACTAACCTACACGAAGGAATGAAAGAAGTAGCCGAATGGATGAAACACAGCCGTCTGAAACTGAACTCAGATAACACAGAAGTCCTTATCTTAGGTACCTCCCCCTCTGCCTGGGACGACTCTTGGTGGCCAGAAGCCCTTGGAAAAGCACCCATCCCGACGGACCACGCACGGAACCTGGGCGTCATCCTGGATTCCTCACTTTCAATGAATAGGCAAGTCAACGCCGTCTCTTCATCCTGCTTCAACATTCTTCGCATGCTCAAAAAAACATTTCGTTGGATCCCCATCGAAACTAGGAAAACGGTCACCCACGCTCTGGTCACGAGCCGACTGGACTATGGAAACACCCTCTACGCCGGTACTACCGCTAAACTCCAGAAAAAACTCCAACGAATCCAGAACGCTTCAGCCAGGCTCATATTAGACATCCTGCGCAAAGAACATATCTCTGGTCTCCTGAAAAACCTACACTGGCTCCCCGTCAATAAGAGGATCACTTTCCGGCTCCTAACCCACGCACACAAAGCACTCTACGAAATCGGACCAGAATGCCTCAACACACAACTGTCCTTCTACACCCCCTCACGCCAGCTACGATCATCCAACCAAGCCCTTGCCACTGTACCTCGCATCAACAAAACCACCATGGGAGGTAGATCCTTTTCCTACCTGGCAGCTAAAACCTGGAACTCACTTCCCACTCACCTTCGCCTTACTCAGAACCACCTAGCATTCAGAAAGCAACTTAAAACGTGGATATTTGACCAGTAATTCCCCACCCCTCTTCAAGCGCCTTGAGACCCTCTGGGTATGTAGCGCGCTATATAAATTTTTTGACTTGACTTGACTTGAGGGAGAGACAAGACCACCTTAGATAAAGTGGTGTCCAAAGCAATGCAAATACTATTCAACCTCCCACAGTACACTTCCCCAGCGCAACTAAGACTTGAGTTCGGCCTCCACAAACAACAAATAGCACGCAAGGGTGCCTACTCCAAATGCTGGTATAAAATAAAGGGAGCTGAGATAGGCACCTTGAACTCACACCTATGAAAAGAGCTGGAAAGGAACAAGGACTACCCAGCAATGGTCTATCTCCAGGCAGCAATAAACTCTCTTGCGCTAAAAGAACTCTGGGAAGCGAATGGGACTCACAAATGCTTCCAGCAGCTCGTAAACAAAACAGTGAAGACACTATCCCTGGAAGAAGACAAAACCACACTTACCAGGAGGGCCCATGGGTGGTTCGTAATCCAGAGCTATACCAGGTCTCTACCACAAGCATACCTGGGAACAGGGTTTTCACAGGCTGTAAAGGAATCCTTCTTGCAGTTGAGGATGGGACTTATACCAGCAAAAGAACATCTTTCCCATGGACACATTCGGAATCCACTACAAACTGTAGACTTTGCGGTGACCTAAAAGGATGTTTTGCATTTACTGTGTAGCTGGAAAGGACTAGAGAATGAACAAAGGCTACTAATAAAACAGAACAAGAGAGAGAAAATACTCATCAGCCCACCCGTTGGCTGGACTTCGTCATCTGGGTTTTTATGAAATGGAAACTGGTATCCGCTAGACACCTCATTAGAATGTTTCTTGAGGAGTGCTAGTATCGGATCCTCCAGTTAGACTGACAGCCAGTAGGTGGAGATAGTAGGCTGAAGGGACAAGTTGCAGTGCTCATAAAGTGTGAAACAAAGGAAAAAATAGTGATTTTTTTAAAAATGCCTGTCGTGATGTCTAAAGGTACTTTATTGGATGTGACCATCACAACGGCATGATTAAAAACAGAGTGAAGATAGTATGTAAAAAATTACTATCCATCATAGATATTAGTTGGTCGACATGTTTCAGCCCTAATAGGCTTTCATCAGGACCTATGATGTACACTACTGCAACAGTGAAGATAAACTGTGATAGAAAAAGATTATGTAGACCTACCAGTGTATTTTAACTTTGAGGCAGTCTCATATCGTAATGTCATGAACTCTCCTAAGGAAAAGGAAACACACAGAAGAATATACAAGAAACAGAGCAAATATCAATATTATAAAAAGCATCTGATGTGTTATAATCAGTGTGCCCAGATTTGGTGTTTAACACTCACCCATATATGAAGGGGAGAAGACCTCACCTCGCCTGGCGCTCGCTCAGGACAAAGAGGCCACGCTCTAAGCCAGGATAAAAAACATGAAAGATTAACATGTATACACTTTGCCAAAAAGTACAAAGTCCTTTCTATTGTGACTACAAATGGGTGGTGATCAATAGCAGAACTACAGAGCAAATGTAATGATGATAACAGAGCTCTTCGGCGTGATATGATTTCCAGGCGCTCTTTTATAGTTGGAAAAATCTCACATGCCTTAAACTCTCAAAAATGTGTCAGGATCACATGAAAGACAACCATACTCACTTATTAAGCAAGGAGTCTTAAGGGGCATGTCCAACAAAGATGTGCATGTCGGACACGAGTGTTCTGAAAATAGAAATTTTTTCTGAAAAAGACAGCATGTCTCATATTATAAACTAAGTTTTCAATGAATAAAGGGCATATCCAACAAAGATGTACATGTTGGACACGAGTGTTCTAAGAAATAGAACTTGTCAGAAAAAGACAGCATGTCTCGTATTACAAACAGTTTACAATAAACAAACATTTTATAACCCGATGCGACATAAGTCCCACTCACCTATCCGTCGTTACCTCGGTCTAGCATCTGAGCGAGGGGAAGGTGGTGAGACTTTCTGTAACTCCGAGCTAAAACGACCAAATGCGGACCAGAGTGGGAACCCTACATGTTTCAACAAGTGTACTGTGATTGGTTCGTACCACAAGCCGGAAACCGGAAGCATGAAACACGTACAACGTTGTTCCGTCTTTAGAAGACGGGACGGAAACGGACCAATTTGTAAGACCACTGTTCCGTCTAGAGCATATGCGGACCAGAATGAGAGCCCTATGTGTTTCCACAAGTGTGCAATGATTGGTTCTTGTCGCAAACCGGAAGCAAGAAACATTTACACCGTTGTTCCGTCTGCAGAGAACGGGAAGGAGGCGGACTTGGTTATAAGACCACTGAGTTTCATAAAGTGCACTGTGATTGGATGTTCTTTTTAGACCGGAAACCAGATACCAGTCTGTAGACCATTGGCACATAGAAACATTGTGAAGTTGGAATATACGCTTCGCAAAACTGGCATCCCGAGCCGGAAAAAACGTGTATGGCTATGAACCAACTCTAAATGTAAAATTGTTGGATTAGGCTCACCCGTGTTGAGCTATTAAAAAGATATTGCTGTAGACTGTTAAGCACTTCTGTTCCTGGGATGTGATGGTTCTTTAGGGGCCAGAAGACAACACCCACACTCTCACACCCTTGCAGTTACTGTTTTGATTGATTTCTACAGCGACCGGAAACAGAAGCAACTCAAAACCCAATAAAGAAAGAGACTTATTGAGACTCAATGCGTTTCTTGGAATGTTAACATTCATTGATTTACATCAGGAACTGGGGTATATAGCACGACCACCGCTCTTTTCTCTGTTGGAACAACCAGATGTAAAGAGGATTGTTTAGTTTTGAAAACAGGAAGAATATTTAATGATGAGTATACGAACAGGGTATCAATCTGTGAGCCCCGAGCCAACTGTTCAGATATAAACATTTAGTTATAGATTGGTATCTGTTCGAGATATTATTGCTCCTGGTGAGCTACATGCTCCAAAACACAGATGCCAGCTAGAGGAGAAACGTCCTCATCAGTATGCGCCCGATTATCACCTAGAGCTGCCGCATTTTCTGATCTCCAAAGGAGGAGAGAGATTTCTAGGCTGTAATACATTCTTTACAAGATGTTTTTAAAGCTGAATCCACGGTATGTCATCATTCAACCCCTCGGTATCGCATTTAAGTTTAAAAATCCATTTCTGTTCTTTTCTGAACAAGAATTAAGAAATGTCACTCACATGCGGAGGTATGAATGGCTGCTCTAATACTAGCCATTCCAGATCTTCAACAGAGTGTTTCATTGTGAGAAAATGATTGGTCATCCGGGTTGCTTGTTTATTGTGCCTGATGGTACTTTTATGTTCTTGTATTCTTAACTTGACCTTCCTCGTCGTCATACCTATAGCGAAGGGCACAGGGGCAGGTAATTTGATAAATGACCTTCTCGCTATTGCAGTTAGTGTGTCGTTTCAACATCCAGGGGCGTGGAGTACCAATATCCACTGATAGTGTTTTCTTGGTCTGTGGGCACACAGAACAATTGCCACACGGATGATGTCCCTGCACGGGAGGAAGGTTCCACAGTGTGGTTGTGGTGTCATTGGCGATGTGTATTGGCCTTGTATGAGCAAGTTCATCTCTTAAATTAGAGCTTCTTTTGAAGGAAAAAAGTGGCAGTGGAATATTGTCACCTGCAGTGTTTAAAATACGCCAATTGTGTCTGATGATCTTCTGGACCATAGTTGAAGCGGTGCTGAAAGTGGTGACACAAGCCAATCTATCAAGAGGAGGTTTATCCACAAGAGGTGTGAGTAGAGCCTCCCGATGATTATTGGAGGCCCTCTTGCAAGATTTTTTAATCAAATTGCTCGGAAAGAGTCGTTGCTTGAGTTTGTTAGACAAGTCTCCGGCTTGTACTCAGATTTCTCAGAACAATTTCTTCGAACCCTGAGACATTGACCAAAAGGTAAATTCTCTCGGAGGGAACGAGGATGATGACTATTGAATCTGAGTAGGGAATTGCGAGCCATTGGTTTCCGATACAGGCTGCTCGTGAGGTGTCCTTCTTTGGGAATCACCAGTAGATCCAAAAATGGAAGTTCTGTTTTACTGTATTCCACAGTGAATCTGAGGAATTGATTTTGGTTGTTCAGCCAAGATTGAAAGGAGAGTATGGACTGATTGTCTCCACGCCATACCACAAACACGTCATCTATGTACCTCTTCCACAACACCGTTTGATGGTAATACGGATTGTTGTGGTTGAGGACATGATGGGTTTCGAACTGATGGACATATAAATTCGCCAAACTTGGCGCAAATTTACTGCCCATCGAGGTTCCTGATGTCTGCAAATACATTGAGTCTTCAAATTTGAAGAGCTTCTCAGTCATAGAGATCCTCGCAAGTTCCATGATAAAATGGATAGGTGTTATACTCTCATGGGAAGTGGTTTCTAGGAGTTCTCGCACGGCCTGTAGAGTT
Organism: Lissotriton vulgaris; assembly: GCF_964263255.1. Classification (NCBI taxonomy): domain Eukaryota; kingdom Metazoa; phylum Chordata; class Amphibia; order Caudata; family Salamandridae; genus Lissotriton; species Lissotriton vulgaris. The sequence continues at coordinate 129,780,309 of NC_141700.1, forward strand.
TCTGCTTGCGGTATACATGTGTATAGCGATTCTACATCGAAGCTGACAAGAATGTCAGTCTCTGTGTTGAACTCGACTTCGGGTAAAAGCCTCAACCACAACAATCCATATTACCATCAAACGGTGTTGTGGAAGAGGTACATAGATGACGTGTTTGTGGTATGGCGTGGAGACAATCAGTCCATACTCGCCTTTCAATCTTGGCTGAACAACCAAAATCAATTCCTCAGATTCACTGTGGAATACAGTAAAACAGAACTTTCATTTTTGGATCTACTGGTGATTCCCAAAGAAGGACACCTCACGAGCAGCCTGTATCGAAAACCAATGGCTAGCAATTCCCTACTCAGATTCGATAGTCATCATCCTCGTTACCTCAGAGAGAATTTACCTTTTGGTCAATTTCTCAGGGTTCGAAGAAATTGTTCTGAGAAATCTGATTTTCAAGTACAAGCCGGAGACTTGTCTAACAAACTCAAGCAACGACTCTATCCGAGCAATTTGATTAAAAAATCTTGCAAGAGTGCCTCCAATAATCATCGGGAGGCTTTACTCACACCTCCTGTGGATAAACCTCCTCTTGATAGATTGGCTTGTGTCACCACTTTCAGCACCGCTTCAACTATGGTCCAGAAGATCATCAGACACAATTTGAGCATTTTAAACACTGCAGGTGACAATATTCCACTGCCACTTTTTTCCTTCAAAAGAAGCTCTAATTTAAGAGATGAACTTGTTCATACAAGGCCAATACACATCGCCAATGACACCACAACCACACTGTGGAACCTTCCTCCCGTGCAGGGACATCATCCGTGTGGCAATTGTTCTGTGTGCCCACAGACCAAGAAAACACTATCAGTGGATATTGGTACACCACGCCCTTGGATGTTGAAACGACACACTAACTGCAATAGCAAGAAGGTCATTTATCAAATTACCTGCCCCTGTGCCCTTCGCTATATAGGTAGGACGACGAGGAAGGTCAAGTTAAGAATACAAGAACATAAAAGTACCATCAGGCGCAATAAACAAGCAACCCGGATGACCAATCATTTTCTCACAATGAAACACTCTGTTGAAGATCTGGAATGGCTAGTATTAGAGCAGCCATTCATACCTCTGCATGTGAGTGACATTTCCCAATTCTTGTTCAGAAAAGAACAGAAATGGATTTTTAAACTTAAATGCGATACCGAGGGGTTGAATGATGACATACCGTGGATTCAGCTTTAAAAACATCTTATAAAGAATGTATTACAGCCTAGAAATCTCTCTCCTCCTTTGGAGATCAGAAAATGCGGCAGCTCTAGGTGATAATCGGGCGCATACTGATGAGGACGTTTCTCCTCTAGCTGGCATCTGTGTTTTGGAGCATGTAGCTCACCAGGAGCAACAATATCTCGAACAGATACCAATCTATAACTAAATGTTTATATCTGAACAGTTGGCTCGGGGCTCACAGATTGATACCCTGTTCGTATACTCATCATTAAATATTCTTCCTGTTTTCAAAACCAAACAATCCTCTTTACATCTGGTTGTTCCAACAGAGAAAAGAGCGGTGGTCGTGCTGTATACCCCAGCTCCTGATGTAAATCAATCAATGTTAACATTCGAAGAAACGCATCGAGTCTCAATAAGTCTCTTTCTTTATTGGGTTTTGAGTTGCTTCTGTTTCCGGTCGCTGTAGAAATCGATCAAAGCAGTAACTGCAAGGGTGTGAGAGTGTGGGTGTTGTCTTCTGGCCCCTAAAGAACCATCACAGCCCAGGAACAGAAGTGCTTAACAGTCTACAGTAATATCTTTTTAATAGCTCAACACGGGTAAGCCTAATCCAACAATTTTACATTCAGAGTTGGTTCATAGCCATACACGTTTTTTCCGGCTCGGGATGCCAGTTTTGCGAAGCGTATATTCCAACTTCACGATGTTTCTATGTGCCAATGGTCTACAGACTGGTATCTGGTTTCCGGTCTAAAAAGAACATCCAATCACAGTGCACTTTATGAAACTCAATGGTCTTATAACCAAGTCCGCCTCCGTCCCGTTCTCTGCAGACGGAACAACGGTGTAAATGTTTCTTGCTTCCGGTTTGCGACAAGAACCAATCATTGCACACTTGTGGAAACACATAGGGCTCTCATTCTGGTCCGCATATGTCCTAGACGGAACAGTGGTCTTACAAATTGGTCCGTTTCCGTCCCGTTTTCTAAAGACGGAACAACGTGTTACGTGTTTCATGCTTCCGGTTTCCGGCTTGTGGTACGAACCAATCACAGTACACTTGTTGAAACATGTAGGGTTCCCACTCTGGTCCGCATTTGGTCGTTTTAGCTCGGAGTTACAGAAAGTCTCACCACCTTCCCCTCGGCTCAGATGCTAGACTGATGTAACGACGGATAGGTGAGTAGGACTTCTGTCGCATCGGGTTATAACATTTTTGTTTATTGTAAACTCAGTTTGTAATACGAGACATGCTGTCTTTTTCTGACAAGTTCTATTCCTTAGAACCCTCGTGTCCAACATGTACATCTTTGTTGGATATGCCCTTTATTCATTAAAAACTTAGAAATTTTTCAGAAAAAGACAGCATGTCTCGTATTATAAACTATTTTCAGAACACTCGTGTCCGACATGCACATCTTTGTTGGACATGCCCCTTAAGACTCCTTGCTTAATAAGTGAGCATGGTTGTTTTTCATGTGATCCTGACACATTTTTGAGAGTTTAAGGCATGTGAGATTTTTCCAACTATAAAAGAGCGCCTGGAAATCATATCACGCCGAAGAGCTCTGTTATCATCATTACATTTGCTCTGTAGTTCTGCTATTGGTCACCACCCATTTGTAGTCACAATAGAAATTACTTTGTACTTTTTGACAAAGTGTATACATGTTAATCTTTCATGTTTTTTATCCTGGCTTAGAGCGTGGCCTCTTTGTCCTGAGCGAGCGCGAGGTGAGGTCTTCTCCCCTTCATATATGGGTGAGTGTTATACACCAAATATGGGCACACTGATTATAACACATCAGATGCTTTTTATAATATTGATATTTGCTCTGTTTCTTGTATATTCTTCTGTGTGTTTCCTTTTCCTTAGGAGAGTTCATGACATTACGATATGAGACTGCCTCAAAGTTAAAATAAACTGGTAGGTCTACATAATCTTTTTCTATCACAGTTTATCTTCACTGTTGCAGTAGTGTACATCATAGGTCCTGATGAAAGCCTGTTAGGGCTTAAACATGTCGACCAACTAATATCTATGATGGATAGTAATTTTTTACATACTATCTTCACTCTGTTTTTAACCATGCCGTTGTGATGGTCACATCCAATAAAGTACCTTTAGACATCACGACAGGCATTTTTAAAAAAATCACTATTTTTTCCTTTGTTTCACACTTTATGAGCACTGCAACTTGTCCCTTCAGCCTACTATCTCCACCTACTGGCTGTCAGTCTAACTGGAGGATCCGATACTAGCACTCCTCAAGAAACATTCTAATGAGGTGTCTAGCGGATACCAGTTTCCATTTCATAAAAACCCAGATGATAAAGTTCCGCCAACGGGTGGGCTGATGGGTATTTTCTCTCTCTTGTTCTCTCCTTTGGTATCCTTCCTCTACACACCAAAATTGAGTGTTAACTACAGGATTGTTTAAGACCCTTGGTATCTTTCTTGTGTTATTATATTGTTCAGTTGGGGGACAAGATACAAGTAGGTCTATAAATATCACTTCCCCTTGGACCCCTCTCATATTCTGTTCTCAGTACTACTAAAACAGCTCTGGAACCAAAGAGGCCTGCGAACTCGCCGACAAGCATTATTGGCCTGTTTTGCAGGAGGAGATATTCAATTAGCTTGCAGAATGGTACATTTCATGAAATTAGCAAACATTGTGCTAAACCCTCCTGCCAGTACATGAACTGATTAAAAATGAAAACATCCGAAAATTGTATACCGGATTCTTAACGTTTATCTGTTAAGCCGCCTTCTTGTCAGATTCGTTAGTGAACTTTTAGGATATTGTAAGCAGAAAAAGTACAAACTGATGTCTGCCATATGGAAACTCCTGGCTTTTAACTTTTTTAACTTAGGGTCGTTTAAATATATTTTATACCTATCACTTGTAGCTAATGGTATTAACACAAAAAAAATATATATATATATATATATATTGCAATTTTTAAACTGCTTTCTAACTAATGTTATTGCAATGAAATGAGTTGTTTTTATGTGCTTTGCAAAGGTGCTTTATTCTGTATTTTTAGCTCAATTGCAAAGATTTGTATTAATCATGCAATAAATAATTTCTTTCTTTCTATTGGCTTTGCCAATGCTTGTTTAGTTATGGAAGAAAAGGCTGGTGTTCGATTATTCTTGACGAGCACACGATGTAGCATCCCGGCCTCTCCCCCGGCTGCAGTTCGGAGGGGCTTCATTAATATACTGCGCAGCTCTTGTCCCACTCAAATCTAATCTGTTTGCTCAACCTCTGGGGCCAGGGTTGAAGATGCAACAATCTGACTCCAATATTTCACCCGCGCGTGAATATAAAGGGCGCTTTAATTTCACTCCGGTGAATGGCGGGGGTTTCATGGCTTCAAAAGGTCTTTGGGCCACAAGCCTCCAGCTAATTACTGATGGTTCCGATACAGCGGCTGCGCGGCGGACCGAGACCGCTCGGCTGCTACAGACACGTGCTCTCGCCGACGAGAAAAATATGGGCTCATATGTCTACAGACCTGCGCCACTGGAGAGGGAAGAAATGCAATGCAGTCAGCAGTGGGAAGCGACAAGAGTCAAAAGAAGAAGAAAAACACACTTATCACCATATTTTTAATTAAAATACAGTCTCTCGGAGTTGGATTTCTTCTGTTATCAAGGTCCGCATATTGCACCACCTAGGGCGGTTCCCAGTGTTATAGCCAACTCAAGCTTGCTCTCATTGTCTATTTGATATTCGCGGCAATTCCTCGGTATAAAACATCCCCATAATTCACTGTTACCCAGCTACAATTCTGTATAATGTAATCATCCTACGGGTTTCACACCACAAACACAACTGGCTTTCAACAAAAAGCGTTTTTTATTTTAATCCTAAAATAGACAAGCCTTTGCAATGCAATAGGTCTCGCATTTGAGAGAGTTAGAGCTTTTGGCATTGTAAAGGGCAATGCCTTTTACCCATGTGTTTGGTTTTGAGTGGGGTGGATGTAAGTGGTTTGGAATGGAATTCTGTGGGTTGAATTAAAATTGTTATTTGTGAAATTGTGTGGTGTGTAGTGTATTTGTGTACTGGAATTATGTGGCATGGTGAAAAGATAGGGGTGAGAGCTGCACAGAATAAATAGAAAGATGGAGAGGGCTAGATAGTTTGCGCACAAAGTGGAAAATGAACTCCAGACAGAGGAGCAGAAAGATTGTGTGAAAAAGAGAGAAAGAAGGGGAGAGCAGGCCACAGACGCATAAAGGACAGCCGGTGAACGCAGAAGACACCCCAAGAAAAGGAGGAGAGCGTGGGTAACGGAATGAATGCCTGCGAGACAGCAGTTAAACCAGTGAATTAACTGTAGAGCTGTTTGTGTACACTGAAGGTGTCAGGTTGAGCTTCCAGTGGGGCCATGCAGTCTTTCATCCTGCCAAGCTTGATAAAGAATAATGTTCCTTTTAGATTATTCCACTATTAGCAATAACCTATATGAAGTGTGGTGCTCTGTGAGTGGGCTAGCTGCATAATATGTAAAAAGTTTGAGCAGCCTCTTCAGTCTTAGGGCACCACTCCCAGTATATCAACCTAGACGTTTCGAGGATATATTGTAAAGTTAAAAAGTTCCCTTTGGGGGTTATTCCTTTAAAATAGAAAGATTAGCCTTATTCAAAAGAAGCGGCTCAGCAAACAACATATCCTGGGGCTTTTTGGAAAAATTATTAATCCTTTGACCAACATGCCGCAATAACAGATAAAGCACAGCGACCGTGAGATGGATCCCAGGCAGTGTAAGAAATTTTAAACACAAACACTGTGGTAGTGGTTCAATTGGAACATATTATAGCCTTACAGCCCGCCAGTTATACCGGCCATTAAAGGCCCGCTCCAGCGTTAAAGCCCTGAGCCGGACGCAATGGCCTTTAACAAGGGAGCTGGACTTTATTGGCTGGTATAGCCCAGCTACGAAGGGCTATAAGAACATTCTGCCACTAGAGGGCAGAATGTTCTAACAAATAAAACAAAGGCCTCTATGAGCCTGGAATGTTGCTCTGCAGGCTTTTACCGGCCCGTAGGAGAATTGAGCACTCCATTGTATTCATTGGAGTGCTCCACATTGCAATGTTCTAATAGAGTATTAGGTTTACTTTCTTTGAATGAAGTGTTTCCTGTAAAGAGCATTAACAAAGCAAAGAAACCATGGCCAATAAAGAACAGAAATAGCTTACGCATTTAAAAAAAATTAAAGGTCTGAAGCATTGCTACACCATAACGTAGCTAGTCGGCGCTCAGAGAATAATGCGCGCACAGACACATACTAATATACCGGAGGTGTGCATGGAGAGCATAAAGAATAAAGTAAACAGCAACACATAAGATAGACAATGGAAAAAGTAACAAAAGTGTCTAGTAAGTAGTTCACTAAGGTGCATGTGAAAAGAATTCAGATTTTCGGTAATGGAAAAGAAAACTTTTTAGCTTCAACCTTCCGTACACCACTTTACTATATACTAGAAACTGACCTACTGCAATTAAATAACTTATCCAGGACAGGCATTTCATTTGCATTCTGGGACTTGTAGAGCCTGTCATAAGGAATGCAAACCACTGACAGCAACGTTAAATACTTGGACTGGGTGAAATACGCCTGGGATTAAGACATGTTAAAGAGCTGCCGAAGCATCTTGTGGGCTATAAAGCCGTGACTCCACACACTTAAGGTGCAGTAATGTAGAAACGGTAGGGGCTGTGGGAAAACACAGGAACCTGTGCACCACTGCTCAAAGCTTTTGGCGCTCCCTGCACCAAGATGCAGCGACACCGCCTTAAAGCTCGAAGACAGTGGGGCGTGACTAGCGCCCGACGTCGATGGCGGCTCCTCCTTAGCTCTCTTGGGAGGCACGGAGAATGGAGAGCCCGGCGTGACTCCTGACACCGTTATCTCCCCTGACTTGTGAAGGTTTGAATGTCGGAAGATGCGGTGATCGAGGAGGACGTCCTCGGTTTTCCTGCCGAAGTTGTTTTAAAGACTTTTCATTCCAGGTGAGAGTTGCGCTGTCACTCAGAGTTGCGGCCGCCATTTTGCAGATGCGCCGACGGGGCTCTGCTCCTAGCGGCTCTGCATTAAAGCGTGATATTAAATAATTTATCACTGCTGCTTTACTCTCCCATCTGCGCATTGTTATGCCTCACTCAATTGCCCTAAACAAATGACTTCATTGAACATAGCGCTTTCCTCATGCGCTTTGGATTTCATCTCCTCATAACGCAGTAGCCATTTTATGCTCACTGCTGACGCAGCCTAACATCTATTCTCTACGGCGGTTGCTCTTTACCAAGAAATAAGCGTTTGTGGCTTTATTTGCTCCTCCTCAATGATGCTTCTTTTCGCTTAACACTCACTCTTCAAGATTTGAAAGGGTTATTGCTTCTTCAGTAACTTTCCTGTCACGGAGGACATATTGACGTCACCTCACAGTGCATACCTATTATTACTGGTATCTTCATAGATATTTATGCCCTTATGTTACTCATAAGCTTAGTAGAATGACTTGCTGTACTTTTATGTTATTTTCCTGAAGCGCTTTTCCCTTCTACATTGGCTAACATATTTAAATGACCTCTATTTATGGTTCACTTTATACCAATTCTATTTTACAATATTAAGATGTTCTGTAATTGCTTACCTACAATGTTATCTGTGTTTTGAGGATATTTGTCTTACTGTGACATTTGTGACCTACTACTTTTTCATTGCAGAAGTTATCTTTGAATTTACTACCTTCTGGTTTGGTAGCACCTTTACCTTGGCTCCTAGGTGTCATTTTTTGTTGTCATGATCGATTCATACGTATGCTGCTTTCATCTATATTAGACAGTCTCATTTGATAGCATTCCTATTATATTTTTGCTAGTTGACTGTGATTGCGCTTATTCATTTTTCTCTATATTCCTGTACTCATTCATTCATTTCGTGGGTAGATTGTCTAAGGATCTTCCTAAGCCTTCTCCAGTTCCACGTAAATTTCTCCTTCAAACCAGTTCTCGATATCAGTGTCTCAAGATGGATGACTCTCTCAACACATCTTCCAAAGGCTCCTCCTCGTCTTCATCTCTACCAACGGTTGGAGCTACAAAAGGTTCTACTAAAAGGCTGAAAAAGGATCCGCCTTCTCCTCCCAAACAGAATTCATCAGAGACAATGGACATTATTTTGGAGGAAAATAGGGCTCTGCGCCCCTTCATTGAGGACACTAAATCTACTCTTCAGATGTTATCTGACAAATGGTCAAATGTTAATGAACGTGTCACTCTTCAGGAACAAACCGTCGATGCTCTCACTTCTTCTGTTTCCAAAGTTGATCCGCTTTGTGCACAAGTTACAGCACTTCACAAACAAATCGAAAATTTGGAAAACAGGAACAGAAGAAACAACCTCCGCATTTACGGCCTTGCGGAAAATTCAGAAGGCTCCGACGCCCTTGCTTTTTTCAAATCCTTCTTGCCGAAAATTCTTCAGTTGCCTGAAAGCACTAAACTCAACATACAAAGAGCTTATCGCTTAGGTCCTCCTCCTGCTGCGCTATCTAATTCCACTGTCAAAAGGCCAAGAGGTGTCATCATTTATTTCCTTGAATGTACAGATCTCCTTACAGTTTTATCAGCAGCCAGAGCCATGCCTCGAATCACCTGGTCTGGAAATACTCTTTTCTTCTCAGAGGATTATGCAAAAGCAACTGCCAACCCTAGTAAAGAATTTCTTTCACTTAAACCACAGCTGCGTTCTATGGGAGCACAAAATGGACTATTCCATCCTTGTCTTTTCAGAGTGACTTTCAATAACAAAACTACTACTTACGATGATCCACTAAAGCTAAAAAGGTTCCTCTTCTCCCATAGTGCTGCTACAATGGATACCAGTGCTTCATCAAGCTCTAAATGATTATCTTTTCATGTTGACCTTATAATATTGCATTCTTGTTATGTTTTCTTTTTATTGTTCTTTATGATTGTAATATCTAGCCTTATTCGCTAATTGTTTGCTTGTACTATTTTTATATTTCCAATGTTAAGCTTTGCCCTTTTTTCCCTTTTGCACAGATTTTCTTCCTTCACGTTGTATCCCATCCCTATGTTCTTGGAGTCCGTTGCGGTCGTCTTCCTTCCCTGCCTTCCCTTTGGAGCTTAGGACCCGTCATTGTTCTATGTGGCCTCCATCCTCCCTCCCCCCTTTTGTATGTTCTCATCAATATGTAAGTTGTTCATTCTTCTCATTCTATTTTTGTTTTTTTCAAATTTCTTTTTTTTCTTTCATTTCTTTCCTTCCTCTTTTCATGTTCAGTTCTCAACTTTTTTCTTATTATCTTCTTATTCATCTTACATTTTACTTCCTTCTATTGCTCTATTTATCGCTTTATTGATCCAGTTTTCTCATTTTCCTTCTCTTTCGCCTACTTCTTTCCTATACTTTTTCTTTTCTCTTCTTAATTTTTCCATCCATTATTTAACTGACTTTTACTATGCTATTTCTAATGCTTTTCTTCTCTTTCACTTCTGGTGTTTCTTCTTAATATGCTTATATGCCTTAATTATTTTTCTGCTTCATAATTGTCCCTCAACTGTTTTTTTGATATGCTTTTCTAAAATTATCTTATGCCTTTGAAAATATTATCTTGGAATGTTAGAGGTTTACATTCACCAATCAAGAGACAGAGTATTATCCCACCTGGCCAAGCTCAACGCAGATATAGCTTGTATACAGGAATCACATTTGTCGGCTGATGAATCTGCTAAATGGAAGAGGGGTTGGGTGGGTGAAGTTTATTTTTCCCCAGGTGATGGTAAGTGTAATGGAGTCTTGATTTTGTTTAGAAAATCTCTTCCAATTAAGGTAGTGACGCATTTTGCAGACACTTCAGGTAGATGGGTGCTCGTGAATTTCACTCTAGATAACGTCCCTATTTCTATTTTAAATGTTTATGCTCCTACGAGTGGCGACGCCACTTTTTGGACCTCCCTCGCACCGCTTATCACTCAATACTACGTTGATAATTTCATCCTTGTGGGTGACTGCAATGAAGTTTTTGACCCATTTTTGGATAGACACTCAGTCAGTGCATACATCCATCATAAGTCACACAAATCTTTTACACAACTCATTACACAATACAAACTTACTGACGCATGGAGACTCTGCAATCCCACCTTGCGAGAATACTCCTTCTTTTCACCCCCTCATCAAACTCAATCACGCTTGGATTATTTTTTTTATCTCTCATCAACTTACCCAATCCCTTATTTCTTCTGACATTGGCTCCATCTTAATTTCTGATCATGCCCCAGTCTCCATTGTTTTAGATGTATTACAAAAACCTACGTCTATTAAAAAGTGGCGTTTCAATAATGCTCTCCTTCTCGATGCACAGTTTGTTTCTTCTTTCACATCCTTTTTTCATGAATATTTTTTGTTCAATCACACGGATGAAGTTCCATTTCCTGTAGTTTGGGACGCTTTTAAAGCATCAGCTAGAGATTTCATCATTCACTATGTTTCTCGCAAACGGAGGAAAGCCCAACAAGCCACCAATGACCTCCTTTCTAAAATTAAAAAATTAGAGCACTTATATTACACTTCCAAATCAAAGGATTGTTTAAATGATCTTATCGCCACCAAAATTCAATTTAATAAAGATTCCACGTACAATGCCTCCAATTTCCTCTTAAAATCTAGCGCCAAGTTTTATGGTGGTCAGAATAAGGCTGGGAAATTGCTGGCCAACTATCTAAAGGTTAAGCAGAACAAGGTCAATATTGAATCTATCTATAGTCGTGATGGATCACTAAAACACAAAAGTGAAGATATCCTACAGGAGTTTTTGCATTTTTATAAAACATTGTATTCGTCTGACTCATCTTCTTCCGAACAAGACATTTTCCAATTTTTGTCCAAAATTTCCTCTCCTTTCGACATTCTTCCGGACCTATCCTCTTTAGAATCAGATCTTACGCAGAAAGATCTCCTTCAAGCTCTTAACTCTCTCAAACATGGTAAAGCTCCAGGTCCCGACGGTTTCACTATTGAATTCTTCTCCTGTTTCTCAAAATTACTTATTCCCAAATTACAAACTCTTCTTTCCACTTTCCTTCAAACTGGTTCCGCTTCTGTCTCTTTCTCTGATGCCCTTATTTGCATTATCCCGAAACCAGGTAAAGATCCACAACATTGTAAAAACTATAGCCCTATTTCTTTAGTAAATATCGACTATAAATTTTTTTCAAAGGCTTTAGCATTGCGTTTAGAATCTTTTTTACCCGAGCTTTTAGGGAAAGAGCAATCCGGTTTCGTTAAAGGTAGACTGCTGACGGATAACACTAGATTGTTTTTTGACATTCTCTCTAAGACCTCGCATGGCTCTCATCCCCTTGCAGCTGTAGCCCTAGATGCATAGAAAGCTTTTGATCGATTTGAATGGCCATATCTGTTTAGTACTCTGAAGTGGTTTGGTTTTGGTCCAAAGATTTCCGCCCTGATTTCTTTCCTATATTCCCACCCTAGAGCAGCAATTTCGGCAAACTGTACCTTATCTTCTTACTTTTCACTTAATAGAGGGGTTAGACAGGGATGCCCACTTTCACCTTTTTTATTTAATCTTGCTTTAGAACCTTTCCTTTTGAGAATTCGTCAGAATGCTAATATACATGGTTTTAATTTCCACGACTCTGATATTAAGATGGCAGCATACGCCAATGATGTATTGTTATTTCTCTCCCAACAAGACGCTTCCCTCCCTGCTTTTTTGGATGAAGTGAACTCATTTGCACAAGTATCTGGCTACAAATTAAATAAGGATAAATGTGAGATTTTGCCACTAACCAAATTCACTTTCAAGGACGATTTCTCTGCTTCGGGCTTTACTTGGAGCCCTAATTCTATTAAATATTGGGGTCTCCATTTTACTTCTCTTTCGGGCACAGTTACTAAGTGTATGGATGATTGTTTACAAAAATTGACTACTCTCACTAGCAAATGGCATCCTCTATACCTATCGTGGTGGGGGAGATTAGATACAATCAAGATGATGCTCTCTCCCATTGTCCTATTTACAATATCTAACATACCGTTTTCTATCCCTTTGAAATGTTTCAAGAAAATTAACTCTATTTTATCTTCCTTTTTGTGGGGACATAAAAAGTCTCGTATGTCTTTGTCCAAAATAATGCGTTCTAAACGAGAAGGTGGGGTAAACTTTCCGAATTTTGCCTTATATCATAAATCCTTTTTATTGAATCAAGTGTCGAACTGGATTACAGATTCCGCATCATCCTCTCCTCTCTGGTTGGCCTTAGAAAAGTCTTTTATTTCTCCCTTTTCTTTCAAAGAATATCTTATGTTTTTTCGTAAACCTCAATCTTTGTCTACTCCTATTCTTAAGTATACCTCCAAAATCCTTCCTTCCTTTCCCATTTCATCCTTTTTTGATCAACCTATTTGGCACACTACTTCTATATTAATTAACAATAAGCCGATTTTTTGGAAATCCTGGAGATCACGTGGCCTTATTTGGGTGCATCAACTGTTTCACCAAAATCAGATCATCCCATTTGCATTAGCTGCTGATTCTTTCAATCTACCTCCCGCTTTTCGAATTAAATATTCATTATTGTCACACGCTTTACAACTTGCTTACTATGCTTCCCTTACTGCACCTCCTCCATCAAATCACATATCCTCCGATATGTCTTCATTGATTTCTTTACTTCTTAAACAACCTAAAGCTTCAAAAATCTACGCTTTTCTTCAAACTTAGTCTTCATCTCGCACGAAAACCACAACTGAGGAATCCTGGGAAAAAGACCTAGATGTCTCTTGGCCTCTTGAGCTATGGGACAAATTATGGCTTAAGATTCGTAGATCTTCCAGAGCTGCTAATACGACTCAAACACTATTTTTTTATTTATAATCGTTTATTATTTTCACCACTAGTTCTTAGTAAACTATCCAGATGCTTCTGATAAGTGTTGGTCCTGCTCCTTACCATGTGCAGATCTTTTCCACATGCTTTTCAGTTGTCCTCATGTTCATAATTTTTGGAGGCAAGTTTGGTCTCAAATTAACAAGATTTTTTCCTCTAATCACTCCTTCTCTTTATCTCACATTTTCTTAGGGAGTGTTTCCCCCATCTGGGATCATTGCACATTCAGTGTTAGAATAACTGACTTATTGTTGGCAGTAGCTTTCCAGCAAATAACAAAAAACTGGAAGGATTTTACAAAAATATCTTATCAGGCTTGGTGGTATGCTGTTTGTTATAACCACAGGTTAGATACGACTTTTGTCTACCCCTTGGCTTTAGCTGCCAGGCGAAAAGAGCTATGGAGTCCAGTTACACTATTTTTTGATTTAAGTGCTCAGAGTTCTCTGCCTTTGTCCCCGTTACAACACTTTTCTTGTAATTACAATGCATATTTAGTACATCTTTTATTACCTTATATCATACCAGTTGCCAATTTTGCTTATATTTATTCTCAATTTTTGATGTTTCTCTTTGTGGCTTATACTAATACCTTTAATTATCTTGATGTATACTTTTGCTTGTTATTTTCTTGGTCTTATTTTGTAAGCTTATGACATATTCTTTCAATAACATTTTTCTGAACTTAAAAAAAGCTCGTACACAGTGGTTCAGCCAACTCTTGTAGCCCTGCGAGTCCACCTCAAACTTGTTCAAATCCTTTTCGCTACAGAGGCATGCAAATACAAGAAAGATGTCCAGGCGCAAGACGAGCATGCTCGACAATTCGAACTCAGTCTTGGCGTTCCGGTCGTGAATGAGAGCTACTTGAACAAGCAAACAAAAGCAAGGTGGGGGGAGTGGGAACGGCTCCGCAGGGGGAGATTACGTGAAGTAGGAGCATACGAACTCTGTGTTTGTACCTCAGAAATTAACTGTTTCCAGCGGAGATGGCTGCTGCGTGTAGGGGGACGATGCAATGGAAATGCAAATAAAATTAAAAGGGATGGCGGGGAAACAGGGTCATTAAAAAAACAAGACAAGATCAATCCGGTGAAACACACAGTAAGTCCAATAAAAAACAAGATGCGGATGCCTCTTCTAGGAACGTATACAAACTAACTCCATCCTTGTACCACAGAAATGAACGTACTGCTGATGCAAATAAAACTAAAAGCGGCGTCTGTGAAGCACTGGTCATGTAGTTTGATCCAGGAGCCCATGCTTGCCTCAAGAAACACTTCTGGACACTAGAGTACTGAACAGGAATCGAAACGGCACACCTAAGCACCATAAGACATGGAAATGATGTATATAAGCAAGCGAAGAGCTTGGCAGATGTGGCTCACGAGTCAAAACGTTTTGGGGGACACAAGTGAAAAACCGAACGTTCAAGTGTAAGCAAACCTATAAGCAGAAATTAAGTTCGCCAATTTTTACCAACCCATTTTCAGCACAGAAACCCTGCTGGTCTGGGCCGCCCCTTGTTTCACCTCATAACATTGCATTATGGCACCGATCATGAGGAATTCACATCACAGAACCTCAAATCTCACAGAAATGGAACAGAAAGCAAACCAACATGGCATCGAACTGCACGTTCCCTTATAGGTCAGAAGTGCCAGCCATTTTGAAAGAGTACAAACCATTCTTTTTTATGTGCTAAGTACATATGCAACCCATCATACTCGCTATGTTTGAAGTTATTGAAATATTCTAAAATTACGTTCATAATAATTAAACTAAATAAAAGTAAGTCCTAATCGTTGCTACGGAAAGTGATGCAAATAATAGAAAGATGTCAAGGTCCAAGACGGGAATGTTCGACGATTAAAACTCGTTAAGTAATAGTGATCCAGTCGTGAATGAGAGCTACTTGAACAAGCAAACAAAAGCAGCAACGGGTAGGAGGTGGTGGTGGTGGTGGTGGTTGTCTGGGGACGGCTCCGCACGGGGAGATTAATTGAAGTGGGAGCAAACCAACTCAATGTTTGTACCACAGAACGCGCTGCCAATGCAAACTAAAAATAAAGCGCCTGCCATGAAGCGCTTGTGTTGTGTGCAAACCTTGCATATGTTTTTACCACAGAATGGCTACTACGTGTAGGAAGACGATGCAACGCAAATATAAACAAAGAGAAGAAAAATGGCGTGCTCCGCTGCTCAATTTTTTTTTCCGAATAATGAAAAAACCTAGTTGGGCAAGTCATGCGGCCGACACTGTTTAAGATTAAGAGTGGCGTGCTGCGTTACTTAAAAAAATAGAATTTTAAAAAATAGAGTTTGACGAGTCATGCAGAAGAAAAGAAAGGTGTGAACTTCATTATTAAAGATGATGGGTCGTGTGCAGCATCACTGTGCAGTTAAACTGCAGGGTGGGTTGCGGGAGAGGGTGTCCGGTCTATTAACAGCCACTTGGAGAAAGTCATTAATAAAATAGTGCTCAGAAACTGAAATTACAACATACTGAGTAGCAACACATGTAACGAGGGCAGTCCTCATGGGAGGTTACAACAGGAGAAAAGGCGGCACAAAGGAGGGACTTCTAAACCTATAAAGAAATCAAAACCCACCATTTACAAATGAAGTAACCATAGCCAATTGAAAAGATGGTTGAAAAATGAGCGGAGCTTAAAGTCCATACCTGAAAACAGCATGTCTCGAAGAGACAGAGAGAGTGCTGCCTAGATGAGTCTTAATACAACATGTCGCCCACCAGGTTAATATAACAGCTAGCCTTCATGAATACAAAAAAATACTGTAATATACACTTAATGAATACCCAACAGTCATGAGGAGAGAGTCATTGTCTCATTAAATAAACACAGCAGGAAAATAAACAATTTTTACAATAAATGCGGTACCAAAACCAAGCCTTAATCATTTCAAATGAACATTTTCATATACCAAAGGTTGATTTTGTATTAAGAAGAGAACTTGGCACCATATTAGTGTTGTAAAATTTTCAGCGTTTTGGCTCATTGCTTGGGCTCAGAACATTTCTTTATAAAAACCTGGCTGTCAAATATAAAGTGTATCATTCACAAAAGCACGGGCAATAATGGACAGGCCGAACAACTGGTAATGTGAAACAAAGGCTTGTGTAGTCCTGTCTTCAAAGGCGAAACGCCCACTGTATGCAATCAGGCAATCGAAAAGCAGTACAACGCCACTTCCTTACATGAGACAGATCACGTTCTTGGTAGCATATTTTCCCCTAGCATAGGGAGTTGGGGAATATTACTTTGGAGTAAAGACATTGGTGTAGGTATATTTTTAGTGGAAAATACTCTACCATCTACACAAATGGCACTGTGAAGGCACGCCATGCATTCTTGCCACTAATCACTAATAAAGTAAACCAATAGTGTTAATTAAGTGATGCAGTTGAATGGCTTCTTTTTTTACAAAATGGCAAATTTCCATATTGAAAGCAGTATATTATCCATTTATGGCCAAGGCAGACAACAAAATGTTTTCTCTGACTCTAGAACTTCTGCCACGCCAGCATACATCAGTTAAGAACTCTTTACAGACACAGTAAACCAGTCTATCTGCCTCCCCTATGCCAATGGTAAACATGGATTCCAAAATAACAACAGACGATCTTACACTATGAAATCTGAGCACTGGCAACAAACACACCTCACGAAGGACCCCTTGAAAAAAGAATACCACTTTCAACGCTGGAGCATTTTTCTGGTAACAAAACCAAAGCCTTGAGATTGAACTTATCCGACGGAGCTCCACCTTTTTCCCCCCAAACAATCCTTTCCCCAAGAACTATCCTCCTCCATTCCTTAACGCGTTTGCTGCTTCGAACGTTCCGCGCCGGTGCAGAACGTTCTATTAAGCGGGCGGGGCCGCGTCGGCCAACAGACGTGCGCAGCACTACGAAGGAAGTGCTCACGACAGCTGTTGGCCGACAGAAGCAGCAAAGGGGTTAAACTCTGTTTCCTAATAGCTAGCAAGCACAATGGGCTCAGTCATGGAACAGACGTGGTCTTGTAGGAGAACCATAGCACAGGCATAGAACACGTGTGATGATCTGACACTGGAAGTGGGTATGAGCAAGGGAAATCGGTTCCAAAGCTCCTTTGCTTCATAGACTTTCTCAACTTGAAATATTACAAACTAGACCCCAACACAAGATAGAAACTTATCTAACTTAAGAGTTTCTTGGTCGAGCTCGGTCCAATGTGATTTAATGTACACTTGTTGGTCTTACAGATCTTCCTACATTGTGACTTGGGCACAAGTCCCAAGATGAATAATCCTTTAATACCTATTACACCCTTTACTCATGATGCCATTCTGATGGCAAAAATGCAGAAAGCCTTACAAGCTAACCTTCCCACTCTCTCTAGGAGGAGATGAAGCTGGAGCCGGGCACTCCCTCTGAAGGAAGTTCAGTATAGAAGAAGAAGCCGTTCGGCATGGTCGTCGTTTTGACTGATCAGAAATCAACCAGCTCAAGTGAGCTTTGAAACATGAGGGCTCTGCTACCATACATCAAAATGGCTACACTGTGTTCCAACAAAGCTAGGAATGCAGTGGTCTCTGTAGATTTCCTTTGCCAGATGTTTTGCTGCTATACTAGAGTGTGTTAAGTTTCAACGGGGTGAGCCCTGGAGAACTACTACCCAGACGTGGGTCAAAGTGTCAGTACGTTTAGAGGAATGGTCGAGGTAGTCCCTCTTATATTCGATTTACATTAATGATTCACCAACAAGAGGTTATTTCTGGATTTATTCATTCAACATATTTAATTGCCAAGTATTCAAAAAATGTTACACAGTGCTCCTGAAATTCAGAGCATCCATAATTATCCATAAATCTCAATTGCGTTATTTAAGGTAAAAATTACACAATCAATACTTTTGTAAATCAAAGCATTAATACAAGTCTCCTTTCAATACATTTCGATATTTACAGTGCTCTCAGTGAAAAGAGGAAAAAGGAAAGTATTTATGAGGAAATAGGGGTGATCGGGTAAGTGGGGGACTGGGTAAAGGTGGTGTGACATGAACACGGTCTCATAACATTTACAGTTGGACCTTTACAGCCTAATATCGGTCAAAAGTTCCCTATAAACATAGCACATAGGTCACGACAAATCAAGTTCTTCTGTTCCTATGGTGTGAGGATATGAGGTAGTCTACGTTTCGACCCAGAGAAATGCAGGGTTATTAGTTCCTCATTGTGGGGTCTTCATCAGGACAAAAGTTGGTGTGGAGCACTAAAGAAACGGCTGTGAATGTCCGTATCTGGCGGGCAGCGAAGAAGCTCCTTAAGTCATTAGGGCGTGCAACAGTGGTGCCACCTAGTATCAATCCAAGCGGTCCAGTTCAAGCTTTATGGTGTCCTGATATCTGCCGTATTGGGTTGCTAATTAGTCAACCGGTTTCCAATCTGCTCCCTCGCCTTGAAGTGACTGGCAAATACTATACTAGAGTGAGCAGCTACAAAGGTTTTTCTTTTGGGTCAGATTTCACCACGCATTTTCTAGAGGTTTAAATGAATTAGATCCTGCCCTGAGCCCACTTTTTGGAAGCTCTACTGACTTCATCTGAATGCAGCATTGATTAAGCTCATATCATGTCTAGCCTAAATCTTTATATTTCAGGAACAAGCGGACTGCGCTGTGGTTGATGGCACTATTTAGGTATGCAGAGTGGAAGCTACTGGGATAAACAGAGGCTACTGAGGAGCTCACATTGTGCTGTATGCTATTTGGGAAGGTTCTGGCTAGCAATAAATAAGAATAGGGCCATGTATTGTATCTTGACGAAATGCCTTTTTTTCCCCATTGTTAAAACTATTTCTTGTTTTGTTTTTTTAAAACCTGACTTTACGTCAGATTCTAGTTCTGGGGGAAAAATAATTATCTATACTTCCCGATGCCATTGAATTTATCTGAGTGATTGGCTGCTCGAGTTTCTTCTTCTGCCCTACTAAAGTGAGATTAAGGTGGCCTTTGTTTTAAAACAATGTTCAATGGGGAAGATATGCAAACGGTTCAAGCAGCTGTACACCATTGATACGCTCTACAACAAGCAGTTATACCAGTGCGCTAAAGTACATTGTTTGTGGACAGAATGGACCTGAAAAGCTGTTTCACAAACAAGGTAAGCAACATTTCCAAGCAAGACCTCCTCTTCACGATAATCCATCTTATACAAAGTATTTTTTTTAATTACACAAATGCAATAAAATTGATCTGCCTTTTGTAGGAACTTTAGAATAATTAAATACATCTATTTCCGCTTCATTTTATTTGTCTTATAGCTTTTCTTCGAATGGATACATCTCTTAACTTAGTTTGACACTAGCATTAATGTGCATCTGCCTATATCTATGAATGTATTTTTTTTTCTCCAAAGACTCTCAACAATACCATGCTGATGGCACAGATATCTAATCAAATGCACAATAAATTGCTTCATAAACAGCCAAGAAGAAGAATTAAACGTGGCACAGTGGACCAGCAGAAATCATAAATTAACTTGCAAAGCTGCAAGCTGGAAATTACTTTTTTCCCATTTATTCAGACAAAGCAAACAATTCCAATGTTCATGGGCAGAAAGCATGTCATTTTCATTCACAGGCACAAATCAGGGCCAGAGAGCAGGCAGTACTTACTTCTCTCTCCTCAGTTGCAGCAATAAACAAGACAGTGCCTCAGGGTGCTCTGGTTTAGAAAGATACAAAAAACACCTCTCAGAATTCAGACTGCATTTTTTATGTGTTCATGTGAAAAATACGGATGCAGAATCAAATCTGCACAATTAAACCAGACATAATACCAAGAGAGCCCTGGTTCTGGTTGTGCATCTCTGCTCAGCCCATTGTACCTTTAATAGTGAGACTGGGTCTCTTGAGCTCTAGAATAATGAACCCAACCCGCATCTCCACCACTATGGAATGCTGCACTGCGGACCCAAGCCCCTTTACCTCTAGAATACAGAGCCGCAAGGCGCAGCCCTCGTCTAAGACCCAGATGCGGCAAGCCCAGTTTTTTTGCTTCCTCTTTAGAACATTTTACAGCAAGATCTAGTATTCTCCTCTGTTATCTGGAAGGGTGGTACCCGGTTTTTCTCGCTTAGTCTATGCCTAGTCCCCTCTTGGCTCATGTACTGAGAAACTCTTGGTTCTCTAGATCACTAGAATGCCGGGTTATAATCCTCTCAAAAACACTGAATAGAGATCCTGGCTCCTTCCCACAACACAACTGTATCCGGTCTCCCTCCCTTTAGAAGACACACAGACTACCAATCACCGCAACAGTGAGCGAATGCCACGTCCTATCTTTGCGACTGTACTGAGATCCTCAACTTTTAGTTGTAATTGTACGCAGCATGGTCATATAAACCTGCGTTCTACAATGCTCGACTGGACTGCAGGAGGGAGTCTCTTGCTCAGGAACTGACTACATCGAAAGGGAGTCTTCTCTACAAATGCTTTCAGGCACCCATCTGCTCTTCCCTAGAATATTTCAGTATGATAGTACAATATCCCTTCCAAAACCCTTTGGTGGAAGTCCCATTCCTTCCTCTACAGAATACCCTAACGACACACTGTCTCATTCTCTCAGAACCTATAAATATAATGTGTTTCATTCAGACTAACGCACTGAAAGACAGCGCTGAGAACATGCCGTTTCCCTTGTACGGCCCTTTACCGAGAGTCCAGCCCTCATGTTCTCAGTCCACTTCTTTACCCCATTGATTTAAGATCGTATGAGATCTCCTCCAGACTTCGGAGACCCCGGGTGAATCCTTAAAACGTAAATAGCGAGGGCACAGTTCCACCTCATCTACGGTGTTGTTCTAAAACAATCTTTCCTATGGGCTCTAGAAGATATATCGTCCAACTGTTCTTCCCACTCACAAGCAATTTTAGCATTCCTCCTCTTCTTTAGCACAGGTAGGGCAGCCCACTGTGTTCGTCCCAGTTTTGTAAAGTGAAGCCACACCAGTGTCACTCACCTTTGTACTTTAAGTGCTGCAGGATTGGAATGATGGTCTCCAAAGGGATGTTGTGTGCCAGGAAGAGCTGCCACGTGCAGTACTGCTCAAA
This sequence comes from Lissotriton vulgaris, assembly GCF_964263255.1. NCBI lineage: Eukaryota > Metazoa > Chordata > Amphibia > Caudata > Salamandridae > Lissotriton > Lissotriton vulgaris. The sequence continues at coordinate 129,801,616 of NC_141700.1, forward strand.
TGTCTCCCAATCCAGGCTCTGAACTAGAAAGAGGGCGAAAAGAAACCCAGGGCTAGTCACAACGAACTTGCTCCGACACAATGTCTGAAACTCGCATGGTCAACTTTCTGCCAGGCTAGGGTGCCCAGCTAAGGCAGACTGTGGTCAGGTGCACTCAGTGGCTACTTTAGTTTATAATCGGCAGTGCAAACTATGGCAGCGTGGAAGGCACATTTGTACATAGCGACAGAGGATAAGGTCAGCAGGCAGGACCTTGAACTCTTGGCACATTTTACACAAATACAGCATAAACTACATATTCATTAGAAATAACTTTGCTGGAAATAGCAGTCACTGAGACCCATCAGGAGTGAGTTTTAAATTCAGGTACTGATAAACAGAACTAATTCACTTACACACAAAGACCAGTAGAACCAGAGCTAGAGGGTTGAAAGATTAAATGGGGGATAGGACAGTGTAGGATAATTAAACCTGAATTTAAGATGAGCGTTGGTTCCAGTTTCAGGACTGTGAACACCTCCATTTGAACAGTAAAATAATTGTATTTATTGGACTTCACTGCGCAGGGGATCTTGCAAGTAGCGAGAAAAAGTTTTGGGTGGACGAGGGGTGGTGACATTTCAACAAAGGGAATTAACCAAGGTACGCCCATCTTTTCACCTTATGTACTAACCTTCCCGCATCACTTGGTTTAGAACGCATAATACGCCGGGGGGCCCTATTGGAGATGCAGTGTATTTTCCTTTTAAAATGTGAGCCCAGCACAATCCAGGTAAATGCGCCGAATTATGGTGAATGCGCTGCCCTCAGGACAGCCGTGAACTTGCGGGCCCTGGTAGCAACACATTTATGTGAAAAACAGAGCGGCTGCTTTGAAGCCGCTCCGGATTTTCACAGTGCAGGCGGGTTGCCGCCTGCCCTTTTAAAGGGGTTTTAGATGCCCTTGCAGGCGGATGCAGACAGTGAGGGTAATGCTTGGGGTTGGGGGTGGGGGAGGAGGTTAGTGGGGGGGGAGGGGGCTTCATGGACTCCAGAGGGCTGAAGTGTCTGCAGCCCTTCTGTAATATCAGAGCGCCCTGAGGGAGAGCAAACCGGGCGCAAACACCCGTTGCGCCCCTGGGGCACTTTGTGTAATACAGCCCCAGGTATATGTCAAAAGCAAGCTCTCACTTTTTTTAGGGTGGGGTTCTGTGAAATGGACGCTTGCTCCACTTAGCCCCTACAATGAATGTCTCTTTTGCTGCAAGCGCCGAAGCAGATCAGCCAAACTCCCCGTTTTTAGGAGACACGGACAAGAAAATACTATCAAAATGGCAGTAATTGCTAGATTCCCGGGACTGCACAAAGAGAGACCTGGGGCCGTATTACAATAAGGGTCCTGGGGGGCGCAACAGGTGTTTACACCCGCTTTGCGTGTCCCTGGGGCACTTTGGTATTACAGAAGGGGCAATAGACGTTTTTGTGGACCCTTCTGTAATACTGAAAGCGGTGGCGCTGTATTGCATGGGGGCGTACCCCATGCAAATTAGGGAATCCCTGTGCCTCTGAGACTGCGCTGTATTATAGATGCGGGCACAGAGGCAAAGAAGCTCAGGAGGCGCACCTAGTCGCTCCCTGATAGCAGCCCTCTGGAGGGGGGGAAAGGGGATCCTATAAACCCCCTAGAAATCCTCTTGCAGGTGAGTGCAGTCACTCACTGCACCCGCCTGCAAGGGGATCCCTAATCCCCTTTAAAAGTGCAGGTGGGTTGCTGCCTGCACAGTGAAACACGGAGCGGCTGCTTCAAAGCTGCTCCGTATATCTCCTGAATGCGCTGCACCCAGGGTAGCACGAGTTTGCGGCTGCCCAGGGGGCAGAGCATTCTATGTAATAGGGCGCACTTTCCCTGTTTGCGCCTGGCACACCTGTTTTAAGGTGCGCCAGGGTGCAAACAGGGAAAGTGCACCCTATACTTAATAGGAACCCTGGCTTATGGTGAAGGTACCAGGTCGAAAACCCTAAAATCAGTGGAGAGCTTGATGAGCATTTTAAGATCAGACCGACAGCTCTTCGGAAAGACCACACCCGCCCTGGAACGGAGGACACCGCAGGGGGGAGAGTCCAGCGCCCTCTTTTTGCTGCTCACTAAACGTAGGCCTGGTCAGCACCGCCCAAACGAACAGCCTATTTACGGTCATCTGCAAATTATAACCTCGGGCTTGACAAATGATCCTAAAATACAAATCCACACATTTGCTGCATTAAAAGATAACTAAGTCCGCCGTTATCTATCATTTTGGCAGTCTGAAGGTGCAAGGGCGTATTTCCCAAGAGAAAACCAATACATAAACAAGAAGTCACCTGCTATGTATTTTAATGTTTGTTGGAACGTGTTCAAAGTTTTAAGGAGGGCCCTTCCTCCGCGATAAGGCCTCGTCTGTACCAGGAAACGAAGCAATGCACAGGTATCAAAGTTTGAAACTCTGCATGGCGGGTTTCAATGACAGGGGTTCCACAATGAGCTTGGTTCTGAACGAGCAGACGCTGCTCTGTGGTACAAAAGCGGGCCCAAAATATCTCTGCTCCATTCAAGCCGCAAGCCGGCTCTTCTACAAGACAGTTGCATCGAGAACCAAACCATTTGATCCTCAGCCAAAAGTAAAACTGGGGAGAGGCGCCTTGAAAATGCAAGAACACTGGTGTTACTGTACAGAGTGAGGGAAGGCAAGGAAGGGAAGCGACTAACTCAATCCAATTACTCTCCTGCAGGCCTCCGGGCCCTCTGCGCTCAGGAGCTGATGCAATTTTCATTATCGTTAATAATGACCTTTAGAAATACATCAACAAAGAGGCTCGCTTGGATCTTCCAGGCACCCGTTCAACTCCGAGGAGGGAAAAACATTCACAGGGCCAGAGATTTCATTAAAAGTGACAAAGAGGATACACAGACCAACAGCGAGCAGCAACAAAAGGACGAGCTGGAGAGTCAAGGGGGCATATGGGGTGAGGAAACGGGGGGTAAATAGAGCAGGAACTCAAGGTAGAAAGGTAAAAGAAACCAGGATTTAAGGTAAAAGTCTATGGGCCCAAAGGAGGCCTGGCATTGAGAAGAAGTGTGGGGGCATAGGTTTCGATGCTTGTGGTGTAGCCAGGGAACTTGGGATTTTGCGGCTACAGAATTTTCTGCGTAATGATGGATTTGACACGCAATCAGCATCTGCTGCATAATCTTCAGATTTTAAAAGAAACATCGGTTTCTAGCTCAAACAGATCAAAAGTTACTAAAAAAAAGGCTACAAAACGTGCAGCTGCGCACTGAAGGCCCCTTTGCAAAGTTTGAATGGTCACCTTTCTGGTACCTATTGCTGTATTTGGGTGTCAGACTGGTATTAATGAGGTGAATCCTTTGCCCAGATCGTGTTAACATGTACAAATCATCAAATAACGAGAGGACACTATCGCAACATTTTCAGTATTATGCTGCCTAATACGCTTTTTCTTGCCGCATAATTTAGCAAACCCTGCCACCTAATTTGGTCATCTCCTACCCCATCATTTTAGGGACCCTGGTTTTGGCACACCTCTCAAACTCATACTTATTTGCTGGAAGTCCCCCTCCTTGGAAGCATCTTACCCTCCAAACAAGTGAAATCCCTCTAGCAGACTTCAAGGGATCACCCACCCTAAAAGCATACCTCCCTGCCCCTCTTCAAACAACAAAAATACCGGCTCATCACCATCGAATTCAACCGGATCACTCATTGTACATGCTCTGGCCTTCGGCAAAGCCGAGAGGGCATGGACAAGTGTCAAAGCATCCACAAATGCACTTATTTAAGATGTTAGGAAATCTTTTACAGGAAGCAATGAAGAAGCCTGATACTGTCGTTGGCCTCCACTTCTGGCAGTTCGGTTCCAACCGTGAAATTTCAAACCATTTTACATTTTCCAATACCATTTTCAAAAATGTAGAATTTGTGCTTTGCGGATATTATTATTTTGAGTTTGATGTAGTGCTAGCTAGACCCCAAGGTATCAGAGTGCTGCACATGTTATGTGACAATGTTTACAAGAGGTACATGAGAGGATTCATGAGTCACAGTTGAACAATACAGCATTAACCGAGAAGACTACTCCAGCAATTACAATAGTTACCAAGTGATTCTTGCACTACTAGTTATTGCCACTCATTCCTCTAGATTCCTTGGGTGCCTAATTAAGTAAGGACCAAGGTCGAGGGCGTATTTTAGCAGAGCACAGAGTTAGTTTAAAAGCCTAGGTCTGTGTGCCACACCCCTCCAAATCTAACTATGTGGTTGGAGAGCGAATTGTTGAAAGGAAAGAAAAAGTTACTTATCTTCGGTAACAATCATTCTGCTGGATACTCTTCCTACCTTCAGATTCGTCACCCGTTGAATATCTTCAGGTGCCATAGTGGATCCAGGAACTTTTCATAGCTCTCCTATGTCCGCTAGAAACACTGTCTCCATCTCTGCACCCGGGCTCTATGCCCAACAGTATCCTTTTAAGGGCATTTTGGCATGCATTTTGTTTGAGGTGGAATTATCCTTTCACTTTACTATGTGCTTCATCCCATACCCATGATTGCTTAACTTCTAAGGAAGATTCACTGCCATTGGGCATAAGTCTTTCTGATTGCAACTGGACTGGCCAAGTAGGGTGTGGTACACAGACCTCCTGAGAAACTTCCTGTGCCTGTGCTTTGTCTACCATTCAGGCCATACTTTTGCTTCCAGTCAGAGGGTTAAGTTCTACATCTCAGCTTCCTGGACCTCCACCTTCTAAGGATTGAAGCTAGGACATCTAACCTCCTTCCAATTGTCACCAGAGAATGGTTCTACCCATCCATGGGGTTGTGTCTATTCAAAAAGATGGAACAGTTTTGGTCGCATGGAATGTAGAGCAAAAGTTGGACCTGCAGAAGGCACATCTAGCTGATGTATTGTGCATTGTGTCTCGCTATCACTGCAGGGTTGTGCGATGGGCAGGCCCTTTCACCATTTACTTGTTTCCCTGACCAGCCACCTTTATTTAAGTCTTCGATTGTCACCATTTTTAAGAAGGGACTAATTTAGTGTTGTTCCCTACACATTTTATTGCGCCCCAATGGGATCTGAATTTGGTCTTGACTTTTTGATGGGGGCTCCGTTCAAAAACCTGCAGTGTTGTCAATTACGTTTGTTGATCTTTAAGGCTGTTCTTCCATTATACTGATGAGACGCATCAGGGAGCTGCAGGCAATGTGTGCGTGTTTGTCCACCTTTCACATGTTTATATCCAGACAAGTTGGTCCCGTAGACTAAAGCAGTTTTCCTTCCCTTGGTGGTGACCCCTTTCTATCTGGGTCCAGTACATCATCCTTCCTTCTTTTGCCAGCGCATCCTACCAAAGAGGAGGAGAGAATACACAGGCTGGACCCCAGGAGGACAGCAAATTAATACATTCATTGCACAAAGGAGATCTACTCCGACCACCGGATCTTTGAGGGGTATGTAGGCATCAAAAAGGACAATGCAGTCCAGAAGAGGTCTTTATCATCCTGGACAATTCTGTGCATTAAAATGTGCTAAGCCTTTGTCAAAAAGGCACATCTTGGGGAAATCTGCGACCAGAGATGGCGCCACGGGATGTGCCAGAGGCTGAGATTGGCTGTGTGGCATTACTGGCATCTCTTCACACTTTCACTAAATGTTACTGCTTGAGTTCATAAGTGGGAAAGGATGGCCATGTCTCATGTTCTGTACAACAGGATTTCCTTTTTGACCATTGCTTTAGACCCACCAGAGGAAGGCAATCTATGAAGCAGGCAAGGAATCTGCAGGTAGAAGTATCCGTCAGTAGAAAAAGTTACTTACCTTCAGTAAGGTTCTACAATCCTTGGATGTAGGTAATACATATTCCTTCCCCTTCCTTTACACCATCATGCAACCCTTCCTAAACACTCACCCCCTCCCCTTTTCTTGAGCACCAAGTTTCATGATTTTGATTCCTACATCAATTGTATTATCTATTTGATTGATTCATTGGTTTGTGATGAAAATTAAATCACAATTATTCATTGATTTATTGTGGTGATGTTTAAATCGTTTTTATGCATGTTTAAATTTGTTTCTTTCAAGTTGGATTGTAACTGAACTCCACTGTGACCATTCTTTTCATGTACCATATTAATACCCGGTTCCAGTGGTCTCACGGGTCACCCCATCCATATATAACTCTTGAGAAGCCAGGAATGGCGCCAAAGGCCACTGTCTAGGAAACCATTCTGCCGAGCAAGCTGGTAGTATCCAGTCTACATCGGATCGTGAACTTAGATGCATCTCTCTCGTCAGCAACAGCCTGGGAGAGTATGGTTCAGGCCGCCACTGGGACCAACGGCAGCACCTCCGCAAGACAATTCCATAGAGCATGGGAGTAACGACCCAAAAGGCATGCCATGTTCATGGACCACAGTGCCAGGTTGATGGAGGAAAGCATATTCTTCCCTAAAGTATCCTGCCTCTTGGATTCTCTTTCCGCTGTGGTGGTAGGGAACGTGCCAGGATTTACATAGGGAAATACAGGCTTGGACCACCGACCTTGATGTGCTGTTAAGAAGTTGGGATTCCCTGGGGCAGTGCAGTGGCGGCAGGCAATTGTCCTGTTCACAGGAACCCCTGTGCTAGGCTTGGACCAAGTCTAAAGCAGAATGTCTGTAAGGGTTTCATTAAATGGGAGAAGCAGTTCTGATGGGGACACTTTCGGCTGAAGCATCTCCCATCAAGACATTCGTCTTGACAGTCACTGAGGGCAGGCTAAGGTCAAGGACCCCAGTCACCCTTCTTACTACCATTGCAAAGGAAGCTCCTTCCTCCGTAGCCATGATAGGGAGAAAAAGAATGCCAATATCTGGAGAAGTGTCCAGTCAACTGACCTCTGCCATGTCCTCACACCAGTCCATTTGGGGATCTAAAGGCTGGTATTCCTCAGGGTCCAGAGAACCCTCACAAACCTCCCAGAGTCCTAGTCCATAGGAAAAGTGCTCAGGCTCCGGCCTGGAAGGCATTGCTCCAGTTGGAGCTAGAGCCAGTGTCAGACGACGCCCCTCCGGCTCCGTGTTTGGAATCAGAATGGAGACAGCACCGCCAGGAATGTCGAAATCAGGGCCGGCGCGAGAAAGGTCGAAGTGGCATCTCCGGCGCTGGACCGGACCAATGTGTGAAACCAAGGGACCCGACCTGCATCGAAGCTGCCGTCATGGAACCAGTAGGGGCCCCTCCTGAACCAGTGGGGGCCCCTTCTGAACCATCAGGGCCCTAAGGCACGCTGGCTCCCAGAAACTCAGGGAAGCATGGAGCTGACCCAGGCATCGGCTCTAATGCAGAGCCAGGCCTCAGATGGCGACGCTCCCCCGTTTCGTCAGCCAACGGACGAGGCAAAGTCGAAGAGGCGAAGCAGAAGACTTCTTCAACTTCTTACTCTTCTTCTTGCAGTGGAACTTTCCGAGTGGCCTGACAACTTCAAATGCGATTAAGACTGCGGGCTCTGTAACTAGTCCAGGACCTTCCTATCGATCGGGATGGAGAAGTCGCAGCATCGCACATCGGGCGTCAAGAAGCTTGAGGGACTGCTCCCTCAATGCCTTGGGAAGCATGGAACGGCAATAGATACAGGCCTTCGCATCATGGTCCAGTTCCAGGCACCAGTCTCATACAAGATGAGGGTCCGTCACCAACATCTTTCGATGACGGGTACAGCAGGGCTTGAAGCCGTCCTTCCTGCTCACAAGAAATGACCGGATCCAGTCTGATGCCTGGAAATAATTCTAAGGTAAGGAATCTGCGGCTAGAAGTTCTATCAGATTATATATATATTCACTGAACAAAAAAAAAGGTTAAAGGGACGTTATAGTTAGGTGACACTGCCACTCATAACATAAGACTTCTAAAGCCCCCCCAATGGATGAAAACACTCTGGAGGGAAGCCCCAGTGACCAGGGACCAAAACCAAGGGCCAAACGCACTCTAAAGAAAAAGGAGAAAATCCTCAAGGAGACATCGCACATAGGAAGTAAGGGGGGCATAGCATCAAATTCCCTGAAAGACTTTGTGGGAAAACACTTTAAAAAGGTCTTCTCACCAGCTAAGCCCCCTGCGATGGACGTGGAGACAACCGGAGAGGAATCCTGGAAGGAAGGCACCTCCGTCATATTTGAGGAACATTTGGGGGACCCGGAAAACTTAACCAACCAATCTCTACAGTCCCTAAGTGTTCATAATGGTTCCATAATGCTACCCAGACTATCCTCGTCACCAAAACTGTCCTTGTTACTTGACTCAAAGGGATCAAATAGAGAAAATCAAGAACATGAAGAGGACGACACCTCGGTCCGGAATGGAAACTCAAAGGGTCTTGAGGCGTATGAGGAGCACACAACAGGGTCCAGGGGAACTAAAGACTGTAACCAATCGCTACAGCTTAACCCAGAAATTTCAACAAACCCGGCCTCCTCAATGCTGGATCTGATTTTAATGTTGCAAAAAACACTCCAGGGAATTTTGGAAGTGACAATGTTAAATCATGACATCTTAAAAACTCAGAACTCGCACCTTTCAAAAATTCAGGGTGAACTACAAGGAATTAGAGGGCAAATGCCTTCAATGATAAGATCAGTTCCCGACCTCGAGCAAACATCAGCTACAGGGGGGGGGGGGGGGGGGGGGGGGGAGGTTGGGAATATAGAACCCACAGCCGTAAACCATGAAGTTTACATCTCAAAATGGCCTATGCTTGTAAAAAGAAGGGGCGAGTATAAGAGTCATACTCTATTAAGACAGGGGAGACCCATTAGAAAAAGAGTGCAGAGAAAGGGTAAAAGCAGAGTAGTGGGAAAAGTAAGAGAGTTGGAGGAATCAATAACCCTAACGGAACATGTGTTAAAATCAAAGTCCCCAAAAAATATGAGCGAGAGAGCGAGTAGAGTAAGAAAAGGAAGTATAGAGAACCTGGCAAGGAAGCAAGTAACAAAAGGCATGGGAAAGAGAGAACAAAATAATAAGGGGAAGCAAAACAACGAGAATGCTATAGAAGTTAAAACTAACACACAACAACTTCATAGGGGGCCAAAATCAAAAGGAATGGAGCTAAGAGGAAACCAATGGCTGTATTTTGAGCAAGTAAAAATGGGAAGGGGCGGGAAAAAAATGAAGAAGAGCTCCTATTTAAATAGATCACTTCTTCTTAATTCATTCGCCCACTGCCCTAACTTGAAAGGGATCGGCACAAAAGATCTTCGCCAGGTGGGCTTTCAAACAATGCCCGATGGAAAAGAGTTTACCAAGGTTCAAGTCTACTCTGACTTGGTAAAAAACGCTATTGAGAGAGCAGAAAGTGAGATACTAAAAGCAGGGATTCGGTTAGTACCGATTAAAGAAATAGGGGCAGAAGAAAGGTTAACGCAAGGCAAAGCTTTTTTAAAGCACCATGCTGGGCTAGGTAAACGCCAAGTAAGATTGTTAGAAAGAGGAGCAGGGCTAAGCTCGGGAAACCTTAATATTATAATAAATAACTCTGCTACTGAGGACTCTTGGAAGAATTGGAGCCTTAACACTAGCCCCCCAGGACCTTCCAAGCAGTACTTAGAGGACTCAAATAGGTACGGGCCCCTTAGCGATGTGGAATAGGTAATTGGGCAGCCATGTGGCCTAAAGGCAGTCTCCTGGAATATAAATGGGTTAGGAAATCAGATAAAACTTGAACGGTTAAAAGAACTAGCAAAAAATAATATGATTATTTGTATCCAGGAGACCTGGCTATGTGGTGAGCCCCCCATAGTGGAAGGGTTCCGTCAAGTTTACCGACCGGCTGTAAAATCTAGTTCAGGACGGCCGGCGGGGGGTCTATTGACGCTAATATCTACAAAATTGGTGAAAAAGGTGTCCAAGCTCACTGTAACATGTAAATGGCTACTCTGCTGTAGAATAACCCTATCCGCTGCAGGTAACAAGTATGGAAATGTGTTGCTTTTCAATGTGTACATGCAATGGGGTACCCAGGTTGAATATGGGGTTGAAATGGGAAAATTTAAGAATGACTTAGATCTATTGTATGAAAAGTACGATTCAGATTTGATTTTGTTGTTAGGAGATTTTAATCATAAACTTAACCCTAAGCGGCTTGATCTCATGTATCGGGAAATTTTAGAATCAAACGATATAATGGAAGCAAAGTTCCCCGAAAATTCATGCTCTTTGAATGATGTAAACTTGGGGAACTATCTGGCGACCAAGAGCCTTTTCTGTTTGAATGGTAGGTTCCCACCAGACCGCCCGGCTAAGAAAACCTTTAAACAAGGGTCACAATATTGCCCCATAGATTATGTGTTCATGCCAGCATGGAATTTCAATTTAATAAAGGGGTTCAGGGTCAACCATACAGAAGATAGCGACCACAACACCTTAGAATTGGTGCTGGCCTATCTTAACGAAACTGTCACCGAGAAGGTAATTATACAACAGATGGATTATCCTAGGCGAATCTCAACACGGCTAACTGAAGAATATATAGAAAAGTTAACCAGGCTCCAACAAAAGATACCCCTAGGATGTGCAGCTGGTTTAGACTTGGCCTGGTATGTTGATAAGATAAATCAAGTGGTACAAAGCATTAAGGTTAAACTTAGAACAGATGTAAAGGCCGGCAAGAGCAGTCAAATCATACAGGTTAAGAAAGGCAATTGGTTTAATATGGAATGTCTAAATAAGAAAAGAGAAATAAGGAGGGAACAACGCAGTCTGCGTAAAAAATATGATAAGGCTACAGCAGAAAGCCTCGCCAAATTAAAGAAAGATTATATAATGCTTCTTAATAGTACAAGAAGAGCTCATAAAGATACCTGTTGGGGGAAACTTCTGGAGGCAATAGAATCCAAGAACATACGGCAGTTCTGGAAACTAGTCCGTTCAGTATCAGAGGCCTCAGCTGCTTCAATGATCTGTGTGGTAGAAGAGGGTGCTTGGGAGGTTTACCTGAAAGAACTATACCCAGCGGGTAGAGAAATTGAAGAGGAACTGCAGGGGAACTGGAGAGGTCAAGTAGACGATCTAAAACCTGACTTCTCAGTAGAAAATGTACTGAAGACGATAAAGACCCTTAACTTAACAAGAGCTGCTGGTCCAGACAATCTGCCAGCACTGATAATTAAGTCACGAACATCATGGTGGGCGGAATTTTTCTCTAACATGTTTTCAGTAATTCTAAAATCAGGAATAATACCTAGTACTTGGAAGGGTGCGATAATTAGGCCGATCCATAAAAAAGGGGACGTTAATGCACCAAAGAACTATAGATTAATTAATCTACTCGATATTGGAGAGAAAATTTTTGCTAAGATAATATTGGGTAGAATAAAGATTTGGGCAGAAGAGAGAGCAATTATCCCAGTGGAACAAGGTGGGTTTAAAGAAGGCCACTCTACAATAGATCACTGCTTCACCCTATGGGCCCTGGCCCGGAAATCGATAGAACAAAATGGGAAGTTACATTGTTGTTTTGTCGATTTTAGGGCAGCGTTCGACTCTGTGGATCGAAATAAACTTTGGGAAGATATGTCAAAGTATGGATTACCGGTTGGCTTGTTGATGATCTTAAAAGAGCTTCACAGTGGAAACTGGGCCCAGGTAATTAGAGATATGCAGGGGGCACTAACTCACAAGATACTAGTAGGGAACGGACTTAGACAGGGGTGCGTCTTGGCACCCCTGTTATTTTCAATCTTTTTGGCAGATCTCCCCGCTGCCCTTGAAGTAGAAAGAAGTGCAAGCCCAAAAATGAATGGCCATAAAGTCCCTTGCCTTCTTTATGCTGATGACTTAGTGATCATGGATCAAACTGAAATAGGACTTCAAAGGAAATTAACCGCTTTTAAACACTATTGTGATAGGAAAATACTGACTGTAAATAGGGAGAAAACTAAGGTTTTATGTTTTGGGAAGAGTAAGAAGAATTTCAATTGGTTTTTGGGTGATGACAAACTAGAGACAGTTAATGAATATAGATATTTAGGCCTCTGGTTTGACAGTGCACTAAAATGGCGCACCCATTTGGAGGCTCAAAAGGCAAAAGCATTCTCATCCACCTGTGGGCTAAAAAAGTTTAATAAAGAATATGGAGACATGACACACAAACCAATGATAAAGGCATTTGAAGCAATGATCCCCCCCCAAGTATTGTATGGGGCAGAAGTGTTATACTTGAGCGGTAAACATACGTGGGAACAGGAAGAGGGAAAAATTTTAAAAATGTTATTGTCTTTACCAAATTGTACAATGGTTCAAGCAATCAGAATGGAACTAGGGCTGATTTCCTGGAGTGTACAATCTCAAATGGCCCTAGCAAGATTCTGGAAGCGCCAAGACCCAGGAGTGACACCTAAGGTCTCACAATGGTTTGAAGAGGAAATCCTGACAAGCAATCTTGGCTGGGCAAAGGAGGTTAGAAAGACTCTCCAGAAAGTATCAGGGCGTCTTAAATTGAGTCCTGCCCATAACACCCTGATAGGCCACTTTACAAAGAAAACACTTAGGGAACAAGGCCAGTCGCTCTCAAGGTCACAGGACCTAAATTACATGCAGGAGAAAAAGTCAGTACAGTGGTTAAAGATTTCATGGGTAAATGAAGGCTGGTTCCCTTATCTGGAAATATTGCCTAACCAAGGGTTACGACATGAAATATTAAGGACCCGGGTTGGGATCAACCCCTGGAAGATAGACGGGAAATTAAAATCTGTACTGATTGCTCCAGAAGGTAATTGTAAGTGTGGGCGTGGTATAAGAAACGATATGTTGCACATTTTGCTTGATTGCACATTTGTACAGGATTTAAGGAAATTGTTTTTACGTCCTATATTCCTATCACATAAGACATTTACACGTGCCCATGCGATAGGCTTACTAACAGAGATGCATTCGCTAGAAATTGCAATCGCATTGGGCAAATTCCTGAAGGCCGTAAAAGATTTTGGTAGGGAGATATCGAAGGATGGGCACTGATTTTAAGTTCTTTTAAGCCTTTTATAAAGTTTAAATCTGTCTTTTTATTCTTCCAGATATGTGAAAACATTGGTAAAATTTGGGTTTAATGAATTGTGTATCAGGAGGTGTTACCCTCTTTTAACCTTCTCTTTTTTTTCTTTTTAACAAATATGAATTTTAGCTATTTATGACGTAGGAATATTTTGTCTGCTCGTACTTTGTCCGATTCTGTTTGCATTTTGTTTGTATTGTTTAAAAGACTATGGTCTAAATAAACAAGTTTCTCTCTCTCTCTCTCTCTCTCTCTCTCACTCATAACATAACATTTTACAACTAGAAAATCATTCAAATTTGCCAGCTATACTTCAGCAACCTAATCATAACTTGTGTCCCTGCCATGCACTGCTTATGGTCTCACATACTACATCACTCATGACATGTTCAATGGCATCATTGGTGGCATCACTGATCACATCTCAAATGACATCACTCAAGACATCATGCAATAAATGTGAGTTTGCCATATGCTTATCATACTGGAAGGTATTCAGCGAGATACATTCATACCCAATATCTATAGCTTCTGTACTGCTTGCTAATTGGTGTAAGCTTTCGCAACATGCTTGCCCTTCTAATGGGTCTTGTATGTAATGGGAGTAAATGCTCCATGATTGGCGGTTCACAGGGCGAAGACGGTTCATAGCAGGGACTTGCCAACTCATGTTTCGTTGATTGACCACGAAAGATTAGTTATCCTTAAAAGGTTTGCTACAGAGTGAAGGTTATACGTAGTATGTGGTGGTCCTCCTAAGGAAGAATGACTCTCTGGAGAGAGCACGCTCGCTTTTAAGAAGTTATGCATGGGTGTGAAGACCATACGCAATAGCTACTGAACCACTGTGGCTGAATGCCCACAAGAGGTCAGTTATCCATGAAGGGTTAGATACTGGGGGAAGGCTAGTCAAAGTAGGATCTTGGCCTTTTAACTGGGATTGGGTGTCTGCAGGGAGTGGTGGTGAGATGATGAGAACAGAATATAACATTAAAAAAATGCTTGAACACACCTTGACCTGTGTTTGAAAGAGAATCAGTCTCTAGTTACTTATTCCTGAACAATGTCTAATGTCCCATATTTTTCACAGAACTTTTGTGCAGAAATATCTGCATTTTATAAAGCTGCACTGTATACTCCATTTGTTCAAAGCACTCCATGACTACTCTATCACGTAGCCTTGTTTACAGAAATGTGTAGTTAACTACTTTATTGAGAAAAGCAGCTTTACTTTTTCCTCTTTATTTCTGCAACCTACATGTGTGTAGTGATTACCTTATTTTTCTAAAGTATTATTGGGTTAAAAACTATACTGGTAGTTATAATGTGCACCTTTTACATTTTATCATGATGAATAACATTTGTCTTCAGCAACACCATTACTATTTACTATTAAACTGAAAGCAGGGGTGAGTGCTCATCCTAGAAATGGGATAACTACAGACATTTAACAAATTATGGCTATATGACACATAGAGAAAAGTGCTGGAGGAACAGGAAAGCAAAATGGAGGCAGGTGCTAGAAGCCTTAACACTTTTTGGGCAGGAAGGGTGGGGTGAGGGAGAAGGACTTGAGGCGGTAGACGTGAGTGGAGGAGAGTCAGAGAGGGATAGAGGTAAAATCAGGTTTCCAGAAGTGCCCATGATAGGAGATTTCAGGAAACAAATAGGAGATACTGCATACTAATATGCTGGTCACAGTTGGCGAGGTGCTAGGAGGGACCATACATCGTGTATCTCCAGGTCCCTTACTCGACACACAACTGACGAATTAAATGTTAGTTACCACAAACTTTTACGAACTGAACACTCTTGAGGCAATTGGATTACATATTTGTTGAGAATACTATTACGACGATGGTGTCCTAGCATTAGGGATTAGACTGGAAAGCCAACTCAATAAGTACCCAGAGAATAATTGAAGAAAAAGCCAAGTTTTCAGAGCTTTTCTGACAAGCAGAAGGTATTTGTTTAAGGCAAATCGCGAGTGGCAGCCTGTTGCAAGCTTTGGTTACCATATACAAAAAAAAAAAAAAAAAAAAAAAGGACCACCAGGTCTATATTGTTTTCTTTTTTTGGTACTGACAACTAAAAGCAAACTTCAGGTGTCTATTAGCTTTATGCATCCTAAATTTAAAAATGGAGGAACCTTGATCATCACTTGCTCCATGAACCTGGCACAGACTCTTATTTCTATCTTTTGAATACTGGAAGCCAGAGCCGGGACGTAATACGCAGTGACTTATGAGCCATTCGAACAAGTTCAAAGAAAAGGTTTGCTCCACCTTCTGCACGACAAGTAATCAATTAAGTTCGGTCATTTCTAAATAAAGAAATGTCCATATCGTCACTTAGACAGAATATCCGGCAACACTGCAGAATGTAAGGAACTGATCTCTAGCAACAGTTTCCAGCAGAAAAAAATATGATAACATTACTCTGCTCATCTGATTAGATAAGAACAACAACAGTCAGTAAAACCTAGATTTCAAATTGCTTAACATGACGTTTGTGGCAAGGTCTGGAGACTTGTCAGATGCCATTTCAGACCATTCCTGAAAGAACCACCAACTAAAAGGATCTTATTCTTTCTTGAATTTAACCTAAGTGGGTTGAGGTTCACCAGTGAAACCGGGTGTCTGTACTTCCAGTAGAATCCTAAAATCAAATGGCAGTCTTTCTGTCAGCAATATTAAAATGCAATAAACCCTGTGGCCTCAGAGAACCTGAAACCAGTTTCCTCTTGTCTGAAAGCAAGCATTGTTGCATACAAAGATTTGCTGTAGCTGTGAGAAATTGTGTACATAAACAGAAGCCTTTAGAACAGTATCAGCACAAGCGTATTCACAATCACTGCGAAATCCAAAATAAGAGCCTATAGAACATTCTTAAGATGGGACACTGTTGTTGAGAAAGGCATGGAGGTCAGGGAATTAAGTGCTTGCTGCTAACCTACATTTGAGAGAGACAGTTGCATTTCACAAAGTTGCTGTGGCAACTTCCCTCTAATTGCTTCCTTCTTCACTGAATAAAATAGGCATCATTATGTTAGGCAATGTTATCACCCGATATTTGCAGGGCTGCCGACAGCAAAACTGCAGCAGCGTGAATTCCATTATAAATGCACCACTAACTAATTCTATGGGTAGCTGGTATTTCTCGGTTTCTAGAAGTGGCCAGGCACTGCTATCAAAACCTTGTTCTTCACGAGAAGTTTAGACTAGATGTGAAAACTACCGACAGGGTGCCCCTTTCATTGCTTCAGTAATAACCTAGACCAGGATGCTCAAGAGAAGTCAGCATCCAGGTATCCATTATAAAGCACATTAAATGAACGGGTTAACATCGCGGAATTGAAGTGGCTGTACAACGAAAACCCCCACTCCTTGTTAAGTCTAGAACCTCCATACAAGGCTTTTAAATACATTTATCCACTTTTAATTAAGCAACCATCGGTGCCTGGGAGTCATCCAGGGTATTTTTCTCCTGTGTATAGGAGCAGGCCTCCTAAAACGAGAGGAATTATGGATCTGGAAGAGATTTGGGAAACAATTTAAAACTGTATTAGAGGAACAAAACCTACGTTCTAGGTGTGCACCAAGAAATAAAGAGGATTTTATTGATGAAAACAACTGATTCTAAAAGAAACAGAGGAGAAACTTCTCCTCCCTGGGCCCTGTGGAGTGAACGAGAGCTGCGGTGCTGGGAGCTGCCATTGAGAGGAGGTCAGGCCTAGGAGTTGACAGCATCAGGCTTAAGCTTCTGGTAGTTTTGTTCGCTAGAAGCCTTACATCCTTGCACTTTGAGTCCTGCAAAGGGTTTTCTGGGTACTCAGCCTGTAGAAGAGTACACATTAGCATTGGGAGGCGGCATGCCTGCCCTGACTACGCGGTCCCAGAAGGGCCCCTGTTTCAAGAAGAAGCCTGGAGTCATGGTGTTCCCTTAGTAAAGCCAGGGGCGGCTCTAGGCTCATGGTGGCCCTGGGCAGGGAGCGTAGGTAGGGGGCCCCGGAAAAGGAGGTTGGGCGGGGCGGAGCGCGGAGGCCAGTGAAGAGGGGGGGTCAGGGTAATCCCTGCCAGGGGCCGCCACGCAAATATGTATCCATCCTCAGAGGATTATTATATTAAGGATATATAGTGGTGTGGCGGCCCCTGGGGTTTGGTGGCCCTGTGCAGGTGCACAGCTTGCACATGCCTAAGGCCGCCCCTGGTCAAGCTTTTGTTACCATCATATAAGACGAGAGACCACACTGAAGGCATAGTTGTGGTTTATAAATGGTCTGTAACAAAAGAATGACCTTGAAGCTCGTTTTATCCCCGGCCCAATGTAAATACGCAAAGTCCATGAAGGCAGTACAACGTGTTGAGGGAACAAGACTGCAACAGAAATAAACTAGTTGACATGCACATCAGTTATGGCATTTGGATAAAAAGGGAAACACATGCATTCCTCAGGGCAGGTATCAAAGAACAATCTTATGCATAATATGAAAGGGAGCTCAATTAGGATACTTTACACAATATTCAGCTTTCAAGTGAGAGTTTCAACAAGAGTAACCCTCGTCTTTAACACATCAAAAAAGCGCAATGAAATAATTTGAGTAAAGCACCGTGACACAAGGTTACAATGATACCTCATTAAAAATACTAAAGTTCCTAACCATAAAGATAAATTATGGACAGAAGCACCTCTACAAACAAGCAGACAGATCTGAACTACTTATATTGATTTCTATGAGGTGCTTTTACATTTTGAAAACAGAATCTGGGAACCTAACATGAAAACATCGTCCACCATCTGAGTTAAAAATAAAAATAAAAAAAAAAGCATTTCGGATCAAAACTGGTTCAAGAATCCGGGTCTTTGGCATTTTGAGAGAAAAAGACACTGGAGAAAAATGTCTAAGTCAGGGTCCAAGGCGGACCATCAAGTGATGGGGTTCCTGTTTGTAAATGTCTGAGTGCTAGCTGCGAAGAATGCCTACCTTCTATTTGCTGATTTTGGAAATGTGTGCTTATATAAGGACTCATGCCTCCTACCGGATCACTAGGAGAGTAAATAATGCATTGTTTGTATGGTACTTGAAGTTGGAAAAAGCTACTCGCTGGTAGTAATAGTTTTGTAACTAGAAGATGTAGTCTGTATTATTCAGTAATCTGGTAATTGAGCTTATGAAAGCATTTATTTAATTTTTGTTATGTATGGCTCTCATAGATAGCCTCCATCATTTGTTTTAGTTTCTGAATCTCATAACCCACATCTATGATAGAGTAACAGGTGATAACTGGTTACTGCCTGCTGCTACCTCATAAAGGCCTTCCAGACCAGACCGACGGCGCTCCCTGCTTGTCTGCTTTGACGAAATGCAGAAAGCACAGCTGCAAGAGAGAGAGGGAAGGTAGTGGGGGTTGGTAAGTTATTTTTTTAAACCTTTGGGACAGGGATACATAACAGAGGTCATGTTTTGTATGACTCCCCGTTACTTCTCTGCCACTGAATAGTAGATTGTATTGTATTGTATTGTATAGTGTTTTTGTAAAGCGCATGGTTACCAGAAGGCATCCCAGCGCTAAGACAGAGTCATACTCAGGAGGGGCAGGGGGAGAGGGGGATCATTTAGGAAAAAGGAAGGTTTTCAGTGTCTTCCGGAAAAGCAGATGGCCAGGTTCAGCGCGTAGTTTCAGTGGGAGAGAGTTCCAGTGTGAGGCCGCGTTCACCGAGAAGCGACGGCCTCCGGAGCGTGCTTTCTTGACTCTCGGCACCGTTGCCAGGAACCCTTTGTCTGAGCGCAGGGGTCTATTGGGTTTGTAGGGCGTGACTAGGCTTCTCATAATCGGGGGTCCTTTGCCTTGCAGGATTTTGTGGGTGATACATAAGGATTTGAAAATAATCCTCTCCCGCACAGGGAGCCAATGAAGCGATTTAAGAGCAGGTTTTGCTGATGTCATGAGGGAGATACCCGTTAAGAGCCTAGCAGCAGCATTTTGGGTTTGTTGAAGCTTGTGAATCGTAGCTTCAGGGGCTCCTGAAAAAATCGTGTTACAGAAATCTAGTCTGGAAAGAACTAGACCTTGTATCAATAACCTCCTAGAGTGAAACGGAAGGAGGGGAAGGACTTTTCGGGCAGATCGGAGTAAACCGAAACAGATACCTGCTGTCTTTTTCGCTTGTGTCTTGAGCGAAAGGTCCTGCTCCAGCCAGAACCCTAAGCTTTTGATTTTTTTTTGGGGTAGGTGGATCCCCTAAACAAGCCGGCCAGAAGGAGGAGGGCATTGAGGCCGACTTATGGCCTAAAAACATGATTTCTGTTTTCGACCCGTTTAGCTTAAGTGAGGAGTCACACATCCAGGCATAAATCTTTGTCAGACATAAGTGGAAGTTGTCAGGGCATTGGTCGAGTTGGGAGAGTGAGACGACCAGTTGAGTGTCGTCGGCATAGCTTATTATTATGATCCCAAATGGGGCAACCACGTCCTCGAGGAGGGCCAGGTACACATTAAACAATGTGGGGCTTAAGGATGAGCCCTGCGGCACCCCACACTGGAGGGGTATAAAGCAGATCCTGGGTTGCCGTCCCAAACTTGAAAGGTGCGGTTGGAGAGATACGATGTTAACCAGGTCAAAGCAGACCCTCTTATTCCTGCTTCAGCCAGGCGCTGAATAAGGATACGGTGATTCACCGTATCAAAGGCCGCACTCAGGCCCAAGAGGATCACTGCCACTGATCCTCCTGAATCAAGAATGCGCCTTGCCTCCTCGATGACAGAGAGGAGGGCCGTGTCAGTTCCCTGGCCTGGGCGGAATCCGGTTTGAGAATTACGCAGCCGATCATTGGACTCCAGAAAGTGGGAAAGTTGGTGGTTCACCACTTTTTCTGTGATCTTACTGAGTCCAGGGAGTAATGAGATTGGTCTAAAATTAGCAAGTTCGAGGGGGTCGAGATGAGGTTTCTTTAAAAGGGCCTTGACAATGGCCCCTTTCCAACTGGGCGGCACGATGCCTTGGGAAAGAGATATTAATGTGCTCCGTTGCCGGGGTGGCAATGGAGGTGGCTATCTGTTTCAGGAACCGCAGCGGAACTGGGTCGCTAGGGGAGCCGCTTTTAATGCCGGATAGGATTTTGAGGAAGTCCTCCATGGAAACCGGATTAAAGGCGTTAAGCTGAGGGTCCGTGTCCAGGAGCAGGTTTTCAATACAGACAGGACTCTCCGTTTGGGGTAAGGTGGATATAATATTTTTAATTTTTTGATCAAAGTAGATGGCTAGTTCATTACACTTGGACACTGATGGATCTTGGGGTAATGGAGGGTCAGGGATCTTCAGAAGTTCTTTAACGATCTTGTATGTTTCTCTCGTGGAGTTAGAGGCGATTTTGATTCTATTATCATAGAATGTTATTTTGGCATTTCTGAGGGCGATTTTGTACGCTCTGATCGCGTCGCGATAGGTGTCTTTATTTGCAGTCTCCCAGTTCCTTCTCCAGATGCGCTCGAGCTTCTTGCAGCCTTTCCTTAAAATTCTGAGCTCAGGAGTATACCAGGGGGCAGAACCGACTCTGGCAGGCTTTTTCCGCAGAGTTTTTTTTGGTAGGACTAAGTCCAATGAGCTCGAGAGCCAATTTTTGAAGTTGGTGTCGGCTACCACGGGATCCAGAGCAGGGGGTGGGGAGCGTTCAAGAGTACTAATCCAGTTTTCCACCGGAAGTTTCGACCAGGCTCTTTCGTAAGTAGAGGAACTGAGCGTTTGAAGTGTTTTAAGCACGGCCTGCCAGGTGAAGGTAAGGAGGAAGTGGTCTGTCCAGGGGAGGGGAGAAGGGGGGCTAGCCTGAAGTGACCTAATATTGGTGAGTATCGGGTCAAGAAGGTTTCCTTTATTGTGTGTGGCACCTGTGTTCACGAGATGGTTCTCATATGATGAGAGATCAAGGAGAAGGTCAGTAGCTACTTTATCTGAGGGGTCGTTGAAATGGAGATTTAAATCCCCTAGGATGGTGAAATTGGGCGCGGAAGAGGCCAAAACGGTAACAGTTTCAATGGGAGCATCTCCGAAATGCCACCGTACTTCATCCTGCTTGCAAGTGATTTTTATGCAGTATGGCCAATCCACCTCCTTTACCAGAGGGTCTAATCTGCGAGTGGATGAGATACCCTGGGGGAAGAGCGCGAACAATGTCAGCTTCGGAGTTGGCGGATAGCCAAGTTTCAGTCAGAAACAGGATATCCAGGTTAAGATCCTGTAGCAAAAAGTTGAGCTCAAGCGAGTGTTTCGGGAGGGACCTACAGTTCAGCAGGGCCATGCGCAGGTTGGTAGTGGCTGGGGGGGGGTAATCCGCGATCCCAGTGGGTCTAGACTGCAGAGAACGCAGTGCGTATACGTGTCTTCTTGTTTAAGCACGTAGTGGCAATGTCTATTCCTAAGGGGTCTCAGGGAAAGGAGGTCACTTCAGGAGTAAGAGATGAGGCTATCGGCAAAAAACGGGAGTAGATTATCGCCCTGAGCCCGGCAGGGCCCGGACAGGCTTGCCTCTGGCGCGCCGCTGTGCGGACATGAAGTGTGATTCATTTAATAGTGCTCTGGCCCGAAATCGGCCTTTGCACTAGAGCGCTGTCCTGCCCCTCACCCAAGACGGCGGCCGCTGTCTGCGCCTGGGGGGAGAGGAGTGTGATACTGACGAGCCCGTGAATCGGCCCAAGGAAGAAGGCAGGAATCCCAAGAGGGGATCAAATCCTGAGGTAAATGCAATTAAAAGATCGTTTCAAGTGCCTAAAGGAGTTTAGAGTGATTGGTTAAAAAAACGGCGAAAATCTAATTATTTGCATTAACAGTACAGATAAAATTGTCTTGCTCCCGGCTTCCGCCTCCGGAGTATTAAGCTATCGAATACCTGACTGCTTCTTGGCGCTCAATTTATAGTGCTCTGGCACGAAATCGGCTAGAGCAGACGATTTTAGGGCCATACATATCATAAGATTATAGATGGGTAAAAAGTAAATTAGGGGATGTTTTTCATCTCAAGGTGCTGAGTGACATTATAGCCCACTCGAGCTTCACTCTCATTGTCTATTTGATGCCACTCAGCACCTCTTGGTGAAAAACATTCCCATTATTCACTGCTACCCATCTATAATTCTATATGTTGGTGTTAGCAATGGGGGGAATCCATCTGGATGCAAACAGCTGTTACAAATAACTGAGAGGAAAAAAACAAGATTCAAACATACCACCTTTAGTGACAAGACGTTAACATGTAGAAAGATTCCTATACCACAGACCTGGGATTGAATGGCGGTCTGAATTATCTCTGTGGATTCCATGGTCTTAAATAAAATGCCAGAGAACATTCTTTCTGTAACACGAATAATTTCCAAGTTCCAAACTGTGAACTCCATTGAGACTAGATCTTCCTAATAAAGAATTCTACTGGTTCCTCAGGTAATTTCGAAGAAGCGAGGCATTGGGAACATGTGTGAAAGGATAAAGATGAACTGCTGCCAAATATACACTTTGCCTTTGTGCACATCAGCTTCATATTGAACTTGGAGAATTGGGCCTTGTTCAAACGTACCAGAATCCTTTCCTTGTGGGTAGAGTCCTGGAACACTGAATATAATTCCAAGGTCGTTACCCATCCTAATGTCCAGTAGCAACTTCTTACAGCTAGTTGATTTAGTAAGTAAGTACATTTATTGACGATGATTATTTAAAATCAACACTATAAAAACAACTAAAAGTAAGGTACTACTGACAAGTGTCGAGTAGTTGTAATGTTAGCAAAGATGACTTTTATGTTGCCTTAGCGGGCGTAGCACTGGACGCCAGGTTGCCGCTCATGGCGGAGGCTTTTCCTTGACGTAATGCATGTATTTTCCCCACAGTTGGGCTACCAGAGGGCCTGGCTAATTTTATCTTTCAGTTTATTACCTGCCCTTGACTCAGGAAGCTGTGGCAGGGCTTCTAGTGCCTGCCTGATTGAGTGTGTAAACTTCGCCACCCTAAAGAGGATGTAGGCATTTGTTTCTGAGAAACACCAGTCTGAAGCCTCCTTGCGCCAGGGGCCCTGAAAATGGGGCAAAGTAACCTTTGTCGTTCGCTGGCCAATTTAGGGCAGCAGCATGATAGATGAAGCCAGGATTCCCTCTGACAGTTGCATAGCCAACAGGAGACTGCTCCATCTTCTTGCGCCCATGTTGAGTTAAAGTCTTAGATTTTCAGCGCAATGAGCCTCTTGAAAAAAATTATTATCCTACACGCCTGGGCTGATAGTGCTTCCCGTAGGTACTGTTGGGCTTTCCCCCGGAGTGTCTGACGCATCCAGTGCCGTCGTGTTGCTGTTGTAGTGGAGTTGGGCTCGATCCTTTTCATACGAGCTGGAGCGGACTTGGTGCTTCACGGCGTTTGACCAGGCCGTTTTCGGAATGGCAGGTAGGGGTAACCTTTCTGCTTCAATTTTCAGGGTCTCTAATGCTTGGCCCAATTGGATGTGCCAAGGGGAGTCTGCTTCCCTGAAGATCGTTTCCAGATGATATTTGAGGGTGTTGTTCGGGGCATTGAGGACCCTAATGTATTACTTGATTAAGTCTCTTAAGTGCCAGTTCTTGTCTCTGCAGAGCCCTAATTCCAGTCGTAGCCTGGTGTTCCAGGAGCTTGCATTAATGTCTTGTATGCTTGGATTTAAACTGCTGCTATAGGTTTGTCTAAAGCTCTTGGGAAGGCCAGGTGACCGTAGTTAATAGCGGTATCAGTTTTGCCTGAGGACAGTCAGTATAGGCTCTGCTGTAGGACTTGACAGACATTGGCTTAAGCGCCTTAATGAGAGGATTTCGCAGTTGGTTTTGGCGTTTAGATGTTTTTTGTGTGTTGCCGGAGTGGCCGTCTCAGATAGCTAAACCCCAAGGTAATTATAGGCTGCTGTTGTCCCTATTTGATGGTCTCCCAGTTTCCAAGTACTTTGCTTTTTGTGGGGATGTTTACTAAATATCATCTTTGCTTTGCTCTGATTAACTATCAGGCAGGATTCCTTGTTATACTTTCCCAGTTCCTTGAAATCTTTTTGGAGGCCCCACCCTGTTGTGGTCCATCACTACTGTATCATCAGCATTCTGTAGGATTGAAAGTCTCACCTTGCCCAGTCTCGAGGGCATTAGACTGGCTTCTTTCAGGCATTTCCCAAGTTTGCGGTGTAAAGATTGAATAATAATGGGAACAGGACGCAGCCCTGCTTCAGTCCGGTGTTAGTTTTGACTCTTGAAAAGGCTGTGGGGCTTATTTTGACCTGGACCCAAGTCCCCCCGTAGAGAGGTATAGTTGATTTCAGAAGCTTTGGTGGAATCCCTGATGCTAGTTAAGGTTAGGTATATATCCCACCATGCTTTACGCATCCTATGATAACTGAAAACCCCCACGAACCCCAGACCCATGTGCATGTGCCACACAAATGTGAAAATATGTTTCCTGTTATGGTGTGGAGAAAGTGGGCCTTATGACTGACCCCAATAGCTGTAATACTAGAACAGACAGATGTTCTATAAAAATTAAGCTGTTAAATGTGCTAAACTCAATAACATACCCGAGATTCCTTCAGCAGGATAGCACAAGATACAGGAAATACAAGATGCTAAGGAATACTCATGTGAATCCCTCTCAACCTGTATTATGGGTGCAAATTCATCAAAAACTCCTCTGCTTTCTGTGCAACTGTTACTTTAACCAACCCCCAATTGCTATTAGAAATGACACCCTTTCAGCATCATTCTTCTTCGATGATGAACAATATTTTCCTATTCATGAGCATTCCACAGCAGCACAGGATGCCATCCAAGGACCCGCATTCCAAATCTAATAGCTCAATTGTTTCAGTAAAGATGCCTGCTCCTTCTCCATTAGGTTTTAATTCTTGCCTTCTCGCACTCATCAAATCTGTGGCATTTTCTAATTTGCTACTGTGTCCCTCCTGAGAGAACTTGTTATATATGCGAAATATGAGGAGGGAAATGGGCCGGGCTGCCATATGCCATGTCTGTTGGCTCTCGTCCAGCTCCCAAACTCTGGATCTCATTCAAGTAAGGCTTCAGGGAAGATGTCGGTTTCGCATTTTTCTGACGCTGGTACCGACTCTCAGGGCTCTGGCAATAACCTGGGGGCGCTCAGCAAGCTGCCACAACTGGCAGGCAATGGCAACAGATGCCATCTCCAATTACCTGCATTATTAATGAGAGTTTCTGTCGCTGATGAGTTTGAGTAATTTAACTGGTACGGATCCCTGGCACAATCTGCCTGGAGTTCCACTTCACGCGGAGAATGCAGAACGCGACGCACAGAATTAATATACAGCGATAAATGCACCAAACGACGGGCACAAAGCATAAACGCTGCAATTACTGCAGAGTTCAGACAGTTGCTATGAGTCAAACACAATCTCACCACTTAGACGCATGTATCATTGTGAACCATCACAGCCAATGGGAGAGTCAAGCCTACACAGCTGAATTTCACGTATATAGGTCTAATTTTTGTAACGCATGGCCTCAATCTGAAAACTTTAGAAATACTGATTCATTTTAATTGCTTTTGCTAAATCCCAACGTCATCCACATTACAGACCTTTAGTCTACAATTGCTGAGACCTATGTGTGAGAAGTTGGCCCGATATGCAACGTTCGCTATTCTAGCGACCGCTATGTATCGTTCCAACGACCCTTATGGTGTTTGGTTGTAAGTCAACCTATAGACCAGCTATCCTAGTAGCGTGGATACGAGCAGTCTAAGGCTAAAGACTCGAGAGGGCGCGTTAAGCCAGCTGTTTACCACACATGTACCCCTTGAATACCCAGTGAAAGGACACCACACAAGTGTTATGAAAATAAACAGGATATTTATTAAGATTCACAACAGCCCTGGACTCTTTATGAGGACAGGGTACTAAGCACAAACCAAATCTCTTAGGAAAATACTTCAAGTGCACAATTAAAACAAGTGTCCGAGGACACGGAAAGTTTAAGGTCTCGGGCGGACCCGATAAGGCAAGTCGGAAGCGAGGGACTCGGGACCCTAGAGTAAAGAGGCTATGCAGGCACCGAAATGCCGAGTTACCTAGCCACGAGGGCTGCGGCTGCACAAGTCTTACAGGCGTCGGGGTCTTCGCTGACGAGCCAGGAGCCGGAAGAAAAGGAGTTGCTGGCCGGCGACCAGTGATGAATAGTTCGTAGAGATCCAAGCCTGGATCAGAGATTGTTGATACCTGAAAGCAGAGGGGACCAAGTTCGTACTACTAGCCAGTAGTCAGAGGGTACCAGGAGGGCACCGGTTGGCCGTCACCTCGACCAGGTGAGTGGGCGACGCTAGGCTCTGCAGTCTCACGGACCAGGAGGCGTTGTCGGCGACCACGGTGGAGGTGCGAGCTGTCCCACGAAGGATGATGCTGTCGGCGTCGCTGGGCCCAGGATGGGGCAACAAGCCTTGGCAGATCTCAGGGCCACGTGGTGGGCCTAAGATGGCGTCTTGAGTGGACCAGGAGGGTCCGGGGTGCTTCTCGCAAAGATGGAAGCAAGGGCCAGTCTGGAGCAACCAGACCAGCAGAGTTGTTTGTCGGTCGTCGTCAAGGAAGGGCACAAGCCAGCGGCTAGTGACCAGACAACGTGCTGAGCAGCGAGCAGAAGGGCCCCACGCAGATCGTGGAGATGCTGGGGGACTGCACTTCGGTGCTGGAGCGGCTCAGGGTCGGGGCTTCTCGGACCCCAGAGCACTCACCAGGGAATTGCTTCGAAGGTCGTGCTGGTTAAGAGCGTGCAGGTTCTGATGATGGCCGGTCCCTCGAGGTCTCGTCGCACCCACAGATCACAGCTGAGCTGATGACGTGGGTAGAGGTCAGAGGTGCCAGGGAAGCCGGTTCTCGTCGAGCTGGGCCGTCGGATTCCTTGAGGAAGGACTTACAGCAAACCGCAGAGTTCTTAGATGGTGCCCGCTGATGCGGGGTGACTACTCCTTAGTCACAAGGGAGAAATCTTGGGAAGAGTCTTGAATGTCCTTTCGTAGAAAGTAGTTCTTGATTCAAAGATGATCTAATTTGGAAGGGTCCCCGCTCCGGCCTTTATTCTAAAGAAAGGGGTGGGTACATGACTAGGTCCTGCCCTAAGGGTGGGACCAGGAAGGGGGGTAGTTACACCCCTCTCCCCTGCCGGACTTTCCCCAGGCCAGGGCTGGCGCCCCTGGAACTGGTTCTGACCGGCAGATGCGTAGTGAGCACCGGGGTGCCACTCCGCAGTCACCTTCTCGCAAAAGCCCTACCTACCCAGAATACACAAACCCTGTCTGGGACGGTGCGAACACCGCCCTCGACAGGAAACCCCTTGTCCAAGCGCTCCTCGCTGGAAGGACTCCCAGCAGCAGGAGGTCAGACTCGTGTCTGTGGTGGCAGCATTTTGTGGAGCTGAGGCTTTAGTTAACTTTAACCGGGGTTCACAGTTACGTACATGTCGTGTCCCTCTAGAAGGGCGGAATGCTAACCTCGTCGCCAGAGTTGGTGAGAGGGCAGCATCCCGATTCGTATGACACCTTACTCGACATGTCTTGATAACGCGACACCGAAGTTACCGATGTGGTACGCGTTACCATGGAACAGCCATTGGATCTTGGTTCCGCAAGCTGCAACCGGGCTCGGCTCGGGCCAGAGCCTAGTTCACACGAGCCCATGCACTCTGCCTTCAGGATTGTCAAGGCCTGCCATAGGAGTGACTGATAGGAACTCGAGTGTCCATTGTATGGTTAGATATAGGGCTACTATATCTAAAGCAAAGTGTGATTACACGACTTCGCCCCAGCTGTCATGCAGCCAGTTGTGTCAAATTTAGGAGGCCAGCCAGGGGTGGCATAATACATGCTGCAGCCCCTGGCGGCCCTGGGTACACCTATGCCCTGAGTTACAGGGTCTGATAAGGTGGCCCAGTACCAATTGGTAAATGCACCTAGGGTACATATCGTAATTTAGAAAGAGAACAGCCAGGCTGTGGGTCTGATTAGCAGGCCCACAGCCAGAGAAAGTCGTAAACCAGTGAAACAAAAGCAAAAAATCTGGGTGATCATAGGATTGCAGACCCTACTCTCCTACACTATGACAGTCATTTCTTTGAACTGCCAAACGAGCGAGTAGTTACAAAAGTTTTATATGTTTTCTCGAATCAAGGCAAGGTGGACTAAACACCTCAAACTCGAGGAAATTACATTGTCCTGCTCATTTAACACCATACAGAGATGATAACAGTCCAGTCTAAACACGTAATTAATGTTACAGGGAAAATGGTCCCAGTATGTACATTTCTTAAAGAACACAAATAATTCTTTGTACTTATTCTGAGTTAAAACAAGACGTCGTCGGAGTACTTTGACGCTGCCACCGCGTGCTGACGTCAGTTCTTAGACACAGCTTTTCCGCGCCAGAAGCGCAGAGCCATGCCAAAAACCAACACTGGTGCCATGAAACTAGGGCCCTGAAAGGGGATGACCTTAACCCTAGATATCGGTTCGCAGAACAGGGAGGATGGGTGGGTCGGTAAGGAATCTATCACTAACTAATGTCTCTTACAGATATATCGTTACACAAGTAGTGACTTGTGCATCTGAAAGAGACACGTTAGTGATAGATTCCTTACCTTAGAATCGATACCCCAGGCAATACCAACCCCGTGGTGGTGGGTCTGCGAACCAATAATCACACCAGAAAGTCCTGGAGGACGGAACGGCCAAAGTAGCCATCCCTCCGGACTTGGCTGTCCAGGCAATAATGTCTTGCAAACGTGTGCAGCGAGGCCCACGTAGCCGCCTGGCAAATGTCCTGCAAGGGCACACCTCGGCCCAAGGCAGTTGTAGTGGCTCGAGTGGAATGAGCCCTTAGCCCAACAGGGGGTTCCTTCTTAGCCAAGGAGTAACATGCCTGGATACACACAATGATCCACCGGGAGATGGTCCGCTTGTGCACCGCTTTCCCTTTCTTAGCGCCCGCGTACCCAACAAAAAGTTGGTCATCCACCCGGAACTGTTGTGTGCGATTCAAATAAAATGAGAGCGCACGTTTTGGGTCCAGACGGTGAAGCCTCTCTTCCTCTCGCGTGGGATGGGGAGGCGGAAAGAAGGTGGGCAAGGTGATAGATTGCCCAATATGGAAGGCCATGACTACCTTGGGTAGGAAGGAGGGCCTTGTCCGTAACACAACCTTGTACGGATGGACTGAAAGGAAAGGAGGCTTGCAAGATAGAGCCTGGAGCTCACTCACTCTCCTGGCAGAGGTGATGGCTACCAGGAAGGCAGTCTTCAAAGAGAGAAGGCTAGGAGGACAGTTGTGAAGTGGCTCAAAGGGAGCACAAATCAGAAAGGTAAGAACCAGGCTCAAGTCCCACTGAGGCATCACTAAGGGAACAGGAGGGAACGTATGTGTGATGCCCTTCAGGAATCGATTAACGATAGGGGACTTGAACAAAGAAGGTTGATCAGGCAGCCTCAGAAAGGCTGAAAGAGCTGAAAGATAGCCCTTGATAGTGCCCAGAGCAGAGCCCTGCTGGGCAAGAGAAAGAAGAAAGAGGAGAACCTCAGAAAGAGGGGCATTAAGGGGATCCACAGCCTTTGCTGTGCACCATGCCACAAATCTGTTCCACCTGCAGGTGTATACCGACTTTGTGGAGGGACCCCTGGCTGCCAGAATGATGTTACAGACTTCAGGAGGCAAGTCAAATGGCCTCAACTGTCGCCGCTCAATCTCCAAGCATGAAGGTGGGGACTGGACAGGTTCGGGTGGAGGACCGTCCCCTGCTGCTGCGACCGAAGGTCCTCCTGAAGAGGCAGACGAACCGGGGGATCGACTGACATACTGAGTAGCTCGGGATACCAGTACCTTCGTGCCCAGTCCGGAGCCACAAGGATGACTTGTGCCCGGTCACGCTTGATCTTCTTCAGCACTCTGGGCAGAAGTGGTATAGGCGGAAAGGCGTACAACAGACGGCAACTCCACTCGCGACGAAAAGCGTCTCCGAGCGAGTGCCGCCTTAGAAATTCCACCGCGCAGAACTGATGACATTGCGCGTTCTCTTCGGTGGCAAATAGATCTAACTAAGGCTCTCCCCACTGCAGAAAGAAACCTTGCGCCACGTCCGAGTTCAGACACCATTCGTGATCCATCATGCACCGGCGGCTGAGTTCGTCCGCCCTGGCGTTCAGAGAACCTGCCAGGTGTTGAACCATCAGAGTCACGCCCTGATGTTCCAACCATTGCCAGAGGCGCAGAGCCTCCTGGCAAAGGGTCCACAACCCCACCCGCCTTGTTTGTTGCAGTACCACATGGCGGTGGTGTTGTCCGTGAACACCTGCACTGCACTCCCTCGGACAGACGGGAGGAATGCCTTCAGTGCTAGACGAATCGCCCGCAGCTCCAAAAGGTTGATATGGAGCCGGGACTCCGCCGGAGACCAGAGACCTCTGATCTCCGCCTCTCCCATGTGGCCTCCCCAGCCCTGGAAGGACGCGTCCGTCACAACTACGTGCTCCGGTTGGGGAAGGGAGAGGGATCTGCCGTTAACCCAATCGCGGTCCGTGAGCCACCACTGTAGCTGTCTCGCAGTGCCCTCCGAGATCAGGACATGGTCGGACAGGTTACCCTGATGCTGTGCCCACTGAAACTTCAGGTCCCACTGCAGAGCCCGCATCCGCCACCGTGCGTGATGCACCAGAAGGATGCAGGAGGCCATCAGCCCCAGAAGTCGCAGCGTCAACCTGACCGAAACCCGGGATGAAGGCCGGAAGATTGGAATCAGAACCTGTATATCCCGAACCCGCTGTTCGGGCGGGTAAACCCGAACCTGCGCCGAGTTGAGAACCGCTCCGATGAAATGGAGCTTCTGAGAGGGGCACAGGTGCGACTTCAGCACATTGAGGGAAAATCCCAGCTGGTGCAGGAGATCCGCCGTAGTCTGGAGGTGGCTGACGACTGTCTGGGGCGAGCCCGCCTTCAACAACCAGTCGTCGAGGTAGGGGAAGACTGAGACCCCCAACCTGCGCAGATGAGCTGCGACCACCGCCATCACCTTCGTGAACACCCGTGGGGCGCTGGTAAGGCCGAAGGGGAGCATGGTAAACTGTAGGTGCTCGTGGCCTACCGTGAACCGCAGGTAACGCCGGTGGGCCGGCAGGACGGGGATGTGGAAATACGCGTCCTGCAAGTCCAACGCTACCATCCAGTCTCATGGGTCTAGGGCAGGCAAGACCTGAGCCAGAGTCAGCATTTTGAACTTCTCCTTCCGGAGGAAGCCGTTGACGTTCCTCAGATCCAAGATAGGGCGTAGGCCCCCTTTGCCCTTCTTGGGTACCAGAAAGTAGTGGGAGTAGCAACCACGACCTACTTCTGGCCCAGGAACGCGCTCGATGGCCCCCTTGGCCAAGAGGGCCGAAACTTCCTCCTGCAGGTGCCGCAAGTGATCCCCCGATACGCGGTGGTGTTGCGGTGGCATGGCTTGAGGGGTCGTCTCGAAAGGGAGGGAGTAGCCCCTCCGGACGATCTGCAGCACCCACCTGTCCGAAGTGACAGTGCGCCAGTGAGAGTGGTGATGGCGAACCCTGCCTCCCACTGGCGTCACATGGGCCGAAAAGCACGGACTAGGAGGGTTTAGAGGCGGATGCTGCGGGGGGAGGTGTGGACTGACCTCGCCTGTGTCCCCGACCGCCTCCGCGGCGGTTTCCACGGCCGCCGCCGCGCTGGACGAAAGTCTGCGGCAAGTGGCTGGCGGCACGTGTGGGGGCGCCCCTTCCTTGGCCACGAAAGGAGCGAAAGGCACCAGTTTGCTGGCGCGGGGCCGAGAGGCTCAAGGACTTGGCTGTAGCACTGGAGTCCTTAAAGCGCTCAAGCGCGTGGTCTGCCTTGTCGCCAAAGAGGCGACGACCATCGATGGCATGTCCATCAGAGTGTTCTGGACATCTGCCGAAAAATTGGCGGACCTCAGCCAGGCGTGGCGTCTCACTGCCACTGTCGTAGCCATCGCTCTGCCTAGCGAGTCGGTGGTTTCCAGCCCACACCTGATAGAATACTTGGCCTCAAGGGCTTGGCCGAGTTTGGCCCGTACCTCCAACGGGCACTCTGGCAGCACTTCCGCCACCATCTCCCACAGAGAGTGGGTGTAGCGGCCCAAGAGGCATGCAGTGTTGGAAGACCGCAGTCCCAAACTAAGGGAGGAGAATATCTTTTTACCATAATTTTCATACCTCTTGGATTCCCTGTCTGGCGGAGCCGAAGCACCCGACGGTGTCAGGGTCGAAGCCCCCGACCAACTAGGGCCCCCAGACGGGTCCGCTGGGCCCGAAGGCGCTGCGGAGCCCGTGAGGAAGCGCTCAATCTCCTCCGGCGTCGCGTTTAGCCCAGGGACCGGAGGGTATGGGGCGGGACGCCACGCCCGCGACTCCCGAGGAGCCGCGATGGGCGGTGTCAACCGAACCCCCGGCCACATCGCGCGAGCGTCGGGGGGAGTCAGAAGAGCGATGATGCCTCTTCGACTTCTTGTGTTTCTTACCTGACGACTTGGACCCGGAGGAGTGGTGCAGACTCCCGGAGCTGTGACGGCTCCGTCCCCGCGACCTGTCCCTCGACCTCCCGTGGGACTGGGATCTCACTCGGCGCGGGGCCGACTGCCGGAGTTCGAGCCGCCTGCGGGACCGCTCCCGCCTGGTTTCCTCGAAAGGACCAGACAGTCGGGCAGGCCTTGTCGTCGTGGTCGACGCCTAGACACGTCAGGCACAGGCGGTGAGGATCCGTGACCGACATGGTGCAGTCGCAATCGTCACAATGCTTGAAACCAGACTTCGAGAAGGATCAAAAAGGATCTAAAAAAAGTTAGTAAAAAATTGACTGGGTTACTGCTTTTTCCAGATCTCGCTGGCTGGCGCGGAAAAAAGAAGAACTGACGTCAGGACGCGGAGGCGGCGTCTAAGTACTCCGACAACGACGTCGCCCACGACGCCGACGACGGACCCGCAGACGACGCCTACCGACGCGCAAGGGTACTGCAACGCAAAAGTTTCCGGATCCAGTCTGATGCCTGGGGATATTCTAAGGTAAGGAATCTATCACTAACGTGTCTCTTTCAGATATGCGTAGTTGACATCACAGCGGCATATTACTAAGCCAAATAACCAACAAGCCCATATATTGAGACACAATAACAATAATCTGTTGTTCATGGGTAGGTAAAGATGCAAAAATCGACGTTTCGACCCCTGATAGACGTAGGTTGAGTTCCGCCTTACTGTGGGGTCTTCCTCAGGACTGGGATGCGTGGTGGTGGAGGGAAAGGGCACCAGTAAGCCGCCACACTTGTGGAGCTGAATCGAGAGAGAATAGGGGGCCAGTAGGCTCCTAGTAAAAGTGAGCGAGATATCACCTCTCCACAGGTATGCACATTATTTGTGATAGGGCATGTGATCGAGCCTCGGTGGTACAAGAAATTCAAATTCAAGAGGGGACAGCCCGGGCCTCAATCGCGGGAAAAGACCTGTCCTGTCTCTGGATTGAATCACTGTTCTGCCTCTGTATGATTCAATCCAGAGGGAGGACAGGTATTTTCATGCGATTGAGGCACGGACTGTCCCTTCTTGAATTTGAACCGCTCGGTCATTGAGGGCCCTGATGTGTGCAAAAAAAACGACTTGGCAGTTTTTTTTTTTTAACTGAATAAACTAATTCTAGCTACAAACGCTAAGCAATTGCAATTACATCTCTCCCCTGCCTGTTGTAGCCAAATTAGAAAAAGGATATTAGTGGAGTTTTAAAGCTTTCCTGATAAGCATCACTGTATTAGCCATCTTCAAACTTGTTTAGGTATAGCTATGTTACAGACAACGCTTTTCTCATTTTTTAGGACCAGACCATTAATGTAGCTTTACCTGTCATACTGAGCCTCTCTGAAGCATTAGACATCCTGGGAAAGTATACATTATGTAGGCTCTCTACGGTGTCTAATGGAGACTCTTTTCCCTCTTACCGGCTAGGACTCGGCCTCTCAAACTTGGCCCCTGCAATCACCGCCCGCCGAGTACTTCAGAGGTCCTCACTGTTGCAACAATGTTTTGCCGCATGCCCAAACTAAGACAACATCGGAGTACGTGGCCCTGATGAACTCTTTCTCCATTACAACCATGCAGTCTTGGGGGTAAGGAATGGATAAGACATAATTACTTGCAGTTAAAAGGTGCAAACCCGGAAGTCTTACGTCAGTCTTGGCCAAAAGAACAGACCTATTGGGACTTTATTTGCCTCCTGTTCCTAAAGTCAAAATCTGAACATTATTTCTGAAATTAACATGAGTCTTGGGACCCAAGTCAATACTGTAGGATGTCATTTTTAATCCCTTGAAAGAGATACTGCTATCGCTCTCTTCATCGTAAAACAGTCATGTAGGGAGCAGACGTTAATTCCCGTCTCTTCTACACTGGTCCGTACAAGGTGGAATCTACAATATCCTAAACCACATATTCAGATGGATCAAGGGGGCTGTTACAAAGATCTATGTCCCCCATAACAGGAATCACATTTCTGAAACTAGGATCTTCTTGCACTGGATTCTTATAGAAGCCCGCTTTAACTTTAAAACCACCAAACAGCTTATAAAATCCTCCACGGATTGGCCCCGACTATAAAATGACTAACCGCTACCGTCGAAACACAATCTCAGACCCTCAGGAGTCTTCTTGCAATTACCTCGGTTCCCTTTAGTTCAGACTTGTTTGCTACGAGCACAGTTTCGCCGGCCAGGATGTCCTCACATGGGATAACCACAATAATTCTAGCTGGTTTTAAGACTAGTAAAACTACCTTTAAGTGCCTGCTTGGGACACACTTGTTCTGATTCAACTAAGTCCCAGACACCTAGACTCCACTGGGGATCAGCAAACTATGCAGGTGTGCATGGCCAGTCAGTGTAACTTAAGAAATCTAAAAGAGCATAGAAACATAGAAAGGAAAAGGAAATAATGTAGCAAACATTTGTATTCAGCCCTAGAGTCTGTGATTGCAAAGTATTCTAATCTTCAAAACTAGCAAGCTTTGGACTGCAAAGTTAAGTCCCACCGTGGTTGAGCAAGTAATTTTGGAATGTGTGCAAGGCTGCCCTGCAGATCACACCAAATAGACGGTTCACAGAGGCAGTCTTTCTTGATGCTATATGCACACAGGAGGCCAGAATGAGAAAAAGTCTCTTAGCTGTAAGTGCATTTGTCCTGGTCTAGTTTCTTTCAGACTCGCTTGTCTGGCTATTCCTCTTTTCAGGTTTGGAACCCTTTGTACCGCTCACACAGAACTATTAAAGCAGGGGTGGGGAATTCGTATCTCCCGACGCCTGAGACATCTAGATTTCTCACAAGGGCAAGAAGTTTTAATATCTATTTTGTCCCAAGGACAAGTAGATAAAGATTTGCTGTGATGCGATACACAGCTCTTCAAACCTGATGGTGAAAGCCAGACAATAAGTCTAAATGAAGGACATGCCACTACGTGCTGAAATGTAGTGGCCTGTAATAGCACTTATGGCATGCAGTACAGTCACAACTGGCTTTGGGTGAGAAGGGACTTAGCTTGCCCCACTGAGACACCTTTCTTTTCTGTTAGTGCCTCCTGGTCTGGGCTGGGCTTTAAGCAGTTTATTGGCAGTGAAGGGGTCAATGCAAAAGTTTGGGTCTGCGCTTTCATTTTCCCGGAACATAAGACCAACATGTTGGAGGGGAGCTCGTAGTTGCAGCTCCTTGTGGTACACCCACAACATTACCAGGTAACAGCCATTTTACTTTCTCCTCGAGGCTCTTTCATCCACTTCGAGCACTGCAGCACAAGAACACTTACAGCACTGACATGCAAGAGGCTGGTTTATCTGCTTCTAAGCCCCTGCCATCTCGGTCTTTATTCTTTGTTTCACCCTTGGGCCTCATACGGCCCCAAGATGCCTTGTCACCCTCGCCTCCTGGGCCTACAGTAAAGTGCCTTGCTTTCCCTTCTCATGCAGCTCGTGCCCCTCCCTCCCTTCATGCTTTGCCTTCCCTGTGCACCTTATGTCTCATCCTCTGTCTGCCCTTCCTAAGCCCTCTGCGACAGCCCTGGACTGCTCCCCTTGGCTTCTCACCTCTTATCTTATTGAGGACTTTCATTAAACCTCCTTACTTTGCCCATGTAACTTTCACTTTCATATAGGCCTCTGGCCCGCCCACCCCCATTTCTGTTCTGTCCTTTCAGCATAGACAAAGCACAGAGACAGACAATCACATGAAGTGATGTCACAGCAAGTAATGTTACTATCTTGTGCGATGCATTAAAAAATTTAGCATTTTGCACTCAAAAAATGTTTATATTGTTAGGCTTTGTCAGCTCTCCAGAATTGATCCCCTAATTGTATAATTGCTTTACATAAGCAACAAATATAATTATGCAGTGAAATGCTGACCTAGGTTTTATATTCGTTTTACTTCTTGTAAATCATGTGTTTTCCCAAACACAAAGGGGTACGTATTTACATTTTTAAAGAGCCTTCTCAGTTACAGTCAAAAAAGGCAGTTTTTAGTGAGTACATAAAAAGGTGTTTCATGTATATCTTGCAAAGAACAAATTGTTAGGTGCTCTGTTTCGATTATGCTGCAATGCGTAACACCATAAAATTGCAAAACACCACACTCCCAACATTGTTAAGAAATTAATGTCAGTGGCGGACAGTTTACCCCCATCATGGGCTCCTCTGGAGGAGAGGGAAGATGTCTAGTGACACAAAAATACTGTGAACCACATTGCAAGTAAACACAAATGCATATGTTTGCCATTGGAAACCACAATGAAAATGCTAGGGAACTGCATGGGTGTTCATACAGTTGGAAAAGGGACATACCTGATCTTCCTTCTGCCTAGGGCAAAACACGGCTGTGTCCCCTCTGATTATTGAGGGGACACAGTCCAACCTTTTCCACCCCGACTTGTGCTGTGATGTGTGTATGAAAGACATTCAATGTAAATCTTAATTTCAATTACCTGATGTTACCAAAGCCTTGTCTTTGAACTGAGGAAATTTATATTCTTTTCTGTGAACTACCAAGCATGGCTTTACGGAAACATGGGGTGCTAAATGGAGGGTGACCTCTTCAAGTGCCAGGGCACAAGACTATATCTGCAATAGGATAGGTGACTTGAGGCCTACAAAGGGGCTACAGCAAGGTCAGCTCAGTTCTCATTGAATAAGGACGTACCCTCGAACTCACCCACGAAACCACCATGAGTTTCCCAATATGCTGCACCTTTTATCTAATTTATAGCCATAATTAAGCCTTGAAAACTCTTCATCACTCCTGCAAACACTAATAAAGTTTTGGTAAAACCAGCGCCTCTGCGCTGTTTAGCAATATACACTTGTTTTAGGTAGAGTTTAGTAACGGGTTAACCTTTATCCAAGTACCATCAATTTGAGTAGATTAAGAAACCGAGAACCAAGTAAACAAAACACTTGCCCAGGATCACACAATGAGGTTAACTGAAAGTGAGTCCGGGTTGAAGGTTCAGTGCCCTTGTTTGGCCGATTTATATTTGTGCCACATTTCCTCAAGAGCTAGGTGAATAGTGTGCTGGTACTAGGCAAAATATGGAATGGTTACCTACAATGTACTGCCATAGATGACTAGTTAGAGGAGCTTATATGGGTAGACGTGCATGTGTGTATATGCAATGTATACAACTCAATTGACTCAAGAAAGTGAAAATGTTGAGACCCTAGGATAAACTGGTCTAAAGAAATTCTCCTCCTACTGTTTGGGATGGATAGACTGAGGGGGCTTCCCGCTCCTTGTCTTCAAAAAGATGTATTGTTTTCAGGGTCCAAATCTTTGCAGAGGCCCATGAGTCTGTCTATTGTGTTATATTTATTTTCTCTTCCCGGAGCTTTGGATTCTCTACAACAGCTACACCCTGCAATTGGCTTGAACGTTACATCAAAGCACATTGCTGATACTACTGATACTCTTACCACTAGGCATGCAGGAAGACAGTTTTTTTCTGCTGGAAAGAAATCGCATGTAGAAGCCAGGCAGAAGAAGGTACTAAAACCAGAAACAGCTAATAGTGCAAACTTCTCAGGAGAGACAGTAGAACAATGTGAAAGTGTATTGATGCTATGTTCTTTATGGCAGAAAACACAAAGGTACCCACTGTAGAAACTCTCCTTCTTAAGACAGTAACCATTTCAAACCACTGCTAAAACCCTACCTCTGTTTTTGCTAAACTACTGTGAAATTTTAGGTACCATTTATGTGAATCATCATTTATTAAAATGAGCGGATGCATGCTAGTTTTTCCAAACAATAGTCATAATGGAAAATCAGTGTAACCAGTTTCAACAAAATAATGGGAAACATATAAATAAGCAAGAACTGGCAACTTCAATAGGTCTAACTTTGGTGGTCAACCTTTTGGTTTTGTCAATGTGTGTCTTGTTTTGACATGGTTTATGTAAAACTTTATTGTTGCTGGAGCTGCTGAGTCCTAACCATTACAACAACTATTGAAAATAGTTGTTGGTCTCAAAGCACACATTGCCATTGTATTTCCTAGCACTGAGCTAAACTACTATGAGTTCCGATATGCTGCTTGTAAAAGAGCAGAATGTTGACTCTCACAGTGAAGCCAGTCAATAGATAGAATTATCATAAAAACAAATGGTACTGCTTAACACCAGACCCAATTAGGAACTCAATTATTAAAGAAAGTCACGAAAGTTCTCCCAAGGTATATTTTCTTGCATTGTTGCAGATTCACAGCTTTTATGTATTCACATGAAGGCCAGGAAAACGTACTCCTAGAAAATATTTATGAACTGCATTTTAGCACTACCAAATATGATTGCATAGTTTTGCTCCTGCGAAAATCTGTTGAGCGTTTACAAGTTCACTTTTCCTCCAACCACATTTTTCCCAGCCCAGGAAGAAATATTCCTTCTGCCATTGTCAGTAGTACATTCTAACCGTTGTCAGTGTCCGAAAAGATTAGAGAAGAGCTGGTGAAAACCACTTAAACGTGCAAGTTAGTAGGTTTGCGCGGACTCTAAAAGGCATTCATACCTTTGAACCATTGTTTACCACTACCTTTAGCCCCAGTCTGCAGAAAGATGGCAAAATAAGGAAATTGCTAGTATTCAAACCCCTATATAGTATGAACCCTGGCATAATCAGAGAGGCTATTATCAGAGCTCTTATAAAATGAGATTGCCGCTATTATTTGTCACTGCACTCCATGGCACCAAAGGGGCAAGTGGATTTTTTTACAGGGCAAGTAGATTTATGAAGCTACCTGCCCCATGCACAAGTGGATATTTTATCAAATTCCACACCCCTGTTAAAGGATTGACATCTTATACAGGAGCTTCTCCACCTCAGGCAGTGAGATGGAATGGCATAAACTACATACACGGATGCAGTCTTTTGTAAAAATGTGCTAGCTGTCCGTCTTACTGGGAAGAAGGAGCTCTTCGCACGTAGTTCTTGGAGAGTTGGCAACACTTGAGAAGTCACAACAGTTCCAGACCGCCAACTCATTCTTTTCCAGCTCTGCCCCTGCTTCTATTATTCTTGTTACACTTCTAGATTTCAGATCCAGAAATGAGCAACTTAAAGAATTCTTGTGAGAGACAGTCCAAGGCTGACTGGTAGGCGAGGGCAGGTCCTGTGTGTGTGTGAAAGCCTCTTTGGTGGCTAAGGCTGAAAGACAGGCTAGCACTACCTCATTAGCTATTTGGATGCAGATGCCATAAGTGGATTCTGCTGGGAGCGACCCTGTAGCCCATGTCTATATAAGCAGTTGAGAAAGGGGAATTTTACCTCACCGCCATTTGTACTCTATCCAATGAGGAGAAATATTTCATAATGATGGGGAAATTTGTTTTCTTTCAAGATGAATCTGAAAAGAGCCGACGTGAACTTTGCTCTGCCCAATGAACCGGTAAGCCTTTTCAAGCCTCATCTGTCAACTTGACCTAACTACTAATATAAATTCAAAATTATCTAAATGGCCAAATATGCTTTGAAAAAGCTCACCAGCTGGATGGCTGGAGTGAAACAGGTGTCAGGTGCCTTCTAACCCTTTTCAGACTGAACTATTTCTCTCCACTGGATAGAATACCAGTGGCACTATGCCATATTACTACTGATCATTGTATTAAAAAAAGGTGCTACGGTGTCTACAAAGGACCCATGCCCATAGATGACTAACGCCGTAGCCAATGCTGCTGTTAAATGGATATTAATTCCATGCAGTATCACGGGTTTCAGCTGGCCCATGGCAGGGTGGTGAATTTTAAGTCAACAGCACAGGCTTGTTGACCCATATCACAATTACAGTTCTGTATCTTCACTATTTGAACAGAACCTAGAATATCTCAGTCGGTATAGTGTAATTCAGGAATATTATTTATAAATAATTATAACTTAAATGTTTTACCGTAAAAGAAACTATGCACTGTGATTAAATTACTGGTTACTGGTCACCAACCAAGTAAGACATCTGCCTTTTGGCACTCAAAGCCTACTCCATGCCGGATCCGAAGTTATATTTGAAGAGATAATTTAGATTTCTCTATTACACGGAAGGTGGGGTTGGCCGATCATAAATATAATGAAAATATCCAGGAAGGAATCGAGAGCAGTGCCCGCATGATTGGAGGAGGGGATAGAGAAATTCCATCACCTAACATAACAAGCTCTTGGGATCTGCTTGACAATGCACTTTGGTGTCAAAGCATACGAGTAGTGTGCAAGCGGAGTACGCACAAAAAACAGCTGAAAGCACAATAGAGTTCTCCGACAGAACAGTGCCCGACAGAGCTGCAACAGCAGCGTTCTCACCAGGAGAACTCACTTAAGGCAAAGGAACCACAGAATCAGCTGTGACGGTTAATACAAGAAAGGAGAACTATTTAAAAAAACTTAAGGACTCATCTGGAAAATGGAGCTTATCATAGAATTTAACCAATAAAACATGTTGATTATTATAAGGTCATACTCTCTGAAGATGTGTAATGCCTGTACTAATCTGGAATTAGTAAACAGATTTTAGAAAATGTATGATTTACCACATGCACCCAGTTTTTACATGTATATAGTTTTAGTAACATAGATCAGAGTTTTGTAATATAAATAAACAAAAATTCTGCAAACCCAAATAACAGATTTAGGCACCAGTAACTTCTAATACGTATAAGTGGTAAGAGCCAGATATCAAGAACAGCAAATCATGCATTTATGTAAACAACAACATATAGCAACTAGGAGACACTGTTACCACATCGGATTTACGCTTTTACACTTAAAAAGTTGGTAAAGTCAATGACTATATGGAGGAATAATAACTGCTGTTAAAAGAAAAAAGTTAGCTGAATGTCTTCCAACCACGAAATAGGAGCCTCCTGTACAGTTTCATAAAATGCATGTCTTCACACAAAAGCATACAAAAATAGGAGACAGCACTGTTAATGTCTCTTCACGGTACGACACGCAGTCTTACTGTTGGCTGTCTCAAATCACCCATCCTTTAGCGTTAAGCT
The DNA here is from genome assembly GCF_964263255.1 of Lissotriton vulgaris. NCBI lineage: Eukaryota > Metazoa > Chordata > Amphibia > Caudata > Salamandridae > Lissotriton > Lissotriton vulgaris. The sequence goes on from NC_141700.1 coordinate 129,843,261, forward strand.
TCGGAATAAAAAGTAAATATAACCATGCAATCCTAATAAATATATAAATCATGAAAAAACAGTCAGCCATCTGCAGTGGCGAGCATAGTTAATGCAATCAAAAGATTGTGCTAAGACAAAATTCAACAACAAAGAATATCTCAATTGACATAGCTTTAGCAGGAAGAGTTAAAAATACTTATGTATTACTATGTTAAAAAATGTCTGTTCTGTATAGTTTACATTTAAAAATCATAGTCTGCAAGAGACCAATTAAGATACAGAATAAGAGATCAATCAAATACGGCTACATTTTCAAAAGCCTTTAACATTAGTTGGCAACAAGTAAACTTGATTAACTATACATCCCTATCTATCTACGTTAACACAGTTAATAAAACAAGTCCAAATACTGAACATTAACTGAATCTTAAGTGTTTCCTGATGAAAGATTCACTCGGAAGCTGATTCAGACAAAAGAGGCTTGGGGCGGTCAGTAGAACAGTCAAATGCGTGATTTGTTTATTTAAGAGCTATAAAAAAGAACTTGCAGTTGAATATAACTAAGATTTATAGATTTAGGAATAAAAGCATCAATACCAGAAAGTGTCAACAAATGTCAGACCCTGTACCATGGAGGAACACTACCAACCGTAACTAAATCTGTGAAGCCCAATACCACCGCCAGAGAGAAGTGAAGTAATTCTCTTTTTGATAAAGGACTTTCAGAACATTTCTGTGTGCCATGCCTCCTCAGAGTCCTCTCCCGGTAAAAACCAGGGTGGGCTCAACCCCACTTCTGGAGGGAGCACTTGGAGTGCATTTTTAGTAAGGACTTTCTAGGATCAAACGTTAAAATGCCTGCGGATAATCCCTATTCTGTTAAAGCTTTTTGATCCGTAGGGTAAACTGAGGCACATTAAAAACAATAGCGAAGTAACTGGAGTCAATTATTAACTCATACGACAGACTGGTCAAATTACCTGTCGAGATCACCAGCAGACATTTTACCTTTTGAAAGGGCCCCTTTTCCATCTACTCAAGGCCTGCTGACCATCCATCTGCCAGCTTATCCTAGTTTCCATAAACCCTCTTCTGCCTGCAGATTTTTAGTCTATTTTCTAAGTAACACGGTGACCAATTTCCGTGGGGCTTATGGTCTCTGGGTGTTGTGATCTTGGAGACTTCACGCACACCCAGAAGACAATAACAGAGTAGAAAGATTTGTGCTCAACCAAACATTAATAAGCAGGCAACAGTTTCCAGAGCAGGTTAGCTCGGTCTCCTCTGATTTACTTGTGGCTTGAGCACCAGACTATTTGTTTTTAAAAGCATGGACTCAACACGTCTTGCATTATGCTTAATATTATTGTGATATGGCACTAGAACAAACAATGGTTACCTCACACATTACAGTATTAATTCCTCAATACAGATCTGAGAAGGAAGTTTTAAGCTAGCTGCTGTACAACTCGGAAAGACCTACATGAAGGGGAATAAAGAGAATACCTTTTCAGGTTACCGCCCAACATGTGACTTGACTCAAGCCCAAACAGCCATTGAAAAGGACCTGCCAGCCAGACCTTGCTGGGTTTCACTATAACTGAGGTTGTCCACGTTGCTTTAACCCCTTGCATGCTGATGACGGAGCGGTTCCGTCATCAGCTACGGGTGAGCTGTGCTGATGACGGAACCGTTCCGTCATGACTCCGCCCGCGCAAGGCGGAGTCAGCATGGGTGGGGAATTCCCGCCGCACGCAAGGGGTTAAAATATCTACTCCTGGCTCGCCTTCGTACAAAAGCTTTGATGATGATACTGGAGAGTCACTCTCAGACACAGGAATGCCTCTGAAAGGAGAAAGATGTCCATGGAGCAGGCACGTTTCAGATCGGTCGGTAAAGCTAGTCAACAAGATCCACAGTGTGTCAACTCCTGAGCTCGCCCCAGCGTTGCTTAGAATCAGTCTGACAAGACTGGCATTTATCGGACACATGGTGGCTAGGCTGTCTTGCTTTAGAAGGCCTCGAAGTGTGATGGAAAACACTGACAAGCCAAGAGAAAAGAACTGGATTGATTTGTTTGCAGACTGCTTTATTTCTTTATTTATAAAGTTTTATATAGCGCAAACTTGACCAAAGAGGGTATCAGAGCGCTTTACATTTAAACAATGTTTCAAAAATTTGTAGGAGGAAGGGGTCAAAGTGGGGAGACGAGGCGGAACAATGCCCAATGCCTGGCTGGGTAGGTGACGGTCAAGGGGGAAAACCAGGGCCGGACTCCTCATTAGCTGTCAAGCAGCTCCACCGGTCATCGGCCATGTTGCTCAGGTCTCAGCGTGTCATAAAAAGTAACAATTTGGTTTTGCACTGATAATGTGGGCGCCGGCTACAGATCTGGGTTATTCCCTTCTCAAACCATACACAGGAGATGCTCAATTTAGCACAGATCTTACATCAGAAGCCAGGGGCTTGTCTATTTGAGGAAGTAGTTCATCACCTAAAATATGATACCAAGGTAGCAGACAACACAGAATAACTCCCCAAAAACAGCAATTTGAAACATACTGCAAACTCTCTACGGACGTCATAAATCTAAAACGACCACTGAAGCTGGCAGATAGCGCGTCCTAATCTCATAAAAGCAAGTATGTAATATTATTTTATACTTCAGTCAAACATCAGTGCTGAAAAATTGTCCAGTAAGCGCATATAATAGAACCTTTTTTGCATTGGTCGAGCTGCTACGATCCAGGGAAGGAGCGTCAAACACTCGGGTGCTAAGAGCCCTGTGGAGATAAACTGCTCTTCTGCTACTGAGACTTCATTGCACTCTTGTGCGCAGCCCAACACCCCCTCTGCATGCAAAGATCCCAAAGCAACGATGCACACTAGGATTGAGCAATCTCCGCTCTTCTGTTGCTTCTGGCCTGAAGCAAAAAAGACAAAAGTACTTATGTGAGGCAACGATCTATCTGTTGGATACTCTACCTACAGATTCCTCATCTGTAGAACAATCTCCAGGCGTCAGACATGATCTGGAAACTTCACAGAGAGAAGCTCCCAGTACAGGGTACTGGGCTCAGTCAGCGCCGGAAGTGATGTCGGCTGACACCACTGGGGCTATGAAGCACTCACCCCGCGCATCTACATCAGTTTCCCTTTATTTTTTTTCCCCAAGACTGAAGCGAGAGAGCAGATTGACATTGAATAAAGAATGCAGTACTAAAATATTGCAAAATGGGATCTTCTTAACTTTCCCTATAAACCATCCATCAAACAGGGAGGCGTGGAGGTCATGAGGAATATGGAGGTAGATGGCGTATTCACCAGAAAGAACCTTACCGCAGATAAGTAACCTTATTTCTTGATGGATGCTTTCACCTGCAGATGCCTCACTTGTAGAACAGATTTTACAGCAATGCCATGCCCAGGAGGAGGGTTGATGAATGATAAGACAAGGAAATTCTGCATGACGGACCTGGCAAACTGCCCATCCCTGTACACCTCTGCATCCAGACGGTAGTGCTTAGTTTAGTGTGCAAGGAAGCCCACATTGACGCCTTACAGATGCCTGCACTTGGAACATTTCAGGGAAGGCAAAAGTGGTTGACTTGGTCCTGATTCCTTCAGGAGGCTTTTCTTGGGTAAGGCGTAGCAGGTCTTGATGCAGAGGATGAGACATCGAGATACAGTCCTCTTCTGTACCCTTTTTGGCACCCCAGTATCCGATAAACAGCGGGTCATCCAACTGGAATTCCTTTGTGTGGTACAGGTAGTAATCAGCCAAACGCCAAGGATCGAACTGATTTAACCGATCCTTCTCTTTCGTAGGATGAGGTGAATAATAGAAGGTCGGGAGAGTGGAGGATTGAAAGGAGAAACCAGCCCTACATTGCAACACCAACTTGTCCCAGAAAGAAAGTAGGGAAAGGAGGGCAACAGCTAAGGGCGTGCAACTCACTGACCCTTCTAGTAGAAGTGATAGTAACCAAAAGTTTTGAAGGTAAATATACGAAGAGTACAACTGCGAGGGGGCTCAAACTGAGTCCTCACAACAAAAAAAGGTTAAGAATCAGATTTAAGTCCCACTGAGGAACCATAAAGGAAGATAGAGGGAAAAGACTGGTCAGACCCTTGAGAAAAAGCATGGCAACAGGGGACTTAAACAGGAATGGCTGATCCTGCAGACAGGAAATCAGACAATGCAGCTAAATAACCCTTCACAGTGGCAATGGCAACTCCCCTTTGAGCAAGGGAAAGAACATATTGCAAAAAATGAAAAAGTATGGCCTGTAGGGATCCACGCCATTGTCCACACAATGCAAAAACAAAGTTGTCCCATCTGCCGGAATAAGAAGACTTAGTGGAGGGGCAATGCGCAGACAAGGTGACAGTCTACCACCTCAGGTGGCAGCTGAAAGGAGTTCAGATGCCCCACTCAATCTCCAAACATGTAAGTGGTGATCTGGTCTCAGAGATTGGGATTCAGAACTAATACCCCGACTGGGAGAGAGGGTCCATCCTGAGTGGAAGGCAAAGTGGGGGACTTGTGGAGAAACAAGAAGGTCTGCATACCACACCTTTCTTTGCCAATCCAGGGAAAAAAGAATGACTTAGGCGCGGTGTTAGCAAATCTTTCTGAGAACTTGTGGAATTAAGGGTGAGGGGGACGCATAACGCAGCTGAAAGTTCCACATCAACTTAAACACATGCCCCAAAGCTTCCCTAAGCAGATACTAGAGGGTGCAAACCTACAGGCGATGGTCATTTTCCAAAAAGTGAGTAAGTCCACCTGAGGAGTGCTGCACTGGGCGAAGATATCCTGGAATACCTCCAGTAGAAAACGCTTCTCCTGATCGGCAAGATAATTTTCAGACTGGCAGTACTGACACTTAGAGAACCCGCTAAGTGACTGACGGTGAGCCAGATCTCTTGGCAGTGTGCTCAAGATCACAGAGTCAACGCTTTCAGGTAAATGAGAGGAGATCTAACTCCCCCTGCTTGTTCACAAAGCACATTGTAGCTGTGTTGTCTTTCAAGATCTGTGCGGACTGACCCATGTTGGAGTGTATGAAGGCCTTGCGCACCAGCCGAACTGCCTACAGTGCCAGCAAGCTGATGTGAAGCACCTGCTCGTCCGGAGGCCCTTGATATCCAGATCCTCCAAATGGGCTCCCATCCCTAGGGTGGAGGCATCCTTCACTAGCATAGTCACAGAAGGAGGGGGGAGTGAAGGTCATACTGTGATTAAGGTTCAACTTTTTCTCCCACCAAGCCACTTTACCCACAGTGCTAGGGAAGATTGTGATGGAGTCAGATAGATCTCGTGCGTACGGAAGCCACTGCCTTTAGAGGCACCACAGCAAGGCCCTCATGTGCCAATGTGCGTAAGTGACTAGGAGAAAGCAGGCTGCCAGCAGATCTGGGAACTTTCAGGGCTGAGACTCTCGCACCGTGCTGGAAAGATCACCTCTTTTAGATACTAAATATCCTTTGAAGGTCAGATAAATCACATCAAATCTTCATGTTTCCATATTCTGAAACTTCTTAGAAAGGTTTTGCCATACAGCTCACTGAGCTTCCGAGAAATCGTAGTCACAGCTCTCATCACCTCCAAATTGGATTAGTGTAATTCGGCAATATCCAAAAACGCTTTTTGAACAAGCTACAGACTCATCAAAATGCGGCAGCATGATAACTGCCGGGCATTCCCAGACACAATTCTGCCTCCCAAACTTTGATTTAGTTGCTTTGGCTCTGTATCAGTAAGCGTATTCAGATCAAAGCCCTCTGCATAGCCTTTAAGTCCCTACACAGCTTTGGCCTAACCTATCTGGTACAACCCTTTAAACAATACATTCCTACAAGACCTCTTCACTCTTCTCTTAGCGGAAATCTTATTGTCCCCAAATTAAAAAAGCTGATAGGACGGGAAGAGTTTCCTAGCACGTACAGCAAGGCTGTGGAACTCGCTCCCCATAGAACACAAGTGTAAATCTAACCTATTTAGAATTTAGGAAAAGTCTGTAAACCTAGTAATTCAACAAGCAGTTCCTGTCATCTTGCGGTCATCATCTAGTCTCATTGAATCAGCTTAGCACCTTGATACCCCTGGTTAATAGTTGTGCTCTAGAAATTTTATTTTCATTTCATTGAATGTCCTTTATTCTCTGAAGCAGAGGTAAGGTGCGGAGAAGGGTGGTTTCCAGTACAGAACCTATGAATTGCTATGAACTGGAGCCGTGAGAGCCTGAGATGTGATTTGGGCTTGCTGATCGAAAAGCCCCGGTCGAACAGCATAGATGCCATCAACTGCAAATGGTGCACCACCATGTCCTTTGAGGAGTCAATCATATAGGTACATTAAAAAGGGGATACCAAACTATCTGAGATGGGCCACAACCACTGCCATCACCTTCATGAAGACTCAAGCTGCTGATGTTAGCCCAAAGGTTACTATCGCAAATTGTTCCTGCATAGAACCCACTACCAACTACAAATATTTCAGATGAATTCGCAGGACAGGGATGTGGAAGTGCTCATCCTGCAGAACCAGAGGCACCATCCAGTCTCCATGCACAAATGCTGGTAGAACTTGAGCTAGGGTCAGCAACCAGAATGTTTCCTATTGAGAAAGAAGCTCAGGCTCCGGAGATCCAGAATCGGATACAGGCCGCCACCCTTCTTGGACACTAGGAAGTAACATATGTAACATCCGCTGGGTCTTTACCGTCTCTGGCACTAACTCCACTGCTCCTTTGAGGAGGAGAGCTGTCACCTCCTGCTGTAAAATGACCAAATGGTCGGAGGCGGAGCGGAAGGAGGGGGAAAAGGGGGGCATTACCTGAAGGAAGGGAAGGGCTAGCTTTTTTCCTACAATTTGAAGGACCAACTGGTCTGAAGTAATGACCATCCAGAACAGAAGAAAACAGGACACCTGCCCATCCACAGGCTCCCCGTGGGCCGGGGAAAGCAAACTATGCCTCCTTTCCAGGTGTGGAGGAGGAGGGTTGCAAGGCGGATCCATGGTCTTTACCTCTACCATGGCCACTGTACTGTGGACAAGAGGATTCTGCTGCGGCTGAAGTGCCGGTGCGTACGGCCGGGACCGAAAGGAGAACCCTAGTCTGAAGCTGTGAAAGTGGCAAGAGGAATGGGAGTCAGAAGCTGAAGGCCCGATAACCTGGCCACGGTTTACCAGCCCTTAAACCTCTCCAGCGCTAAGTCAGTCTTATCTCCAAACAATCGGATGCTGTCGAAGCGGGAGGTCGATCAGATTTGCCTGGACATCAGATGAAAAATTAGACATCCTGAGCCAAGCGTGGCGTCATACTGTCGCTCAAGTACCCATGGCTCTGGCAATGAAGTCTGCGGTGTCCCACGCAGATTTCATAATATGCTGGGAGGCATTCTGCCTGCCAATGATGCGCACCTCAAATTTTTCTTTCGTGTTGGCAGGAACATCCGAGAGAAAATTATCAGGGCCATGTCCCACAATGTGTGGTTTTAGCAGGCAAGACGACAGTTGGCATTAAGGGACTCCAAAGCCATACTCCCCTGCAGAAAAGGCCTTTTTGCAGGCTACCAAACGTTTTGATTCCCTGCTGGAGGGAGCTGGAGGGAATTCACCTCCTGATTGGGTCTCCTAACAGGACGCTTGGACGACCAATCCCTCGTCCAGGGTGCGTGCAAAGGAAGATGGGATCGTCAGGAGCAAAGCGACAACGGCATTCAATGAGCCGTTCAGAAGGTTTCTCCCATGCCACCATTGTAGTTTCAAATATAGCCTATTTGAAGGGGAGAATGGGTTCTGAAGTGGTTGTTAGCAACTTCAAATCCAGTACTTTAGCCGCCTTTAATAAGACTTTGTGCAAAGACACAACCTCTGGCGTTGGTGGTCCAACTGGGAGACCCATAGCCAGCTGAGGGGAGTGTAAGCAACTGGCCGAAGACGACCTTGAAATCCAAAGGGGTCCGGTCACCACCAGGTAAATACTCCACAGCATCGGAATCTGCAAAAAACATTTAATGGACACGTATTCTTATAAGCCTCCTTTTCAAGCAACTGCTGGATCTCTCTATGAGAGTGGATCTGGCAACGGCAGGATTGTGCCTGGAGCCAGAGGAGGGGATGGTGGAGGTGCAAGCAGGAAGGCACACATTTAACATTAGTTGCTGCATCGAGAAGTGCAGCACTGGATCAAAGCAATGTGGCGATGGCAGTGGTTCCAACAGTGCTACACTGAAGGGTGTTGGTTGGAAAGTCATGAAAATTGGCAGACGCCATGGGGCGCCAGATGGCGCGGAGGCCTTGGCGAAGATAGAATACATTGCGTTCAGAAGCGCTGGCTGATCTGACCCTGGAGCAGAGAACTGGGGAAAGGCGTCATAGGCTCGACAGATGGATGTGCTGGCGGCAAAGGCTTAGAGAATAGAGGTCTGTTCAGAGCCGTGGCTATAGAAGGAGCAGGGCTGTGCGGAGCATCCATCTGCATCAAGTCGACAAGCTGCGGTTCCGAAGACAAACGTCCTGTGGGAGATGGACAACACTGAGGACTTTTACCTATGGAACGCTTATTCTTCCTTCTATTCCTCAGAGAGTATAGCTCCGGATCCGCACTGAAGGCATGAAAAAAATTAAACTGACTTCAATGTCACTGCAGGCGGCGACTTAGTCCACAGCCCTCTACGGGCGAACTCGCTGCTTTGAAGTTTTCTGGATCCAGTCTGATGCCTGGGAATTGTTCTACAGGCGAGGAATCTGCAAGTAGAAGTATCTATCAAAAAGGTTAAGTATATCTTCTTCCATGAATGCACGGCAGGGATCAAAGTGTGTGTTCACATAAGGTACTCTGGCGACATGCACTGGAAAATTCAGCTCAGTTTAGCCAGTGGGCCTCATCAGTTAAGTTTGTCTCCTGATTTTATTTTTTCCAGCCATAGGTTTATGTATCGCTCCTGCACTTTACTAGGAGGTTGCTGAGAGAAAAGTGGCAGTCTGTGAGTGAATGGAGATCCATGCTGCAAGAAGCAGTGCATGAGACTGCTTTAATACACAGCTACTGTGCGCCCGTAAAACAAATGCATGTGTACAACATACATTGGGCATCCCTATCCTTTTGCATAGACTGGCTCTTGGCAGTGATCTATTTTTTTTTTAAAGGAGTCAAAGTGTTTTCTATGACTAATGGCAAAAGGGTCAGTGGGGGAGGGGTGAAGGGGGGGGGGGGGGAGTGGAGGTCCAAAAATTGCAGCAATCATGGGAAAAGGGCCACTGGCTAAGAGTAGAAGCACCACATACATAACTTTATCCTACTCTTATGTTGTAAGCTCCTTCCCATTCTCGACGTGTGGTTTGAACACACCGCACCCGAGTACGGGAAAGGCTTATCAAGAAGAGTAAACAAGAGAATGCCTGTGGGGTGCCCACATACCAGCGTGGCATATGCCTGCAGAATGATGCCAACACCACCTCAGCCATGGTGGAGTGTGCCAGTACACTTGATGAAGGATGGCCGGCATACACAATGTAGGTGGTGATACATGATGTTAACCATCTAGCAATGGTGGCTTAAACACCTGCTAAACCTGTATCATGGTCCTCAAAGGACACACAAATCTTACTGAAGGACTGTTAAACCATTTTAGAATAAGAAAGAAGCAAAATGATGGCCTCCTATCCAGGTATTGGATACTTTATCAGCCAAAAGGCAGGATAACATGAAGGAAAGGTGGAAGAGCAATTATTTTTTATTCAAATAGATTTCCAACATAATTTTCAGAATGTAGGAACGGTGGTCTTCGAGCCCAGTCTGCTTATTGTTGTGACCAGCTTAAAGGTGCAAATGGCTTAAACCTCAATTACACACCGACCAAATGTGCTGGCAACAAAGAGTTCACCCTTCCAGAAAACTTCAATTTGCCAGATGTCACTGGCTCAAAATGCATGTGCATCAGCCGACTCAAGAACAAAACTGGGGTCTCATGAGGTGGTATTGGAACATACCAGAGGTATGGGGAGAAGGATGGCCAGGGACTATTACTGTTGGACCCCAAGGGCACATGGTAAGATGGAACATAGTCTGGCATTTCAGGATGAACTGCCCCTATTGAAGAAGGACAAAGGCGGCTTTGCATTTGGCTGGTTCCTGACAGTGGTGGACTAGTGGCCAAAAGAAAAACTGGATCAGAATATACGTGGCATTTATTCAATGAAGCATTCAATTCACTAAAATAATTTCCCCATACTCACTAAGGATGTTTAAAACTGAATCCTTCCGGAACATGACCAAGTTTCCCATCATCACATGGCACACCAATTCCTGGAGCTGAAAAGCAAAGAAAGCATTTGGTGATAGAAGACAATATTAAAAGGCAAGATATCTATGGGGGGTAAATGAGACCGCCAACGTTTAGCATTCAGCAGTGAGGGAGCAAAACATAGAAATAAAGTCTGTGAGGGGGAACAGACAGGAAGTAAATGGGAGAATGCAACCACAGAAATAACTAGAGGGAGAATATATCCCTAGGAACGGGAATATCACAAGACACAGAAATAGCTAGGAACAAATATATGGACTTATAGTATCAAAATATTCACATATTGGATGACTTTCAAAAGAAAGTTGGGCAACTGGGACCAACGTCAGAACAGACTGTGGCTGATTTGGCAACAAGCAGAATAATCTCAGATTGGTGGAAAGGTTCCGAGCTCAGCTGACTGGAGGGAGGCATAATAAATCAGGCGACAGAGAGAAGAATCATTAGGAGGAAATAGTCTACAGATAAGGTGATGGAGATAAAATCTACATTTGGGTGACAGAAAAGGAACAGTAACTTGTGTAACTGATGGTGGACGGCTAGATTGAAAAACGGATAGCAGGATCCAAGATTAGGGATCAATTACAGATTTGTGAGTTACAGACATGCCAATGAGGAAATCTGCATATCGATGGCTATGCAAATCCCCAAGTGATGGAAGGAAAGTGTAAGCAATGGGCTATTGACAGAGTTATATGAGGACTGACTGAGTGGTGAAGAGCTCATGCAAAGACCCTCCATCAGGGAAAAAAAACAGCATAAAGTTTGGCTAATTGATAATGCAATCATTTCAGTGACCACAGAAAATGTCGGACTATGTTACTGGTGAATGGAGCAAATTATTATGGCTGAATAGGCTGAGGCACCATATGGCTGTTTTATGGACGCACTGAAGGATACATATGCATTCTTATTTTTACTAAACTGGTGTAAGAGAGTTTTGAGAAAGTGATTTATTCTGGGGCATTCTGATCTAGCTTTCAAAGAGGTATTGAATTAAGGCGATTACAGGATAGAAAAAGCAAGATGTTTTTATTAACGAAGGGGTGAAACAAACAGTAGTAACTGACTGTACGAAGGGGTCCCCCTGGATGGCGGTACCCCAATTCAAATGGATCAAGAACTGATGAAAAATGCAATGCACTCCACAACAGGTGGAAATAGACATTCATTCAGGGACTGCCAGGAAGTTAGTAAACCCATCTGTTGGAGGGTGTTGTGAGGAAAATCTCGCCAGGAGACAGATGCAAAAAGCACTCATCCTGTCTTTTAGGCTAAAAATTCTCATTCCTAGTTTGAAATTCAACACTCATTCACAGATGAAATTAACAGCTGCCACTGCTAATCTCGACCTGGATGAGGGGCCTCACCTCCCTTCCTTCACCTTCGCCTACTGCCAAGCTTCTCTACTTTATTTTAGATGGCTTTCTCGGGTAAAGCAGATTGATTCACTGTGTATCAACAAGAAAATATTCCTGGCTTGAAGATCAGATAAACTGCAAATAATAGAAGCTGTGCCTTTACTTAAGTACCCCTATCCATCAAGCAGACAAGCCTGGAGCCCTCCCCAGAGAGACGCTGCACTCTAAGTCACACAAGGCTCGGTGAGATAAAAATATCTCAATATTGCAGACGGGAGAGGTGGAAGGACTGTGCCAAAGTAACTAGGTCACCTCGTCCTGTGCACACACGGGCCCCAGCCCCTCAGACAGGGCGGAGGGCGCCCTCGTGGAGGAATATGGGGGCAGAAGAGGTGATGCTACCACTCCCTCGCCATGAACCACAAGGCGCCCCAGAATATATGACTAATTAACCCAGACACCGCCATAAAAGGTACCTGAGCGGGGGCCAGGAAAATGTAAATTCCTTTTGAAAAACGCCCAGATGCATACAGTTTTTAAGTTTCTAGACATATATAAAAGATTATCGAGAAATCCGACAATGCAGGCTTACATCAACAGTGCAGATTCTAATGGCCGGGTCAGAATAGTTCTCATTCTCGCTTGACATCATTAACCTCCCGCTGCAGCGGCAGCTATTCCTGGTTCCCCTTTGCTTGTGTCCATGGCAACTCACGCAGCCAGTAATAAACCCGAGGGCAAAGCACCGAGCCCCCGAGTCAAGCCTTGCACACCGCTCCAAGCATCTTGGCAAACGAGGCCATACATGTTTACTCAACAGCCACGATGAAGTGCTAGAAGGATGTGCAAACCACTGGGTGACACAGGGGTCTGACTGAGCACGAAGAATGATTCCATTAAAGATACTCATTCACACTTTGACAAAAGCCAGCCGCTTTCTAAAAGATGAAATGGAAGCTCGGATAAACAAACAATCGGAGGTCATTTATCTTTTGGATTGTTACCATTTTTTAAAACATTTTTATGCAACATTTAAAATTGGGAGTTAGAAGTGCTTTCTGTGGTGTTAAGACATGTTGCCGGCCACGCCCTTTACCGGTTTTCTTGTCTTCTTTAAAGACACCAACATCGCCGGTGGGAGAGCTTCAGTGTGGTCCGAAGGGGAAATGACGTTGTGTGGGTCATTTTCTTCGGTCTTACCATGCGTCGTCAATTGTCTTTCTTGCACACCCCTATGAGGCTCAACATGTCTGAGCTAGTGTGCTGCATTCTTTGAGCTCTGCTTGGCCTGGGTTGGGTTCCACTGGATGGAAATTGAGACTGGACAGATTTTATTTCACAAGAGACATATTTCAGGAAGCTCCTGTTAGCTGTAGGACTTCATCCTTTAGGCACCACTCCCCTCCTTTTTGGCAATTGCGAATTTTCAGTTGTATTAATATTGGCCGCAGCCAGTGATTCCGGAGTGGAAGTAGGTTTTCGCATTCACATGGTATGCGACTGAGAGACTCTGGAACAGCTCTACAAGTGCAGTCCGAGTCACCTTGGAGCCTGCCATACCGAACAACCTTCAACAGCATCAACCCAAATTTTACACACATCAACTCTCTTTTATGATTCAGCGGCAATGGAAGGGTTAACTACTGATCATTCAGTGGATCACAACGTAGGAGCTATTCCTGCATGAACTTTTTTTGCTAATTTCATCCATGTTTTGTTGTATGGACCCATAGACAATGGCCCATACACACAGTGTAAACAAGCCGTATGAAACCAAGTGCTGGCAATGTTTAAAGCAGAAGTACAACTTTCCGCTCACCCACCCCATTGGCGTGACATCCAATGAAATAGAATGCACAAAGCCACCTGTGCTCTCTCTCTGGCTCCTGTCGGCCCAGTGATTAGGCTAGAGAATAACCAAGACCTTGTTGCAGACCCAGACCTGAAATCAGCAGCACATGTAAGTTTATATAAGAACCACAGGTAGTCATCAAAGGCGCCAACCCACTCAAAGTTGAGACAGCAAACAGTTGCTATAGTCATCTTGTCAACGCAGTCTTATCCACAAGCTTTGCACGCCTAAAGACAACTCCGGTAGCCAGGACATCTGCAAAGACGGGTAATTTAATACTCTCTATCGCGTTTAATGGAAGACTTTTGACCCAACACTTAATTCTGACTATATGGCACCAATGAACAGCGACATCTCGAAGAATTAATGTAATCCATAATTAGCAGGAATGTTAAAGTCTCTCAAATTAGACATTTGCAATTTGGGTGAAAAATGATCCTCTTCAACAAAGGCGAGCCTCTGTTTTAAACTGATCAATAGATATTGACAGGCAGAACATTTCCAGACTGGGGTTTCCAGTTTTCAAATGATGGGGTGATCAGAAGCACAATCTAGTTGAAGACATTTTTTGAAGGGCTAAAAAATACAGACATCATCCTACAGGCAAACAGGGCAAACAAATATGGGCCAATTCTTATTCTACATTGTCACAGCAAATTTATTACAAAGGTTCATGGTTTGCGGGAGTCAAGTAATGAGGAGTTACTTACCTGTAATCCTAGTTTCCTCCGAATGGGTACTCTCCTAATTGATATACAAAAGAATATCTCCCCAAATAAGTGGGACATCTGGGAACAATTTTTCCAGTATATATTTTTTCAAGTGAAACAACATTTAAGAAACATAGCTTCTTTCGGCAACTAAAAAATTTTTTTTTTAAATTGATAAACATGCAGCCAATTAGCTAATTTAGTCATAAAGTACATTTTTATTGAAAACTACTCTATGTAGCATTTTAAAGAAAAACAAGGATGTTAGAGTGCAAATCAGACACTGCAGCTTTAAGAACTCCAGAAGTACTAGCTTCAAGTTCAAGAATTTATATAGCGCACTACTCACCCAGAGGGTCTCAAGGCGCTTGGGGAGGGGGGTCATTATTTATCGAATAGCCAGATTTTAAGTTCTTTTCTGAAGGAGATGTGGTTCTGTGTAAGGCGTGAAGTGAGTTCCAGGTCTTGGCCGCCAAGTAGGAGAAGGATCTACCTCCCATGGTGGATCTTTGGATATGTGGAACTGCGGCGAGGCCTTGATTGGATGATCTTAGTTGGCGAGTGGGTGTGTAGAAGGAAAGTCGAGTGTAGAGGGCCTTGTGTGCGTGGGTGAGAAGACGGAACGTTATTCTCTTGTTGATGGGAAGCAAGTGGAGGTCTTTCAGGTGGCCGGTGATGTGATCTTGGCGAGGGATGTCCAAAATGAGTCTTGCTGATGCGTTTTGGATGCGTTGGAGTTTTTTCTGTAATTTGGCTGTAATTCCGGTGTAGAGGGTGTTTCCGTAGTCTAGTCGACTCGTAACCAGTGCGTGGGTGACAGTCTTTCTTGTCTCGGCGGGGATCCAGCAGAAGATTTTTTTGAGCATACGAAGTACGTTGAAGCAGGAGGACGAGACGGCGTTGACTTGATTGGTCATCGAGAGTGAAGAGTCTAGGATGAAGCCAAGGTTACGTGCATAGTCCGTGGGTATGGGTGCTTGCCCCAGATCCAAAGGCCACCATGAGTCGTCCCAGGCAGAGGGGGATGATCCTAGGATGAGCACTTCCGTTTTGTCTGAGTTAAGTTTAAGGCGGCTGTCTTTCATCCATACGGCTACTTCTTTCAAGCCTTCGTGAAGATTGGTTTTGGCGATGTTGGGGTCTTTGGTGAGAGAAAGGATCAGTTGGGTGTCGTCAGCGTAGGAGAGGATGTTTAGGTTGTGTTGACGCGCGATGGAGGCGAGTGGGCTCATGTAAACGTTGAAGAGGGTGGGACTGAGTGATGATCCTTGTGGTACACCGCAGATGACTTCGGTGGCTTCTGATTTGAAGGGGGGAAGTCGGACTCTCTGCGTTCTCCCGGCTAGGAACGAGATGATCCAGTCCAAGGCTTTTCTTTTTATGCCGACGTTGCTGAGGCGTTGTATGAGTGTGCTGTGATAAACAGTGTCGAAGGCGGCGGAGAGGTCGAGTAGAATGAGGGTCACTGTTTTTCCGTTGTCCAGTAGTGTTCGGATGTCGTCTGTTGCTGCGATGAGGGCGGTTTCAGTGCTGTGTTTGGCTCGAAAGCCGGACTGTGAGGGATCGAGGGAGTTGTTGGATTCGAGGAAGGCGGCGAGTTGGCTGTTGACGGCTTTCTCAATGACTTTGGCTGGGAATGGGAGGAGGGATATGGGGCGGTAGTTTTTAAGTTTGGAGGGGTCTGCTGTGGGTTTCTTCAGGAGGGCGCTGACTTCGGCATGTTTCCAGCTTTCGGGGAAGGTAGCAGAGATGAAGGAGCAATTGATGACATCACAGAGATGGGGTGCGATGATGGAGTCTGCTTTGTTGAAGATGTGGTGGGGACATGGGTCGGTTGGCGAACCAGAGTGGATGGAATTCATGAGGCGGATGGTGTCTTCAGTGGTGATTGTGTTCCATGCGCTGAGGTTGTTAGAGGGCGGTTTAGGTTCTGAGGGGGGTGGAGAGGATTGTTTGTTGGAACTGTTTTCGAAGCTGTTATGTATGTCGGCAATTTTGTTGTAGAAGAAGGAGGATAACGAATCGCAGAGGTTTTGGGAGGGAGTGATATCGTTTGAGGCAGCGGTGGGGTTGGTGAATTCTTTGACGATGTTGAATAGTTCCTTGCTGTTATGGGCGTTGTTGTCGAGTCGATTCTTGAGTGCTGATTTCTTGGTGGCTCGGATCAGCCGGTGGTGTTTACGGGTGGCTGCCTTGAAGGTGGACATGTTGTCGGTGGTCGGGTTTTTTCTCCATGTTTTCTCGAGAGTGCGGCATAACTTTTTGGATTTCTTAAGGTCGTCGTTGAACCAGGGGGCCTTTTTGTTGTCTTGTTTGGTTTGATGGTTTTTCAAGGGTGCTAATTCGTCAGCACTGTAAGTGATCCATTGTTTGAATTTGATGGTAGCTTGGTTTGGGTCTGATGAGAGGGCGGGTGGGTTTGGTTGAGCGAAGTGAGGGGTCGGTGGTGATTTTGTTCCATTTTCTTCGGGGGATAGGTTGTGGGGAGTTGTGGGTCGAGGTGGTTTTGTAGCTGAAGTGAACACAACTGTGGTCCGTCCAGTGGAGAGCTGTGGTGCGATCGAAGGAGATGTGTTTGCTGGAGGTGAAGATTGGGTCGAGCGTATGTCCGGCTACATGGGTGGGGGTGTCAACAAGTTGTTTGAGGCCGAGATTGGCCAGGTTGTCGAGAAGGGTGGTGGTGTTGCTGTCGTTTTTCTTGTCCAGGTGGAAGTTGAGGTCTCCTAATAGAATGTAGTTCTCTGAGGCGAGGGCATGTGGACTGATGAAGTCAGTGATGTCTTCGCTGAATTGTTTACGGGTTCCTGGAGGCCTGTAGATGAGGGTGCCTCTGAGTGTGGTTCTAGGGTCGGTGTGGACCTGGAAGTGAAGGTGTTCGGCGGTTGTGAGGTTATCGTTGGAGCTGGTCGTGATTTTGATGGTGTTCTTATGGACGATGGCGATGCCTCCTCCTGTTTGGTTGGTGCAGTCTCTTCGGATAATTTTGTAGTTGTCCGGGATGGCTATGGCGATATCGGGTGTTGATGATGCGTTCATCCAGGTTTCAGTTAGGAAGGCGACGTCCGGTGATGTAGTGTCGAGTAGATCCCAGAGTTCGGTGGCGTGCCTGTGGACCGAGCGGGTGTTCAGCAGGATGCACTTCAGGTGGTTAGAATCGGAGCGGTGTTTGGGGTTAGTGGGTGTGGTGTGGGTCTTGATGCTGGTAAATTTGCAGTAGTGGCAGGCGAAGGGTCCATGGGTGAGTCCTGGGGCAGCTACGCAGCATAGAGGTGTGCGTCCGGGGTTAAGGGCTAGGAGGCTGGCGGCGTCATATGTTATGCTGGAGGAGTGCGCTTTGCGAGGACCAGGGGGTCTGGCGCTGGGGGCGGTCCAGGCGCGGACAGGCGTAGACGGGCTTACCTTTGGCGCACCTTCGGCGCTCATGGGGCGCGTCCGCTGCGCGTGAACGCTGCGCGCAAAGGCATCTGTCATATACGGATAGTGAAAGGGGAGGGGCGGGGGAGGAGCAGCTGGGACGCGGGTGCGTGGTGGAGAGGGCGGGCTCCGAGGCACAACAACAACAGGAATGGCGTCGGAAGCGAGACCGGAAGTCGGTTGGGGAATGCAAGTAAATAGCGCTGTGGGCAGGGAGGCGCTAGCGAGATGGAGCACACCTTAATTTCTAACAATTTAATTAATAAAATGCGAGCGCTAGTCAGGGCAGCAGCGCTACGATATCCTAGGCAGTAGAGCAGTCAACAAAGCAGCGCAGCGTTGGTGAGGTAGCAGTGTGGCAAATGGAGCACACCTTAATTTCTAAAATACTTAATTAATGAAATAAAATGCGAGCGCTAGTCAGGGCAGCAGCGCTACGATACCCCAGGCAGCAGAGCAGTCCGCAGAGCAGCGTAGCGTTGGTGAGGCAGCAGTGTGGCACAGCGTGGAACACAAGACACCAGGGGCCTTGGGGAGCGACCGCTTCTGACGAAGTCAGGACGGTCACAGCGCTACAATCGGCGGGGGGAGCCTTGCCACTCAGTGGGAGGGAGGAGCAGCTGGGAGGCGGGTGCGTGGTGGAGAGGGCGGGCTCCGAGGCACAACAACAACAGGAATGGCGTCGGAAGAGAGACCGGAAGTCTGTTGGGGAATTTAAGTAAATAGCGCTGTGGGCAGGGAGGCGCTAGCGAGATGGAGCACACCTTAATTTCTAACAATTTAATTAATAAAATGCGAGGGCTAGTCAGGGCAGCAGTGCTACGATACCCCAGGCAGCAGAGCAGTTAGCAGAGCAGCGTAGCGTTGGTGAGGCAGCAGTGTGGCACAGCGTAGAACACAAGACACCAGGGGCCTTGGGGAGCGACCGCTTCTGACGAAGACAGGACGGTCACAGCGCTACAATCGGCGGGGGGAGCCTTGCCACTCAGTGGGAGGGAGGAGCAGCTGGGAGGCGGGTGCGTGTGTGGTGCCTGTTAAGTAAAGCTAAGCCATCCTGGCCTGTTAATTAGGTAACTTGACAAGCAGCGTGCCTACTGGGGCTTCATATTTTCTGTTGCTCAATCTCTAAAGCAAAAGGCTCTACTTGTAATGAGTATTGACAACCTGAACTCACCCCACATTGGACAGTAGCTACTGTCCTGTCAACAGGGTCACAGAAGTGTGATGTCAGTGTTGGCTGAACCCAGGGAGAGAACTTACCAACCCTCCCATGGAATATCCATTCAGTTGCTTATAACTGGGCAGCGTTGAGTTTCCACTAAATGGGTATGGTGTACAATGACAAGTAAGAAGAATGTGAAAGGAGTTGTGTTTAAATGTTGTAGGAAAGTGCACTTTTTGACATGGTCACCCCCACTTTTTGCCCTAGTAATGATGTTTTTGGACTAAAAGTGCCCTGGGGTCCCTGCTAACCAGGCCCCCAGTGCCAGTGCTCTTTCCCTTCAAACAAGGTAAATATCTAATTGAAACCCATTTGCTTAGGACTTCAAGACCTCTGTAAGTCCCTAGAAATGGTACCCTGTACATGGGTACTAAAGAGAGTCCCAATGGGCTGCAGCATGTATTATGCTACCCACAGGGACACACATGAAAAACTGCATTCAGACACCCATTGCAAGATGCTACGCAGCCTCCTTCCCGAAGAAAAAAAAAACACCCCTGGCAAGTCAACCGAGATTACACATCCTTCACCACCACTCTGAAAACATGCCTGCTGGCACAGATGTGGTTAGGAAAGAAAAGTCCCCTTGAATGCGGAGGGACTTTGGGGGCCAACAAGCCCTCTTGTTACCTCCAGTACGTCACAGACAGCGGGGTTGCTGAAACGACTTGGAGCCCACGCCCTCTTTCTCCACCACTCTGCAAATGCACCTCCTGGGGCGCTTCGGGTTGGAGAATGAATTCCAATTTACTCCTGAAGGCCTCAGGACTAAAGTGGACTACTTCCCCCACTAGTAGTGCGCCAGGAGGTGCGTTAACAGAGTAGTCGAGAAAGAGGGCAGGCCTCTGACAATCTCTCAGCAATCCAGCTGTGTGGGTCTTACTAGAAGTGACTGGAAGGTTAGTTGGCCCACAAGGACGCTCAAGAGCCAAGGGGACTTAATCCCCCAACTAGTAGTGTGCCAGGAGGTGTAATTGCAGAGTGATGGAGAAAGGGGCGTGGCCACCAAACACCTCCCAGCAAACCCACTGTGTGGGACTTACTGTTGGTAACAGATGGGGTAGTTGGCTTCCAACTTCCTTGGGGGCCAACTACCTCTCCTGGTACCTCCAGTAAGTCCCACACAACAGGATTGCTAAGAGGTCTTTGGAGGCCACGCCCCCTTTCTCTACCACTCTATAAACGCGGCTTGTACTGCACTACTGGTTATTGGTTGGGGGTTGAAGTCCACTTTGCTCCTGAGGGACCTTGAACCAAAGAAGCCATCCTGGTACCTCCTGTAAGTCCTACACAGCTGGATCCTGAGAGTTGGCCAGAGGCCCAGCATCTTTTCTCTACCAGTCTGTAAACGCGACTACTAGTTAAAAAAAACAAGAAATTCACTTGAAGAAAAAAACAAAGGTTACAGGGACATTATAGCTAGGAATTCGCTTTTAAAAAACCATAGAAATTCACTGAAAAAAACAAAGGTTACAGGGACGTTATAGTTAGGGTCAGATTTCACTCATACAAAACCAGTGAAATTCGGCAGTTATAGTTACCTGAGCTAACTATAACTTAGGCCCCCCCCCTACAATGCACTGCTTATGACCTCACATATTACATCACTCATGACATCTCAAATGACATCACTCATGACAACATCATGTGAGTGTAAGTATTTTGTAAGAGTTTATGATTGTTCAATATATATATACTAAGGTATTAAAAAACTTAAAGTAGTATACTAGGTGTACCACTAATTAGTGATACTACTTTCAATATATATCATGTGAGTGGCTGTGTGACTGTATATACTCTTGTGTGTATAGGTGTGTAAGTGGCTGTATGGGTTTATAAGTGGTTGTGTAAGTAGCTGTGTAGGTGTGTGAGATGCTGAGTGGCTGTATTGGTGAGTGAGTGGGTGGGTTTGTCAGTGGATGTATGGGTGGGTGAGCGACGGTGTAAGTGGCTCTATTAGTGGGGAACTGGGTGTGGTGACTATGTGTGAGTGGGTTTCTGAATGGCTGTATGAGTAAGTGACTGGGTGTGTAAGTGGCTGTATGGGTGAGTGAGTGGCTGTTTGAGTAGTTGTTTTGTTAAGTGACTGTGTGAGTGACTGTATTGGACAGTGTGCGTGTGTGAATGGCTGTATGTGTGAGTACAGGGATGTGTGAATGGGTATGTAAATGGTTGTGTGAATGAGTACATGAGGGCTTCTATGGGTGAGTGTGTGGTTATGTAGCCGGCTGTATAGGTGAGTAACTGGTTGTATGAGTGGCTGTATGGGTGAGTGAATGGGTTTACGAGTGAGTGGGTGGGTGGTGTGTGAGTGGCTCTACGGAGGCGTGAGTACTGGTATAGGTCTGTGAATAGGTGTGTCAGTGGTTGTATGGGTGTGAGAGTAGGCGTACAAGAGGTTGTATGGGGTGTGAGCAAGTGTGTGAGTGGTACAGTGGATGATGTCACTGGCTATGTCATGAGTGATGTAATATGTGAGATCATAAGCAGTGCATTGCTGGGGCTTAAGTTATAGTTAGCTCAGGTAACTATAACTGCATAATTTCACTGGTTTTGGACATGTGAAATCTGACCCTAACTAGAACGTCCCTGGAACCTTTGGTTTTTCAGTATGAGTGCATTATATTATATCTATATATCTCTCATATATATATATATATATATATATATCCACAACTCCGACCACCTCCAACCGCTCCACTTTTACCCCGAGGAAACGTTCTTAGCAAGACATTAGAATGCGGATGGTATATTAACCATTCAAAGATGGCTGCCGAATGTAAATGAATTTAGTGTGCCTCTTTTATGTTTATTTTTAACACGTGATGTTTTTTTGAATGTTAACTTTATTTAAACACTGAGAAACGATTCCGTTGGCGAGCACTGACGAAGGCGGCAACGCCGAAACGCGTTTGCTTGTTAGCTGTGTGTGTGCGCATGGAATAAATCTAAAAGCGGAGATCGAAAACTGGGCTGGAGTGTCCTCATTTATGTAGCGGTTCCACGGATGGGAACTGTGTGTTGGAAATATATTACGCGTTCCACCGCGCGTTGAGGAGGCACCCGGGGTAAAAGTGGAGCGGTTGGAGGTGGTCGGAGTTGTGGATTATTAATACCGCCGGCCCCACCAGAACGAAGCGACGTGCCAAAGAAACGCCGCTCGCATTTGTGGATACAAGTGAAAGGAGTAAAACGGAGAAACCGGCAGCAACGCCTGTACCTAACTCGAGGAGGCTTCCGAGGGTAGAGGGAACGCGGAGCTGGTGAGTGACGACGAACTCTGTTATTTTGATTCTGGTTAACCCCGTAGAGCCCTAGAAAACGAACTCTCTGCAGTGCTTTCCAAATAAAGCGCACTCACCTGGGAGATGTTTACGGATGGTGAGAGGGAGGAAGCAGCAG
Organism: Lissotriton vulgaris; assembly: GCF_964263255.1. Classification (NCBI taxonomy): domain Eukaryota; kingdom Metazoa; phylum Chordata; class Amphibia; order Caudata; family Salamandridae; genus Lissotriton; species Lissotriton vulgaris. The sequence goes on from NC_141700.1 coordinate 129,865,521, forward strand.
GCAGTCTGTTTGACCTCAAAACAGCGGTCAAAAGCAAGGAAAAACAGAAAGAAAAGACTGTACCGGGTACTTTGAAGAATCTATTTCTGACATTAGAAAAAACATATGAAAAAGAGATACGAAAGTGGTGGGAGGCCACAAGTCTTCAAAAGTACCTAGAAGTGGGAAGAGTCCCGAGAGGACTAAGAATTTTTATAGTCCCCTCCTACGAGAGCCCGAACAAAGAACTTCTTGAGGAATGGTCAGAGTTTATGAAGGGAACAACTCATCAAATGCTAAAAATCCTCGTGAAACACGCATGGGCTGACAGAGTCAAACTCCAAGAAGAAATCAAGGAGATTGAGAAAAGAATAAGCGAGGATAAGGATGCCAAAAAAAGCGAAGACCTGCGTAAGCAAATGAAACAGCGACTGATAGACTATGAAAACACTATTAAAAGAAGGAAACAGGAAAAGTATATACGAGACGAAAAAGACTACGCGAATGGTCGCATTCTAACATTCGCGAAGAAATACGACGCAGCACGTCTGAATCTCCAACAAGCTAGGAGACAAGCACAAACTCCTACTGAACTGAGCACGGAAGAATCAGAAATATCCGAGGACGAATCGGCGCAGCAGCGCAGACAACAGGATTCCAGAAGCACAGAAAGGAACAGCGCCTTGACAGAAGAGGTACCATCAACCTCAGACGATTCGGTTTTTTACGAATACGAGGTGATGCGAGGTCTGAGACAGAGACCCACACCACGAACCCACCCACCTGCAGCCGCAAGAGGAAGACAAGAAGGGGCAAGAAAGGCAGAAGGGGGCCGTTCCACCCCTATTGTAACTCGCAGCAAACGAGGGGGCAGATGGCAATAAAGAACGGAGATACAAGGGTTGAAACCGAACAAACTATTGTCAACCTTTCGGATAGAGTGCTGACAGAAGAGGAAAGTAATATACTTCGCCTGGGACTAACTTTTTGTCCTACGCCAGCATTTGATTATACGCAAGTACGTATTGACCTCTTCAAATTCATACGGAAAGTAAAACTGATGAAGATATTCAAACTACACCCCAAAGGGCCGACAGTGGCAACCACCACAGAAGAGGCGAATATGGATCCGTTGGTGGGAACAGACATTGAAGCACTGATCACGGCACAGGGACTACTCGAAGGAGCGGATTCTCAGGATGACCCAAGGGAAGCCCTGACACAATTCCTGGAGGAAGGTGGAATTACACAGAAAGGCTGCAAGAGCAGCATGAAGATTAAATCAAGAGTCAATCCGAGAGGAACACACGATTCAATAGACACCTTCCAGGAAGTGGTGATCGAAAGCTTGAAGAACTTACAAAACAAGAAATTTAATGGTGCCAAAAGAAACTTTAACAAATCAGAATGGGATATGATGAATGACCTCCGGGATGATGACAGAATCGTAATTAAACCCAGTGACAAAGGGGGGAACATTGTATTACTTAATAAACAACAGTATGAGGATGAGGCCTTCAGCCAACTAAAGAAACCTGAACATTATGCTCCAATCAAAAGAGAACAATATGCTGAGAGCATAACAAGATTCCATTCATTGATCGCGGATTGGAAAGATAAGGGCATCTTGGATCCTAAGGACTGGGCAAACCTGAAAAACGAACATCCTCAACTGGCAACCTTCTATCACTTGCCAAAAGTGCATAAAAGCAGGGTATGGCCTCCAGGAAGGCCAATAGTATCAGCGATAGATAGCCTACTGGAGCAAACATCCATCTATATTGATACTTTTTTGGCGCCGTTAGTGAAGGACCTAAGTTCTTACCTGAGGGACACACAGGATTTTCTAAGAATGATACAAGGTGTGATGTGGGAAGAGGACTTACTATTGATCACATTAGATATTACAAGCCTCTACACATCAATCAGACACAATGATGGATTAGAAGCATTAACTTTTTTCTTGCAACGAAGAGAACTTAAATACAGGACGCATAACCACATGATCATTGCACTTACAGAATTTTGCTTAAAAAATAACATCTTTCTGTTCTCAGGCCAGTTATACTTGCAACTGCAGGGGACCGCGATGGGCACGTGCTTCGCCCCCAGTTACGCAAATTTATTTGTGGGCTGGTGGGAGGAGCACGTGGCCTGGGCGGGGCCCAACGAAAAGTGGGTGGAGAAAATTTCTCTGTGGACCCGCTACATTGATGATCTCTTCATCGTGTGGCGGGGGTCACATGAGGAGGCTGAGGAGTACATTCGAAGCCTCAATGAAAACAATTTCAATTTGAAATTTACAAGCAACATCAGCAAAGAGGAGGTCTTCTATCTAGACCTAAGAGTCTATATACAGGACAATAAAATAGAAACATCCCTGTATAGGAAGCCGACTGCCGGCAACACGATCTTACATGCCGGTAGCTGCCACCCACGCTCGGTAGTTAACAACATACCACTGGGGGAGTTCTTGCGCATCAAGCGGAACTGCTCCACAGATCAGGAGTATAAAAAAGCCAAGAAAGAGTCCAGAGAAAGATTTGAGAGAAGAGGCTACTTCAGAGGAATTTTGGATGAGGCAGAGAGAAGAAGTGACGCACGACCGAGGGAGGAACTCCTAGTAGATAAAGTAAAGACAGGAGATATGTCGTTGAGATTAATAACCAATTTCAATGATAAGTCATCTGAGGTATTCCAAATCCTACGTAGGAATTGGAATATTTTGAAATCAGACAGTACAGTGGGGAAGTCATTATCAGACTACCCACTGATAACCTATCGTAGAAGTCACTCATTGAAGGACCATCTAGTAAGTAGCCACTACGAGAGCAAAAAGAAAAAGAAAGCTCCCGCATTAGGTTTCTACCCATGCATGAAGTGCAAGGCCTGCAAGAATTCACAGAAGGTGAAAGAGTATGAAGTACCGGGAAGGGGGCAAAAGAAGAAGAAAATTCTAAAACTGTTAAACTGCAACTCTGAGTTCACGGTTTACTGCTTGGTATGCCCATGTGGAAAGAAATACGTGGGCAGTACCATCAAGCAAACCAAGTTGAGGGTGCTCGAGCACATGAGGGCCATCAACTTGAAGGATCAGGCATACCCAGTGGCTCGCCACTATGAAAAGGAACACCATAGCAACAACAACCTGCTGTCCTTTTTCATACTGGATCAGCTGGTGAGAACAGAAAGAGGAGGAGACTGGGTTAGAAAGCTGAGAATGTTGGAGTCTCGCTACATTATTATGCTGCAGACCAAGACCCCGACAGGCCTGAACAATGAAGAGGAGATGTGGGCTCATCTATAGGATTTGCCCAACCTCATCAATTGCACAGAACCCCCCGAGCTGAAAACTCTTTGTAGAATCCATTGATTAATTATGACTCTGCACGCTGCTCCAATCACCTCATTTGAGGGTATCTTCCGAAGATAGATGAAGTTCATTATAAGCCCATCCAGGGCACAATAATCTTTAGGATACCCTGAGGCACAAATGTTTTCTAACGCATTCTGCATTAAGAATGAGTTAGTAGGCCCATTCAGGGCTGACAATTGGCAACTATATCCTCAACTAGACACAGGAACACGAGAAATTTATATTGTAAATATATAACGAAAATAATTTGGATGAAGTGTTCCACAATGAGAGTAAGAAAATATGTTTGAATTTTACCTTGCTATACAAAAGAATCCTAGTAAATGAGGAAACGCTCTTAGCAAGACATTAGAATGCGGATGGTATATTAACCATTCAAAGATGGCTGCCGAATGTAAATGAATTTAGTGTGCCTCTTTTATGTTTATTTTTAACACGTGATGTTTTTTTGAATGTTAACTTTATTTAAACACTGAGAAACGATTCCGTTGGCGAGCACTGACGAAGGCGGCAACGCCGAAACGCGTTTGCTTGTTAGCTGTGTGTGTGCGCATGGAATAAATCTAAAAGCGGAGATCGAAAACTGGGCTGGAGTGTCCTCATTTATGTAGCGGTTCCACGGATGGGAACTGTGTGTTGGAAATATATATATATATATATATATATATATATATATATATATATATTACGCTCCCTGTCCCACTGGAAATCAAGGCACTCGTGGGCGGGTGCAGTTTGCGGTAATGGGTACCCGCAATAACAGTATTGCTCTGCTTCAGAATTTGTCTCTTCTAAAGAACTGCACTCGTGGGACCAAAGGTTTTGCGGTGCTCACACCCGAGGTTTATTCACAATTATTGACAAACGCGTTTCAGCATACGCCTTCCTCAGTGTCAATTGCATTGTGGAAACTGACCCGGGATATAGCGATAAACAATCATAGACATGGTTGACGGACTTCACTGTTTGTGGGTCGCGCCATCTTTGAACATGTAAATACATATCACAGTAGGTGCATATTACCCCAGTTGGAAACAAAACAAATACAGCCGTGTATCGGCATGGGTCCCCGTATTTATACATCCGGGGAAGATGTCCATTTGAGTTTCCAGAGTCCATCAAGCCATGTATGTCCAACAAGCAACATTTTTCTGTTTAATGACCAACTCTACACACAGGTCTCTGGGACCGCGATGGGCACCTGCTTTGCCCCCAGCTACGCGAACTTGTTCGTTGGCTGGTGGGAGGAGCGGGTGCCCATGGTCCTTCAGACTGAGGAACAGGGAACACAAAGAGTGATAAAATGGCTTAGGTACATTGATGACCTCTTCATCGTGTGGCAAGGGACGATGGAGGGGGCACAACAGTACATCAAAATGTTGAATGACAACAACTGTAACCTACACTTCTCAGGGACAATAAGTGCAACAACAACTGAGTACCTGGACCTGAGAGTAGTAGTAGACAACAACAGGTTACAAACATCACTGTACCGTAAGCCGACGGCAGGCAATTCCATTCTGCGAGCCGACAGCAACCACCCAAAAAGGCTGATACAAAGCATCCCGTATGGAGAACTGCTCAGGATGAAAAGAAACAGCAGCAGGGAGCAGGACTTTGAGACAGCCGCAGCTGGCTGCATAGAAAGGTTCAGCAGAAGAGGGTATGATCCAGTGTCTCTTGAAAAAATGTTGAAAAAAGTAAGAAAGATTAAAAGGGAAGAACTCCTAAAGCCTAATGTCCCCAAGAAACAATCCAAGAATGAAGGAAAATTTCGCCTAATTACGCCATATACCAGTAACTCCGTGGGATTCAGAAAAATCCTGCAAAAAAACTGGCACATTCTGGGAACGGACCCCATACTGAAAGAGGACATTCCAACTAAGCCCTTGATCACGTATCGAAAAGCGAGGTCACTGAAAGACTCTCTGGTGAGAAGCCACTTCAAAAAGGCAACATCAAGAACTGGCAAAATTGCGGAGCTGGGTGGTTTCTTCCCCTGCGGGAAATGCAAGGCCTGCACGGGATGTAAGAGGGTGCGCAAATATGACATCCCAGAGGCAGGAATCTCCAAATCCATCAAGAAATTCCTAACCTGCAGTACCAACTATGCAGTGTATTGCCTTATCTGCCCATGTGGGCTAAGATATATAGGAAGCACGATCCACCAACTCAAGATCAGGGTACTCGAACACCAAAGGACAATAGAGAAAGCTGACCCTACATACCCCGTTGCAAGACACTTTGATATGGTGCACCAGCGAGACAGAACTAAATTACAATACTTCGGCTTAGACTTTGTACCTGAAAACCCAAGAGGAGGCGACAGGTTAAAAACACTGAGACGCCTAGAATCGAGGTACATAATTGACCTCATGACCAAGGCACCAAGAGGATTGAACCATGGGGAAGAACTGGCAGTACATCTGGGAAAATAGAATAAAAGAATGAAAGAGACAATATCAAACCCTGTAGATCCAAGAATGAGTTCGTATAAAGTTTAACTATATAGAAATGTTTGTAAGGATTGGGATCTTTAATCCTTAGAATGGTGATGGGAAGCTGGGACACTGTATATATCTTGCACTGAAGCTGGCCAAAAACGGGTCTTGCCAATACATGGCTTGATGGACTCTGGAAACTCAAATGGACATCTTCCCCGGATGTATAAATACGGGGACCCATGCCGATACACGGCTGCATTTGTTTTGTTTCCAACTGGGGTAATATGCACCTACTGTGATATGTATTTACATGTTCAAAGATGGCGCGACCCACAAACAGTGAAGTCCGTCAACCATGTCTATGATTGTTTATCGCTATATCCCGGGTCAGTTTCCACAATGCAATTGACACTGAGGAAGGCGTATGCTGAAACGCGTTTGTCAATAATTGTGAATAAACCTCGGGTGTGAGCACCGCAAAACCTTTGGTCCCACGAGTGCAGTTCTTTAGAAGAGACAAATTCTGAAGCAGAGCAATAATATATATATATATATATATATATCTCTCTCTCTCTCATATATATATATATATGTATATTTATATATATATATATATATATATGTATCCAAAAGATAGTTGCTCGTCGCTTGAGGAGACCCACACAGCGTTTCTTTTGGCCTCTTAATTGGTTGACATGGACAAGCTGGTGAAGGGCCTTTTCGCGTACTCTAAAATGAACACGCTGTTTCTCCCCCAATTGATGCATAGCCAGTGAACAAGGGACAGGGTCCCGGAACGCTTGTGGCACGAATGGCAGAGTACACGCGTAAAGGCCCTTCACCAGCTTGTCCATGTCAACCAATTAAGAGGCTAAAAGAAACGCTGTGTGGGTCTCCTTAAGCGACGAGCAACTATCTTTTGGATATTAAGTGGACCACTCTGGCCACGAGAAGAAACCCCTCGCAATTGCAGGTCCGTGTGCGATGAACTAGAAATGCACACAGTGGAACAGCGTGTCGGGTCGGCTGACTGAAGCAAAGTGGCAAGAAGGTCAAGTACCGGAGCAACTCGTTATTGTTATGGAGGGAATTTTACAGCGCCTACTAAAGAATTGTACTTAACTGAACTGCATGTACCATCATGCCCAGTGTAGACACGCCAAATGAGGCGGTCTTAAGAACGAGTTAATGCTTGAAAAATGAACACGCTGTTTCTCCCCCAATTGATGCATAGCCAGTGAACAAGGGACAGGGTCCCGGAACGCGTGTGGCACGAATGGCAGAGAGTACGCGAAAAGGCCCTTCACCAGCTTGTCCATGTCAACCAATTAAGAGGCTTAAAGAAATGCTGTGTGGGTCTCCTCAAGCGACGAGCAACTATCATTTGGATATTAAGTGGCCCGCTCTGGCCAAGAGAAGAACCCCCCCCCCCCCCCCGCAATTGCAGGTCCGTGTGCGATGAACTAGAAATGCACACAGTGGAATAGCGTGTCGGGTTGGCTGACTGAAGGAAAGTGGCAAGAAGGTCAAGTACCGGAGCAACTCGTTATTGTTACGGAGGGAATTTTACAGCGCCCACTAAAGGATTGTACTCTACTGAACTGCATGTACCATAATGCCCAGTGTAGACACGCCCAAGGAGGCGGTCTTAAGAATGAGTGAATACTTGAAAAATGAACACGCTGTTTCTCCCCCAATTGATGCATAGCCAGTGAACAAGGGACAGGGTACCGGAACGCGTGTGGCACGAATGGCAGAGAGTACGCGAAAAGGCCCTTCACCAGCTTGTCCATGTCAACCAATTAAGAGGCTAAAAGAAACGCTGTGTGGGTCTCCTCAAGCGACGAGCAACTATCTTTTGGATATATATATATATATATATATGTATATATATATATATATATATATATATATATATATATATATCCCACCACAAAAGTCCGGTTGTTCCTGGCGCACAATTGGTTGCGATCCCGCGTGGGTGCCGGTCACCCTCAATTTGAATCAACAACAATTTCCCTCGCCAGTTTCACCAGTTACGGCTTGTTCACGGTGAACAAGCCGTAACTGGTGAAACGAGTCGGTAGGCAGTGGCCACTTTTGCCGAAATAAACATCTTTGCAAGCATCCAGAGGTATCCCGCGTTATTTCCTTTTATATATATATATATATTTTTATTCCACACAAAAGAAATTATCGCAGCACACTTCTTAGTAGTTTAACAGTTAGTTCATTCCAGATCGTGAAAAACTCCTTTTTCACGATCTGAAATAAACTAACTGTTAAACTACCAAGAAGTGTGCCGTGATAATTTCTTTCATCTGGAATATTAACGAGACACTGCCCTGGTCTCGACGTGGGCACCTACTGATCAGCGCTCCCTCTGCTACAGGACAAATAGAGATATATATATATATATATATATATATATATATATATATATATATATATATATATACACACATATACACACACATTTGTTTCCAGGTAATCCCACACACCCACTGCACTCGGGACGGGTGCATCCGTTCCCGAGGTGGGAACTCGTGTGTCCCACAGCAGACATAAAACAGAATACGGAGCACTCACTGGGACTTTAAAAATATTTATTAGCAGCTGTTGTTCCGGCATGACGCGCTTCGGCGTTTTGCCTTTTTCAAATGCCATAGACTGCTTTCGACAGCGAGTGCACTTGATTGGCTAAAATACCATATCCACCATTTTCATGGGTGGATCCTTGGCCAATGAAGTGGTTGATTCTTCCAATGTCTTTTAGCTGTTCCCTTCCCTTCCGACATCACACAACAATACACAATCTCATAAGTCTGCCTAAGGGCTCCAATGCCCCACTGACATTTCCCCCCCGATGGACTGACTTGGATGCAGGTGATGTCAAAAAGGTAGGACTGTCCAATTAATTTTAATCCTTAAAAGTCTCTCAAATATATTCAACATGAATTGTATTTAAACCTCTGTATAGGGCATGCCAAGTTATAGTGCATATATTCATCCCCTCGCCTCAGCCGCTGGATGTGAAAACTGGAAAAACCCGTAGGCATTGTTCAGATGGCTTGACATCCTCAAGTTTGCGTAACTCAAGACCTTGATTTCAGTTGATGGAGAAACTAGTCAGCAGTGCACTGCGGGGGCACAAGTTATGGTTAGCTCAGGTAACTATAACTTCTGAATTTGACTGGTTTTGTAAGAGTGAAATCTGATCCTAACTAGAACGTCCCCATCCACTGTTACTTCAGTGAAAACAAACACACACACTTTTTTTTCTTTAAAAAAATGCTACTGGAAGCAGGGTAACACCAACATTTTATTGAACTATGAAGCGCAGACCTGGCATTTATTTTAAAGAGCCATTCTGGATCTCTGCTCCTAATGTGCCCTTGGTTCACGAGGTAGCATCTACATCAGCTACTAGGTTCAGAGATGGGATGGCAGCTGTCGCCCAATGGATGGCAGACCATTGTCTGCAGCTTAATGCGAGCAAAACGGAGGTTTTGCTTGTAGGGAAGAACACCGCCCTCTGGAATGAGCATTGGTGGCCGGCCTCGCTGGGTACGATGCCTACGCCAAAGCCTCTAGTTAAGAACTTGGGAGTGTGGATAGACTCCTCACTTGGCTTTCAGACCCACACAAAGATAGTGGCAGCTACTTGTGTGGGCCTGTTGAGAGGCCTAAAACCCATTCTTAAGTATTTTGAGCCAACAGTACGTCGGCTTATTGTTCAAGCCATGATGGTCTCTCGTCTGGAGTATGCTAGCGTGCTGCTCCTGGGCGCCAATAAAGCTGAGGTTCCTCGACTCCAACGGGTCCAAAACTTGGCAGCGAGAACTCTGATTGGGCTTCCGCGCAGATGCCCTGTCAGAGCAACGATTGGAAGGCTTCATTGGCTCCCGATCGCATCTCGGATCCAGTTTAAAGCCCTTGTCATGGCGTTTAAGACCCTTAAAACCGGGAGTACAGCTTTGCTGCGCCCTTTGCTGACCTTGTATGTTCCCCGGAGTAGCCTGCGCTCATTGGGACAACACATGGTGACTGTACCACGTACCAAACTTTGCCGTATGGGTGGTCGCTCTTTCCGGGTGCTGGCGGCTAAACTTTGGAACTCTTTGCCGGCCAACATTCATGGAATTGAGAATCTATTGGCTTTCCAGAAAGCCAATAATACTTTTCTCTGTGCATCATCATAGGCTCTTCTGTCCATGTATGGCTAGCCTTGAGTATTTGTCTCTTTAGATCTAGCTGCGCCGGGACGCCTCTTTACTGGGGCAGCTGTTTGCGCTTACCAAATTTTTAACATAACATAACATAGCATGCGTGGGTACGTAAGAGTGTCATAGGCAGAAGCCATCTTTAGGAGCGGACGCTGCATTCCATGGTGGAGGGCGCGCGAGTGATAACAGCAGGTACCGGTCCATTGGGATTCTGAGAGCCGCAGAAACATGGCAGACCTCAGGGCTTTAAGTGGGAAATAAAAACTGGGGGTGCTCTAAAAGGGGTGTGGCCATCTAAGTAGGGGCTGGTCTAAATCCCCCCCACACCCCCACCCCCTCCCGGTCGTGTGTCGCAGCCCGGGCTGAGACAGTTTCCCTGGCACACACACAGCCGCCCCAGAGTACTTCACAGTTCTTTAAAAGACCCTGTGCATGTTAATGCTTCTTTGTCCTTGTTTCACCACTTCTTACATCAATTGCACAGGTCAGCAACAGGATATACATTTAAAGGTCAGAAGGGGCAAAGATTGCTAACGGAAACAAGCATTGGAAAAGCAATAGGTCTCGCATTAGGAAAGTTTGAGCTATTGGTGTTATAAATGACTTTTTTTTATTTATGTGTTGTTTTTTAAAATAGCTAAAATAATAGCTTTGTCATTTACAATGCCAATAGTTATAACTTTCCCAAATGTGACACCTATAGCATTTGTAATGCAACATGTATTGTATTTACGTGACTTAGATGTATTGATATTACAAATAACAATGGCTTTTAATATTTTTAAATAATTAATACTTAAATAATTTCTTTAATTTGTAATGTCAATAGCTTTAAGTTTTGTAAATAACTTTTGTGAAGATTATGTTCAGTGTTTTTATTGTGTCGAAAATCCAAGATCAGAAGTGAAAAATTAACATCTTTTTGTGATTTGTAATAAAGCTTGTAAGCTTGAAAACTGCTTGAAACATTGAAAGAACATATTTGAACCAGTGATGATGTGGTGGCGCTGAGTGATGCGGTGGTTGCGCTGAGTGATGCTGTGGTTGCGCTGAGTGATGCTGTGGTTGCGTTGAGTGATGCTGTGGTTACGCTGAGTGATGATGTGGTGATGCTGAGTGGTGCTGGGGTGGTGCTGAGTGATGCTGTGGTGGTGCTGAGTGATGCTGGGGTGGTGCTGAGTCATGCTGTGGTGGTGCTGAGTGATGCTGTGGTGGTGCTGAGTGATGCTGTGGTGGTGCTGAGTGATGCTGTGGTGGTGCGGAGTGATGCTGTGGTGGTGCGGAGTGATGCTGTGGTGGTGCTGAGTGGTGCTGTGGTGGTGGTGAGTGGTGCTGTGGTGGTGGTGAGTGGTGCTGTGGTGGTGCTGTGGTGATGCTGTGGTGGTGCTGTGGTGGTGCTGAGTGGTGCTGAGTGGTGCTGAGTGGTGCTGTGGTGGTGCTGTGGTGGTGCTGTGGTGGTGCTGAGTGGTGCTGTGGTGGTGCTGAGTGGTGCTGTGGTTGTGCTGAGGTGGTGCTGAGTGATGCTGAGGTGGTGCTGAGTGATGCTGTGGTGGTGCAGAGTGATGCTGTGGTAGTGCTGAGTGGGAGATGGGGAGAGGGAGAAAAATGAGAGCAGGGAGAGGGTAAAGAGAGGGGTGAGAAAGAGGGGAGAGCGGGGAGAGAGGAGAGAGAGAGGGAGAGAGGGAGAGAGAGGGAGAGAGTAGAGAGAGAGGAGAGGGAGGAGAGGGAGAGGGAAGTGAGGGAAAGTGAGGGAAAGGGAGAGAGGGAGAGAGGGTAGAGGGAGAGAGGGAGGGTAAGAAGAGAGGGGGAGGACGAAAGCGAAGGACGGAGGGGAGAGGGAGGTAGAGAGGGAGAGAGAGAGGAGAGCAGGCAGAGGGGGAGATGGGGAGAGGGAGAAACTAGCTCACAAAAACAATAACTCAATTCACATTCGTAGGCAACATTTCACAATAGTAAAGTACTTGAACAGTAAACATCGGTGGTGGTAGAGAAAGCAGCTTGAGTCTGGAAGTGATGTGACCCCATGATCTCAACTACCGTGTGCCCTTTCGTGTAGCTCCTACACGAAATAGGTAAAGTATAAAACGTATATCTGCACATAAACTGTCTATGTTACGGGTATAGGGAGAGGGGCAAAATGATGGACATGAAAACAGGGAAGGGGCGAGGGAAAAGGAGTGAATGCAAGAGGCACAGATGGGAAGAGAAAGATTAAAGTAGAGAGGTAAATTTAAAGGAAGAAAAGGAGTAATAAAGAAGGGGAGAGAAAGTGGAAGTAGGGAAGAAAAGATGGAGAGAAAGACGGACAGAAAAAGCAAATTAAGGGAAGACAGAGAAAGTAAGAAAGAAAGTGAGACAAAAGGAATTCAGTACAAGGAGACAAAAAGAACAAGTAAAAAAAAAAAAGTTAAAATAAAAGGAGACACGGCCTGGCGGTCGTAAAAGTGAAAGTACGGCCGGCCGGCCGTGAATAATTAGGGGAGGAGAAATGCCTGAGGCAGAGTGCAGGGGGCGGAGCGGATACCTTTGAAGAGCTGCTGGAGGCACCACGCTGGGAAACAGATGCTGTTTACAGACTTAAGATTTGATCTCATCTTTAGGGAAGCGTGTGAACGCTGCTGATACCTCATAATAATACATATAACTCAAGCCACATGAAAACAAGATGACCTGGGTACTGAAATATTAATTATACAAGGGGTGTATACATTATTAGTAATTGTATAGTCTGATTTCGTTAAAGTCTCTGTTAAATAAACACCTCGGTATTCAGCATATAACCCAGTTGACATAGCAAGGGGTGCCATTGGCACACCACAATAACATTTAATGTCTTTTTTTCCTGGACATGTACCAAAACACAGCCATAATATGTGTGGGTTTTTTTTGGGATGGGTCCGCCGGCACCCATACCACTGATGCAAATCGCACTGTAGCTGCTGCACTCACTAATCGTGTTTCCTGAACCTACTGCACCTAAGTAAAGAGAGTATTACACATGTAAGGTGTGAAGCCGAATATACATCGAAAAGTCCAAAAGTGTGAGTGTGGCTGCCTGGCCACGCACATGAACAGCGCTATGGCCCCGAGCTCACAAAATCAATAACGCAATTCACATTCGTAGGCAATATTTCACGATAGTAAAGTACTTGAACGGTAAACATCGGTGGTGGTAGAGAAAGCAGCTTGGGCCTGGAAGTGATGTGACCCCATGATCTCAACTACCGTGTGCCCTTTCGTGTAGCTCCTACACGAAATAGGTAAAGTATAAAACGTATATCTGCACATAAACTGTCTATGTTACTGTCTATGTTACGGGTATAAGGAGAGGGGCAAAATGATGGACATGAAAACAGGGAAGGGGCGAGGGAAAAGGAGTGAAAGCAAGAGGCACAGATGGGAAGAGAAATATTAAATTAGAGAGGTAAATCTAAAGCAAGAAATTTAAAACGAGACACGGCCTGGCGGCCGTGAAACTAAAAGTACGGCCGAGTGAATAATTAGGGGAGGAGCGGATACCTTTGAAGAGCTGCTGATCGGCTCCAGCGGAGCAGGTATGTCCAAAGCTTACGTCCGGCTGGGGTTATCGGGAAAGGTCAGCTCAAGAAGCAGCAGCAGTCCGGGGAGGGCGGAGGACTAAATCAAGTTCCCAATCCTGTTACATGAACGGAAAATACCAGCGCTGAGAGTAATGAGAATCCCTGCTTCTAGACTCCAGACAATGAGTGCGTGTTAACCACATGGCTGCTGGGCGTTTCCCCCCCCCCTGTGCTGGAAAATGCCATTTTAGTGGCACCATGACGAGCTCAGCTCGTCATCAGCACACGACACCCGTGGGTGATGACGAGCTGAGCTCGTCATCAGCATCGAAAGGGTTAAGGGGCCTTGTTGGGAGAAGAGAAAACTGAGTTGATTGGTGCAAATGCAGATGGCATGACTAACTCAACAAGCAATGAGAAAATGAGTCTAATAGGGGCAGAAAGGCACAACAAGTTAAAACGAGACACGGCCTGGCGGCCGTGAAACAGAAAGTACTGCGGAGTGAATAATTAGGGCATAGGGGATACGAGTCTAATAGGGGCAGAAAGGCACAACAAGTTAAAATGAGACACGGCCTGGCGGCCGGGAAACTGAAAGTACGGCTGAGTGAATAATTAGGGGAGGAGCGGATACCTTTGAAGAGCTGCTGGCGGCACCAAGCTGGGGAACAGATGGCTGGCTTTGATGTGCACGCACATTTTAGGTGAATGCGCTTGCGCATTGAGCTGGCTTTTCACGGGCACAGCATCAAATCGCCGTTTTGGTTAAGCTCTCGATAAGCCCCTATATCTCTCGCCAGCAAAATGCGCAAGCGCATTGACAGGCGAGGCCTAAAAAAAGAGCAGTGTAAAACCAAATGAGCTTCTGTGCCAGAAATCAAAGGCTACACATTCAATCCCTAAAAATAATTATGCACCTCTGAGCGCCAATACATATTTGTTGCAAAGTACCTACACCCATGAAAGGGACTGCCAGTAAATGGGTGGAACCTCACACAATCAAGGGGTCAGCCTGTGGTTCAAGAATCAATCCGAGGTCATCTCTCTCCCGCTTTGAAGCACCATAAAAAGATGGTGGTTGCGGGAGGGAAAGAGCGACTACGTCAGTTAGGAGGGTCGAGAGGGAATTCCAAGTTTTGTCATTTTCTAGGGCCATGAAACCTGCAAGTGAAGGAGTGAGAACGGAGAAAATGAAATAATCACTCTCCCGAGTCATAATTAACCCCCAAAAATGTAATCGCTTAAAATAAAAATACACAAACGATCACTAACAGTTGTTGCAAAGTCCCTGATTAGATACACGTTGCTGCTGCAATGAGGTTACAGCCTCACCCACTATCGTATTTAGGTTAGGGTTCAGGATTTATACACAGGTCATTTTTCTCCCACTCGGCAGCAACTTTAAAAGATGTTGCTGTGCCAAAGAAAAGAATGCGAGTCTTTGCTAGCTTTAGGTGCAAAATAATGAAGTATAATTCCTCCTAATAGTTGTTAATCAATTTAAGGAGTAACTTAAAGCATATTTGTTCCTAAGTGGTTAACCTTGAAGTGCTCAGTCCTGCCGATCCGCAAGCAACTTGATACCTTTATGTATGTGTGTAACAATAGTCGTGGAAAAAAAGAAAAAGAAAAAGAAAACGGACTACCTCTGCATGGCCCGAAAATAGAGCCCGATAGAGACTCGTTTCGAGGGCCCCTAAAAATAACTGCCGGTGCTCAGACCCGGCCCACTTAAAGCCCTGGCAGACCTATTTACGACTGCAGCAGCAGAACCCTTCCAGCAGCCGAATCTTCCGGATGGCTGGTAATGAGCCGGTTTTCCACATCCTGAGAATACTCGGTACAAACAGAAGCTTATTTCCCAAGCCCCTCTAATGAAGGCCCGAGCAGGGTCCCCGCTGCCTGACAGGAAAGGGCCCGGCTGCTACGCACGGAGATTAAAGTGAAACAAGCCTCGACATTAATCTAAGGAGAGCGCTTGTAATATTCTCGGACCGTGCCTCACTCCGCCGCCGCGCGCCAGCCCTGGACAGGTCCACACCTCGGCTGACGCACGAGGAGCGCTCACCCCCTCTTCCCGCCCTGACCTCGGATTTTTAATCAAGAATATCCGCGCGCACCTGGCCGGAGGCGGCGGGGGTCTGGCGCGCGGCGCGCAGGGACACTCCCGGGGCTGTTTGCCGCTGTTTGCAAAGCTCGAAAGTTGCGCGGGAAAAAGGTTTGTTCTCATTAAAGCGAATAAAGACCGAGAAGTTAGGCGAGCTAACAAAAGACAGAGAAGTTAGGCGAGCTTATGTTCCCGTTCACTGCTTCGGCCCCCTCATTCCTCACGAGACTGCTCGACATATAACTGAAGATGAAGGAAACGTCACTTGTAATCAGAGTGTTCCCCTATACTGGAAATCTTAATACAATTTACAACGCCGAATCTCGCCAACCAAGTCGGGCACTTTTATTAAGAACCTGCTCTTCTACGAAACTATTGTTTAATTATGGGTACCTAGGAGCAAAATAACAGTGCTTTTTTAGTTTTTAATTAACACAAATAGATTCGGAACACGAGCTGCAGGGAAACGGGAAGACAAGGGGGCAATAGTAAGGAATGAAGCACCACACTTCCTAGGGATTAGTTAATAACAGTGGCGCTGAGAGCAGAGACTCAAATATGTAGATGAGCGAGAGGGAATCCAACTTTTAGGCACAAGAAGAGGTTCTAGCTTACTGTCGGGGGCAACAGTACCGGGGCATAGGACAGTACTAAGGTATTGGCAAGAGATATGGGTTCCCTTTGCATAGGCAGTGACACTATGCTATTAGTAGGATATAGATTCAGGATATAAGCAAAGGGCTGATATACTGCAGTACAGAGGGTTAAGCAGGAGTACAGGTACTGGGATAAAGGTATGGTTGTAGGGTATAGTTAAATAAGATGTGCTCGGAAATAGCCAATATACAAAGTGGTTTATGGAGTTGTTTCCAAGTGTAGAGGCTCTACGATATAGAAAGTTGTGGGTATAGCAACAGGAAAAGGTGACAGGGTCTAGAAAAGGATGCATGTACAATGGTATACAGTTAGAGTGGCTACTACGGTGATGTGTGTTTGACCCGTTCAGTCACACTTCTAGTACTTTACCCAGTCACTATCATCTTGGGATATTAAACCACCTTTTTTCTTAGATCTGTCTTAAGGAACACATATTCCTTGTGATTAAGTGTTTACTCTGTCACCACTCCCTTATTTAAGTGAATAGTCACTTTTAATGAGAGGATACCGGGGACTGGTGTCTAGAGCTTTACACCGTGCAAACTTGATGCCGTATTGTAATTGAAAAGAAATTCAGTGTATCAACAATATATTACATGTTTGTATTTTAGTATTCTTTCCCAGCCCTGAGGAGTCGCAGAGACACTGTTCCCATGTGGCGAAACACGTGTCGGCTGGCTTGTGGAACTATTAAACCTTTCAAAGTACCCGTGCGGAAAAATCTGGCGTTTTGTTCTGTAGTCTTTGGCTTTTCCGTGATTTGTGTGTCATAAGTTTACACGACTGTGAATTGATCCACTTCTTATGTGTGCATAGGCAACTCTGTAAAATTATTGTTTTGTGTGTTAGCTTTCCAACACACTGTTGAGCGGTTAGGGGGTCTTCTCCGCTCGCCTCTTTGCACCATACTTTATTTCACTCGACTACTTTAGCGTCCACATCTGGTAGAGCACTCAGATAAAATCTGAAATATTAAAAAAAACCTTTTCTGTATGCATACTACGGGTATAGTCAGAGGTAGTGGGGTAAATGCTGGTATACAGGACTAGGGTAAGAAGTAAGACCAGTATTGGCATAGCCAATAGGTCTCACCTTTGGGACCTTATAAGTGTTTTGCCTGAGCTACTGGTTTTACCAATGTCTTTAAGATATGTTTAGAGCAGTGTGACTGCTGTGCAGCATGTTAAAAAGTAATAATAAAAAGTATTAGCATTTTTGCTACCTTATAACAAAGAAGACAGATACAACTGAACGCTTATTAAAAAAAGAATGAGCATAAAAAATGTTTTTCCAGTTTTTCGTCCTTGCAATGCTAGCAATTTCTTCCTGCCTGTCCTAATGCTGGTTTGTTTTAGCTTTAATTATTATTATTTAGGGGGGCATTAACAACAGGAGGGTGGAGGTTGGAAAACAGTACCTGAATTACAACATGAGCAGCAGACAGACACTAGGCGAGAAACACCAGATGCCAGATTCTGAGGGCAGGCTGAGGTGGTGCTGAGTAGTGGTGAGGTGGTGGTGTGCTGGTGCTGAGGTGATGCTGTGGTGCCGAGTTATGATGAGGTGGTGGTGCTGCACTAGTGCTGAGTTGATGCTGAGCTGAGTTGATGCTGAGTTGGTGCTACACTGGTGGTGGTGCACTGATGGTCAGGTGGTGGTGCGCTGATGGTCAGGTGGTGGTGGTGGTGCGCTGATGGTCAGGTGGTGGTGGTGCGCTGACGGTCAGGTGGTGGTGCGCTGACGGTCAGGTGGTGCTGCGCTGACGGTCAGGTGGTGCTGCGCTGACGGTCAGGTGGTGCTGCGCTGACGGTCAGGTGGTGCTGCGCTGACGGTCAGGTGGTGCTGCGCTGACGGTCAGGTGGTGCTGCGCTGACGGTCAGGTGGTGCTGCACTGACGGTCAGGTGGTGCTGAGCTGACGTCAGGTGGTGCTGAGCTGATGCGGAGGTGGTGCTGCACTGATGCGGAGGTGGTGCTGCACTGATGGTGTTGGTGCTGATCCGGTGTTAAGCGATAATGAGGTGGTGGTGGTGTGCTTGTGCAGAGGTGGTGCTGAGGGATACTCAGGTAGTGTTGCACTGGTGCTGGGGTCATGCTGCACTAGTGCTGGGATCATGCTGGGCTAATGCTGAAGTGGTGAACCATGCATGCGTCCCCAGGCAAAAGGATGTGGGCGCCATTTCATTTGACTTTTTATTGACAAATGTAACATCACAAACACCGCTTAGATTGGTCTATTAACAGTGCAAAAAGGAGCATGGGGCAGTGGATATGCACAGGAAAAAGATAAACACGGAGCACATGGGAGGGGAGGAGAAGCAGATGAGGAAGAAAGCTCACAAACAAAAAGATGGACATGGAAAGCCATTGAATAAGAAGCAAGGAAATGAGACTGACAATAAGACAAACTAATGGCAAACAATGAGCGGGCTCCTAGCTCCTTCAAGTTCTTGGTACGCTCACAACAGATGTTTTGAGGGCAAACAGTTTGTGCTGTCTGGTAAGCTTGACCTAAAAAACAAAGTTAGTAGACTTGGTATTCTGCGACTGCAGAGTTCCAAGCATAATTCAATGATTTTTTGTTAATCAACAAAAAGTCTGAATTTTACTGAAATAGAGAGCAGGGCATTTGCAAGAGAGGGCGGTGAACTGCCCCAACCTGTGACTCGGGTACCAGGAGTTGAGGCTAATTTGCAGGTTCACAACTGCAGAGATGAAAAGAAAGCTTCAAGGGGCCCTCCTGCATTAACAATGAATGGCTCCTTGCTATGCGAACACTGAGCAAAAACAAAAGTCTATCGGGATTCATCATTCAAAGGCATTTAGTAAGCCTGGTTCAAACAGAGACACAACCACAGAAGGAGAGTAAGATATGGCAGAACAGGTCCTCTTCATGCTAAGAACCGGTTTAAAACCTAAGCAGTCTATACATTCTGCCCTTCAAAAAGTTGAGTAAGGAAGTGAATTACATCTTTCACTGCCTCTAATGACACATCATTTATTTAAGAATGTAGAAATAAAACAATGGCTGGGGCAGTGATAGATAACCTTGGGAAGTCTGGTGTAAGGCTTTCCTGTAAGAAATGAGCTTATCATAGGGTGCCAAGGTTCCTTGTTAAAGGCGGCAGACCAGATGTATTAGTCACAGTATTCAGTTACTATTGTAGTTCTTTCAGAGCACTTGGTTACAAAGAAAAAGAAGTTACACCAACTGATCATCTATGCTAGCATGCCATAACAACCAGTCAGGGAAACAGAAATTAAAGATAACTAGGCTGAAACCCAAAGAAGAAAAAGTTAAAACAATCAAACTTAATGAAAAGCAACCTTACATTTGAAATCTAGGTCTTGGATGTATAAAGTAAGAACAATACATCAGTGTCCAATATGTTTAAACATAATTTAATCACAACTTTTGAAGAATGGATCCAAGTCAGTAGTTCAAAAGCTGCTTTAAAAGTGGCATGACAAAATAAAATACTATGTGGAGCAGACACGACTGATGATAAAAACAGATTCTGCTCATTTCCCTCGATTAATATAAATTGTCCGATTTAATAGTGGACTACAAAGCATATTATTTTACACAGAGTATCCCATTTTTCCCAGTGTTTTAAATTTGGTGCGCTGATGTTCAACTTAGTTTTCCAATGATCTCTAGAGTAAAACTGCAGTTAAAAGTCATTATCTTGCATATTATCTTCTCCAACCGTCGCTTCCCTGGGCCCCCTTCCCGGCCACACACATTCATAATTATGGAATGGCAGAGCAGGAATGAAAAGTCTACACATTAAAGCAGAGGAGGGTCTCAGAGTTAATGGTAGTCACGTGGCTGCATGCAACTCTTGCTTGGATACTAGTGAGCATCTGAGGCAACAGTGGAGCTCACTTTGTACACGGACCTTCGAAATCCAGCATACAAAGACGGGCCTATTAGTAGGAAGGTGGCTACCTGACTATGGTTACCCCAGATTTTTTGCCTTGTGTTTAGCTGGTTTTCGACTTAGTTGGCCTGGTTCCCTGCTAATCAGGGCCCCAGGCTATCTGCTCTCTCTGTAAAATGGATTCCATGTACCCTAGGTGCATAACTAGATTGGCTTGGGTCACCTTATCAGCCCCTGTACAGAGCACTATAGGTGCCCAGGGCATAGGTGCATCCAAGGCCTACTAGGGGCTGCAGCATAACTTTTGCCACCCCTGGCTGGCTATCTAAAATTGACACAACTGGCTGATCACTCATCTGGGGCAAGGTGGTGTAATCACCCCTTGCTTAGATATAGTATGCCTATATCTAAACCTATCTGGACACATATAAACCTATAAGCCACTCCTATGGCAGGCCTTAACAATCCTGGAGGCAGAGTGCTTGGATTTATGTGAGATGGTGCTCTAGCATGAGCAGAGCCTGTCTGCAGCTGTCGGGACCAATTCCCTAAGCTGTTCCGGGATAATGCCATACCATATACTCTTAAATGCATTATAATCCTCGCGGTTATATGTTAACTTTGGTTTGGCTTTATCAAAACATGTCGTGTAAGGTGTCATACGATTTGGAATACTATCCCCTCGCCAGTCCTGGCAACGGGGGTAGCATTCACCCCTCTAGAGGGAGACAACATGTTACTTTGCTAAAACACAGTTGATTTTAAAAGGAGCCTCAGATGCACAAAATGGATGCTTCTGCCACAGACAAGAGTCTGACCTCCTGCAGCTGACCGTAACTCAGCCAGGGAGGCCTGGACAAAGGATTTCCTGTCACAGGGAGGTGTCACACCACCCCAGACAGGAGATAGTGGATTGTAGCAGGGAGGTTTGAAAGAAACCAGACACTGCCTGGGGAGCACAAGGCTTCCCCTTGCATAATCCGGCCAAACCGGTTCTGGGGCACACCAGCCCCAGTCCCAGCGCGGCCTGGATCAAAGGGAAAGGGGTGTATCCACCCCCTTCCTGGGTCCCACCCATAGGAGGGGACCTAGCAGGTAATCCAGCCCCTTAGATTGGTATAAGAATGGGAGCAGTGCCAACGCACTCAGATTATCCTGATGAAACATTTGAAATGAAACTCTGGACCCTTCGACATCCTACTCGACGTAGAAGACTGAAGAATCTCCCTTGTGGTCAAGAAGTGACCACCCTGTGCAAACAGGCACCATCCAGCACCTCAACGTCTGCTTTGTTGCAGTTCCCGCCGGAACTCGAGCGACAGAGATCGACGAGATCAAGCTTGCCTGTCTTCTAACAGCCCGATCCACAGTCCCTGCAGAGCTGAGACCCGTGGAGGCGACCGGAAGCGTGGGGCACACCATCTTGAAAAGACCATGAGACGCTGACCGTGCAGCCCACGAGTGACCCTCGAAGCTATACACCGGGGTTTGAGAAGCCCCAGCCCTGAGCCACTTTTGCACCGAAGCTCACCCCTCTACACTCGACGAGTGCTGCGTGGGGCCCTTCTGCTTTCTTTGGCTCAACGCGTTGGTCCGGTCACTTGCTAGCTGGCTTGTGGCCCCTGTGCCGACGAAACCTGAAATAGGACTTGTGATTCTGGTTGCTCCAGACTTGCACCCGCTCCTCTGAAAAGGAGCACCCGCTCTAACCCTCCTGGTCCGAGTGAGAAGCAATCTTCCAGTCCTGCGTGGATTGCTCTTGCCAAGTGTTGTTTGCTCCGATCTTTAAGCGGACAGCGACGACTGTGAGAGCCTTCGTGGGACAGCTCGTGACCCACTCCTGGACGTCGCAGATGTCCTAGAGCCCACGTGGCAGCAGAGAGAAGCTCCTCGACAACCACCTGATTGCGCCCGACATTGCCTGGTCCAGTCCTGGTTCCACCCTGGTCACTGCTGAGTGACCCAGACTCTGTCCCCTCTGCTTTCAGGTACTTTACGACTCTGATCCACCCTTGGATCACACCGGACACTTCTCCTTCACATCGCCTGCAGCATCTTCAGCTTCAAGCACCAACAACCTGCGTGACGAAACCCGACGCCACTTCGACCCTACGCACCCGCTTCCTGTGGGTGAGGTAACTCAGCAACGCCGGTGTTCCCACACTGGTACACACCTCTAGGGTCTGTGTCTAAAGTTTTATCCTTCTAGGTTGAGCGGAAGTATCCTTAAACTCTAATTGTGTAACTTTTACGCACCATTGACTTTGCATTGGAGCATGCGTGTGCCGCTGCACCCGAATCCCGCGGGCTTTTCCCGACTACAGCATTGCTAGTCCCGACTGCTCCCAGCGATTCCCTAGGCCTAACCACTGTTCGATTGGTATCTCTTATACCACTTTCTTCATATATGGTTTGAGTGGCCACCCGCCCTCATCAATAATTGGGCAACTGTCATATGTTATACTGTGCTTTTGTTTAAACGCTTGTGCCCCTTTGCTCATAAAGAGTACTTGGGATTATTTTAGTAATAAACACATATATTTTTATAATATATACTTGTGTGGTGTCCTTTCATTTGATATTACAGGATTGTGATTGGTAAAACAGCTCGCTTAACACGACCTCTTGAGTTTAGCCTTTAAGGCTGCTTAGTCCATGCTACCACTAGGATAGCTTGTCTATAAGGTTGACTTACAACCAGACACCATAAGGGATTGTTTGGACTGATACAAGGTGGTTCCAGAATTGGAAACATCATATCAGGCCAACTTCTCACACTATTCATTAGACACGGGGCAGTCTGCGGCGGCACAGGGTGGAGAGCAGCGGATTCGAAAGCTTGAAATAACTAGTTGGGGCACAAAGTAAACAAACACTTATCAACATGGCTGTTAAAGTAAACAAGAGTGTGGCCGCCGTGAAGAATAAGCAAATACGGCAAATGAAGCAGCCGCAAAACCTTTCATCAAGCTGGCATACTAAGTAAACAAAACATGAACACATCCCTACAATCCAATACCCCGAGCAGAGGCAGGCAAAAAAATAAAAATAGTGCTCACAGAGTATCATAAGTAAATTAAAAAGTAAGAGCACATGTAACAGGGACAGTCCTCAAGGAAGGTTACCAAAGTCCAAAAGGAAGGACTATTAGGCATATTCATCATACAAAAGCTGGCATTTACGAAGAGCAGCGACAGAAAACTATGAAAAAGATGGGAGGTGCTCGAAGCCCACACTGTAAATACTGCATGTCTTCTGGAGACCGTGCGCATGTGCTGCGCTGCTGAGGTGGGACCTAAAAACGAGGGAGAGGGTGGAGGAACATACTTGAGTATAAGAAGAGATATCAAGAGAGATAGGAATGAAACAATTAGGGCTCCCTCAATGCTATAAAGAAAGGGTGAACTGAAAGGGGACAAAAAAGTTACTTACCTTCGGAAACATTATTTCTGATGTATGACTGCTTCCATAGATTCCTTTAATGAACACATTCCTGGAGTCAGACTGAATCCGGAAACACTTTTTGCAGTAGTATCAAGTTGTTTACCTGCTGGAACTGGCAATGGGAATCCATATAATGAGTCAAGGGAGGCTGTGACCAGCTCTGCTTAGGTTTTTCAAGTGCCCATCAGTGACTAACGATGCAGCTTGCGGAGCCAAGCAAGCTGACAAAATCATTTTACGCCACCCCCAAGAGGCGAGGTCACAAAAATACCTTACAAAATGTAAGCAACTTGTTCTTCTAATGAATATAGGCTCCCATCCAATTCCTTCAATTAATTATTACAATAGCAAAATGGGGAGGCCTTTTGTTGAAATGATGCTAACCCGCTTTGAGGACTGCTCACACAACACAATCTCTGGCAATGGAACGCAGAGGCCCGAGTCGTTGCCTAGTAGATGGATTATACATGAACTACTTAAAATGAGGTCAAGCATACCGCTTTATCTCATAGGGAGGGGTCTTTAACCTTCAGACAAGTCCTTACCGCTGGCTCATAACTTAAGGAGATACAAGGAGACAGTGGATTTCCAACTTTCCGTCCAACTAGAGGCCAGGAAAATGCTAGATAGATAATTACCAGTCTTGAACTTCGCAGTTATGCTCATCCAGGGTCATTCCTCCGTAAACCTTCCTCATCTTCTGAAGGGTGAGTCAGAGGATAGAACAATGGTAAATCAGGAGTAAGATAGATGGAACTGCTGGCGGGGGAGGGGGTGGGTTTGGGGGAGATGTTAGGATTGTTGGAGGGAGGGGCAAGTATGCTTCGCTGGTCGGTCATCCTGGTCCTGCATGTGCCATCTGCGACATGGCGGACGTTGTAATGTTTGTCTTATTAGACACGTAAGAATAGAAACGAATAAAAATTTGTTACAAAAAAAAAAGACAGAGTGAGGGCGACAGAGAGTGAGGGCGACAGACAGAGTGAGGGCGACAGACAGAGTGAGGGCGACAGACAGAGTGAGGGCGACAGACAGAGTGAGGGCGACAGACAGAGTGAGGGCGACAGACAGAGTGAGGGCGACAGACAGAGTGAGGGCGACAGACAGAGTGAGGGCGACAGACAGAGTGAGGGCGACAGACAGAGTGAGGGCGACAGACAGAGTGAGGGCGACAGACAGAGTGAGGGCGACAGACAGAGTGAGGGCGACAGACAGAGTGAGGGCGACAGACAGAGTGAGGGCGATAGATAGATAGAATGAGGTAGAAAATTTTAATTGATTCAAACGCTGAGATCAATACTTGATTTTCTTTCCTTTTCCTAAACACCAAATACCTATCTGTTGTTAACTGGATGCTCAAACTCTATGCTTTTACCAATTTCCCAACTCTAAATCACTGATGATTTCCCATTTCCACTATGGCTGACACTTTCTTCCTTTCTTTGAACTTCAGTCCTATCTTTATCTCCACTATTTCGTAGTTTCCACCCACAAACACGAGCCCTCGGCTCCTACGATTCTAACCCTTCCTGCTCGTTTTCCACCGGGTCTCCGGCATGCCGCTTTTCGCTTTAACACTGGTAAGCCGATTCTTTAGTTAAGCACGCTTGCACGCAAATAATTTAACTCTTGGCTAACATCGTCTAAGAGCTACCCGTTCATTTACTCTTTTACAGCTTTCGTTACATTTATGACTATGGCACGCCCAACACCCTAATGAATACCATCACGGTAAGACAAATATGAACGTTGTCGACTCCACGCGTACTTTATGGAGAAGCATGGTTACTCCTAGAAATACACTTTTTTGACCATTTAGGTTCTAATGACTATCGAGATGGCATATACCGCTTGAGTTACCAACTCAGCTTCGTAAGTGACTCGCATATTCTCGCGTATACTCTATATTTGCATGTTCACCTATTTGGTTTTGGTCTTTTTATCACAGACACTTTACCCACTGAACTGTCGTTTCACCCATGAATCACTACCGACGATCACATTAGAGCACTTCACACTCAATACTCTCCACATTCGTTTCAGATATAAACGGTTCATTCATTCCTGGTTTCACTCTTTGCAGCGCACTTTGGCACATCGTAGTTTATCCTACTATTCACTTCTTGGAACTACTTCCATTCTGGTTCTCCGATTTGTTTCATTTTACCCTTCTTCTGGTTCTCTTCCTCGCCTCCCAGTTGGTGTTTGTAGATAATCTGCAGCCTAAAAAATTCCTAATATTAAAACGTGACATGATTTCCCTAGATTCCCCTGTTGAAGGGCCACCGTTACAGCCCGAAATGCATTGGGATTTGTTACTGAACTGTATTTGAAGAATTGTGCATCCTAAACTTGGATTTTGTGAACTTCAACATTATCCATGGATGAACTCTTTGTTTCTACATAAAAGAAATACAATCAAGAGAAAAAGAACTACATGTTTCATTTAATTCATTTCATTTATGGTTGAACATTGTGCTTAATTTTCCTCTAAACTGCTGAAGACTTATTAGATTACTATTCAAGATTTTTGATTTACACTCCCAGGAGTGATTTGAGCCGTGCATTAGGTAACCCAGACACACGTCTGGTGCATCTTTATATTTCCTGAGGTGAAGCCTGGCATAGAACTCTACCATGTTTTGTCACAATCATCATCTGAAGTGAGTCTGTCGTGGGTTGAGCTATACAAAGGTGGTGAATGCGTGAAATAAACGGTTCTCGTCTGTTGTGACAGTGTACACGGCGACAGTGCAGGAGCAGCAACAGTCACCCATTTCCAGGGCATTCGGAAACTTTCACACTGGCAAGGTGCAACACTCCATCTTTATTTATTTATTTCTAGTTTTTATAGAGCGCAGCATTCATCCCATGGGATATCAAGGCGCTAAAAAGAAAAGAAAAAGGGACTGCTGGGATAGTGCGGGGGGAAGTTAGTTTTTGGGGAAAAGGTGGGTTTTGAGTTTTTGCCGGAATTGGAGGAGGTTTGCGGTATGTCTCAGATCCATAGGTAGTTTGTTCCATCGTTTGGCCGCCAGGTGAGAAAAGGCTCGTCCACCTGTCCTTGTTTTGTAGATGCGCTTGGGTTTTGCCAGGGCTGAGTTATTGGATCTTAAATTCCTGTTTGGAATATAGAACTCGATTTTCCCTTGCAGGATTGTAGGGCCTGTTTTATGAAGGGCTTTGTGCGCGTGGCAAAGTAGTTTAAATGTGGCACGCTGGCGCATTGGCAGCCAGTGGAGTTGTTTTAGGCATGCTGATGCCGAATCTCGTTTGCCTTTGTTGCATACCAGTTTGGCTGCCTGGTTTTGCAGGACCTGTAGGCGGGAGAACAGTTGCTCGTTCATTCCTTCAAAAAGGGCATTGCCGTAATCCAGGCGGCTAACTAGGAGGGCCTGGGTGATCGTACGTCGGCAGTCAAGTGGGATCCAGGTGAAGATTTTGGCTAGGAGTTTCAGGATTGCAAATCCTTTACCCCAAAGTATGCGTACATGATCCTTCATGGATAGTGCGTCATCCATCATAACGCCAAGGTTTCTGGCGTATTGTTTCGGGGTGGGGGCTGTTCCCAGTGACGGTGGCCACCACGTATCGTTCCACGATAGTTTGGCTCCTCCGAACAGTAGTATTTCGGACTTTCCTGCATTGAGCTTAAGGCAGTGGTTGCCCATCCAGTCTGCCATTTCGGAGAGGAAGCTGTGGAGTTTGTTTTTGGTTATTTCTGGGCTTTCGGATCTTTCGTCCATGGTCACCATCAGCTGTGTATCGTCGGCATATGAACAGATGCCTTGCAGACAGATGGTTGACACGGTTTGCGTAGGGTGGAGCGAGAGGGTGGAGGAGCAGCTCTGACGAGTCCCTGAGGGGTTTAAATAAAAAATGGCCTAACTCTTGCAAACCGCCTTGTAGGCTGACAAAGTAAGTCTGTGAACGGAACAGGGAATCATCATACAAGTATGGTCTTGTTGCTGCACACGCTCCGCAGTAAACACGACACGCACAAAAACACTCACAAAATCTGCCATTCTACGGTGAAAAGCTGCTGCACACTGAAGTTTACGGGGGACGGCATGGACCGTTTTATAAGAGTGCGAGCTCCTGCAGGAAGGTGCAGCGACCCCATAGGCACTGTGCACGTGTGACAAACCATTCATTACAGCAGGTCAAAGAACAAGGCTGTTAATGAGGGGAAAGACGAAGCGGTTTGAGTCAATGAGGGAGGTGCTGCACGGGGGGGGGGGGGGGCGGCGGCGAGGGGACTGCGTGGGAGTCCAGCACGGCCACGTTAATTAAACAAGTCATTCACATATGAGAAATATGCATTTAATTGATATAAATGCAAATGACATAGTAGTTATCCTTAAAAGGTGTCATGGATCCCAACCCTCGTTGGACACCCTTCTTGCATGAAAGTAAAACAAGCAACAGAACTGTTATTACACAGATAGTAGACAGTGTCCAGACACGAATCACACCCAAAGAGTGTGTATTCTTACTAACACACTGTCCAGAGAATGAAACTGAGAGCACATTGACTTCTACAATGAGAGAAGGCAGTAACACTGCGAAATTATTAAATGAAATGGGTGCAGAGTACATTTAAACGTAATATACCTTCAATGTATACCATCACATTCACAGCCAGTCACTTTCACTGCATATCAAACAACAATTTCTGGCGACAAAGATCTAATGTACCATCATGTTAGTGGGGCACAGTGTTTCCAGTTGAAGTTCTTCATTAAGAAATACATATACTACAAATAAACAAAAACACTCAGGGTGCACAGCAGACACGCAGACCATGAATACATTGACACGTAGCCTGAATAAAGTGATAGTAACCCACAAAGTACAGCAGACACTTAGAAAGTACAACATCGTAACACAATACAGACAATGACGCACAAAAACGGACAACAGACATACAAGACGAAAATACTGGGAAAAAAACACTCATTAAGAAGATAATGAAACAGAACGCGGACAGTGACGGCACTCGGACTGCACACAATGACACACAAATAATTCAAAGATTGTCTCACACAAAGAACGCAAAAGTTGCACATGCTCAGTCCAGACTAGAAAAAGAGAAAGTCTAAAGGAACTGTGAGTAGTGATTGTGAAAGACACAGGGTAACGAGCCATACATGCTGCTTATTTATCGTGTACAACTAACAACCATTGACCAAGTCAATTGTCCTGACTTCTTGTAGGTGAGATATTACTTGCTGTATCATATATCTGGATGCAAAAAAAGAATCAGCAAAATACAAGTCGGACGGCACACTATGCGAGCAACAGATTTTTAGCTTACGTATTCAAGCCACGCCTTTAATTACATTTGCCACGCCCCTTTGAGAGACCCCACCCAGTTTTTTCATCCCACTTAAAGCCCAGAGTAACATGATGATTCTTGTCGTACTTTGAGACAAAAGGCTGTGGAAGAAACACAAATTGTGTTAAAGCCTAAAAGGGAATATTCTTGTGAGTAAATGTAAGGAAAAATTCAGCAGCAATGCTCAAAGCTCCGAGATCCTGCTCATGGGACCAGAGAATGAATGACTACGTTATCAGGAATGAAGCAGATACCTCCTTAGCCCAGTTTTTAATATTTGTTCGTTTTCTTTCTTGAAAAGGAACCAGAAGGAGGCGATTAGGTCTTACTTGGAGAATGAGACTTGTGTTCTAATTCTAATCATACTTGGAAAAAGAAAATACATTCAAATTATGTTTCTACTGGTAAAGAAATTTCCCTAATACAATTCCTCCAAGATCGCACACTGTTATTGATATTCAAAGTTTGTGAATATCAATGATGATGGAGACTCTAACCTCCATTAACATCACATTAGAAATACCAAGTGAATTGTCAAAATTGCATTAAATGCACTTTCATTTTCATCCTAATAAAAAAATTCTCGAAGTAAACATGCTTTGCTGGTTGTAATTCTAAGGTGAACGCAGATCAACTGTGTGAATCAATGGTGTCTTATCAACTGCTACCCTAGTGAAATCAGGTTTTTAAAAAATCTATTTGAGGACGTGAGGGGCTGCATCTGCTCTATTTCAGATGTAACACCCCCACCCTCTGAATCTTTGATTGGGCTGCCACTTAAAAGTACCTCAAACAGATTTAAAAACCCCTGTTGAAGTACCATCAAAACGTACTGCACAATGACTGACGAGCTCATTCCTAGGATAGGGAGATTTTGTTTTACTTCCATAGTTTGAGGACGGGTGGTAGAGCACATTTGATATACAATTTATGTTTGCTTGTCAGGAGAAGCATAAAGGAACTTGAAAAACAGATGATTGTCAGGAATCCCTAGGTAAAGAGCTACACTGGTAGAGCGCAATATAATTCTGGGCTTCAGAAACAACGATATCAGCATCAGAAAGACTTACTGGTCGGAAGAAAAGAATGAGGGGCATACCATGTCAGAGAGCAGGAAGGTACGAATGAAACACGGAGAATGAGAGGAAAAGAAAGTATATGGAGTGATGACAACAGACAGGAGCACAACAGAAGTGTGGGATAGACCAAGTTAAATAGGAGAAGGGAGCGCAGAAAACTTGTTAGGAGGAAAACATTTCTAGAGAAGCACACTTGTTTTAATCTGCACTCCAAAAAACAACCTTCATCTTACAAATATTACCTGCGCAGAATCTATGACAGCGACGATCATGTTCAGCAGCTCACCACTTCTCAGGGTTTCATCTGGAAACTGCAAAAATGGGAAAAACTATCAGTAATGCAAATACTATTAAATGAGAATGAATAACAAAGATGGGTGCTTAGTAAATGCCTAGAACATGGTCTGTTAAACAAACTTTCTCGATGGATTGATAAAGTATAATTTTGAAATAATCTCTTTCTACGGCATTTTGGGCAGCGCATTGGTCAAATTCAGTGCTTATTAATTTGAAAAACAATGAATCTTTGTAGAAGGTGGTAGCTGTTGTATATGCTGGTGTTTAAGGGCCTGCATCTCTAATTGGAGCAATGTGAGATCACCTGTAATCATAACCCGGCATCCTGAAGCATATCAAAAGGGCTTCATTAAATTGAACACATGATACAAAAATAATTTCTCTTGAGTGACCTCTCGGCATCAGGGACAAAAGTTATCTTTATGTTAGAGAAGGAAGGTAAGGCTGATGGGGACTGCAAAGACTGGCCTAGAACCACCTAATTGCCAACTTGACAGCGTCTTCTTAGCATTCCCTAATCTCGCTGCACTCTTGCTGAATGCTTACCATGCTTACACGATGGTTGGAGGACCATTTTGAGTGCTCATCTTTGAAATGCATAGAGTTTTGAACTGCAGTCAAGTTTATATTTGCAGCATCAGCCTCGTGGTATATCTTCTACAAAGCACTTTCCAATGCATGGATAAAAAAAAAGGTGCAAGCACGCTAAATGATATATGATTTTCACAACGATATCAAAAATATGAACGTCATGAGAACATCTTCTATTAACAGTCTCAAATCTTGACTGATCTGGTCTACACATTTCAAAACTCTGCCTTACTATCTTTGTCTTACTGTGTCCTAATAGACTACACAGTGGTTTAATAAAAGCCACTTCAAGTTGGCACTGGTGCACAAGAGGTATTGTGGAATATCAATCGAAGGGGAGACATTGTAAAGCAAAATTCTACTGACAGCCAACGTTATTACACTTTGCTCAAAACTATCGACCAAACCAATAGACAACAACAACAAGCACAGCTTGTGAATCTACAACAAATTCAAATGAAAAATGCAGATTTTTCTCATGCCTTTTCGAAAAGGTTTATGTTGAAACGTTTTTTTCCCCTTTACAGCATTTGACATACCTGACGTCAGTGGGAAGCCTGCACTATTTAACCAGCCAATGGGAGACAAGCCAGGATATATATATAGAGCAAATATTTCTTTTAAAGTAACCCCCAACCAGGCACAACTTGGTTTAGAGTGTGTAGTTAAGTTCAACTGCTACCTAAGAAGCATGGTAAACGTTGCAGCTTTCAGACTGTAATAATCAGCTATTTTTGCAAGGTCACACATGTCGATAGAGTATCCATATGCAACCTCATACAAAATTAGAATTTCTAATTTGTGCCAGTGATAAAAGGGGATTGGTAGTTTTACAGTGGGGTCTCACAACCAAGTAACTATGCACTTTAAATCGGCGCCTCTCGGCCTGTCATCATTCTGCAGCCAAGAAGGGGGGTAATTCTATCTCACGGACTGCTACTAATATTTGTCGACCGAAATGAAGAAACAAGATTATGGATCACCAAGGCCGGGGGTGAGTATTTACTTCGCAATCTTAACGTGTGTTTTCAACTATGGCCATTAGCCTTTTTTAAAACTGAGGTTTTACTGTTTATAAGAGAGGGTCAATTATTGTAATGGTTTTAATTAACTGCACATAAACGCATTTACTTACTTACAAGTAAGTTATCAAAAATAGGTTTTGGGTTGCAGACAGCCGATTGTTTGGGGACACTGTTTTTTTAGTTCCAAGCTCGCCATGTCAAATTCGGTGTCCCTAAAACTAGGGTCCATGCCTTCCTTAAAACGTGTGCTTTGGACACAGCAGAATGTGCTTTCCGTGTGTGATGCACAAGTTACTACTTGTGTAACGATATATCTGTAAGAGACATTAGTTAGTGATAGATTCCTTACCTTAGAATATCCCCAGGCGTCAGACTGGATCCGTAAACTTTTGCGTAGCAATACCACTCCGCGTCGATAGGCGTCGTCCGCGGCTCCGCGTCCGTCGTCGTTAGCGCCGGAATGACGTCGCCGGAGTACTTAGACGCCGCCCTTGCGCGCTGACGTCAGTTCTTATACACAGCTTTTCCGCACCAGATACGCTGAGCCATGATAGAACCAACACTGGTGCCAAGAAACTAGGGCCCTGAAAGGGGATGACCTTAACCCTAGATATCGGTTCGCAGAACGGGGAGGATGGGTGGGTCGGTAAGGAATCGATCACTAACTAATGTCACTTACAGATATCATATCGTTACACAAGTAGTAACTTGTGTATCGGAAAGAGACATGTTAGTGATAGATTCCTTACCTTAGAATAGATACCCCAGCAATACCAACCCTGGTGGTGGGTCTGCGAACCAATAATCACACCAGAAAGTCCTGGAGGACGGAACGGCCAAAGAAGCCATCCCTCCGGACTTGGCTGTCCAGGCAGTAGTGTCTTGCGAACGTGTGCAGCGAGGCCCACGTAGCTGCCTGACAAATGTCCTGCAAGGGGACTCCCCAGCCCAGGGCAGTAGTAGTCGCCGTGGCCCGAGAGGAGTGGGCCCTCAGCCCAACAGGAGGTTGCTTCTTAGCCAAAGAGTGGACCGCAAGTCGTTTCTTTCTTAGCGCCCACGTAACCGACAAAGAGTTGGTCATCAACCCGGAACTGGCGTGTGCGATCCAGATAGTAAGAGAGCGCACGTTTTGGGTCCAGACGGTGGAGCCTCTCTTCCTCTTTTGAGGGATGCGGAGGCGGAAAGAAGGTGGGCATGGTGATGGACAGCCCTATGTGGAAGGCTGTGACTACCTTGGGCAGGAAAGAGGGTCTTGTCCGCAACACAACCTTGTCCGGATGGACAGAAAGGAAAGGAGGTTTAGAGGAAAGAGCCTGGAGCTCACTCACTCTTCTGGCAGAGGTGATGGCAACCAGGAAAGCAGTCTTAAGTGTAAGAAGACTGAGAGGACAGTTATGAAGCGGCTCAAAGGGAGAGCACATCAAGTAAATTAGAACCAGGTTCAAGTCCCACTGGGGCATCACGAAAGGAACAGGAGGGAACATATGAGTGATGCCCTTTAAGAATCTGTTTACAATGGGGAACTTGAACAAAGAAGGCTGATCAGGTAACCTTAAGAAGGCTGAAAGGGCAGAAAGGTAGCCCTTGATAGTGCCCAGAGCAGAGCCCTGTTGGGCAAGAGAAAGAAGGAAGAGGAGAACCTCAGAAAGATGGGCATTGAGAGGATCCACAGCCTTTGCTGTGCACCATGCCACAAATCTGTTCCACCTGCAGGCATATACCGACTTTGTGGAGGGACGCCTGGCTGCCAGAATGACATTACAGACTTCAGGAGGCAAGTCAAACGGCCTCAACTGTCGCCGCTCAATCTCCAAGCATGGAGGTGGAGACTGGACAGGTTTGGGTGGAGGACCGTCCCGTGCTGCTGCGACAGAAGGTCCTCCTGAAGAGGCAGACGAATCGGGGGATCGACT
This sequence comes from Lissotriton vulgaris, assembly GCF_964263255.1. Taxonomy (NCBI): domain Eukaryota; kingdom Metazoa; phylum Chordata; class Amphibia; order Caudata; family Salamandridae; genus Lissotriton; species Lissotriton vulgaris. The sequence goes on from NC_141700.1 coordinate 129,899,418, forward strand.
GACATACTGAGTAGCTCGGGATACCAGTACCTTCGCGCCCAGTCCGGAGCCACAAGGATGACGTGGGCCCGGTCGCGCTTGATTTTCTTCAGCACTCTGGGCAGAAGTGGTATAGGCGGAAAGGTGTACAACAGATCGCAACTCCACTCGCGACGAAAAGCGTCCCCGAGCGAGTGCCGCGTTGGAAATTCCAACGCGCAGAACAGATGACATTGTGCGCTCTCTTCTGTGGTGAATAGATCTAACCAAGGCTCTCGCCACTGCAGAAAGAGGCCTTGTGCGACGTCTGAGTTCAGACGCCATTCGTGATCCATCATGCACCTTCGGCTGAGCTCGTCCGCCCTGGCGTTCAGAGAACCTGCTAGGTGTTGAACCACCAGGGACACGCCCTGATGTTCCAGCCACTGCCAGAGGCGCAGTGCCTCCTGGCTTAGGGTCCACGACCCCACCCCGCCCTGTTTGTTGCAGTACCACATGGCGGTGGTGTTGTCCGTGAACACCTGCACTACACTCCCCCGGACAGAGGGGAGGAATGCCTTCAGTGCTAGACGAATCGCCCGCAGCTCCAGAAAGTTGATATGGAGCCGGGACTCCGCCGGAGACCAGAGGTCTCTGATCTCCGCCTCTCCTATGTGGCCTCCCCAGCCCTAGAGGGACGCGTCAGTCACAACTACGTACTCCAGTTGGGGAAGGGAGATTGACCTGCCGCTGACCCAATCTCGGTCCGTGAGCCACCACTGCAGCTGTCTCGCAGTGCCCTCCGAGATCATGACATGGTCGAACAGGTTGCCCTGATGCTGGGCCCACTGAAAATTCAGGTCCCACTGCAGAGCCCACATCCGCCACCTGGCGTGATGCACCAGAAGGATGCAGGAGGCCATTAGCCCCAGAAGCCACAGCGTCAACCTGACCGAGACCCGGGATAATGGCTGAAAGATTGGAATCGGAGCCTGAATATCCCGGACCCGCTATTCGGGAGGATAAACCCGAAACTGCGCCGAGTCGAGGACCGCTCCGATGAAGAGGAGCTTCTGAGAGGGGCACAGGTGTGACTTCGGCACATTGATGGAAAAACCCAGCTGGTGCAGGAGGTCCGCCGTTGTCTGGAGGTGGCCGACGACTGTCTGGGGCGAGCCCGCCTTTAACAACCAGTCGTCGAGGTAGGGGAAGACAAACCCCTAACCTGCGCAGATGAGCTGTGACCACCGCCATCACTTTCGTGAACACCCGTGGGGCGCTGGTAAGGCCGAAGGGGAGCACGGTAAACTGAAAGTGCTCGTGGTCTACCGTGAACAGCAGGTAGCGCCGGTGGGCCGGCAGGAAGGGGATGTGGAAATAAACGTCCTGCAAGTCCAACGCTACCATCCAGTCTCCTGGGTCCAGGGCAGCTAAGACCTGAGCCAATGTCAGCATTTTGAAGTTCTCCTTCCAGAGGAAGCTGTTGATGTTCCGTAGGTCCAAGATAGGGGGCAGGCCCCCTTTGCCCTTCTTGGGTACCAGAAAGTAGTGGGAGTAACAACCACACCCTACTTCTGGCCCAGGAACGCGCTCGATGGCCCCCTTGGCCAAGAGGGCCGTAACTTCCTCTTGCAGGAGTTGCAAGTGATCCTCCGACATGCGGTGGTATTGCGGTGGCATGGCTGGAGGGGTTGCTTTGATGGGGAGGGAGTAGCCCCTTCGGACGATTTGCAGCACCCACATGTCCGACGTGACAGTGCGCCAGTGGAAGTGGTGATGGCGAACCGAGCCCCCCACTGGCGTCACATGGGCCTGAAAGCACGGACTAGGAGGGTTTTGAGGCGGATGCTGCAGGGGAAGGTGTGGACTGGCCTCGCCTTTGTCCCCGACCGCCGCCACAGTGGTTTCCACGGCCACCACCTCGCTGTGTATTATTCTGCAGGGCGTGGCTGGCAGCAAGTGTGGGAGCGCCCCTTCCTGCGCCACGAAAGGAGCGAAAAGCACCCGTTTGCTGGCGTGGGGCAGAGAGGCCCAAGGACTTGGTCGTAGCTCTGGAGTCCTTAAAACGCTCAAGCGCATGGTCTGCCTTGTCGCCAAAGAGGCGTCGGCCATCAAACGACATGTCCAGAAGGGTGGCCTCGACATCAGCCGAAAAGTTGGCGGTCTTCAACCAGGCGTGGCGTCGAACTGCCACCGTTTGTACCATCTCTCTGCCCAGTGAGTCCGTGGTATCCAGCCCACACCGGATGGAATAGCGTGCCGCATCTCGACCCTCCGCAAGGGCTTGAGCGAGTTTAGTCCGGGCCTCCTCCGGACATGGTGGCAGCACGTCCGCGACCGTGTCCCACGGAGTGTGAGTGTAGCGGCCCAAGAGGCATGCGGTATTGACTGACTGCAGTCCGAAACTCCGGGACGAGAACACCTTCTTACCGAATTGCTCGTACCTCTTGGATTCCCGATCGGGCGGCGCCGTCGGGAATACGGTCTGGGAAGTAGAGGCCCGGATAACCAGGCTCTCGGGGGTGGGGTGGGTGGACAAGAAGCAAGGGTCGCCCGGAGCCGGGTGGTAGCGTCTGGCCACGTTCCCATCTACAGGCTGACCTGTAGCGGGCTTGGACCAAGTGCCCAAAAGAACGTCACACAAGGCCTCATTAAACATCAGCTGAGGCTCAGCCGAGCTTGCCTGCGGTTTAAGGACCTCAGTGAGGAGGTTAGTCCTCACGGCCGCGACGGGGAGCTCCAGGCCCATAGCCTTGGCCGCCCGCGTCAACACTACACTGTAGGCAGCCCCCTCCTCCGTAGCCACAGTTGGAGGGGAGGCAAAACCAGTGTCTGGCGAAGTGTCCAGTCCACTGGCATCCCCAAGCTCACATGTCCAGTCCTGTTGAGACTGTCACTCCTGTGCCAGAGGGTCCACAGACCCCTCCCAATCTCCCTCGTCACCCATCACCTGAAATTCAGGTTCAAAGGATGGGGCCGGTTCGTGGAAGTAAAAGTTTCCATACGACGTAGAGAGCGGCGCCGCTCCGGCGCCGGAACCGAATCGTGAGCAGGATCAGGGACGGCGTCGCCCGTAGTCGGCGACGGGGGCGACACCCTAGGGGTCGGGTCGGTGAGATCGACCGGCGACGACCCGGATCCAGTGGGGGCCTGCGGCGCCGGGACTGAAGTCGCCGGCGGGCCCGGAGCACCCGACCCGCAAGGCCCCCCAGCCGGGACCACTGGGCCCGAAGGCGCCACGGAGCCCACGGAGGAGGGAGAGACCTCATGGCCATGAGGTACCGCTCGATCTCCTCTGGCGTCGCATCGTGCCCAGGGACCGGGAAGGTGTGGGATAGGTTGCGACGCCCGCGACTCCGTCGGAGCCGCGTGGGTGTGGTCACCCAAAACCCCGCTCGCTTTGCGCGAGCGTCGGGGTGGGCCGTAAGAGGATTGACGCCTTTCCGACCTCTCATGCCTCTTACCTGAGGACCTTGATCACGAAGACCGATGCCGACTCTCGGAGCCATGCGGGCTCTGACCCCGCAACCGGTCCCTTGACCTCCTGTGAGACCGGGACCTTGAACGGCGCGGGCCGACTGCCGGAGCTCAAGTCGCTTGCGGGACCGCTCCCACCTAGCCTTAGACGTCAGGGCCCGGCAGTCGGAGCAGGTTCGGTCGTCGTGGTCGAGGCTTAGACACTGAAGACACCGGCGATGGGGGTCGGTAACCGACATCAGTCGGCTGCACTTGGAACAGGGTTTGAACCCGGGCATTCCTACCGGCACCGTAGGAGTCGAACGACTCGAGGAAAACAGATCAAAAGATCAAAAAAGTTTAGTCAAAAAGTGACTGAGGGGTAGAGCTTCTCCGGATCTGCGCAAGCTGGCGCGGAAAAAAGAAGAACTGACGTCAGCGCGCGAGGGCGGCGTCTAAGTACTCCGGCGACGCAATTCTGGCGCTAACGACGCAGACGACGGCCGCGGAGCCGCGGACAACACCTACCGACGCGCAGGGGTATTGCTACGCAAAAGTTTCCGGATCCAGTCTGACACCTGGGGATATTCTAAGGTAAGGAATCTATCACTAACGTGTCTCTTTCAGATACTGGAAAACAGTGTGCAGGGTGACTGGTGGTCCAGTGGTAGTAACATGTAGAAGTGTGGTAAATATGATTGCCCTGCAGGTTATCTTTACCAATACCAGCCATGACAAACTGCTGTCATTTTTCAAGGGGTCCCTACTTTTAACCCGTAGATGTCTGGATGGTGGAAAGACATTCCTAGCTTAACTAGCGTTCCTATTACTACCCTGACAACACTCTTTACCTTTTCCAATATTTTTCTGGCCTTCTCCTGGCAACCAGGGTAAACTACACACCTTCATAGCTGTACCTATAAAAGAACACGTTGAACAGTTTTGAAAATATATCTCTAAATGCCTGAATGGAAAGCCCAGAAAAGAGAGGGGTACATGCTCAAGATAACCCTAATTCGAGTGAAGAAATAATTTGGACAGACATCAAGTTTAAAGTTGTCCCTGGCTTGCCTTCAAGGCCCAACAAAAGGTGGATGCTGCTTTTTATGGCGAGAAAGTCTGTGTTGCTTTGGACCTCTATAAAGACTGTACGCCACCACAAGCAAGGATAAACCCTTTACCAGGTTCCAGATTTTTCTACCACCCGTAAAGCCTAGGACAAGCCAAAATTCCTGTAAGAAGGTTAGCCACTAACCCCCTACTTGTTAGGTGGCGGATGAACTTCCCAAATAAAGAGTAGAGCCAGGCCCTGATCAAGTGGTCAAGCAGAGTGAAAGCCACTGTGGAGGTCATTGCCAGGCTTGAGTACCCAGAGGTCACAAGGATTTTGCAGCCAAGGTGTCCAAAAACATACAAAATGTAACTTGTGTAATGCGGGGCGAGGAAAGGAAAATCAGAATTTACCTTGTCTAAATGAGTTAGAGTTTATTAAATGATACAGGCCTTGCCTTTTGTGATGGGAGTTAGTTGCTGGTATATGTTTGACTACCAATTTCAGAGAAACAACATTCCTCACAGAGAGGAAGGTTTTCTTATAGGACCGAAACAACTCCCAGCTATACCTTCTCTCGTTAGTCTTGAAACTCTAACATGGATTAGTCACATTTGGTGTTCTCAGATTCTACAAAACAACCCCCACCCCAGTTGATGGAGTCTATTCCGCGAGGTGAACACAACTATTTAAAGCACAATTTTGTAGCACCACTATTAAAAGCACAATTTTGATGTCTCAAATTAAAAAGTTTGGAAAATGTAGCGCAAATAATAAGCAGTAAAATGCCTAACCAGTTAAGCTATTTGTGACTGAAGGCACTACGGGCGCATCTGCGTCCGCGCCCAGTACATTACATAGTTGTCTGTGAACAGAGCACGAATAGAGAGCTGACCCCACCTTCAACCAGGAAGTGGCAGCAGAACTGCAACTATTTAAACAGATTTTTGGAGCACCACTATTTAAAAGCCAAATTTTTACATCCCAAATTAAAAATTCTTAGCAATGCGGCACACATCAGGCAGTAAAAAAGTCAAACCAGATTAGCTAACTGTGACTTAATGCACTACCCTGGTAAAACATAAAATAGAGTTTGCTGAATTTATGATGACTCACCGCCCGGACTGGGCATTTATCACAGAATCTCAGGCCAAGGAAGCATCAGGTCCGGACCTAGCTGATGCAGTTCCCTCCGGATACTCAATACTAAGACTTGATAAAATAGGAAGACCAGGAGGAGGTCTGGCCATTATTTATAAGTTAATGTACCAGGGCCATCTGGAAGGGATAGCATGTGAGAGCTCAGTAACAGAGGCCTCACAAAGATTCTGTAACAAGCTTACTGACATCTTTCAGCATAACATTGCAACTATTTATGTGGAGCTTGATGCCTATAATGCAACAGAGGATGGTTCCCCAGGCTCAGTAGGGAGTTGCAGCAATGCTCGATAGCAACTACAGAGGTGAAGGAGCAGGATGTGCAGACACTGGAGGTCTTTGCACCTCTGACGCAAGATCTAACGGAATCACTACTCCTTAATACTAATTCTGGAATAAACGCAGGAGTCCTGCTACGCTAATATTTTGCACTAGGCGGCCAATACGGTCTCTCGCCCTCAAATGGCAAATATGTACACAGCCATTGGACAGGGCACGATCCACTGATGTGGAAACAGGGTGTAATAGGTCCCCTACTCAAGAAGCTGAATCTAGATCCTAATGATCTGAAAAACTATCGGCCTATCTCTCTGCTTCGTGTCAAAGTAAAGATTCTGGAGAAACATATTTATCAAAAATGTATGGGATTTGTGGAGGAGCCAGGTTTGCTAGATGTGTCGCAACACAGCTTTGGTAGAAACTATGGAACTAAATCTTCTCTGGTAGTTGCTTCTGATAGCATCGGACGCCTGGTTGGCACAGGGCAGGCAGCTGGACTGATCCTGTTGTATCTGTCTGCGGCCTTCAATATCATCTCTCACAAGCTGCTGACGAACCGTCTGCAGGAACTAGGAATTAAAAACACAGCTCTGAATCTGCTGTCCTCTTTTCTTACTGTGAGATCTTAAACGGTGGTAATGAACCAGTTTCGCTTAGAGACGTTTGGGGTCCCTCAGGGCTCTTCTCTGAGCCCCACCTTAATCAATCTTTACGTGTGCCCACTGCTTAAGCTTGTTCATTCTTTTGGGTCAATGGTAGCGTCATATGCCAATGATACTCAGATCACTGTGTCAATCTCTAAAGACATCAAGGATACTTCAGCCAATTTTAATCTCTGCATGAAGGCTGTAGCATCTTGGACGGCCAAGAATTTCCTCAAACTGAATGGAGAGAAGGCAGAGGTACTTCTCTTTGGAGGTCACTCTTCGATTTGGAACAGCAACTGGTGGTCAGACACGCTAGGTACACCTCAGACTCCAGAAGACACTTAAAAATCCGGGTGTCCTTCTGGATAGTGAGCAGTCTCTGGGCATAGTCTAAACCTGTTTCTAGAAGATTAGAATGCTCATTAACATATTCCCATTTATTGTCCTCCCAGTGCATAATAACGTTGCTCTTGCCTGGGTCTCTTCGAGGATAGATTCCTGTAATGGATCTACCTTGAGGTCAACAAGTCAACTCTTGCAAAGCTGCAACTTGTGCAGAATGCAATGGCATGGCTCACGCTGGACATTCCAAAACGGCATTCGGTGTTTGATAGGACTCCAAGACCTACACTGGCTCCCGGTAGAGAAACATGTCCAGTTTAAGACCTTGTGTACGGTGCACAAAGCACTTTATAAGGAGAACGTATCGGATTTAAAAGCAATGTTCAAAAGGTATGTACCTGCTAGAAATCTCAGCTCAACCCACCAAAATTGCATTATGCTGTTGAGAGTCTGGAAGACGAAATGTGGAGGCAGAGCTTTCTCGGTTGCTGGGGCAAGGCTCTGGAATACTCTTCCAAGCCATCTTACATCCCTGAAGATGCATCTCCTTTTTAAAAAAGCCTTACAAACCTGGCTGTTATTCGATAAAATAGGTGCAGTATAATTTGAAGTACTCTAATCAGTTCACTACACAGCTTGGGAACACTACAGCGCCTAGACACCCATGGGCCTTGGGCGCTTTATAAATTCTGTTAATTTTATTTCAACAATAAGGTGAAGAATCCCTGGCCTTGTGGGGAAAGGAAACTTAGGTGATAGGGGATGTGATGGGGGAGGGGGGCCTTGAACTTTTTAGCCATGCTCCTTGAGAAGCACCCTGACTGAATCAATACAATACTCTCCTGGGTGAGAGTTCTAGTTTGGCAAAATAACTACCTTTGCCCTTGTGCGATCAGTGATTCCCATTGTGTTTTGATCGCTCTGTGTGACTGATTTCTTCTTCCCCAGAGCTGCAGCGTCTTTCTTTTCCCGTTCATTGAACAGTTTTATTTTTGAGACTCCTCCTCAACATTTCTTGATATCGACTTCCTGTACATTTGACTCCTCATCACCATTACTGGACATTTTCCATGGTTTGTCTCAATCCTGCTTGAAATTATAGCACACAATCTTCATAGCACTTTCTCTCATTTACTTGAGGATTGCCGACAGTCGAGGACATCAGTGTCATGCACACAACCTAGGTGAGAAGCGTCATCACAAAGCCCTTTGACCACATTGGGCCCAGGCTTTGAACGGCCTATCTTATTCCTCTTTGTCACCCTGCTGCAAAATGAAAACATTACAGAGCTCACTAGAGAACTGAACAACTCATCAGCCACAAATCATGCAGTCAGGACAGCTTCAATATATGCTGTTCTAAACATTTTGAATAGAGATGATGAAGGACTCCATAATGCTTCATGTGAAGAGATAAATACAACTAAAAAGATGCATCTTAGAGTGGGAAAATGAAGGACGGGGGAGTTTTGATGATAACATGCTCTAGTTACTGTTGAATTCAGTCCTAGAGTAATTTACTGGAAAAATCCCAGACCGACATAAGGTAATTTTCAAATAACCTTTAATTTTACCAAATGCTGGACACACCATAAAAATCACAAGCATTGGTAATGCATTGTTCCGCCAATGTAATGAATCAAGAGCTGATTTCATCATTCATCGTCTGGGAGAAGGAAATTGCTCCCAGACAGGTAACATGGAAGTGGGGTGGATGTGGATCAGTGGTCAGAGCTGCTGACTCGAGGGCTGAGGATCCCCGTTCGAGACTCCGCTGGGCCACCAACATCCTGTGATTCTATGCAAATCACTCAATCTCTCAGGGCGAACAAATGTTACATAAATATGCAAGAGTAAAAGCCAAAATGTTATGAAAATATAGTTCCACCAAAGAGGATGTTTACAGTATTTCGGCGGCGGGAAACTGATAAAGAGAAGCAGACGTGGAACAAGCATTGGTAAATGCAGGAAAATATGCAGCAGTCAATAGGAATGCAGGAAAGGTAAGTGGCACGCACAGGAACCAATGAGAAGCCAGGAAAGAGAGGAGGCTGGATGCAAGTCCCTTTTAAGTTTCTATTTAAAACAATTGGTTTCTCAAGCACAATGCTGTGCAGGAAAAACCTAAAAGGGAGAAATCATAAAAAAGCCCATCAAACAACTATAGTAAACCGTGAGCGCACAACATTAACAAAACTTTTTCATTTGGAGCTAGGCATTAACTTAGCAGGCATGAAGTCGTGAAGAGGGCAGAGCCCCCGTGAACTGTGAAAACTCCAAATAATTGAAGAGGAAGATGGTTTTCCAATGTGTTTCTAAAGTACTTCTCCATAAAGCCATGGAGGACTTTGCAGTGTATGATTCTGGAGAAGAACTGATGCTGGAGGGCAAAGTAAAAAATTACTGGAGGACTTGTCAGCTAGTAGAAATAATCATGCCGGGGAATAGCAGACCCAGCTTAAATTACCAAAAGAGATTTAAGGACCTCCAACAAGATTCTGTATGAGATATTAAACCATCACAGAGTGCAGTGTGTGCAACAGGCTTCAGCCTTGGTGGGAACGTACCTCTGTGTAAATGGAAGGCGTCAGGTAACAGAGAAGCCGAACATCGTCTTCTTGGCAGGCTTTCATGTCCATCATCAGGCATGTATGGAGATCGCCCAGCTGCGTGGCTTGTGCAAAGGACTCGTATAGATTCATTTTTCCAGCTGCTGCTTTACTGAAAGAAAACAAAAGTTCAAACCCTACCTCTGGCACACCTGGAACAAGCAAGGAGGCAGAATACGCTTTGGTTGTGCATCACCGTTCCCTGGGCTTCACTCACAAGTCCCCCTCTGCAATCTTCCAATCACAAAAATGTCACTCGGTTATCTGTCTTACCTGTTTTGGCAATCGGATATCCCTGATTTCCAAACCCTGGATGAATCAATTGAAGAGTTCCATGGATGTCATTCGCTCGGCCTTCTCCTGCTTTGTCCCAAGGCTGCTGTGTACCTGCTCTTCTGCCTCTAGTCCATAATCATTTGCAGTCTCACCCTCATCCCACATAACCCTGCTTCTATTCGCACACAGGTTCACCATATCGCCTGTTGCCCTTTGCACGGTCACTCACTCATATGGCCACGTTATGAGGGCCCCAGCTCTCCTACCACCGCGTGATGTGCAGTGCTACTAAAAGGCCTGAAAGGTAACTTCTTACCTATCCCCCTGACAGGCCACCCCCTAAGGCCGCCACTGCCTCAGTGTATTCCCAATATTTTCGATCCGATGTGGCTTCAGGCCCCCCCCCCCCATATTGGAGCTACCACACTCAGGAATCAGAGTCTGGTCACACAGGTTTCAGTACAACAAACGACCAGTGCAAAGCAACGGAGAGGGATGTTTATGCATGATTTGAAGGCAGGCGGGACAGCTTGAGTCCCATCGGCCAGGCAGGCTCAAAAGCACCCCAAAGACAACTGAGCAGAACCTAAAACCGTCCGGGGAGAAGCACGGAAGCCCGGTCTGGCTCCCTGCCTGGGACCCGGTTCACGGGACCGCAGCCTGTACCAATCCTGAGTGCAGGCACACACCGCGGCGGGCGCGGCTGCCAAGAATTAATTTCAGGCAGCGCTTTTAATTAAGGAAGCAGAGATGCGGAGAGGAAGATTGGAGGAGGGAAGGGTCGTGCCTCTGACACACACACACAATAAAAGATAATGAATTGGCAGGAGCGGCAGCGTTTAATCTCATTAGGAGGGGATAAACCTTTAACAGAAGGTTAAATCTTCCCCGAGATGAGATAGAAATCGCTTCCCCTCTGGAGAGTTCACGCGTGCTGTAACAGAAGCTCTTCAGTTGTAATTCAGGCTTCTGTGTCCCTCGCTGGTGAGTAAGCTTCTCTTTTTACATACAATTCGGCGTGTTTCTTCTCTGCCAGCCTGCATGATAGCCGCAGCGAAGGCTGTACAAAGAGTACAAGACCCACACCCAGCGGTGCAGCCGCCTCTTCTCTGGTCCAGTCTGTAGTGATCGGGCGCTCTCCCTGGGGATAAGGGGGGTTCCTGGGGTGTGTCCCATGTCCCAGCTGGATAACCAAACCATTTTCTCCATCGACCGCAACCTCACCTGCCTTGAGCAGCCAAGGTTCACTCCGAGAGGTGGTGGTAAGTTTGGAACTCGACTCTAGCATAGTATCCTGTGACACTTCTAAAGAAGGGGGTGATTTGCTGATGGTTAAAGTAGGACTGTTAAAACTGATCAATTCCACACAAAAAAAACTGAAGGTCCTAGCACATTTGGTGGCCGCGCTTTGAACTCTCCTAATAACATGGATGCTCATGGACAATGTTACCAAGGGGGAGATTTGTGACTTTTCAAATAACTTCGAAACATTTTCTGTCTTTCTATTAGAATGACAGTTTATCGAGCCCAGGCAAAAAGTTACATCACCTCGTGCATTTCTGGTCTTTTTCATATTTTCTTGTATTTTTTGATGTGGCCTGGAGAGGGGCATGGGGGTGCATCTTATTATAAGCTAGGACCTTATGTTACTTAAAATTTTAAGAAACCATTCGCCTTTGTAGTCATCGGTAGAGCGGAACTTAATAAAGCCCATGCCATAAAGAAGTGAAAAAATGACAGTCATCTGGTGCAACATCTAGGGAGGCTTACTAAGTCGCTGCAGTCATCCCACTCATACGTACATCTGCAAACTCGTGCCTCTGCAGTGTGGGCTGTCAGGGTCCGCCTCAATATGGGCCAGTTTTGTTTCAATCTCTTTTTTTGCAAACATAAAATAGACGTAAAATAACCACAATCCCCAAACTCCCACCCCAGTTTTCTCATCAAGCTCTAGAAGTTCTTCATTATAATGGGCTCCTCCTTTGGGTTAGTTTAACTCAGTTGTTTAAAGCATGTTCAACAGTTTCATGGAGGGTCTTCACCATCTTGGAGAGAGTCTCTAGGAACGATTTAGGTCACCTGCAATTTGCTTGAACAGATAACTTATTTATTGTCTTTGGCAAAATACTCAAGTAGTGGGTTCACTGAAAACTAAGTTCTTTTAGGTCCCAAATAGGCAAAGCTGGCGCTGTCTCTTCAAGACATGCTGTATTCAGAATGGGAAAGACACGCAGATGATGGACGGAATGCAGAGAAAATCAAACATCCGCCCCCAGTCAAGAGATCTGGGTTAAATCTATTGTTCTTTTACTCACCATGCCACCCCAGTTTGCATTTGTCACCCGGAATTGGACGGGTATGCCCAGACGTGGGTCCCGTGTTCTCCATGCCACTGGAGTCAAGCTGGCCTGGCTGATGAGGGGTGATACCCCGAAACCCGTACCAGGATGTTTGTGTCCGGTCCAGGGAGAACCTGGCCTGGCAATTCAGGCTTGACTGTTCCCATGGGGAACAGGGTCAAGACTGATTTGCATATGGCTGGGTCTAAACTGGAATGGCATCGGGAGCAAAAAAAAACGACAGATTTTGGTCCAGATCTCTGTACTGGGGTGAATGCATGATATTGTTCAACATTCTGTCCATCAATAGTTCTTTTTGCAATATTCCGAATTTGGGCTTGAGGACTTCACCTACTACTTGTGGTCCTGCACTGATCCTGGGCACTATTCTTTTTGTTGACTTTTGGCTTTCCAGCAAGCACACATGGCATTTGCATTTCTTGGTTTCTTGCTCATCAGACGGGTGCCTGTTCCGTGAACTTCTCCCTCACCCTTGTGTTCTTTAGCTCCCGTTTGTTCACCCGATCCAGTAACTGTTCAAACATTGTTTATTTCTATTTGGTATCAGATTATTTTTTTCTGTTACCAGCTGACCCGAGATTTGAACCCAGTTCCCCAGGCTCAAAGTCCGCAGCTCTGTTTCTCAGGCCACATCTTACTCGAAAAACAAACTGCTTCCCTGGGCGATGCTCTTCGGACTCGAGTTCTGAGCAGTGTGTCCAGTCCCTCGTGTTGCATCCCCACCCTTTTCCCTACCTCCCATGCACCACTTCCCCACCCCTTCTTGGGCCTCATTATACTGCCACCATCTTGTATGCACTTCCCAGCAAGCACACACAGCATTTACATTTTTTGCTCATCAGACGGGTGCCTGTTCCGTGCACTTCTCCCTCCTCCTTGTTTTCTTTTGCTCCCGTTTGTTCACCCGATCCTGTAACTGTTCCAACATGGTTTAATTCCATTTGTTAGGAGATACAAAATGTTGTGTGTTACCAGCCGTCCTGTGACTCAAACCCAGTTCCCCAGGCTCAAAGTCGGCAGCTCTGTTTCTTAGGCCGCATCTTACTTGAAACAAAACTGCTTCCCTGGGGACATGCTCTTGAGGTCTGAGTAGTGTGTCCCATCCCTCATGTGGCTCCCCCACCCCATTTCCCTCTTCCCACGAACCACTAAACAAGCATTTACAATGCAATGGTTTTGCCTTTGTTAAAGTTAGAGCCATTGGCATTGCTCTTGACATTATTTTTATTTATGTTTTTTTTAACATAAATAAATGGCATTGTCATTTACAATGCCACTAGCTTTATCTCTCGCAAATGACACACACAAACACACACAGAGCCCCCCCACACACACACACCCACACAGAGCCCCCCACACACACAGCCACACAGAGCCCCCCCACACACAACAACACAAAGCCCCCCACACACACAACACAAAGCCCCCCACACACACAGCCACACAAAGCTTCCTACACACACAGCCACACAAAGCTTCCCACACACACAGCCACACAGAGCCCTCCACACACACCCACACAGCACAAGCAGGCAACAGGGGCACACGGAGACACAAGCAGGCAACAGGGGCACACGGAGGCACAAGCAGGCAACAGGGGCACACTGAGGCACAAGCAGGCAACAGGGGCACACGGAGGCACAAGCAGGCAACAGGGGCACACGGAGGCACAAGCAGGCAACAGGGGCACACGGAGGCACAAGCAGGCAACAGGGGCACACGGAGGCACAAGCAGGCAACAGGGGCACGAAAACGGAGACATAAGCAGGCAACAGGGGCACACGGAGGCACAAGCAGGCAACAGGGGCACACGGAGGCACAAGCAGGCAACAGGGGCACACGGAGGCACAGGCAGGCAACAGGGGCACACGGAGGCACAAGCAGGCAACAGGGGCACACGGAGGCACAAGCAGGCAACAGGGGCACACAGAGGCACAAGCAGGCAACAGGGGCACACGGAGGCACAAGCAGGCAACAGGGGCACACGGAGGTACATACTCTGGAGCAGTCACATACACACTCTGGAGCAGTCACATACACACACTCTGGAGCAGTCACATACACACACTCTTGAGCAGTCACATACACACACATTGGGGGAGTCACACACACACTCTAGAGCAGTCACACACACACACACACACACACTTGAGCAGTCACACCCACACACACTCTGGAGCAGTCACATACACACACACACTCTGGAGCAGTCACATACACACACACACACACACACACACACACACTGGAGCAGTCACATACACACTCTGGAGCAGTCACATACACACACACTGGAGCAGACACACACACACACACACACAGCTTGGAGCAGTCACACACACACACACACACTGGAGCAGTTGTGTGGCCCCCAGAGCTAATATCTTAATAACCTGCAATTTGCGGCAGGAACCCGCGGCACCTGAAGGATAACTGGATTTGTGTTAAGCGCCACACTTCTGACTGTGAAGAACAGCCATGCTGAGCTTCGAGGCCTCGACGTTTATAATCCTTTAAGCTGAAAAATATTTTTTTTCTTGGACACTGTCTGACAAATGACGCCCGTTTTTTCGATACAGATACCTACTGTGCCTGCACAACATGACGCCAAAGTAATATACAAAGCAAAATATGTAAACAAAAATTATTTTTTTGTGTGCGAAGTATGAGTAGTGTTACTACAAAGGATACCACAACCTCTTGAAAGTAGCAAAAGGCAGACCTAAGGTCAGTAGCTTGATATCTTTAATTACTTGTGTTGCTAAAATCGTCTGCAAGTTTTGCCAGTGGCCCAAATTGATATGTCCTCTTTTAGGCCAGTGCTACCTTCTAAGAAGGTTGCAGTTTATCAGTATTAAGTATGGGCCTAAAAATGCCAACGTGCAAAGGGCTGTTGGTCAAGTTTGTCTTACGATATCATCAGTTTCCTAGTTTCATATCTATGTGCGTTCCAACTCATGTTTATTTCCTTTGCATTCTGGAATTTCTAGTTCCCCGGATCCCGTTATGAAAGTAGGACTACAAATCTCAGAATTCCAAGAAAAATTCTGGACTTGATTAAAACACACACACATGCGTGCGTGCACCTAGGAAACTTGAGAGCTCTGATACCGCAACAGGCGACCTCTTTGCAACTACTCAGTATATGCAGCAATGACTACCCGTGCTACCCTTAGCAGAGCTGCCTGGCCATTCTTTTGTATACTTCTGCACATCCTAATCGCTGACCCGATTTCTTAGTGGCCAAGTAGCCCCATACTGTGCCGGTCTGGCCCCTCGGACAGTCTGGCTGATCCAAAAGGCCGCCTGGAAAGGGTCAGCGTGTTGGTATACCGGGACTTAAAACCCAGCCCACACACTTGCTGTGGCAAGCTGGCCCAGCTGGAAACGCCAGACTGCTAAAGGCGGGTTCAACACTCGTCGCACACACAGCATGATGTGTGATATCTTCAGCCCCTCCTGGTCTGTTTGTTAAACAGCACCAGCACTTTCCATGCTGCGACATCAGATGTCCCAGAATGCAACTTGTTGTTGACTCAAAAGCAGGACTGGCTGAACGTGTGCCACCCTACATAGGGGGGACCACCCGGTGCAATGCTATTCCCGTACTGGTGAAGCGGAGTGTACACTGCGCAGGGACTGCAGTCTCATTGTCTACAATAACCGGAGCGGTAACAGACACACAGGGACACACTGACAGCGGAGGGGGGGGGGGGAACAGACAAGGCAAAAAAAAACAAAGCACTCACGCAAGCAGGAAGGCGGGTGCCGGCTCAATGCCGGACCAGATTCGGGGGCGTTCCCGAGGGCTTTTGGCTGACGTAGCATGACGTCGCCAAAAGCCAAAAATTCTCGGGAGCGCCCCCGAATCTGGTCCGAGATTGATGGACAGAGCCCTCTCCCAATGGCTAGCCTCCATTTATGGAGCTAGCCAATGGGAAGAGGGGTCGGAGACCCGACGCCACACACAACTCATAAGGTTTTTTGGCGCATGCGTACTTCGTACGCATCGCCAGTCAAAACCTAAAAAGAACACCGTTCCACACACACACACACATATTGGGCCTCGTTACACTGTCACCATCTTGTATGTAATACAGGCGCTTCTGGGCAGATTTATGTTAAACGAGACCAGGACCCCATCCCCAGACCCTGTGTGCTTCTGCTGGAGTGGCAGCCACCAGGAAAGGCTGCCGGTTGTCACAGCAGCATGTGGAAGTGCGCCCATTAAAAGAAGGCGAACGCAGCGCGAGGCCACAGAAAGGAAAGAAAACGCAAGGAAAGCGTTACTGTTTCTCTCCCTGGTTCGGTGGGGGAGCAGATACTATAATATTCACTGCACTAAGGAAACTTACCCCACAATGCTTAGCAGGGCCTTTATTCAAAAAAATTGTTTGCCCATAACTCAGCCGGTGTGGTCCTAGGACGATGGGACCACCACCAAATCATTCAGCTCGGCATGCTTTTCCTTTCCTGGTCATCTTCTGGGTCCTCGCGGTGCGTTTCATTTTTAAATTCTCCCTCCCATAGCTGGAGCTTTTGCACTACAGTTGGGTAGATGTGTGTATAGTAACTTTTTAAAAGGCCTTGAAAGCATAAAAGATGTGTAATGCCTTGTTTGTGTGATGATGTTTTCTAGGGGTGATTGTATGGTTGTGTAGCATTGCTTTTGCATAATGCTGGTGAAAAAAGTGAATGCTTCAGTTTTCGGCATTTACCAATGCTTTTTCCTTCTGTTGATTCTCTTATCAGTCTTCCATCTGTAAAATACTGTATCCAGCCACTTTAGTGGAACAGTTTTTAGGTCTTGCTCCTAGCGTTGCAGTGTGCAGCACTGTCGCACAGCGAGCCTTCATGTAGAAGCTTCTGAAAGCGGACCACACAGTCGTGCGTGTGCTTTTGATTATTGTTACAGGCTGTGGCGTTTGCGTGCGTCTTTTTACCAAAGACAGCACGCAATTGGGCAAAGGCAGGTTCATGTCCCGCCTTTGCTCCACCCACAGCCTATTGGTGTTGGTTACCCGCACAGGCCACATCTGTTTTCAATTATCGTGCCCAGACATGGGCGCGATAAAAGTGTACCGCCATTTCAAAATGGAGGGGATTCACCTCCTCAGGGGTGTGGTAAGTCTGTCCGATTGGATGGTCAGGCTCAACTTAAAAGACGCCTACTTGGCGGTTCCAATTTTCCCTCCCCACCGTCGTTTCCTCCAGTTCAAGTGGGACTGTCAGGTTTACAAATTCACCACGCTGCCTTTCGGGCTCTCATCTGCGCCGTGGTGCTTCACAAAGGTACTACGCCCGGCGGTGGAGGCCTTGCGGGCACAAGGTATCAGAATGATCGTGTACCTGGACGACATGCTGTTAATGGGCCAGTGTCCAAAGCGGTTAGCGGCCCAGCTGCAGGTTGCAATCAACCTGCTTCAGGGACTGGGCTTTGTTATCAACAAGAAGTCCCTTCTGGTCCCCGCTCAGTGTGCAACCTTTTTGGGGTTCAACATAGACTCGGCGTCTTCCACCTTGAGTCTTCCCGCCAGGAAGATGGCGAAGATCAGACATGAATTACGTCAGACTCTGGCGAAGCCGCTAACGTCTTTGCTCCACTTAGCGTGTTTGGTCGGTCTTCTGTCCTCTTCGAACCAGGCCATTTTCCCAGGCCCTCTTCACTACCGGGCCATGCAGCGTCTGAAGACGTACCATCTCAGGAAAGGCCTAACGTACTCTCAGCTGATCCCATTGTCGGAGGAAGTGAGAGACGAGATGCGGTGGTGGCTGACACACATGGAGGCCTGGAATGGCCGTGCGATTTTCGGCTCCTCCCGGACATAGTTATTGAGTCAGACGCTAGTCGTTCTGGCGCCAGGTGCGGGGATTTTTCCACAGGTGGCACCTGGTCTGCCCACGAGCAGTCGTTGCATATCAACTGCTTGGAGTTGCTGGCGGGATCCTTTGCGGTCCAATGTTGGACGAAGAACAGAGTTCAGTCGTGCGTCCTCCTACGGATGGACAACGTGTCGGTGGTACGCTAGATCAATCATCTGGGGAGGACCAAATCCAAGATGCTAGAGGACCTTGCGAGGGAGTTTTGGCACTTTTGCCTGGATCATCAGGTGTCGGTCACGGCGGAGTATTTGCCAGGTCGACAGAACGAAGTGGCCGATTGGCACTCCCGGCACCTGCTGGATGCCAGCGTCTGGAAGATGGACCCTCAGGTGTTCTCCTTGCTGACAGACAGGTGGGGTTCCTTCTCAGTGGACCTGTTTGCGTCGCGCCTGGATCATCAGCTTCCGAGGTTCTTCAGTTGGCGCCCAGATCCGTTGGCGGAGGCGACGCACGCTTTCCTCCAGGATTGGTTGGGCAAGCAGGGGTATGGGTTTCCCCCGTTTTCAATGATAACGCGAGCATCGGCGTTGCTACGTCGTCAGTTGGCGGAGGTGGTGTTGATCACTCTGTGGTGGAGGTCTCAAGTTTGGTTTCCAGTTCTTCTGGAACTTTCTTGGGATTCTCCAATTCTACTACCCCACTCTCCTCAAATTCTGCTCAGCCCGGGTGGGACTCCCCACCGGTTAGTCCAGGAGGGATCGCTGAGGCTGATGGTCTGGAGGATATCCGGCTTCGCTGGACGCTCCCAGGCCTTTTTGGGAAAAACAGAGGACCTGCTCTCCAAGGCATGAGCTGATGGCACGACCAGGAGATATCGATCAGCCTGGTATAGATTGCGTCGCTGGTGTGTGCGACGGAGTTTTGATCCCGTGGGGGTGGATGTAGTCCACATTCTTAACTTCCTGGCCGGTTTGGCGAAGGATGGCCTTGCCTACCTGTCAATCAACACTTTCCGTTCCGCAATCTCGGCTGGACATGACCTTGTGCAGGGTTCCCCGATTGGGGAGCACCCCTTGGTGTGCAGACTTCTGAGAGGGACTCGCCTCTCGCTGCCTCCTGAAACGCGCCATTCCGTCCTTTGGGACGTAAACAGGGTTCTGAACTTATTTTTGTCTTGGCAGCCAAATAGGTTTCTTTCTCGTAAAGAACTCACAGCTAAGTTGGCAATGCTGTTGTGCCTGGTATCCTGCAGGCGGGTCTCAGACGTTCGAGCACTTGACATCACTGCTAGAGTTTTTTTCCCTGGATGGGGCATTGTTCACAGTGAGTAGGCGGACTAAGTCCCTTTTGCGGGTTATTTCTTACCCGGCTTTTCCAGATTCCCCTAAACTGTGTGTAGTGCAGTGCCTCCGTGCGTATGAAAATTTGACTGAAGACACTCGCCATCCGGGCGAAAGACAACTTCTCCTTGCCCTACGTAAACCGTACAAGGCTGTTTACTACCCAACAATAGCCAGGTGGGTGCGTTGGGTGATGCACGAGGCAGGGATTGATACCAAACAATGTGGTGATCATTCAGCAAGAGGAGCAATGGCTTCTAAAGCTCCGAGTCCTTAATAGAATTGGAACTTACCAGCACGAAGGCTAGGCAAATTCTCATTCTCTGGTAGACTCTGCCAATCATGTGCGTTCAAGAAATAAAGGCACACACTGTATTGAAAGACCTTGCTGAATTATCTTTCTCAAGTTCAGAAAGTGAATTAAAATGTGCTACAAGTTTTCTGTTGATTTCTGAAGAGCTACACTTCACAAAAACAAAGTGATCGTGGTGTGTTAAGCGATAAGATTGGCTCTGTTCTGGTAGCATGGATAGTGACCAGAAGTGATCAGAGAGTTTGGACATTAGTTTTTGGTTCGAGGAGCTTCACTCTGTCAGTGGATCACATGAAATAAGGCTTCTGTAAATAAGCCATAGAGATTTGCAAATTGATACAGTGACTAAAGGGAGGAGAGCATTAGTGTCAGTATTTCTTTGAGTGCCTGAAATAAGTCTGGTGGGAGCCCAAACAATCAAGGTGCTTCTTCATTTTTAAGTCTTTTATTCTATTGAAAATTTTTGTTTATGTAATTTAGATGCTCAGGCTGTGGAAGGTCCACTGCTTTGTGTACTGCATGAATAATACCATGAGAAGTTTTCCTAATCATCCTTAGAAGATGCTCCAAATTACATCTTGTGAGATGTCCTCTACTACTATATTGACAGAGAAGTTAGGAGTGAGTGGCTTTAGGTGCTGCACACTTTGCTGATATGTGCTTAATTGACAATATACAAGACTTTTCTAAATATATTTTCTTATGTGCTATTAGTACATTTCAAGCGTGAGAAGGTTCTCATTTCCGGACAGTTCCCAAAGCAGGACAAAAGGGGAGGCCACAGAAAATGGTTTGCATCAGTAAAGGGGCCAAAAAATTCCAGGTATCTTCTTTGTGTAGAGATCTGCATGCAGAGCTTCCAAAAGCCAAATAAAGTGTTACATTGTCCTCTCGCTCAACTGATACCAGCCTGGTGGGAGTTGATTGGCAAATCACTTAACCCGCCTAAACAAACTACAGAGTTATGCAAAGGGAAACTAAATGAAAAATCTGGTGTGCACAAGCAAACATGGAAGGGAACGACCAAGTTGGATCCTTGTCCACTATCGGCGCTCTTACCGGTGATGGACTCGATCATACCAGTCCTGACACAAGTCTGCAATTCCATCCTGCTCTCAGGGATATATCCCCTTAATCTAAAAACCACACTGCTCAAACCACTGTTAAAAAATCCAGGAGCCGATAAGTTAGAACTAAAAAACTACCGACCCATTGCCAGTCTCCCGTTCATGGCCAAAGTGGTGGAAAAGGCCATGAACTTACAATTAACTGAGTATATAGAAACCCACAAGAAGTTAGATGATACTCAGTATGGTTTTCGGAAATACCACGGGACTGAAACTGCACTTATTAAAGCATCCGAAGATATAAGAATAATAAGAGACCAAGGCGGTACAGCGGTGTTGGTACTGCTGGACCTCTCAGCAGCTTTCGACACGGTCGACCATGGTATTTTGGTCGACCGTGTCGGAAAAATAGGCATCTCCTCCACGGCAAGAGCTCTCCTCGCTTCCTTTCTCTCTGAGAGAACGCAGGCCGTCACTCTTGGCCCCTACCAATCTGCTAAATTGTCACAACCGTGTGGGGTACCTCAAGGCTCATCCCTGAGTCCGACACTTTTTAACATCTATGTGTCGGACCTGGCCAATGTCATCAAGCCACATGGGATGAGCCTAACCTCCTACGCGGACGACACGCAATTGGTGATGGCTATAAGAGGTGATGGAGGAGGTAGCTAAAAGATTCCAGAGAGGACTGACGGAACTAGGTGAGTGGATGGCAGCGAATTGCCTAAAACTTAACTCGGAAAAAACCGAGGTAATGATTTTTGGACAACTCTCACCAGAATGGCCTGCATCATGGTGGCCCCAAACTTTTGGTGCCCCCCCCCCAATCCAGTGACTAAAGTAAGGAACTTAGGAATACTTTTCGACAACCATTTAAATTTCATGGACCATGCTAGTAAAGTGGCCTCTACAGCCCACCACAAACTACGCATGATTCGAAAGATAAGTCCTTATCTTCCTACCACCGCCATTAAAACTCTGGTGAGCTCACTTGTACTGACATCCCTAGACTACTGCAATGGGCTTTTTATCAACTCCCAAGTTAGAGTTATAAAAAAACTGCAGACCATACAGAATGCAGCAGCACGTCTTATTCTGGGAATTCCTAAGTTTGCACCTCTCTCCGACGCCATTCCTAAACTACACTGGCTGACGAATCAGAACAGAGCTAGATTTAAATCTCAGTGCATTGTTTACAAAGCACTAAATAAACAGGGCCCGCAGTTCCTTAAAGACCATCTACGTCCTTATCAACCTACACGCCATTTGCGTTCTACCAACAGCAACCAACTAATGGTACCCCGCACCAAAACTGTGATGTGGGGAGACCGACGGTTTGTGGTAGCAGCTTCCAAACTGTGGAATACTCTACCCCAGGACATTAGAGCATGTCCTACTCTACTCCAATTCCGTAAAAAATTGAAAACTTGCTTGTTCAATAAATAAGTGCTAGGTATAGAATAGTGGTCTGAGCAAGGCAGCTTAACATCTAGCTGGCAAATTAATCAGCGCCAAGACACCCTAGGGTATATGCTGCGCTTTATAAATGCCAATAAATAAATAAATAAATAAATTTGACATGTCCTCAGGAACATCATTCATACATGAACACAACATGCAATTTACAAGTGCTAACATCAAAATGTATCACTTAACTTAAAGGTGGAAATGAAGAGACCCAGGTATGGAGGACCAATCTCTCAAGTGGTACAAGTACAAGGGGGTGCACCCCACACTAATCTATAAACTGCCCCCAATTGTCAATACCCCCATAGCCTAGTAGAGGTGCTGTTTCAACCACTCTTTTGTCCTCACCTTGCTTTTAAGTAGTACAACAAATGGTAGCCAATCTTTGGCTGCTTCTGATAGAGTTCAGACAAGAGATCTAGGAGTAATGAAAAGCCACTGTTATCTTCCTGCATCTGAATCAGGTTCCTAGAAAAGGGCAATAAAAGAAAGTGTATCAGATAGTTCTCTCCGATGTAGTTAGCACTAAAAGAACATTTGAGAGTGATCTGATAAAGGCATCTTTCAGCAGGATTCACTTCATATGAATATCTCACAGCAGGATGCATCCCGGCTTTGTCCTGCCTTCATCTCAAACAGAACCTCCTCGAAGTCCTCAGATACCATTCAATGTGCATGGTCTTTTGGATTTAGAAAGAGGGCAAAAATGTCTACACCACACTTACCTAAATATTAAGTAAAGAGGCTTTCCCACAGACTCCTCGAGGGATCTGCAAAACAAAATGTCAAAAAATTAGATATCCAAAGTCAGAAACCAGCCTTCCACAACACAATAAAACAGCTTTAAAAAAATATAATCCTGCAAGTGTCCCGAATAATAAATAGTAAGATCAAGCTTACGAAGAGCTAAAAATGGGTTCTTTGCTTTTCATACAATTATTGCCATACATTAACTTGTCAAAACATTTCTCTCCTTACACCCTATGATCCACCTCCTCAACATCCCATCCAGAAAGAGAAGGGATCATTGATTAGGTTGTGGCCAAGCTCAGTAAGAGAGAGTGTGCTAGAAGATCATAGATGGAGGTGCCTAGCGCTGGGGTCTTCTAGAGTTTCTGCTCTTATTCCATGATGAGTGATTAAGTGAAAAGCTGCAGCAGTTCAAAGCATGCGATTTCCCATCAAGAGAGGTAGTCAATCAGAGTGAGATACACTGTAGGTTACCTGTTCCATGGCGAGAATATGCCATAGTTTGTTGAACCGTAGGGGTGCAGAGCACTCTTTCTTCTAGTATAGGGCAATAGTTACTATGGAGCCCCTGCCACATGCCTTATCAAGGCCCAATCAGCTGATGTCATACCTTCCACAGTGTCAAGTCTCAGTCTCAGAACTAGGAATTTCATAGTCAGCCAAGATAGGGTATCCAGAGATCCCTCTTAACTGCCCCAGGATATCTTCCCACAAGGTCTGGGCCACCAAATGTGTTATGTATGTTGCGGGTTCTTGTTCACAGCGCTAGCATGTATCGAGGACAGTGAGTCTTCAGGATTTTCCAACATAGCCTTTC
This sequence comes from Lissotriton vulgaris, assembly GCF_964263255.1. Classification (NCBI taxonomy): domain Eukaryota; kingdom Metazoa; phylum Chordata; class Amphibia; order Caudata; family Salamandridae; genus Lissotriton; species Lissotriton vulgaris. The sequence goes on from NC_141700.1 coordinate 129,923,131, forward strand.
CAACCGTTTGTGAGAGAATATAGTCTCAATGTCCCATTCCCATTTATGTTGGAAGGGAAATTTGCCGGCTGGTTTGCCATTTTGGATAGCTTGATATGTTCGATATACGAGACCCTTGGAGCCAGAGAAGCCACAAACTAGCCTTTCAAAGTGTGTGAGGGTTATGGTGGCAATATTTGCGTTGGGCTGGTAGAGAACCAAGTGTCACAATTGGAGATATTGGAGGCAAGTCATTTTAGAAACAGAATTCTTATTGAGATTGTTCAAAGGGCTTTATAATGCCCTTCTTAAAGATTGCACATGTCTCTGCCCTCCCCGGTCTCCCACTCCTGGTAGAATGCAGTTGCTGCTGCCAGAATATAATCAGGGCTGTGGTTAACAGGAGTGTTGGGGAAAGGGTACGTTGTGAGCACCCTTCAGGGTGCTTCTTGGTCTCAGGTCTTTAGGACAATAGAGAGGTAGATTTTTCAGGGTCAGTATGAATGAGCAAACCAGGACACGTTCCAGAGTAGCCAGAACGCTACAGCCCAATCCAGGTGCAGTGACTTTTAAAATCACTCTTTTCCTCACCACACATTCCAATATGCATCATAGGCGTGCCACCCAATACTATCCCACCAAGTTGGGGTACACCAGACACCTGCTCCACTCCCTAGGCAACATCTAGAGCACCGCTGAGGGGCACAGCATTTTGCCTTCTCATACAAAGTCTGTACGTCTTTTTTGTAGGGAACGCATTTCACCGATGGGTACAGATATAGTCAGGGAGTGGAATACGTACAGACAAAAGGTGATGAGAGGAATGCTTGCAAAAAAATGTAACCACTGCAATCGCTTGGGCTAGCATACCAACCCATTGTTTTCCCACCCATTGTGCCACTCTAGCGAAAGGCCTATTGAATGCAAATAACTTCTTACTCTGCTCCTTATGGACAGTCCATCCTGAAATGCCAGACAAGCACCCCCTCTCCTAAGAATCACAAACAACCCCAAGACTGTTTGGCTATTTCTAATCGGAGGCCATGGTGGGCATAAAAAACGACGAACTGCGTTTCTGCCTGAGTAATTACCAGTGGATGAGATTCAAGCATCTCCCCCAACACTTTTTTGTTTATTTTAGTGCGACAACTTAAGTGCAATGGAGACACCCAGACATGGGCCCCATGCTTTCTGCGTCATTGGAACCAAGCTGCACCCGACTGGCAAGCCCCAACCAGGGCAAAACCGGGAGAGTTGGTATGGGTACATTTTTCCAAGTATCTTGTAATGGTGAGGCCTGGGGATCTAACAGAGGTGTCCATTCATTGGAAGGGGTGAGTTGTTAGAACTGTGGTACCACTGAGGGCAGTATTGTGACTTTCCATATTTGTGATTTCTGTTTATTGACCTTGAAGCTCGATAGCGATTTGAAGGGATTGATTAAGTCTACTATTGCTGGGAGATGTAGGGGGTCAGACAAGGTGAAGAGAAAATCAGCTGCAAAGAGATAGACCTTGTGCGATTCTCCCCAAAACGAATGCCTGTCACCCAGTTTGAGATCCTGAAGTATGTAGACAGGGGTCTGACATTGAGAGCAAAGAGGGCGGGGGGGGGGGGGCTGATACCCCCGTCTAGTTCCCCTAAGTAGTGGAAAGAGGCAGAAGCGATGGGCCTTAAACCCAAATGGTGCTATGGGAGCTTTGTAAGAGATGACACTTTTATGAGCATTTTGAAGACTGGCAGGAAAATTCCATTAATAAGGGTCTTGAAAACCTAAAGAACTCAACACAATGCTTTAATCATCGACTTTAACATAGAAATATCCAATTGTATACTAGGATGCACATCTTATTTGAAAACTGAGCAGTGGCTGTCATCTTCTGGACAACAATCCAGGGGAGAAGCAAGGTGTGTGTATATATATATATATATATATATAGACAAAGACACACACACCACAAAAGTGAACATATCTATATATCACAAGAATACAAACCACTTACTCTTCGGTAATCTCTTCTGGTAACACCTCCCCTCGAAAATGAGCCTTAAATAGCTCCTGAAGGCAGGAAGCAAGAACAGCCAGCTGCTCTGAATCAAAGTCCTCCTGGAAAACAGATAAAGGCAGAAGGGGTGAAAGGAATGGAGGGGACGTAATGGACAGTGAGACAGGAAGGCGCACACATGCAGTAATTACAAAATGTTAGACCAAAAGCAGGAGAACAGAAACAGAGAGCGAAATGGGTAAACCAGATGAAAACGTGATTCTCCCACAATATAGGTTTTACAGCTGCATGTGCTCGCTGCTGATATACCTAATCTTTCAGTCTTCCTCACAAGTTATTACCATGGAAAACAAATACATATACAAGATTCAATGATGCACAATGCAAACGTAGTACACCGCTCGTCACAAACCACTTTCACACAAGGCACAAAATAACTAGTTTACCTCTAGGATCTGTTCCACAATTTCTTGCATGACTTCACACTGGGCCTCGGTATCACTGCATCAGAAAAATATAGGTAAGCACCACATATATATAAACAACTGTGAATAAAACTGGGTAAGAAACTGAAAAGGTAAGGGGAATCACGCAGCAAGAATACAGAAAGAAAGAGTAGGAAGGGCACAGGAGAAAATGCAGAAAGCAACTAAAGATGAGAATAGGGAGAGAGCCTGGAAGCATTAAAGAGGCAAGTACCAATGAAAGAAAGGGAGGTGGAACATGAAATAAAAGACACAGAAAAGGCATCCAAGAAAAGGCGAGAAATAAAAGCACGGACAAAGATTACAAGCACAGTGTACTAGCAAGACGGTAGGTGATAACAGGAAGGGACAGAGTACAACGATAATAAACAGAGTAGGTAACGCATACTGGAGAGAAGTAGCGTGTTAAAAAATAGTTTCAATGTGATGAAGGAGTAGGAAGAGAAATAGTGAACAAATATGAAAGTAGTGTGGCAGGTAAATAATGAGGAGTATTGCAGGAGTAAAGGGAGTGGATTGAATCATCATCGAAAGAGGATCGAACACGCACAGACAGGGAGTGGAGTATTCTGCAGGTAAAGCAACATAACACCAACCTTCCTTTTTGGAGGGAAACCACTTTATCTTTCAAAGACTCGTCTAATTGGTCCAAATAAGGTGTAATATCGATAGGCTCCTCAATGATGGTCTCTTTGATCGGGTGGAATCGAAATTCTATCTTTTTGCCTATGAAGAAATCACAACTTTTTGAGCTTAATGAAGATACGTTACTTACAACTTCAGTTCTTCAGTATGGGTATTTTTCATAGGTTCACATGTTTGAATTATTCCCTGTTTTCAGTGTCTGAATCCAGGGTAGTTTAAAAGAGCCAATTAGCACTGTTAAAATAGCTGCAGGCCAAATAACAGTGTTTCTTGAGTAGCACAGGCACATTATTCAAAAACAGCCAAACATTAACCAATCAGGTGAATGCTTCAGCACTCTCACTCCCGCTAAAAGGCCACCATTGCTTAGGTTTGCTACCACACGTCACCTTCCCTATGCCACCTCCGAGGCCTGCTTAAGTGAGTAGTGTTTGGTGAACGCATACATTTCTTTCCGAATCACAGCACAACTTATGTTGTGAAGGTGCATCAGCATAGAAGCTGCAATTGAACACATGCTTTTGGTAGAATGTGTGCCATAAGTTTCTTGCAGAGACTGATTAGCATTCTTGTGACAAAATACGATGCATGGAGACACCCCCGTTTCCTTCTTTCTCACTGTTCTACCTTCTCCGCTTTTGCACTTCGTACTTGTATTCTTTCTTTCTCCCCTTTTCTTTCCTTTTATTACCCACATATCAAATTTGTTTCTTCTCCTTTGGTCCTTCTTGGTTCCCCTCTTTCCTCTTTGCTCCTCCCTCCCTTATCTTATTCCCCTTTATTCCAAATTTCCCTTACTTCTTGCAGTCAGTTGGTCTCTTCTTTCCCACTCTTCATTGAGCTTTGTGCCTGCCTCGCTACCTTTCTCTCACTTCTCACTTTATCTTTCTTCCTTTACTCCTTTCCTTTCTTTTATCTTTCTCTACTTCCCTTCTTCAAGAGTGCTTAATTTACTATTAGGCAGTAACTCAGAATGGACTTCATTGCCCAGAGGTTGCTCTCACTGTTGAAAAGGTTAGAGACACCTGGTCTAAGGACTTCAGGAATTCCCCTTCTAGAGCAACGCGTATACCTCTTTGAAGTGTGATCAATCCAAAGGACTTTCTCTTAAGAAACCTACAATGATCTTGCAGATCTACGTCGGGTGTCCAACTGCTCATCTTTTTTCCAAACAAAGAAGAATGTGGAATAAAAGCCCTTATTGTGTTCAGTAGATCATATATTTCATATTGTAGCTTGGCCACATGTTAAAGGTGTTCTGTGGTATGTGAGCAGCAGGGCAGCTATTGCCAAAATTCCATTAGATACCGCAACGGACAATCTTGAGTACTCAGCGCTCTGTAGTGCTGCCCTCCATTTGTAAGGCAAAGTCTGAAATTCTCCACTTCACAGAATGGAGAGAGGCAACAGGCAATGTGGAGAAGTTAATCACTCGTTTGTGTCTTGGTTTTAAGTGTATGAAGAACACTGTTACTCCTATGAAGGGTTTTTGTTGTCCTTTATCAGCTTTCTGTAATATCCTTGATTGCTGTTGGCTGGTGGCAATGGCCATACTATCTCCACTGAAACCATACTGCAATAATCCTCCTATGAAGTTCTGTGATGTTCTGGTTCCAGGAAATTCAGAGGATGCACAAAATATCAACACCTCAAGTGAGTGTCCCTTTTTATGCCTTGAAGAGCTTCATCCACGTTGTATTTTGCCATGTAAAGGCATTTCGAGGAATTTTACTGTACTTCCGATCGAAAAGAAGTGCCCTTAAGCTATCAGAGTTTTAAAAGAATTAACTAATGAAAGACCCCATTGGAAATATCCATAGTTACACCGAGCAGAGCAGACAACTGTCTAGTTCCTTCTTGAATGAATGCTTTGGCTGCTGGTCTGGTAAAGGACAGGAATGGCTAGTGTATTCATTCTCTTAATAGAATTTGCTGCCATGACTTTAGTTTTTGTCCATTACGTCAATGCACCTGTCATTCCACTAAAGAGGTGTAAAGGTAGGTGTGACGACTGCATGATGCACGTTGAACTGCGACGACTGAATGCAGACATGTGTGAACATTACGCCCGGAAGGTCCAGAGTTTGCAGCACAGTATTTATTTTCCGCACTTGGAAGTGGAAGAGGGACAATGTACATATTTTTAATTAGCTCATGTCCATCATGGTAGGCGTAGTCCAAGCTACGAATGGACTTGAAAGTCTTTCTGAAATGTTTTCTGGGTTGTTCCTTAAAATCAAAGAGGAAACATTGCTGCTCTGCCACTGTGATGAGAAGGCTACATTTCTCTGACCGGTTTTCCAGCAGAGTGTGAAATTTAGAAATGTTATCCGGTGTGGATTTCAATTGAGATGGTGCCCATTTTTTGGTATGAGTGAATCCTCAAGGTCATGCTGATCTTGCGAGGCACGGTCATCAATTGCATCCTGGTTCATTTATTCCTCTTCTAGTCCACCTTCTGCGTCTGGGACTTCATCCTCCCTTTCCTCTAGGCTTAGGCTGCCCAAATTCCCTAAAACTGGGTGGAATTTGAACCAGCTGAGGTGGCGGCAGTCACTGGTGCAAGTAGTGAGAAAGCAGATGATCTAGTGGCTACTGCTGTGGTGGAGGAGGCGGCTGGTTTTGATGCAGAACTGTCGCTCATTGAAGTGAATAATCCTCATCATATTCCAGCAAATACTGAGCTTTTAACTGCTGCAGACTATACACCGTATAGGTCTGATCTCCTTTTGAAACTCATTTCTGAATATTATCTTTGTATTCCTAATACGTTTCCAAAATATTGGTTATTAGATGGTGCAACAACTTCAGAGGAGAGAGGGGTTACACAAAGTTCAGTGGTCCCTCTAGTGATAGGTAATGGCGATAAAAACAAAATGCTAAGTCCAAGCCACAAAAGGTGCTGCAGAGACCACTAGATGATCAACAATTTGCAGTGAGAAAGCACCTGCCAATGGCGAGGACATGGCAATCAACGAAGCTGTTAGAGAAAAGGACTACTGAAGACCATACAGTCGATGAGCCTGACGACAATGAGTTACTCGTCAAAGATGGCGTCAACGGAAACTGAGGAGCAGATGATTTAATAATTTTCATTATCAATGAGGTTGTTGTCAACAACATTTTCTACGGGAAGAGTATTAACCCGTTAGGTGCTGCCGTCGGGCAACGGCTGTCGCAAGCACTACCTCCGTTGGCCGACGCGGCCCCGCCCGCTTAATAGAACGTTCCGCACTGGCGCAGAACGTTCGAAGCAGTTAAGGCGTTAAGATAGCTCTGGCGGCCATTTTTGCAGGTGCCAGGCCAAAAGGATTGTTGCAGGCTGCATCAGGATGGTATGCTCTTCTGAAGCAGAGGTAAGTTAAGAAAGAACCTTTTCCAGCGAGTAGCTCAGGCACCTTCAGGCGCAGCTGCCTCCCTGTATGTGTCTTTTAGCAGAAGTTCCCTAACGGGCACTTAGAGTAAAATCATCTTAATAAGGCGGCATCCCCTGAGGCGGGGCATGTCGTTTTTAGATCTAAAGCTAGCCGCCTGTCTCTGCTACGCAGTGTTTCTAATCTTAAAGGTATACTGATGTCACATTTAATGCCTTATTTTTTGGGTAAAGGCAGGCAAAAAAATCAGTGAAGAACTTTTTGAAACCACAAGCCGAACATGCTTTAAAGAGAAATTTCTTTTCTTTCAGAGATATCGGCATCCTAGCTGAAATCTTCCTGTTCCAGGGTAAAGAGAATCACTCAAACCACTCACTGAAAATATAGCATAGGCATGTAGGTCATCCAGGTGAGATGAAAAGGTGAAATTCGGATTATCTTTAGTAAATGTAACAGATAGTGTCCAATGGGGGAGGTCAGGGGGAAGGGGGGGGGGGGGAGTACTGCCTCATACTCGGGGTTTGTAAGAAAATCTTAGCTATGGCTACTTCTCGGAGAGTGACTATGGCAGTACATTCACTTGCATAGTCAACATTTAGGTGCTTTTTAGTAATGAAAATACACAACTAAACAAACCCTGTTCTTGGGGTTATAGCTATTTTAATAATGTTTACTGATCTTTTGAACGGCTGCTAGTTTAAGAGAAATGTTAAGACTTAACCAAGTTAAGTTGGCAAGAGTGGCAGGGTGTTAACAGCAAGAAGTTTACTGAACTATGAGACTTCAATTGTAGTATTTAAAAACTTCTTAGTCTTTTGCTCTTCCTTTTCTCAACTACTGAACATGTATTATCAATAAAAGAGCAAGGGCATGCACAAGTGTACTGAATACGTCAGCTGGCATCTTTATATATACAAATTACAGCATATTGGTCATTCTAAGGGAGTAAAACGTAAGTCAATGGTTCATTGCATCTTCAGCACCCAGCTCCCCATAGCACTCTCCGTTACAAATTCCTACGCTAAGGTCTACTTCTGAAAAATATAGGACAAAGTTGGGGGAAACCTACTTAAAGCCCAAGATATCACTCCGCTACTCATCAAGCTACGTTCATCTAAGCATTGTAACATTAAGAAAATTGCATGAAAGATCACTTTGCACCCCATGGCGAGCAGACACCAGCAGGTAACTGAAAAATAGGCTGTTTCCGAAACACTAAAATTACAGCACAGATGGGCAAGTACAGCAAAGCTGAATGGTAGACAGGGAGGAGGAAACATTTAGCATGAAGTGGTCAACCTAATCCATTACTACAAACATAGAAATGTAGACAACTATGGCATTACGGTGCTCTACAGGCAACATAAAGGAGATATGTTATTGCCGGCCAATGCATTTCAACAAACTACTCCTCATGCGTAACGCAACAGCAGCTCGTCTCTCATTAACCTCTCTAAACATTATTTATTATTTATTAATACAATTTGTAGAGCGCATACGTTTGCCCGTGGGCGTCTTGGCGCTATGAATACAAAGCAGGATTTCTGAGGGGGCAGTATCTAGACATAGAACCCATTACTGGTGAAACAGCCAAGTCTTCACCAGTTTCCGGAATTGGAGGAGCGATTGAGCTGCTCGGATTGTCAGTGGGAGCGAGTTCCAGAGTCTGGCTGCGGAGACCGTGAAACGCCTATCTCCCCATGTGACCGTCCTGGTGCGTGGTACCACTAGTTAGTACAGTGACATCGATCTCAATGATCTAGATGGACAGTAGGTGGAGAGCTGTGTTAGCAGAAATCTAGGGCACTGGTTGTGAATGGCTTTAAACACTAAGCAGAGTGATTTGAATTTAATGCGATTTTTGATTGATAGCCAATGATAGCTTTTTATTATATGGCTGACTGAATTACATTTTGGAGTTTTGGAGAGTAGTCTTGCTGCTGCATTTTGGATCATTTGTAATTTAGAAATTACTCGGGATTGTGCATTGATGAAGAGACCATTGCAATAATCAAGCGAGGAGAGTACTAATGTACTCATCACTGTTTTTCCCGCACTATCTGAAAGAAAGAGAATGATTTTCCTAATTAATCTGAGTTTGTGATGAGCATTCGCCGCTGTTTGATTAGCATGAGCTACAAAATTGAGTTTGTCTTCAAAAACTATACCCAGATTTCTAACCTTAGCAGAAGGGTTGGGTAAAACTCCTGAAGAAGGAGGCCACCACACCGGTGACCATTGTGGGGCAATCTTCCCGAAAATGACTACCTCCGTTTTCTCGGAGTTCGGTCTCAAGCAATTGACCTGCATCCAATCCTGAACGGCCAGCATGCCTTCTTGAAATTGTGCTGCTACACGTTCCTCATCATCATGGATAGCAAGCACCAGCTGGGTATCATCAGCGTAGGAGGTCAGGCTCATCTGGTAGGTTTTAATAACTCTCGCTAAGTCCAACACGTAGATATTAAACAGTGTTGGACTTAGCGATGAGCCCTGGGGTACTCCACAAGGTAAGGCAAGCTCCGGTGATTTGTAAGGTCCCAACGTGACTGCTTGTGATCTGCTAGAGAGAAATGAGGTAAGCAGCTCCCTTGCACTGGATCGGATGCCCAAACTTCCGACACGGTCAATCAAGATAGAATGATTGACCGTGTCGAAGGCCGCAGATAGATCCAGCATTATGAGAATGGCTGTCCCACCTTGATCCCTGATGGTTCTTATATCATCTGCAGCTTTGATAAGGGCCGTCTCCGTGCCATGGAGCTTTCAAAAACCAAACTGCGTATCGTCCAACAGTTTATTTTTCTCAAGATAGTACACCAACTGAATGTTCATTGCCTTTTCAAGCACTTTAGATAGATATGGTAGACTAGCTATGGGCCTGTAGTTTTTTAACTGCTCCTTATCCAATGATGGTTTTTTAAGGAGCGGTTTTAAAAGGGTAGTTTTTAGCATGTTCGGATATATCCCAGACCCAAGAATCACATTACAAACTTGCGTGATGACCATGCTGATTGTATCAAGAACCGGTAAATAGACTCTGGGGGGACAGGGATCCAGGGGCGATCCTGATTTTATAGACACCATGAGGTCCCTGATTTGTTCCTCCTGCAGTGCCTCAAATTGATCTAATGTACAGGTGGGGGGCGTGACATGAGTAACTGGGGATGCAATATTATCAGTAGAAAACTCAGAGTAAATGTCATGGACTTTGGTGAAGAAGAAGTTAGCTAAGGAGTCACAGAGAGCCTGCGATGGAGTGGGGGCTATATCTGTGAGCTTCCCGGCCAGATGTTTTACTACTTCAAACAGCTGTTTGCTGAGTTTTTGGCCGAGTCGATTTGATTTTCAAAATACTTTTTCTTGGTCTCTAGAATCATTTTTTTATAGGTTAGTTGTGTTTCCTTATAGCATGTTTTGCTAGCTAGATCATAGGACCTTCGCCAGTGTCTTTCCTGTCTACGACATTCTTGCTTTTGCCTTCTAAGTTCTTCTGTGAACCATGGGGAGGATGGCACCTTTCTATTCCTAGAGATAGTCTTAAGTGGGACCAATAAGTTCATTGCGTTATTTATCCAATCTATAAACTGTTTAGCAGCTAGATTTGGATCCATGGATATAGTAGGGCGGGACTTGAGCAATAAATCAGTAAGGGCTACATTGTCTATATCCTTCCAGACCCTGAAAGGTTCCTGAGAAGAGTAAGTTGGTTTAGTTGGAGGCATAATGAGAGTTGGAAGGGCACAGAGAATGACTGAATGATCGGACCAAGTGAGTGGTAAAATATCCAAAATGGTTAGGCCTTGTATGTTGGTAAAAATGGCATCCAACGTGTGGCCGGCTTCGTGTGTCGGGGCATTAACCAGTTGAACTAACCCCAAGCTTTCCAATTCTCCATTTAGTGCTTGGGAGTCAGCATTATCCTGTTTTTCTAAGTGAAAATTCAGGTCACCCAATACAATGAAAGAGTCCTCCGTCACCAAAGACTCGATAAGCGAATGAAAATTAGCCAGGAATGTGGATCGAGAGCCTGGCGGTCTATACATAAGGACCCCCTTAAGATTATATGAAGGAGTGACATTAATAGAGAATTGAAATGCTTCACAACATTTGGACAGAATCGGAAATATTCTAACCGAGAAATGATTCCGTGTAACAACCGCTATACCGCCCCCTTTTTTTCCCTGTCTGTCGAGTCGATGAACTGTATATCCCGAAGGTATAGCAACCGCCAGATCAGGGTCGGATTCGGCATCCATCCATGTTTCAGTTATAAATAACATGTCAATTTTTTTATCTAGTATTAAATCATGAATTTCCTGTCTGTGTTTGCCCAGAGATCTAACATTAGTAAGTGCAATGATTATTCTACTAGTATTGTTATTATTACAGGAAATGGCGCGCACTTTGCCGTTAATAAATGGCAGAGATGCGGTACAGCTGGGACAGGTAGAGATAGCCGATTGAGCAATATGCTCGGGATTATAACGTGGGCAGCTACTACATGGAGCTATCCTTAGATGTAAAAGATCCCTGGCAGAATAATGCCTCTGGTCGAAGTTGTCGTTTCGGCCAGGGGTCATGGCCCTCGGCCCGGTCCCGGCACGGACGGGCGCAGACGGGCTTGCCTTTGGCACGCCGCCGGCGCGCCCGCTGCGCGGACGGGATGACTTCGTCTTTAAATCCAGTATGGAGGAGGGCAGGATGTGGCCAGCAACTCGACCGCCACCCTTTCCCTCTCCCAGTATGGCGGCTGTGAGCACTTCTAGCCCCTGCGTCAGCACGTAGTCTGCTGCGCCGTGGGTAGCGATGTCAACAAACTAAAGTTTTTAAGATAATGACTATTTCAGTAATGATGCCGCAAAGTAAATTCAAATGCACACGTTTTAAAAATGCCTCAAAGTAAATACAAATGCACACGTTTAAAATTCGTTCCGCCTCCGGCTTCCGCCTCAGAGGTGAGCTAAATAGTATTCAATCAGCACGCTTGTGCTTAAGGGCGTTTAAATACCTTGGGAGGGCGGGATGTGGCCAGCAACTCGACCGCCACCCTTTCCCTCTCCCAGTATGGCGGCTGTGAGCACTTCTAGCCCCTGCGTCAGCACGTAGTCTGCTGCGCCGTGGGTAGCGATGTCATAAGGAGTCTCTGCTGCCTCCTCAAAATGAAGCTCACTTGAAATATATTCCAAATGCTGTATATTTGCCAAGTGCAGGTCTGATAAAGACAAAAGGGGTGAGAGAAGGCTTACATACTTGTAACAACATTTCTGAAAACATGTTATGTGGACATAATGCAAACAGACTGGTGTGTAAATGTAGAAGAATACAAGTTTGGGCCAAGGACATCTCGTCCAACATATTACAAGAGCAAAAGTGGTCTGGGATTGAGGGTCAACGCAATAGAATGGCCTGCAAAAAGAATAGTGTACACGTAGATGAGAACAAGACGCATATTCATACCCTTCGGTGGCTGTGGCGGCTGAGTTGCTGGTGGTGATGGCTCACTGCTCGGCTCTTCACTTTTGATGTTCACCTCTTCGTCATCATCGCTGAATGCGGCCTCAGCAGTATCATAGCAACTGTCCTCTTTGTCAGCCATGTGATTTTCCATTTCCATGGAAACCGGCTCTTCCGTTTTGACTGTAGGAATAGAAGGGGAAGAAGCTCAAAAGTTCAGCCTGCTGTGGATCAGCAGGTGGCATGGGGAGCACTTGGGAGAATGAACAGACTTCCAAATGCACACATCATCCTCATGCTCACCAATCTTCCACCCATAGACCCGCTCCTTGGAATTGGACTTCGTGAGAATCAAACAATAGACAAACTACAGAAAAGTATGGTGAAAAGGAGCACTTTACAAAATGCCACCCGCTGATTTAATCAATGTACTGCAGATATGTGTTTTAAAAAGTGCACCAGAATACAAGCTGACTCATTTGTAATCAACATTGTCGACGCATAAACTAGTGAAGGGTGAAGCAGCGGGCGAAGGAATATTGAAGCCCTGGGTTGGAAGAATACAGGGATCCAGAGATCAATCTGGGGTGAGGTCTTTAACAGGTAAGAGTGGAGGGATCTGGCACTTTTTAGCCAGCCCAATCCATGTATCTTTAGAAAGGCCTAGACGAATCAAGAGTACAGCTGTCCCAAAAACACAGGAGGGCAAGTTAAACAGTGGAATAAAGACAAACGATAGAAATTATCCAATAGTAGAAGAGACGTCCTAGAAAGTATTGATGGCATTGCATGGGAACACAAGGGTTTCTGGTAAGCAGTTACACCCTCAACATTATGACTGACGGAAGGTACAGTAGGTGGAATTACTGGGCACACCTCTTGACGATTGTACGACTACAGAGGGAGTCGTCCTCCACCTGGACTAGGAAGCCATAGCAACCCATAGCTTGCGTCTTTTTATATTCATTGTGGAAGAAGGAAATTCCTTTTCCTGTGAGCTAATGCTTTAGGTCGCACTAGAAGTAGGGCTTCATTTAGACCTGAAGAAAGCCATTGACCAAGTATTGGCACCATAGTGGGCTGGAACAGCTGGAATCATTAAGAATGAATGGATCATTACACATAATCTTCATTAATTTTTGTATTTGCTTTTAATCATACAGAGGTACCCACTAATAAAGGTATTTCCTTTGAGTGTACCTCAATCTATTTTTTAAATAAACTGGCTCAGGCTATTATCCAGTACGTCGCTTATCAAGAACTCCCACGTACTGAGGTCGAGTGAACCCTGAGAGTATCATGTCACCAGGGTACTGAGGTCGAGTGAACCCTGAGAGTATCATGTCACCAGGGTACTGAGGTCGAGTCAACCCTGAGAGAATCATGTCCACAGGATGGAATGAGGATGCTTAATCATGCCACAAAAGAGAAGGTGAGGCTTTCTTATTTCGTATATGACTCATAACTTTGGTTACCATGTTGTTGACTACTCAGATAACCCTGTACACTAATGCATCCGTGGTTTGCGACATAAATTCTGAAGGATGTGTGATGGCTTGACTTATAACTCTCCTGTGGTGATACAGAAGCAATTATTCTTGCCTAGAACCCCATATCCATTATAGGGCCAATGAGCCAACAGTTAATCACACTGTCTTGGTGTAGTGTCTCAAAAAAGTCCAATATACAGCTAGCACAGTGAAAAAACTGAAATCGCGACACAGGATCTGTGACTCCAGTACACTATCTCCCTTTTCTCTGCATTGAGCTGGTTTGTAGGTTTTGGATACTTATTAATAGTGGTGTAACAAAATACAACAGTCTGTAAAATGCTAGTGGTTTGCGACCACAAATATGACATCAGAACAGCTCTGCATACCATTTCTCCAATTTTTTTGTGAGAATAATTTATATAAAACACTATGCATGGTTGCAGACTCTGGGCCGTTACTCATAACACCATGCTGCAGTCACTGCTCTAGCCCCGGATTGAAGGTTCTATTCTTTTTCAGGCATTGCTAGAATTTCAGGAGAGTAAGGGAAAAAATGCGAATAAAAAACAAATAGAAGAGCCGTAACCAAAGGATGATCTTGTGATGCATATTATCACTCAATCAATGAGGAGGGACTAGGGATTAGAAGGTCTGTTTCATTCCCCAGGGAAAGTACGAGGTTTATCAAAGAGGAAACAGACACTTGTAACACTAGGCCATTGGTCATATAAATTTAGAGTAACCTCAAAAACCCTATGCACATGTGGTTATTGCGGTATATATGGTTCATCCGCCCCGCATATGGGTTGTTGGCCGTTATCATTGGTTACTCTAAGTTAGTGATGTTGCCAGCCTCAACCTGAGGCACCTCTGGCATATAGTGCAGTGTCCAGAGAAGCAGAAAAAAGAAAAAAGTGGTGTGTCAAAAATAGAGTTTAGAAATAAGGAAAAAAGGTTTAAAAAACTGAAGAATCACCCTGAGTAGTTTTATTTAATGGTGTGATTTCCAGGTTGTTAAAAGGATCTGTTACTACTAGATTGATCGAGTAACTAGATCATAGTAGTTGAAAAACACTTATTACACAAACGTCGACATGTTTCTGCTCTGTCGGCCCACAGGGGTCTATAGAGCATTCGTCAGGACTAACAATAAAAATAGACAAACAATGTTCGGATTACTCACACCTTTTGTGTAGTATTGCGTTAATAACCTGTATACTTTGCAGGGTATTGACTCCTCCGATTTCTGAAAAGAAATAGGAAGAGAACATCGAAAAAGACACACTCTTTTATACACAATCCTAATTTAGGCTAGTACAAAGGGTAGAATAACATTATTATTCATTCATTACTGAAAAATCAGGAATATTCATCTCTAAAGTGGGGAGGGTTTGGGAAATGGTTAGAGCTTATCGCGCTGTAGACGGGGAAATGCACACACATTACAAGCACCTTCAGCAAGGGTGAATTTCATCTAGTACGCGCTAGCCTCTTGTCTAGCAAGCAAAGCGGGTCAGTTATTTTATAGAAATGCAGCCTATAGAGCGCGTGGGGAAGCAACTCGTAGAAAGGAACCTATTAGGCAAGATAGGCGAGTTGTGTTAAACGCAGCGCATTCGCGTACCTTGTAGACAGAGAGTACTTGCTTGCGTCGGGGGGCCCTCAGGACTCAGAGCTGTGTTTAAAAATATATTGGGTTAATGAATATTCTGTGTGGTCACCTTACCGAGATTCAGTAGGAAATGCTGCGTGGCTCCGCCATTACCCGCGTGTGCTTGTGATCACGTCTAGTGCTGACTCTGCCCCCGGAAGTTAGTGAATCCGGCTGGGTAGGCGTTTTAAAGGGCAGGCACTTTTTGCTCACGTGTTAGCGAGCGTATCTAGATGGATTGTTTTTTATAAACAAAACTTTATTGCTCGCATCAAGGAGAAATGGGAATTTGGCGAGTGTTGTTTTGAAACAGGCAGTCTCTTGTATTATAGATGGTACAGGCACTCTGGGCTCACGTGTTTAGCTAGCGTATCTAGGTAGATTGTTTTTTATAAACAGAACTTTATTGCTCGCATCAAAGAAAGATGGGATTTTGGCGAGTGTTGTTTTTTGAATGTGGTTTTTTTTGTTTTTTGAACTAGGCAGTCTCTTGTATTATAGATGGTACGTCATCTAGAGATTCAGTACAATGGAATAGATGGTCCATCATTTAGAAAATTGGTGCCACGGAATGGAATCATTGAGGCCATTTTCATAAGTTCTGAGGCGTTCCACCCACCTCAGTTCTTTTTCGAATAAAGTTCTTTCACATCTCTGGGATTTGTCGGTTAACATTTCAATTACTGACCAGTGGATGTCATCGCAGGAATGGCCTGCTTGCACAAAATGGGTACACAGTTTTGTGGTATTCTTTTTTTAATCTTATATTACTGCGATGTTCGCCAATCCTTGTTTTTATTTTTCGACATGTCATCCCGATGTAACGTTTTCCGCAGGGGCAAGTCACTGTGTAGATGACATGAGTCGAATTACAATTCGTGTGTTGACGTTGCTGCCAAACAAAGGTGTCAGAAAGCTGTAATGTTTTTGTAGCAGTTGTAGTTTTGCATGCTACGCATGACCCACACGGATAGTGTCCAGTTACTGGTGACATAGTTATATCCCTGGGCAGACTTACTTGCAGTTTTTTTGGCGGCGGTCGAGTATGTACCAAGACATCCTTGATATTTTTTGATCTCCTATTGGCAAACCTTGGTCTGGGCCAATTGAATTGTCCGGTGTGAAGGATATGCCAGTTCTTATTAACTAGTTTCTTTACTGCGTAAGACGCCTGGCTAAATGTTGTCACACAGGTGGTTAGATCAGGTATTATTTCTTTCTCAAATGTTTGTAGGAGGCATTCTCTCGGTTGATTTGTAGCTCTTTTTTTGCAGAGTTTGATTGTTTTCTCTGTATAGTTTCTTTGTCTCAGTCTGTCACATAATTCATTGGCTTGCAGTCTATAATCTGAGTTGTTACTGCAGTTCCTCTTCAAACGTAGAAACTGGCTGTAGGGAAGGTTGTCCCTCAATGGTTTGGGATGAAAACTTTCATAGGACAAAATGCTGTTCTTGGCCGTGGGTTTCCTGTACGTTTTTGTGTGTAACTCATTATCCTTTACAAATATGGTTATATCGAGGAAGTCGAGGTTGCAGCTAGTGGCTGTATGTGTAAATTTTAGCCAGGGGTCAAGGCTGTTAAGCCAGTTCATGAAAGTCTGTAGGTCCAATTTTTTGTCCCAAATCATAATGATATCATCAATGTATCTCTTCCAGTATAAAATACTGGAAGAGAAGATGTTGTCTACATTGATTATGTTGAGTTCTTCGAAGTGACTGACATAGAGCCCTGCCACCGAGGGGGCGAAGGCGCTCCCCATGGATGTTCCATGGATTTGAAGGTACATATCATCTCCAAAAGCGAAGAAGTTCTCCTTCAGTGCTAACTTACAGCACTCTAGAATGAAATGTCTTGGTGTTTTAAATTCCCAATCTTTAGAGAATAAGATGTCTTCTAAAACTTGCATGGTATCGTTTTGAGGCAGACTAGTGAAGAGGGCTTCAACATCTAGACCCACAAGAAGCATAGTTTGCGGATTGAAAGGTTTTTTATCTATTTGTACCAAAAGGTCTCGTGTGTCCTTTAAATATGCCGGTGTTTGTTGGACAAGAGGCTTCAAGAATTCATCGGCAAATTTGGAGAGTGGTTCCAATATTGAACCAATGCCCGAAACTATCGGACGACCTGGTGGTGGACTTCTGTTTTTATGAGTTTTTGGCAGAGAATAAAAATAGGGGGTAATAGGTTCCTTCGCCATCAAAAAGTCAGCCTCCTTCGGTGTGATCCAGCCTTTCGTCTCTGCTTCATTGACCATAATCGCAATGGTGTTCCTGAGTCTCTCAGTGGGGTCTGAGTCTATCTTTAGATAAAACCTTGTATCAGATAACAGAGCTAAGCACTGTGAGTCATATCCGTCTTTGCTTAAGATAACAGTTCCACCCCCCTTGTCTGCTGGCTTGATCACTATTTTTTCATTAGTTTTTAATGCTTCCAGGGCCAAGCGTTCGTTTTTACTTAGGTTTTGGTAGGGTTTTTTATATTGCAATTTATCTACTCCGTTTAGAAGTGCCTGCTCAAACGTCTGTAGTTCTGGGTGTACAGTTGAGGCTGGTGGATTAAAAGTGGATTTGTTCCTCAAATTAGTATCACCCTGTTCTGTCATCCCAATGTTGGATTTCTGATTGGAGAAGAAGGCCTTCAGTTTCAATGTCCTGCAAAATTCGGCTAATTCACTCTTCAATTTGAAAGTGTCAAGCCTGGGGGTAGGAACAAAGCCCAGTCCCTTGTTAAGGATTTCGATCTGTTCTTGTGGTAAATCAATACCCGAGAGGTTGATTACGAGGGATTGGTTTTGCTGGTTGAGGGGTGCGATGCTGCCATGCTGCGTGTCTGCACATTCCTCTGTTGGTCTTGCCATCTGAGGGATTTTTTCTTGCCTCTTGGCTGGTTTTGGCCTCTCGATAAAAAATGAGGTTCTTTTTGGGTGGTGTGCAGATTATGCCCCATTTGCTGTTCTCCCCAAGTTTGGCATTTGTTGCATGCCTTGATTGTATGGATCCATCCAACCTCCATATGGTGGAACGAAAGGCTGGTAATATGGCATATTGTACCCGTGAAAAAATGGTCTCTGCCATCTGTTTCCTCTCCTCGGGCGATTTTGTCTGTAATTACTCCTGCCTCTCTTGGGGAAAAAACCATCTGTACTATTGAAGGAATTATTGGAGGAATTATTAGATTCGTTGTCAGATCCTGTATCCTGAGGGGAATATTCCTCCACGGTATATGGATGCATCTTTTCTTGGTTGAATTTCTTTAAATCTTTCCCAAGTTTGTTTAACTTACTTTGTGTGAGAAATTCTCGGGTTTCCTCCAATTCCTTATTGATTTCATCCAGCCTTTGTTTGTATACTGCAGGATTGATACCCTTCTTCAGCTCTTTTTCACAATCCTCAATCTCTTTTAGGAGCTTATCTGATAATCTTTTCGCAGTTTTTACAATTAGTACTAGGTAGTCGAGAGTACACTTCCACGATATTGAGGACCAATCTCGTCGGAAGGCTAGATCGCTCAAGAAGATACGTGGGGCATTGTTGACCCAAAGGCCTCTTGGGGCTGCTTTCACTCTCAAATATTCTGTCATAATGATTCCATGTATAGATGTTCTCATCTCTTCTCTTTTTTTCTCCGTCAAATGGCTAAAATTTACACATACAGCCACTAGCTGCAACCTCGACTTCCTCGATATAACCATATTTGTAAAGGATAATGAGTTACACACAAAAACGTACAGGAAACCCACGGCCAAGAACAGCATTTTGTCCTATGAAAGTTTTCATCCCAAACCATTGAGGGACAACCTTCCCTACAGCCAGTTTCTACGTTTGAAGAGGAACTGCAGTAACAACTCAGATTATAGACTGCAAGCCAATGAATTATGTGACAGACTGAGACAAAGAAACTATACAGAGAAAACAATCAAACTCTGCAAAAAAAGAGCTACAAATCAACCGAGAGAATGCCTCCTACAAACATTTGAGAAAGAAATAATACCTGATCTAACCACCTGTGTGACAACATTTAGCCAGGCGTCTTACGCAGTAAAGAAACTAGTTAATAAGAACTGGCATATCCTTCACACCGGACAATTCAATTGGCCCAGACCAAGGTTTGCCAATAGGAGATCAAAAAATATCAAGGATGTCTTGGTACATACTCGACCGCCGCCAAAAAAACTGCAAGTAAGTCTGCCCAGGGATATAACTATGTCACCAGTAACTGGACACTATCCGTGTGGGTCATGCGTAGCATGCAAAACTACAACTGCTACAAAAACATTACAGCTTTCTGACACCTTTGTTTGGCAGCAACGTCAACACCCGAATTGTAATTCGACTCATGTCATCTACACAGTGACTTGCCCCTGCGGAAAACGTTACATCGGGATGACATGTCGAAAAATAAAAACAAGGATTGGCGAACATCGCAGTAATATAAGATTAAAAAAAGAATACCACAAAACTGTGTACCCATTTTGTGCAAGCAGGCCATTCCTGCGATGACATCCACTGGTCAGTAATTGAAATGTTAACCGACAAATCCCAGAGATGTGAAAGAACTTTATTCGAAAAAGAACAGAGGTGGGTGGAACGCCTCAGAACTTATGAAAATGGCCTCAATGATTCCATTCCGTGGCACCAATTTTCTAAATGATGGACCATCTATTCCATTGTACTGAATCTCTAGATGACGTACCATCTATAATACAAGAGACTGCCTAGTTCAAAAAACAAAAAAAACCACATTCAAAAAACAACACTCGCCAAAATCCCATCTTTCTTTGATGCGAGCAATAAAGTTCTGTTTATAAAAAACAATCTACCTAGATACGCTAGCTAAACACGTGAGCCCAGAGTGCCTGTACCATCTATAATACAAGAGACTGCCTGTTTCAAAACAACACTCGCCAAATTCCCATTTCTCCTTGATGCGAGCAATAAAGTTTTGTTTATAAAAAACAATCCATCTAGATACGCTCGCTAACACGTGAGCAAAAAGTGCCTGCCCTTTAAAACGCCTACCCAGCCGGATTCACTAACTTCCGGGGGCAGAGTCAGCACTAGACGTGATCACAAACACACGCGGGTAATGGCGGAGCCACGCAGCATTTCCTACTGAATCTCGGTAAGGTGACCACACAGAATATTCATTAACCCGATATATTTTTAAACACAGCTCTGAGTCCTGAGGGCCCCCCGACGCAAGCAAGTACTCTCTGTCTACAAGGTACGCGAATGCGCTGCGTTTAACACAACTCGCCTATCTTGCCTAATAGGTTCCTTTCTACGAGTTGCTTCCCCACGAGCTCTATAGGCTGCATTTCTATAAAATAACTGACCCGCTTTGCTTGCTAGACAAGAGGCTAGCGCGTACTAGATGAAATTCACCCTTGCTGAAGGTGCTTGTAATGTGTGTGCATTTCCCCGTCTACAGCGCGATAAGCTCTAACCATTTCCCAAACCCTCCCCACTTTAGAGATGAATATTCCTGATTTTTCAGTAATGAATGAATAATAATGTTATTCTACCCTTTGTACTAGCCTAAATTAGGATTGTGTATAAAAGAGTGTGTCTTTTTCGATGTTCTCTTCCTATTTCTTTTCAGAAATCGGAGGAGTCAATACCCTGCAAAGTATACAGGTTATTAACGCAATACTACACAAAAGGTGTGAGTAATCCGAACATTGTTTGTCTATTTTTATTGTTAGTCCTGACGAATGCTCTATAGACCCCTGTGGGCCGACAGAGCAGAAACATGTCGACGTTTGTGTAATAAGTGTTTTTCAACTACTATGATCTAGTTACTCGATCAATCTAGTAGTAACAGATCCTTTTAACAACCTGGAAATCACACCATTAAATAAAACTACTCAGGGTGATTCTTCAGTTTTTTAAACCTTTTTTCCTTATTTCTAAACTCTATTTTTGACACACCACTTTTTTCTTTTTTCTGCTTCTCTGGACACTGCACTATATGCCAGAGGTGCCTCAGGTTGAGGCTGGCAACATCACTAACTTAGAGTAACCAATGATAACGGCCAACAACCCATATGCGGGGCGGATGAACCATATATACCGCAATAACCACATGTGCATAGGGTTTTTGAGGTTACTCTAAATTTATATGACCAATGGCCTAGTGTTACAAGTGTCTGTTTCCTCTTTGATAAACCTCGTACTTTCCCTGGGGAATGAAACAGACCTTCTAATCCCTAGTCCCTCCTCATTGATTGATTGATATTTAAGCTGCCGACAGCAGCGGGACTATATATCTTATATACGCATTTGGAGTATATATATATTACCCGGAAACTCTAAATGGAGGGTAACCTTGGTTTGAGCTTTGATGCGAATGATATAGATGAAATTCTGGCAGGACAATCACTCTTACAGAACACTGAACTTACGGAAGCATTAGCACAGGCAGATGATTGGGACAAATTGACGGAGAAAAAAAGAGAAGAGATGAGAACATCTATACATGGAATCATTATGACAGAATATTTGAGAGTGAAAGCAGCCCCAAGAGGCCTTTGGGTCAACAATGCCCCACGTATCTTCTTGAGCGATCTAGCCTTCCGACGAGATTGGTCCTCAATATCGTGGAAGTGTACTCTCGACTACCTAGTACTAATTGTAAAAACTGCGAAAAGATTATCAGATAAGCTCCTAAAAGAGATTGAGGATTGTGAAAAAGAGCTGAAGAAGGGTATCAATCCTGCAGTATACAAACAAAGGCTGGATGAAATCAATAAGGAATTGGAGGAAACCCGAGAATTTCTCACACAAAGTAAGTTAAACAAACTTGGGAAAGATTTAAAGAAATTCAACCAAGAAAAGATGCATCCATATACCGTGGAGGAATATTCCCCTCAGGATACAGGATCTGACAACGAATCTAATAATTCCTCCAATAATTCCTTCAATAGTACAGATGGTTTTTTCCCCAAGAGAGGCAGGAGTAATTACAGACAAAATCGCCCGAGGAGAGGAAACAGATGGCAGAGACCATTTTTTCACGGGTACAATATGCCATATTACCAGCCTTTCGTTCCACCATATGGAGGTTGGATGGATCCATACAATCAAGGCATGCAACAAATGCCAAACTTGGGAGAACAGCAAATGGGGCATAATCTGCACACCACCCAAAAAGAACCTCATTTTTTATCGAGAGGCCAAACCCAGCCAAGAGGCAAGAAAAAATCCCTCAGATGGCAAGACCAACAGAGGAATGTGCAGACACGCAGCATGGCAGCATCGCACCCCTCAACCAGCAAAACCAATCCCTCGTAATCAACCTCTCGGGTATTGATTTACCACAAGAACAGATCGAAATCCTTAACAAGGGACTGGGCTTTGTTCCTACCCCCAGGCTTGACACTTTCAAATTGAAGAGTGAATTAGCCGAATTTTGCAGGACATTGAAACTGAAGGCCTTCTTCTCCAATCAGAATTCCAACATTGGGATGACAGAACAGGGTGATACTAATTTGAGGAACAAATCCACTTTTAATCCACCAGCCTCAACTGTACACCCAGAACTACAGACGTTTGAGCAGGCACTTCTAAACGGAGTAGATAAATTGCAATATAAAAAACCCTACCAAAACCTAAGTAAAAACGAACGCTTGGCCCTGGAAGCATTAAAAACTAATGAAAAAATAGTGATCAAGCCAGCAGACAAGGGGGGTGGAACTGTTATCTTAAGCAAAGAAGGATATGACTCACAGTGCTTAGCTCTGTTATCTGATACAAGGTTTTATCTAAAGATAGACTCAAACCCCACTGAGAGACTCAGGAACACCATTGCGATTATGGTCAATGAAGCAGAGACGAAAGGCTGGATCACACCGAAGGAGGCTGACTTTTTGATGGCGAAGGAACCTATTACCCCCTATTTTTATTCTCTGCCAAAAACTCATAAAAACAGAAGTCCACCACCAGGTCGTCCGATAGTTTCGGGCATTGGTTCAATATTGGAACCACTCTCCAAATTTGCCGATGAATTCTTGAAGCCTCTTGTCCAACAAACACCGGCATATTTAAAGGACACACGAGACCTTTTGGTACAAATAGATAAAAAACCTTTCAATCCGCAAACTATGCTTCTTGTGGGTCTAGATGTTGAAGCCCTCTTCACTAGTCTGCCTCAAAACGATACCATGCAAGTTTTAGAAGACGTCTTATTCTCTAAAGATTGGGAATTTAAAACACCAAGACATTTCATTCTAGAGTGCTGTAAGTTAGCACTGAAGGAGAACTTCTTCGCTTTTGGAGATGATATGTACCTTCAAATCCATGGAACATCCATGGGGAGCGCCTTCGCCCCCTCGGTGGCAGGGCTCTATGTCAGTCACTTCGAAGAACTCAACATAATCAATGTAGACAACATCTTCTCTTCCAGTATTTTATACTGGAAGAGATACATTGATGATATCATTATGATTTGGGACAAAAAATTGGACCTACAGACTTTCATGAACTGGCTTAACAGCCTTGACCCATGGCTAAAATTTACACATACAGCCACTAGCTGCAACCTCGACTTCCTCGATATAACCATATTTGTAAAGGATAATGAGTTACACACAAAAACGTACAGGAAACCCACGGCCAAGAACAGCATTTTGTCCTATGAAAGTTTTCATCCCAAACCATTGAGGGACAACCTTCCCTACAGCCAGTTTCTACGTTTGAAGAGGAACTGCAGTAACAACTCAGATTATAGACTGCAAGCCAATGAATTATGTGACAGACTGAGACAAAGAAACTATACAGAGAAAACAATCAAACTCTGCAAAAAAAGAGCTACAAATCAACCGAGAGAATGCCTCCTACAAACATTTGAGAAAGAAATAATACCTGATCTAACCACCTGTGTGACAACATTTAGCCAGGCGTCTTACGCAGTAAAGAAACTAGTTAATAAGAACTGGCATATCCTTCACACCGGACAATTCAATTGGCCCAGACCAAGGTTTGCCAATAGGAGATCAAAAAATATCAAGGATGTCTTGGTACATACTCGACCGCCGCCAAAAAAACTGCAAGTAAGTCTGCCCAGGGATATAACTATGTCACCAGTAACTGGACACTATCCGTGTGGGTCATGCGTAGCATGCAAAACTACAACTGCTACAAAAACATTACATCTTTCTGACACCTTTGTTTGGCAGCAACGTCAACACACGAATTGTAATTCGACTCATGTCATCTACACAGTGACTTGCCCCTGCGGAAAACGTTACATCGGGATGACATGTCGAAAAATAAAAACAAGGATTGGCGAACATCGCAGTAATATAAGATTAAAAAAGAATACCACAAAACTGTGTACCCATTTTGTGCAAGCAGGCCATTCCTGCGATGACATCCACTGGTCAGTAATTGAAATGTTAACCGACAAATCCCAGAGATGTGAAAGAACTTTATTCGAAAAAGAACAGAGGTGGGTGGAACGCCTCAGAACTTATGAAAATGGCCTCAATGATTCCATTCCGTGGCACCAATTTTCTAAATGATGGACCATCTATTCCATTGTACTGAATCTCTAGATGACGTACCATCTATAATACAAGAGACTGCCTAGTTCAAAAAACAAAAAAAACCACATTCAAAAAACAACACTCGCCAAAATCCCATCTTTCTTTGATGCGAGCAATAAAGTTCTGTTTATAAAAAACAATCTACCTAGATACGCTAGCTAAACACGTGAGCCCAGAGTGCCTGTACCATCTATAATACAAGAGACTGCCTGTTTCAAAACAACACTCGCCAAATTCCCATTTCTCCTTGATGCGAGCAATAAAGTTTTGTTTATAAAAAACAATCCATCTAGATACGCTCCCTAACACGTGAGCAAAAAGTGCCTGCCCTTTAAAACGCCTACCCAGCCGGATTCACTAACTTCCGGGGGCAGAGTCAGCACTAGACGTGATCACAAGCACACGCGGGTAATGGCGGAGCCACGCAGCATTTCCTACTGAATCTCGGTAAGGTGACCACACAGAATATTCATTAACCCGATATATTTTTAAACACAGCTCTGAGTCCTGAGGGCCCCCCGACGCAAGCAAGTACTCTGTCTACAAGGTACGCGAATGCGCTGCGTTTAACACAACTCGCCTATCTTGCCTAATAGGTTCCTTTCTACGAGTTGCTTCCCCACGCGCTCTATAGGCTGCATTTCTATAAAATAACTGACCCGCTTTGCTTGCTAGACAAGAGGCTAGCGCGTACTAGATGAAATTCACCCTTGCTGAAGGTGCTTGTAATGTGTGTGCATTTCCCCGTCTACAGCGCGATAAGCTCTAACCATTTCCCAAACCCTCCCCACTTTAGAGATGAATATTCCTGATTTTTCAGTAATGAATGAATAATAATGTTATTCTACCCTTTGTACTAGCCTAAATTAGGATTGTGTATAAAAGAGTGTGTCTTTTTCGATGTTCTCTTCCTATTTCTTTTCAGAAATCGGAGGAGTCAATACCCTGCAAAGTATACAGGTTATTAACGCAATACTACACAAAAGGTGTGAGTAATCCGAACATTGTTTGTCTATTTTTATTGTTAGTCCTGACGAATGCTCTATAGACCCCTGTGGGCCGACAGAGCAGAAACATGTCGACGTTTGTGTAATAAGTGTTTTTCAACTACTATGATCTAGTTACTCGATCAATCTAGTAGTAACAGATCCTTTTAACAACCTGGAAATCACACCATTAAATAAAACTACTCAGGGTGATTCTTCAGTTTTTTAAACCTTTTTTCCTTATTTCTAAACTCTATTTTTGACACACCACTTTTTTCTTTTTTCTGCTTCTCTGGACACTGCACTATATGCCAGAGGTGCCTCAGGTTGAGGCTGGCAACATCACTAACTTAGAGTAACCAATGATAACGGCCAACAACCCATATGCGGGGCGGATGAACCATATATACCGCAATAACCACATGTGCATAGGGTTTTTGAGGTTACTCTAAATTTATATGACCAATGGCCTAGTGTTACAAGTGTCTGTTTCCTCTTTGATAAACCTCGCATATTATCACCTCACAGCTCTCCTCTGGTGGTTCATCACACAACATCCAGCCTGACATGGAAGGTTCATCCTTCAACTCGTATCGGAGGCTGTAGATACCACTGGTGTGCCCTTTTAAGTCTAGCAATAAAGGAATTCAACTTACCTTGGTTTACAGTCATCCTTCAGGCGAACAAGTACAAAAATATGCAAGAAAAATAAAAGTGAAATTCCTTATCTAACCGTAAGCATATTTGTATATTCATGAATACTGTGCAATGACATGCACGCAACAATGGAGGTGTCTTTCAGAAAAGGCACTAAATGCGTTTCTATTTGTGTGTAACAATCCTATTAAATACCTTCTATTACTACTTTCTCACTTATGTATGTTATAAAACACAGAAGAGCAATATAGTACTCTGGAGAAAAGCATCCCACAGTCTTCAGCCTCCAGGTCTACTCTTTAATTGTCTTGTTTATTGGGATGTGGGAACACTCCCAGACACCCATCCACACACACACACGTAAGTTATTCCCCTGCCTTCACCCCAACTATATATTACTCGCACGGACAACCCTAATGTGCCTGTAATAGGTTAAACTTAATACAAGGGTCCCAAAATGCTTTTCTATGTGGCATGACTATTGGCCATTATTGTATGTGACCACAGGATTCCCTGCAAGAGACTAGATCAACTAAAGATTTAAAGAAGAGTGGGGTACCAAGAAGTGTTTTGTGATAATAACGTACGATGAAATGATGTAAGGTGTATTGTAGTTCACATACAATGCATTATAGATGTGCATCATTTTGATGTACACTTTTGGCACACTTCAATCGGCGCAAGATTTATTTAAGAGATAGTACGGGAAAAAAAGGCGACAAAGAGTTATCTGTACAACAGCAACAAAAAGTGCATAACAATTTGAAATAGGATTGTTTGCACGCCTCAGCAATAAATAAAGTTGAATTACGGTTTCACAATCCACAGCAGAGTGATTGGAGCAGAGAGACGGGCCAGAAAGGGCACTTGTGGGTGACAAGACTTTTCCTTCCAGTTTTTAAGAACAACAGCTTCATCACACCTCCTCTGCTAGGGAAATGAAAGGCAGGAAAAAATGGAATTAAATATTCAGCCCTCATCCAGCGATAAGTCCAAGACCTGCAACTCTCACAAAGTAAACAAAATCTACTTTAGGTCTGCTGTGACCAAGATCTCTTGATTTTACTCAAATTGAACAAGTTACTTACCTTCGGTAACGCTTTTTCTGGTGGATACAGTATCTGCCTGTGGATTCCTCACCTTGTGAATATCCCCCTGCATCAGCAACATTCGGAAATTCTTTTTGTAGCTTTGCGCCAACGTGGATGACGTCACAGAAGCACAGCATCGCGCGCGGCTCCGCTGACGTCACCGACTCCATAATAGGACCACGTCGGCGTGATGACATCAGTTCGGCCCTTTTTTCCATGCCTTCGAGGCACACGGACGGATCAACAACAGTAAATATACACACAATGTACATAGTACCAAATAACCAAAATAACACACACAGTGTGAAGTCAATACAGGAAAGCAATTATATTACCACATTTCCTTTGACAATAAAATATTAACATTACAGTAAATCAGGTATAGAAGAGTAGACAACGGGGAGGCGGGTGGGCCAGAGAGGAATCCACAGGCAGATACTGTATCCACCAGAAAAAGCGTTACCGAAGGTAAGTAACTTGTTCTTTTGATGGATACATCTGCCAGTGGATTCCTCACCTTGTGAATAGAGTCCCACAGCAGTCCCCACTCCCGGAGGAGGGTGTCCACTCTCCTATACCAGAAAATCCTGGAGGACAGAACGCGCAAAGTGGCCGTCCCTCCTCACTTCGGAATCTAAGCAGTAATGCTTCGCAAAGTGTGGAGGGAGACCCAAGTTGCCGCTCTACAAATGTCCTCTACAGGTACACCCCTAGACAAAGCAGATGTAGCAGACCTTGCTCTAGTAGAATGAGCTCTAAACCCTTCAGGAGGTTCCTTACCCGCCAGAGAGTAGCATATCTTGATACACAAGACAACCCATCTCGATAGCGTGCGCTTGTGCACCGCCTTGCCTCTTCTGGCTCCAACAAAATCAACAAAGAGCTGGTCATCCACTCTGAACTCTCTGGTTCTGTCCAGGTAGAAGCTCACCGCCCTCTTCGGGTCCAAGCGGTGAAGTCTCTCCTCCTCCAGGAGAGTAAGTTCATTAATCCACTTTACCTCTCCGCATCACTTTTTTAACAATACCAGCCAGTGTTTATTAAAAAGTTTTTTCTACCACTAGGCCAGGTATTTTTTAACATCACTTATTTATTATCACCCCTGACTCTACTGACACTCACTCCCATTCACTCACATAGCACCCTCAAAATAAAAGGTGCTCCAGCGTAGTCGCTTGTCGCAGCACTGCCCCGTCCCGCAACGGGGCGGAAAGACCCCAATGATGAAGCATGACACCAAGGGCCCTTTTGGTGTGTGAGGGGTATTTTAACACATACTGTGTATTCCATCAACACCTGGTTATACACTAACTCTACGTAAGGTGGACCTTGTTGATTATCTGTATCCAGTACAGCACCTATGAACAGGTTGCGCTGGGAGGGCACCAGGTGAGATTTGGGTACATTTATCGAAAAACCCAATCTGAACAACAACAGAGTTGTGACTTTCAGATGATGGTGCACCTTCTCTGGGGATTCTGCCTTGATTAGCCAATCGTCCAGATAAGGGAAAACTGGTATCCCTGATCTTCAGAGATGTGCCGCCACCACCGCCGTCTCCTTGGTGAAGACTCGAGGCGCAGTAGTAAGACCAAACGGAAGGACCGCAAACTGGTAATGCTGCGAACCCACCGTAAAACTGAGATACTTCCTGTGCGACTTCAGGATGGGGATGTGGAAATATGTATCCTGCAAGTCGATCCAACACCATCCAGTCTTCTTCCAGCAGCGCTTGAAGAACCTGCGCAAGGGTGAGCATCTTGAACTTCTCCTGCTTCAGAAAGAGGTTCACGACCCTGAGATCCAGGATTGGAAGAAGTCTGCCATCCTTCTTGGGGATCAGGAAATACCGGGAGTAGCATCCCTAACCCCTTTCCTGCTCCGGAACCACCTCTATCGCACCTTTTCTCAGTAACGCCAGGACTTCTTCCTGCAGGAGTAGCAGGTGGTCCTCCGAGCAAAACCCTTGGCAAGGAGGGTAATTCGGAGGGAACTCCCGAAAGGGAAGAGCATACCCATTCTCCACGAGATTGGGAATCGGTCACATCGGACCTTTGGGTTCTCAATCTCGTAGAAAATAGGTAAGCCGACCCCCCACAGGACCCGCATGATTCGGAATGGCGGATCAAGAGCTGCTTTGCTGATGTTGGAGGGGGGTGGGGAGAGGAAGAGGAGGAGGAGGAGGAGGAAGCTCGACCTCCACGAGGACGAGCTCTTTGTTTGCCCCTGTATGACTTATACAGCGGATTTTGCTGTTGCTGCTGCTTTTGCGTCGGCTTGTAGAAACGAAAGGAGGAACTCCCAAAACCCCTATACCTTTTGCCTACAGTTCCCCTGGGTTGTAAACCCAAGGATCTGGCCGTAGCTCGGCTGTCTTTGAATCTCTCCAACGCAGCATCAGCCTTTTTTCCGAAAAGGTCAGAGCCACCAAAAGGTAGATCCATTAAGGCAGCCTGGACATCCGCTGAGAATTCGGAGGACTTCAACCAGGCCGCTTTTCTGGTGGCAACTGAAGATCCCATAACTCTCGCCACCGAGTCAGCTGTGCACCACCCACTCTGGATGACCTGCCGAGCAGCAGCCTGAGTTTCAACAAGCACCTCATTAAAACATTTTCTATCTTCCTCTGGAATTTTAGGAGCTAGCTGTTTCACAGAATCCATCAAAGCATGGATGTAACGCCCCAAGAGGCATGAAGCATTTGTTGACTTGAGAGCCATACGCGCAGAAGAAAAGACTTTTTTTTTTGCGGCTTGGTCCTGCTTTTTAGATTCCTTGTCCCCAGGCACCTGAGGGAAAGCACCTGTGGATTTCTTGGAGCAGGCAGCCTGTACAACCAAGCTCTCTGGCAAAGGATGCGAAGATAAAAAGTCTGGATCACCAGGAGCCACCCTGTATCTTCTCGCAACAGCTTTTGAAACAGCAGGAGATGTAAGAGGTCTATTCCACACCTCTAAGATTGGCTCCGTCAAAGCCTCATTGAAAGGAAGCATGGGCTCTACAACAGAAGATGGAGAGTGGAGGACCTCTGTCAAAATATTCGACTTGTACTCCGCAGTAGGTAGAGTTAAATTCAATAGATCCGCCGCCTTCATGACTACATGATATGGAGCCACATCTTTAGAAGGGGCATCAGAGACAGAGGCTAACTCCCAATTCGGAGACCGTTCCAGTCCACTAGCCTCCCTTAAGTCATCAAAGAAATCCTCAGATTCCTGCAGCTCACCCTCTTCCATCTCGGCTTCTCGGTATCTTTGTTCCTCCAGAAGTCGCTGAGCCTTACGCCTCGACCTCTCCTTCGGCAACAGCGTCTGCAGATCCGGAATCTACTCCGATGGAGCCGGAGTCGAGCTCAGAGCCGGAGGACCAGGTCGCTGTTCTCGAGGTTGGACCGGAACCGGCGCCAGTGACGAAGGCATCAGCGCCGAAGGCTTCGGCGGTGCCGAGAAATGCCAAGGCGGTGTCGGAGCCAGCATAAATGGCATGAACGGCGCCGGAGCATAAGACTGGGGGACTCCCAGGTTAAATGCCATCGGACCCATGGGACCAGCTGGTGCTCCAGAGGGGTACAAGGCTCTTGAATAGACACCATACATAGCGGTTGAAAACTGTGTAGGGTCTTGTCCTGGGCCCGGATAAGGAGGGTATGAACCCACAGGCTGCTCTCGAGGAACCGTAGTCTTCTCAACCTCTTTCTCTGGTTGGTGAACCGGAGTCGTCGAACCCTCAGGCAATGGAGCCTCTTCTTCCTCTTGAGTTAGAAATCGAGACGGAGCCGGAGAGGGATTCGACACCGGAGCCGGTGAATGCTCCGGCGACTCCATGGGCTAAGCCTCACCTTCCGGATCCAGAACATCTGGAGAAGGAGATACATCATTCTTACGATGTCTTCTCACTGGCGACTTCGGTCTCGAATCCGAATCCTTCCCAGAATGGTGTCGTGATCCATTCTTCCTCTTCTTATGCTTCTTTTTAGTCGACCTGAAAGCATGCCCCGATGACGACTTCGAGGGCGACTTCGAACGAGACCTCGACCTGACCACCTCGACCTGGAGCTCTCCCTGTCCTTCTTTCCTTTCATCTTGGCAACCAGGAGCTTCGCCTCTCTCTCACGAAGGGCCTTGGGATTTCTCTTCCTACAGGATGGACACACCTGGACATCATGGTCCGAGCTCAGACACCATTCCGGTCTTCTTCAATGACATATATCGACTGGAGAAAGCGATACAAGAAACACGAAAACCAACACCCAGTAACAAAGTTACTATCAAAGCTACAGAGGATCCCTCGAAAACCGTTGGCATCGACGACGCGGAAAAAAGGGATCTGATATCATACCGACGTGGTCATATTATGGAGTTGGTGATGTCAGCGGAGCCGCACGCGATGCCCTGCTTCTGTGACGTCGTCCACGTCGGCGCGAAGCTACAAAAAGAATTTCCGAATGTTGCTGACGCAGGGGGATATTCACAAGGTGAGGAATCCACAGGCAGATGCTGTATCCACCAGAAAAAGCGTTACCGAAGGTAAGTAACTTGTTCAATTTGAGTAAACTCAAGAGATTTTGGTCACAGCAGACCTGATGTAGATTTTGTTTACTTTGTAAGAGTTGCAGGTCTCGGACTTATCGCTGGATGAGGGCTGAATATTTAATTCCATTTTATCCATCAGAAACATGTTTTATTTATTTACTTTCTGCCCACTAAAGCATCAGCATTGGCAAAGGGCTTGCCCCATCTGCAATGGGATAAATTGACTGAGTGATAGCATTATGCCTTTTCACACATTGTCCCCTCAAAAGTCAGTGAGTAATATGGCAAAGTGTGCTTTTTCGGAGACCCAAAAATGATATTTGCTTTTAGCTTTTCTGACACTGTGCATTCTAGACAGACGGAAACAGTTCTAACCAAGGCTCTCACCACTGCTAAAAGAGACTTTGCGCCACTTCTAGGTGGAGACGCTGTGAGAAGTTGGCCTGGTATATGATGTTCACTATTCTAGTGAGCACCTTGCACCAGGCCAAACAACCCTTATGGTGATGGTTGTAAAGCCAACCTTATAGACCAGCTATCCTAGTGGTAGCATGGACAAAGCAGTCTTAGGCTAAAACTTCAGAGAGCATGTGAAGCCAGCTGTTTCACCATATATAATCCCTTGAATACCAGATGAAAGGACACCACACAAGGTATATATCAAATATATATGTATTTATTACTAACGCAACCCCTCTGCACTCTTTAAGAGGTCAGAGTTCGAGATACAGCACAAGTTACTCAATAAGCATACTATAAGTTGCACAAATACAATTCTGCCCTAGAGGCCTCACAAACCATATACTAAATAAGTGGTATAAGAACCACTTCAGGAAAGGTGAGTAGGCCTAGGGCCTAGAAAATCGCTGGGGCTACACTGAACAACTGAGGGATTGGAAGTAGGAGACCCACGGGAGGCGTGTGCAGTGTCTAAACACACACGCGAGCTACCAAAGAGTTTCAATGGGAAAGTAAAAGTTATAAAGTAGTTGATTCAGAACTGGCGTAGGGGGATGGGGGGGGGGGGGGGGGTAGTATTCCAAAGTGTTTGACACCTTACACGACATGTTTTGATAAAGCCAAACTAAAGTTAGCATTAACCGCGAGGATTATAATGCACTTAAGAGTATATGGCAGGGCTCGACAAATCTAAAAAATTGTACTAGTCCTGCAGGTCTACTAACTTGGAAAATCCCCTCGACCCAACTGAAACTTTCTTGACCCCTGTCTCTGAAAACGGAGCAAAAGTGACAGGTTAACAAGATTTAAAGGCATCTTTATTGTTCAGTCCCTTTGTGAGCAATAAAAATGCCTTTAAATCTTGTTATCTTGTCAATTTTGACCCGTTTTCAAAGACAGAGGACAAAAGTGAGTTTGTCTTCCTACTCGCCAGAAAGGGCGAGTAGGACCTACAAATAGCTCGTCCTCATCCATTCTCCCTCGCAAATGCGAGCGGGCGAGTGGATTTGTCGAGCCCTGTATGGTATGGCATATCATAGAACAGCTATAAGGACATGGTTCGGAAAGCTGCAGACAAGCTCATCCTAGAGCATCATCTCACATAAAACCAAGCACTCTGCCTTCAGGGATTGTCAAGGCCTGCCATAGGAGTGACTTATAGGTATATATGTGTTTATATATATGGTTAGATATAGGTATACTATATCTAAGCAAGGGGTGATTACACCACCTTGCCCAAGCTGAGTGATCAGCCTGTGGTGTCAGTTTGGATGGCCAGCCAGGGGTGGCATAATTCATGCTGCACCTATGCCTTGGGTACCTATGGTACACTATACAGGGGCTCACAAAGGTGACCCAATTCCCAATTAGGTATGTACCTAAAGTACATGGTATCAATTTAGAGAGAGAACAGCTGGGCTGTGGGTCTGATCAGCAGGCCCACTGCCACACTAAAGTCGAAACACCAGTTAATCACAGCAAAAAATGGGGGTGACCCTAGGAAGCAGACCCTACTTTCCTACACCCCCCTCCCACCCCCCCAAACACAGGGACATTAAACTAACCTTGACCAGTTGAGTCTTCATGGTCTAAGTGGAAATATCTTGAGAGTCCATCTGCATTGGCATGGTCAGTCCCAGTTCCACTGTAATGTCCATCCCCTGTAGGGAAATGGACCACCTAAGCAGTTTGGGATTTTCACCCTTCATCTGATTTAGCCACAAGAGGGGCTTATGATCTTTCTGAATCTTGAAGTGAGTACCAAACAAGTATGGCCTCAGCTTCTTCAGGGCCCAAACCACAGCAAAGGCCTCCCTCTCAATGTCTGACCAACGTTTCTCTCTAGGGGTCAGCCTTCTGCTAATAAAAGCAATGGGTTGGTCTTGACCATCTTTATTTAATTGTGAAAGAACAGCTCCCACACCCAACTCATAAGCATCTGTTTGGACAATTAATTCTTTGGAGTAATCAGGACTTTGCAGAATAGGTGCAGTGCACATGGCCTGCTTAAGGTCATCAAATGCCTTTTGACAGCTTACTGTCCACTAAACTTTCTTTGGCATTTTCTTTGAGGTGAGGTCATTAAGTGGAGTCACAATGGACCCATAGTTCTTAAACTTCCTGTAGTAACCAGACAGGCCTAAGAAAGCTCTGACCTGTGTCTGGGTGGCTAGAGGAGTCCAGTCCTTTATGGTCTGGATCTAGCTCTCCAGTGGTTGAACCTGACACCCACCTACAAGGTGGCCCAGGTACACAACCTTACTCTGCCCTATCTGGCACTTAGTAGCCTTGATAGTTAGGCCTGCCTTCTGCAGGGCCTCCAAAACATTTTTCAGGTGGATCAGGTGATCCTCCCAGGTGGAGCTAAAGACAGCAATATCATCCAGATAAGCAGCACAGTAGTCATCCAGGCCTGTGAGAACTTGGTTCACCAACCTTTGAAATGTGGCAGGTGCATATTTCAGACCAAAGGGCATTACCACAAATTG
Source organism: Lissotriton vulgaris (assembly GCF_964263255.1). Lineage (NCBI taxonomy): Eukaryota > Metazoa > Chordata > Amphibia > Caudata > Salamandridae > Lissotriton > Lissotriton vulgaris. The sequence goes on from NC_141700.1 coordinate 129,957,979, forward strand.
ATAATGTCCTCCTGGGGTTGAAAATGCTGTCTTGGCTTTTGCATCATCAGCTAGTCTGATTTGCCAGTAGCCAGCTGTCAAGTCAAATGTGCTCAAAAACCTGGCAGAAGCCAATCTGTCAATGAGCTCATCTGCCCTTGGTATTGGGTGGGCATCTGTCCTAATGACATCATTGAGACATCTGTTGTCCACACAAAACCTCCTATCTCTCTTACCACCCTGGGTGTGAGGTTTAGGCACAAGGACTACTAGACTGGCACAGGGGCTCTCTGAGGGCTCAATAACTCCCAACTCCAACATCTTTTGGACCTCTGTCCTGATACAGTCCCTGACATGGTCAGGTTGCCTGTAGATTTTACTCTTCACAGGCAGACTGTCACTAGTGTCCAACTCATGGGTGTACCAGTTTGTCTGACTTGGAGTCAGAGAAAACATATGTCTGTAGGACTGTAGAACTTGTCTGCAGTCCTGTTGCTGCTGATCAGTGAGGCTGCCTGCCAAGTCTACACCATCAACTGACCCATCGTCAGGGTTCTGAGAAAGCAGGTCTGGGAGAGGGTCACTCTCCTCCTCCTGTCCCTCATCTGTAGCCATGAGCAAGCCCATGTCTGCCCTGTCAACATATGCCTTCAATCTGTTGACATGAAGCACCCTGAGGGGGCTCCTGGGAGTTGCAAGGTCAACCAAGTAGGTTACCTCTCCCTTTTGCTGAACAATAGTGTGGGGGTCCAGACCATTTGTCTTGGAGTGCTGCTGGGGCCACTGGCTCCAACACCCACACTTTCTGCCCTGGCTGGTAAACAGTCAGCACAGCCTTTTGGTCATGTCAGGCTTTTTGAAGTTCCTGGCTAGCCTCAAGGTTTTTAGAAGCCTTTTTCATATACTGCCTTTTTGCCATCCTGGAGCGGAGATCAAGTACATAATCCACTATGTCTTGTTTAGGCTTTTTGAGAGGTAACTCCCATCCTTCCTTCACCAGACACAGGGGTTCTCTTACAGGATGCCCAAATAGAAGTTCAAAAGGGTTGTAACCAACCCCCTTCTGAGGGACCTCTCTGTAAGCGAATAAAAGGCAGGGCAGCAAGATATCCCTTCTTTGCCTAAGCTTTTCAGGGAGTCCTTTGATCATGCCCTTTAAGGTCTTGTTGAATCGTTCAACTAGACCATTGCACTGTGGATCTTAGGGTGTGGCGAACTTGTAGTTCACTCCACACTCTTTCCACATAGCAGTCAAATATCCAGACATAAAGTTTGCACCTCTGTATGAGACAACCTCTTCCGGAAAGCCCACTCTTGAGAAAACTCACAGGAGGGCTCTTGCCACAACAGGTGCTGTTGTGGTCCTTAAGGGAATAGGTTCTGGGTATCTGGTGGCATGATCCACTACCACCAGAATAAACCTGTGCCAGATGCTGTTTGGGGATCCATTAGTCCAAGAATGTCTATCCCAACTCTTTCAAAGGGAACCCCCACCACAGGTAGTGGTATTAGGGGGACCTTTGTGGTGCCACCTGATTTGCCACTGGCTTGGCAGGTGACACAGGAGCGACAAAACTCCTTGGTATCCTCCGACATGTGTGGCCAGTGAAAGTGAGGGACAAGCCTGTCCCAAGTCTTGTTCTGGCCAAGATGTCCTGCAAGGGGAATATCATGGGCTAAGGTAAGAAGGAAGCCCCTGAATGCCAAAGGTATGACCAACCTCCTGGAAGCACCAGGCATGGGGTCTCTAACCTCTGAATAAAGGAGCCCTTCATACCAATACACTCTGTGGGTACCTGTAGCATTCCCAGCAGCCTCAGCAGCAGCTTGCTGTCTGAGAGGTTCAAGAGAGGAGCAGTCCAGCTGCGCCTGCCTCAGATCTGCCCTTGAAGGTCCCCCTGTCCCAAGAAACTCAATCTGATCAGGCTCAAGCTCTTCTAGGACAGTTCCTTCTTGGGTCTCACAATCAGCTTCCTCAGAAGGCTGATCCTCATTCTGAGGCAGGGGGGAAGGCACGGCCTTAACCCTACTGCTCTTTCTCTTGGTAGGCAACTGGACCATAGTTTCAGGATCCAGGGCCTGTTCAGTTTGGCACTTTTCGGCCTGTGACCTGGTCACAGCAAGGACATGTGCTGATATGCCCTGCATCTCTGCATGAGTCCTATACTCCACTTCAGACCAGACTGAAGATTCTAGATCATTGCCCGACAAACATTCTACAGGGAGGCCTGAAATAACAACAACCTGTTTGAGGCCAGTTACCCCTCCCCAGGAGAAATTAACAATTGCCATGCTATGAGTGGTAGTGACATTGCTAGCATTAGTCACTAGGTAATTATCACCTATTATGATCTGTCCAGGGTCCACAAAGTTAGGCGTCACCATGGTGACACTGGCACATGTGTCCTTTTAGGCCTGAGCCATTTTGTTATTGATTAAAAGGTGTTTGCCTGTACTTGCCCAAGTTATTGGGACTCACAGTGGAGGACATAGCCATGTCCCCATCACAGACAAGAACAGCTTGAGTTGGTATTCTGACTAGGCCAGAATCCATCTCAGTACCCAAGGTTAACCCTACTAAAGCCTTGCGTTGAGAACCACCACTGTTAACTGTACTAGGGGGTGCAGGTGCCTTAGGGGCAACAGTGGTTCGGGCTGTCCCCTTTTCGGTGCAATCACTGAACCAGTGAGTGTTACTCTTACAAAAATTACACCAGGGTTTCTTTGGACCTTCTTTCTTTTTTGATTTCTTGGAACCCCCCTCATTAGAAGCTTTTTGGGGACCTGGCGAAGACTTCTGGTCTTTTGCTTTCTCTCCACCCTTTTGGTCTTGCTTCTTCTGATCACCACCTTGGTTCTGGACCTTCTGCTTCACCCTAGGTCTGACCCATTTGTCTGCCTTCTTTCCCAATTCTTGGGGAGAGGTCAGATCAGAGTCAATCAGGTGCTGATGCAATAACTGGTTCTGACAATTATTAAGTATTTGTTCTCTTATGATCAAATAATACAATCCTCTATAGTCCTTAACTTTACTGCCCAGTACCCAGCCTTCCAGAGCCTTAGTGGCACAATCTACAAAGTCAGTCCAGTCTTGAGTCTGTCTCTTATGGGTGTCTCTGAACAGCAACCTATACTGCTCAGTGGTTAAGCCAAACCCACCTATTAGAGCACTCTTCAGGACATTGTAGTTGTCAGCATTCTCATCACTAACTGCAAGGAGCTTGTCTCTACCTTTTTCTGAAAAGGAGAGCCATAAGATTGCTGCCCACTGACTTTGGTGTCACAAGCAGGATGCTGGAAGCCATGAGTCCCAACAGCCTCAGGGTATGCCTCACCAAAATCCAGGATAGAGGCTAAAACATCAGTATCATAGCCTGTATATCCTGGACTCGCTGCTCGCATCTGGTGGCTCATTGGACTAATGTGTACACTGCAGTGGTCTGTGTTCGACCTCATGGTCACAGGTTCAAATCCCGGGGGTCCACTCAGCCTTTCATTCATCTGAGGTAGATAAAATGAGTACTATTGAGTTGGGTAACAATGAACATCTGTTATTCAGCGCCGAGATACCCATGGGTGAACGTGCGCTTTACAAATACCCATGTTATGGTATGTTATAAGCCAGACACTGCACTGTGTCCAGAACAGCTCCAATGAAATGGAGAGTCTGAGAGGGAGTCAGGTGTGACTTTGGCATGTTGATAGTGAACCCCAGCGAGAGCAGAAGGTTAGCTATAGCCTGGAGGTGGGAGAAGACAACCTAGGCAACCCCATCTCCAACAGCTATTATTATTATAATTAAATTTCTAAAGCGCTCAGCTACCCGTAGGTTTCCCGGCGCTAAAACCAAAAAGTGAGAGGGAAGAGTCAGAAGAGAACTGTTAGATGTCAAATAGCCAGGTTTTTATCTGTCCACGGAACCTGAGATAGTTAGGTTCAGTTCGTATCTGAAGAGGGAGAGAATTCCAGAGTGAGGGAGCCAGCCAAGCAAATGAGCGGCCACCCATTCTGGCTTTCTTGATTCTAGGAACCGACAGTAGGTTTTGATTAGAAGATCGAAGATTACGAGAGGGATGGTATGATTGTGCCAAGGGGTTGAGATAAGAGGGGGCTAAGCCGGAGTTTATTCTGTGGATGATGCAGAGGGCCTTGAATTTTGTCCGATTTTCAATTCGGAGCCAGTGCAAGGAACGAAGGGCATTGGAGGTAGGAGAAGTGTTAGGTAATTTGCAGAGAAGTCGCGCAGCCATGTTTTGAACTGTCTGCAGCTTACGCGTCACCTCTTTACTGGCTCCCAGAAGAAGGATGTTCCCGTAGTCCAGTCTTGAAGTAATAAGAGCCTGGATCACTGTCTTCTGAGTGTCCAAGGGAAGCATCCAAATGATTTTTCGCAACCACTTAATGATTGTGATGCAAGTGGATGATGTTTTAACCACATGGTTCTTCATAGACAGTTGATTATCGAAGGTGACGCCAAGGTTGCGAGCAGTTATAGATGGGATGGGTAAAGGGCCCATTTGTGAAGGCCAATGCTGGGGTCCCCATAAGGTGGTGTTGGGACCGAACAGAAGGACCTCAGTTTTACCCCCATTTAGTTGTAGTTTGTTGTCCAACATCCAGGCTGCGATGTTACTCAGACCTGTACGGAGGGAGGAGGATGAGGAATGAGAGCCAGAGGAAAGGGAGTAGATGATCTGAGTATCATCGGCGTACGAGTAAATAGTGAGCCCAGCTTGCTCTGCAATAGCAGCCAAAGGTCTGACATACAAATTGAACAGCAAGGGGCTCAAGATGGAACCCTGCGGTACACCGTATGCCGATGTAAAGGTTTGAGAAACAGAGGACGAGGAGAAAACTTGAAAGGTGCGGTCTGAAAGAAAGCTAATAAACCAGTTGAGAGCTGTGCCGATGTCATCGAGATGGAGGAAGATAGGCACTCCTAATCCCTGCAGATGAGCTGTGACAACCGCCATTATCTTGGTTAACACCAGAGGGGCACTGGCAAGGCCAAAGGGGAGCAGGGTGAATTGAAAGTGCTTAGGGTAAAGTGCAGGACAGGAATGTGGAAATGGGCGTCCTGCAAGCGTAATGCTACCATACAGTCTCCGGGGTCCAGGGCAGACAAGACCTGAACTACTGTGACCATCTTGAGTTTCTCCTTTTTGGGAACCAGAAAGTAGTGGCAATGGCAACCATTGTCTGCTTGTGGTACCAGAACCCTCTGCATAGGGTATCTGGGGCCTTGGTTCTGTAGGGCTTTGTGTGCTTGGGTGAGGAGTCGGAACGTGATTCTCTTGTTGACGGAGAGCCAGTGCAGGTCTCTCAGGTGTCCGGAGATGTGGCTGTGTCAGGGGATGTCCAGGATGAGTCGTGCTGAGGCGTTCTGAATGCGCTGGAGCCTTTTCTGAAGTTTGGTTGTGGTTCCGGCGTAGAGGGTGTTTCCGTAGTCCAAACGGCTGGTGACTAGTGCCTGGGTGACCGTCTTCCTGGTTCCTGTGGGGAGCCACCTGAAGATCTTGAGTAGCATGCGTAGGATGTTGAAGCATGACGAGGAGACGGCGTTGACTTGTCTGGTCATCGAGAGGGAGGAGTCTAGGATGAAGCCCAGGTTGCGTGCGTGGTCCGTCGGTTTGGGCGCACAGCTCAGGGCAGGGGGCCACCAGGAGTCGTCCCAGGCGGAGGGTGATGATCCCAGGATGAGGACTTCCGTCTTATCCGAGTTCAGTTTCAGGCGGCTGTTCGTCATCCACTCGGCTACGTCTTTCATCCCTTCGTGTAAGTTGGTTCTGGCGGTGGCGGGGTCGTTGGTGAGGGAGAGGATCAGCTGAGTGTAGTCGGCGTAGGAGATGATGTTGAGGTTGTGTTGGCGTGCGATGGCGTGCGATGCCCGCGAGGGGGCCCAGAAGTGAACAGGCGCAGAGCTCTGGATAACATTCTGAAGGCACAGAAGTAAAGGAACTGATTTCAGCGTCCATGGGTGGCACTTATGCACAACTCCATTCGCCAGTTCCAGAGTTGAATAAACTTGGTGCAGTCGCACTGTACCACCTATCGGCAAATGAGAGCAATGTTATTTAAATCTCCTGGATCTAGTCTGGTGTGTGGGAATATTGTTAATGTCAGATATCTGTGATTAAAGTATTAAATAAATACCTAATGTTGTACAAGTGTACCACACGGGAATTTCACTGTTTGTTATTTAGAAAAGATCTTTAAGGCTCTCTGGAACGTCTGCCTGCTGTGTCACAACGCTGATGTATAATAAAAAGAGACAGATCTCTACAAAAGTTCTGACAAACTCAGTTGCTCCATATAACAGTCGCATATACTAGAAATATTACCATTTAAGCCACAGTCTATTCTTATTGTGATTAAATAGTTATTAAGGGCTTATATACCACCCTTAACCCCAATTGCAATTAAAGAGCCTATATGCTTTCTCCATTGTACTCATAAGCCTGCCATCTTTACATACAAGTCTGATGTAGACTAAGTTTTCTAATGATATCTCTACTTTAAAGAGGAAATTGCAATTCACTATTAGCTTTGTAATAAGATATTTGTTGCTTTTTGTCCTAACTAACACCAATTCCACTTATTTTCAGATTATTTGGATTTGGTCTTGTATAAATTGTAGAGGACTTTAACATCGGATCTTAGGTCATGTAATCTCAAAACCTGGGAATTTCCTTTCTCCTCTTGTTGAAATAGTTGAAGGGAAAACACTCTTCCTAAGGGGACAACGTCTGGTTCCTTTAGGGTCACACGGCAGCCAAAGCTGGGTTTAAAGATCACTTTAAGCGGGTGTCTTCCATTCAAATATTTCTAGCACGGTGGTCTACTAACAGCTTTTTGATAGTATGCAGTACAGGACTACATTACGTGTGTTTCAAAGGCACGTTTTCTGGCAATATGTTTTTGATGAACCCTTTCTCGTATCCTGATACAGACACTTTTTGGAAACATGTTGCTTAAAGTCACTTTCAGACCACAATTCCATTTATTTTGTTAGCATGTGTCCTCATATTTAGTCAGCTTTTTGATAGAATACCCATTGATTGCTTACAATATCTGAAGAGCTGACAGCTGTTTCCTGCACACATTCAATTATCTCCTCATTAGAGACTGCTTCAGAGTGTTTGGCAGCCTTAGTGCTATTGAAATACTACATTCTAGACAGAACAGCTGCAGCCAACCAGTCTATGGCACCCTTTTCACTGACATCTTTGTGGTATTAAACTATGTTGAGAATTAAAAGGACATCCCTGTTTTGTTACACAACATTTGAAAAGCAGAGTCCATAAAATAAAGAGACTGAGACAACCAGCACAGAGTTCAAGTAGTCCTGCTATTTCTCATTTGCCTACTCACCTTCTGAAGACGAAGATGTCGCCTTACAAAACTCTGGGAACTTCTCCCTAAGCATAGAGCGCAACTCCTTGTCCAACTTGGGGTTATCGAATAAAGGAGCCAAGTGCCTAATAGACAAGAGACAAGGAAGTGACTTGTAATAAGAAAGGATAAGTCACAAGCAGAACTCTTAGGAATCTAATTAAATACTTTCACCTCCAAACATGGATAATGACTAAATACATGCATTAAGAAAACAGGCAATATAAATCAACAATATTTTGGGCTTTTGGATAGTAAAATGGATTTTACAATCTACTCTAACACAGACACTTCCATCACAGAGCAGAGAGTGAACTTAAAGATTACATGGATTGGTTCAAACTAAGATTACTAAGAGTCTGACAGGATAATGGGCAAAGCAAACAGGCTGTTTTATTTAAAAACATACAACAAGAATTTAATAGATAATGACGGGGGCTTCGATAACACAGGGAGGACACTGCCAACGAAAACTACAAAGACTGCTTCCTAACTGGTACACTTCCAGAAATGTAGTGCTTCAAAGTTAACTGTCTTTAGTGCTGAAAACAAGTGCATTATTTTGTTTTAACTCTATTCACTTTCATCAACTCAACTGATAGTGATACATCAATTCATGTTGTCTTCATCACAGCAATAGCCCCCACAACAAGAAATGTTTCCTCACTACATAAAAGTAGTGAATATATTTAATGATATGATGCAATACCACTGCGCAGCTGAAAAACGAAAAAAATTACAAACCATTTTATTATATGCTTCCCTAAATATTCAGACTCATACATGCTCTTGCGTAACACATTTGATCATCATATCCAAGATTACAGATGGGGGGTCTATCTATTTGAGATATTTTACCTTACTGATTTGTAAAGAAATGTATAATCTTCACAGTATTGTTTCCGCAGTTATCCCCTTTATCAGGAGATCATAATATACAGTAACTTCTAGTACTGCCTTTAAATGACACTACCGCTGCAAACGTTGGGGGCCACACCTTCGTTCAGTACACAGCAAAGTTACCAGTATCTTATTGTTCATGCAATAATCTTCGCTTGTGTGCTCCGCATTGTATGTAAAAAATATATATGATAGAAAGTTTGCGCAGTTCTCCAAAAACTGATTCTACACCACAAAATAAACCTTTCCCCGTGGTGTGGTTCTTAGGTCTAAAAATACCTTCACTAAGGCACCTAGTGAGCATATTGTCTGGAATTGCTGGGTGAAGATGTGTAATGTAAATACAGACCTCCCAGTCTTGGTCAGGAGTCCTACACGCCGAGAGCACGGCGATAGCCGATGCGTCAGCGTCTTTCTACGAGGGTTTCTACACACCCGCGAGCACCAGGACCTTCTCAAACATTAACGCCAGAGGCAGCAAACGTTGAGACGCTTAGTCAGGAATATAAATTGTCAGAAGCCGAGAGGCTCCAATACTTCCAGCTTGGGCATGCCATAATAGCCCATCTACAGGAGGGGACAGGCCTACTGGATTCCACTCTAATTTAAGATCGTTTGCTCACGGAACCTATCCCAGAGGGTGTCAGTGATCTATCAAAAATTCATGAATAATTCCCCCGACCCAATGGAACCCTTGCAACGCTCATGGGCAGACGATCTGAGATGATGAGGATTGGATGTAGGCCCTACCGGCCCCAGGAAAAAGCGATCCGAAACAGATTCAGGCTAGTGCAGCTCGAAATGTTATATTGGACATACTATTCCTGCCCATTTCTACACACATCAAAACACTAGACACACCGCTTTGCGTAAGGGGGAAAGCCATGGAGGGCTCCTTCTTCCACATTCTCTGGGAATGCCCTCAGATCCAGGATGGTTGGTGAGGGATGACGACGGTGATGTCTAGGGTCATGTGGGTGCAGGTGCCCTTGGACGCCAAATGGTTGCTAATGGTGGTGCAAGGGGAGGAGGACTGGCCCTGATAGTCTAGACTCTAAGATATGGCTAGCACTGGTGGCAGTGGTGGTAAAGCGTAACATTGTGAGACGCCGTGGAGTGCCCCTCCCTCCGACAGTGGCAGAGTGGACAAATGACCTTGATTGGTGCCAGAGGGCAGAAGAGGTAGTCTACAGCAGTATTGCCCCAAAAAGCGGGAGTGGGTGTGGGCCCCATGGCGGGCGTACTGTGGCGTGACCCTGGAAACGTAGCATGATTGTCTGTTCTGTGGTCAGATGCTCTCTGTCATAGGGGAGGGTAATGCTAGAAACAGTGTTTGTGGACATAAAAGTGCCAACTGATTATCAGCTGCCAGTTGGAAGATGTTGCCACAGGAACTGTGGCCCATTCCTAACCCCTCGGAGCAGGTGAAAAACCTGGGGATAGACTTGATGTCAACCTGTCCTTCGAACACCACACTAGAGGGGTTGCCGGCAAATGCTATGGCATCTTAAAAAGCCTGCGCAAAACCCTGGACTCACTCCCCGCAACTAGCAGGAAAACTCGGATTCATACTCTCGTTCCGCCTCACTTAGACTACGGGAACTCATTGTATATGGGCCTGAGTAAAAAAGGACTGCACCGACTGCAATGCGTAGAGAACGCGGCTGCTAGGCTGGCTTTGAATCTTTCCAATAAGTCTTCAGGGAGCCGTGCTCTTGCCACGCTGCACTGGCTCCCCATCCGTGAGCGCATTGTATTTAAAACTATGTGCATGGCCCACCGCATCGCGCAGGGAAAGGGGCCTATCTATCTTCAAAAATGACTGACCGTGTACCAGCCCAAGCGACATCTGAGGTCCCTTGGAAGAATGCTCTTCCAGGTTCCTCGTATCTATCGTGCGCGGATGGGTGGACGTTATTTCAGATATTTGGCCAGAAAACAATGGAATGCCCTACCGATTGAGCTCCGTATGGAACCATCGGAGATGAGGTTCAGACAGAAACTGTAAACCTACCTCTTCCCGAAATAGGAGGAGGCTCTCTGTTTGCCCCTACTCGTTACCTGACTGTCGTGGATCTGGCTTGGTCTTTCTGTCTTCACAGCGCGGGGACACACTGTTTCCTAGTGTAACCAGGCACTTCATAAACTTTATTATTATTATTATTTGCCAAGCCCATTTGTGTATTTTATTCTACATTGTATTGTAATCCTAGACTTGCACTGTACTCTCAGGCTCTGCCTTGTATGATAAGCTCTGTCTAATAAAAAAGAGTTTAAACAAAATAATAAAAACGCTATAAGACAATTTAATTTGAGGGCAATGGACTTGTATTTTTAGTATAGTATTTCTAGAGTTGCACCTTTTGGGAAACATTCTGCAAGTCCATTTCGGCATGGCCCTGACTTTTGAAAGCATACAATAGCGTCGCTGGTTGTTCTTCAAGGCCTGTGATGTGGTAAGAAAACGTTCTTCTCCCAGATGTGGGAAATCAATGCCTGTGCAATAAACCAGAGGTCTCTCTAGTCCTGCACGCTGGTACTCAACAACCTAATCTATTCATTTTGTTCTAATACATGCAACCTGTAAGAATGTATGACGTTACAACGCATACTTTTACAACGCATACCTTTACAACGCATTTTTTACAATGCAACATCCATTACAACGCATTCCATTACAACGCATGCCAATACAACGAATTTTTAAAAACGACCTTTACAACGCATTCCATTACAACGCATACTACCTTTACAACACATACCATTACATTGCATGTATGGTAAGTATTGGATAGTGTAGGGGTGAAAATTACTATTCTAACTCCAGGGGGTGCAACAGTAGCGTAAGTATTGGATAGTGTAGGGGTAAAAATTACTATTCTAACTCCAGGGGTTGCAACAGTAGGGTAAGTTGTGGATAGTGTAAGGGTACTATGCGTTGTGATGGTATGTGTTGTAATGGTATGCGTTGTAATGACTGTGTTGTAATGGTATGCGTTGTAGTGTCATGCGTTGTAATGGCATGCGCTGTAATGGATCTTGCGTTGTAAAAGTTTCGAGGTAATGGTAGTGCTTTGTAGAAGTTGCGTTGTAAAGGTTGTTTCCCAACCTGTAAATGGTAGGATCAAATATCAAATCCGTTGCCTTATGGTGAAACCTCATACACCTCCAACACCAGCCTCAAAGCGCAAGACTAGCAGTTAATAACTTGAAGGATGCACTCTTCAACATTCCCAATTCACAGATCTAGGTTAGCTTGTGGCAGCTGAAACTGAAGAAGGGTATGAGTGGCAACTGAAGCTTAAAAATGTTTCCTTTTGCTTCCAGTATGACTTGAATACCAAACTTGTATTGTAAAATGGAAAAGATACATTAATTATGTCTTTCTAGTATGAAGCCGAACGTCAGAACTTCCAGGATTTGACAGGTGGAACAACTATAGAAGGCCAGACATCAGATTCATTAGGACTTACAGAAAAGGCTTGATCACTTTCAAGTAGCAGAGCACCAGGTAACTCCTCCTTGATCCTCAGAGCATCATATACAAAATAGTATGTAAGATACCGGTGTTGGGGGCAGGTTTACACACCTGCTGGAGGGATGCTGAAATATGGTGTTCTATCTTTAGTTCTGATGGCAGGAAAGGGTTGTGCAGGAACTTTACGTGACCCAACAAAGTAAAATAATGCAACTATGCTGTTACTCAACTAGTTATAAATTATGTAGTTAGTAGACCGATCAGGGATGTGTGATAAAAAAAGGAGTGGTGTGTATTCAACTCTGCACTTTTGAATATATTACTTCCAAGTTGTTCATAATTTTCACAACTGTTTTTACTCATAACATATGAAGCAGGGTGCAATAAATAATTGTATAATATCAAATGCCAATATTTGTGTTAGTGTGAACGGAGATCAGGGTTCATGGTGCGGCTCTGCCAAATTGTTTGTAGTAAAGAGATTTTCTGGCAGGTTTGTCTTGACTCTTTACACTTCTTCCCATAAGAGCTTAGTTCAGCAGAATGGGTGAGATTCACTGGCCAGGATCTTTTTTTCTCAGATAAAGGTCACTGTTTTCTTCTGGGGTTTATGTAATCAACTAGCTTAGAACCCAAATATTTTGGAGTTAACATGACTCAATGGGAGCCCTGGTGCTGCACCATAGGAAACCTCAATAAAGTCATAATATTATTATAATTCCCTACTGGGGGCAGGGAACCCAGAACACTTCATAGCAATATGTATCCAGAAATTAATAGAGAGGATGAAGATTCCAACGTGTCCGGATGTCGCGGAGCACTATTCAAAAGCTGATCACAAGCAAGGTTTTCGAAATTGTAAACTGTATGTAGCATCAAAACAGAATTTCTAAAAACTACATTGCAGCACCTGTTATGTAAACTGCTGCTTAAGTATTCAGGTAATGAGAAAAGGTGCAGCCTGACAGGTTTACAATGAATTTTTTTTTAAAGTGCCCTGTCCATTTAAGGCTACAGGGGCTTTCACTATCCATGATGCTTTGTACTGGCAGTGGTCTCACAGTGTCAGTACCTTTTGAAGCGAACAGTGCAGATAGGAAACAGGTCAGATGTTTTTAAATGAGATATCCAAGAACTAAAGCTGAGCAGAAGGGAGGGTAATTTATGGCTTCAAAGAAGACACCTATGAAGCAGAATCCAGGATAAAAAATAAGCAATCCTTTCTTTTGCACCACAGGATTTTGATTGATGGTCATACACGTTAGAACAGCAAGGTAAAAAATGTCATAACCTTGTAGGTCTATCATGTTCTGTCATGAGAGACTGGGGTGACTCTGAATACACAGTTAACCAATATGATTATTTAGAGTAGACTAACATGCACTACAGCCATCTATTCCATCTCGTAAAAGTGTAGAATGCTTTCCATGGGGCCACCTTGGCTATGTCCAATAGAATAACGTCTCTCAGCAAGCCCAATTTAGCCACTTTTCCTTTAGTTTGAATGGTGTATTGGTTTCCATGGCAGCGTTTCACTTGACAATTCATAAAAGGGAAAAGCAGAATAGAATCAAAACAAGAGATAGATTGTTTTGAAAGTGGCTAGATCCTGGCGACTACGATGTTAGTTGATAAAGTACAAGCTATTTATATTTGTTTAATGTTTATCTTGTCTAGACAGAAGGGTTGAAATCTCTTTATATCCAGTGAGTTCAATGAATGCTGTGGTGGTGAAGGACTGCAAGAGAAAGGGTAATGATTTAGCTAAAATGAAATTCAGATATCCCTTTGGGGAGGAAAGAACGAGGGATTCATGTCACTACTCGAATTGTATGGAACACAGTAAGGGGTTTTACTTCAATAAGACCTTGACTTTCATTAACCCTACAAGCTAGAGTAAAAGTGACTAGAAAGGCGGTCTTCCAAGAGATGCTAAAATGAATACTTGTGAATAGATACAAAAATTGGACCCATTAATATCACCAGAACCAAAGTGAGCTCCAGAGGAGGCAGAGGGGTCCGTAGAGGTGAACATCTTTCCCTACGCCTTCAAAAAACATACATAACACAACACCAATACATAAAAACACGTTTATGACAGGAATCCTAAAAAAGATACTTTTATTAAAACCCTTTCTGGAAGGTGCTATATGGGCAAGCAGGACTTTGATGGAAGAGTTTTGCAGCACAATATGTACAGGAGAATCACTTCTTGGTGGGATATAGAGTTATGCCCTTGCTGGTGACACCGTAAGCAAAATCACTTTCATTTAAACAAACAGGAAGCACTGGTTGAAGGCTACTTAGCTTCTGTTAAAATGTCCATGCAAGACTGTGGAGAAGCCGATGACTATACTGTCTGATTTAAGGAAACATGAGGCCAAATTCAAGGATGTCAGGTTCAGGAGGAAAATAAAACCCTGTCATCTTGTGAGGAGGTTCTACTTGTAAGGCAACCTGTGTGGTTTCACTGACATTGCCTAGGGCTCTTTGGCACAATGAGGATCATTGCTACCCGACAATTCCGAAGCTTCAAGATTCTTGTATTGGTATTAATGGATTTAGAGGAAAAGCGCAGAGTATTACTTGTAATCCTAGTTCTGCATCGTAGGAATCCTCACTGAGTTATGAAAGTTCAAAGGGGTCCCGGCACACAGGTGGGATTATCCAATGATCACGTCTATCACAAAGAATGCAGAAGGAAATGTTACTTACTGACTGGTAATCTTAGTTCTACATCGTAGTTATTCTCACTGAAGTCAAGAGCGTAGAATAGTCCCGCCAGCTTGCAGGCACCCATGTTCTAGGTTCATGACTATCAGTGAGAATCCTACAATGCAGAATTAATCAACAAGGGATTTTCCAGAGAACTTCATTCTTCAACCTCATGGATGAGGAGCATTGACATTTTTTGTTCAGGGATGAGGTGAAGAGATCTATTTTTGGATAGCCCCATTGTGCAATGATTTTTTAAAGAACACAATCATGTAAAACTATTTTATTCTATCATTTGTAGAACCGTCTTTGAATTCCTGCCTGCTACGCTAGGGTTTCTTGTCAATGAAATACTACTTTGAACACCACACCACTGGACAAGGCCCAGATCAAGATTTGAATCTGTTGTAAATACAACCTCAAGCTTGGATCTCCTTGTTCATTCACATAAAGCACATTTGATGTGTTATCTGAAACAGGATCCTATTAATCTTAAGAGACTTGAAAAAGGTTGGAGGCCAGATAGACCACTGATTTTCAAGCAACTGATGACTACTATATTTAGGCAAAGAGTGCTCCCAGATGGACTCTCCAGCCTGAGGAGGAGGGAGGGCGGTGAGGAATCTGCGCTTAGATAGGGTATCCAACAAAAAGAGTGCTACTCAAGGAAAGTAACTTGCTCTTCTGATGGATATTTCTAACTGTAGAATGCTTACACTAGAATAGATACCAACACAGTGGCTTCCCAAGGTGGAAGGTCTGTGGAGTTGACTTAGACCAAGAAGTCTTGAGTGGGCAAAGTGTCCTCCTCACCTATCCCGGCTGTCAAGGTAGTAGTGCTTCATGAAAGTATGCAGACGCTCATATTGCAGTCTAGTAGATGTCAAGGACAGGCATTTCCTGTTCCAGTGCATTGGAGAAGCTTCAGGACTGGTAGAATGGGCTCTCATATCTTCGAGGGGCTGCTTTTTGGCCAGCTCGTAGCATATCCTAATAAAAAAAAAACTATCCATGGGGTGCTAGGGCGCAAGATGACTGAACTATCGTGAGGCTCTTGCAGTTCGGGGATAATATCAATATCCTCCATCGTCCTGCCTTATCAGCGGCCTGTGACTCCTGTACAGAGTCCACTCTCCCTTTGTTTGCCCTGGGGTGGGGAGCAGCCTCCCGGTGCTGTTGCAGAACCATCCAGCAGGAGAGAACGCCATGGTCAGAGAGTCCTAAGAGAGGCCTGAACATTGGGTGTGGAGATGTGGTGGAATCCTGGAGGCAGAGCTGCCCACCACCGTTGTCGTCGATCATGCTCAGCTGTAGCGGGGAGTCAGCAGTGGTGGCCAACCCTTCCTGAGTGTGTGGTGGCTGCAGTGGGCCAGCTACTGGCAGGCTGTGTTGCGCTCTACTTCTACGGCGTGCGCCATACTCTACCTGGGCCTGCCTGGAGAGGCGGCACACATGCAGTGAGTAGATCTGGGCTGCTGTGGTCTTGGGCTTGCCTCTGCAGCCCTTCCTCACTATTAGCGCTATGCCCTGGGGGTTGGTCCGGCCCAAATTGCTGCACAGCCGTGCTGGCTTCAGCCCGCACAGTAGACCCGCTCCCTGAAGGGTGTAGGCCTAGCTAGGCACAATATTGGACTTGCCCTAGAACTAAGGACATCATGAGGCCCAGTGTGCTGTTCTAGTCAAGGGGGCAAGGGTCAAGGGGGCAAGGGTCTGCTCGTGCTCCCCACCAGACTTATACGTAGGGGCAAGGTGGGACCGGGCCCTATCAATACTTGGTCATTCCTCCAGCTGACCTGGGATTCTCAGATAGCTGCAAGTGGCACGTCATCCTGTTTGCAGTTTCTCACATGACATCTTTCCCTGGTGGAGTCTTCCTGTGCTGTGCGGATCAGGTTACAATGGGCAAGTCTGACGGCCGCCAGTCCAACCTGTACTTCGACTCCCACCAGGCTCAGAGGGTGGTTGAAACTGGGTCTGAGATGTCTGACGTGGCTGGCCTGACTTTGGAGGCGCACTCGGACTTGACCGATGTGAAGGCCTTGCTGCTTGAGATGCAACAAAGTCTGACTTCAATCGAAACCAAATGGATTCCATGAAGCATGATGGTCGGTTCCAGGACGCAGAGGAGCATATTTCTATAGTTGAGGTGATTGTGCCGTTTCGTGGCGACACTCTTCTTAACATGGAGAAAGCCCTCAAGGTGATAGCTGCAAAGAATGAGGATTTGGAGGCACGTTCCTGCCTCAACAATCTTTGCATCTTAGGTGTGCCTGAATCTACCAATACGGGCAAACTGGAGGACTCAGTGGACACAAATGTTAATAGCTCTCTTTGGAGCCTTCTTTGGAGCAGATTTGATTTCGTCCAACATCCAACGTCGTGGAACATGCGCATCGCACCCGGTCTGCTCAACCCGCACCAGGGGCCCTGGCACGTCAGTTGCTCGCCTCCTAAACTTCCGACGAGACGCAACACTGCTTTTCGGCTGGCTCAGAAAAATTACACTCTGAAGGCAACGTTATCACTCTGTTCCCAGACTTTACTGTGGCGGTTCAGGAGGCACTCAAAGTTTATTCTGGTTAAAAGGTTCAACGGGCTGCTAGTCCCCACACCATGCTATATCCAGCCCGGCTTCGGATCTTTGTGCATGGTAAGGATAATTTCTTCACATCACCATAGCAAGTATCAGACTTTTTACGTAAGCATCCTGTCCATGACATTGGATCGGCACAATCTGCAGTTTTATCCAATGCTGCTTAACCATCTGCTGAACTTGGCTAGAGTTCATGTTCACAACCTGGGGTACGCATCTGCATCCTTGAGGCCTTGATATGGATTGACACTAAAACTTAGCAGCTTGTCCCTGCACCCTTAGCCTCTTGTTGAGGCTGCCACTTGGCATATCCTTCCCGTTTGGTATATCCTTCCCATTTGGTGAGGCCTTTACTCTCCCCCCCCCACCCCCCGCCCGACACCCTTGCCACGATGAGGATGACTATCACTAGTTGCACCCTGCAGGTTACCCCCTCAATTTTGGTGTTTGTTATTTTTCTCTCTTTGTACCTGAAATACTGGAAGTGTCATTCTACAATTATATGTTTTGGGCCATATGGGATAGGAAGGATTGTCTTCCTGAAGGAATTGGGCCGTCAGCATGGGGGAGGGGAGATATTCTTCCTAAAACCTCATTGTTGTGACATTATATGTGTACTTTCTGTGGTGTTTCAGTACTCCAGCCCCAAAGCATATAAGCCAACTCATATTGCGAGCATGCTATGCTCCCTATTCCTGAACCCAATATGACTGCTTGTTCTACCCTTCCACACACATTATATAACTGCAGCACCTGGAATGTTTGCGGTTTAAGTGACCAGTGTTGGACCCGGCCTCGTGGTGTGGTCCCACTCCTCCCGCATGGCGGGCCCTGGACTACCTAGACCCCTGTCCTCCGGCAGAGGGCGGCACCATCCACCCTACACGAGAGCCGCCCCTCCGGGCAACCGCCGGCTCTCCCCCCTTTGGAACTCGGCAACCCCTCCTCAACACACTCGGCTGGTCCGAACCCTATCCCGGACCACCATCTCAAAACCAGACACCATCTTGGACCCTCCGCGATCAGCCTCGTGGCCTCGGCCCGACCCCGGCCGCAGACCCAGCGAAGCCCCGACATCGAGGCACCACGATCCGTCAAGTGGCCTCTTTACCTCCTGGTCGGATCAATGGGGAGAAGAGTTTCGATGGTCCTCCAACCGTCCCCCGACGCCTGGTTTCAATCGCCTCCGGCCTCCCTGGGCGCTGGCTCCACCCCCCTGCTGGGTGTCTGGACACGTTCATCCCGGCCCTCTGACCCCCAGGTGCGAGGGTCCGGACGTCAGAGGACGCCAGACCTATATCTGGGGCAGCTCTGGAGCAGGTCGGCAGTTGTACCCTGGAGTCGAGAGACACCGAGACAAACTCATCCGCGTGGAAACCGTAACCACCTTTGGAGCCCTGCTGGCGCTGCCGCGGCTCATCTTCGCCGAAACTATCCTTGGAGCCCTGCTGGCGCTGCCGCAGCCCATCTTCCTGAAACCATCTCTGGAGCCCTGCAGGCGCTGCCGCGGCCCATCTTCGTGAAACCATCTCTGGAGCCCTGCTGGCGCTGCCGCGGCCCATCTACGTGAAACCATCTCTGGAGCCCTGCTGGCGCTGCCGCGGCCCATCCCTGAGGAACCCCCCAGCTCGAGGATTGAGAGCTGAGCGTAGGGTATTCCTGTACCAGGCTGGTACCAAGAATGTCCCGCAACCCCCTTCCCTCAGAGACTAAACCTGAAAGGATCTCTGGATCCAGTTACACCTGTATCGCTACGATAACCTGCCCTAAAGTATTGATAAAAACGTTGAGAACCTATCTTTGTGTGGTGTCCATCTGTAGGGGGGTGATTGCTCATCTGTACGATCCTAGGGGAGGAACCTCGCCAGGAGGCCTCTCGACTTCGCTCGGCCAGCTCTAAGATCCCCTTTCCAACATTGGTGGCAGGCGGTGCGATCCGAGCCGACGCAGATCGTACAGAGAGTAACCGAGAAAGGAGCTGGCTCCACGAATTAGAACTGGATAGACTCCGCTTAGATGGAAAACTACAACTGGCCGAAAAAAAGATAGCCCTTGAGCAACTACGGCTACAGGGAGACCTGGAAGAGAAAAGAAGGCAGAGGGATTTGGAGAAGAAGAAGACTATGACCAAGACCAGACCGAGTGGGAGCCCGCAGCCATGTCCCTGGTATGTCTGGGCGAAAGAGACATGGTCCCCCGGGCCCCGATCCCGGCCAACACCCAGAAGTACAGCCAGTGGGTCACCATTAATGGACACCGGGCCGAAGCCCTCTGCGACACAGGAGCCAGCGTGACGGCTGTCCGTTGCCACCTGGTGACCCCGGATCAAATCTTGCCCAATGTACTGTGCCCAGTACGGTCCACGGATAATTCTGAGAGCCTGTGCCAGATGGCCCGCGTCCCCTTTGAGTGGGGGGGGAAGTGTCAGGCATGCTGAAAGTGACTGTCCGAGACGATGCCCCCGTAGACTGCCTCCTCGGGAATGACCTCGAGAGCTCCCCCTGGGCTGACGTCGAGCGGAGGGAGCATCTGGGGATGCTGGGCCTCCCTAAGTGGGTCTGTGCGACAACCCGATCCATGGCCGCCCGAGCCATCACCTCAACCGAAGAACCAGAGTGGCCCGAGCCTCCACCGCCCGTCGTCTCCGAAAACACCGACCCTGAACCCGGTCCACCAGGGCCCAACTGTGAAGAAATTGCCCCGCTCAGCTACCTCCCGGAACTGGCCCAGTGGCGCCAAGAAGGTGGCCCCACTCGAGAACAGTTCCGTCAAGAGCAAAAAACGTGTCCCTCCCTCGAGGGGATCTGACAGCAACCCGCAGCCCAGAGCACAGGGGATGCCTCGGGGGCCCACTGGGTTTATTGGGACAATGAGCTCCTCTCCAGCGAGCAGAAGATTGCCGAGCTAGGGGCCAGCCGGGTATTGGTGGTCCCCCTCCGATTCCGAGACTTCCTCCTGAACCTGGCACACAATGTGCCCCTCGCCGGGCACCTGGGGCAGGACAAGACATACAGCCGCCTGGTGACCCACTTCTACTGGCCCAAGATGAGGAATGATGTGATCAATCACTGCCGGACTTGCCCCACCTGCCAAGCCAGCAGGAAGAGCGGCGGAAAACTAAAGGTCCCCCTGCAACCTTTCCCAGTCGTCAACACTCCCTTCGAGCGGGTGGGGATCGACATCGTGGGGCCCCTGGAGCCCCGGACATCCCAAGGTCACCGTTTCATCCTCGTCCTGGTGGACCATGCCACCCGCTATCCCGAAGCTATCCCTCTCCGGACCGTGAAGGCTCCCGTGGTGGGCCGGGCACTGATGGGGATCTTCTCCAGGGTGGGCTTCCACCGAGAAGTCGTCAGTGATCGGGGTACGAACTTAATTTCCCGCTACATGAAGTCCCTGTGGCAGCAATACGGGGTCACGTACAAATTTACGACCCCCTACCACCCCCAAGGGAACGGACTGGGGGAACGCTTCAATCGCACCCTCAAGGGGATGATCATGGGCTGGAAGAACCCTTACGACGCCAATGGGACGTGTTGCTGCCCTGCCTCCTCTTCGCCTATAGGGAGGTCCCCCAGAAGTCCCTGGGATTCAGCCCCTTTGAACTATTGTACGGGCACCCGGTCCGGGGTCCCCTAAGCCTGGTCAAAGAAGGATGGGAGGTGACCGCCCAAGATGCTCCCCCCGACGTATACCGGTACCTCCTGATCCTCCGGAACCAGACTCGGCGGTTCCGGGAACTTGCCAAGGCCAACCTCGAAGCCAGTCAAGAAGACATGAAACGTTGGTATGATCAAAACGCCTCTTCTATTGAGTTCGAGCCGGGACAACAGGTCTGGGTCATGTCCCCGGTCGAACCATGTGCCCTCCAGGACAAGTGGACCGGACCCTTCAAGGTGGTGGAACGCAAGAGCCCCGTCACCTACCTAGTGGACATGGAGTCCCCCAGGAACCCCCTCCGGGTCCTCCACGCCAACAGACTCAAGCCCCACTTTGTCCGATCAGAACTTAGCCTCCTAATGGCTACTGACAGTGGGGCTGAAGATGACTCAGAGCCCCTACCAGACCTCCTGAACGCCCTCGAAAAAGACGGCTCCATGGAGGGAGTCAACCTCTCCTCCACCCTGACCCCAGAACAACGCCGAGATTGCCAAAAGCTATTGGGACAATTTGCCGATTTATTTTCTCTTACCCCCGGGGTCACCCCGTGGTGCGTCCACGATGTCGACACCGGGGATAGCCCGCCTGTGCAACACCGGGCCTACCGAGTTCCCGATAGAGTGCGAGCCTGCATTCAGTCAGAAGTGTCCAAAATGCTGGCTCTGGGGGTGGTCGAGCCCTCCGACAGTCCATGGGCCAGTCCTGTTGTCCTGGTCCCCAAGGCCGCCGCCCCCGAACTCCGGTTTTGTGTGGACTACCGGGGTCTGAACGCCGTCACCCAGACAGTCGGTCACCCCATCCCCCGGGCTGATGAACTGATCGACCGCCTGGGGCGGCCCGTTACTTGAGCACCTTCGACCTGACCGCGGGCTACTGGCAGATCGGACTCACACCAGGCGCCCAGGAGCGAGCCGCTTTCTCCACCCCCGATGGCCACTACCCCTTCAGGGTGATGCCCTTCGGAATGAAAAACGCCCCCGCCATGTTCCAGAGAATGGTGAATAAGGTGCTGGCGGGGCTCGAGGAGTTCAGCGCCGCCTACCTGGACGATATCGCGGTGTACAGCTTCCACTGGGCTAAGCACCTCCAACACCTCTGGGAGGTCTTGGCCGCCCTCCGCCGGGCTGGATTGACCATAAAAGCCAGCAAATGCCTGATCAGCCAAGGTTCCGTGACCTACCTGGGGCACCAAGTGGGAAGCGGCCAGGTGGCCCCCCTCCAACCCAAGATAGACGCCATCATGGCCTGGGAGCCCCCGATCACCCAGACAGAGGTCCGAGCCTTCCTGGGGCTCAGTGGGTATTACCGGCGCTTCATAAAAGACTATGGCAGTATTGCGGGCCCCCTCACGGAACTCACTTCCAAAAGACAACCACAGAAGGTGCACGGGACACCCGAGTGTCAGACCCCCTTTGAGACCCTAAAGACAGCGATGTGCACCGCCCCTGTGCTCCAGACCTCCGATTACAGCTGGGAGTTCATAGTTCAAACAGATGCCTCCGATCACGGTGTCGGGGCGGTTCTCTCACAAGTCAACACCGAGGGAATTGATCAGCCGGTGGCCTTCATTAGCCAACGTCTGCTGGCCCGAGAACAGCGCTGGAGCACCATTGAGCGGGAGGCCTTCGCCGTGGTGTGGGCCCTCAAGAAACTCCGGCCCTATCTCTTCGGCACCCACTTCCGGTACAAACTGATCACCGACCTCTGCGGTGGCTGATGCAGATGCGAGGAGAGAATCCGAAGTTGCTGCGTTGGTCCATCTCCCTACAAGGGATGGACTTCACTGTGGAGCATCGCCCAGGCAACGACCACGCAACGCAGACGGCCTGTCCCGCTTCTTCCGCCTCGGCGAGGAGAATACCCAAGAGGATGGGTGACTCTCCCTGCCTTCAGCTGGGGGGGGCGTGTGTTGGACCCGGCCTCGTGGCGTGGTCCCACTCCTCCCGCATGGCGGGCCCTGGACTACCTCGACCCCTGTCCTCCAGCCGAGGGTGGCACCATCCACCCTACACGAGAGCCGCCCCTCCGGGCAACCGCAGGCTCTCCCCCCTTTGGAACTCGGCAACCCCTTCTCAACACACTCGGCTGGCCCGAACCCTATCCCGGACCACCATCTCAAAACCAGACTCCATCTTGGACCCTCCACGATCAGGCCTCGTGGCCTCGGCCCGACCCCGGCCGCAGACCCAGCAAAGCCCCGACATCGAGGCACCACGATCCGACCAGGTGGTAAAGAGGCCACTTGACGGATCAATGGGGAGAAGAGTTTTGATGGTCCTCCAACCGTCCCCCGACGCCTGGTTTCGATCGCCTCCGGCCTCCCTGAGCGCTGGCTCCACCCCCTGCTGGGTGTCTGAACACGTTCATCCCAGCCCCTCTGACCCCCAGGTGCGAGGGTCCGGACATCAAAGGACGCCAGACCTATATCTGGGGCAGCTCTGGGGCAGGTGGGCAGTTGTATCCTGGAGTCGAGAGACACCGAGACGAACTCATCCGCGTGGAACCCGTAACCACCTTTGGAGCCCTGCTGGCGCTGCCGCGGCCCATCTTCCTGAAACCATCTCTGGAGCCCTGCTGGCGCTGCCGCGGCCCATCTTCGTGAAACCATCTCTGGAGCCCTGCTGGCGCTGCCGCGGCCCATCTACGTGAAACCATCTCTGGAGCCCTGCTGGCGCTGCCGATCTTCGTGAAACCATCTCTGAAGCCCTGCTGGCGCTGCCGTGGCCCATCTTCGTGAAACCATCCCTGGAGCCCTGCTGGCGCTGCCGCGGCCCATCTTCGTTGAAACCATCTCTGGAGCCCTGCTGGCGCTGCCGCGGCCCATCCCTGAGGAACCCCCCAGCTCGAGGATTGAGAGGTGAACGTAGGGTATCCCTGTACCAGGCTGGTACCAAGACTGTCCCGCTACTCCCTTCCCTCAGAGACTAAACCTGAAAGGATCTCTGGATCCAGTTACACCTGTATCGCTACGATAACCTGCCTTAAAGTATTGATAAAAACGTTGAGAACCTATCTTTGTGTGATGTCCATCTCTAGGGGGGTGATTGATCATCTGTACAATCCTAGGGGAGGAATCTCGCCAGGAGGCCTCTCGACTTCGCTCGCCCAGCTCAAAGATCCCCTTTCCAACAACCAGCGTAAGCACAGACATATACTTTCCTCTTTAGACAAACATAGTTCTGTTGTAGGAAACCCACCTAGCCACATCCAACTCTCCATCATTTGCTGCGAAATGGGGGTCCTACAGAGTGTTCTCCTCCTACTCTTCTTAACCACTTGGATGCTATGCTTCTTCTGGAATTTCAATGTAATTTCCATTGAAATCAATGGAAACTCCATGACGAGTTACCCTTGTCATTAGCGCTGAAGGGGTTAAGCACGGGGCTCTGTAATACTAGTTTGCAGGAGGCGTACCATGTACCCAAAAGGGGTCCCTGTGTGATGATCGGGGTAGGTACGCGATTATGTGGGGGAACTACTCTCACACATGATCACTATTGTTAATTGCTAAGGGCCAAATACCAATGACCCAGACTTTAACTACTTGCGGCAGCCGCCGCGGTCCTTTGGAATGGGACTACCTGCAAGCCATTCTTTGCCAGATGGAATTTCCCCATACATTTTTGTGATGGATTGCGCTTCTCTATTCTAAACCAGTAGCCAGGGTGACTTCTCCCTACGTTGCGATCACACGAGGTACAAGGCAGGCCTGCCTGTTATCACCTTTACTTTCTGCCTTGCCGGTTGAGCCCTTGGCTGGCAAGTTGAGGCAGCACTATCACGGCTAGGTATTGTGCTATTGCATTTGGTACCTTTTCATTTCCCTTTATGCAGAGGATATTTGTAACCTTATGTCTTCGAGATCCACACCTGAGCCTGAATGGTATATTGAGGGAGTTTGTCCAGTTTGCTGGACTGTCAGGCATCCAAATCAACAGGTAGAAATCCGTGCTCTTTTGCCTCATGCTGGCAACCACACCAGTCGCTCCGGACTTTCTACTGTAGTGGTGTCCAGCAGAACCTAAGTACCTGAGGATAGAGAGCTCCCTTGATAGAGAGGAGGTAATACGCTTCAATTATAGCACTGCCCTTTCCACACTCACTGATCAAATTACCCGTTCGATTTCTCTCCCATTTTCTTTAGCAGGGCGTTTCGCCTTAATGAAGATGGTACTTCTAACTAAACTATTGTACCTCTTTCTAAACATACCTGTATTGTTAAATCAATCCTTTTTCTGCACAGTAACAATGCAGTTGATTAATTTAGCATTGGCGGGAAGCAGCCCCCTATACAATTGGACACCTTCATATTACCTTTTCAAGAGGGTGGCTTTAAAGCCCCGGGCATGGAGCTTTATTATCGGTTTGCTCAAGCCCACAATGCTATTCAGTGTTACCGGCCCACCCGTTTCTCCCCCATCTGGCCATACAGTGAGAATATATGGTGCTGATTCCTCCTGCTTCCTTCATGCCACTCCTTCAGGTCATCCCTCAACTAACTAGTCTGCAGTGGCATTCACTTCAGGCGTATGGCAGAGATTATGCCACAAAGTGGGCAAAAAGGTCCTATATTCTCCTCTACTCCCCCTGGATTACTACTACTGGCTGCTGGTTACCTATGAAACCCTGTGCAGTCTCCAGTTCAAGGGGCAAGATTTTACTCACTGGGGAGATCTGTATCGTGGCAGCTTCTGTATTACACAGGCTGATTATCTAGGAGACAGGCCGGCCTCTCCCCTGGATGTCTTCACATACATCCACTAGAAAAGCAATTCCAAGATGGCTGACTTTTCATCCAAACCTCCTACATTCATTACACATCATAACATGCTTCAAGCCACTGGAACTAGGCACCTGGTTTCCTCATTGTATCGTACAGCACAAGCAGAATCTACAGGTTGTTGGGGGCAGGCACTGCACCACTAGGGCGTGGAACATGGTATGGCACTTACTGATGAGCAGTGGTGTTATTGCTGTGCACAGACACGCAGATTGCATTCAAAAGTAGACTCAGAATTATTCATTACAAGTTCCTTCACAGGGTGTACTACACTCCTGTCAAACTACATAAATTCGGACTCAGGCCAGATGATTGCTGTGCCAGGTGTGGGGTGGCTGGTGCGGATTTCCTTCCTCTGGCTTGATTTTGTGGGCTGGTATAATCCTATTGGCAGGAGGTGTGAGCTGCTCTCTCCATTATGATAGAAGAAATCCTGTTGACTCCCTTCACAGCTTGTCTTGGGCATCCCAAAGACTTGGACACTGCGTATAGGATTTTTGTGGTGCGGGCCATATTGCTTGCTAGGACAGTCATCAATGTCAGGAGACGCAGAGAGCAGGTATACATCGACTTGTAGAGCGTACGCATGAGAAATGTCAAGACCAGGTTAAGGTCTCACAGTAGAACTGCTAATGGCTTAGGAGGAAATGTGCGGTAAACCTTTAAGAACCACATCACAAGATGCAATTTGAGCAAGGATGTTTGGCCCATCAAACAGAGAAAGGGCAGATAAATAAGCATGTATAGTTTTCACTGCAAGGCTTTGCTGGGTTAAAAACACAACAAATACAGCTTTGCCTGTAAGAGATCTGTATGCAGCGCACCCCACCAGGTCAAAAATGTGTACCCGCATAATGGATTTTGGTGACGGGTGCCTGGCAGTGAATGACATCCATCACTTCGAAGGGCAAATATCAAAGCCGTCAATTGCTACCATTTATTTTCAATACATGGAGGTGTGAACTGTGTACACTGGAGGACCCTGACAGCTGCAGCGACAAGAGATCATCCCAAAGTGGCAACCCGATCACAGAACAGATGCTCCGGAAGTTCAGATACCTCACTCTCCTTGCCCAATTCAGGGCCACAAAGATGACTTGGGCCCAGTTGTACCTCACCTTCTTCAAAACTCAGGGCAAAATAGGAAGTGGCAGAAATGGGTACAGGAATCCCATGTTCCATTCCAGCTGGAAGGAGTCTCCTAATGAGTGCAAGTGAAACTCCAATGTGCAAAACTAAATACACTGCGTGTTCTCAACTGTGGAGGAAGATGCCCTGCACCACCTAGGGATGTCGCTGCCACTGTTGAGCTGCCAGACAAAATCTGCTTAGTTCCTCTACCAATGCATACAATGACTTTGCCAGGTGACTGGTGGCCAGGAAGACGCCATGGTATTTCAACTATCTCCAAAGATACAAGGACTCCTAGCAGAGGATCTTAGAGCTGACCCCGCTTTGCCTGTTGCTGTAAAGCATGAAGGTGTTGTTGTCTGTGAGAACCTGCACCTGCCTCCCATTGATGACCTTCAGGGCTAGACAAATGGCCTGCCTAAAACTCCAGAAGACTAACATGGAGCTAGCCCTTCACTGTGGACCAGACTCCTCATCTCTATCCCCTCCCCCAGGTGACTCCCAAGCCACTAGCGACGTGTCTGTCACCACCATCACCCTAGGTAGAGAAGGGAGCTGTAGATCTTGAGATTCCTCCTACTAGATCTGTACTGAAAGCAGTCTTGATGGGATTCAGGTTCCACTAAGGGGCCCGCAATGTGCCACCTGGCTTTGTTGGCAAGGAGGATGCAAGAGGCTAACAGACCAGAAAGTCTCAGAACCGGCATCACCTGGATACAGAAGTGAGCCCAGAACTTCAGGAGTCTGGTTGAAGTCTTGGACTAGTTGCTGAGGAGAGAAAGCCCTGAACTCAACTCTGTCCAGGATCACCTCAATGGCAGGAAAGCCTCTGAGAGGGAATGAGTTGGGATGCCACCAACATCACAAGTTGAGTTCTAGTCCACGACTGACTGCAGTAAGCCAGCCTTTAAGGTACAGAATTCAGCGATTCTCAACCCCCAGAAGATGGGCAGAGAGCAGTGCCATCACTTTCGTGAACACACGAGGGGATGGGAGTGGCCAAATGGGAAGATGGTAAATTGAAAATGCTCCTGGTCCACCTTGAACCACAGGGGCTGCAGTAGGGGGAAATGAAAATTCACGTCCTGCAAGTCCAAGGACACCATATGGTTGTCCAGATCCAAAGTAGAGGGCATCTGGGCCAAAATAAGCATGTTGAATTTGTCCTTCCATAGGAAGGCATTGAAAGAAAGAGGTCCAACATAGACCCGAGGCTCTCACCCTCGTTCAAAATGATGAAATAGTGAGAGTAACAACCTCGCATTTTTCAGGGTCGAGTACTTTCTTGATGGCGCCTTTGTAAAGAAACAGGAGCAACTCCTGTAGAATAGACAGATGCTCCTCTGAAATCCATTCCAGAGCGGGAGGAAAGAAAGGATAAGGCATAGCCTTTTTAATAATTTGCAAGGCCCATTTGTCAGAGGTGATGGATATCCAATCCAGAAGGAAATGTTGTATCCAGCCTCCCACTGGATGGGTATGAGCCGCTAACAGTAAACTAAAGCAGTTTGTTGGCCGGTGTGGAAGAAGAGGTGGAACACCTGGAGGACTGGTGCCTATGCTGGCCTGCACATTGTATGCCAGATCCGTGTCAGGGTTCCCGGAGGGACTGAGTAACCTTCTGCATCACTGATTATTAAGGCTGTCTGTCCGTACACCAGTCCCATGGAATAGCCTCTAAAGTTCTGAAAATTGTGTACAAATTTGCTTTTCAGGAGCCAAACCCCACCAGGAATGTGCTGTTGCTCTACTACCTTCAACAAGCACCAAAGCAGAGTCCACCTTCTCACCGAAAAAGAGGGACCCATCATGGACATGTCCATCGGCGAAGCCTGTACACTAGCGAAGATACCAGTGGAACACATCCAGCCATGAAGATTAAGGACCACACAGGGATCAACAGCCCTGCAAGGCAATCCGTGGTAACCAAACCAGCACAGATAACCTATTTGGCTGTATTTTGTCCATCACTTATCGTCTGGGCCAGAGGGGCCCTCAAATCTTCCAGAACTGCTGTTAAGATCTCACTGGCTATGATCCAAGGAGCAAGGATGTAAGAACAGCAGGTAAAATGCATTGACAGATCACAACACTAAACTAGCTGACGAAAGCCCGTTTGCCAAAGGCATCAATCCTCTTAGATTCCCTATCCAGTTGAGTGGTGAGGAATAAACTGGCATTCACATAACATTTCGAGGTTGTACAATAAGGTTCACTGGAATGGGATGCTTGGTGAGCAAATCAAGGGCACCAGTCCATGACTTATGCCCACCTGCCTGTTCACAGGTGGGCAAAAAAATGGTTTCAGACAATGTAAAAGCATAATTGAAGGGAAGTGTAGGATCAGACATTGCTGGCCCAGACTGATGCATTACTGTCAACTCATTTGGTTTGGTTTAGATGGAGGAAAACTGTAGTTCTATCACCTTGGATGCGCTCCGAACGACCACTGTGCATGGTGGCCCATGTGGCGAGTCAAGCTGTGTATCAGGGGAGGTGTCAAGCCCACTGGTGTTTTGCAAATCAAAGTATAGGGCATCATCAAGCCATCTCCTCATCATCTCCATCATCAACATCCTGAAGTGCACGTTGATAACTACAGTGCGTTTGAGGCATGGAATTGGAGTCAGGCCGTACAACAACCAGTAGTGCTTTCGTAAATTCGTAGATCAGTATCAGTCGAGCTCTGGCTGATGTTAATTCAGGATCTGATACAGATATCACTGTGACATCTTCATGCATCAGTGTGGCAGGAACCAGAGGAAATTGTGGAACCAGTGTGGAAGTCTGTACAAGTGTTGATACAAGCCAGTTGCAGGTACCAAGAGGTCAGACAGCACACAAACAGTAGACCCAAATGATGGCTTCTGAGGCTCTCTGAGGAGCACAGACATGATAGACAGTGCCAGAAGTGCACCTAATATCTGCACTATGGTCTCAGTGAAGGCCTTAAACTGCTGCAGCGTAGACGGTGGCCAGGGAAACTCCAAGTGCATTGGGATCAATGAGGAATTGGATCAGTGACCTAGACAGAGTGTGACTTGCCTCTCAACCACCTCATGCCTTCTCCTTGGAGTGGTGGGGTGGAGTTGAGTTGAGTTGAGTTGAGTTATCGTTTGCTTTTTTATGCTGGCATTTGCACTTAGACTTGCCAGAACACTTTGAGCTGAAGTGGAGTGGCCGAACGAATGGCTCTGAGAATGGAAAGTGTCCGCGCCCGAGACTTAGAGATGGAGAGGAGCCTATGCAAAGTCCTCAACTTCTTGTGCTCGGTCAAATGCAGCTTCACTTCCCAGCCTCGAACAGCCTCCAGAAGTATGGGGACACACTTGTCACACCAGAGTTGTGCCCTGAGCCCAAGCACTAAAGACACACCTTGTACCTGACAGCAAAGACATCTTCCATGAAAGATGATTAGGCTCAGATGTATGACTTTGGTCGAATGCTGGTTACTATTAATTCAGAGAGCACTACATTTATTTCTAGCGGAAATTGAGGGTTTAAGTTTAAAGTGCCCTAAAAAACTCTCTATTTACTGGAACAATGAAAATAATGCCTGCAAAGAGTGGCCCTGAATTCAAGTAAGGGTACTAGATGGAAGAATTTTATTAGCCACGGTTTGCCAACTCGAGGTATGATGTTGCATCTCTTCCAGGTGCATCCTCTGATCAATCTTCTTCTCCCGACACCACATCGAGACTATCGTCAAGGGAAAAGGAATACGAGTTAACTGGATGTTTAGCATGTATAAGAGTCCCTGTAGGCCTGTGGAAAGTTTGTCAAAGCAATACAAGGACTCAGGAGCGAGGTGATCAAGTTCAGCAGTGCAAATGTAGTGTAGGATCTAGTGTTGCAGTCTAAAGAGGAAATCCCAAATGCATTGAAGCCTGCTGCATGGTTCGTGCAACAGGTGACGAAGGTCTGAATACAACCACTTGCAAGTCCCATCTGAAGTGAAGTTAATTACCTTCAACTTGTGCCATTTGATCTTGAATATAAATTGGCAGAAAAGTGTAAAGATATGATCAGTTAAGAAATCTGATTACAGTGTTCCCAAATGCAGAACGTTTCATCAAAAAAATTAAATATATAATAGCGAGAATGAAACAGAAGAAGTTTGAGAGGATTAGAGCCATTAAAAATAAGGAAGTGGAGTTAGAAAGGAAAGTGACAGCACAACCAGAGATAGATCTGTAAAGGGAACTAGAGGTAGTGAAGACATAATTGCAGAGCGAGGCATAGAATGCAGCATACAAATAATATCTTGTTTTTCATGAAGCCACCTCTCTTGACTCACCCTTTTTTCGTTGCCCCACCTTGACCCACAATATATGGGTTTCCAGTTCTTGTGTTGTCACTACCTCTGATGCTACATGCGATGACACGCACTGTGATGCCACGTGTAGTCCTGTCACTTCCATGTGGCCTAACTTGAGTTAGTCCCCCCACTTCTGTTGTTAGGACCTGTGCTCTGCATGCGATGGCCATGCTGAAGATTAGAGAGAACGCAAGCGTTCTCTAGAGACAAGGGAGCTGTGGCTCTTAATTACGCGTGTCTTGCTTTTCAATACCCTTGTGTAAGCAGTTTATTGTTAGAAGGATTTCATTAAGATATATAACCCAGTGAAGCACTTCTGAACCAAAAGACATTGAATTATGTAAATACATAGACAAAACCAGACCGTGATGAATAAAGATGCTGGCATCCCTACAGAATACCAAAAAATGGGGAGATCCTTATCAACCTTGTCTGCAGAGAAAGCAGAAGCTAATGCATTAGGACTTGAATGTTTAATCTTACTTGTCAGAAGGATTGAGAATATTTCCATTCAGCCCGACTGTGAGCATGTATGGACACTATGCACTCCGTCCAATCTGTAAAGATGGGAGTGCTGCTAAATACTGGGTCCACACTAAACACACACATAGGAAACATAGGGTGCAAACTAATGGGATACAAAGTGAATACATATCCAGGCAGGCCAGAATGTACACCTGTCACAGCTAGTCATACAGAATCCAGCTGATGGAGAGTACAAGAAAACAAATTGGCCACCGACTGCACAGAAGAGGTTTAGAGTGTATAGAAATGTAAAGCATACAAAGGGACAGAGAGCATCAATTTCACATCTAAAGGCAGTAAAGTGCATTTCTTCCCCAGAGGAACAGCGAAGGGATTGATTAATCTTTCTGCTAATCCATGGGTAGGGTTCTGTGTAATTTTATTATAATGAATACAAAGTAAAAATATTTTATTTTCTACGGAACACAGAAGTAAGAGGACTACAATAAATAAGTAGTGTGCACTATAAAGTGGAGTAACCTGATCTGCAAATTGTAAAAAGAGAAAGGAACAGGGTAATGAAGAGCTATTTATGCTAGTTTCCGGTTGAAGACGAGGAGCAGCAGTGCATGTTGTTTCTCTTCTGAAGAAGGAGCCACATAACATGCTTAGCATGACTGAGGAGGAGGTGGATGTGCTCGGATTCTCTCTGAAAAAACAGGAGCAGTAGGATGAGCTCTGAACTTGAGCTGGAAAACCTATGTCCATAACTGAAAAGGATGCGCAACAGCAGGAGGCCAGGCTATTCCTGGGGTCTACAAGGAAGCAGAAGGCTAGGTTCTGAACAAAAATGAAGAGAGGAACATCTTCATTTCAGGCCAGATAACCTGCTCAAAAAAAGGAGCAATAGGATATGCTCCATCCACCCTACCTGAAAAGAGGTGGAGCAGTAGAATATGTCAAGGCCTGTTCTCCATGAGGAGCATCCAGGGGCTATGCAAAGCCCATGACAGTAGAGTCAAAGCAAGCAGCCGCAGGTTAAGCTCTGGCTCTAAAGGAAGAAGGAAAGGGCAGCAGGATCTGCTCAAAGGTAAAGAACCTTCTTTTCTGATGCAGACTGACTGAGTAGGGCATCTGAGGCTCATAACGACTACAGACATAGGACATCACACTCAATTTGTTGTGTGGCATCTGGCTATTTGTGGCCAGTGATTCATTTTAGGGAAAAATCGGATGACTAGATTCTATAGGATATGAAGCCCTGCTTCTCCCTGCTTTGTGCAATGCTGTTATGCTATGTATATTTAATATGATGGTATTATTTTACCTGTTTGTTAACCAATTAGTGTAATACTGTTTTATTTATAATGCACTGATATTGTAATTTTTTGTATGCTTTTTATGATTTTATGAAAATCGAATAAAGCAAAGTATTGAACTGAGTGAAAGGAAGAACTCACCATAAACAAAACCAAACAAGCATTTACAATGCAATGGTTTTGCCTTTGTTAAAGTTAGAGCTATTGGCATTGCTCTTGACATAATTTTTATTTATGTTTTTTTAACATAAATAAATGGCATTGTCATTTACAATGCCACTAGCTTAATCTCTCGCAAATGCCACACACAAACACCCACACAGAGCCCCCCCACACACACACAGAGCCCTCCCACACACACACACAGAGCCCCCTCCCAAACACACACACAGAGCCCCCCACACACACAGCCACACAGAGCCACACAGAGCCCCCCCCCACACACAGCCACAAAGAGCCCCCCACACACTGCAAGCCCCCCCCCCCCACACACACTGCGAGCCCCCACACATTGCAGGCAGCAGAGGCACGTAAACAGCTCTTAGGCGTAAGGCATTCTGAATCATAATTTGAGTAAGCTGAGGTGGGGTTGCTTTTGGAGAATTGTATGCTAGGAATGTCATTCTATTGTAAAAGACCAAGGCAAAAAAAAGTAGAAATAATATTTCAACAACAATAGAAAATGTAAGGGAAATATATTTGGCGTTTCAAGATCATAGTTCTGACCTATAGAGAGAATATTTCAACTAGGAAGTTAAGCTACTTTGTTTAAGGATATCCAATTGGTAACTGGGAGCCGAGGCAGCTGTAGGGGGGCGGGAACGGGGCACAGGAAGGCGGGTGCCGGCTCAATGCCGGACCAGATTCGGGGGCGTTCCTGAGGGCTTTTGGCTGACGTAGCGTGACGTAGCCAAAAGCAAAAAAATCTCAAAAAACGCCCCCGAATCTGGTCCAGCATTGACGGACAGGCCCGTCTTCCAATGGCTAGCCTCCATTTATGGAGCTAGCCAATGAAAGACGGGGGCCGTTCCTGTCTCCCGTACTATTCTCATTAGGTTTTCGCCTGTGCGAAAAAGATGCGCAGAGCACATCTTTTCGCCAGGCAAAACCTAAAAAAAGGCTTAGCACGGGAGGGAAAAGGCCTAGCACCGAAGGGGTTAAAGAAACCTGCCCTTTGGAGGCTCATGGGTGGAGGTCCTGACCGCAGACGCTACACTGCACCTGTGATCGTTCAAAATAAAAAAGCACTTTATAAAACTAATGAAATAATGACACTGAAAATAACAAACAGCAATGGGAGGGAGGGGAGAAGCAGCACGGGGATAATAAGAGAACTTTGAGCAGCGCCGGGTACCGAAGCTGAATACACTCACCAAAGACAACCCGCACTTTGGAGGTTATAGGCAGGGCCGGACTGGGAAATACAACCGGCCCTGGCAAAGTGGTAGGATCTGTCAACTTGCTATGTGGAGAAAAAAAGTCAACGAAATAATTGATGGTGCTCTATTGCATTGGAGTTTGAATGGGGCTTCCGTTTTGGTGATCTCAGTACACAACAAATAAAAGAAAGGCGCGTCCGCCATTGAGCCGTGCCTCGCTGGTTAAATTAATAAAACAGCGGCAGTAGCGCAAGTGAAATAGTTTTATTAAAGTAAATTAAGCGGGCGGCATGATTTTGCACAGTGACACTGACTTGTATTATACCTGCCCTGTCTATTGTTCCAAGCTAGTAAAATTGGCGGCTGGTCTGCCCTCAGACTGAGCAATGGGAGGGCTGGCTTTGATACTTTCCATGAAAACAATAATGATCACAGGGGAGCAGTTCTACCTCATCATACGCGGCGGTCATGCATATTAAATTAGGCGGGCGCCGTGATAATCCGGTGCTCCCGCAATTATTAAATTAAGCGGGTGCTGTGATCCAGCGCGGCTCCCGCAAATGTTACATTAAGCGGGCGCCGTGATCAAGAGCGGCGCCCGTGCATAAAAATACATGCAATGCCCTTGTCCCTGTGGCTTGAAAGTGAAAGCGCGCATGGCACGCTGACTGTGAGCAAAGTATGTTGTAGTGCCCGAAGTAGGAGAAACTCAATGAAGAATATGTGCTTACAAGTCTAAATAACACACACAGTGTAACAACCAAAGTAAAGGGGCCAGTTACCATGGGAGGTTACAAATGAAGACAAGGCCGTAGTAAAGGACTAGCAAGCCAATTACTGAACCAGCCAGCATTTACGAAGGACAAAGGTACAAGTCAATGAAAAATATTTGTGAGGGCTTCTCATACATACTCTACTACAGCAAGTCTCACAGCAGCACATGCCCGCTGACTCAGGCTCGACCTGGAAAGGGGTAAAACATTCTTTCTTTCGTGGGCATAATTATATAGCGGAGCTGCTCTTCTAAACCCACAGCGCACCTGGACAGGAACGGGATCGTCCATGTGCTTCATTTATTTACACACGGCAGCGCCCTTCCCCACCTGCTTGAGTGCGGGTTCTCAGTGCACAAGGAACATTTTGTATTTCAAAAGCTGTTTCCGTTTTTCAACAGATCCCTGTCCTTGTAAAATGGCAAGAGAGTATGCAAGCACAGCCGTGCTTCTGCAGCCGTAACATTCCAAAGCTGCTGGATCAGACAGCCCCGCGCCGGGCTGCAGCTGCAGGCGACTGTCAGCTGGTTTCTGCGTCATAACAATGTGCGAGTCTCCAACCTCCTGAACATTTTCCTAGAGTCCACGAGTTCTGCTCCTTCAAGGGATCTATGGGATGGAGGTAAGCAGTACGCCCCCGGCCAGCAGCGAGCCCTTCCCACGCCACGCTCATCTCCCCAACATCCGGCACATGGGGTCGGGAAGTCAATGCATTTCCTCGTCACAATCCCGGCTGGAGTTGACAATATTTGCAGATGTATTTATTTTTTCTATTCATCTCGGCACAGGGTAGTTAGTGATCGCAATCAATCTTTCACTCGTTACTTTGTGGGAAAAACAGACAACTTTACTATTTTAGGAGGTAAGATTTGTGGTGTGTTTCACGAGGTCAAGCAAGACAGGGAGTGTCAGGCTTCTATCCTTCTGAGGTAGGCGAACTGGGTGCTATTCACTTGGTCATTAGCAATGGTGGGGGGGGGGGGTTGCGCAGCACAGCATTTCACTATGTGTTGCACAAAAATACAGTTTCAATATAACACATACAAACTAACCCTGGGCCTAGTTTGCAAAGTAGCGCTACTCGTAGCTGCGCGAAGTGCATTTCGCACTACGCGAGCTATGCGTAGCACTATGCGAATTGCGTAGTACCCTGTTCGCACTGTGCAAGATGCCGGTTTCCATGATTGCACAGTGTGGACAAGCATCTGGCACTGTGCAATCATTGAAAATGGCATCTTGCACAGTGCGAGCTGTAGTTTTCTGCCGCTCGAAGATATTTTTACTTGAGCGGCAGCTTTCTCAACGTGGACTGGTAGTTTCTCATCCCGAGCGGTCATGAGCATACGCGACCACTCGCAATGAGAAACCTAACCTCCCCGCGTTGAGAATCTTGAAGGGAGGTTTATTTTCCATGCTTGCAATCGGCAACTTGATGTTACTGATTGTGAACGAGGAAAAAGTCTCGCCAGGATGTGAGGACCGCGAGCAAGCAAAAAATGAATGCTGCACTACGCTACGCTGATTTGCACTGTGCTACGTGCAGTTCGAGTAGTGCAAAGTTGCACAAAATTCGCAAACTACGCGAGAGTAGCGTAGTGCTTTGCCCAGGGTTAATACAATCTGAAAAAGAGGACATATTTGTACCAATCTTTGTTAACGGAAAAGAAAGCGGATAACCATGTAAAAAAATACAGGAAGAGTGTTTGCGGACACAACGTGAACTAATCTGGCAACAATATCATAATTCGCAATTAGGGGATTGTGTGACTGGAAGTGTTGCATAAAGACAGACTCATTTATGGCTTACGCAAGGACACGCTTCTCCACGATGTGGGTGAGTGAGTTGAACACCCCTTGACGAACATTGGTTTCAAGCAGAGGAAAGAAGTTGGGAATTATCTGTAGAGGGAGAAAAGAAGTCTGAATTAGTTTACCTGTTTATCTTAACTTTACTATGCTTACGCAAAAGGTGCATTTAAGCAGTACCACAGGTTCCCGAACACAGACAGACCTGCCATACACATACAATACAGTTGTAGAGCCCAAAGCAAGCAAACTGCCCTCTCAAGATAACTGTTATTGGCCAAGTAGCCCCAATTATTCTTCTACTCTCCCTTTAATGACCCCCTAGTAATAATTAATATTTCCAGAATCACCAAAAAGGCTTGTATTTTCTTCATACTTAACTACTGACTTGAAGCTGGATCTTTATTAGCCTGCAGGTTAAAATGCTGTCGATATCATGGGCATTTAGATCAGAAAATCCCTTGTTTAGTTTGGAAGTAGGTCATTTTTTTCACCTCATTAATGCAGTATTTTAATGGGATTAGATACATGGCTTAGACATTCACATGTTTAGGAGGCACACACATTTTTCAATGTATGTTCACAAGAGCACCAACTTATCTCTTTCGGATATGTAAATACATTTTACATTTCACATTTCTGCTGTATAATATTTTTTGCTAAGAAATGTTGAACTATGTGCCCCAGCGCTACGGACTAGCACAAAAATTGCTTTTGAAACGGTAAAAAATCTTTCTGGATTGATAGCAAGATAGCAATTGTTGTCTCCTTACTGTATGGCCCAAGGCTCCCCATGTTCTATAGGTAGCTCCCATCTTCTTAAACAATATGAGGGTTTTGTCAACTTCTGGACCTTGCTTTTTACATCCTAAATGGATACTAGGGGTTGGTAATGGGGTAAGAGATGGTAGCTTCTTTTGAAATGCTGTTAGTTTCCTTAGAATGGGGAGGCTATTGTGCATGCGAGAGATGTAGGCCCTATACCCTGGCGAACAGAGGTATTCATTGATTACACTATGCACTAAGTGAAGCTGGAGAGAAGTAGGTTTGGGTAGGGTGGGTGTGTGTGGATGCATGTAACTGGCTGTACAGGGGTGGGTGTGTGTGTGTGTGTGTGTGTGTGTGTGTGTGTGTGTGTGTGTGTGTGTGTGTGTGTGTGTGTGTGTGTGTGTGTGTGTGTGTGTGTGTGTGTGTGTGTGTGTGTGTGTGTGTGTGTGTGTGTGTGTGTGTGTGTGTGTGTGTGTGTGTGTGTGTGTGCGCGCGCGTGTGGGTGAGGAGAGGGAGTAAGTGGTGCATGTGCTAGTAACATCAAGGGTTGAAGGCAAGTTGATTAAATTATTAAGTCAATGCGTGTAGATAAAATTGTCTGAGGTGTGTGGGGAAGTAAGTAGGGAGGTAGTG
Organism: Lissotriton vulgaris; assembly: GCF_964263255.1. NCBI lineage: Eukaryota > Metazoa > Chordata > Amphibia > Caudata > Salamandridae > Lissotriton > Lissotriton vulgaris. The sequence continues at coordinate 129,996,068 of NC_141700.1, forward strand.
CGCGGAGGAGGGGCTCCGCTGTGTTGAAAGTTTTGGGAAAGGTACGCTGGATTGTTTTTTCAGGTTCTAATCAACACTTGACATTGCTGAAACTGCATTCAAGGTACTGGTCAGGTCTGCATTGATGGTAAGGATTCCATTCAAGGTAATGGTCATGTCCTACATTGGGGACCCCAAAGCACCTGTGGTGGGCATAGAAGCCATTCACAAAAATGAGTGCACACCATGCAGTCATAAGATGGCATATCACGTAACTATCCCTGAACCATCCGTCATGCTGCAAGTACTTTCTGAGTTAAATGATAAAGGGAATGGTCAGCAATAGTAGAACCAATCAATAAGGCACCTGCTGTGTTCTGGTGATCGGTGGGTCTTGTCAGTCTAATAGGTGGATATTCTTACAGTTTTGACACAGTATTTATTCTGCACGCAACTAAAACAGGTTGTGTCCTTTAAATCGCAAATTTTGTATTTTGCTGAACCAACGTCATCTTAGCCTTCCCACGCAGGGCCAAAACCCCACGCGCCCTCTCCCACTAAAGAAAGAATACGGGGGCAGATCAGGACTGGGGGAGCATTTCCAAGAACGTACCACCTCTTATTCTACGCACCACCTATTCAATCCTGACCTAAAGTGCTCGGTTCCCTGGCACCTGCTAGAAGATCGCTGCCCCCGAACAAGAATGAAAGTAGACAGCAGGATTGAGAGAGCCCTTATTAGAACAGCAGCACATGGCACAGCTGAGCTCACAGGCAGTGCTTTCATAACCCAGTTCTCGCCACAGCTTCACAAATAACAGTGCACTTTTTGACCTGCAGTGAACTGCATTAATGCAGGAGCACACAATTAGCAAAGGCTTGAAAGCACTTCAGCCAGTAGCAGAGGTAATGCACTGACAGCATGCTCCACCTTTAGAAATTCCTTCAACATGGGGCTAATTTTGCTGCAGTGAGCTCACTGACCCACTCTAACACAGATCTGCCAGGAGAAGAAGATACTTTGTTTCCCAACAACGTGTCCTTGTGTAAGAGAGCAACGATTCCCCCAATGTATGACACCAGCAAACCGCGCCAAATAATTTCCCTTCAAACGGGGCATGATAAGATACACAGCATTATGTTTGCATGCACTACAGCTTTCCTTGCATACACTAACTTTCTCCTATACATGTGCACTTTGGTGACTTTCTTTAAGAACCAGGGGCCATATGTATCATTCCAAATTGCGATCGCAATTAGGCTTAATAGTATGTATGAAAGCAAAACTGCCTCGCAAAATAAGGAATCACAAAATTTGTGATTCCTTATTTTGCAATTGCATTTAAGGAATCGCAAATTGCTATTCCTTAAATGCAATGTAAGAAGCACAGAAAAAGTGCAATTTGGCCTTAAGGAATCGCAAATTACCACCAACTTCAAGTTGGTGGTAATTTGCGTTTTCTTTAAAAAATTCACTTTTTTGCATTTTTCAAAGTGCCATGTGCCGCGCATACATGCCCTTAGGGCATGTATGGGTGCCACATGTGCACATTTCAGGGGTGCAACAGGGTGTCCTTTTGACACCCTGGCACCCTTGAAATTGCATTCTCAATTTGTGATTCTCTAATTGAGAATCGCAAATTGAGAATGTCTTCCCATTCATTCCTATGGGCCTGTAGGCCCATAGGAATGAATGGGGATGTATTCCTTAATTGCGAATTGCAATTTGCGATTCGCATTAAGGAATAAGTAGGATTCGCAAAACTATTTGCAATTCCTACATACATTGTATTTTGCGTTTCTCAAATAGTGAGTCTATAAAAATCGCTATTTGAGAATCGCAAAACCTAAGTTTCATACTTATGGCCCTGGGTCTCCAACTAGGTCTGGTGCTCCCAAAGACCTTTTGATTTTATTAAAATTCCATGTTCTTCTTTGTCTATCTATTAGCTGGCTTTACTGTGAGTGTCTGCATTCTGTTCTTGCACAATGAGCATATCGGTACAGATAGTAGTTTTGTTCAGCGCCCTGGACTATTACTGCAATGTGAGCTTCTTGAAACAAAACATTTTTTTGCTATTTGCCAATCTTTGTTATACTGGGGAGGGCTCAACAGGTCCCACCACAACGTTTTACTAAAACAATGTCAAAAGAAGACACGCATTGACAAAACCAAAAGGCTGACCACCAATGTCAGTACTATTGGCTTTGAAAATGCTTGTTTATTTTCATGTTTCCGTTAACATTGTTGAAACTGGTTACACATTTTCCATAATGTATATATATTTTTTTAAAGGCATGCTTCAGCACATTTTTCTAAATTATACTTCAAAGAAATAGTATCTGAAATTTCAAAGTAGTTTAGCAAAACTTTTGTCTTGGATGCCTTTTTCTGCAAACATTTTATTTTGAAAGCAAAGATCATCAATCTTGCTTTCAAGCTTCGGCAAATATTTGCATTTAATAAGAGTGCATTCTGGGAGGATTACACATAGCTGGTATTGTTAAACTTTGCAAAGGTGTGTACACATTTTTATACTGGAGTCACTGTCCGTAATGCAGTCGAGCTTACAACATTTCCTTAGGTCGCTCACCCTACTAACTAAGGCTTTGCATTATGAACAACAAATGCAAGTTCAAACAGCATTAACATATAGACACAAATATTACCTTAACTGCAGACAATTGACATTGATTTTATTTATAAAGCAGAGCATACACCCAGGGGCATCTCGGCGCGGTCTGTCAAAGTGGTAAATATTTTCCGTTGGTGAAAAGCCAGGTTTTTAATACCTTCCAAAAAGCTCAGTTGTAGGGTTTACTGTTTGGGGAGACCATTCCATTTGGTGGCAGTATTTCTAGCAAAGCTCCTACCGCCTTCCGCTTGAGGGAACTACCAGGTTCTTTTGAGTGCTAGAGCGTAAGGGTTTAGTTGGAACATACCAAATTAGGTTCCTTTTTAGATAGTCTGGACCGATTCCATACAGAGCTTTGTGCGCAAGACATAGTGCCTTAAAAGTGATACACTTTTCAATTGGAAGCGAGTGTAGTTTCTTTAGAGCTAGGGACGCAGATTCTAACCTATGGATATTAAAAAGCAACCTTGCTGCTGTGTTTTGCACTGTGACGTTTTTTAAACGGGGGGTTTTGGAGGCCTTACTAGAGTCCATTACAATAATCTAGTCGAGCCAAGACTAGCGCAGGGCCCCCATTTTTAACAGGTCAAAGGAGAGTAGATGAGCAATCTTCTTGTTTAATTATAAAATATAAAAAAAGAGGTTGAGACCACAGAATTAACTTGTTCTTTAAAAAGTAACTTGTCATCTATCATCACACCCAAATTTTTCACCTTACTTTCTAACTCGCTTTATTCCTAATGTGGTCCTGTAAACTTGTAGCCAAAGGGTTTGTGCTGCAGGGGGTAGGGCCTACTTATCCTAAGGGTGCAGATGAAGCAGAAATTATTACCTTACTGGTGACCTTAAATATCACAACACTGGTAGAATTCCTTTGTGAAGCCATTGGCTTAGGTGAACTTGAATTAATATCCCAGGATGGAGCCTTGCTGAAGAACCCAAAATGGCACTATGATGCTCACAACTTGACCCGCAATTAAAGAAACCACTAAAGCTGTGCCATTTTGCCCAGTATTAGGGTTCAGAGAAGTGAGTTTACAAAGGCAGTAAAAACAAAGAGCACTCAAGAAGTACAGCAGCAGGGAAGAAATGGTAAAACTATTGAGTTGATGTAATACTTTACCCGACACATGAAGTCCAGCAGCGTGGCAGTAATGGCAGGATGAGGCTTCATGGAGTGGTGCATGACCAGGATCGCTGGCTCTGAAAGTGTGGAGAGATTTTTACCATTAGAAAACAGCATGAAGCAGCCTCCTTGACATTTAGTGCACTGGTATGTAAAGATTATTACAATAGCAGAATAAAGTAGGCTTCCTGAGGTGCAGTGTGCTGGATATTGAACTAGTACAATTGCAGTACAAAGCAGGCTTACGGAGATTCAGTGCGCTGGGATATCAGACTAGTAAAATGGCAGTTTGAAGGTGGCTTGTTGAGACTCCGTGTACAGGGATATTGACTGTTACAAAAGAAGGATGAAGATGGCTTACTGACATTTGGTGTACAGGGATATCTGACTGTTACAAAAGGAGGATGAAGATGGCTTACTGACATTCGATGTACAGGGATATCGGACTGTTACAAAAGAAGGATGAAGATGGCTTACTGACATTTGGTGTACAGGGATATCTGACTGTTACAAAAGGAGGATGAAGATGGCTTACTGACATTCGATGTACAGGGATATCGGACTGTTACAAAAGAAGGATGAAGATGGCTTACTGACATTCGGTGTACAGGGATATTGGGCTGCTACAAAAGGAGGATGTAGATGGCTTACTGACATTCGGTGTACAGGGATATTGGGCTGCTACAAAAGGAGGATGTAGATGGCTTACTGACATTCGGTGTACAGGGATATTGGGCTGCTACAAAAGAAGGAGGAAGATGGCTTACTGACATTCGGTGTACAGGGATATTGGGCTGCTACAAAAGGAGGATGTAGATGGCTTACTGACATTCGGTGTACAGGGATATTGGGCTGCTACAAAAGAAGGAGGAAGATGGCTTACTGACATTCGTGTACAGGGATATTGGACTGTTACAAAAGGAGGATGAAGATGGCTTACTGACATTCGTGTACAGGGATATTGGACTGTTACAAAAGGAGGATGAAGATGGCTTACTGACATTCGTGTACAGGGATATTGGACTGTTACAAAAGGAGGATGAAGATTGCTTACTGACATTCGGTGTACAGGGATATTAGACTTACAAAAGAAGGAGGAAGATGGCTTACTGACATTCGGTGTACAGGGATATCAGACTGTTACAAAAGAAGGAGGAAGATGGCTTACTGACATTCGGTGTACAGGGATATTGGGCTGCTACAAAAGGAGGATGTAGATGGCTTACTGACATTCGGTGTACAGGGATATTGGGCTGCTACAAAAGAAGGAGGAAGATGGCTTACTGACATTCGTGTACAGGGATATTGGACTGTTACAAAAGGAGGATGAAGATGGCTTACTGACATTCGTGTACAGGGATATTGGACTGTTACAAAAGGAGGATGAAGATGGCTTACTGACATTCGTGTACAGGGATATTGGACTGTTACAAAAGGAGGATGAAGATTGCTTACTGACATTCGGTGTACAGGGATATTAGACTTACAAAAGAAGGAGGAAGATGGCTTACTGACATTCGGTGTACAGGGATATCAGACTGTTACAAAAGAAGGAGGAAGATGGCTTACTGACATTCGGTGTACAGGGATATCGACTGTTACAAAAGGAGGATGAAGATGGCTTACTGACATTCGGTGTACAGGGATATCGACTGTTACAAAAGGAGGATGAAGATGGCTTACTGACATTCGGTGTACAGGGATATCGGGCTGCAACAAAAGGAGGATGAAGAAGGCTTACTGACATTCAGTGTACAGGGATTTCAGACTGTTACAAAAGAAGGATGAAGATGGCTTACTGACATTCGGTGTACAGGGATATCGACTGTTACAAAAGGAGGATGAAGATGGCTTACTGACATTCGGTGTACAGGGATATCGGGCTGCAACAAAAGGAGGATGAAGAAGGCTTACTGACATTCAGTGTACAGGGATTTCAGACTGTTACAAAAGAAGGATGAAGATGGCTTACTGACATTCGGTGTACAGGGATATTGGGCTGCTACAAAAGGACGATAAAGATGGCTTACTGACATTCGGTGTACAGGGATATCGGACTGTTACAAAAGGAGGATGAAGATTGCTTACTGACATTCGGTGTACAGGGATATCGACTGTTACAAAAGGAGGAAGAAGATGGCTTACTGACATTCGGTGTACAGGGATATCGGACTGTTACAAAAGGAGGATGAAGATTGCTTACTGACATTCGGTGTACAGGGATATCGACTGTTACAAAAGGAGGAAGAATATGGCTTACTGATATTCGTGTACAGGGATATCAGACTGTTACAAAAGAGGGATGAAGATGGCTTACTGACATTTGGTGTACAGGGATATTGGGCTGCTACAAAAGGAGGATGAAGATGGCTTACTGACATTCGGTGTACAGGGATATCGGACTGTTACAAAAGGAGGATGAAGATTGCTTACTGACATTCGGTGTACAGGGATATCGACTGTTACAAAAGGAGGAAGAAGATGGCTTACTGATATTCGTGTACAGGGATATCAGACTGTTACAAAAGAAGGATGAAGATGGCTTACTGACATTTGGTGTACAGGGATATTGGGCTGCTACAAAAGGAGGATGAAGATGGCTTACTGACATTCGGTGTACAGGGATATCGGACTGTTACAAAAGGAGGATGAAGATGGTTTACTGACATTCGGTGTACAGGGATATCAGACTGTTACAAAAGAAGGATGAAGATGGCTTACTGACATTCGGTGTACAGGGATATTGGGCTGCTACAAAAGGAGGATGAAGATGGCTTACTGACATTCGGTGTACAGGGATATCGGACTCTTTCAAAAGGAGGATGAAGATGGCTTACTGACATTCGGTGTACAGGGATATCGACTGTTAGAAAAGGAGGATGAAGATGGCTTAGTGACATTCGGTGTACAGGGATATCAGACTGTTACAAAAGAAGGATGAAGATGGCTTACTGACATTCGGTGTACAGGGATATTGGGCTGCTACAAAAGGAGGATGAAGATGGTTTACTGACATTCGGTGTACAGGGATATCAGACTGTTACAAAAGAAGGATGAAGATGGCTTACTGACATTCGGTGTACAGGGATATCAGACTCTTACAAAAGGAGGATGAAGATTGCTTACTGACATTCGGTGTACAGGGATATCGGGCTGCTACAAAAGGAGGATGAAGGTGGTTTACTGACATTCGGTGTACAGGGATATCAGACTGTTACAAAAGAAGGATGAAGATGGCTTACTGACATTCGGTGTACAGGGATATTGGGCTGCTACAAAAGGAGGATGAAGATGGCTTACTGACATTCGGTGTACAGGGATATCGGACTCTTACAAAAGGAGGATGAAGATTGCTTACTGACATTCGGTGTACAGGGATATCGACTGTTACAAAAGGAGGATGAAAATGGCTTAGTGACATTCGGTGTACAGGGATATTGGGCTGCTACAAAAGGAGGATGAAGATGGCTTACTGACATTCGGTGTACAGGGATATCGGACTGGTACAAAAGGAGGATGAAGATTGCTTACTGACATTCGGTGTACAGGGATATCGGACTATTACAAAAAAGGATGAAGAGGGCTTACTGACATTCGGTGTACAGGGATATCGGAATGTTACAAAAGGAGGATGAAGAGGGCTTACTGACATTCTGTGTACAGGGATATCGGACTGTTACAAAAGGAGGATGAAGATGGCTTACTGACATTCGGTGTACAGGGATATCAGACTGTTACAAAAGGAGGATGAAGGTGGCTTGCTGAGACTCCGTGTACAGGGATATCAACTGTTATAAAAGGAGGATGAAGGTGGCTTACTGACATTCGGTGTACAGGGATATCGGAATGTTACAAAAGAAGGATGAAGAGGGCTTACTGACATTCCGTGTACAGGGATATCGGACTGTTACAAAAGGAGGAAGAGGGCTTACTGAGACTCCGTGTACAGAGATATCAACTGTTACAAAAGGAGGATGAAGGTGGCTTACTGACATTCGGTGTTCAGGGATATCGGACTATTACAAAAGGAGGATGAAGGTGGCTTCCTGAAATTCACTGTACAGGGATATCAAATTGTTACAAAACGAGTATGAAGATGGCTTACTGACATTCTGTGTACAGGGATATCAGACTGCTACAAAAAGAGGATGAAGGTGCTTCCTGAAATTCAGTGTACAGGAATATTGGACTGTTACAAAAGGAGAATGAAGGGGGCTTCCTGAAATCCAGTGTACAGAGGTATCGGACTGTTACAAAAGGAGGATGAAGGTGGCTTCCTGAAATTCAGTGTACAAAGATATGGGACTGTTACAAAAGGAGGATGACGGTGGCCTCTGAGTTTCAGTGCACAAAGATGTTGGATAAAGGTGGCTTCCTGAAATTACACGGTAAAGGAATGCGTGGTTAAGACGCATTCGTGGTTTAGGATGCGTGGTAGAGGCATGCATGGTTTATCTAGTCGTGCCTCTATTATACAACCACTATTGTAAGGACTAATGCCCTACACTTCCGCTACAGGTGCATTTTATGCCGTTGCTAGTGCACTTAACTGACTGATCACATGTTCGCCCAGATACTTGAAAGATGTATTGCCGCACAGCAGCCCATTTATGAAACATTCGGACTCCAGGGCCTTGCTCCGATACTGCATGGCTTAGATATCATGGTCTGGTTATTAGAACCATCCTGTGTCCTGGTTTGTCAAGTTATTTGAAATCAAGGGTGCCATGGGTTATCCCAGTTACATTTTGTTATGCCATATGTTAGGCAGGTTACTGAAACAAATACCCCATAGTTAGTGGAATTTTCTTATACCACGTCGTAGCCCACGTTTAAGCACTTGTTTGCTATTTTAATGTCCAGTTAACAAGCAGGAACCCAGCTACAGAATTCGACTCATTAGTTAGCCAGTACTGTAGCATTCTGACGCCACATGATTGGTGCTGCATTATTAAACCGTGTCAGCATATATTAGCCGAACAGCTATGTTCACTTTTACATCTCAACTGTACAAGTGCTACAATGAAAAGCCTGTGAAGTCAAAGCATGAAAAGTAACCCAGAGGGGTTAAGGAGAGAGATATCTTAATGATCCCAGCAGAAACATAAGAGTTCAAGTGCCATCGCAGGTCCTCGCAGCCTTCACATAGTGCAATAATATTTCATGTCTTTGAAGTTCATGATAAGCCTTGAAGGATTTGCCTGGAATGGCAATAGATCTTTTTTTAATTCAAAATTAACGAAAAACCCTTGCAGTGGGGAAGAAGGAACTGAAAATCAAAGGTCGTATTGCAGTGAGAAACAGATCACAGACACTGGCTTAGCTCACAAATTATGGATTGGGTACATTATATAAAAGCCAGTGATTTGTATCTTTACTCAGAACTGTGACTTGCGTTCTTCTAGTCAAAGCTTAAAGTTATTTGTAACATTTTTTTTTTAAATGGCAATCTTTTTTGTTAGAACTTAAACACCATCACAGTTCAATAGGATATTATAGATGCAAATAAACGGCACATTAATAAAAGTTGATTTAGAAACATTCATAACCTTTTTTTCATCCTAATAACCTTGATGATAACAATCTGTTCTGGAGAAGCTAGCTTCCACAAACATTGTGGCAGTCTTGTGAACAGAGATGCACAGTTTTTAAATGGATGGCTCTTGTGGATTATTCAGAAGAAATTAAAGTTTCCGATTTTTTTAGCTAACCCCAAAAATATTTTTGGTGCGGGGTCTGTGGAAGTTGTAAGAGGTAAAAATGGATCAGCTAGAAACAGCAGTGTTTCTCAATGAAGAAATATCAAGGAGTAACCCTTTCAGAGAAAAGGGATGGGGTTATTAGATGCTCTAAAACAACAAAAGTTCCCTTTTCATAAGTTTTTGAAGAGGAAATGCTCCCTCTGAGGGATTTTCTACCAACAGGTTAAGGATGGACCATATGATGTATTCAGGGTTGCATAGAGAAAAACAAATTTACATAGATAACATTGTTTAACACAAACTCTGTCTAAAATTATTCAAATCCCCCACTTTTAAGGCCTCAATACTTCTGTATTTAAACCTTGTGCATATTCTTCATAGTCTCTACTCTTTTTTATTTAGCCTATATCTATAAAACAATAGTGTATTTGGCACAACAGACATTTACTGGTCTAAGGTGAGACCATAGGAGGTTGCGAGACTGACAAATGTTTGTTCACGTCTGTTAAAGACCAGTAAATGTCTGTTGTGCCAAATACACTATTGTTTTATAGATATAGGCTAAATAAAAAAGAATAGAGACTATGAAGAATATGCACAAGGTTTAAATACAGAAGTAATGGTCAAAGCAAACTGACACAGGAGTTACCGTACCTTTAAGTGTGTTAATATTTGTAGAAAACTGTGGTTACTTAAGAGAATGGAAATAATTGTACTCTTTGTATTTTTTAATAGTGATTTTAATATGTGAAATATTGTCCTGAAGAAGGTGACAACTGACATCACCGAAACGCCGCGTCGACACTTTTTCAGCTCTTTTAAGATTTTAATGTTTTTTGATAAATAAAATGTGAAAATTTCTGTTTTTAATCAACTGGTCGGTTAAATCACCAAATAAAGACATTTTTTATGAAATTTCTCCTGTGATTGTGCATATTCTTATTTAGGCCACAAATGTACAGTGATTTGGTATTGAGGCCTTAAAAGTGGGGGATTTGAATAATTTTAGACAGAGTTTGTGTTAAACAATGTTATCTATGTAAATTTGTTTTTCTCTATGCAACCCTGAATACATCATATGGTCCATCCTTAACCTGTTGGTAGAAAATCCCTCAGAGGGAGCATTTCCTCTTCAAAAACTTATGAAAAGGGAACTTTTGTTGTTTTAGTGTTTCTCAATGAAACACCAGCCTTGTAACCTAATCAAGAGAGGAGTTGTGCTCAAGTAAAACAACAAATTACACAATGTATTAACAGTCTGGACTTCTCATGTTTTCAAATACCACTATTCTTATAACAAATAAACCCTCAATGGTGGGAAGATAGTGCCCAAATTCTGAAATAGAGTTGTTTACCATTAAACGTCAATCAAAACTGAGCTCACTGAATCTTAAAGTGGCTTTAAGACTCTGCCTTGGCGAGTTATGGATATCTGATGAGGTGTGCTTATGAAAAAGGTAGCCTGCAATATCAGAACTGCAAATGAATAGATTACTCACCTATATTCATGATGCTGTCTTTGTCGGCGCTGAAGAACAGCCAGTCGTAAAACAATGCCAGCTTGGCGTTGGATGCTGCAACATTAGACTAAAAACAATAGATCTGTTACAAAATGAAGGCGACCGAGACTGCACCACGCCTACGTTCCCCATCAGATCATCTTTGCCACCTTTCTGCCCCAATGTCCCTTTTCCCCATGAAGTCAAGCTGCCACTCTTGCACCCACACCAGTCTCCAATGCCCACCACTATTGCCCTCTGCAGCTATGCTCCTATGATCCATATTAGCACCCATCGATGTCCATGTGTGCCTCAATGCCCTCTCTTCTGTGCACCAAAGCCCCCTTGGACCACATACCGCTTCTCTGCCCACCTACACCTCAATGCCTAACCGTCGTGGCCCAAAAGTCTGTCTCCTCTGCACCACACTGAAATCTCTCTAAACCCTCTCCCACTCAAATACTTAAGTCACTTCAGAAACAAAACCTATGCCCCCCACCCCTCCTTTTGCCTCTCCTCGAAAATCTTTACTCTCCTTGTGAAATCGACCCCATGTGCCCTGAAACTGTTAACTCCCCTTTTTTCCAAAATATCTGACCTCCATGCCCCAAAATCTTCGACCCTCCAGCCCCCCGAATGATTGATCCGCATCAGCTCTGAAAATCTCAACCCACCTCTGCTCCAAAATGCACATCCTAACTCTCCATCTGGCACACTACCTTAAGAAGACACCTACAGGAAACATCTTTTCAGTTTTGGCTGACAATTTGTTAAACAACTTCTCTACCGCATGAATGAACGCTATTCTCCTCTTTCTGGAATAACTTTAAATATATCTCGGTATCTGTAGCTCTCCCGTAGGGCAGCAATCACATATAGAACAGCGGCAGAGCTCTCTAAAAAAGCCAAAGTCTCATGGTGCTCAAACCTCTCGCTGTCCGTCCACCGTAATACTTTGCCAAAATGCCTTAACACTTTGCCTCAGCACAAATGCCTTGCAGTCCTACCTCAGTCCCTATGCCTTGCTCGTAGCCTTGTGCTGTTGCATCTCAGACCCCTTTGCCATAATCCCTCAATGACATCTCTCTAATGCTTGGAGCCGCTAGGCCCCAAAGCGTTGCTACCACACCTGTGTTCCACTAACTCGCTGACCCTCTCCGCCATAATGCTTATTCCACTCTAACTGCAGACTCAATGTGCCTGGAGTACTTATTTCTCCAAATGTGTGAATCTTCCGCCTCAATGCATTTTTTCCCACTGTGTCATTAGCCCGCTGTCCAGACAAGATCCATCAAACTTTAAACAGATCAATCTCCAACTACAACCTTTTCTCCCAAACATAGGTCTAACAGTCAATACACCATGCTGGTCTCATTGCCCTCTCCACAGCCAAATCTGCCACCTCCACCAAGTCTCGCTTTTAGCACCGAAGGAATACCCTTTTTGATTGCTCCAGGGATTTATTACTATCCACCCATCTTGTTTGCTCCAGGGATATGTAGCTGTTTCTTCCCCAAAAGGTCTTCCTCTTAGCCCTCCGGAGCTCCTTCCCTTGCTCCACCTGCCTCTGTCCCCAACAATATATTACTGTCCATTACAAGGTATAAGTTGAGCATCTTGCGAAGTGAACACTGCCCTTTCACAATAAATAACTGCCCCTCCATTTCTCACAGCCTGCATACCACAGTACCTCAACATCCTACTAGTCTATTACACAAAAGCACACTGTTACAAAGACTCTGAGTCTTTTACCGTGCAGGTGGTCAGCAACCAGCCAATGATGGCCCAGCGGGGAAGGATATCCGAGCTGAGGACTTCGTTGGATGGGTGGACCACCCCGCAAATGTATCGTATAAGGTCGCAGCGCAACGACTGACTGTCCGGTGTCGACAAATACTGCCTCTGGAACCAGTCCTGGTATCTCTTCTGCTGGCCAAATCGTACCTGGTTAAACGAGAAGAAAACAGTTTATCACACACAGAACATGGTCACAGAGTAGGAGAAAAGGCACAATAAAAACAGTAATAATGCATCGCAAAATGTGCCGTCTCAAAGAGAATAGGAATAAAGGGCAAGGAGCGCTAGAGTCGGTGCCAAGCGGCAGAGTACATCACATGGGATTTTCGATTCCGGACTGAGGGAATGGATCAAAATCAGAGGTAAAATAACCAATATTTTCCTGCCATGCAGAAGGTGGACATGGGGACAATCCTGGACATCTCAAAGACCAATTTACAGTCTGCTCATCAAAAAGTTTGAAGAGTTGTGCACAAACTATCAGGAATTTACACCAACAGGGCTCTAGAAGGACCAAGGTGGCATGACCCAGGATAGATGCAATACTGAAACACCACGGAATTAAGATGAACCTGCAGCATATGTTAAGACTATTCAGAGAAACGGACAAGCCAAGCAAGTAAAAGTGTCGTAAAAAGACATTAAATGCAATCTTCCTGGACATGGTTTGAGAATGACTTGCATGAAGGTTGAATAAATGAGGTTGGAAAGGGCATCAGATTTTTTGGAAGCCATAGTGCCTTAAAAACCTGTTGAATGGCATCAAGTGGAACTATGATCTGGCACAATCATTTTGAAAAGCCCCATGCACAGAAAAATGCACCATGCAAAAATGTGGATGCAACCTGGAGCTAGAGAGCAATTCACAAAGAAAAAACCATGCGAAAAATATTGAGAAAAGGCTGCCTCCTGTGTACCACCAGTCTCCTCAGAGTACTTGTATAAGATGCAAGTAGCAACAATGCCAACAGGGATATAAATCATACTCTGCCTGTAGAGAATGCTCTTGCCACTTTCAGCTAGACAGCACATCTACACGTGTGCAGCTGGACTATCTCACGACTCTGATCTAACCTGTGCTATCCAGAGAGGCATCCTCCTGCTAGGATATGCTTTCTTTTACTTTAGAGCCAGGGTCTAGAGTCAATATCATATAGACAGAGGTGTTCTTATATTTTCTATTTACTTGCAGTTGTATATAGCACAAGGGCACACAATATCAGATTCGTCTTTTGGGCACAAGGAGATTAGGTGATCTGCTCAGAATCACATATTGTTAAACCGACGTCAGGACTGTAACCTGGTCACTCAGTTGCAAAGTCAGAAGCTCTGCCCGTCACACCACATCTCTTCTTTAGTCCTTGGGTGTGGGTGGAGGCTTGGAGATTGTGATTAAGAGATTTGCCAACCCAACAGGCAGTGCAGCACACTGACACGGAAGGTACCATAAGCGGCGAAGGGCTGTTCATACAAGCAAACACTGATAGCAATAAAGGTTACAATGTGCCACAAGTTATGTAAACAGGGATAGAGGATGCCTATTACACATTTTCTTAGAGTACCAACCATTTAATAAATTCACAATACCTTCTTTTTGTCTGGCCCTTTACACCAATATCCCAGCATTGAGGAATCCACAAAACTCTCTTAATACACGTCTACTCTGACCTGGAATATGTGAATATCCCACTATAAAGACATCTTTAGGGTCCACACATTGCAGATCTATTCTCATTAGTACTCTGCGCCAATATCAGAGACATCAATGGGCGCCCACCATATCACCACTGGTTTATCTTACACCATTCAAAGATATTGCACAGCTGTCATAATGAACATGTACTGTGATCTGCAGCAAACCCCCAAAAAAAACCCACAGACCTCTACCTATGAGAGAACTCTGACAAAACTCATCAATGGCAACACGCATTGAGCTTATAATGGAAAAAATAATGGGAGACACCCTTTTTAAAGAAAAAAGGAATGAGTTTGTGATCAACACAAGCAAAGAGATCCCTTTTCCTGGTTTTAACTAACAGATAAGGCCACATCAAGTGGTCTCTTTGTTTGACCTTGTTCTAAGGTAACCTGTAAGTTTAGTCAGTTGTTGGAGTCCAAAAACAAAATAACAAATTTACATATATATCATGACGATTACACCATTCACATTTGATTCTTAAATTCTGATGATCTTGAACAATATAGACTATGTGTCAAAGAATGAACAAAGCAAGATTGGCAAGAGGTTTTTCGTTTTTATGTTTAAAATGTATTATAAAAAAGGATCTGATATATTATGCATCATTATTTCGAAAAGAACATCATACAATTTATTAAAACATTACAATACATGTTGTAAGGACGGTCATGTGAGACAGCTCAGAAAAATACAAAACCCCCTGGGAAAACCATAAAGCAGGGAACCCCTTGAAGCTAAGAACCTATAAAGAGGAAGGTCTACAGCAACCTATAAACAAAGCTCCCAGCAACGAAATTGGGGAAATCGACCGTTTTGTCCTGAATCAAAGTTCCTAAAACAAAGTTTAACTTGAGAGACAGGAAGAAAACATGTGGCTGGTGGACTATTTACAATAAAAGGACACCGTGGTTGGTTACTTGGAATTATACCTCTACCATACCTTAATTCAGTTGGTCAAAAGAACAAACACCAACAGAGTACAGAGAAACAGGAAGTTGGGAGCAGAGAACACATAAAAGGCCCCACCCTATAGTACAACCGAGTAGGAGGAACACCCTAGTTTTTCGTTTCTGCAATTTAAAGCCAATTAACACACGCTGCGACATAAAATTATATATAAATTGTATTTAAATATAAGAAAGTATTGTCCTGAAGAAGGTGACCAACGTTTTTCCCCGAAACGCTGCATCGACAGTTTCTTTTTTTTTATTGTTTCTTACAACATATATTGTAATGTTTTAATAAAATGTATGATGTTCTTTTCGAAATAATGATGAATAATAGATCAGATCCTTTTTTATAATAAATTTTAAACATAAAAACGAAAAACCTCTTGCCAATCTTGCTTTGTCCATTCTTTAACACAGTCTATATTGTTGAAGATCATCAGCATTCAAGAATCAAATGTGAATGGTGTAATCGTCATGATATATATGTAAATGTGTTATTTTGTTTTTGGACTCCAACAACTGACTAAACTTACAGGTTACCTTAGAACAAGGTCAAACAGAGAGACCACTTGATATGGCCTTATCTGTTAGTTAAAACCAGGAAAAGGGATCTCTTTGCTTTTGTTGAACATGAATTGTGCACCAGAACACGAATACTGAGACACCTAGAGGGTCCCTTAAAACACCTGTAGATCGGATTACAGTTCTTTCACAAACTGCAATATTTGACATAGCCTTAACAAGAGCTCCATACTAGCAAGCGGTGTTCATTTGCACCCCTGTAATCCTAATTAAAATTATTTTATATTTATGTTTTTTTTGTTGTTTTTTTTTTTTACACACACTTGTGTAACTTACTTGGCCACAAAATGTTCACTCAGCGCAAACTCCTCAACTGCTACTTCCCGGGCGGTTTTTCAGACCTCTTCCCACCCTGGACAGTTACTTTGCAAAGAGCAGGATCTGAGTCCTCTTCAGAGTACGCAAACAAGAGGGTGTACCATTCATGCTTGGGGGCGGGCGGGCGGGGTGGGGGAAGAAACGTGGAATGTGATTTCACCACAAAGAAAACATTTTCCACACAGGAAACAAAAATATGCAAAAAACATCAGCTTTTGCATGCTGCTGCCAAGTGTATATTATGGGTTTCAATCCATGCAGAAAGTTAAAGAGAGTGCACATGGGGGAACAGGAGTATGATTTGACGTTTATGATTTTTGCAGATTTATTGTAATACCCAATGGGGCTTGCGAATCCCAAACAGGCATAAATCTATGCAATCACAGGGATATAAGTTTGGAAATGTCTTGGTACAAATAAATGATCCTTAAAGCTATGTATATTTTTTATGAATATATCTTGGTGTCAGTCTAGCCTGATACCACAATACAGATACATTGATGGTGTAATTCAATCTTGGTATGGCAGTACTCTAATGCCGAAAAACGTCTTGCAATGCGCCTTTCTCCTCTCATGCATGAGATTATCATGCCCCTCTGCTTAGGCTAGGAGTAACTGTGTGCTGTTATTCCAATACTGGGACACTTTCAGCACTCCTAACTAGACTCAGCGCATTTCAGTAGGGAGAAGAAGCATGTCCTCCTTCCTGGTAAGATGACTCTGCTGGTTAACATGTCAACTATAGAGATCTGTGCAAGCTTAAGCAGGTCTCACAGAGTTTTTTAAAGGAAAACGTTTGAAAACAGGAGAAGACATAGAATAAAGTACAGCAGTCAGATCCATGTCTGAACAGTTAAGCAACAGCCTTGCACCGGCTTTTGGTCCCATTTCGCTCCTGGCCCGTCCCCGCAGAGGACATCTAAGGGCCAGGATTTAAGAGGAGAGTCCATGGAAGGAGATCACCATCAACATGATGCACAGCGTCTGCCCCAGGGATTGCAAGGGTCAGCGTCCATGCCTCAGTCTTTTGATCATCCTGGAACTCACCACACCACCAAGCAGTTAAAGGGCCGAAGGTAAGACATTTTAAGTTCCTACCACTTTCCAAAACCTTCTCTTTGTTTTTTTGGGGTATGTTCAACGCTGGTATTTGAACATGGCCCAACACAAAACCACTTGGCTGACTTCTTATTGGGAACCATTTTCCGACCTCAAAGACATTCCATTGGTTACCTGAAACAAGATCGCTCTCCTATACTTATTTCTCCACAAAGTGTGGAACAAAGGAACGTTTTCAAGTCATTGTACCCCATTTGCTGGATGGGCTTCCCCATAGTGATTCTCTACTCTTCAGAGGTGGGTTAGCTGGTGGGTGTGCTTAGTGAACTTGCAACTGTGAAGCCACTTCTGCATCACTACGGAAAGGTATTTTGTAGTCAAATGGGGAGCTAACAGATATTTAAACATTTTTGCAAATTACAGTTTGAATCATTTTGTTTAAGCTCCCTTTTGACCATCACTATCTCTGGTATTGCCCATATTTTTCAGAATGCCAGTCTTCCCACAGCTCTGAGCTCAGCATTACCCGGGACGTCATAAAGAGCAGCTTGGTTTCCATGTCGGGTGTGAGGCGACAAGCCAGGAACTTGCGTGACGTCCTTGACTGAAGAAGCTGCAGAACACCTACAGTGGGGGAAGAGATAAAGAACCACACATTAGGACAAGCGGTTTAAACAAGAGAAATCCACACAACCCAGGCACGACAGCTCGCCTCTGACCTTCATGAAACCCGGCTCTCCAAGTACTGCAACTATAAACAGGTCTGGCAACTCAACAACATGGCCCCTCGGCATCCACAGCTACTGAACAGCCCTCAACTACACCCATACCCCACAATCCTCATAAGCAGTACTGGCTGTCAACTCACTCTTCCCTGAAGAAGCCAGCATTAATTCAACACAACTTCAGTTGCAGGTAACTCACAACTGAGTACAGGAACCAAATAGCCTTAAAATGTATATGCTAACCACGTGTAACTCCTGATATTACTCCTGTAAAGTAGCATTGTTCATGGTTGGTCCAGCAGGGACAGAGCCATGCCATCTTTTTTTTTTAAAGATTTTGATTAGCTATATACAATTAATCTAAAGCCGCATTATTTGCAAGGTCAGTGGTTGGTGTTTAAACAAAATCTAGCTAAACCATCAAAATAGGAGTAGTTCCTCACAGACTGGGTGGTCACAAAGAAGTGAAAGCACGAGGCTAGATGCCTGGAGGTCACAAAACCTACCCGCCTCCAAGATGCTTGGAACCAGGCATCTTGGAGGCGGGTAAGCCTTGCAGCACTGTTCCGGACCCATACCCTGTCTCGCAGTTTCTCCGGGACATTCAAATTTGCCTCAGGGGCATTGTTCTGCTCATCTTGGGGTGGATTTGTTACACTGCAACCATCCAGGTGCATTATCATACACATTGAGCAGACATCCTTTACAAGAAAGGAGGTCTCATGCCCCTCAGAGGGCGCTAAATCACAATTTTTGGTCCTGATGAAGTGCAGTCTGACCCTATGGGCAATCTAGGCATGAAACATGTCGACCTCACTTAGCTGACAGCTATCTAGGTACATTGTGACCATAAGATGGCACCACTGTTTTTACCTAGTCCTGGTACCCTTACCCCATAAAAAATTATTTTGAGGGCACCAGAGTCTATTTTAGACACTCCTCACCTTTCAATTGACACACTCTTACATAGCCCCCTCACATGCATTCATCTAAATGGCGTTTTCGGATAAGAATATCTCCGACAAAGAGCTCCGAGGCCCGTCAGGCATTGCAGCGCCGGCAAGACAAGGAATGCCAAAGGATGAAGCATGACACCCTAACAGGTGTGTGAGGGCGTCAAGATCTGACCTTCAGGTCTCCCTTCGACAGCGGTACTAGCCTTTGATTTAATAGTGAAAAGAAATCTGCCATAGATCCAGAATATATGGACTATTGCGGTCATGTAAAAATGATATATCAGTCTACAGTACCTTGACTAGAAATTGACACTAACCAGTCACAAACTACACCTTACTCCGACCTTGCAGAATAACTTGTAAACCACAAGCTAGAAATAGGCACTTTTAAAATGTAGACAGTTCACCATAAGCAGCACCCACCTTTAACCAATCACTGGAATTAAAAACAGATCTGTCGGCAAAGCTCATTCCTCAAGTCCCAATGCTAACCTACTACAGGGACAGTACTAGTTCAAAAGGCTGCTTACCATCAGACACTGTTGTTACTGTACCTACACCAGACAGTTCTGCCCAATGCTGATTTGTAGCATGATTAATTTAGAATCCACATCCTCCACAGCAACAATCCAGACACCCCACACATTTGTTCTGGAGACTACACTGCTTGGTGCAATTGTCGAATCGTTACATGAAGTTCATGTGCAGTGCAAGAGAAGCGGACATAGCAATGTGACAGTGATGCCTAAGCATTATGTGCGGTCCTTCCATGCTTACTGGTCACACTCACAAAGACTAAGACACTTTATTCCCCAACCGAGAAGGACAGAGCTGTGAGGAGGCCCTGTGTTGAGAAGGACTAAGAAGAAGTTTTCTAGAGGCATTTTCTTTCCCACAGGGCTAGTTTACGTGCATACTGACCCTTCCTTGGTGCTTTACCACTTCAAGCCACTTAACTGTAAAACAGGAATCAAAGATTTGAGATTCCAGGAAGGGCAAGCTCTGTACCTCGTTTCTTTCTCCTCTCCACCAGCCTGTGGATGCAGCACATGGGGTAATGTCTGGTATCCTGTGTGCTATGGAGCCAACAGGGCTGGAGATCAGGCACCTTCAAGAGATCTTGATTCTTTTCCTTTTCAAAATGCCCACACGTAAATGTATCCCACTCAAAAACAGAGACATGTAGATGAAATGTAAAAATATTCTACTCCAGGTACAGTTCTCCTATTTTCAGGTTCAAAACAAATGGACACTTAAAGATCTCTACCTAAAACAAGTATTTGCAAAGTCAACCAGTTTTACATTTTTGGAACCATCGGGCTTGCCAGTACTTTTTCCCGAAGCTGCACAGCATCGGCAAAAAAAAAATGCAGCGCTGGCATGTCCGCTTCTTGCATCATTCTGTAGGCGCTATTTTCCTTTGTTTACCTAATACCTGTCTAAAATGGAGGATGCCCTTTAGATAAGGATTTAAAAAAAAAAAGAAAGAAATAGCATCTTTCACATATTCCCAAAAAAAAGTGCACAAAATAAAGCAAATACCTGCAGGACGAGGGTGCACAGCAGCACAGGAGGGGGAAACACAGACAAGAGAATGAATATGCTACTTACTAGTATGCATCTGTTCTTGGCATGTAGGGCTGCTAACATTCATATCTTAGCATTAGATCGCCACCTAGTGTTGGGTCCGGATGATCGCACATTGTTGTCCTGGAAGAGTCTTCGAAGTATCCTGAGATGGGTGGCTCCTCCCCTGGACTACAGTGCGCATGGGCATCGGCTCCATCCCCAGATTGTTTTTCGCCATTGTGGCAGAGGATGGAGTGAAAAGTGTAAAGGATGTCCATGCTAATGATTGAATACAATAGTATATCTGCAGCTGCGACAGGCACCGGGGAGGAGGGTGGGCGATATGAATGTTAGCAGCCCTACATGCCAAGAACAGATGCATACTAGTAAGTAGCATATTCAGTTCGAGGCATGTGGGCTGCTAAATTCATATCTTAGCATAGAATACATAGCAGTCCCTCCATCAGCGGCGGTTGCCCGTGCCAGCTGCAGAAACCTGAAAAAGTGTCTTGAGAACAGCCTGCCCTACAGCCGCTTGCTGTTTGGAATGTACATCAACACAGTAGTGTTTTGTAAAGGTATGTGGTGTAATCCACGTGGCTGCTCTGCAAATGTCCTCTAGAGGAATGTTTCCTAGGAAAGCCATGGATGCCCCCAACTTGCGTGTGGAGTGTGCCTTTGGGGGTATTGTTAAAGTGCGCTTGGCTTTATGATAACAGATTTGAATGCACTTAACAATCCATCTGGCTATTCCTGCTTTGGAAATTGGGTTGCCTTTGTGTTGTGGTGAGAAGGCAACAAAGAGTTGTTTCGTCTTCCTAAAGTGTTGTGTCCTGTCTATGTAGTACATCAATGCCCTCCGTACGTCTAACGTATGGAGCATCCTTTCCGCCACCGTTTGTGGGTTCTGGAAGAATGCCGGCAAATCGATAGTTTGGTTGAGATGAAAATGTGACACCACCTTTGGAAGGAATTTGGGGTTAGTACGTAGCACTACCCTATTTGGATGAATCTGAATGAATGGCTCTTGTATTGTGAGCGCTTGCAACTCACTAACACGCCTTAGTGACGTAATGGCAATTAGGAAAGCAACTTTCCACGTTAGGAATTGCAGTTCACACGAGTGCATTGGCTCAAACGGTGGTCCCATCAGTCTGGTGAGGACCACATTGAGGTTCCACACCGGAGCTGGCGGTGTTCTTGGGGGAATGACTCGTTTCAGACCTTCAAGAAACGCTTTAATGGCTGGCACCCTGAAGACTGAGAGATGCTGCCTATTTTGAAGGTAAGCTGCGATGGCGGATAGATGTATCCGAATAGAAGTGAACGCTAGTTTGCACTTATAAAGGTGTAACAGATAGCAAATGATGTTAGGGATAGATGCATCTAGCGGGTTTATGTCATTGTCTGCACAGTAAATGACAAAACGCTTCCATTTTGCGGCATAGCATGCTCTGGTTGACGGCTTCCTCGCCTCCTTGATGATGTTCATGCATTCAGGAGGTAGGTTTAGGTATCCAAACTCTAAGACTTCAGGAGCCAGATCGCTAGGTTGAGCTGTTGCGGATCTGGATGCTGAATTTCTCCATGGTTCTGCGTCAGAAGTCTGGGCGTGAGGCGCAGTCTCTGATGCGGCACCACTGAGAGTTCGAGGAACGTGGTGTACCAGGCTTGGCGCGCCCACGTTGGAGCAACTAGGATGAGTGTCATCGAGTGTTGCCTTAGTTTCCTCGCCACCAGTGGTATCAGAGGTGTCGGGGGAAAAGCGTAAGCAAATTTGCCTGACCAGTTCATCCATATCGCATTGCCCTGCGATTGGGGGTGTGGGAACCTGGCGGCGAAGCTTTGGCATTTTGCGTTCTCCCTTGTGGCGAACAGGTCTATGTCTGGACGACCCCACCTTTGGAAGTACGGCTGGAGTACCGATGGATGTATCTCCCACTCGTGCATTTGATGACTGTATCTGCTGAGCAGATCCGCCATCTGATTGTCCTTCCCTGGGAGGTGTTCTGCCATGAGGAAGATGTTCCTCTGAATGGCCCACTTCCACATGCTCTGAGCCAGGTGAGACAGCTGTGGTGAGTGGGTGCCCCCCTGCTTTTGGATGTAGTACATCGCGGTCATGTTGTCCGTCCGGACTAACACCACTTTGTTGCACAGATGTACAATGAAGGACTTGAGTGCCATGAAGATCGCCATCAGTTCTAGATAGTTGATGTGCATCTTCTGTTGCTGCGTCGTCCATAGTCCCTGCACTGTGTAAGTGAGCAGATGAGCTCCCCATCCCTGGAGAGATGCGTCCGTTGTCAGGATAACCTGTGGTACTGGCTCCTGGAACAGTCGGCCCTTGCAAAGGTTGTGTGGAGTCCACCAATGCAGAGAGTTGTATGCCCGACTGGTAACCAACACTAGGTCTGTTAATTGTCCCTGAGCCTGTGTCCACTGATTTGCTAAGCACTCCTGGAGCGGGCGCATATGCAACCGTGCGTGAGGGACTATGAAGATGCAGGAGGCCATCATGCCTATCAACTGCATGAACACTCTTGCTGGAAGTGAGTGTCCCGGTCTGAACTTCTGGATTAAAGACTGTATGCCGTCTATCCTGACCTGGTTTGGTTGCGCCTTGGCCGTCAGGGTATTGATTGTCGCACCCAGAAACTGCCGGACGTGTGCCGGCTGAAGGTGTGACTTTGGGTAATTCAACGAGAAACCCAGGTCGTGAAGGAGGTGAATGGTAGTCGACATGTCCGCGGCGCACTGCTGTTCCGACCTGGCTTGAACGAGCCAGTCGTCGAGGTAGGGGTAGACATGGATGTTCTGCCTCCTGAGGTGCGCTGCTACTGTCGCCAGACACTTGGTAAACACCCTTGGGGCAGTTGTGACTCCGAAGGGTAGGACTTTGAACTGATAATGCGTGCCCTGGATAGTGAACCTGAGGTACTTTCTGTGGGACGGATGTAGCGGAATGTGGAAATAAGCATCCTTGAGATCTAAGGTTGCTAAGAAGTCTCCTTTGTTTAACATAGGAAGGATCTGTTGCAGTGTAAGCATGTGGAAATGCTCTGACAGTATGTACAGATTGAGGGGACGGAGATCCAGAATTGGTCTGAGAGATCCGTCCTTCTTTGGAATGAGGAAGTACAGGGAATAAACCCCTGTTCCTTCCTCCCCCACTGGCACGAGCTCGATTGCCCCTTTTTGCAGCATCACCAACACTTCCTGCTGCAATAAGTGCAAGTGCTCTGCGGACATAGGTCTTTGCCTTGGTGGAATGTTGGGTGGAGTGGACTTTAACTCTAGACAATAACCGTACTGGATAAGCTGTCGCACCCACCTGTCTGTGGTGATGTTGATCCAGACGGGCAGGAACTGCTGTATTCTCCCCCCGACAGGTGTTAAATGGTCGGGGGGAAGTGACAGAGTCACTGGTTGCTTGGGGCAGAGGAGCGTGAATTGTTGCCTCCTTTGCCACGTCCTTTGTTGCTGTTTCCCCTGTAGCCCCTCTTATTTTGTTTGGGGTACGAGGACTGTGCTCCACCTCTAGGGAACTGTGACTGTTGACCCAACTGTCCTCTGGTGACTCCACGGGCACCTGAGCGACGAAAATTATTGCCACGAAACTGCTGTGATTGTAGGGCCCCCATAGATTTAGCAGTTTCAGTGTCTTTTTTAATTTTTTCCAGGGTGGTGTCAACATCTGGACCAAACAGTCTATCCGGATTGACTGGTTGATTAAGTATGGTTGTCTGAATGTCAGGTTTGAACCCCGATATGCGGAGCCAAGCCTGTCTTCTGAGCATGACACTGGTGTTAATGGCCCTAGCGGCTGTGTCCGCGGCATCAAGTGCACACTTTATGGCCGCGTTGGAGATCAGTTGTCCCTCTTGTATAATCATTTTGGTGCCCTCTTGAATCTGCGGAGGCAGGTGTTCCACAATCTGCTCTAGTGTGTCGTAATGTGATCTATCATAACGTGCCAGTAGTGCCTGTGTATTTGCAATACGCCAGAAATTGGCAGCCTGTGCAGCCATTCTTTTGCCTCCTGCCTCTAGCACTTTGGACTCCTTATCCGGGGGAGGAGCTTCACCCGTTGTTTGGGAGTTGGCCCTCTTGCGTGCGTTTGCTACCACCAGGGAGTCAAGCGGCAACTGTCCTCGAATGTATGCAGGGTCTGCAGGCGCTGGTCTGTACTTTTTTTCAATACGTGGGTTGACCACCCTCGCCCTGGTAGGCTCTTTAAAGATGTCCGCAGCATGCTTGAGGACCCCTTTGAGCATAGGCAGGGTCTTTACAGTTCTTTCCAAAACTGAAAAGGTGTCGAATAGAAAGTCTTCCTCAACTGGGTCAGCATGCATGTCCACATCATGATTAGCAGCTGCCCTCTCAATGAGTGCATGAAAACCTGCAGAATCCTCTGTAGGGGATGCACGTGTACTGAAAGTCTGTGGGTCTTGTCCCACATCTTGGGTGCCTTGGTCCCCAATGACATAATAAGAATCTGGCTGTGCATCAGGTTCATTTACTGGGAACGTGTATTGTTCATCTTCACCATAGCCCTCACTTTCAGAGTGGTCTGGAGACGGTGTTGGGCTCCTTCCCAGAGGAGGCTGGATAGGTTCCATGAGGCCTGAGGCGTCCTGTGGAAACTTTTTCTTCTTTAGGGGGATGACATAGGATTCCACCGGCTGCGAAGTGATCTTCCTTTTGTAAAGGGTTAACTTCCCCGTGTCCGCGTCTATGAAACACTCCGAATCCTCTTCTGGGTCGAGCACTTGACCCGAAGATGCCCCTGCCGTAGAAGATTCCGACTTCTTTGGCGTCGATTTCGATGAAAAAGCCTTCGGCGCCACTTTTGGCGGTAGAAGGAAGAGGAGCTTACTTGCGGGCTTGACCGGGACGTCTGCCGCCTTCTGCGTCGATGGCGTTGGCGTCGACGAAGAAAAAGCCTTCTCCCTAATTCTTTGTAGTGAAGCAGCCACGAGAGATGCGTCGGTGACCGATGTCTTTGGCACCGACGAGGTGGCCTTGCCTTCGGATGCGACGCTCCGTTGGTCTTTTGGAGGGATGGACGGCGCCGACCCCGAGTCCTTGGAGCGATGCGCAGATGTCCCCGTTGGAGCCGGGTCTGTGTCGGTTGCCTTGGCTGGCTTTGCCTGCGCCTGCGCGCTTGTCTTGTGCGTGCCACCCTTCTTAGAGGATCTCTCCTCCGGCGCCGATTTTGACCCTGTGGAATCGCCGTGTTTCTTCGGCTTCTGCGGACCGGAGGTCGACGGAGTCGATGAGGCCGCCGGTTTATTTGTTTTTGCCGTTGCGACCGCCATCTTAGGGACGATTGAGTCCTTTACTTTCGGTTTCGGTTTCGGGTCGGCCATTTTAGGTGCAGTCGAGACCGTTGCTTTCAGTTTCGGTTTCGAAACCCTCGGCGCAGCAAGTATGTCCGTGGCCGGGCCAGCAGGCGGGGCCGTGGCTTGCGCTACAGGGTGTTGGGTAAGGCCGACAGGCGATCCCGCGACCCTCTCTTGATGTCCGTCAACTTCGGGGCATAGCTCGTCCCCTGAGCTATCTTCCGCGGCCCCATAAACCATATCGTCGTCCCCTACCTCGTCGACGTATTCAAGGCCTTGACCCACGACTCCGTCGTCGTCATATTCCGGATCAGCCTCGACCTCCGTCTCAGGCGGGGAGATTTGAAGATGATGGCTCTGGTCCTCCTCTTCTTGGTCGTCGAAGATGTTTTCTGGATCCGGGGCCGCCTGTTTGGCGACAAGGCGCACCGCGCGCCGAATCGTGAGAGTTTTCTTCGACCTGAAACTCGCACAGGCCCTGCAACTTCCTTCGTCATGGTCTGGCGAAAAGCATTTATTACAGACCGGGTGCACGTCTATATGTGGGTATTTGGACCCACAGAGCGGACAGAGCTTAAACGGGCTCCGCTCCATGTTGGGAACTTAGTGTCGAGTCGCGATGAGAAGGCCTCGATGTCCGAAGAGTAGTAAAAACTCCGCTGAATCCGGCTCCGAGAGACGGAAGAACTCGAGACCGTACGCAAACAATACCGACGTAAAGAACCCAAAGCCTTTTGGCCGTAAAATTAGATGTTTATTCGGTTCCGACGGAGAGACGTCGAGACCGCATCTGAACCCAATGGCGGAAAAAAACAATCTGGGGATGGAGCCGATGCCCATGCGCACTGTAGTCCAGGGGAGGAGCCACCCATCTCAGGATACTTCGAAGACTCTTCCAGGACAACAATGTGCGATCATCCGGACCCAACACTAGGTGGCGATCTAATGCTAAGATATGAATTTAGCAGCCCACATGCCTCGAACAGAGCAGTACAGTGAAGAAACACACAAGAAAGCAGCATACAAGGGAGAATGCAACACAGCGCATGCATGGGGGCTGCAAGCATCACACAGGGCGAAAGCTAGAAAGCAGGTGCACTCTCATGGAGTGCTGAAAGAAAAATAAAAAAGTAGTTCCCTAAATGTGAGCTGGGGAAGGATACAAGTCAACCAACCATAAGGGTCACAAAAAGGTTATGCTCCAAAGGAGGGATAAACAGAGGAATGGGAAAGCAAGCCATCAAATAACAAGAAAGCAAATGAGTGACAATAAGGCCATCCAATGTTAACCAAGGGTCCTGTTCTAAGCCCACTCTAGGTGTTTGCACGGTCTAGTAGTTGACTAAATAAATAAACACAAGCATTGCCAAAGGAAGTTAAAAGCTCAGGTCTTAGCATGCATACAATTGGTTTTAACTGTTGTGTTCCCAATGTGAAAAGCCCCCCACTTGAATACGTATAAAAAATATATATAACTAAAGGAGTGGCCCAGCAGCAAAGGTACACCAGCCCTGACGCTGAAATGCACTCCTTGTCAGGTGGCCGAGCACAAGTAATCAGGCAAAATGCCGTCACTCGCAGTGCTGGACAGTCAGTGGATGATGTGGCCTGACCCACTGCCTCATGCAGTATGCTATGGGGGGGGGAAGCAAATTGTGACTAACACCTGAACAGACCAACTGTTGAAGACAGTTGACCTAAAGTATTTATGTATATATTTATTACAAATTTTCTAGAAAACGAGAAGCGGCGAGGCAAAGTGGTCTCTAGACGAGACCTAAAACAAGCATTGGCAAAGCGGATAGGTCTGTCATTGCAAATTTTTTTTTCAAAACGTTACTGGGAAGCTGCTGGAGCCTCGTCAATGTAAGAAAAAATGGCTGAGGTGTATATTATTATTTGTGTCTCTACAAGCACTTAGTGCAATAGTACTCCACAGCACTGACGGGAACTACTTTGTGGGCAGATGGGCTCTTTGTGAAGGGGTCAATCACAGTAAAGTTAGCAATGGCTGTAGTGGGCTGCCCAGTTGCCTCATGCTGTAGTGGGTGTAAGGAAAATGCGAGCATTAACATAACCGACCAATGGATGAAAAAATCTGGCTGCACTTGAGACCTAAATTAAGCACTCAAGGATCTCCCACGTGGAAGGAAAGTAGAATAGGAGAAATGCACAGGAGAAGAGGAGCAGGAGTGAGAAGATATAAATGCACAATATAACAAAGAAAAAAACATGCCCCAAGAATCAGCACTGTACTCGGAAAGAAAAGAAAAGCAGCACAGTATACAGTGCTTCAATCCTTCAGGAAGCGTCACCTAAAAATAGCTCTTCCCGACAGCGTCAAGGAGGCTGTGAAGAAGGAAGTAAACGATGCCTTGCTCAGAGGCAGAACATGCCACTCCACCCCCTGCTGAAGCCATTCTTCCCTCCTCCAAGGGACTAGAACACCAACAATGAAATAATGAGGACAAGTCAAGGGGGCAACCAATGCACGCTGAAGCACAGTGCAGCGAAGGGAGTAAAGTACCTCCTCACAGAACACAAGGGGTGCCAAATCAGTATCGACGAACTGCACAGTTACACGAAGAAAACTGACGTCAACCCTCAACAACATACACAGGCGCGCCCTCACAAACCAAGTACGGCCAGGAAATTATTAACATTTGCATAACTAATAAGGAATTGAAACATGCTACAATACGTAGACTACTTTAGTGCGCCGCACTGAAATAGCCTCGCATTTAATTACATCCAAGCTGCAGTAATTCTCATACCAACATTATATTACTTAGGTGCTATGTAGTGTTTGAAGATAGCTGCTGCCTGCAGGATTTTAAGGCCTTTAGAAAACTTTTGCACCCAATACAATAAAGTGAGCAAACCTGGTGTGTGTTGATGTATGTGTGTTGATGTAGGTTTGTTGTCTGCATGCTTGTATGTTTGAGTCCCTAGTGCCTGAATGTGCATAGCTGTGTGTGCAGGGATGAAAAGTAAAGGGTCTGTGACTCATGGGTGCATAGGTCTCACTGCATGCAGGACTGTGAGTACATAGGACCAGACAATGCATTATGAGGACTCCATCCTATTAGAAGAGATTCTAGAATATAGTTTGACCCACCACAGAATCAGTGAGCAAGTCAAGCACTTGCAGATGTATGTAACCGTCTCCTTCTAGCGTCCTTAAAAATTTAAGCGAGGGAACCATAACAAAAAAATGCAGCAGCAGCAAGATCTCAAATCAGGATGACAAAAGGTTTTGAATGCAAGCACACTACGTGCTCTGCAATCCCAGGCTCAGTGGTGCACCTGTCCAAAATGTTGAAGGCCACCAGTTTGAGTTGGTCCCCCTCCCCCCCCCCCCGCCCGCCCATGAATGTAAACATGGCTGACATGTTTTCTGTCCTTATGAGTGCCATTTTCCCCTGGAGAATGGGGAGAAATGCTTTGAGGTATAGTTTGATGACTAGTAGTTCCAAGTAATTGATGTAGCGTCCCTGGTGCTGTAGAGGCCAAGTGTCCTGGACTGTCGTGGCAAAGGAAGGCGCCCCATCCCACAAGAGAAGCATCTCTGGCGATAGCCACCCGTTTAGAATAGAACTGCTGATCAACATATTATTGATATTGCACCAGGGGAGAGAATGCTGGGCCCTTGTTGTCAACACTAGGTCATCCCACCTTCCTAACGTGTGTGACCATTGCCATGATAGACACTCGGACAATGGTATTGTGCAATTTGGCATGTAGGACAGTTGGTATGCAGGAAGCCATCACAGCAAAATGGTTTAATCACAGTGCAGCCAGTGAAAGCACCATATATCTAAAAAGAGGCAGCAGCTGTTGGAATGCCATTCCCATCTGCTGGTTTGGCCACCCCGGCCTGTTTCTGCATTGAGAACTGGTTCTAGAGAGGCCTACATTTGCTGTGACTGGAGATGTGTTTTGTCTTTTTTCCAGTGGTGGTGAACCCCAGTTTGCGCAGTAGAGACACCGCTATTTGAGTGCGGGCTAAACACTGGACTTTGATGCTGCTCTTAATCAGCCAGTCCTCTAGGTATGGAAACAAGTGAATAGTCTGGCTGCACAGATGTGCTGCCACTACTGCTAGACACTTTGCAAAAGTGCTTAAGGCTAGTGTAACCCCATGAGTAAGCACCAGTATGCGGTGGGTCAGGGATAACCACCCCTCTGGTGTAATCTGGCTCCCGTGATTGCAAGAGGTTACCACTCTGGCCTTCACTGGGTCTGTGGAAGGGTTTGCCATGGTCTTCAGCATACTCTTGAGCATGAGCATGAACTAATAGATCTTTCAGTTCTGAAGAGGGTTTGCAACAGGAAATCATCTTCATCCTCTACTGCATGCTGGGGCTGTTGAGCTGCACTTTGTATGACAGCTTGATGCGCATTAGTATTATCTGGTGGGAACAGCTTTACTGGGTGCGGCTCAAGACCTGGGTCAACTATATATTCTTCCCACGGATCTTCCCCAACCCCTGTAGTATAAAGGGCTCTTCCACTGGGTCTGGGGGTATTAAGGGCTCACTGGGTCGGACTCTGTGTCTTGCATGTCAGGTGGTGGTGAGTGTGCAGGTAGAGGCAATGGAAAATGTGAGGACGGTAGTAGGGTAAAGTAAGGAGGGCTGGTGGCCATATTACTGATTTTTTTTAGTGCTTGTTGGTGCTAGAGGAGGAGGTGAATGTGATTCGACCTAGGAAGGCGAGGCACTGTTTCTGGAGTCAGAGGCTTCGTGTGGATTTACAGTGTTTGGAGGCATAAACAGTTTCTTCAATCAGATAGACAATGTTGCTAACCGAAAATGTGGTAGTTCAATCATCTTTAAAAAGAGCAAGCAAAAGGTCATTTGTGAAGGAGTTAACAATGGGTGATGAAAAGAGTAGAAAGTATGGTGATCTCAACATGTCTGAGGTTTACCAAAAACGTGTTCACTAAATTCCAGATGTCGTAATATTTCATGTTTCAATGATGACTCCAAAAATATCAGTGCATCCGTGGAAAGTTGACAGCGGTAGGAGTAGAAAATGGTAAGAAAAAACTTCGAAAAAATAAAGGGAATAGGAGTAAAAAGTGGTCACAATATGCATTCCCATATCTCGTTTTTGTTCACACCCTTGGCTTCCCGAAACGACACGACGGAGCCCTGCGCTGCTTGGGGAGCTCATTGTGAAATGTGTGAGGAGTCCCGGCCATGATTTATCAAGCTATCTCGGACCCGCCAAAGCTCATTGTGAAATGTTGGAGCAGTCCCGGCCATGATTTCCTCCCGGGGAGGCATATTTTTACCCGCCGCTAATCACCGAGAGGCTTCGTTAATCCCAGCAGACTTGTTGCGGAGGTCTCGCGGCTGCTGACGTTACCTGCGGGGTAAACGCACCTCGCTTCCCTTTCAGTGCACACAAGTGAAGGGGAGTGTAACGAGGCCGCGCGCAGACCCCCTCCTGAGGCGCCTGCGCGCAGACCCCCTCCTGATGAGGCCACGCGCAGACCCCCTCCTTAGGCGGCCGCGCGCAGACCCCCTCCTGAGGCGGGCGCGCGCAGACCCCCTCCTGAGGCGGCCGCGCGCAGACCCCCTCCTGAGGCGGCCGCGCGCAGACCCCCTCCTGAGGCGACCGCGCGCAGACTCCCTCCTGATGAGGCCGCGCGCAGACCCTCTCCTGATGAGGCCGCGCGCAGACCCCCTCCTGAGGCGGCTCACGCTTCAGCTGCCTGCCACGGCGCTTCCCGCCACAACTTTCGGAGGCCTCTAGAATGAAACCATATCTGATCCTGGGGAGGACAGGCCATTCATCACCCCCGGAAGTCAAGATCCTGCTGCCAGCCCGGTGACAGGACCCTCGCTCAATCTCAAAATCTCCGTTTTGATCAGATGCGGAGCGCAGAAAAACCAGCGAAGGCGGGGACGCAAGACAAACATTTATTCACCCACAGGCAGAGCCCGTGCGTCAACATCCTACCCGGAGCTTGAGAGAGCTAAGGGGCGGGTGGCAGTGCTTCGGTATGAAGATATTCACATGGGGGGTGCTGCAGAACATTTGCACACCGGGAGAAATAAAGGAGTGGCCAAGATTCCTTCCACTTCATTTCTGACAAAAACAGCCGAGCCCCAGAAGCTCTGGATCACCACGGCTGGGTAGAGAGGGGGCGATGGTGGTCGCAAATGATTCTGTCCACGAGCAAGGGCTCTAGCTACAGCAGGGTTCTCTAAAGTCTGTCCTGGAGGGCCGGATCCATACCCGATTGGTGGGTCCTGGAGGGCCGGATCCATGCCAGATTGGTGGGTCCTGGAGGGCCGGATCCATGCCAGATTTTTAGGATATCCCCATTTAGATAAATGTAGTGATCTTAAAAATCTGGCCATGGATCCGGCCCTCCAGGACCGACTTTGGAGAACTCTGATCTAGAGCACAAAGGAAGGCAAGTCATGTACTGAATGCTCTGTAGGAGAGTTAGGAAGACCGAGTGATGGGTTTCAGGCAAGAGGAGGCTCGAAATGGGCAAGGACTGACCACAAGCGTGTGCCTAGATCTGGGTCAATTTACACATGGGCTAATCACTCGCTGCTGGCATGAAACGCAAAGAGGGGACTCCACGTGAAATGGTATCCCGTGATAGAACAGCTTCAAATACACAGAAGGTACGAACTCATGGCTCGAGAAGGCTGCTCGGACAAGGAAGAGGGGCATGGGTGAAATTAAGATACTGAGTATATACATTGACATCCAAAACTTTCATCCGTGGCTATTTTGGCATCAGGAGCCAAACAGTAGACAAGACCAGAAAAAGACTGACCAGGTGAGCTTACAGAAATTGCTGATGGTTTTTAGTGAAGAGTAGGCCAAGACTATTCAACAGACGGATTGGTGTCAGTACAACGCGATGTATTACAACGCGTTCCGTTACAACGCAGATTTTACAACGCGGGATACATTACAACGGATGTCATTACAATGCATGGCATTACATCGCAAATGCTATTACAACGCATGGCATTACATCGTAAGTATAGGTAAGTATAGCTTTTTTTAAAAATGTTATTTAGTTTATTGTAATTAATTTATTTAAGAAAATTAAATTAAAAGACATTTTTAAATTGTCATTAAATTAATTTAATTAAATAATATCTATTTAATAAATAATATCTATTTAATAAATGTAATTTTATTAAAAATAGTAATTAATTTAATTTAATAAAAAAAGGTAATTAGTTTAAAGTAC
Organism: Lissotriton vulgaris; assembly: GCF_964263255.1. Lineage (NCBI taxonomy): Eukaryota > Metazoa > Chordata > Amphibia > Caudata > Salamandridae > Lissotriton > Lissotriton vulgaris. The sequence continues at coordinate 130,029,241 of NC_141700.1, forward strand.
ATATTTTTGATAATAAAATTAAATTAAATTAATAATTATTATTTATTTAATTTAATTAATTTAATTAAAAAATGCAATTAGTCTAAAATAATTAATTTAATTTATTAAATATATTTTAATCAATTTTAAAATGGTAAATATAATTTAATTATCCCTAAACACAAACCCTACCCTAAAACCTAAAAACACCCCTGTACCCCAAAACCCAAACCCTGCCCTAAAACCTAAAAACACCCCTGTACCCCAAAACCCAAACCCTGCCCTAAAACCTAAAAACACCCCTGTACCCCAAAACCCAAACCCTGCCCTAAAACCTAAAAACACCCCTGTACCCCAAAACCCAAACCCTGCCCTAAAACCTAAAAACACCCCTGTACCCCAAAACCCAAACCCTGCCCTAAAACCTAAAAACACCCCTGTACCCCAAAACCCAAACCCTGCCCTAAAACCTAAAAACACCCCTGTACCCCAAAACCCAAACCCTGCCCTAAAACCTAAAAACACCCCTGTACCCCAAAACCCAAACCCTGCCCTAAAACCTAAAAACACCCCTGTACCCCAAAACCCAAACCCTGCCCTAAAACCTAAAAACACCCCTGTACCCCAAACCCAAACCCTGCCCTAAAACCTAAATAAATACCCAAACACCCCAAAACATATACATCAGTACCCCAAAACATATACTCCTATACTCATACTTATTTAAAAAAATACTTAAATTAATATATTTAATTTATAATATTTAAAAACGAAATAAATATTTTTTTATAATTAATAATAAATAAATCAATTATAAAATATTAAATAAAATAAAATAAAAAAATAAATACTTACCAATACTTACGATGTAATGGTATGCGTTGTAATAGCATCTGCTATGTAATGCCATGCGTTGTAATGGCATGCATTGTAATGGTATTTGCGATGTAATAGCTGCGTTGTAACAGCATTACGTTGTAAAAGATGCGTTGTAGGAGTAACACACCCAACAGACAAGCCAAGTATTTTCGCAAGACGATCTCTGCAGTGTGAACTTTTCATTCAGCAGGTCCGATAGACCTGATATTAAAAATGGCACAGATTAGCCAGAAACCGATCCCAGGATGCTTGTTTCCAGTCCTGGGAAGACATGGCTTGGTCAGACTGATTTGCATATGGCCATGTCTGAACTGGGGTGGCGGAGTGAGCAAAAGAATGATGATGGCTTAAACCCTGATCAGTTGACTGGGGGTGAGTGCTTGCAATGTTCAACACTCCGTCCATCATCCCCTTTGGTTTTGCTTTGTTCGCCCTAAGTTGGCTGGGTATGCCCAGACGTGGCTTGCTCACTTTGCCACTGGATTTAAGCTAGCCTGGCTGATGACGGCCGATTAGCCAGAAACCGGTCCCAGGATACTTGTTTCCGGTACAGGGAAGACATGGCTTGGCAGTTCGAGCTGGACTGTTCCCATGAGGCACAGGTTTAGACTGATTTGCATATGGCCATGTTTGAATTGCAGTGGCAGAGTGAGCTATAGAATGATGATGCACTAAACCCAGATCAGTTGACTGGGGAGGGGAGAGAGCTTGCAATGTTCAACACTCCGTCCATCATCCCCTTTGGTTTTTCTTTGTTCGCCCTAAGTTGACAGAGTATGCCCAGACGGGGGCCCCTTGCTCACTTTGCCACTGGATTCAAGCTAGCCTGGCTGATGACGGCTGATTAGCCAGAAACCGGTCCCAGGATGCTTGTTTCCGGTCCAGGGAAGATATGGCTTGGCAGTTCAGGCTGGACTGTTCCGATGAGGCACAGGGTCAGACTGATTTGCATATGGCCAAGTCTGAACTGGGGTGGCGGAGTGAGCTAAAGAATGATAATGGATTAAACCCAGATCAGTTGACTGGGGGTGAGTGCTTGCAATGTTCAACGCTCCATCCATCATTTCCTTTGGTTTTGCTTCTTTTCTTATAACAGCCATGATATACACAACAGAGATTCTCAAAATGTATTCTTGTTTGCACCAAGAGCCACTGAAGTGACATGTCCAAATTTGTGGAGTCCACATGCTAGTATGAGCACAAGAAAGTCGAGATGGAGGATTCAGGGAGGCCAAGGTACAAACCATTGCCACAGAGCATGGACTGCACCTGATGTGGAATAAAGGGTAGGATCTCCCACAACTGGTGGAGTGTGGGAGCTTTGGGGTGTTGAGCATGTGGGCAAAAAGACAGCGGAATGCTCCGATTAACACGAGGAACCTACACAATAAAATTATGCTTTCTATCTCTTGCCCTCAAGGGGCTGAGGTCCCTCAAGAGGTGGGGCGAGTGTGGACAATGATCAATTATGAAGAAACATTTGACAACTGTAAATAAAGAATATTACAACTAGATTCCGCAACTATTTTCTTCAATATACAAATCATGTAATCTTCATTGAATGGGAGGGAGGGAGTGGAGGAGGAATGGTGAGCATAAGGGATGAGGCGCAAAAGAGAAGTCAGAGAAAAAATAGAGAAAAGGGGTGGACAAGAAAACGTGGGAGACCAAGCCAAAGAGGCCAGTCTAGAGAGTCAAAAAATGGAAACGCAGAGGGGTAAGAGAGCCAAAAGAGGGCGAGGGACGAGCAAGCCAAAGAGCATAAGCGGGTGAGCGAGCCAAAAGAGGCAAAGGGAGTGAACAAGCTTAAAGACGCCTAGGGGTTGAGCAACCTTAAAGACATCAAGTCTAAGGGGCACCAGAAGGCAAGAAACAGGCCAAAAGGAGGCAAGGGGTGCAAGAGGGTAATCAGTGAGCCAAAATGGAGCAAGGGAGCAGAAGAGTGAGCAAAAAGGCATAGACAGAATAACAAAACAGGGCGGGTGGGAGACCAAAAACAGGGTGGACAGGAAATCAAAAAAGAGGGCTGTCGGGAGACCGATTAAAAAAGAGGGACGTTGGGGAAGCAAAAAGGATATATGATGTTACAACGCGGACTTTTACTCCGCATACTGTTACAACGCGGTTTTTACAACGCGGGTCATGTAACAACGCATGTATTTACAACGCATTTTTTTACAACGCAGGTACCTTTACAACGCAGACCATTACAACGTAAGTATTGGTAAGTATATATTAATAAGAATAATATAATAGTAACTTAATTTTAAAAGTATAATTTAATGTAATTTTAAATAATTTAATTTCCGTAAATTAATTTAAATTTAAATTAATGTTACTTAATTTTTACCCTGTACCCCTGTACCCCAAAAACTCAAAACTGACCCTCAACCCCAAAAATAATGCAAAGTAATTTAATGTAATTTATTTGCTATTAAATAATTTAAATTAAAATTAAATTAAATTTATTGTTACCCTGTACCCCAAAAACTAAAAACTGACCCTGAACCCTAAAAATACCCCTTTACCCAAAAACTAAAAACTGACCCTGAACCCTAAAAATACCCCTTTACCCTAAAACCCAAAACTGACCCTGAACCCTAAAAATACCCCTTTACCCTAAAACCCAAAACTGACCCTGAACCCTAAAAATACCCCTTTACCCTAAAACCCAAAACTGACCCTGAACCCTAAAAATACCCCTTTACCCAAAAACCCAAAACTGACCCTGAACCCTAAAAATACCCCTTTACCCTAAAACCCAAAACTGACCCTGAACCCTAAAAATACCCCTTTACCCTAAAACCCAAAACTGACCCTGAATCCTAAAAATACCCCTTTACCCTAAAACCCAAAACTGACCCTGAACCCTAAAAATACCCCTTTACCCTAAAACCCAAAACTGACCCTGAACCCTAAAAATACCCCTTTACCCTAAAACCCAAAACTGACCCTGAACCCTAAAAATACCCCTTTACCCTAAAACCCAAAACTGACCCTGAACCCTAAAAATACCCCTTTACCCTAAAACCCAAAACTGACCCTGAACCCTAAAAATACCCCTTTACCCTAAAACCCAAAACTGACCCTGAACCCTAAAAATACCCTTTTACCCTAAAACCCAAAACTGACCCTGAACCCTAAAAATACCCCTTTACCCTAAAACCCAAAACTGACCCTAACCCCTAAAAATACCCCTTAACCCAAAACATATAACATTTAAAATATAACTATATACTTACCAATACTTACGTTGTAATGGTATGCGTTGTAAAGGTACCTGCGTTGTAAAAAAATGCGTTGTAAAAACATGAGTTGTAACAGTATCCGCGTTGTAATGGATGCGTTGTAAAAGTAGTGCGTTGTAAAAAATGCGTTGTAACAAGTAAACACCAAGCAAAAAGGAGGCGAGGGGGCAAAAAATGGGTGCACGAGGTAGACTGAAGAAATGAAGTACAGGGTAAGATCCTGAACCTCGATATAGCCACCAAGTGTATTTTAATTGAGGCATATTTGAAGTTTGATCAAGCTAGATGCAGTATGCAAAGCAAAATGTAATATGCTTGTACTGAAATTGGATGGAGAGCAGCGTCTTGACACCAGAGACAGAAAACCTCCATTTGGGCTAACGAGTTTTAACAGTCAAAGATGTGCTGGCTTAGGCAAGAATATCTCACCAATCCTGCAGATATTTCTCTGCGCATTCTCTAAGTGTTCAAGAATGATACCCATACGTTCAGAAATGCTAAGTTGTGGTGCAGAGCCTGTCCATTATCCTTCAAAAGGAGATTGTAATGTTTTCCCAGAGGAATGGGCTTAACTTATGAGAGATGAAGAAGGTCTGAACCAAAATTGGCAAGCCCAAGATAGGGCAATCGGGATCAGCTATCATGATTACCTCTTGGCTTTGCTGGGAACCCTACACATGAGGGGAAGAGAAGGAAAAACCTATGCAGAGGTTTTGCACATGAGATGAAAAAAACATCCACTTCATCCACTGCTTCCTGTTAAGTGCTGGCTTTTTTGATTGGATGGGGACGCACCAAGTCTCTTGCTCGGTGGCCACCTGTGCAAAAGATCCTGGCTGCCCAATTTTGATTCAAATCCTTTTTGGGAGATGCTTTTATCCTGCAGGGAGAAGGTATAAAGTTTGGATAAATCAGCAGTGATTCCCAATGTCTGCAGTTCAAATGGAATAAATGGGGCAATCTCTCTCAACGATTTTAGTAGAAGAAAGCAGGATGCTTGCCAATCTGGGCGGAGAAGGTCAAGTATACATTAAAGAGGACTCCTAGGTTCCGGACTATCTGGAGCCGGACAGGGAGGGGGGCCCAAATGTTGGGTACCCCAGAATGAGTTCCAAAAGGAGGTATCTCTCCACAACAAAAGTAACTTGTTTTTTTCAGTATTGAGTTGAAGACAATTTTTTCTCATCCAGCTAACAATCTCGATAATGCAGGTGCTGAAGCGTTTAGTGGTGTCATAAATAGCAGTAGAAATTGAAACCACAATTTTGCATGTCATCCGCGATCCTGGAGAATCCAAAAAAAACGGCAGTCTGGGCAGGGGGGCAACGTGAACATTAAAAAGGGTGGGGCTCAAAATGATCGCTGCGGGATGCCGCAGGGTAGAGAGAAAGATTGCGATGTAAACTCTCCCCTTGATGCAGATTGTTCTCTGTTGAGGAGAAAGGAACAAAGCTATTAAAAAGCCGGTCCTCCCATGCTTATGGGGGCAAGGTGGTTGCTTTGCACTGTGTGACGTAAAGAGTCAAAGGCAAGTCCAACAGGATAACTGCAATCTTTCCTCCATTGTTGACAATAAGTCTGATTTCTTCTGCGGCAGCTATCCAAGCAGACTCCGTGCTGTGATTTTTTCTGAACCCATATTGTGCTATGTCAAGAAGTTTGTTGCCCTCTAGGAAGCTGAACAGCTCAGAATTAAGGTCTCTTAAGTATTTTAGCTGGAATGGGTAGGCATGGGTTAGGACAGTAACTTTTAGTCTCATGTAATGTCAAGGGAAGGATTCTTTATCAGTGGTTGGATGGGTTTCTTTTTCCAGACCATTGGGAATCGAGCCTTGAGAAGAATTCTGCTCAAAAGGTTAGTGAGAGGAGCTGCTACAATGTCTGCTATTTCATTGAGAGTTTTTTTTTTGGAGGGGAGCAGGAGTCAGAGAGAGCTCCCATTAGTGTTTTCTATTAGTTAGATTGCCCATTCTTTCAACAGGGAGAACTTGTTGAGTTGACTCTTATTGGTTCCTGGGGGTTTAGTTATAGACTTGACTTCTATAGTGTTGCGAGTAGCATCAAATTCGTAGTAAACGTCTGCTACCTTAGTGGGAAAAAATGTGCCAGTGTGTTACATAGAGATTGACTAGGAGGTACAGGTTTTGTGATGTTTGGATTGGAAAGGATCTGAACAGTGTTAAAGAGTTAATGAGCTGAATTATTTGCGGAGGTATTTTTTTCCCAGAGTAGTGGTGTAATTTTTGCTAGGATAATCTGATTTTTATAACCAAGGATACATACTGCTTGTATTTGTTTCTTCCATCAGGATTATAATTTTTCCTCCACTTCTTTTCCTGCCTACAGCATTTTTAGGTTTCGCCCGCCGAAGGCTGCGCTCTGCGCAGCTTTTCGGCGCAGGCGAAATCTAATGTTAGAAAGAGTTGGCTTGGAATCTGCCCCTCTGTTCCATTAGCTAGCTCCATAAATGGAGGCTAGCCATTGGAACAGAGATCTGTCCGTCATGGCCGGACCAGATTCGTGGGCGTTCCAGCGATTTCTTCCCTCTCCGACCCTCTGTGCTCGTCATCTCGGCGGTGGGTGGGTGTTATTTTTTTTTTTTTAGTGTCGGCCTGTTTTGTTCTTTTTTGAAGTGTCTGTGTTGGAGTTGGCTGCAAGATTTAAGTTTCGACGAAGCGATCAGGTAAGGAGCATTTTCTTTATAAATGCTTTTTCCCTTTGTATGTTTACGTATTTTGACGTTTTCGCTGTTATGTCGTCTCCGTGTTTGTTTTCCATCTTTGCGTGTTTTGTTGCTGTCGTCTCAGGCCCTCCCCCCACCCCCCCTGCACAGCACAGTCTACTAAAGCACAAACATTAGTCAAAGTCAAAGTCAAAATTCTTTATTCGACTGACAGGAATGCAGTCAAAAGCACATAAATACATTTGTATACAATTCATTCATTCATAAAAAATTTCAACAGACGCATATAAAAAGGGCAATTCACAAGAAGATTAAAAAGATATTATAGTCCAGTATGAGTGTACTTTTCTGAGACATGGTTACATATAGAATACAGTTCAACTTAGGATCAACCTTCCATGCTTAATCTAAACTTCAGGGCTGTTTTTAAAAACTTACAAGTAAAGAAAGTGCTATCGCCGTGCAACATTTGTAGGTATAAAAGTGCTGGCTTGATTTGCACAAAGTTCAACTTTTTAAGCAAGGGTTTTAAAAACATACTTCGTGGTCTCGAATAATAAGAACACAGGAATAAAAAGTGAGCCAAGTCTTGCGGAGACTTGTTGTCGCAGCCGCAAGGTGGCAACACTTGACCTCTATGGGCTCCACTCGGTACAGCTAACAACAGATGGTAGATACCAAAACGGAATCTGCTCAGCAGGAAGCGCTCATGTCTGGATATGTTCCACGATAAATACGGTTCAGAGCGCACACAAGTCTTGGTTAATATATGGCTCCTTACGCTGGCTTTCTTCAACTCAATTTCTTCCCTGTCAAGTTGTCGTTTTAGTTGGAAAGTAACCTTTACAAAATTAACATCTTTCTTGGTAGTATGCTGGGGTGTTAGGTAAAGGTCCAACCTGCCCAGATCTTTACAACAGTTTCTAATGTATTTCAACCAGGGTATCTTGAGTTGCCCTTCCCAAGTGAGGGCTTCAGCGAGGATGTTATGGGTCAGTGGTATTAAGACATTGCGCCAACAGTTTAACCAACAGAGCAGAGGATTTACAGCAATTTTATCTCCTAGGTACGGTGTGCCTAGTTCCTCGTGAACGGAGAAATTAGCGGTGCTTTTTGGTAAACTCAGGACATGTTTCAGGAAGTTATTTTCAAGAGTTACAAGGGCGTCTGCTGGTAAGAAGCCCCAAAGTTCACTTCCGTAACATGCAACCGCAACGCTTTTTGCCTGGTATAGCTTCATTACGGCGGACACTGGAGTGTTACCCAATTTGCGTGCAAAATCCATTATTCCAGTGTTGGTCCTTAGTATTTCGCCTTTCTTTTTGATTATGGCAGGGCCCCATGAAAGTTTGTGATCAAACAATACTCCTAGATAAGAGAATGTTTTTGTTGACGGTATGTTTTCCCCATTAACTGAAAAGGGGTATCGTTTTTTAGGAGTTAAGCCTACCGTCATAACAAAAGATTTGGAGTTGTTGATATTCAGGCCACGTGAAGACATAAATTGAAGAAAGGAATCCAATAACTTTTGGAGTCCGAGTGCAGTTCTGGATATAAGAACGGCGTCGTCCGCGTATAGCAGAACCGGCACGCCCTTTTTCCCAATACGAGGATAATCCGTGTCAGTTTTTAACAGGTGTTCTTCGAGTCCATTTATATATAGATTAAAAAGAAAAGGTGCTAAAATACAGCCCTGCCTGACCCCCCGGTTGATTTTAAAGTCTCTCGTTACTTTCAGATCTTTTGTGTAACGGACATTTGCACGAGTGTCATTGTGGAGGTCAGCCAGAAAGTTGATCAAATTATTTTCAACGCCCATGTTCTGCAGGACTTCCCAGAGTTTACTCCTATCGACACAATCAAAGGCTGAAGAAAGGTCCATAAAGGCCATGTATAAAGTTCCATCTCTTGCTTGAGTGTATTTGCCACTTATTAAATATAAATTCAGACACTGAGTAGTTGTAGCATGTCCTGGTCTGAATCCATACTGGGCGGGGGTCATTATATTGTTATATTTGGCCCACGCATTCAGCCGGTTTAGAAGGACCCCACCCACTACCTTTGCAACAGAGTTTATCAGGGAGATTGGTCTATAGCAGGCCGCTTTTGTTCTGTCACCCTTTTTATATACAGGGATGATAGTAGATGCTCCCCAGGACTTAGGAGCCCTCACTTTGGCCCCAGCATTAATGACAGCTGTGAGAATTGGTGCCCATAAAGTGATGTTAGATTTAAATAAGTCTGGTGGAAGACCGTCTGGGCCCGGGGCTTTATTACTAGAAAGACCATGGATCCCAAGTTCAACTTCTTTGGTGGTGAAGTGTAGAGGGATACTTTCAGGGAGATGAAGTGGTTTCAAAGTCTGTGGAGCGTCGCTCTTAAAGATAGAACCGAAATGGGTAATCCAGTCATTCTCAGGTATGACTGTTCTGAGACTTTCAGCATTCGGGTCGTTAAAGAGTGGTTTATTGATTATATTCCAGAACTTTGAGCTGTTGCCCAAGGTTGAGGGATCAAGCAAAGACTCCCATGTTTTAGTTTTTATAGACTTTTTGCGTGATACAAGGGCGCTTTTGTATTCTGCTCGAAGGACCTTAATGAGTGCAGAGTCTCTTGGCTTATTCTTAAGGGCAGCTTTTAGTTTACGGTTTGCTGAAGAGCAGGCATGATCAAACCATCGGGGGTATTGGGCAGTTGTTCCCTTAGCGGATACGGTCAGCAGTTGATCAATCCTTTTAGACACCACTGCAAAGGCGGATAAGATAGAATCCGGGGGAGCGGAGTTTGTGGCACAGAGCTTAAGTTCAGGTTCACAGTGTTTGACAACAGTCTCGTACAGTTTGTCACTGTTTATCAGGTTCCATTTCAAGCGGCGGTTATTATTGACCGGCTTAAGTACCCCTGGATCCTTGATGTTTTTTCGGAGTACAAAAGAGCCGCATTGTAACTCAAGATGTAGGGGGTTGTGGTCACTGTGAATGCTATCAAGTATGTCAAAGTTTAAAACCTGTTGGACCACACCAGCTGAAAGGAGGATGTGATCTATGAAAGACCCTGACTCAGATCCTTTATAGGTTGGATTTTTGAAGGTAAAAGAGTCGTCTTTCATGGATAGTGCCATGGTCAGGTTTGTGGTATCCATTAAGGTATTCAGTTTTGTTCCGCGATGGCAGTGAGTAAAGTGAGGACCTGTATTAAGTCCACAGCCCAAAGATCCCAGAGTTGTTGAAAGAGGGTTTCCGCAGATGTGCGTATTAAAATCACCAAGGAGTATTTTATCCTGGGGCAATTTTGTCCGGTTATCACTTAGATAATTTTGAAGAATGTCGATGTTACATTCGCTCGGAGTAGAAACAGAATTGTAGAAGTTGACCAAGATTATGCCTTTCTTCCCCTTTCTGAGGGCCAAGATCTGGATGTTCCTGCTATCCAGCTGCACACAGTTAATCTGCGATTTAAGAGACAGACTAATAAATGTTGCTAAGCCCCCCTTTGCCCTGCCACTAGGCGATGGAGATGCATGAACAAAGAAGCTTTGAAATCCCACAATAAAGATATTGCTGTCTATTAGCCAGGTTTCCTGAAAACACAGGATGGTGTACTTATTGACAAAAGCTACCCACGTCGGGTCATTGATTTTGGAGGCCAATCCAGCAATGTTCCATGACAGTATTTTGATTGGATTGGAATCATTGTGATCTAAATTTAATGCAGGAGTTATGTTAGAAAAATGACGCGATTGTGAGTTGGCATTTGTCACAAAGTTCATCCTGTGAGTTGCAAGGGAAGGTGAAGGTTGAGAGACTGTGGAGATAGAGAGACTACCTACTTCATATAATGGAGGGGCAGGAACTTGTTCTACTGGGGGGCTGACTGAATAACTTGATCTCGTCATAATAGTGGTATTGGCTAAACAAACCACCGGGGGGTTCGATGTTTTTAATAAATTGGTCTTACATTCTACAAAGCTATCTATCCTATCAGGGAATGAGACAGGAGGCAGGTCAGATGGCAGTCAGTCAACCTCTTCCAGTTGGTCGTGGTTGTAGAGAGCATCATATCTGTTGGCCGTTGGGAACCCGTAATCGTTATACTGTAAATTAGGATGGTTATAAGCTCGGTGAAAACTGTGCCCTTGTCTATCAGCTGTTACTTTTGGTTGGTGGTTATACACTTTGCTTACCCAGGGGTGAGTGTATGGGTGTGGTTCTAGACCCATTGGTATGCCTAGATGGGGTAGGACAGGGGCCAGCCAGGGTTGATAGTTTGGCTGCGACATAAAAGGACCTTCTTGGGTGTAGTTATATTTAGTTTTATTCCTATGGGTGTCTGAGCGGACTGGATAAAAATAGCTTAGACCCATAGTGCGGATCAGGCTGTTTGTCACAGGGCTCCTCAAGTCTGCAATGAATTTCGCCGCTCCTAAATATTTAAAGGTGACCACAATGCAGTCACTCTCTGTGGATTTGAAACGAGTGCCCACCCACTCTACTCTTTTAACATGTTGGATGGTACCTGTTATATTTGGGGGGAGAGGCCTGTGTGTAGATAGCCATTGCATTACTTTGTTCTTCAGTTCCTCCCGCGTTTCCTCTCTATTATCGTCTACTTTCGGTACCCCAATCATGACTATTGTGTAGGGATTGGACTGTGGAGGTAGATTTATATGTGATAGTGAACGTGTTGTGGTGGGTCTAGGGGGCTGTGCTCCTATTTCTTTTGTCTGGGTGTTAACATTTGGGGAAGCCGTGCGTCTTATGTTCTCAGTTGTTCCTGTGTTTGTATTAGGTGGATATCCCTCTGTTGCCCACTCACTATCATCGTCATCCTCATCTACTTGGTTGTTTAACGTGTTGACTATGGATGTCATTGTAATCGCAGCAGTGGGATGACCTGTTTGAGAATTTGACATCAGGTCAGTTGTGGAAAGGCTCTGATGCTGTGGTTTTTTTTGTTTTCCTATGTTCTTTGATGAGTCACATACTTTATCGTTTTTGGATTTTTTACATTGAGAGTTGTAGAGGCTGGAACAAAGGTAGTAGGCGTATTGGGTGTTTTAAGCAGTCTAAGAATACTGGATGATATGTCATTTTGAGCCCTCTCGAATTTACTCAACGCCCTTTCAATATTAGCGATCTGGTGGCTAATAGGTTGTAGGAGTGATTTAATTAAAGTTTCAATCTCTCTCATGGATGGTAAGTTCGTGCTACTCCTCTTGTCAATGTGTCCTGTTTCCTCGTTGACCAAAGAACTACCTGTGTTGATCTTAGTGTTTCCGTGTGCATCATAGTCCTGTAGGGAAGTTGAAGAGGACCCCCCACGTGTTGTTTCAGTGGGTTTCTCCAGGCTTTTCTTCTGTCACATGTCTTTAATTGATCGTTTGGGTTTGCCTGAGAGGAGATGGGTTTTCCTCATGGGGAGTTTGATTCTAGGCTTTTTCCGTTTGCCCTTTAGAGGATTATGTTGTTTAAGTGTTTGTGTTTCTGTTAAATCAGTGACCAATAAGGCACTCTCCTCAAAGTGAGCTTCCAATGCTAAAGGAGTACTTTTTTCCTGTTGGTCATTATTTGCACTGTTAGTTAGAATCATAAGACTGTTATCCAAATTATTCGCCATTAGCTCCATGGACAAAGAATTAGAGGTTTTTTCTTTGACGTGTGACCTTGGTAATTCCGAAAATGATTGCATTAGTAGAGACTCCTGCGATGAGGCAGTGTCATCCATGTTTTGATCATCATTAGTAGTATGCGTGGACAGATCTGGGAAGCATAAATTTGGTGTCAAAGAGAGTCTCCTCTCAGTGTCCTGAATAGCATCCGCTACAACATTTATGGTTTTTTGCAGCATTTTGTCTATTGCGGTTATAGTGGGTAAAGGTGTACTCACTGTTTTAAGTCTGCTGGTTGATCTTGTAGCCATCGGTGTTTTTAACGTTTTGGACATCCTTAAACAGTGTTTGCTGCCCCGTACTCCGTTTATGGAATAGGATGCGACTTCTGGGTCCAGATGGACGTGCTTAGGGAGGTGGCCCGACCCGGCCACTTCAGGCCACAGAGGGCCCGCCCTTTGCCCGGGCTTCGCCCCGGGCGCTCCTTCCTTTATGCGCCGCCTGGCGCGATGACAGGGCGGCTGGCGCCGCTAGGCCTTCTGGGGGGTGTAGTTTAGAGTCCCCCTCCGCTCGGCGGCCGCAGTTCTTGCTTCAACGCGACGGCGGGAGGGGGACACTGCAGACAGCTTGCCGGTAGGTTTATGAGGGTCTGCTCCCTCGCGTTGGTCACCTCAATTTGCTTCTCTGGCCCTCTAATGCAGGTCTGGTCAGTTGCAGCGTGTCACCCGCTCGGCCGGGGTGGCGCTTCCTTTATGCGCCGCCTGGCGCGATGACAGGGCGGCTGGCGCCGCTAGGCCTTCTGGGGGGTGTAGTTTAGAGTCCCCCTCCGCTCGGCGGCCGCAGTTCTTGCTTCAACGCGGCGGCGGGAGGGGGACACTGCAGACAGCTTGCCGGTAGGTTTATGAGGGTCTGCTCCCTCGCGTTGGTCACCTCAATTTGCTTCTCTGGCCCTCTAATGCAGGTCTGGTCAGTTGCAGCGCGTCATTACTTTTTGATAAACAAATGCAAGGATTACGTTTTGGAAAATGGAAACTGTAGACAGGGTTATAAATAAATGAAGTCGATGTCTCAGCAAACACATTTTTCTAAAACCCAGCGTTGTTCAAAAGAGCATTCTGCATTGTACGTAGCCACTCCATTGTCTTAGTTTCTCAGGCAACAGAATATCTCCTCAAGTCTACGCAATGTAAGGAAGAGTTACTGAAGCTTAAGCCGGTTTGATCGCTTTACTTGACTTAAGTGCCTAGCAAAATATTTTCGCATTATGTCTGTGAGCTTGCAGAAATTCCTGGAATCCTTGAGAGCCAATAGTCAGTGATCTGCCTCGGACCTCGTCTTTATTCTGCCACAGGGGCGGGGGGACACATAGACAGTATCGGAGGGGCCGTCTGCTTCCGGGATATTGGTCAGGGGGGAGAGTGGACCTTCCATTTCCGGCACGGTGTGTTCTGGGGCTGGTTGTTCGTGTATCCATCTGTCTCTTTCCCTGTACTTTTTTTTTGCCCGTGCCTGCCTGCTAGTGAGAGTCTGTGTGGTGGGCCCTTTCTGTGTTTGCTTTTCTGTCTGCGTCTGTCTGTGTTGTGTGTGTGTGTGTGTGTGGTTCTGTCTGTGTGGGTGCATGTGGCTCTGTGTGTTGCTCTGTGTGGGTGCAAATGCAATAGGTCTCGCATTTGCAAGAGATTAAGCTATTGGCATTGTAAATGACAATGCCATTTATTTATCTATTTTCAAAACCAACACATAAATAAAAATGTTGTCATTTACAATGCCAATAGCTCAAACTTTTCCAAAGGCGAAACCATGGCATTGTAAATGCTTGTTGATATAAGGATCTTAAATTGGAAGAGAATCAAGGGAAGGACGGTTGGGTTCTGTGACTTTTAAAACTTTTAAGGGGAGCTAGCTTTGTGACTGCTTGGCTGACCCTGTTGGAGTAGCTAGCTGAATCTAGATCAGGACAATTTACCAAGGAGGGTTACGAAGCATCTAAAATAGTAGTAAAATAATTTTTGTTGATTTTGTTCCAGGCACGATATTTAGTGACGTTTGTGGGGGTATCAGCTAGTGCTTGAAAAAAGGGGTTTTAAAAAGAGCCTGAGAGCATAGTGATCTGACCGGGTGAGGGGGAGCGTCGCTTCCAGCTGTAGGTCTTGATTTCTTGAAACAATAACGCCCAGAACATGCCCTACTGAGTGTGTGCCAGTATTTATTACTTGATTATAGTAGACACAACTAAGGACCTCAATCAGTTGTTCCGTCTCTCTAATAGAAAAATTTTCAAGATGAAAATTAAAGTTACCTAAAATGGTGAAGTTTGAGAACTGCATACGGGATTCGAGAAGGTCATTGATGACCGATTTTAGGAAGAGGGCTCATGGGCCTAGCGACACCCTGGGGGCCGGCGCCGGCGAGGTCTATATAGTAAAAGTCCATTCAAAACATAGGTGTTAGTGAGTCTGTATTTAAAAATAAGTGCTTCGCAGTTCAGTTACTGGCCACCACCCCGTTTGGAGACACAGTCAGGTCGATAATAGCGTAACTCGCTGGGTTAACTGCAGCACGATCTGGGCCACAGGCCTTGTCTGCCCAAGTTTCAGGGAGAAAAGCTATCTCCAGCGAGTAGGCGTCAAGGAACTAATATTTATGTTGGACTACTGAGCGGGTGTTTATCGGGACACCGTTAATGTTGGTAGTGCAGACAGAAGTGTTCATGGCACGATCCGTTTGCTTAGCATTAGGTGCGATAGGTCAGGGGAGCAGTTTGTGACTGCCTGATAAGTGGAAGTTTACACATTGATGGCACTCCAAGTGAGAGCAAAAAATCAAACATGATGCTCAAGAAGTTCCTACCTGGGTGGCTGAGCTGTAGAAGCTGCTCTCTGGTGGGTTTCCGGCGGGAAGGGGGGGGGATGTGGCCAGGGTTCTGGCGCAGGGAGCAATCTGGGTAGCGGATGGGCACAGGAGGGTTTGCCTTTGGCACGCCGGTGGCGCGTCCGCACAACATCCCAATTTTTATGTTGGGCGCACTGACAGCATTAGCTCCGCACCGCTGACCTACTTTCCCCACGGCCTTGGCAAGTTGGCCTTTAGGAAGGAAAAAGACCTCGGCAGAGATCGCGAGTGCCAGATTGAACAGGCTCCACGATTGTCCCCCAAAGGAATGTGCCAAGAAGAGCAAGGTAAATAAAGTGTAATGCGGGCAGCAAAATACAGAAGCGTTTGAAATTCAGTCCGAAATACAGTGCAAAGGTTAAAAACTATTTAAAATACCCCCAGAAATGTAGTCAGATAGCAACTATTTTCAAACTAAACACAAACGCTGCAAATGGCAAGTGAGTCTAGTCAGACAGCATTGCAATCGAACAGATCTGAGCTGCAGGACATTTATGCGATGTCATTCTTCTATTGCATCCAATGACCACTTGCTGCCTGCTCCAGGCGGTGGAACCCCGCCCCCCTCAACAATGCATTCAATGTCATGATGAAGTGGGCTAATTGCAGTCATTGGGAACCCAACTCCTTGGTGGAGGCCACACCTGCAGAAGGGTACCAATATGTGCAGACCGGTATCATGCTAAGCAAATGACGAACAACGTACGGGAGTCAATCCATCCTAGTGTCCGGTTGAAATAACCTACTCAACATCCAGGGTTGCACATTAGCACCCCTGAGTGTGTATATTCATCTACCAATCACCACCGGTGAGCACTGCCATGCGTGTCACACACTGTTGGGTCAGTCCATATTAACACACCAAAAACATGGTCCGTATGTCCCTGCAACAGTCATTCACACATGAGAACTCTCTTTCTTGCAGAGGGTCGAAACGCCGTCAACAATATGGGGTTAACCAACAACATTATACCAATCTGATATTGTTTACTATGAAACGTAGTTTGTTATATACACAATATTTTGCATTACGGCCACTACTTTTTGGTTAGTCTTGGTTGCGATTTCTCTTCTTTCACTGACGTTGCTGCTTCTATGTTGGGACAATCATTGTTGGATGATGTAGCTGGATAAAAGAGCGCCTTTCTAAAATAAGGAGTGTGTTGGCCTTGTGTTTCATTGAGTTGTTAGGCACTAACTGCGTTCAGTGATTTTGCTGAACACTGGAAATTGTGCTGGAATGATACCAATGAGAACCCCTGCTCATGAATAGTTGCCATTCTCCCAGGTTCCCATGGGTTTCAGAGTTGCTCTTGTTTGGTGAATACGCAGTGAAATGACAGGTTGTATTCAGCATGGTCTCTACCGTGTAAATCTGCTGCCCCCAAGATCAAATCAAAAACCACGAGCAACCCCACCCAACCACAATACATCCCCGTCTTCCGCACACCCTGATATCACATAGATGGTAAATTAATGTATATTTGCTGAGTGCTCTCCGTGTATAAAGCCTGTGTGAAACTGTGACAAAGGACATGACAAACTGACTGACAACAAGTGTACAGAGATGTGTGTGCCCAGGCCGTCCTGTCGGGTGAGCTTGTGATCCCCCTTGCTCCCATCACCTGGGAGTCGCGCTAGGTCCGGTGTTTACCTGTGAACTGTGGATTCAAAGCCTGTGGGTTATGGAGGAGATCCTTCCACAGCAGCTCGAACTCTGGTATCCTAGCAACGTTCTGCAGGAGCCGCACCAGGTCCCGGCCGATCATGTAGCAGTCCATGAACTTCAGGGGGGAACAAAGAGATGGCGTTACTGTTTACCTGCTCCGGGGGAGCGCGCGGAGATGGAATATTCCATCCTGCATACTCACTAATGAACAGGCTGTTTACACAATGCCCCCCCCCCCCCCACCCCCTGCTAGGACACTGCCTCTTGTCGAGAAGGCAGAAACCTTGAGGATAAAAAGAAAGTGTCCTCGCTGCAAACCACATGTGATCCCTGAGCCGGCTTTGAAGTGGAATTAGCAGAGCACATTTATCAGGGGAGGGCTAGTCCAGAGCACAGAGTGAAGGACAGCAGGGGTTTCTATTTGAAGTCACCAGTTTCGCATCCTCGTGACACGTGGACTTGAACCGGCCAAGCAAGCTGGGTACACAGTGTGCTGAGTAGCCCACAACTGGAGACAGCATGGAAAGGGGTCTTGGGGAAGAAGCCATAAATTAAGAAAAAATAAAAAGAATGAAAGTGGGTGAGCAGCACACAGCTGCAGCACAAGACCCCTAATACATCCCACTCAACCCGTCCTTTCCTTAAAAGGTGTGCATTACGCATCTTTGTGGATGAAGTTTGATATGCATGCTCACTCAATCTCTGGCCCCTTTGCTGAGCCTTAAACCGAGGAAGGCAGATAAGATGGCATTGTTTAATAAAGTGGACACCTTCCTGGCTAGGTCGTCGAGCAGGGGCATCACAATTCAGCACATCTGGGTGAGAAGAGGCCTAAATCGGAACAGCGGACTTAGAGGCGAGGGAACGCCAGTCTACTTCCAAGCCATTCTCCATTGAGTTTTCCTTTAGAGCATGGGGGAAATACGTTTACAATACTCTAAAGGTAAACATTTGAGAGAGTTTCCAGAAAGAGTGCTGAATTCCTGCTCGGGCAAGCCTGTGTCCCCAATCTGGTGCAGCAGCAGGCATCCATAATCTGAGGACTTCAGTACTCTTCCCAGGGAAGTCTTCTTATCAGGCAACAGATGATTTCTTGGCATATCTGGATATTTCTCGTTTTTGCTTGCACACAATAGAGTTTCTCATGACAAAGTTGGGTCAAACTAAGGTTAGGTTTTCTAATTCGACTAAAGGTAATAATGTTTATGCTTTAGTGGACATTGAATCTTATGTCAATATGTCAGGCAAGAAAGCAGTGTCAGATCAAGGGAACACAGGAGACAACATATCTTGCCTCAAAACGCCACCTAGGCTGGGGTTGGCTACGCCTGTGTGCACTCTATTCTGTGAGCACTCTGTTGCACTCTATCTATGGTGCCACCGCCAGCTGTGCCAGCTCTACTGAAAACCATGCCCCAGTCATCCCTCGTCAATCTCACAGAAACAATTCTCATCTCTTATACTCATCGCTTGAAGTTTTTGTCCAGTTCTAGCTGCTGGCTGGCAAAATAACTTGCTCCGCCACCAGTCACAGATTACCTTCACCGTAGCCCTGAGCTCCTTACCCCACACCACTCTACCCCCATGAGCTCACTTCTGGAGCCCTACATGACCCATGCTTTGAAGAGAGACTGATGGGTGCAGCATGCCCTAGAATCTGACACGGGCGGCATATCGGCATATTTAAGTTACTTATGTGTCATCCTAGACCTCTGTCTTAGTCGTTCATTTTCTATCACTTTATAAACAGTTGAGTACGTTTGACCTTGTGCTAGATGCCATGGAAACATTTTAAATTAAGAAGAAATACTTTTTATACATTTTTCTCTAATAGGAGATACTCACATAAGTGGGAACATTTTCCATTTTAATTGCCAACTTACTTTGTAAATATACACTACATTAAATTTAGTTAAGGGAGGAAAAAATTCTAGCCTCTCCTACAACTGGTCGACATTCGAGAAGGCAGAGGATCATTTTAGGACAATGAATCTTCCCTCAAAAGATTTCTGTCACAAAAGCACCGCAGAGGTGATGAAGCATTACCTTCTAGTGGACATCTGAGATCTGTGAACTTCTAATTGGTCAAGAGGCATCCGAGGTCTTGTAAGGCTGTGAAAACCGTGTCATTTGGCACCAATAGCACACTGCAACCAACCATTCAATGGTCTCTATTTTTATGTTTTTTATTGTTCAGTAAGCAAAAACTACTTTGTAAATTGACTAGACCTTTGAATACCCAGTCAACTGCTCCTCAGGTTTCTAGTGGCACGTCACCAAGATACATCTTGTTTGAGATGGCTCCTATTGAATTCCGCTTGGTTTCTGCTTCTGAACTACCCACCCCCGCCCACAGGCTCTTGGGTACACTCCTGGATTCTAAACTATCCTCATTCGTTTCTGTCTGGATTAAACCTCTCCACTCCTAGCTCATGTTGTGTGGTTTTAGTCCCCCGCAATTACGAAGCAACCCCGCATCTACTTCTTACCCGGTCTCGCAGCAGCATCATGCAGAAATCAACTTCTTTCTGTCGGAGGGCCAACAACTGCTGGGTCCCATGATGATCCACAATTAGTCGCAGATAGGTGTAGACCGACATGGCAATCAGAATACTGCTCTTCATGACCCACTCCCTTAAAAAAAAAAAAGCACAGAAATAAACACCAGCACAATGTTTCACAAGGCGATTTCTCACACGCGATCCCCTATCCACAATTTCCACCTCCAGTTAAACGTTCTAATTACCAATGTGTTCTAAATCTGCTTTGAAGAACCGTTTTATGACACCCCTGTCCTGAGATCATGAGACCTTAGTGATGCATTATTCATTTGCCACCATTGTTTTGACATATACGGCCACTGTGGCTCAGCACAGTCCTGCACCATAGAGAGTTCGGTGCAGCCAGTTAGCCACAAGTTCACATCCCAAGATTACTGAGCTGGCCCTTCGTGCATCCGAATTTGACAAATTGAATCACATCTAACTATGCAAAGTATATGGTATAGTGCTATACAATCATAGAACGTCATTAAGAAGCATTTAAAAAAACAAAAGTTATTAGTGCAAAAACATTTTCACACCAGAGGGTGTCAGCAGACTCTCCTCCCCAACAAAAACGGAATCAACGCAATAGATGAACATATGCCCATTCCTTGCAAATCTGACAACAAACACCAATTGCTGATTTAAAACCAAGAATAAATCCATTATAATCCTGGGTGTGAAATTCTGCTCTGCTCGTGGAATTTTCCCACTCCGCGTAACATGTAGAGTTCTGAAAAATTCTGTATTTTTCCTTGCTTGCGCGTGGCAATGTTAAGTTGGTGAGCGCGAGTGAGGAAAATCTTACTCCAGACCACCTTCTGGTGATCTTTCTCAATGCAGGCGGTAGCGGATCATCGCTACCGCTTGAGTTGGGTAACATTCCGTTCGTGTTGAGGAATCTGCCGCTCGAGTAGAACATTTACTTGAGCAACACAAAGAAGCAGTGCCCTCTTGCGCTGCGCATGGTGCCGTTCGTGCTGATTTTCCATCGTGGGACAAACACCTGGCGCTAAAAATTAGTCAAACGGCGCGACCTAACGCACTCCACCGCTTGCAGAATTCATCGTAGCATGGGGGAGTGTTTTTGGTCACTTCACGGAGCTCTGCACAGCGGAACTCCGCCCACGCCTAATCTATTAGTTTTGGTCTTAAAGATTCCGCTGGAGTTAATTCCATACACAGTACAAGTTGTCCTTTGGAAACAGCTAGCTAGCCCAAAGGATCTCATTCAAGCACTGCAACTTCTCATTACATTTCTGTTTGATACCGTCACACTTTAAACACAAACTATTTGAAAGAAGATCTCTTTAGGAACACATGAAGCAATGTATCGTGTTTTACATTTTCAGAGAAGCTACTATTTTACACTCCTGGAATGTTCAGCATTGGGATAGTTGATTCCACTCATTTGTACACTATGGAAAACAAGGGAGGAACTGATGAAGATATCCTTACTTCAGAAGTAAGCCCAACTCTTGATGAGTATCTTCATTAAATTCATAAACACTCAATATCTCCACCAGTGTGCCGAATAAAAGGATTCATTAACATGTAAGAAAACCTTAGGGGCTAATGCTGTATTGCAGGAATCATCGTAAGCGGCGCCACTCCCCCCCCCACCCCCCCCCCTGACGCAGACAAGAAACAGCCAGCGCGTAAACCTCGGATACGACCTAACACCCACGCAGGCGCCCATCAGCGGCCATTGCCCAGCAGCGCGCCCCAAGCACAAAGCTGCTGACAACGCCCCCGCAAGCACACTCCACCCCCCCCCCCACCCACTATCACATATATGTTTACATGTTTGTAGTATCGGACCCCTGCTCACGGAAGGTGGCCTCCCTGCCCCCTCGTGTTGAAGTAGGTAGAAGCCGCTGACGGCACTACAGATGGCGACTGCAGGCGTGGACGCTGATAGCCACACCGACAGCGAGGCTCCTCCACCTGAATGCCACATGCTCCACTAACAAGGCCGGCGACCGAAGACACACCATGGCCCGCAGGGGCTGTCCCACTCCAAGTCCAGGCACACTTGCGCGCGCACACCTCTGACCTCCAGTTGCACTGTAACAGCATCGGCAAACAACACACCGTACAGAGGTGGCACCTACTAACACCGTGCCTGTGGGACAGACTTCGAGTGGGGAAGCCGCGATAGGAACATTGGGACACACCGATACGAACTGTTTTGTTTAGTTTGCCGATTTCATGGCTCAGTTCTAGAAAAAATAAAAAATAAGGCGTCATTTATGGACATTTCCTTTCTTGACTTAAGAAAATGTGATTATTTTCTCCATGTCCTAGCACACCGGGGACACAAGGGACACAATGACATGCCCTTTTTATGTTGGCCCACACCCCCACGATTTACCGTTCATTTGCAGCCGGCCCGCAGGGTTGTAGGCTTTGCTATGTGTACTGTACCTTTGAACATTAATAAACGTCTTACAAAAAAAAAAAAAAAATGTAAGAAAACCTTGCCAAATACAAAAGCAATGCCTATTTTAATGCACCAATCCATTTTATTTTTACATTCTTGTTTTTATAAAATGATAATAATAAATATTAAAAATACTAAGAAATTCTAACTAGGGTTAAAAAGCAGACCAAAAGGCATGACGCAGCATTGCCAAGTACAAAAGGAGAACTAGGGAAGGAAAATGTACCAAAAGACAAACGGCCTAAGAAGTATTTAGAAGTAGATTTTAAGCCCATGTATAGGACCAGTATGTCAGTAGTGCTCACCCAGCATAGTCCAAAGGTACTTGTTGCGTAGGCTCTTCAATTACTGCAATTCCTCCAAAAACTGAAAAGCACAAAAATGTCCCCGTTGACAGCTACGGCTGATCAAAATGTAAAATAATAATAATCCTAAGAAGCTCAAAACTGTCGCCTTTTCGTCTGTAATATAGGACTTATCCAAAGTGCTTATCCTTCTTCTAGAGCTGTAGACAGCAAACATGGCCCCGCCACCGATCCAAAGATATTCACAGATAATCAGAAAACATTTGACCTTCAAGTCTAAAACTTATTAGGTACATCATTTGATGCACCTTCTGCATGGTTATGGTTTGTGCTCGTTTTTGTCATGCATCAAAATGTCGAAGGACGACAAATGTCCGCAATCAAAAACTGATGATTTCTTAAAAGAATCCCGGATAGAAACATCCTGGTAGAACAGAGGTCCTCCTCATAGACTCCGACTCAGTGGTGTCCCAGGCTGAGGGGAGCGAATCGATTGTTTAAACTATGAAGCACACAGAATATTGATGCAGAAAACTGTGGGCAGAGCAGCTTCGGGCTCCACAAACATCTAGGAAAGTATTTATAAGAGCTTTAGAGGATGCTTCACAGACTTGCATTAGAGTTTGGATTTGGGGTAAAAAATAATAAGTGTGCCGCAATTGTGCTAAAGAACATTGAGGACGAAGAAACAACTCAGACAGTGGTCTCTGTGGGGGAAAACCGTTTTATAGCTTGCCTAAGAGGTCTGTATTTAAAATGACTGCTCTTGCGAAGAAAGGGTCCTGAGTAGGCGTGAATGTAGAGTCGACAGTATGTTATCCATTTTCAAGTGTCTGGCAGTGCAGTCGGAGTAAAGTGGGGACCACTGAAGGGAGAGAAACGGAGGGTAAATGACTGAGCACGGTACTTTCAGTTCTCACCCATGCTTAAGGTATCAAATACTTTGAAACTGGAGCGTTTTATGCTCCACAGACAACAAATCGGGTCTTTATTGGTGATAGGGTTTTCAGCATGGATTTCATATTGTATAGCAACACTGCCAAGCTGCACTGTAGCGTTAAGTGGAGGCGACATCTGGAGTACGAGTCATACCTTGCTGCATATAGGGTTCATCAAAGTGTCTCCATGCCATGCATTTGCTGCTGGGTAACAGAAAGATATGAGGTCAGACCGTGAGCCAATGTGGTCAGAAGGAGTAGTTTCTTTTCTGTAACTCCAGTTCTGTAGTAGGGGTATCTCTGTTATAGTCATAATCTAGTGAATAGTCCCGCCCATGTGCGTGGACCCCGGAGCAATCAAAAATAATCTCTTAAAGTGTCGAAAAAATGCAGAATTGCACAGACACTTAAGAGAGAATTTAAAGACATAATGCAGCCTACAACAGGCTACACTGTCCAGTACTTCATCTAGAAATTCCACCATAAAATCCACAAAACAGCAAAGCCTGTCCAGATTTCCCTTGCCTTCAGCACAAACCCCTCTGGAAGATAGAGAGGAAGACATGGACAGACAAGCCCCATAGGCTGCCATTATGTGGCTCAGAATAGGATACTGTGCCTTTAAGAGAACTTTCCAGAACTTCACAGTATCCCAGAATGCCCTGCAGGTCTCTCTTACTTTCAGTTCTTTTTGAAGGCGTAACACGCCAGACCTGTAGCATTCCTTACATGAATATCTCTCCACCGGGGAGGAGGGGGGGCGCTTATGACTATAACAGAGATACCCCTACTACAGAACTGGAGTTACAGAAAAGAAACTACTCCTTCTGTAGTAGGGGATCTCTGTGTATAGTCATAATCTAGTGAATAGAATGGCAAGCCCATCCCCACACCAAGCGGCGGTGGAGAAAAGAAACCAACACCACTATTGTGCGAACAAAATTCCGCAGCAAAGCCTGTCCGACCTGAGCATCCGCCCTGGCATCAGTGTCCAGACAGTAATGCTTAGCAAAGGTATGAACCGACTTCCCAGTGGCGGCCTTGCAAATTTCTGCAATCGGCACATTACGGAGCAAGGCTGTCGTGGCAGCTTTGCCCCTGGTGGAATGAGGCTTAGGCTTACCTCCTAAGGTCTTATTAGCTTTCTGGTAGCATAGTTGTATGCAGGACACAATCCACCTAGAGATGGACTGCTTAGAGGTCGCAAGACCCGTCCTGACCGATCCATAATTGATAAACAATTGGTCTGACCTACGAATACCTTTGGTCTTATCCAGATAAAATTTCAACACCCTCCTAACATCCAGGGAATGCAAAGACCTTTCCGCTGGAGATGAAGGATTCTGAAAAAACGTAGGCAAAGTTATAGTTTGGTTGACATGAAAGTCAGAAATAACCTTGGGAAGAAATTTAGGGTGAGTACGCATAACAACCTTAGCAGCATGAAATACAGTATAAGGTTCATTACAACACAACGCCTGAATTTCACTCACCCTGCGGGCCGATGTAATGGCCACGAGGAACGCCGCCTTCCAGGACAGGTGCTGCAACGAAGCCCTATGAATGGGTTCAAAAGGCTCCTTCATCAAACTGGACAGCACCACATTCAATTCCCATGAAGGCGAAGGAAGCCTGACAGGAGGGAACACTTCCTTCAAGCCTTCCAAAAAGTCTTTGATCACAGGGATCTGGAAGAAGGAAGTCTGTGAAGGGCTTTTCCTGTAGGCAGTCAATGCAGCAAGATGAACCTTAATGGAATGAACATTAAGGCCAGACAGCGCCAAATGTAGAAGGTAGGGAAGGATGACATCTTCCTTGCACGTCGTAGGACCAAAGTTCCTGGACACACACCAGATACAAAACCTCTTCCACTTGTAAGCGTAGGACGTCCGAGTGGAAGGTCTCTTAGACTCCTTCAGTATGTCCATGCAATCATCGGGCAGATTCAAATGGCCATATTGCACTATCTCAGGAGCCATGCCGCCAAACTCAAGGACGAGAGGTTGGGATGCAACATCTGCCCCCCGAACTTCGTGAGAAGGTCCGGCCTGCACGGCAACCGTATGTGTGGAAGGAGGGACCGGTGTAGAAGGTCCGTGAACCACCACTGTCTGGGCCATTCCGGGGCAATCAGGATCATCCGTGCCCTGGACCGGGACAGCTTGATGAGCACCGCTGGAATCAGGGGAATGGGCGGAAAAGCGTAAACAAAGCTGTTCGACCAGTTGATCCAGAGTGCATTCCCCAGCGTACCTTGCTGGTAGTACCTGGAGGCCAAGTCTCGGCATTTGCTGTTTTCGGCGGTGGCAAACAGATCCACGTCTGGAGTCCCCCACCTTGTGAAGACCTCTCCTAGTACGTCGTCGTTTAAGACCCACTCGTGGTTTTCCTGAATCAGCCTGCTCAGTGCGTCCGCCTGAACATTCTGCACCCCTGGCAGATGGGTAGCCGTTATCGTCAATTCTCTGGCCAGAAGCCAGTGCCAGATCGTCTGCGCCTCCCGAGACAGGGTGCGCGATCTCGACCCCCCCTGCTTGTTGAGGTAATACATCGTGGTCGTATTGTCCGTCTGTACAAGCAGCGAGTTGGTCCGGAAGGATGGATGAAAAGCCTTCAGCGCCAAGTGAACAGCTCTGAGTTCCAGGAAATTGATGTGATACGTGGACTCCGTCTGAGACCACGTGCCTTGGATCTGTAAGTCTCCCGAATACGCTCCCCAGCCCTGGAGAGAAGCATCCGTCACGATAGTCTGAGTAGGAATGTCCTTGTGGAAGGGAACCCCCTGGAGGAGATTCTCTGCCAAACACCACCACTTCAGAGACTGAAGAGCATGCAGAGATAGTCGTATCCTGTCGTCCCAAGATCCTCTCCTCTGGTCCCATTGGTCCTCCAAGCACTCCTGCAGAGGTCTCATGTGTAGTCGTGCATGAGGAGTGAGGAAGATACAAGAGGCCATCGACCCCAGTAGAGAAGACACCGTCCTCACTGTTGTAGATGGAGCGGTCATAAGAGCCTGAGCCTTCCGAAGGATCGATCTCCGTCGCTCCTCCGAAGGAGACACGCTTGCTGACAGCGTATTGATGGTGGCTCCCAAGTATTGAATGCATTGGACCGGGATCGGGACAGACTTGGACATGTTGATGTGCAACCCCAACTTGTTCAAGAGAACGCACGTCTTCTGGAAGTCTGCTTGAACTTCTGAGAAGGAGGAGGCCTTGATCAACCAATCGTCCAGGTACGGGTAGACAAACACCTTGTCTTTCCTGAGGTGTGCTGCTACCACTGCCATGCACTTCGAAAATGTCCTGGGTGCAGATTTCAGCCCGAAGGGCAGCAGTGTGTATTGGTAATGGTTGGTGCCGACTTGAAATCGCAGAAACTTCCTGTGCTTGTACGCGATGGGCACGTGGAAGTACGCATCCTGTAGATCTATGGCACAAAGCCAGTCCCCCTGTTGTAACTGAGGATAAATCTGATGTAACGACAGCATGCGAAACTTTTCTCTGCAAATCCACTTGTTTACCTGCCGCAAGTCCAGAATGGGCCTGAACTCGTTCTTGTCCTTCTTGCGAACCAGGAAGAACCGGGAGTACAGACCTCTTCCTCTTTGAGACAGAGGTACGTCTTCTATCGCTCTTTTCCTTAACAGGATATCGGCCTCCGCCTGGAGCTCGCGCAGTTGATACTGCGAGATGACCGGAGGGATCGCTGGAGGAGGGCTGATGAATCGAAGACTGTATCCATTGCAAACAATATTCAGCACCCACTTGTCCTGAGTAATTTTTCTCCACTCTGCCAGAAAAAATTGAACCCTTCCCCCCACCGGAGCGGGTAACGGATGACGGGGAAGTAACCGCTCAGGGTCGAGACCCGGCCGGGCCCTTGTTCGCGGTAGAGGACTGCTGTCCACCTCTACCCCTCTGGCGTTTTTGGAAAGGTCTTCGGAACTGCTGCTGTTGTTGCTGCTGCTGTTGTCCCGAAGACTGTCCTCTTCCTTTCCCTTGCGAGCCGAACCGCCGTTGGAACTGGCGGTAGGGTTTCTGGTCTTTGGGCTTCTCCAAGCCCACCGCCGTCAGGGTTTCTGCCTCGGCCTTCATCCGGGCCATTTCGTCATCTGCGTGTTTACCGAAGAGCGTGTCCCCGGAGAACGGCAGATTGGCCACTCGCTGTTGCGCCTCAGGCTTGAGCGACGTAAGCCTGAGCCACACATGGCGGCGTTGGTTGATGCCGTGGCAGTAGCCATGTGCAGCCAACAAGGAGATATCCGCCGCGGCACTGATGGCCTGGTTCGAGACCAGCATCCCCTCCTTGACGATTTCTATGAAGTCCTCCTTCCTGTCACGCGGCACAAGGTCCGCGAACTGCTCCACGGAATCCCAAAGCGCACGGTCATATCGTCCCAGTAATGCCGAGTCGCTGGAAGCCTTCATTGTGGTGGAAGATGTCCCACATGCCTTCCTTCCCGCCGAATCAATCCAGCGGCTCTCCTTGTCCGGAGGCACAGTGGAGGACGGGGAGGTAGAATGCTGATTCCTGGCCGCCGTCACTATCACTGAGTCGGGCACTGGGTCCATCCTCAAGAAGGCAGGGTCCGAGTCCGGAGCCCTGTATTTTTTCAAAAGTCTGGACGGGGCAGCCTTCACCACTGCAGGTGTAAGAAACAGCTCCTGTGCCGGTTCAACCAGTCCTGGCACCAAAGGTAACAGAGGGCGAGACAGGTGCTTTTTGTGCCAAGTCTCGAATATCACGGACGTCGTAGGTGTAGGAGCCGTCACCGTGATACCCAACTTCGCAGCCCCCCTCAGGAGAACCTCCTGGAACGTACCGATGTCGTCGATCGGAGACACCCTAGTCTCCGGGGAATCGGACAAAGTAGGTGAAAAGGAGCGGGTCCTAGAAGTCGTATTGGACCTGGATCTATGCCTCCTATGGCGTCGTCTGGAACGGGTGGAGGACCTGTGCCTGCTCCTCGATCGTTCTCTCCGTCTGGAGCGCGATCTCGATCTCCTGGGCCTCGGACGGTCAGCCGGAGTCTCCGGGACGGTCGACTTGGGCTTATGCGGTTCCTTAGACTTAGGAGTCTTCTTGGGAGGGGTCGTGAGCCTGGGCAACGAGACCGACCTCGGTGGAACCGGTGGAGGCTTTTCAGGCAGCGGAGGCAACGGAGGAGGGGTAGGAGCCCTCGGACGCGGACCTCTAGGCAACGGAGGAGGAGGTGAAACAGACTTCTTCGGAGTATACACCTCCGAGTGCACCGATCCCGGTGACCCACCATCCTTCCTGGATTGAGGGGAGCCCCCCACGGCCCTAGGCCGCGCATGAAAATCCCTTGACGCCGACGAACGGTGACCAGATGCCGAACGTCGGTCCCTCGACGTCGAGTGTCCCTTCGGCGTCGACCGTCTTCTCTGCTTCGGGGTCGAACGCCTGCCATATCTCGACGTTGACCCGGACCATCTTGACGACGATCCTCTGTGTTTTGACGGCGATCTATTGCGCCTCAGGGGCGACCGCGACCGTCTCGACGTCGACCTCGATCGCCCCGACGGCGATCTCTTCCGCCTTGACGGCGACCTCTTTCGCCTCGACGGCGAACGCTTCCGTCTCGCCGGCGACCGCTTCCGTCTCGCCGGCGACCTCTTCCGTCTCGCCGGCGACCTCTTCCGTCTCGCCGGCGACCGCTTCCGTCTCGCCGGCGACCGCTTCCGTCTCGCCGGCGACCGCTTCCGTCTCGCCGGCGACCGCTTCCGTCTCGCCGGCGACCGCTTCCGCTTCGACGGTGGTCTCGACGACGAGGATCCCCTCGACGTCGATGATGTCTTGTCTCCAGATGGCGATCGGCGGTATCGCCTCGACGGTGAGCGCCGACGCCGGGCCCGCCGACGCCGAAAGCTCGACGTCGAAGACAGCGACGAAGACAACGTCCCTGGGGTCGACGGCGGCCTATGCAAGTCCCTCGACGTCGACGGGCGACGTTTTCTCAACCCAGAGCCCTGGGGAGACGGGGAGACGGCCTTGGACTTCCCTCTCGACGTCGTGGTGGGTGCCACCGACCCAGACGGAGAATGGGGACATGTGCTGGACTTCCTGCCCCTGAGGAGCCCCCCAGAGGCCTCAGCATGGGCAGATGAAGCCCCTCCAGACCCACCTTGCGCCTTCAATCTTCTTTCCTCGAGTCCCTGAAGCCTGATTTTCATTCTGTCTTTCAGGGTCCTGCCAGAGAAGCCTTGGCAGATTTCACACTCCTCAGGGATGTGGGAAGAGGGAAGGCAGAGGATACAGACCTCATGGGGGTCTGACTTGGCCTTCTTCCTGGAGCACTCCGGGCATTTGTCAAATAATGCAGGCATTATAGACAACAAAAAGGGGGCAAAAAACCAAGAAGAAAGTCAGCAAAGTACTTTAAAGTACACAAAATCGAATTTAGTGAAAAAACACTAACAAACCCCTTGAAAAGGGAGAGCTCAATGCTCCAGGGTCCTGCTTGCAGGAGCCGGAAAAAAGAACTGAAAGTAAGAGAGACCTGCAGGGCATTCTGGGATACTGTGAAGTTCTGGAAAGTTCTCTTAAAGGCACAGTATCCTATTCTGAGCCACATAATGGCAGCCTATGGGGCTCGTCTGTCCATGTCTTCCTCTCTATCTTCCAGACGGGTTTGTGCTGAAGGCAAGGGAAATCTGGACAGGCTTTGCTGTTTTATGGATTTTATGGTGGAATTTCTAGATGAAGTACTGGACAGTGTAGCCTGTTGTAGGCTGCATTATATGTCTTTAAATTATCTCTTAAGTGTCTGTGCAATTCCGATTTTTTCGACACTTTAAGAGATTATTTTTGATTGCTCCGGGGTCCACGCACATGGGCGGGACTATTCACTAGATTATGACTATACACAGAGATCCCCTACTACAGAAGTGTTGCTTCGTGCGTAAATAAAGTGTGGGAAATCAGTGAATCATCCTCCACAGCCCCTCTGTGCAGATACGATAGCTTACACATGCTAGGCAATGACCATCAACAATGTGCCGGTTTCTTACAGACACCGCCTTAACTAAGGTTCTGTAGGGTTCAACAAGGATTTCATCCGATGGCTGGAGCGCTTTGCCTTTTGAAGGAAACCCAGGAAACCTTTATCACAAAAGTGTGTTGTAGAAATTCTGAGAGCTGTGATGCTTCCAGCTTCATATACTACTCTGCTCCAGTAAGGGTTCAGGCATATATTAGACTAGTAGTAAAGGCCACCACAAAGGGTGAGCCCCCAGACGACTGTATAAGCCATAGGCAATTATATGCCAACACTGGCCCTGCCCTTGAAGCACACTCACGACCACCGAGGGGAACAGTGATGAATACATAAAATGCGGTGGTCCTGAAAGAGCTCGTACAACAACCAGGGGTTCGATTGTAGATATTCGCTCAATCAGTCTAGTCTCACTGAACAGACTACAACAACAAGCACTGGCAATGCCAACAGGTCTGGCTTCAAAGGAACGTTGATTGGTAATGTGAAGCATTACAAGTAAATAGCAAGAGAATAGATATGTATTTGTGTGGAAGCAAAGAACTGTAGAATAATGTTGGTGTAGGTTAAAATGTCTTGTGGCAGTTGCATTGTCAGGCCAGACCTAAAAATCCATGTTGCTTAATAACTGCCCTCCTGCTGCCAGAGATAGATAATATAGGCATCTAAGGCACTTGTAGCATTCCAATGCCGTGTGTGTGCCCCAAAAAGCTCAAGCTTGGACAGCTGGATACATAAATAAAATGATCACAGCTGGAGGAGGACAAGCACTTTTTTTGAGGAAGCACACAACTTCTGCCCAATCAAAACATGTAGTCCTGGCTCCCAACATGAGGGCGGAGCCAAAGCCCCTCTCTAGCGACAAACATATCATTATCTGGCGACAGCTGCTCTGTCAAGTCAAACCATGATGTAGGTCAAATTAGAAAACCTAAACTGCAGGGCTTTATAAAAGTAACAAGAACTCCAAAAGAGAAGGAAAATTACGCTTTGAACAATCTATGCTCATTTGAACTGAAGGTGTGCACATAAAGCACACTGAAATGTTCGAGAAAACGTTTTACCATCCCTAAAATACGAGTTTGCAAATGGTGGTGAGCATACATGGCTGCTAATGGCATTGTGTTACTCAACACATATCTAAATGCTATATTATCTAGCATTTGTATACTGTTGAACTCTCACTAGTGCACCATTGCATTCTACCTGTCCAGAGCAATGAAAGACCCTGCAGGGTTGTTGTAGGTCCAGCTATAGTAGGCAGAGTCTGTGGAGATTTTGGTGTGGTGCGTTAGGTCCAGACATATGGTGTGGGCGTGTTGCAACAATCTGGTTACTGGTGGCATGTGTCCCAGTGCACTCACTAAAACATCCATCCACCCATCTATCTATCTATCGTATCAACATTCTCAAACATTCATCCATCTATTCACATAATCACTATCTCAAAACCTACCAACAGTTTGATCCATCTCATTACTCATCAAAGCCAGCTAGCTACCTATTCACCTATCCAGTGGGTTATCCACTTGCCCATTTACCCAGTCACCATTCACACAAATTCACTCAAAAACTTTCCAACAATTCATTAGCTTACTGACTAATTCACTACTTAGCATCTGATTGATCCCCCACTCATCTATTCACCCATCCACTCACACCATCTACTCATTCATCCATCACGCAATCCATCCATTGACCCATAGCTGCCTACTAATCCACCACAGTTAATTGTTTGTATTCTACCCAACCATACATAAACCCATCCATAGAAATACTCTGCAACTATCAAGGCCATTACTCACCTACCATCCATCTATCCTCCAATCCACCCACCCAAACAACACATTCGTCTATCTACCTACTAAGCCCTCCATACACTCATTAACCAGCTTACTTACTCCATTAAGCTATCCTCCTATCCACCCAATCATTCATTCATCTACCTAAGTAACAACCCAAAGTTGTCTACCTGTTCAACTACGATCCACAAAGCCACACATTCACCAATCTACTTACAGGTGCATTCACCTAACCATACATTCAGTCACCTACACACATTTACCCATGCATCCCCTACCCATGTACCAGCCAAACACATTCACCAACCCATGAACACACTCATTCAGCTGACAAAATATTCAACCACTTACACATTAATTCACTCACCAATCTGTTTACCTACCAATCTACAACACACTACCACACCCCGCCACTCAGGGCGAACAGTGATAGCCGTGCCAGTTTGTTTACAGGTTCTGACTGCTGCTGCAGCACCTCCTGCTTTATTTTCTAAACCTTTAGAGAAACAGTGCTTTACTTGTACAGATTACAGACCAATCACATTTAAGTGAGACCCAAAACAATTCCTGTTCTGATCACTTATCTATACATATAAAAACGAAAGTATGTCTGTTTGTCCTTTACTCATTACTACACCATTCATCCGATCTCCATAAAACTTTGGGAAGTTGTTGAGCACACTTCCGCAAAGGTTTCTGGCAAAAAAAAAAAAAAAAAAGAAAAGAAAAATTTGTTAAATATCGGCCCCCAGGGCCCTCATAATCTTTCCAATACTGAACGTTTACGCTTTTGCAATGACCATAAACAAAGCACAAGGACAATCGCTGCAAGTGTGTGGACTAGATTTGGAGAATCCGTGCTTCTCACATGGACAACTGTATGTGGGCAGCTCACACGTCGGAAAACCTTCTGCTTTATTTGTGTACGCACCAGACGGAAAAACAAACAAGCATTGGCGTTGCCAATAGGTCTCGCAGTAGAAAAGTTGGAGCTATTACAATTGCAAATAACAATGCCTTTTATTTTTGTTTTCATTTTAAAAACATAAAGGGCTTTGTCATTTACAAAACCAATAGCTCCAACTTTCCTACTGCGAGACCTATTGTGCACTGCACAGTGTGGGTGAAAGTGGCACTGCGTGGGTGTGAGTGGCTTTGAGTGAGTGGGGTTGCGTGGGTGAGTGGGGTTGCGTGGGTGAGTGGCGTTGCGTGTGTGAGTGGCGTTGCGTGTGTGAGTGGCGTTGCGTGTGTGAGTGGCGTTGCGTGGGTGAGTGGCGTTGCGTGGGTGAGTGGCATTGCGTGGGTGAGTGGCATTGCGTGGGTGAGTGGCGTTGCGTGTGCGAGTGGCGTTGCGTGTGCGAGTGGGGTTGCGTGTGCGAGTGGGGTTGCGTGTGCGAGTGGGGTTGCGTGTGCGAGTGGGGTTGCGTGTGCGAGTGGGGTTGCGTGTGCGAGTGGGGTTGCGTGGGCGAGTGGGGTTGCGTGGGCGAGTGGCGCTGCGTGGGCGAGTGGCGTTGCGTGGGCGAGTGGCGTTGCGTGGGCGAGTGGCGTTGCGTGGGCGAGTGGCGTTGCGTGGGCGAGTGGCGTTGCGTGGGCGAGTGGCGTTGCGTGGGCGAGTGGCGTTGCGTGGGCGAGTGGCGTTGCGTGGGCGAGTGGCGTTGCATGTGTGAGTGGCGTTGCGCGTGTGAGTGGCGTGGCGCGTGTGAGTGGCGTGGCGCGTGTGAGTGGCGTGGCGCGTGTGAGTGGCGTGGCGCGTGTGAGTGGCGTGGCGCGTGTGAGTGGCGTGGCGCGTGTGAGTGGCGTGGCGCGTGTGAGTGGCGTGGCGCGTGTGAGTGGCGTGGCGCGTGTGAGTGGCGTTGCGCGTGTGAGTGGCGTTGCGCGTGTGAGTGGCGTTGCGCGTGTGAGTGGCGTTGCGCGTGTGAGTGGCGTTGCGCGTGTGAGTGGCGTTGCGCATGTGAGTGGCGTTGCGCATGTGAGTGGCGTTGCGCGTGTGAGTGGCGTTGCGCGTGAGTGGCGTTGCGCGTGTGAGTGGCGTTGCTCGTGTGAGTGGCGTTGCGTGTGAGTGGCGTTGCGTGTGAGTGGCATTGCGTGTGAGTGGCATTGCATGGGTGAGTGTGGCGTTGCGTGTGTGATAGTGGGCATGCGTGGGTGTGAGTGGCGTTGTTTGTCTGAAAGTGGTGCTGTGTGGGTAAAAGTGGCACTGCGTGGGTGTGAGTGGATTTGCGTGAGTGAGTGGATTTGCGTGAGTGAGTGGCGTTGGGTGAGTGGCGTGGCGTGGGTGAGTGGCGTGGCGTGGGTGAGTGGCGTGGCGTGGGTGAGTGGCGTGGCGTGGGTGCGTGGCGTGGGTGAGGGCGTGGCGTGGGTGAGGGCGTGGCGTGGGTGAGGGCGTGGCGTGGGTGAGGGCGTGGCGTGGGTGAGTGGCGTTGCGCGTGTGAGTGGCGTTGCGCGTGTGAGTGGCGTTGCGCGTGTGAGTGGCGTTGCGCGTGTGAGTGGCGTTGCGCGTGTGAGTGGCGTTGCGCGTGTGAGTGGCGTTGCGCGTGTGAGTGGCGTTGCGCGTGTGAGTGGCGTTGCGCGTGTGAGTGGCGTTGCGCGTGTGAGTGGCGTTGCGTGTGAGTGGCGTTGCGTGTGAGTGGCGTTGCGTGTGAGTGGCGTTGCGTGTGAGTGGCGTTGCGTGTGAGTGGCGTTGTGTGGGTGAGTTGTGTTGCATGATCTCTAAATATTTCACTAATGCGATATTGTTACATTGTTGTTGGTAGTAAGGTATTGTTACGTTCCTCACTCGTGTTCATGCTAGTATACATTTCAGAGCCACTAAAGAAAATAATTTTCTCAGTGATGCATGCGAAATTTGGACTTCTTCGTTTTTATTAGTTCATTGGTTTGCTGTCCGTTTTTAGTTATGTAAGGCTTCGTTTTGCCCGTGCTGTTGCATTAAATGCTCACAAAACCTTCAGTTAGCGCCATTGTGATATTTCTAGGTCTTTCAGGAGACTGCAGTCTTTGGGGAGGCGTGAAGCCTTTGCTGCCGTGAAAGATATTTTATTTTTCAGCCCCTTGTGCTGTAGAAATGCTGCTGATGCGCGTGTCTGGCAGGGAACAGATGGCCTGGCCGTGAAGCAGGGGGCGGGGCAGCGCTGGGGAAGCCTGTGGGAGGGTGATTGCCGTTTTTTTTTAGTTATGTAAGGTTTCGTTTTGCCTGTGCTGTTGCATTAAATGCTCACAAATCCTTCAATTATTTTCAGTTAGCGCCATTGTGATATAGCCTGTGGGAGGGTGATTGCCGTTTTTTTAGTTATGTAAGGCTTCGTTTTGCTCGTGCAGTTGCATTAAATGCTCACAAAACCTTCAATTATTTTCAGTTAGCGCCATTGTGATATTTCTAGGTCTTTCAGGAGACTGCAATCTTTGGGGAGGCGTGAAGCCTTTGCTGCCGTGAAAGATATTTTATTTTTCAGCCCCTTGTGCTGTAGAAATGCTGCCGATGCACGTGTCTGGCAGGGAACAGATGGCCTGGCCGTGAAGCAGGGGGCGGGGTAGCGCTGGGGAAGCCTGTGGGAGGGTGATTGACATAGAAAGTCATGTAGAGAGAGGGGAGGTGCTGGTGTGGGAGGAGTGCTGCTACGGCAAGGCTGTGTTTGCGGGGAGAGAGAGGGGAGGTGCTGGCGTGGGAGGGGGGAGGTGCTGGTGTGGGAGGAGTGCTGCTACGGCAAGGCTGTGTTTGCGGGGAGAGAGAGGGGAGGTGCTGGTGTGGGAGGGGGGAGGTGCTGGTGTGGGACGAGTGCTGCTAGCGGAGGAGAAGCCCTGGCCGTGAATGTGAGTGCATGTTTGCTCACGTGATTCACGTGAACTGCAAGAAAACCGCGGGGCTGAAAGCCCTTGGTTTGAAGAGGATTTTGCCGACATGAATTCTCGCTCCGCTCAATGCGCTTGCACGCATTGATAGGTCACGAGACCTAAAAATACTCTGTATCCACAAGCACTCGAATAAATAAACAGAATTAAAACAACACTTTAAAATGTATTACATATTAAAATGAATATGTTTCAATAAAAAGGACACAACATAAATTGAATATTATCATAACAAGTTTCCTTAAATTTCCTTTCTTCTGAGATCGCAGCAACGCGCGACAGGTAAGCTAGTATATTATAAAAATGACCCTGGGATTTCGCAAACAGGTGGAGATATTTTATTTGGTAAACCCCAAAAACAAGTGCATGATGAGAACTGTATCAGGATGACCATTGGGAGGGATGTAGATTCACAGTGATACGTTAGGAGATGGGATTTCAGTGTGTGTGGGAATGTGAAACCTCCCTAACACACTTGACAGTGAGGCACGGCAGAGCTTTAAGCAGTGGAAGCATTTCAATCTAAAACAAGGGAAGAGCGTAGCACTGGAAGCGGAGACCCCTGTCAGATGGGACACCACAGGAAGTCTGAAGAGACAAGTGTCTTCTAGGAGACCTTGGAGGGTGGCAGGCACAAATGACTTCCCTACGCCATCTTTTGGTTGGAGAGAGTAGCAGCCGTGTTTATGGCAGTTCCATAAAGGCTGCTCTACTGCAAGATATGTTTTGATAAACCAAAATGTTATTGAGTTTGGAATGATAAAAACGTATGCAGGTCAAGCGGTCAGGTATAGCATTAAAGAAAAATGCACATCGCCTGGTATCCTACAAGTCACTGTAGTCCATAGTAGGTCCAACATATGCCCATATTTTCTTGTGTTTGGGGGGCTCAACCTCTTGCCACGTAAATGGTTGCCTCCAATTTCACGCCCCAGTGCCTCTCTCTGCCCCATGCCACTAACGTAGGCGGACTGGCGGAGTACCAGGACCAGGCGATAGCTCTTACAGCAATGAGTGTCCAACCCAACCAGCAACTGGTCCCGCCCAGCAATATTCTGGGAAAGGATGATAACAAATCATAAACTGGACAAAAATAACGTGTGCAAAAGAAATGTGTTTGAATACAAGTTAACAGGGCCATTTTCAAAACAAAGTCAGCTTCAGTATGGAGCTTCCACCATCATATGGCTATTTCTTGCTTTCACGGGCAGGGACTGCAGCTTTCTATCTAGGATTGGTCTGCCCCTCCAGGATTCTAAGACTTACTCTGAGAATGAAGTAAAAATGAGCATGCCAGAGCCTGGGAGAGACAAGTTCACGAAGTATGCGTGGGAACACTCACGGCAAAGGTTCACCTGTGCCGAGTGCTGCACTTGTCTTGACCCTGCCATGACCGGATGCTATGTATTATCGCCAGGCGGACTATGAATGTATACAATATCGTCTAGTGCTTCCCTTAGCGTGGCGGGCAGGGAGCACGGGGATTAAATCAAGTCTACTTGTGACATGTTTCACATTTCCCCTCAAAGTTTTCCTCTGTTGTTTTGTACTGTGTAGTCTCACCAGATGACAATGCTTCAAGGGTGCCATGCAGGCATTAGGCTCTGGTGGTTAAGGCCACCTAAAGTGTCTGACGCCTTGCTCTCAAAGAAGAAGCCTCTGTTGGTAACCAGGGTGATGCTATGGTTGGGCAGTATGGGTAGAGTCTTACCCATGAGGTGGGGTCTACTGAACCACAGCTCATCCCGCACAACATTCATATGGCTCCCTTTAACTCAGAGCTTGTGGTAATTATGTAGTAAAAATAGGTTTGATTGGTTTGAAAAATTGAATGATGCTTAAGTACGGCTTAAGACAGTCAACCATGTTGACACAAACTTCGCCTGGAGCAGACAACCAGTGTGACCACACAAGAGTTGTGTTTAAGATGTCCTGCCATAGGTGGGAATTTACATCCTGCAAGCGGAAGACAGTTTGCCTGATTTCAATGCAAGGCAGCCGGCAAAAACACTCCAGTCCAAGTATGACTGGTTACCAACGAGTTTGAAAAAAAGCTGAATGATTGGGATTGGAAACAGCAGTCCGAGTCTGCACCAGTAGGACCCCATAGCTTGTAGTTTGAAGAGCAACAGCCTGAAGAAGCTGCATAGTCCTAAAGAGTGTTTCCTGGATGCTACGACTGCTGGCTGTCCCCTCCATCCCCTTGATGTTGCATCTAGCCCGAAGAAGCTGCATAGTCATAAAGAGTGCTTCCATTATGCTAACTACTGGCTGCCCCCTCCATCAAAACACACAAGATGATGGACGGAATGTTGCACAATGGCAAAACATTCACCCCCAGTCACAGATCTGGGTTTAATCCATCGTTATTTTGCTCACCAAGCCACCCCAGTTTAGACATGGCCATATGCAAATCTGTCTTGGCCCTGTGCCTCATGGGAACAGTCCAGCCCGAACTGCGAAGCTATGCCTTCCCTGGACCAGAATCAAGCATCCTAGGACCATTTTCTGGCTATCCGCTGTCTTAAGACAGGATAGCTTGACTCCAGTGGCGTAGTGAGCACGGGACTCATGTCTGGGCATACCCTTTCCAGATAGGGTGAAAAGCAAAACACACAAGATGATGGACAGAATGTTGCACAATGGCAAAACATTCACCCCCAGTCACAGAACTGGGTTTAATCCATCGTTATTTTGCTCACCAAGCCACCCCAGTTTAGACATGGCCATATGCAAATCTGTCTTGGCCCTGTGCCTCATGGGAACAGTCCAGCCCGAACTGCCAAGCTATGTCTTCCCTGGACCGGAATCAAGCATCCTAGGACCATTTTCTGGCTATCCGCTGTCTTAAGCCAGGATAGCTTGACTCCAGTGGCGTAGTGAGCACGGGACTCATGTCTGGGCATACCCTTCCCACATAGGATGAACCCCTCCATCGCATTGAGCTTGCACCCAGCCCGAAGAAGCTGCATAGTCCTAAACAGTGATTCCTGGATGCTGGGACTACTTGCTGCCCCCTCCATCCCCTTGATCTTGCACCTAGCCCGAAGAAACTGCATAGTCCTAAAGAGTGCTTCCATGATGCTGGAACTGCTGGCTGCCCCCTCCATCTCCTTGAGCTTGCACCCAAGCCTGAAGACAAAGTGCTGCACTGGGCCCTAAGCAAATGTCTATCTGCCAGGAATGCTAATCAGAGAGCCCAAGCAGGAGGAGGACATGAACCGGCTAGCTGACTTTAGAAGCAAGGCAAATGAGAATCATCTAAGAAGGATACGTGCCTTCGCCGTCCACCATCTCCCCCGTACCATTGCACAGCTACTCCACATTATTGGTAACACATGAAACCTTACACACCTTATGAATGAAGTGAGGGTGGACCCCCTTCCACCTTCTGACCTCTGTCCAGCAAGATGTCAACTGTCAGCAATGAAACCCCGAGTGCACAACCCAGTGAACATGGACATGAGCCACTAAGCCCTACCCAAGCGTGAGTTGCGGACCAGTAGGCATCTCCTGGTTAAAAGAACTGTGTGCCACGGCTAATACATCTCGACACATACACCTTCAGACACCCATCATTGGTCCCAACTGCAAGATTCCTAAGCCAGACGTACGGAGGATCGCTAGAAGAATCTGACTGCAGCACCCCATCCCACAATCCCTAAAATAAACATGTATCTGGTCCTCAGAAGAACTGGGAAGCTACTCGGGCATGAAGCTAGCCCTCCCATACCAACTTTGGGCACCTTTGCCGTATATACTACAGTCAGCAAGAAAAAGATATAACAATGTTTTAATCAGTGTCGGTTCAGTCCCAAAAAGAGATAAACATAGCCTCATGCAAAGTATAGGCAATGGCCATCATAATATTTATCTTCACATCACTACGCAAGGATATTTGGAGCCATGACAAGTGCTAGGAGCTTATGTATTCCCAATGCCCCCCATCCCCCCCCCCCCCCCCCGCTGCTCCTAATTTAAACTTTTTTTCATCCGGCTCTACATGAAAGATACAATTACTAAAGAATATTTTGGAAGAAATAAATCTCTTTCGTGACAACTTACTATACTGCATTTTGAACCAACTTCTGGTCTGCTTTTCAACGTGAGGTTCGAATGCTTGACCACAGCCTACTCCTGACTACTCTTAGAAAGAAACCATCTGCAGTGTGCTGCGGAGAGCTTACAAGCTCTACTTGGATACTGCCATATGGCTCCCTACAAACAACAGAAACAGGCAGCCCTGCTGACCGAAGGAAGATCAAAGCGAAGCTGAAAGTGAGGGTGAACATTTGGACTTAAAGAACCTCTGTCAGTTTGGGAGTCTGGGGAGAGGCAATGGTTGGACTAGCTCACGATTCTCAAGATGTATTAAGACTAGGGGCTGGGATAGACTGCTTTTACCCAACAGCAATCGACAGTGAGCTCATACTTGTAAAAAAGCGATTAAGAAGAGTTTTACAGTATAGTTGCAAGAATCATATTCCCAATCACAGCGTGGAGGCTAAATGGATACCAGTGTTTGTTAAAAAAACCTACAGCTTTAAATGATGTGCAAAGCATGCATCATGCTCATTCAGGTTTTATTTCATGCACACTACTACTACTTTATTTATTCAAAAGTAATATTTTAGCACACAGCAGTTTGACTTCCTCCATCCAGATTGCAGTAGCTCTAGTAGAAATGTACACTAAGGTACATTTTTTTTTAAACTTTTTATAAGTGGGCTAAAAGTTCTATTTGCAAAAAAGTTGTACATGAGTAAACCGCATTTTCCCATTCAAAAAGGAATTTCTTACATACAGCCGACTGAACCAACGCACCTAAGAAACGAGTTAAATTTCTTTTAATTCTGCTCAGCTGCAGGAATACTGACCATCACCCGTGGGCCGGAAATCTGAAGTTTAGATTCGAAAGACCGTTACAGACACATTTCGGCATAGGTTCTATTGCAAAAGGTTCAGATTGGGGAGCCCCTTTTAGTTTTCGCCAGTCAGAATTCAATGCCACTAAATACAGAAACCCAACTTTAAAAGCTAATGTTTAGCAGCAGAAAACAACTGAAAACTACTAACAACGCAGCTGGCCTTTACAAAGAACTCGCTCGTGTTCAATTACCAGTTAACAAAATATTCTGAATCCAAGTAGGCCGTCGCTGGCAAAATCCTACAATGACTGCCGAGCAGAAATTTCTGCATCAAAGTCTGCACAGGAGTCCAGATGATTTTGGCCTGACAAATTCGTACAATTTCACTGAAAACTCTGGCTCGACTGATCGATTCATGGAAATCAGTATCAAGCATCCTACGTGCTTACTCTGCCCCCATTTCCTTCTACATCTCTAGAATCTGAATGACATTCTTCAAACCCTACAGTTTCTCCCGGGAAATTCAGATGGAGCGGCTGAAACCGGAGCATGGAGCAACTGAAAAGACAACAGCTTGTGACTTTATTCAACATCCTCAATAAACTTCCCAAAATATCAGAGGAGGGAGGACATGACGCAGCAAATGGGAGCTCTGTTTCTAAGATGATAAATTACAGCGGCTGGAAAATGATGTATGACTCAGCATTCTGGAAGCTACCCCCTAAAGGAAAATGCAGGGATGGTATTATTGTCCTTGGCCATGGTCCTAACTTTGTGGCCATTAGTCCTCCACCAAAGGCACTCACTCACGCCCCCTCACTCCTAAACTATATTGCAAGCTTGGGAAATACAACACTGTAATATGTGCTTCAGTGTCTCGTCATGATATAAAGTGCTGTGTAAATGGAATACATCATCTACATATTATGTTCTACTTCATACAGTAATAATGCGATTTCTAACCAATGTAAATACAAGCTGCTATTATTGCCCAATTTCACTGTGCCTAGTTTAGCAGCCTTGGACGGATGGAGGAGCCAGCTGGCCTTGCCAGAATTCAAAGCGGTTACCTACAGATGACAAAAGATGGCATAGAAGAGGTGGACTCAATGAGACATCTTACTGGGCGGATAACGGACAGCGGCGCAGAGGAGGTGGACCAGGCGGAGTAAAAAGAAGACAGCTGTTTCTTCCTTGTCCTGGAGAGGCATGGCAGTGGGAAGGGCTGCAATCTTATAGCTAGCTTTACTTGTCTCCTGATATAAACGCAGGACCACAGGCACCTCCATGAATATTTTAGGATTAAACAGCTACTTACACCTGCCTCTGAACATAGACGAGACATTCGAGGACAAATTCTTGTGATCCCAGACACTCCAACAGAGCTAACTGGTCGCCCTTCTCCCATCACCAAAACATCCATTTTGTTTTAATGTGCTAGCCACGAGATGGAACTAAAACGAAGGCTTCTTGTAAGCCCAAGCTAGGCTCACACAGAGAACTGCACTAGTGCTCGGTGTTTACACTCCATGGTCCGCTTTGAAGTAGTTCATTTCCTTGCACCACAAGCAGCTCCCTTCACTCCATCAGTGAGGAAATGATCCAGCGTCGGGAGCTGGAACAGCATGGCATAGACCGACTGGTCTCTGTGGGGGCAGCAAGGAAGCAGTCGGGAACAAGGAGCTCAAGTCGTAGTTCAGCAGCTCCACAGTGATGGTTGGTGGATTCGTGTCCGCCCCCACCCAAGCTCTTTCGACCGCGATCCCTTACACGTGAAGCAACAGCTCTTTAGGTGGCACAGGACTGTGATCTTTGATGGACGCATGCAACGGTCCACTTACGATTTTCAGGCCAAGGAACAAAGCACATCTATTCCTACTACAAATCCTCCTTAGCCCTTCTAAGGAAGCCACTGTGCGCGGCCAACAGCAGGCGGAAGATCATTCGGACGAGTGCCAAGAGGCCAACAATTCACAGGAGCCCAGAGAGATGGAGTGGGAACAGGGCTTTAAGTGGGATTAAAAAACTGAGTAGGGGGGGGAAAGGGAGTCGGTCTTTCAAAGGGGCGTGGACAATGTAATTAAGGGCGTGACTTTAAAAAACATAAGCTAAAAATCTGTGCTTAGCATAGTGTGCCGCCCTACTTGTATTTTTGCTGTTTCTGTCATTTCATCCAGATGTATGATACAAGTAACAACATACCTACAAGAAGGCAGCACTATTGGCTTTGTCAATGGGTGTTAGTTGCATGAAATAAATAAGCAGCAACTATGGCTTGTTGTATATAACATTGAAAAAGCTTCCACTTCAAGCCCTGCTGATACCACGACAATCTTGCTGCTCCTGAGTTTCAAAAAGATAAGGGAAATCCAGAGAGAAAATGACTCTTTAAAGGGTTTTCCTTCCCTTACAACGCTCACCTGGCATGACGTATTGACGTAACTTCTCCACTAGTGAGAAGAGGAGTGTGTTAGCACATGCACATCCACATGCCCGCAGTCACTGCAGTGCGGGAAAAAAAGAACGCAAAACAGAGCCCAATAGAGACCCGTTTCGAGGCCCCCTAAACCCCTTCGACGCTTATGACGAGCTCAGCTCGTCATGAGGCACAGTGGGGCTGTGCTCATGACGAGCTGAGCTCGTCATAACTGAAGTGCGGGCGTTCCATGGGAGTGGGCGCAGTCGTGACTAGCTCAGCTTGTCATGAGCACAGCTCCGCTGTGCAGCATGACGAGCTGGGCTCGTCACGAGCACAGCGGAGCCGCGCGCGCCCACCCTCCCCCTCACCCCCGCACCGCGGGGGAATTAGTCCTGCGTGGAAGGGGTTAAAAAACAGCCAGTGCTCAGACCCGGCCCACTTAAAGCAGTGAGTGGGAAGCTACATGTGCACCACGTGCTCCACCCTGCAGGGGGAGGCTGCAAAAGAACAAATCCTAATCTTCACAACAGTTCCAAAGGGACGTAAGGGGGGCAAAGAAGAGAAAAGGCACCTCGCGCTAGATGGCTGTGGCACAAGCCGGGCAGTGTGGCGTAGCAGCTAGGCCTCACTGGTGGCTCGGATTGTGTTACAGGAACATTCATTATCTTAGTCTGAAGGTGAGGGATCTAGCAGATGCCGAAGGGACCGATTCTTGGCTTTGTTCACAGATGGGCGTTGATTTACTTAAAACAAAACTACTATTTAATGAACCGCATGTGGATCTTGTAACCAATGATTTCCACAAATGTGGAAATTAACTGCATTTGAAGCCCAAGCTGACACAGACAAACCTCTTCCAGAGGATAGGCTAGTTGCTGAAGTTGCTGTTAGATTAGGGTTCAAAGCGCCAGGATGCCCTTGGTGGTGACAGGCTGCGCTCTATAAGTATACCACAATACAATACAATACCCAACAAGGACAGTTACATCTAAATGTGCCTGAACCACTTCAGGATCCACGCCGGCCAAAGGTGAAGCTCGTGCAGGGCCTCCCTAACTATCGTCCGGTCTGGGGTGGACCATAGTTTCCCAGATTTCAGATTTCCTTTATAACATTAAGCCATGCCTAGATGAAATTCGACTGGCATTAGCCAGGAAGCTGTATGTGCAGCTTCTATAACCAAAGAGGAGTCTTGTCCTTACGTGACCAGGTAGGAAAACTTGTATGTGCAGCTTTGGCATGGCTACCTCCAACAAATGGTCCAGTGGTATTACATTGTGGTGTCCTGCGTGTAGCGCGGAAGAAGAGTCTGAACTCCACGTTTTCTACTTCTGCCTGGGTTACATTAGACACAGATG
Organism: Lissotriton vulgaris; assembly: GCF_964263255.1. Classification (NCBI taxonomy): domain Eukaryota; kingdom Metazoa; phylum Chordata; class Amphibia; order Caudata; family Salamandridae; genus Lissotriton; species Lissotriton vulgaris. Next base: position 130,073,742 of record NC_141700.1, read on the forward strand.
ATTTTTCAGTTATGTAGGTACCTTGGCACAACACACTGTAAAGTAGCATTCAGGCTCCTTAAATATAATACTGAACTTTTTATCGTCTATTCGGTAATGCCTTTTTTTAAGTTCCATGTGGTGGGATAGGATACATTTTCTTAAACTTTAACCATGGACTAAGCTATGTGATTAACCTTCTCACTGGTTTAAATCCCAAATGAATTTTTAATTCAAAATTGTTTTTATCCTGACTTTTAGCTTTTTTAACTGTTTTAGCATTGTTTGCATTTGTGTATGTTTGTTCTTTTATGGAGTACACATCGAAATAAAGAAAGAAATTAGTAAATATTTCCTTTTGATATTTCGCACCCACTCTTTTCCTCTACAGCCTCTGATTTTAATGAACATCAAGTCTCCTTTAGAGGAGCTCCATGACATGATTTAATTTCATGGAGAAGCACAACACCCTTCAAAAACCATCATGAGCAAACACCATCCTGTAAGCACACAAGAACCAGCAGCATCTTCCACATGCAGATCAGCTCACACAGGAAGAAATATAAGCTGGATGGGGTTTGTATTAGACAAAGTGTTTTTCCGATTAGGAGTCAAACACTTCCGACAGAGACTATGAACCCCTCCATCCTTCTTACAAAGAAGCTCAATGGGCACTTCGACAGGAAAACAATCACTGCCATAGAGAGAGTAGCCTATCAGTCAATGAGGTGCCTCCCTGATTCATTATATTCCCTTCTTACACAGAGGACCAATAGTTCCTCCTATGGAGAGGCCTTTACCATGGAAGACGAGCACCTGCCGTGAGGAAAAGAACCCCTTCAGAACATCCCTAGACTAAGGACCAAGACCATTCAATGCCAAAAATAGCCTTAATCTGTCAACAAACAATAGCTCAGACCAATCCTAGGAATAGCAATGAACAGGCGATAATAGATCAAATGTACTAATCAACATTAATTAGTCTAGCGCAACATTAAAAACATCCTACTCCAACGCCCAGTCTTCAGTGTGAGCCACTTGCCATCCAGAAACCAGCGAACCAGCCATCAAGCCACACAGCGAGGCAAGAATCAAGCCACTCAGCGAGCCAGCCATCAAGCCACCCAGCGAGCCAGCCATCAAGCCACCCAGCGAGCCAGCCATCAAGCCACCCAGCGAGCCAGCCATCAAGCCATCCAGCGAGCCAGCCATCAAGCCACCCAGCGAGCGAGCCATCAAGCCACCGCCATCAAGCCACCCAGCGAGCCAGCCATCAAGCCATCCAGCGAGCCAGCCATCAAGCCACCCAGCGAGCGAGCCATCAAGCCACCCAGAGAGCCAAACATCAAGCCACCCAGCGAGCCAACCATCAAGCCACCCAGTGAGCCAGCCATCAAGCCAGCCAGCGAGCCAGCCATCAAGTCACCCAGCGAGCCAGCCATCAAGTCACCCAGCGAGCCAGCCATCAAGTCACCCAGCGAGCCAGCCATCAAGTCACCCAGCGAGCCAGCCATCAAGTCACCCAGCGAGCCAGCCATCAAGCCCCCCTGTGAGCCAGTCATCAAGCAACCCAGCGAGCCAGCCATCAAGCCACCCAGCGAGCCAGCCATCAATCCACCCAGCGAGCCAGCCATCAATCCACCCAGCGAGCCAGCCATCAAGACACCCAGCGAGCCAGCCATCAAGCCACCCAGCGAGCCAGCCATCAAGACACCCAGCGAGCCAGCCATCAAGCCACCCAGCGAGCCAGCCATCAAGTCACCCAGCGAGCCAGCCCTCAAGCCACCCAGCGAGCCAGCCATCAAGCCCCCCTGTGAGCCAGTCATCAAGCAACCCAGCGAGCCAGCTATCAAGCCACCCTGCGAGCCAACCATCAAGCCACCCAGCGAGCCAGCCATCAAGCCACCCTGTGAGCCAGTCATCAAGCCACCCTGTGAGCCAGTCATCAAGCCACCCAGCGAGCCAGTCATCAAGCCACCCAGCGAGCCAGTCACCAAGCCACCCAGCGAGCCAGCCATCAAGCGATCCAGCCATCACGCCACCCAGCGAGCCAGCCATCACGCCACCCAGCGAGCCAGCCATCAAGTCACCCAGCGATCCAGCCATCAAGTCACCCAGCGATCCAGCCATCAAGTAACCCAGCGATCCAGCCATCAAGTCACCCAGCAAGCCAGTCATCAAGCCGCCCAGTGAGCCAGCCATTAAGCCACCCTGTGAGCCAGTCATCAAGTCACCCAGCGATCCAGCCATCAAGTCCCCCAGCGAGCCAGCCATCAAGCCACCCAGCGAGCCAGCCATCAAGCCACCCAGCGAGCCAGCCATCAAGCCACCCAGCGAGCCAGCCATCAAGTCACCCAGCGAGCCAGCCATCAAGCCACCCAGCGAGCCAGCCATCAAGCCACCCAGCGAGCCAGCCGTCAAGCCACCCAGCGAGCCAGTCGTCAAGCCACCCTGTGAGCCAGTCGTCAAGCCATCCTGTGAGCCAGTCGTCAAGCCACCCAGCGAGCCAGCCATCAAGCCACCCAGCGAGCCAGCTATCAAGCCACCCTGCGAGCCAGTCATCACCATCAAGCCACCCTGCAAGCCAGCAACCCAGCACCTTTCCAGTCAAATCAATTCACTCTTACTTGAAGGCTTACCACTTCCAAACTAGTGCTGCAAATATCACAGAAAAAAAAGCATTTCCAGTCATTAAATTAAAAAAGTAGAGCGATGAGCATGAAACGTCCCTGTGCCCAAAATCCGCGTGTAATGCAACTGGTGATCATGTAAAGAGTTCTGATATCTTCGGCTGGAGTTCGCGCTCCCTAAAAGACTAGGTCATTATCGGCGCAGATTCTGCAGGCCTCAGCAGCTGAGAGCCGACGCCAGGCATGGTTTATAGATGGACTCCCTCGCTAGATGGCGCTGTGTGTCAGGCAGGAGATGAACACAGCCAGGGCCGTCAAGCAGACGCCCAGTTAGACGCTCAAAGGCGGCACCGCCTGTTTCACACTCTGGATATGAAATGGCCTCTGCGCTGAGAAGAGACCAGCCACAGGCTAGCCGAGCAGCACGCGCGGGAGCCCGTCTTTAGCTGGGGAGATCAGCATGGCTCCCTCCCAGCAGGGTAAAGAGTCTATTTAATTAAAGAGAACCGACGTGACGCTCTCACTCCAATTATATTCAGACGCCACTAGTTTCACACGAAGCTAGCGCCGAAGAACATTATTTCAACGTCACTCCACCAGCACTAACGCTTCTGTGAGGGAAGTAACCACACACACTGCCTCGGACACTAGCAGGCACAAAGCGAGACCGTCTGCCAAGCTCCCGGAGGCACACGGTGTGACAGGCAGCGCTTAAGAGGGGGTAAGGATTGATTATTACCCGTTTAAGAACATTCTGCACATTTAGGAAGGCATTTCAAACACTTATCACTGCTAATTGTACGCCACAATTGGGGTTTGTGTTTTTGGAGAAAATGTGTCAGCAGGCCTCTGACAACCCCCTCTATTAGCACAATGCCAGCTCTCTCCTGCACAAAAGGGAGTGGTGATGGACGGAGCATCTGAATCAAACACTCACACCCAGTCAAAAGATCTGGGTTTAATCCATCACCGTTCTTAAGCCCACGTCCATTACCACCCCCTTTTGTACCGCTTTTGGCCGCCATAAGTGTGGCAGGGTATGCTCAGAAGTGAGTCCCTTGCTCACTTTGCCACTGGATTCAAGCAAGCCGGGCTGAAGACGGCTGGAATGCCAGAAACCGGTCCTCGGAAGCTGGTTTCCGGTCCAGGGAAGGCATGGCTTGGCAGTTCGGGCTGGACTGTTCCTATGAGGCACAGGGTCAGACTGATTTGCATATAGCCATGTCTGAACTGGGGTGGCAGAGTGGGCTAAAGAACGGTGATGGATTAAACCCAGATCTTTTGACTGGGTGTGAGTGTTTGATTGGTTCAGATGCTCCGTCCATTACCACCCCCTTTTGTACCGCTTTTGGCCGCCATAAGTGTGGCAGGGTATGCTCAGACGTGAGTCCCTTGCTCACTTTGCCACTGGATTCAAGCAAGCCAGGCTGAAGACGGCTGGAATGCCAGAAACCGGTCCTCGGAAGCTTGTTTCCGGTCCAGGGAAGGCATGGCTTGGCAGTTCGGGCTGGACTGTTCCCATGAGGCACAGGGTCAGACTGATTTGCATATAGCCATGTCTGAACTGGGGTTGCAGAGTGGGCTAAAGAACGATGGATTAAACACAGATCTTTTGACTGGGTGTGAGTGTTTGATTGGTTCAGATGCTCCGTCCATTACCACCCCCTTTTGTACCGCTCTCTCCTGCACAGCACAGGTAACTCGGCATACCAAGGGATACCCTCAATGAGTGAGGCCTTAACCGTGGCTATACGCCCGCCGGAGAGCCCTATTCTGAGAAGCATTGGGTGTCTTGGGTAAATCCTGCCTGACTGACCTTCTCGGACCAACCATCAACAGACAAAAAGGAGCACAGGGCCAACCATCAACAGACGCACTGGAGCACCGGCCAACCATCAACGGACGCACTGGAGCACCGGCCAACCATCAACGGACACACTGGAGCACCGGCCAACCATCAACGGACACACTGGAGCACTGGGCCAACCATCAACAGATCAACAGGCTAACTAGAGCACTGGGCCAACCATCAATAGTCACACTGGAGCACTGGGCCAACCATCAACAGACACACTGGAGCACTGGGTGAACCATCAACAGACAAAATGGAGCACTGTGCCAACCATCAACAGACACACTGGTGCATGGGACCAACCATCAACAGACACACTGGAGCACTGTGCCAACCATAAAAAGACACACTGGAGCACTGGGCCAACCATCAACAGACAAACTAGAGCACTGTGCCAACCATCAACAGACACACTGGAGCACGGGGCCAACCATCAACAGACACACTGGAGCACCGGGCCAACCATAAACAGACGCACTGGAGCACTGGGCCAACCATCAACTGACGCACTGGAGCACCGGCCAACCATCAACGGACACACTGTAGATCCGGGCAACCATAAACCAACACCCTGGAACACTGGGCCAACCATCAACAGACTAACTGGAGCACTGTGCCAACCATCAACAGACACACTGGAGCACCGGGCCAACCATCAACAAACACACTGGAGTACTGGGTCAACCATAAACCAACACCCTGGAACACTGGGCCAACCATCAAAAGACAAACTGGAGCACTGTGCCAACCATCAACAGACACACTGGAGCACTGGACCAACCATCAACAGACACACTGGAGCACAGGGCCAACCATCAACAAACACACTTGAGCACGGGGCCAACCATCAACAGACACACAGGAGCACGGGGCCAACCATCAACAGACACACAGGTGCACAGGGTCAACCATCAACAGACACACAGACGCACGGGGTCAACCATCAACTGACACACTGGAGCATAGGGCTAACCATCAACAAACACACCGGAGCACTGGGCCAACCATCAACAGACAAACTGGAGCACAGGGCCAACCATCAACAGACAAACTGGAGCACAGGGCCAACCTTCAACAAACAAACTGGAGCACTGGACCAACCATCAGACAAACTGGAGCACTGGGGAAACCATCAACAAACCAACTGGAGCACTGGACCAACCATCAACAGACACACTGGAGCACTTGGCCAACCACCAACAGACACACTGGCGCCCTGGACCAACCATCAACAGACACACCGGGGACCTTATGGAACCTAGGATCCCAACGTCCACGTGACTGCTTTGCAAGTATTGATGAGATGGTGAGATTGTCACAAGAGCCATCTTGCAGAGAGAGCCACAGAGAGTATATCAAAAGCCGTTGTTCAATGCCTTGTGGTACCTTAATATACTGCTAAAAAATCTCCAACTTTAGCGAGATCATGTGCTGAAATCTTTTTGCAGGAAGGAAACGAGGTCTAAAATCTATGAATAGTTTTGCACAACTGAAATAAAAACGCTAGCCACTTAATCAGCAACTCAAGTATGCAATCCCTTCTCTTCATTGGCTTTAGATCTAGAAATCAAATGATAAGAGACTAACTTTGAAGCAGGAACTATTTTCAGTCAGTTTGTGTATCTATAGGAACATACAGAAAATACTTTTCATTCCAGCTACACCCTAGAAGATAACATGGTACCTACATGCCTCACCATGAAATAAGTAGCAAGATAACATGATACAAACCGACCCTATCCCTACCTGCAATTCCAACCGTTTCCTCCAACATGCACACAGCTCTTCCACAATAGAATCACAGCTCATTGAATTATCTCACACACACACACACACACACACACACACACACACTTCCCGTTACATCACATGACTGATGCAGACAATTTCTAAGAACATTTTATCTCATTGAAAAAGAGTTGATGGTTCGACAATTAACAGAAACAGTGGCACTACAGCCTGCACCATCAAAAGGGAATTTGATATCATTTGCACATGTGCATAAAAAGGACTCTGAGACTTGGGCTGCACTAGAACCAATGTTGGACCTACAAGCTTTGTTGGCAGCATTGTTCTCGTAAGATTTTCAAGAAAGTCACAATTACTAGTGTATGTTTCTTACATGGTACGCCAAGTTAGAAAATAAAACATAAACAACAATATGGGACTACGGTACCTAAAGGCAAACTTTAAAGAAAAAAAGTCATTGCAATTCAAAAGGTCATTATAATCACTGCAATCTCATTTAATTTGAATGACCATGTTGTATTGAAACGGTCTTCTTTCTTTTCTGCAAGGAGACTTTACACTCAAATGGTGCGGAATGCACTGTAGGCAGCACAAAAGACTACCCCAAGAAACGTTTCATCCCCCAGGGAATAGGGGCATCACCAACATAGGACAATTTCCCTCCGACAAGTTTAAGGCACTTCAATCCGTACTACAAAGAACGTCCCACAATGATTTCCGCAAAACAAATTATGGAGTCTTTGTAAGGACAAACATATTTATTGTGCATTTTATATGGCAAACTATTAAAACGAAAGCTTTAAAAAATATATTTTGTGAGTCTGTAATTGAAAGAATCCCACTACTGATCCTCAAACGTAAGAATAGTAACCCTAAGAATATACCACTTCACATTACAGTATATAAGTGAGTCCTAAGATCTTGTGAACGGTCAATAGGTTAGAGACATTTCTTACTTACGTTTCGGATCTGAACGACTTCTCCCACAACCATCTAAGAAGCATGTCCTCATCTTTTGGAAGACTGAATAGAAAGTAGTACTTTTGGAGAATGTAATGGCCTCAGACAAAAGAAGAGTATTTGGACAATATAGCTGAGTGCTAGGTAGTTAGCAAAGTGGTAAAACGCCTGCAGAGAGTTGCAATATTTGCAGCACACTGACAAATTGGGCTCTAATAAACTTTATTACGCCACTCAGTCTTAACATCTTGCTTAATCAGTCAAAGTGTTTTTGAAACGATACGGCTGAAGAGGCATACCTTGTGGGCCTAGTTTTAGGAGTTCCCTGAAAACTGTTTACTCCATGAGTGCTCAGAAGAATGGGATGATTAAATCCAATACCATTTAAATGTCCCTAAATGCTTTCCCTATCCAATACGGACGACACAAGTCAATTATTTTTGACCAAAGGGCCCTGAGGTAAATTAGGCAAACATTCTGGTCCCTGATTTCAGAATGCGTTAATAAAAGTACTGGGGATTTCGGAGTTTAATCCTTCCCTGGACCATATGTCAATTGAGTTCTGCAACATACAATTAATATCTTGATTTAACAAACTAATGCCCAGTCTGGTTTTCTGTTTATCCGGCCTATGCACTCTGATGATAAATATCTAGGATTGAGCAGTGTAGAACATAATTAAATAATCTATGAATGCTGTCACCATGGTCTGACTAACTGCAATTGGTCGCTTACTTGAAGGATTGCTAGGATCTTATGAATGACACATTGAGAGTTAGAACTTGGTTCCTTTGATCACTCAGTTAATTGATTTGGTGCTCTAGAAGTAAGTTACTGGGGATAGTCCCGTGAGATTTCTTAATTTCTGCATCAGGATGGGGGCTAACCCCATGTATAAAGACAATACTTCAGTGTTATTTTCTCTTCTGCACCAGAGTGAACAAGGTTATGGGTCTGCAAAGGCAGAGCAAACGCTCCCTCACCCAGAGGTATATTTGGTCTAGGTTGTGAGGTCTTAACTCACAGTACAGGGACACTTACAATAGTCTTTCTAAAATACTTGTAAAAAGGTGCGAGGAAGGCCAAAACACAACTGAAATGTTTTTATTAGTACATTTGTGCAACATACCCCCTGAAAAGTACCACAGATGTACGTGCCTTCATCTAAACTACTTAAACTGTTCTAAGCTTGTGGTACCAACAAGACTCCTAAAGCTAACCTACACAATATGTACTAAGTGCAAGGCATTAAAACGGAAGGTACTATGCTAAATATACAATAACGACTTCAATGTAACATAATGACATACATGACATGCTCCAACACACATGTGAGCACACTCCAAAATGAGAAAACGAGGATATCAAAGTTACTGCACCAAACTGTCACGTGGAACAAAGACATTACAGGGTGGATCTAGAAAATGGACTGCAAAGCTGTATTGCATTATAGCTTTGTGAAGCGCTTACCACCCTGTTGTGGGGTGTTGAAGCACTTGTCAAGTGAAGCAGCAAAATACACCATGTGAGTGCGTGCATGGAAGTATGTGGTCTTTGCTTGGACCCTATGTAGGAAGTGTTCCTATGTCGTCTGTGATGACCACAGAGGTGCTACTGTTGGGCGCAGCATTTGGCAGAGTGATAGATGGTGAAGGGTAAGAGATAGGATGAACACATGCAGCAAGTAACAGCATGCGAGTGTGTGCGTGGAAGTATGTGGTCTTTGCTTGGAGCCTATGTAGGAAGTGTTCCTATGTCGTCTGTGATGACCACAGAGGTGCTACTGTTGGGCGCAGCATTTGGCAGAGTGATAGATGGTGAAGGGTAAGAGATAGGATGAAGACACGCAGCATGTAACAGCATGCGAGTGTGTGCGTGGAAGTATGCGGTCTTTGCTTGGAGCCAATGTAGGAAGTGTTCCTATGTCGTCTGTGATGACCACGGAGGTGCGACTGTTGGGCGCAGCATTTGGCTGAGTGATAGACGGTGAAGGGTAAGAGATAGGATGAACACATGCAGCAAGTAACAGCATGCGAGTGTGTGCGTGGAAGTATGTGGTCTTTGCTTGGACCCTATGTAGGAAGTGTTCCTATGTCGTCTGTGATGACCACAGAGGTGCGACTGTTGGGCGCAGCATTTGCCAGAGTAATAGATGGGGAGAGATAGGATGAACACATACAGCAAGTAACAGCAAGAATGATAAATGAAGACAATGCTTTATACAACTTACACAACAAGTTACACTGAAGGGAAACTTACTTTTGCTCAGTTAGAATATCGAGGACACTTTCTGCGAGCCAAAGATTCTTCGCAGTCACATCCCCACCTAGAAAAAAATAGTAGACAAGGAAGAAAGGTGAGGATGGAGAGAGTGAGATGAAGAGGTCGGTAACTTGTTTACCACCTCTAATGAATCATCTGAACCGAAAAGACATTTATGAAAACATTGATGAAAATCGTGCAGATGAATTGCAACTAATCTCCTCATTACGAACTGTTTCAACTGTATGTAAATCTCCTGTCCAGTCTTGATGGAATACTTTAATGGCTTTACAATAGCTTTTAAGATAGTCTGAGCAATGAACACTGACTGCAGCTATTCAGCATTTTACAAAACTAAGACTGTTTGAAGCCAGCCACTGGAGAAGATTCAGCACCAAAATCTCGAAAGGTTACTCACGAGTCGCAGAGATTGACTCAGACTCGCTCCAATCTGAATTCGATCATGGAGTATGGCACCTTCTAGGATGAGAATGTTTTGTAGAAGGTGTGGAAGCTCTAAGACCATGTTTAAACCTTACATGCGTCTAAACTCTCATTAAATACCTATTAATTATTATTTACAACTTATAAACAGAGAATTTTTTTTTTTTAAGTGTTTGTTGGATATCAGACGTAAAACAGAAATAATCCTTTGTCTAGAGCACTAACGAAGAACACACAAAGGAGATCCTTATTTTACTCAGATATCTGTCACTGGCCTATTCTGGTCTCAGTGGTACCAGTTGTCAATCCCAAAATACTGGCCGGTGTTGACAGCACAGACCTGAAGCTAAATCTAGGCCACACATTATTCCCAGGAATATCTGGAAAAGGCAGCACTTTGGAAGAGCAGCCCTGAAGACCTATGTGTAGGGATAAGCTTTTAGAAAGCCTCTGGTGGTGCTATAATACTAGAGAGAAAAGTACCCTTGCTATTTAGAAATAAAGTGCTGCATCTACGAATAAGCTTTCATAGGGAAATAATCTTAATAAATACAAGTTTTAATGTATGATTATTATTTTCTACAAAGTTGGTCCATGATGGTAAGCAATAACTCCAACCTAACATCTAGGTTTGTTAATGTTTTCCTAACTTATTGATATGGAGGGCTTCTGAAGGACAAATAACCAAGGCCTGCCCAATGGTGGACTGCAGTATGTAAAAAAGGAAGTTTACTAACTCTTTAGAGAATTTCCCTGGCTCGCTAGTGATGGAAATGTCTCCAAGTAGATATTCGGTTCGAGGCATGTGGGCTGCTGAATTCATATCTGTGCATAGATCACCGCCTAGTGTTGGGTCCGGATGATTGCACATTGTTGTCCTGGAAGAGTCTTCGAAGTATCACGAGATAGGTGGCTCCTCCCCTGGACTACAGTGCGCATGGGCATCCACTCCATCCTCAGATTGTTTTTTTCCGCCATTGGGTTCGGATGCATATTTGTTAACTCAAGTTCGGAATCGATAAAAAACTTTCCTTTAGTTATCATCGGTATTGTCTTTGCGATCGGTGCCCAGTTCTTGTTCCAGCTCTGTTCCCGAGCCGGACATCCAGAGGAGCCGCGTGGCTTTTCGGCACTGAAGGCCCGGTCGACGCCAGAGGCCTTATCGACGATCCATCATGGAACGGAGCCCGTTCAAAAGATGTACCGTTTGCAACTCAAAGTATCCTCACATCGATGTCCACCCGGTGTGCAACAAGTGCCTATCTACGGATCACGATGAAGCCAGCTGTATGGCTTGTTCTCCGTTCCACTCCAAGAAGACGATTCGACTTAGACGTGCATCGCGCAAGGAGGCCCAGCAGACGGCACCTGACCCGGTGAACATCTTCGATGCCAAGGAGGATGAGGGAGTCAAGCAGGAAGTTTGAGAGAACCTGTCTGATCCTGCATCGGAGGTTGCCTCCAGTTACGACGCAGATGTTGAAATGGTCGATACTGAAGACGTCGTCGACGAGGTAGGAGACGACGATGTGGCCTTTGCGGCCGTGGAAGATAGCTCGAGCGAGGAGCTAGGCGCAACCGTTGGTACGGGGACCGCGACCAATACACTCGATAAGGCTCAGGTCGAGGGATCGCCACATGGCCTTACCCGAGATCGTACACTTGGTTCTACAGCCTCGCCTTCAGGCCCGGCTACGGACATTTCTAACGAGCCATCGGTTGACCGATCGAAACCGAAAGCATCGGTGTCTACACAATCGAAAGCACTGGACGCAAAATCGAAACCAAAAGTGCGTATTGCTTTGGTCGGCTCGAAGACCTCTGAACTGTCGGCACCGACGAAGCAAAAGAGTGTTATCGACCCGGTGAGGTCGCTAAAGGGTGGCGAGCAGAAGACCAGGGCACCGAAGAAACTGGTCAAGGACGTCGACCCGAAGAAGTCGGCGCCAAAAGCCGTCGACACAGACAAGGGACTCGGAGCTCAGAAGGTTCTTGATCCTACCAGACAAGGCTAGAAGCGGTGCAGACCTAGAGTCCACACCTGGCGGTGACTCGAAGGAACCCGTCGAGTCAACGCAGCTGTCCGCCTCCTTTTCGAAGCAGGTGTCGGACTCGCTGAAACGCATTAAGGAGAAGGCTTCTACTGTCGGACCGAAGGCTACTCCACCATCGAAGCCGGTCAGTAAACCTCCAAAATCGTCGGCACCAATCCAGTTCACACTGCCGCCGAAAGTGGTACCTAAGGCCTTCGCCCCTAGGACGGCCGTCAAAGCGACCAAGAAGGTGTCCACGGGGCCGAAGCCTACAACTGCGGAGGTGGTCACCAAGCATCGACAGCCTCCGCTTGAAGATCAGTCGAGGCAATTCATAGACGCCGACACGGGTAGACTTTCTATTTACAAGCAAAAGATCGCCCCTGAACAGCCTATGGACTCCTATAAAATTCCATTAAAGAAGAAGAGGGATTCTGCTACATCACCTCTTCTCGTTGAACCTATATCACCATCGCCTAGACACTGCTCCTATCTCGCCCATATGGAATATGCTACTTACCAGTATGCATCTGTTCTTGGCATAGAGGGCTGCAGAGTGGTACATTATGAATAGATCGCCATCTGGTGTTGGGCTCGGATGATTGCACTTTGTTTTTCTCTTGGAGAGTCTTTTGTATCTTGGTGACTCCTCCCTTGGTTGGTAGTGCGCATGGGCATCGGCTCCATCCTTAGATTGTTTTGCCATAGTAGGGTTAGATGGAGTAGTATGATAGAATACAGATAAGAATGCCCATGTAAGTGTATCTAAATAAGATAATGTTGGAACAGACACAGGTTTCCGGGGAGGCTGGGAGGGCATGTACCACTCTGCAGCCCTCTATGCCAAGAACAGATGCATACTGGTAAGTAGCATATTCCGTTCGAGGCATATGGGCTGCAGATGGTACATTATGAATAGACTATACAGCAGTTCTCTCCCTAGCGGTGGTCGCCCGTGTCTGTTGCAACTGTCTGAAAAAAAGTTTTTAATGCCGCTTGTCCCACTCTAGCTTGTTGTGTGCACATCTACACAATAGTGTTTTGTGAATGTGTGCGGTGTAACCCAGGTAGCTGCTTTGCATATGTCATCTAGTGGAATGTTTCCCAAAAATGCCATAGATGCTCCTAGTTTACGTGTAGAGTGAGCTCTAGGAGGAACAGTTAATGTTCTCTTTGCTTTTAAGTAGCATATCTGAATGCATTTTACAATCCATCTGGCAATGCCCACTTTAGAGATGGGATTGCCTTTATGTGTCGGAGAAAACGCAACAAATAGCTGTTTTGTCTTTCTGAAAGTTTGTGTTCTTTCTATATAGTACAATATTACCCTTCTAACATCCAATGTATGTAGGGCTCTTTCTGCTACTGTTTGTGGTTTTGGAAAGAAAACCGGTAATTCCACTGACTGATTGATGTGGAATGCTGAAATTACCTTTGGTAAGAATTTTGGGTTTGTTCTAAGAACCACTTTATTTTGGTGTAACTGCATGAATGGTTCTTGAATCGTAAAAGCCTGCAACTCACTTACTCTTCTAAGTGACGTGATAGCTATGAGGAAGGCCACCTTCCATGTGAGGAATTGTATTTCACACCTATGCATAGGTTCAAAGGGTGGCCCCATTAGTCTGGTAAGTACTATGTTGAGATTCCAGACTGGGGAAGGTGGTCGTCTTGGTGGAATGACTCTTTTGAGTACCTCCATGAAAGCATTAATTGCTGGTACTTTAAACAGGGAAAGATGTTGCCTGTTTTGTAGGTACGCCGCTATGGCTGCGAGATGAACTCTGATAGAGGTATATGCTAAGTTACATTGCTGCAAGTGTAGTAAATAGCAAATGATTTGTTTAGTGGATGCGTCCAGAGGGTTGATGTGCTTACTGTTACAGTGTATAGCAAACCTCTTCCATTTTGCTGCATAGCATGCTCTGGTGGTAGGACGTCTAGCTTGTTTAATGATTTCCATACATTCTGGTGGTAAATCTAAATATCCAAACTCTATGACCTCAGGAGCCAGATCGCTAGGTTCAGTTGTTTGGGATCTGGGTGCATTATTTCTCCATGGTTCTGTGTAAGATGTATGGGTAATAATCTTAGTTTTTGATGTGGCACCTGTGAGAGTTGTAGTAGCGTGGTGAACCACGGCTGTCTTGCCCACGTGGGTGTCACTAGTATCATTGTCATTGAGTGTTGCTGCAGTTTCCGAACCAGTAACGGAATTAGTGGGAGAGGAGGGAAAGCGTAAGCAAATTTGTTGGACCAGTTTATCCATAGTGCATTGCCCTGGGATTGTTGGTGTGGGTACCTGGATGCGAAGATTTTGCATTTTGCGTTCTGATGATTGGCAAACAGATCCATCTCTGGTTGCCCCCATCTCTGGAAGAATGGCTGCAGTATTTGGTCGTGCAGCTCCCATTCGTGTACTTGTTCTGACTGTCTGCTTAGGATGTCTGCTATCTGATTTTGAACTCCTGGTAGGTGTTCTGCTAACAGATAGATCTTTTGAGGAATGGCCCATCTCCAAATGTCCTGTGCTAGTTTGGATAGTTGGAGAGAGTGTGTCCCCCCCTGTTTTTGAATATATACATTGCAGTCATGTTGTCTGTTCTGATCAGGACTGCTTTGCTTGTTATTTGCATTTGGAAAGCCTTTAGTGCTAGAAATACTGCTAATAGTTCCAGGTAGTTGATGTGCAGTTTCTTTTGCTGCACACTCCACTTCCCCTGCACTGTGTATTTGTCCATATGCGCTCCCCATCCGGAGAGCGATGCGTCCGCTGTTATTATCACTTGTGGAATTGGCTCTAGGAACGACCGTCCCTTGGAAATGTTTTCTGTGTTCCACCACTTCAGAGAGCGATACGTCCGGTCGTTTACCAACACCAGATCTGTAATCTGACCTTGAGCCTGATTCCACTGTGTCGCTAGACACTCCTGTAGTGGACGCATTTGTAGCCTGGCATGTGGTATTAGCAGTATGCAGGAGGACATCATGCCTAACAGTTGCATAAACACTCGTGCTGGTAGTGAGTGTTGTGGTTGGAATCTTTGTATTAACCCGACCATTGTCTGTATCCTGATTGGGTTGGGGTATGCTATTGCCCTTTCTGTGTCTATCGTAGCCCCCAGGTATTGCTGAATCTGGTTTGGTTGCAGGTGTGACTTTTTGTAGTTCACCGTAAACCCTAGGTGGTGCAGCAATTGAATTGTCTTCTGTGTGTTGTGAAGGCATTCTTCTTGTGACTTGGCCTTTATTAGCCAATCGTCCAAGTAGGGGAAGACATGTATTTGTTGTCTTCTTAGGTGTGCTGCCACCACAGCTAGGCATTTTGTGAAAACTCTCGGAGCTGTTGTGACACCGAACGGAAGGACTGTGAACTGATAGTGTTGTCCTTCTACTACAAACCTTAGGTATTTTCTGTGGGCTTTGTGAATTGGGATATGAAAGTAAGCGTCTTTTAGATCCAGTGTAGAAAGAAAGTCCCCTTTCTTCAGTAAAGGGAGTACTTGTTGGAGCGTGACCATGTGGAAATGCTCCGAATTTATGTAAGCATTGAGAGGTCTGAGGTCCAATATTGGTCTTAGGGACCCGTCTTTTTGGGGGATTAGGAAGTATAGAGAGTATACTCCTGTCCCTTGTTGATTTTTTGGGACCTTCTCTATTGCATGCTTTTGTAGAAGCATTCTTTTAACAATGTCAGATGATCCTGACTCATTGGACGCTGTTTGGGGGGGATGTTTGGTGGGGTAGCTGTGAGTTCCAGGCAATAACCATGTTGGATAATCTGTCTCACCCACTTGTCTGATGTGATGTTTTCCCAGACAGGTAGGAACTGTGATAGACGTCCCCCGACCGGTGTTATGTGGTCTGGGGGGAGTTCTATGAAGTCACTGTTTTGGGGTTGAGGCGTTGCGGTTGTTATTATTTCCGCGGCCTCTACCTTTGTTGTTGTTACCCCTGTAATTTCCTCTTGAATTGCCTCTGGGTGATGTAGGCGTGAAAGAGGTGGATTGCTGATGTGTTCCTGTATTTTTTGAGCCCCCTCTATAGGTGGATATACGAAAGGAACCTCTTTGTGTTGGCTGTTGCAATGCTCCCATTGACTTCGCCGTTTCAGTATCTTTTTTCATTTTTTCTAAGGTCTCATCTGTGTTTGAACCAAAAAGTGTCTTTTGATCAAATGGTTGGTTCAGTAAGGACGTTTGTACTTCCTGTTTGAATCCTGAGATTCTGAGCCATGCATGTCTCCTTAACATGACACTGGTGTTGATGGATCTTGCTGCAGTGTCTGCTGCGTCTAGGGCGCACTTAATGGAAGTATTAGTTATTATTTTACCTTCCTGTATTAACTGATCTGCCTTTTTCTGATGTTCTTTGGGGAGATGTGTGATGAGTTTTTCTAATTCATCATAATGTGCCCTGTCATAACGTGCAAGTAGTGCCTGTGTATTGGCTATACGCCAGCTATTTGCCGCTTGTGATGCTACTCTCTTGCCTGATGCATCTATTAATTTTGACTCTTTATCAGGTGGAGGAGCCTCTCCTGTAGATAATGAGTTTGCTCTTTTACGAGCGTTTGAGACTACAAGCGAGTCCAGAGGTACATGCCCTTTGATAAATATTGGATCCTTTGGAGCCGCCTTATATTTTTTATCAATTCTTGGGTTTAACACCCTAGCCCTCACTGGGTCTTTGAATATTTCTTCTGTGTGACTGAGAAGACCCTTCAACAAAGGAAGAGTACCTGATGTTCTTTGTGCATAAGGTAGCGTCTCTAACAGGAAATCCTCTATTTGAGGTTCTGTATTTATATCTACCTTATGATATTTTGCTGCCCTATTAATGAGCTGTACAAACCCTGTGTTATCATCAGGTGGTGAAGGCTTAGAGGGATATAACTCTGGGTCGTTGTCCTGATCTGACCCTACGTCATAATTTTCCCATGGGTCATCCTCATCAGGGATGGTTTCATCATCCCCTTGAGGTTCTCCCTCCCCTGGATCACTGTCTACATCAGACTGAGGTGTAAATGGTCTTGGTGTGGAAGGTGTAGGAATATTTGGCATAGTGTGAGGAATAGGAGAAGAGGGTGTGACTTTAGGTTGAGGAGAAGCAGGAGGAGTTGTATTTGTCCTCAGTGTTCTCTTTTTTGAAGGAAGAGATTTATCTTCTGTCTGTTCATTCTTTCTCTTCTTCGTCACTACTTTGCCAGTTTGCGGATCGATAAACAAAATCTTTTGTTTGGGATCTGTCTGTTGCTCCTGAATCGGTACCGAAGGTCCTGGTTCCGAAAGGTGCTTATGTTTTCGATCGTCAGTGTTCGGTGTTTTCGGCACCGAGTGTCTACTCGATTCCGACTTCCTAGGTATCGAGTGAGTCTTGGACGACGAATCATGTTTCTGCTTCGACATGGAATGTTTCGATACCGAGACTTCCCTTGTATGGAGCTTCGGTGTCGAAGTCGATGTCGACCTTTTCTCGGATCCGACATGGTGGGAGGCCGAGTGTTTCGGTTTCAGTTTCGGTTTCGTTGCCGGGCCCGAGGGCGGGGCGTCGGAAACTTTTTTCTGCGGTTTGACCGGGCTCGAAGGCGGGGTCGTTACCGCACGGGGTCGGTTTTTCGGTAAGGGGACGTCGTCACTCACGGTTTGTTGCACGTCGAGTTCTTCAACATCCGACTGGTCCCCTTCCGACCCCGACTGATCCTCTTCTTCCTCCATTTGCTCGTCTCCGAACAGCTCCGGGATCGCCTCCGACTGCATTCTGGAAACCTCGTGTCTTCTAGCTCGACGATTTCTAATCGTTAGCTTGGAGGAGAATGCTGCGCAGGCTTCGCAGTCCCTGGATTCGTGTTCAGGCGATAGACAGAGGTTGCACACCTCGTGTAGGTCCTTGTGTGGGAACTTAGCACCACACGTTGGACATTTTTTGAATGGAGTCCTTTCCATGGACCCCGGGCTTGACTGCGTCGAGAAAGGCCTCCTGTTCGTAGACGTAGATCAAAGTTTTTTCTCTTCGATTTTGAATTCGTAAAGCGTCGGAATGGAAATGAAACGCGTTCGATAACAATACCGTCGAATTGGAAAGGGAATACGCGCCGATAAATCACTTTTCTCTGAAGTTGATCTGGAGCGTCTCGATCCTCATCCGAACCCGATGGCGGAAAAAAACAATCTAAGGATGGAGCCGATGCCCATGCGCACTACCAACCAAGGGAGGAGTCACCAAGATACAAAAGACTCTCCAAGAGAAAAACAAAGTGCAATCATCCGAGCCCAACACCAGATGGCGATCTATTCATAATGTACCATCTGCAGCCCATATGCCTCGAACACTCAGATGTGGAGGCAGGGGATGGTGACAATGAGGAGTACAGTTATCCTATAGACACTGATCCTGAAGATCACACTGAACCCTGGGCAGACGCTGCTGACCCGGGAGATCCACAAACTGCCCCGGACAGTCATGTCTATGCTGTGAAAACCTCGCCTACTGAAGACACGGCGGCGTTTAATGCACTTATTGAAAGGGCTGTTAAAAATCATGATGTCCAGCTCCATGCTGACCCTATTGAAGAGGATTTTTTGTTTGACACCTTCTCAACCTCCGAGAGAACTGTCAACACTCTACCAATGCTGAAGGGTGTCCTAAAACATGCTGGAGACATTTTTAAGGAGACCACAAGGGCAAGGGTGATAAACCCCAGAATTGAGAAAAAATACAAACCGGCACCTGGGGACCCTACCTATATCAAGGGACAGTTGCCGTTGGACTATCTGGTTGTTTCCAATGCCTGGAAGAGGGCGAACTCGCAAACAACGGGTGATGCTCCTCCCCCTGACAAAGAATCTAAAGTGCTAGAAGCATCAGGGAAAAGGGTGGCAGCTCAAGCGGCCAATATCTGGCGCATCTCCAACACTCAGGCACTCTTAGCCAGATATGACAGGGCTCATTACGATACACTTGAAACCCTGTTACAACACTTGCCAGATGAATATGAGGAGGCAGCAGAGATGCTAATACAGGAAGGGAAGCTTATATCAAAGGCATCTATCAAGTGTGCGCTGGACGCAGCAGACACCGCGGCCAGGGCAATTAACACAAGTGTGATGTTACGGCGACATGCCTGGCTGAGAATCTCCAGTTTCAAGCCCGAGATACAAACCACCATACTAAATCAGCCTGTTAACCCTGATCACTTATTTGGCCCAGAGGTGGACACCACCTTGGAAAAAATCACAAAGGACACAGACTGCAAAGTCTATGGGGGCTATACAGTCGCAGCTGTTCAGGGGTGGTTCCTTTCGTCGCTCCAACAATAGAGGAGCTTCCACAGGCCAGCTGTCCCAGCAGACGCAATACAGTAAAGGAAGCACGCAAACCACCTACACCAAACATAGTAGGGGTGGCTATCGTGGAAACAGCACCAAGGGCAGTGGTCATGGAAACAACAGCTCCCGATCCTCCGCCACTAACAAACAGTGACGCCTTGTCACTGCCCCCCGACCATACCATACTTTTACCTTCTCTAGTGCTCTAATCTATCGCCCCCCTGGGTCACCCACTGAGTTTTTAGAGACTCTAGGAGAGGTATTGAGTGACCTGGTGTCCAGGTTTGCTTATTTTACAATCTTAGGGGACCTGAATCTCCACTTAGACTCTCCTAAAGAGCCGGAAGTAAGTTGCTTTATGGACATTATTAAGGTCCAGGGCTTTACCCTCCATACTTTGGAACCCACACATCTAGCAGGGCATGTCTTAGACTGTATCTGCTCTATCTCAGAGAGACTAATAGTTAAATCCCCTTTTCCTCAAATATGGTCTGATCATAATTTAATTCCGTTCGACCTCCACCTTAACCCCTTCCATGCTGATGACGAGCTGGGCTCGTCATGGCGTAGCCTCCTCGCACGCTGATGACGAGCCCAGCTCGTCACGTAAAGTGCGGTTATAAAAAACTCAGCACAGGAGCGGAATTGCGCTAGCGCGCATGCGGTTAAACATAACGCCCCAGTATACAGTAGGAAAAAAACAAATGCCGTAGGCAAACCAGAGTGGAAGAACTTACCCACAAGGTTAGATCTGGTAGAGAAGTTAAAAGACAACAAGCCTACTCCAACAGGTCATACTTCCACGGATAATCAGCAGTTCTGTGACTGGATAACCACAGTGGGGAACTTTTTAGTCCCAACACATAGGAAAAATGAAGGGTACTCGGAAAGCAAAAAGAGTGCCCCATGGTTTTCGCTAGCCCTGAAAGTGGAATTAGGTGAAGTGAGAGCATTGGAACGGAGGTGGCGTAGGAACTACGAGACTGTTGCCCGTGACACCTATAAGTCTGCCAGAAGACGATATCATGTAGCAATTAAGCTAGCTAAAAAAGCTTATTATCTGCAAGCGATATCTACCCCCGGAAATGGCCAAAAAGAGATTTTTAAGATAGTAAACCACTTTACAAACCTGTCAGCCCTTTCGCAGGAAATCCCCCAGTCCCAATCTCTCAGTAATGCCATTGCCAATTAGTTCGAAGATAAGATCCTGGATATTGTGAAGCTATTTCCCCCTGTGCCCTCCACCCTCAGCAATTTGAATAAGACAGAGATAAGTAAGATATCCATGAGTTACCCTTGCTTGAACTCATTTGCTCCGATCTCTTTAGAGGATACCAACAAAGCTATATTAGTAGGCAAATCTGGATCCCCTTCTGACCCTTGCCCACCTTCGGTTTTGCAGGCCCTAGTGGAGATAGTTAACCCTATTATCAACAGCATCATCAATTCATCTTTGGCCACGGGAGAAATTCCCAATGAATGGAAGCTTGCAGCGGTCAAGCCCCTCCAGAAAAAGTCTTTGCCTGACCCGACCACTCTTTCTAACCTGCGTCCTATTTCCCTGCTCCCCCTGGTGTTCAAACTGACGGAAAAGTTTGTTAATAACCAGCTTACACATTTTCTGGAGGAGAATGACATCTTGCACCCCATTCTACTGAGTCAGCCCTGCTGTTCACGGCAGAGACCCTGCGAATGGCTGTGGATCAGGGAAAGAAGGCCGTCTTGATTTTACTCGATCTATCGGCGCCCTTCGACACGGTCTCACACACCATATTAGTGGACCGTTTAGTTAACGCAGGAATAGGAGGAGTGGCACTGGCGTGGTTTAGAAACTTTCTTAACAACAGGCGCCAAGTCACGGTACTGGGCCAGTTTCAATCTGAAGCCAAAGTAGTCAGCTCAAGGGTCCCCCAGGGCTCTAGCTTGAGCCCTGTACTTTTTAATCTGTACATGGTGTCCCTGATTGAGCTAATCGCTTCCTATCAGATTAGCACAATATCGTATGCTGACGACACACAGCTTATTCTGGTCCTGGATAGAGAATTGCCTGAGGCCGAGGAAAACCTGAAAAATTGCCTAACGGCTACTTTTGAGTGGATGAATAACAATCACCTCAAATGCAATTCCGGTAAGACGGAAATTCTGCCGTTCGGCTCTCAAAATCTGTTTTCCCCGAAAGACTGGTGGCCTGATGATGCTGAAGCCCCCCCTAATACCATCTCTTCTGCCCGAAATTTGGGTATCAAATTCGATGACCAGCTGTCTTTTAAACAACAAGCGTGGCTGTGGCCGGCACTTGCTTCCATATTATTAGATCTCTGAGGAAGTTTTTTGATCTTCTTCTGTCCGCAAGGAAAACGGTAGCAGTTGCTTTGATAACATCTAGACTGGACTACTGCAACGGCCTGTATGCGGGAGCAAATAAGTCCGTTCTCCACAGGCTGCAGATGGTCCAGCATGCAACTGCCCGTTTAGTGCTACGCTGTCCTCGCAAGTCATTTTCTTCGGCAGCGCTTAAGGCGCTCCATTGGTTACCGATCTGTAAGCGGATCCTGTTTAAGATCCTTCTGATTACCTTCAGAGCCTTCCAACAGCAAGGGCCTAGATACCTGTCCAATGGGTTCAAACGATATCAGCCCATGCACTGCCTGAGGTCCGCAAATCAGAACTTGTTGGTAATACCCAGATTTAAGCTGTCAACCAAAGGTGGCAAATCTCTTTTCCTTTTAGGCGCCAAGGCCTGGAATAAACTCCTGTCGCAGCTCCGATCGATGCCCAATGAGAGAACTTTAGAAAGGCGCTTAAAACATGGATTTTCTCCCTCACTGATGTTGCTTGCAGAGCACTGGTGTAAAGTACATTGTGACTCAGTTCGCCTCCATTTCCCCCCAACTTATTCCATCTGAGTTGGTGTTGAGCGCCAAGATACTCCTTGGAGTGGTAGCAGCGCTATAAAAATGTACCTTTCATTACATTTTACATTGCATACCACACCGGTCGGGGGGAGGCTAAAACAGTTCCTGCCAGTCTGGAAATCCATCACTACAGACAGGTGGGTGAGGCTGCTTATCCAGTAGGGTTATTGCCTGGAGTTAACATCCACTCCACCCAACATACCCCCAAGACACCGTCCTATGTCTACAGAGCATTTGCAATTATTGCAGTAGGAGGTATCGGTCATGCTTCAAAAAGGAGCCATAGAGCTCGTGCCTGTGGAAGAAAAAGGTACAGGGGTGTACTCGCTGTACTTCTTAATCCCAAAAAAGGACGGGTCCCTCAGACCCATACTGGACCTCAGGCCCCTAAACCAGTACATTCTATCAGAACACTTTCACATGCTCACATTACAGCGGGTTCTACCGTTACTCAGTCAGGGAGATTTCCTCGCAACATTAGATCTGAAGGATGCATATCTCCATATTCCGCTACACCAGTCACACAGAAAATACCTCAGGCTCACCATTCAGGATCAGCATTATCAGTTCAAGGTCCTCCCTTTCAGAGAGACGACGGCACCCAGGGTGTTTAACAAGTGCCTGGCGACAGTGGCTGCACACCTACGGAGACCGAACGTTCACGTCTACTCTTATCTGGACGACTGGCTTATCCAGGCAAAGTCGGCCCAGCAGTGTGCCGCCCACATGTCCCACACCATTCACCTTCTTCACGATCTGGGGTTTTCAATAAATTATCCAAAGTCCCACCTTCAGCCCGCCCTCGTATGGCAGTATCTGGGCACGACAATAGATACTCTGGCAGCCAAAGCACAGCCAAATTCAGTGAGAATCAACAGCATGCAATTGCTGATATGACAATTCAAGCCACAACACTCGCTTCCGGCACGGGTGTTCATGCAGTTGATAGCCATGATGGCCTCCTGCATCTTCATAGTCCGCACGCGAGACTACACATGCGTCCGCTTCAGGAGTGCTTAGCACGTCAGTGGAATCAGGCTCACGGACAGTTGAAAGACCTAGTGTTGGTGACCGGTCGTGCATACAACTCTCTGCATTGGTGGAATCCACAAAACCTTTGCAGGGGGCGACCGTTCCAGGAGCCTGTGCCACGGATTATTCTGACGACGGACGCATCTCTCCAGGGATGGGGAGCTCATGTACTCCACTACACAGTGCAGGGACTATGGACCGCGCAGCAGAGGAAGATGCACATCAACCTTCTAGAACTGATGGCTATCTTCATGGCGATGAAAGCATTCATATTACATCTGTGCAACAAGGTTGTGTTGATCCGGACGGACAACATGACGGCCATGTACTACATACAGAAGCAGGGAGGTACACACTCTCCACAGTTGTCTCATCTGGCTCAGAGCATGTGGAAGTGGGTCATTCAGAGGAACATCTTCCTCATGGCGGAACACCTCCCGGGCAAGGACAATCAGATGGCGGACCTGCTCAGCAGGTACAGCCACCAAATGCACAAGTGGGAGATACATCCATCAGTACTCCAGCTGTACTTCCAGCAGTGGGGTCATCCAGAGATAGACCTGTTCGCCACAAAGGAAAACACCAAATGCCAAAGCTTTGCCGCCAGGTTCCCACACCTACAGTCGCAGGGCAATGCGATATGGATGAACTGGTCAGGCATATTTGCGTACGCTTTTCCCCCAGCACCTCTAATACCGCTGGTGGCACGCAAGCTGAAGCAACACTCGATGACACTCATCCTGGTTGCTCCGACGTGGGCACGCCAACCATGGTACACCACATTTCTAGAACTATCCGTGGTACCGCATCAAAGGCTGCACCTCACACCCAGGCTTTTGACGCAGAGCCATGGCGACGTTCAGCATCCAGATCCGCAACAGCTCAACCTGGCGATCTGACTCTTGAGGTCTTAGAATTTGGCTACCTCAACTTGCCTCCTGACTGTATGGATATCATAAGGGAGGCAAGAAAGCCCACCACCAGAGCATGTTATGCGGCAAAATGGAAGCGGTTTGTCATTTATTGTGCCGATCACAACATCAACCCGCTAGATGCATCTACTCACAACATCACCTGTTATCTGTTACATCTATACAAATGCAATCTGCCCTATGCTTCCATTCGTATACATTTGTCCGCAATAGCAGCTTATCTCTAAAACAGGCAGCATCTCTCACTTTTCAGAGTGCCTGCCATTAAAGCCTTTCTGGAGGGACTCAAACGAGTTATTCCTCCCCGACACCCAGCAGCTCCTGAATGGAACCTAAATGTGGTCCTCACAAGACTGATGGGTCCACCTTTTGAGCCTCTACACTCATGCGAGATTCAATTCTTGACGTGTAAAGTGGCTTTCCTAATAGCAATCACATCGCTACAACGAGTTAGTGAACTTCAGGCACTAACTATCCAGGAGCCATTCATACAGATTCACTCCAACAGGGTGGTACTCAGCACTAACCCTAAGTTTCTGCCTAAAGTGGTTTCACAGTTCCAAATCAATCAGACTATAGAACTGCCAGTGTTCTTCCAAAATCCTGAGTCAGTGGCAGAGAGAATGCTCCACACACTAGACGTCAAAAGAGCTCTAATGTACTACATGGATAGGACCAAAGATTTTCGGAAAACAAAACAACTGTTTGTTGCCTTTTCGCCACAACACAAAGGCAACCCCATTTCCAAAGCAGGTATAGCCAGGTGGATCGTTAAGTGCATTCAGATTTGCTATCAAAAGGCCAAGCGCACATTACCGGTTCCCCCAAGGGCCCACTCCACGCGAAAGTTGGGGGCCTACATGGCTTTCCTTGGAAATATTCCTTTAGAAGACATATGTAGAGCAGCCACATGGTCTACCACACACACATTTACAAAACACTACTGCGTAGATGTGCACTCCAAACAGCAGGCAGCTGTAGGGCAGGCTGTTCTAAATACACCTTTTCAAACTGCTGCCGCTGGCACAGGCGGCCGCCGCTAATGGAGGGACTGCTATGTATTCTATGCACAGATATGAATTCAGCAGCCCGCATGCCTCGAACCGAATATGCTACTTACCAGTATGCATCTGTTCTTGGCATGTAGGGCTGCTGACATTCATATCGCTCGCCCTCCTCTCCGGCGCCTGTAGCGGCTGCAGCACTCAGAATTACTCTTAGCATGGTCATCACTTACGGCGTTACACTCCATCTTTGCCACAATGGCGAAAAACAATCTGAGGATGGAGTGGATGCCCATGCGCACTGTAGTCCAGGGGAGGAGCCACCTATTACGAGATACTTCGAAGACTCTTCCAGGACAACAATGTGCAATCATCCGGACCCAACACTAGGCGGCGATCTATGCACAGAATATTTTCCATTTAGCTGCATAGCATGCTCTAGTAGTTGGCCGTCTTGCCTCCTTGATAATGTTCATGCAATCAGGAGGCAAGTTAAGGTATCCGAACTCTAAGACTTCAGGAGCCAGATCGCTAGGTTCATTTGATTGGGATCTGGGTGCCTGATTTCTCCATGGTTCTGAATTAGAAGATGGGGTGCGAGGCACAGCCTTTGATGAGGAACTACTGAAAGCTCCAGGAACGTTGTGTACCATGGTTGTCTCGCCCAAGTGGGAGCAACCAGGATTAGCGTGAGTGACTGTTGCCGCAGTTTGTGTGGCACCAGCAAAATCAGTGTTGCTGGGGAAAAAGCGTACGCAAATCTGCCTGACCAGTTCATCCATATCACATTGCCCTGTGACAATAGATGTGGGAACCTGGCGGCAAAGTACTGGCATTTCGAGTTTTCTATTGTGGCAAACAGGTCTATTTCTGGGTGACCCCACTCGTTGAAGAATGTTTGGAGAACTTGGGGGTGAATCTCATTAGTGTAGTTGTTGGCTGTGCCTGCTGAGCAGGTCTGCTATCTGATTGTCTTTCCCTGGAAGGTGTTCTGCTAGGAGAAAGATGTCTTTTGGAATTGCCCACTTTCATATGCTTTGTGCCAAGTGGGACAGCTGTCAAGAGTGTGTTACTCCCTGTTTCTGTATATAGTACATTGCGGTCATGTTGTCCGTCCGGATCAACACAGTCTTGCTGTACAAGTATTTCTGGAATGCTTTCAGGTCTAGGAATATCGCTAACAACTCTAGTTGGTTGATATGCAGTTTCTTTTGCTTGGTTGTCCAGAGCCCTTGTACTGTGTAGTGAAGGAGGTGGGCTCCCCAGCCTATCAGTGATGCGTCCGCTGATAGTACTATTTGTGGAACCGGCTCTTGGAACAGTCGCCCATTGGAATGGTTTTGTGGGTTCTACCACTGCAGACAGTTGTGAGCGCGACTGTCCACCAACACTGGGTCTTTCAGTTGTCCTTGAGCCTGGTTCCATTGCCTTGCTAGGCATTCCTGCAATAGACGCATTTGAAGTCTGGCATGGGGGACAATGAATATGCAGGAAGCCATCATGCCTATGAGCTGCATGAAGACTCGAGCTGGCAGAGAGTGTTGTGGCTGAAATTTGCGAATGAGCATCTGCATGCTGGCTATCCTCGGTGAAGTTGGGTATGCCTTTGCCACTGAGGTATCTATAGTGGCTCCCAGATATTGTTGTATGTGGGATGGTTGCAGATGCGATTTTGGGTGGTTTATCGAGAAGCCTAGGCTGTGTAGCAGCTGAGTGTTTGGGACGTGTTTTCTGCACATTGTTGGTACGATTTTGCTTGAATTAGCCAATCGTCCAGCTATGGGGACACATGAATGAGTTGTCTCCCGAGATGTGCTGCTACTGTCGCTAAGCATTTGGTAAACACTCTTGGAGCTGTGGTTACCCCGAAGGGCAAGACCTTGAATTGGTAGTGTTGACCTTCTATTGTGAACCTGAGATCTTTTCTGTGAGCTGGATGGATGGGTATGTGAAAATACGCATCCTTGAGGTCCAGTGTTGCTAGGAAGTCTCCTTGCTGTAGTAGTGGGAGCACTTGCTGTAGTGTGAACATATGGAAGTGCTCTGACAGTATGTATTGATTTAGGGGTCTGAGGTCCAATATTGGTCTGAGGGAACCGTCTTTCTTGGGAATAAGGAAGTATAGGGAAAATACTCCTGTCCCTTGATGTTGGAAAGGGACTGGCTCTATAGTCCCCTTTTCCAGCATGCATTTCACCTCTTGTAGCAGGGTGATGTGTTCTTTGGACATAGGACGGTGCTTGGGTGGTATGTTTGGGGGGGGTTGAAGTGAGTTCCAGGCAATAACCATACTGGATAATTTGTCTCACTCACCTGTCCGTGGTAATTGTGTTCCAGACAGGTAGGAATTGTTGGAGTCTGCCTCCGACCGGTGTTACCTGGTCCGGAGGTAGCGTGATGAAGTCACTGTTTTGAGGTAGTGGAGGCTCTGGTGTTATTGCCTCCATGTCCTCTTCCCTTATTATTCTTTCCCCGATAACCTCCTCTGTTGGAATTTTTGGTAAAGGAACTTTGTGTGTTGCCTTTGTTTGATGATGATGTTTGGGAGGTATTGCCTCGTGTAGCTGCCCTGTATGAGGAGTGTCGAAAGGAACTTCTGTGTTGCTGAAACTGCAATGCTGCCATTGACTATGCGGTTTCTGTGTCCTTTTTCATTTCATCTAAAATGGTGTCAACAGCAGGGCCAAAAAGGAAGTCTTGGTTGACTGGCTGATTAAGGATGGTGGACTGCACCTCATTCTTAAAGCCTGAAATACGCAGTCATGCATGTCGCCTTAGTAAAACACAAGTGTTAATAGACCTGGCTGCGGTGTCTGCTGCATCAAGCACACATTTCATGGAGGCGTTTGTGATTAACTCTCCCTCCTGTATGAGGTCATCAGCTTGGGCTTTAAAAGGCTCAGGTAGGTGTTGCATTACGCTTTCAAGCTGGTCGTAATGTGCCCTGTCGTAACGGGCTAGCAAAGCTTGTGTATTGGCAATCCTCCATGAATTGGAGGCCTGAGCTGCTACCCTTTTACCTGAGGCTTCTAGTATCTTTGACTCCTTATCGGGGGGAGGGGCTTCCCCCGTTGTATGTGAGTTAGCCCTTTTTTGTGCATTAGATACCACTAGTGAGTCTAATGCTAATTGCCCTCTGATGTAGGTAGGGTCTGCTCTATACTTTTTCTCAATCCTAGGATTGATTACCCGTGCCCTTGCTGTATCCTTAAATATGTCAGGTGCGTGTTTTAATACTCCCTTTAGCATAGGAAGTGTTCTGACATTTTTTCCGAAGTAGGGAATGTGTCAAATAAGAAGTCTTCCTCTACAGGGTCATTATGCATATCTACATTGTGGTGCTGTGCTGCCCTGTCTATTAATTGGTTGAAGACAATGGTGTCATCAGTGGGTGAAGGCTTAGTTGGATAAGAGGAGACATCAGGGATGGGATGGGTGTTATAAGGGTCAGTTGGCTCCTCCCATGGTTCATCTTGTGGCTCAGGATCCTGTGGATAATCATAATCAGGTTGAAGATCCTCCTCTTTGTGGGGGCGTGGCTTGGACGCCGATCGGGATGGCGGCGTGAGCTCGTAGCTCCGCGCGGATTCCCGCTAATTCTCCTGTTTTTCGGGACCCCAGGCGACCCGGAGAAGACGTTCCTGCCCTCTGAAGTGTAGGGGGACAGCTGGACGTAATCGGTTCATTGCTGGGGGACTGCTGGCCCCGAGGAGATCGAGGAAGAGGCGGCCGAGGTGTAGACCAGGGTGTGAAGAAAATGGCGGCGAGGAGATCGGATGGTCCCGGACTACAGCCCTGAGACCGGCTGTCGCCAAGCAGAGAGGGACCCTGCACCCGACTGCCCGACGCACTGGGATTGGCGGCGCGAAGCCTTGAGCCCGGGGGACGCTGCTCGATTCACCCAGGGGACCCGGGGCCCTCGTCGGCCGCCGTCCCGTGACTCATCCTCCCCCCACCGGACTAGTGGGGGTGACGGACCGGAGCTCATCCGCCTGGTCATTGCTCCTGCGACCATTGGCGGTGACACTGTGCTGCCTGGTGCCCGGTGCTCGGCACGGGCCCGCGAGAGCGCCTCACAGAAAGGGTGGCCGGACTTGTGACGCAGCGCCCTGACATGGCGGCGATCGGAGGGCCGACACCCGGGTGCCGCGAAGGGGACTCGGCGACATCGACCCGGTTGAGTGAGAATCCCTCCCCGGAGCTTGACCAAGAACAGCGGCTGAACCGGCGCTTGGATGCCATCCTTGAGGCGATCACCTCCACCAAGGAGGCGTTGCATAACGACATTGCCCAAGTGGCCACGGGCCTGGGGCTGCTGCGTGCGGATCACGCGAAGCTGGCGGATCGGGTCAAGGATCATGACCAACTGTTGCTGGACCTGAAGCCCTCGGTGGTGACTGCGGAGCACAGGATTACAGACATTTTGGCCCGGCTGGACATTCTGGAACGGAGGGCGGAGGATGCCGAAGGCCGCAATAGGCGGAACAACGTGCGGGTCGTAGGCCTGCCGGAACGGATTGAGGGGGAGGATGCGGTGGCCTACATGGAGAACTGGTTCCGCACTGTGGTGGCGCCGGAGGGGCTTACTCCATTTTTCACCCTGGAGCGAGCCCACCGGGTGCCCGCTCGCCCGCCGGGGCTTGGCCGCCCCCCCCCGTCCAATGGTGGTGCGGCTCCTCCATTATAAAGATCGAGACCTTCTCATCCAGCGGGCAAGGATGTCGGGTCCTTACAGGGTGGAGAACAGCAAGGTGACGATATTTCCGGACTACACGCAGGCGGTCCAAAAGGACAGGGCATCGTTCCTTGCTGTGAAGAAGGAGCTCAGGGAGGAAGGCATTCAGTACTCCTTGCTCTACCCGGCCAAGCTGCGGATTATCATGGATGGCACCACACATTTTTTCCAAACTCCGGACGACGTTTGGCACTGGCTTGAGTTGTACAGAGCGGGGACGGACAGGACGCACCAAAGTAGACGAGACCAGCCCAAGCAGACCAGGGTGCGGCAGTCTCAACGTATCAGGTCCCGCAACAGGCGCCAGCGGGAGAAGCGGGAGGCCCAAATGGCGGCGGAGAAGAGGGACGCACTCGCGGCGACGGCGGCCATCACAGGGTCGCAACAGAATAGTGAACGAGCCGAAACGGACTCGGGTGGAGAGGGCAGCGGAACAGGAGAGGAACTTTCGGAGGCGGAGAGCCAGAAGGGGCCGACAGTGACCCCACAGACTTCGGATAGTATTATCTGCGGCTAAGACAGACTTTGGTCTTGATCGGGACTTCATGGTAGGGTGATATCCTGTTGCTGGAGGGCGGGTTGCAGGGTGGGGGAGCGGAGTGTATCTGAGGGGATGAAGGGCGGACGCGGGCTCCGCTGGCTGGGGTCGGCGGCGACTCACCCCCCCTAGGCCCTTAAGGCCGACTGTGGTGGAGACCACAGGGTAGGTGTGCGAGTAGTTGGTTCAAGGTTTGGATGGGGGCGGCCATTGGGTTCGTATGCTCTGTCCTGGGGAGTGGGGGTTGGGGTATGTTTCAGTTTTGGGGTTGTTGGGGGGGGGGGCAACTGCATTGGGGGGGTCATGGACCGTGGGAGTGTGAAATGGACTGTACGGACTTGGTATGGGGACATTACCTAATTTGAAATGCCTAACGTGGAATGTCCGGGGGCTGCGGACTATGGTGAAGCGTCACAAAGTGCATGCATACCTGGTACGCAGGGGGGTCCAGATAGCTATGCTCCAGGAGACTCATCTCACTAAAAAAGAGTGCGCTGCCTTGCAGAAAAGATGGCGGGGCCAGGTTTTTGGCACCACTTATTCAGCGTATGCCAGGGGGGTCTTGATCTGGGTGAGGGCGGGGATCCCCTTCCAGGTCCTGAATCAGGTAATAGATCCGGATGGCAGGTTTGTAGCGGTGGAGGGGAGACTGTATGGACGGGACGTGGTTTTATGTTGTGTTTATGCACCTAACACTGACCAAGGCCGATACTTTGATGGCCTCTCGGGGTCCTTGGCCTCTTTCCTGGCGGGTCCGATAGTATTAGGGGGGGACTTCAATTCAATTACGGATGTGGCTCTGGATAGGTCCCATCCCCCCCTGGTAGACTCTCCTGTGCGCAGGCTGGCCGCGCACAGGAAGGACTGGCAAGAACGGTGGGGGTTGCTGGATGTCTGGAGGGAGAGGCACAGGGGAACCAGGGATTACTCCTTTTATTCTGCCTTACATGATTTGCATGTTAGGATTGATTCGGTGCTCTGTGGGGGCTCTCTAGCGCCATTGATCACCCATGCTGAGTATCTCGCTAGGACGATATCTGATCATAACCCCCTGTTGGTGCATATTCAATGGCAGAGGGAGCGCTCAGTAATTCCAACATGGCGGCTTCGGCCGGAGACGCTAGAGGATTCTGTGTTCGACGATGCGGTCCGGCAGGGCATTGATAGTTATTTCGGTGTGAACGCAGGAACGGCGACGAGCAGGTCTGTTGAATGGGATGCAATGAAAGTGGTGGTGAGAGGGGTGTGCCTGGGTAGGTTCTCGAATGCTCGAACGACTGTGCTGAATGACCTAATGAAAGCGGAGGAGACTTTGAGGGACCTGGAACGCCGCAGGCCTACTAAGCCAGGTTTACAGGCCCAGTTACTGGACGCGAAGGAAGTGGTGGCCGCGGAGACGGAACGTTTGAGATGCTATGATTACAGGCAGTACATGATTAGGGCGCACGCAGAAAGGGACAAGGTGGGTACCCTCTTGGCCAGATTAGCTAGCCCGGAACTTAGGGGTTGCCCGATCCTCAGCATTACTGACGCACAGGGAGAGATGGTGTACTCTCAGGCGGCTGTAGTAGACCGCTTTCGGTGTTACTATGAGGAATTGTACCGGAGTCAGCTGGGAGTGGGGGTGCAGGACATCGTGGAGTACCTGGGGGAGAGGCCGCTTCCGGTCCTGGACGAGGGCGACGCGACGGACCTGGGTAGCCCGATCACGCTAACGGAAATTCGAGTGGCTATCAAACATATGGCCCGTAACAAGACGCCAGGGGTGGACGGCCTCCCAATCGAATTCTATCAGCACTATGTAGACGCTCTGGCGCCCAGGCTGCTGGTGGTATATACGGAGGCCTTCGAGAAGGGGGTGTTGCCTGCCTCCATGCGGGAGGCCTTGATAGTACCACTCCTCAAGCCTGGCCGGGATGCCGCGGACGTGAGGTCTTATCGCCCACTGTCCATGCTGACGGTGGATTACAAGATCCTGAGTCGCATCCTAGCCACTAGACTGGCCCCTCACATGACGGGCCTGGTGCACAGGGACCAGGCCGGGTTTATACCCACGAGGAGTACGGCGATGAATATCCGCCGCCTAGTGGGAATAATGGACGCCATCTTGGAAGGGGAGGGGTCGCCAGCGGTACTGTCCGTGGATATTGAGAAGGCCTTCGATAGTTTGGAATGGCCTTTCCTGGATGGAGTGCTGGAGCGGTTTGGCATGGGCGATGGGTTTAGGAGGTGGACGAGGGTCTTGTATAACTCGGCGACGGCGAGGGTACGATTGGGCGGCCTGGTATCCGCCGCGTATCCGGTGGGCAGGGGAACACGACAGGGATGCTCTCTCTCCCCTCTATTGTTTGCCCTGGCGATGGAACCCTTGGCGGTCCATGCGAGGTCCGGCGACCGTTACGCGGGAGTGGTGGGGGATGGGCAATGGCACTATATATCGCTTTATGCGGATGACCTGCTCCTGTACCTAGCAGACACCTCGGGGGCGTTGGTCGGAGCGATGGCTCTGCTGTCCGAGTTCGGCCGATTGTCGGGCCTTAAGGTCAATTGGGCAAAGACCTGTGTGTTTCCTCTGAGAGCGGGATCGCCAGCCCCTAGCAGCGACCTGGGTGTGACGTGGGAGCCCTCTTGCATCGTCTACTTGGGGGTCCGCATTTACCACTCAGCCGCCGACCTCCTGGAGGGTAACATTGGCCGTTGTGTCCGGTCACTGCGGGGTAGTTTGTCTTTCTGGTCGACCCTACCGCTGACAGTCCTGGGCAGGATAGCATTGTTGAAAATGGTGGCGCTCCCGCGCTTCCTTTATTATTTCCGAACGCTACCGGTTTGGATTCCCCAAGGGGTGTTTAGGGACCTGCGGTCCATGATTATTGGCTTTCTGTGGGGGCATGGCCGTCGTAGGGTAGCCTTGAGCACGCTCCTTCGCCCCAAGCTGGAGGGGGGCATGGCTGTGCCCGATCTTGAGCTATATTATTTGGCGGCGCAGTTGCAGGTCCTAACGCAGAATGTGGCCAGGGTGTTCCGGGGGCCGGTGGAAGACCGGGATCGGGGGATACAGCGCCACGTGCTGTCGTACATCATTATGCAGCAACGGCTCGAATTACGGGCCCTCACCATGGAGGAGCGGACGCTCCGGCTGTGCTGGCAGAGGAGCCTCCGGAGAGCGAGAGCATCGCGGCCTTATGCCCCGGAGATCCCGATCGGGATGTTGACGGCTTTACCGCACGGAGGGGACTGGTCCCCGCTGATGGATTGGGAGGACGCGGGGTTGCAGGTGGTGGGCGACTTGTATATAGATGGGGCGTTGGCACCGTTTGACGTGCTCCGGGACCAGTTCGGACTGCCTGAAGGGGGTTTCCTACTGCACGCGGCTATAGTGGCTGCTGTGCAAAAGCACTGGAAGGAGGGGCTCCTGGAACCCGCGACGACTATGGCATGCCAATATGTGGTGATGGCGGCTGGCACATTCAAAGCTGTGACGTGCCTCCATAACAGGATGCTGAACGATGGGCTGGAACCACTCCATGGGCTCAAGGCTAAGTGGGAGGAGAGCGTTGGCCGGCCAATACCGGATACGGCATGGGGCCATATCCTGCGACGCACGTGGAAGGGCACTAGGAATGCGCGCTTTCAGCAGGTCCATTTTTATGTGCTCCATAGGGCCTACCTAACCCCAGAGAAACTACAGCGGCACTTTAGGGTGCCGGATGCCTGTTGCCCCCGGTGCTCGTCCCCAGGGGCGGACATGGACCACTTGTTTTGGGGGTGTCCGCAACTGGGAACTTATTGGGCGGAGGTAGGGGACCTCCTGAATGAAGTGACTGACAGGGAGGTAGACTTCGACATGGCGACGTGTCTATTGCTCTGGTTCCCACATACTAAGCACACCAAGGTGACCAGTAAATTTATAGATCTGGGCCTGATATTGGCTCAAAGGGAAATATCGTGGCACTGGAAGGCCAGGGGGGGTCCCTCACTGCGTAGATGGAAGAATGAGTTGCTGCGATGGTCTGACTGCGAGAGCGTGCTCCGGATGAAGCAAGCGGTGAAGTTGGGGACTGAGAAGGCTCTGGATGCAGCGCGTGCGTGGGAGTTAGTGGTACAGGCTCTGCGTGATGCTTTGGTTGAGGATGAAGACGGCGAGGACTAAGCCGCTGGACACCGCGGGGCGAACACAGAAGTATGCCATCATGCACTGTAGTGGAACCATCCAGTTCAGTAGAAGCGAAGCACACACCTTAGCAGTTGCCAGGGGGGGGGGGGGGCGTTGGGGGGGGTTAGTTATAGAGGGGGTTGGGGAGGGCCGGAAGCCGTTGGAGGGTTGCTGGTGGTGGCCTAGATCTCCTGGGACTGGGGGTATTGAGTGGCGGGCGGATTGAGTGGTTGGAACGGCCTGGCACGAAGGCCCAAATAGCCTAGAACAGGCCCCGATGGGGGCGATTACGTTGACACCTTGGAGATGGCTGACGGGACTGTTGTTGTGGGTGGGGGGGTAAAAGCAGATACTCAATACGACCTTTCGCCAGGGTCCCAATGGGACGTACACTGTGTTGTGCTCCTCCGGAGCGATCTGATATGCCGCCCGGCCTCCGGGATGCGGGCTGAATGGCTGTGTACAATTGTGAACTGTTACTGGTGGGAGGGGCCCACAAATGTACTGGCTGATTACTTTTTCCTGCTGTTTATAACTCTGCAATAAAAATATATTTAAAAAAAAAAAAGATCCTCCTCTTTGTTCCCCTCATTGTCCCCATAGTGAGAAGGAGAGTAAGGAGGAAAAGGAGTAGTAGGCATAATGGGATAGAATGGAATGAAGGGTCTAGTCTTGGTTGTGACTTTTTTGGGTCGACAACACCTTCAGCTTCGACGACTTTTGGTGCCTTAGTGCTTTTCTTCGGCTCAGGCACTTTTTTCGGGTCGGCGAGTGTTTTCGGGTCGACCCGGTCTTTCGGTTCGACACGTTTCTTGTGCTCGACAGGCTTTTTTGGTTGACTGTCCTTTCCTGAGTCGATGGTCTTTTTAGGATCGACTGGTGTGTTTGGAGCACTGATCTTCGGGTCGATAGCCTTCTCCGGCCGGATTATAGGCTGCGATACGGCACCCTTCCTGTCGGCGACCTTCTTTGGTTCGGCGACTTTTGGCACGGCCGGCTTTTTCGGGTCGACGTCCTTTTTTGTGTCGGCGCCCTTCGGCTTGGCATCCTTTTTGAGCTCGACGGCTTGTTTCGGGTCGGCACCATTCGGCTCGACGGCCTTTTTCGGGTCGACGTTTTTCTTGGGGTCGACGCCTTTAGGCTGCACAGCCTTTTTTGGCTCGATGGTGGTCTTTGGATCGACGCCTTTAGGCTGTACGTTTTTCCTGGGGTCGACGGCCTTCAGGTCGACGACCTTTTTAGGCTCTGGAACCTTCTTTGGGATTGGGGTACTTGGCCCTAGGGTCCCTGAAGGTTTCGGTTTCGGAGCCGAGCCGGATGGCGGGGCTGGCAAATGTTTCTTTTGATCTAGGCTAAGGCCTTTTGTTGATGCATCAACCGGAGCCTTTGTTAACGGGGTAATCGGTGTCGGGGGCAGTGTACTCACGATTTACCCCGGTGGGATCTCGTCATCGGAGTCCGAGTAGTCCTCGACGGTGACTGTCTCTAGGTCCGAATCTTCTTGAAGTTCCTGGTCATCATCGAAGATGTTGTCTGGTTCCGGTGCACGTCGCTGCATCTCTTGCCTAGCGGCCCGTCGATTCCGTATGGTTTTCTTCGACCGCAACTGGGCGCAGGCTGGGCAGGTTTCTTCCTTATGGTCTGGAGAAAGGCACTTGTTGCATACTTGATGCTTGTCAGTATGCGGGAACTTGGAGTGGCATTGTGGGCATCTTTTAAACGGGCTCCTTTCCATCGACAGCAGGCCCACGTGGCGTCGAAAAGGCCCAACGGCCCGCGTCGATGACCGATTCGAGATGGAAAGCTTTATCGAGTGAAGAGGTACCGAACGAGAACAATACCGTCAAATTCGAAGGCCTTTTGGCTTTTATAAAAGTTTTGTTTCGATTCCGAAGTTGGAGTGTAGGAATAACATCCGAGTAATAGTTTGAGAGAGACCCCTTAGCACACCAGGGGATTAGAGTACTAATAAACAGTGAAAGAGGGAAGAGATCCCTTGGTGGCACACTTTAAACAACTCTACTATACACCAATAATAGCCCATGTATGAGAAGTGATCACTAACATAGGGTAGTACACAATCAGCAC
Organism: Lissotriton vulgaris; assembly: GCF_964263255.1. Lineage (NCBI taxonomy): Eukaryota > Metazoa > Chordata > Amphibia > Caudata > Salamandridae > Lissotriton > Lissotriton vulgaris. The sequence goes on from NC_141700.1 coordinate 130,110,376, forward strand.
ATTCTATAAAATTCTTTATTTAAAAAAAAACAAATTACGAATGTTGCAAAATCTAAAAACAGTACATTACTATTGCATTAAAAACATGTATATTGGTACCACATTTGTATCTATATTTCATTAAAACCGCAATGCAAAACAATATAAAAATAAAGAAAAGGAGAGAGACAAACAGACAGTTCCTATTTGTCATATGTGAACACATCAGGGAAACTAAATATTAGAAAGCTGATCCTGGACACACTTAAAATACCGTGTCTACAGAAAAGGCTCTATCCCTTGATTATGTTGAATCTGGGCGTCGACGCATTTCGATGGTTTTAATTATAATAGACCATCTTTTTCAAGACAGATTTGTTACGCCTCTCCTATAACAGGCACTGGATGGTTTAATGAAATTAAATTTAATTTGTTTTTTAAAAATTGTCAGAAATAAAGAATTTTATAGAATTTGCTGATTGTGTACTACCCTATGTTAGTGATCACTTGTCATACATGGGCTATTATTGGTGTATAGTAGAGTTGTTTAAAGTGTGCCACCAAGGGATCTCTTCCCTCTTTCCCGGAACAACATCCGAACCCAATGGCGGAAAAAAACAATCTGAGGATGGAGAGGATATCCATGCGCATTGTAGTCCAGGGGAGGAGTCACCTATCTGGTGATACTTCGAAGACTCTTCCAAGACTACAAAGTGCAATCATCCGGACCCAACTCTAGGCGGCGATCTATGCACAGATATGAATTCAGCAGCCCACATGCCTCGAACATGCATTTTTTATTTGGTTCAGGGTGAAAGGGCTATGTTGTGTATGGTTCCCTCATTACTCCTCTGCACTTGATAGCAGGGGGCAGATCATTTGGGTGCCACACGTAACATAAAATTATAGATGGGTAAAAAGTGAATTACATGGATGTTGTATACCTCAGTGTTCTGTGTGGCATCTTAGACAACACAAGCTTTACTCTCGTTGTCTATTTGATATCACTCCGAAACCCTCATTGGAAAACCTCCCCATAATTCACTGTAAGTTATGCATGACTCAGTGGCTAATAAAATTTGTTACCCACTGTAGCTTTGTCATCAAGGCCTTCCAGGCTATGCTGACAGGACAGCGCTGCTTGCCAGCTTTGAATGAATGCAGAAAGCACCGCTGCGGGAAAGGAAAGCAGGGAATGAGGTTGTGGCTGGTTATGGATGGAAGGGAAAAAAAAATCACATTTATATCAGTAAGGAGAGGGCATGATATGTATGGCTACCTATTACTCCTCTGCCACTGAGTATCACATGACAGCAAGGGCAGATCATTTTTGGGGCCTGTAAGAAGACCGCCTCCATGGAATCCCTGCCCCTTCTTCCTTTTTACCCCCTGGAACCAAAATGACGATGCACGAAGACAGGGAGAGAAAGGGTTAACCCTTTTCATTGCCTCTTGCGTGAAGGGAGGAAGTTTACCGAGAGATAACGGCAGCCAATGGGACAACGGAGAGGCGGCGCTAACGACGTATGAGGAGAACCCGGAGGAGGAAGCGGGTTGTCTAGGACCAGAGGAGCAAGGAGAACTGTGCCGGAGCAGGGAGGAGATTGGTCCCTATTTTTGGAGCAGAGAGTACATTCATACAATAATCATACTCTAAATAGTTAGTATGTCTTTTGTCCAGCCGGACAAGAATTTATTTTTCATATAAGAACAAAATTAAGGAGTTGTTTCAAACATTAGATGACAAGTGGGCACAGCCATGACCCATAGAACATTGAGACACAACAACGAACACAGAATGGCCAAAGGGCAAGGTAAAATACGTCTGTACATTCGTGTTTAGACTTTTACAGACTTAGATCATTACTTTATACACCATTGCACATTACAATATTGCTTAACCACATCGCTGCTGTGCATTTTCCCCTCCTGTGCAGGAAAGTGTCATTTTGCTTCATTTATGACGAGCTCAGCTCGTCATCAGCACAGCTCCACTGTGCCTCATGACGAGCTGAGCTCGTCATGAGCATGGAAGGGGTTAATCATATTGCATATGACGTATGGGTGTCGAAGACGTTTCGATGCCAGCACTAGATACTGGGATACTGGGAATCATCCTCAGGACAATTAGATCAATCATTGTTGTCGTAAATAATACAGTTACACAATGCCTTTACCGCATTACTGCGGTGAAAGTGCAGGGGCACATACGGGCGGGCGCGATTGCTCGCATTCAGTGTATGTGCGGGCGTGAATACTCACGTTCAATATTGGTGGTCGGCCAACTGGTGGGACCGCGAATGTTGGAGATTTCAAAAGCGGGACATGCCATTGAGCTCCCGCTTTTGAAATCATGCGTTCGCGCACATGATTGGATCTGAGATTTCTATATTAAGTGAGATTCTCCAACATTCACGGTCCCACCAGTTGGCCGACCGCCAATATTGAACGCGAGTATTCACGCCCGCACATGCACTGAATGCGAGCCATCGCGCCCGCCCATATGTGCTCTTGCACTCTCACCGCAGTAATGCGATAAAGGCATTGTGTAACTGTATTATTTAAGACAACAATGATTGATCTAATTGTCCTGAGGATGATGCCCAGTATCTAGTGCTGGCATCGAAACGTCGTCGACACCCATACGCCATATGCAATATGATTAAGCAATATTGTAATGTGCAATGGTGTATAAATTAATAATCTAAGTCTGTAAAATTCTAAACACGAGTGTACAGACGTACTTTACCTTGCCCTTTGGCCATTCTGTGTTCGTTGTTGTGTCTCAATGTTCTGTGGGTCACGGCTGTGCCCACTTGTCATCTAATGTTTGAAACAACTCCTTAATTTTGTTCTTATATGAAAAATAAATTCTTGTCCGGCTGGACAAAAGACATACTAACTATTTAGAGTATGATTTTTGTATGAATGCAATCTCTGCTCCAAAAAATAGGGACCAATGTTCTCTATAATATGATACTGCCCAAGGTATGTATATATGTATGTATTTGCATACTTATATAGCGCTGTACTGTCACCCAGAGGGTATCCTGGCGCTTTGACTCAGCAAGCCGAACCACCGATGCAGAGCTCAAGCTACTCTTGGAAGCAAATGGATTTTCAGCCCTTTTTTGAATGCTGGGAATTCACCCTGACTCCTTAGCAAGAGCGGGAGAGAATTCCAGAGTCTGGTGGCTGCAAAGCTAAACGACCGCCCTCCCATCCTTGTCCTCTGAACTCTGGGGACCGTCACCAGACAAGCAGAGGAGGAGGGTAGGCTCCGAGATGTGGAGTACCAAGGGAATAGGTTCTGCAGCAAGACTGGGCCCTGTCCATGTACAGCTCTAAAAACCAGGCAGGATGCTTAAAAAGGATCCGCTGATGAACAGGCAACCAGTGTAAATCCTGTAATGCCATGGTGGAAGAGGCAACACGCGATCGAGAAAGCCAGCTTAGCCTATACCATACCTTTTGGGTTCCCTTGTTTCTTTGTAACAGGAGCAAGGAGGAGAGCAACGCGGAAGAAGATCAACACAGCGAGGAGTGCCTGGACGCCAACCCCAACCAGGACACGGAAGAAGGAGCAAAGACCTGGACGGAGGAGTGGTGGACGCCCCCGGAGGATACCTGTGAGCCACTGCAGCTCAGGAGAGTTGCGGCTTTCGTGGTACGTGAAGCAGGAGGGGGGAGGGAGTGAAGGGTGGCTAGCGGGAATGTAACATGGCACTGGGGACTGTAAATAAAGGACAAGTGTGGGTTTCTGCACTATTCCTGCCTACACCCATCGCACAATCCCCTTCCTTCGAGCACGTCCTCCTGATTTGTATTCTCTCCCCCCCTCCCCAAATGCAACTGATAGTATCCGGACGTGAAGGAGACTGAGAGCAGGTGTTTTCCTTCTACTTGCATGGGTGGTTTTATATTGCTTCTGTCAATACTCATCTTTTTGAGTAAACCACCTAGCAAAGAACCAGTCCCTTGTCCTGCACGACGGGTATGCCCCATTAATAGACGGTGGAGGGTTCTTTACCATTAGAGCAGAGGCAACAGACAAACTTACCGCCATTTCTTTTGTTCTTTCTCGAGCCTCCTGGGGTGCCCTACCAAGGAAAAGAACCTTGAACCGCACAGAAGGAAGATTATGACCACCATATCAGAGGAACAAGAAAGGCTACTACCTCTCCTCTAACTAATTCAGTGGCTGATTTTATTGAAGATAACAAAGTCAATCAAAATTGATCCCCAAATACGGCTTCCTCGTTTTTCCTTCCGCCCAACATTCTCATAGGACCATACATAACAAAATTATAGATGGGTAAAAAGTGAATTCCAAGGATATTTTTCACCTCAGGGTTTTGAGACACATTCTAGACAACTCGAACAGGGACAGATGATGTTGGGGGCCATACATAACATGAAAATTATAGGGGGGTAAAAAGTGAATGATGGGGATCTTTTTCACCTCAGTGTTCTGAGTGATGTCACAGACAAGAAGCTTCGCTGTTGTCTATATATTGTTACTCAAAACCCCTCAGTGAAAAAGATCCCCGTAATTCACTGGTACCCATCTATAATTCTATTTGTTATGTAGGGCTCTCATAGAGAGCCACTAGTGTGTAGAACTGAATTCTAAACCCAATAATTCACCTCTTTGACGTAGCAACAGTTGTTAATAAAAGGGGCACCCACTGTCGATACATCAAAACGGAATGCCGGACTGGTCTGGCAGGGTGCTCACAGAGCCTGTCAGAGCAACGCTGGAAAGTAGGGAGCACAGCTTCTGGGAAAGAGGAAAGCGAAGACAGAGTGATAAGGGAGGGTGGCAGAAAGCCAAAAATTATTTTTTTGAAATTTGAGAGCAGAAGCTAGGTTATGCAAAGCTCCCCCGCTGCTCCTCTGCCACTGCATAGGATTTGAACGCCAGGCAGCTGATTTGGAAGACATACACAACATAAAATTCCAGGTGGGTAAAAACGTGAATTACTGGGATGTTTTTAACCTTGGGGTTTTAAGTGACAGACAACTGAAGCTTCGCTATCGTTGTCTATTTCATATTACTCAGAACCCCTCAGTGAAAAACTTCATAGTAATTCACTGGTGCCCATCTATAATTCTATATATTAATAAGCATGTACAGAACTGCATCTTAAAAACGTACGATTCCCCAAAGGAATTTTCCTTCCACTCATGCTTTGATCACACTAAACAGACATGTCACTACATTCAATGTTAACAGACTTCAATGTACTTTTCCCTCAAAAGACTACGAACAGATAATGGCCAGAACTAGTTTCGAACCAAAGTTTCAGGTGCAAGCTAAGTAATATTCTAGTTGAAGGTGGCTTTGAACATTCAATCCAGAAGTTAGCAAGGCTTTGTGGGTGTGCTGGATGTATATATGTATTATTTATATCACACAATCCACAGCTTCGGCGAAGGCAATCCTGACCCCACCGCAGCAAAGCAGACACGGACCAGAAGTAGGTGCAAGTTTCTTTATTTGTTGTGACCTGCCGCCTTAACGTTTCGGCTCCTCCGAGCCTTGATCACATGACCTATATACTGGACGGATGGATGGATGGATATAAATATATATACACACCACACACATATATATATATATATATATATACACACATATATATATATATATATCTCATTACATAAACTAAAATACATGTTTAGCTCTGTAGCACTGTCCTCTTCCGAGGACCGACTAAGCAATGGCCGATCGAGTAAGACTCGATAGAGCAGCCACCAAAAGCAAGTAGATTATTTTCAGTTTGTTAGAAGTTAACATTTACTCTAGTTCTCCATTATTCTTACCTTGGAATTTACAAATATAATATATCCGCTTTAATGAAGGATCTCAAAGCACTTTCATAGATGCACTTTTTGTTTGTGATAAAGAACATGCCTAGAAAAAGCAACTAGCTTTGTCTTAGTACAGACTATCAGTTCTAACACTATAAAATATATTTAACAGAAACTTCAAATCTAATCTATAAAGTGATAATGCTAAACTTAAGTGGTAACAGAAGCAAATAAGTCTTACAGATGCTATTTGGAATAGGAACTGCAAATTTAGCGTTCAATTCAACTGAAAATGTGTGATTTATAAATGACAGTGCCCTATCACATGATGCCCTATTAATAGTTTTAAAAAATTGCCTGCCTCATGTCCATTCAAGCTAGGTGGGTCGCGCAAGTATGTCATTATAAAAATTGGGTCGTGTTACAAAAAAGTTTGGAAAGCACTGCTTTAGGGTGCTAAAACAGACATCCGACGTAAAAGGTAAATGGCTCCTTCTCTAGTTTCAAACTGCTTAAAGAGGTGTTTAGACTAGTTCATTTCTACAGTCCCAATGCTAATGACCTAGATATGTGATATATCTTTAACTATTGGAATGACCAGATTTTGGCAGCTACTGACATGGGGCGTTGGCCTTACCCCAATACTGGACCTTGATGTTGGTAGATCCCCTAGCTTTTCATGGCAAGGTAAAGCCAGCCAGAAAACAAGGAACATTACTCATAATATAGTTATTACTTTATGGATTTGCACTAGAAAGGATTACTTTCTTGTCCCCCCCCCCTCAAAATATATTGCCTCGTGGCCTCAAATATGTTTCACAATTGCTATTTGGGAACGCAGCACTGAGTCAAAGTTATACCACTCAAGTGTCCACCAACGAGAGGCTTCTGTTGATATTTAGACAGTCACTTTGGTCAATTTTGTCTTTATTAATAGCATGCAAGATGAAATCCTTGAGTTTCTAAAATATGATCTGGACTTTGGAGTGTAGCTCGTGAGTAACACTATGGGGTGAATTCAAAGCACGAATTTAAGGTGCTTGCACAAAATTTCACAACAATATCACAAGAGTTCTCACACTTAAGACTAACTTAGTAAATGTCCCATCTCTGCAGCTGAAAACCTTAGGCTGTCTGACCACTGTATTCCTGCACCCTCATAATGTTCATAACTTCTCACATTCCGGAACAGAAGAACAATAATTGGAATGCACAAAAAACTCCAATTTACGAATACCGTCAATGCTGTGGGAGGATAATGGCTCTAATGAACAAGGAGGTCACATGAAATAGTGTACCGCTCATTAAGGGAAACCATCTAAGATCTACAAAGCCTCTGAGAAGGTTATGCAAATATTCATGAAATTCAAATTCACTCCACTTGCAGATTGCTCTTAATTTGCATCTGCGATAGATGACAGCTCTCAAACTGAAGGCTTGCTTGTGTCTCAGGATAACCTTAACAGCTGAGCCTTCAGGTAATGGCTAGAGAACTAGAAAGCAATCCTGCAATTATCTAGAAACTCGCCCAGCGCCCCAGCTGAATGCTATAAAATAGGTCTGCAATCTTAACTTGCGCTATCGTTTAAAGTTTTTCAAACTAGCTTCTTCTATAGATTGATGCTAACAACACGAAAAATGGCCAACTTGGTAGTTTGCATTAAAAGCCCGACAATAAGGCTTTATGATAACATAATCGCCTATTTTCCTTGCAAGGATGGAGGCACACTAACTAACTGTCTCACAAGAGAGATCCCCATTTCTATATGATTTCCTTCCAGGGAATACAAGTACAGATCTTACAAACCAGAAAATAATAATTATGGACATCGCATCTGCAGAATGCATAGCTTTGGTAATCACTCCTAGAGGCCAATGAATTATTTGGCCAAGTAACTCGGCCATTTATTGGGCTGTCGCTCAGAAATTCACTTGCCATCCGACTTTGCGGCATGAAGTCAGTCCCGCTACAACTGCCTGTTAGAAGCAATATGTATGAACCACTACTGACATGAAACGTTGGTAATCAATGGATGAACCCAGCACAGATGACCAATATCACCAATACTTTTATGAAGTGCATTGAGCTTTTATTTGGTTCTTTCAGTGAGTCAGCTCAAATTGCACCATTTAACATCTGGTTCACACTTCTGAGGTCCGATTCTTGCTGAGAACACAGTAATTATAAACAGTAATCCTGCTAAAGGTATACCTGCAGTGGAACAGAAGGCAGGGGAATTGGATGTTTCTCGGGTATCACCTCAATGCGGACAAAACTCACAATGCTTCGAAATAATCTATCAGCCTCCTCACGGTAAGTTCAACAACGGACATTCACCTGGGTGAAAACATTTAACAAGCTTCCAGGCAAGGTACGGGCTGCTAAGTATGAAACACTGTTGTGAATATTGGGGCATTACTGGTAAAACCTCCCTCTTCCCTTGATGGATAGGCGATGATTCAATTGCTATGGAACGAGAAAAAAAGCACACAAAGGACCTATAAATGACTTCAGCTAAGCTATAAAGATGGAAGATAGACTTCACCAGATTTTCGAAGGTACTATTGTGCAAGTGTTAGTTAACCCTTAAACATCCTTTTACCACATTTTTGTGCCACTCTACCGCCTCCCCAAAAAAATCCTTTAATAACAAAATCCCAAGCTTAAACAAAGGAAGTGGTATCAAAACTAAGCAGCCTTTCTTTCGTACTGATGCCTCTAGTACTGGCATGGTGCGCCGCCCTGCTTACTCACCTCTGTTTGGACGAGCGCACTCTTCTAATAACATTATTAATGGGATATGTCTAGTTTGGGGAAAATAGCTCGTACAAATCATCCGATTTTAAACTGTCTAAAATCTTCCGAAGAAAAATAGTCCTATTTAACAAAATTGTCTTTCAGTATTTGGAGTTGTTGGCTATTCTTTCAAAAATGTTCTGCATAACATTATGCCTCAGCCTTGTTGAGGAAGAACTCTTTCCAGCAAACACTTTTGTAAGTCAGCGTGATGAATTGTTAAAGAGTTAAAATCTAGAACAAGTAGTAGTGAGCTAGCGTCGCACGCTCCTGGGAGTCTTTAATTATGAAGAAATCGAGCCAATAAATCGTTGGTATAAGAAAATCTTTATTGAGCCCACTTTCAGACACTAACAGAATGTATTGACCAATTTGCAGTTGAGTGAATTGTCCACAGAAGGACTCTGGATACCTACATTTGCTTGTGTGTTCCAAACTTCAAACATACTGGAACTGTTATTAGAATATGATGAAAAGAGTAGGTGATAGTTATTTTACACTCAATGTAGCAGTAATTCACCCAGCAAAGATGGAGACACTTTTGTTGTTGCGGCTCCTGGCATTTTGCATTCCATTCCCTACTAGTGTCTCCCTACATTGCCACTGGCTGCTACTGACTTTGCCAATGCTTGAATAGCCCAAGGCTTGGCTCATGCCCCAAAGGCACGCCGGAGGTATTGAAGCAGAGATCCAAAGAGCCAGAGCAAGGCTGCACAGAACTCTTTGATCGGACATGGTGTGGCTGAAGGCCTGGAAACTTAGTTTGTGCTAGAACCAGCTGCGGGATCGGCTCGAACGTTGGCCGGCTTCATGAGCGTGATCAGGAAGGATGGCTGTGCCCCATGCGTGTTCAGACCAATCAGAGTGGTGCGAGCGAGAAGAAACCCGCAATAACTTCTTGTGGTTTTTATGCCTACCTGAGGATTTGGAGTATGATGAAGACAGCGGACTCGACTTTGGCAACGGGAATGGGACGAAGAGCGAATTCTGAAAGCGTAGCGGGACATAAAATGGTCCAGTCATGAAGACATCTCATGCTTGGGTTCAAACTGGGGTGGAATAGTGAGCAAAAGAACAATGGCTCCACCCAGATCTCTCTCGAGTGGTTAAAAAGTTTCAACACTCTGTCCATCATCTTGTTGTGTTTGCTATGTTCCCTTAAGTGGCCATGGGTATGCCCAGACATAGGTCACTGGCTTGCTGTGCCAATAGATTCATGCAAACCGAGCCGTTGAGGAGGTGATACCCCGAAACTAGTCCCAGGATGCTTGTTTCCAATACAGGGAGGACCTGGCCTGGCAGTTCCAGCTGGACTGTTCTCATGAGGAGCAGGGTCAAGACTGATTTGCATATGGTTGGGTTCAAACTGGGGTGGCATAGTGAGCAAAAGAATGATGGATTCAAACCAGATCTCTTGACTTGGGAGAGTGGTTGGACAGTTTCACCACCCCGTCCATCATCTTGATGTGTGTTTCATATGCTTGGAGGGTCTCGCCTAAGGTTTCCCGATGGCCTTCTGTTCATTGATGCGCAGTATCCACAGGCCTTGGAGTCGAGACTCGACCCCAAGCACACTTGATGGGGACCTGTCACAGATATCTATTTAAGACAGTCCCTACAGGGCTTGAAACCTGTCATTTTAGGGGGTGTGACATTCTGTGCATACTGTAAACATTTAGATGAGAATCAAGGTAGAGAAATTAGAAGGTGCTCCCGATCAGCGTCTGAAGGCACAGAAAGAAAGAAACTCGCATCAGCGCACGGAAGTGGTGCCTACAGAGCCCTGCATGTCATATCCAGGGCAGAAACGGTGTCAGTGTGGTCCCCCAAGGCACCACCTTCCGGCGTCAAGTGGTACTGCTGAAATCTTTACAGATCCAGTCTGACACCTGGAGAAATATTCAAAAGGTGAGAAAGCTGCGGACCTGAAGTTTCTATCAGAATAGGTTGCTATCAATTTCTCAACATTTACATATAAAACAGAAAAATCTTCACACTTATCATTACGCAAATTGTACTTTTTATCCTGTGAATCCGCCGTAACTAATTGTAAACATGCAGTCTCACTCTGCGCACCATAAGGTATAAAACTGGCAATAGGTTGAGTCTACCATAAGTGGAAGGAAGTGGACACTGCTGACACGTTTAACATCAATTTTCTTCTTAGACTAACAGTGTCCGGGCTTAAGGACGAGTGAAAAAGAATTGTCTCGAGTAGAGGGGAGAATACACGTTTTAACAAGTATACTGAGCCTAATGGTTTTCGTTATATGTCAGAATAGAATACTCAGCAGGAACAATTCATGTAGTTTATAGGCACTCCAGTTTTAGAAGCAAAAGCAACTGAGGGACAGGAAGAGCTAATGTTTTTCCAAGGCTCAAACTGTTAGTTAATTAGCTAAGCAGGGATTTCACTCGAGATATCCTGATCATTCAACCTAACGAGTCAATCGCCACATCAAACACACGTTAAAAAAATATAGATAGCTTACACATTTTACTTGTCAACATTAAAATTCTGCCACAATAATCAGGCATCCATTCCCTAATGTACATACTTTAGATCATAACCTGGAAACAGACCGAAGTATTCAATAGGGACGACCTATAAACTTGAAGGGCTTCTCTGTAGGAACGATCTAGTCCTTGGGAGATGCTAAGCCTGTTGGTTCATACTTGGCACTATTTACATTCAAAGTAGGTCACATACCATTAATAGGGGTTATAATGCTCTAGCTCACCTGCAATCTGCTTCATAAAAGTCATACACACGCCATCTGCCCCGAGGACGCCACCCTTGACCAACTCTCGCACCAGCCACACCAACTGCAATGAGGAAAAAAACAGTGGTCAAGTTACGGGCCCAGAACCGAGTCGGAGACAAACTCTAGTATTTCCTGCACAAAATCAAAGGACCAAGAATCGGAGTAGACGATCATAAAAAAAAAGGAACACAACATTTACTAGTAGGAGGTTTGTGAAAAGATATCAAACAATGTTCATGGTCCTGATCTAAAATGAGAAAAAGAAGCATGCGGGCTGCAGGAAATCCTTAACAGACAAATCAGGAAATGTTTTTAGATGGCTGCAGTTAAACCTACATGCATGCTGAGCACAAGTGATAACTAAGCAATATTTGTGATCCACTGCAAAATCTTAGGACGTGAAAAAGAAACCCTCGGTGTTTGGATGGAATTCCCTATGGGTCTTTCAGGTCCAGTTCCTGGACTCCTCAAAACTATCTCCTAAATATGATCCACTCCGACTCCAAAATTACACCCAAAAAGTGGTGACCAACCAGCTGTTCGATTAGGAAGAGAGCAGCAATGTCTTCTGGGAAGGGCTTTGCCTAACAAGGTATACAAAAAGATTATGTGGATAAAGCAAAGCACCATGAGGTTATACCCTTCCAGATCTTGAACCTTTTGAGATATCACAAGAACGATAGAGCTGGAGAACCCAAATCGCCATGTTAAAGCTCTGTTGACTCATTGCTGGTGGTGTCACTGCTGTATCTTTTGGATGGAAGAGGCAGTGGTGCCAGATGCACCTCCATCATTTCTGCCTAGCACAGCATGGCGGTAGGCATGGTGACCGGATGCGTTACTATGTCCTGTGCAACGCATCTCATGGCTCCAGGGGAAGTGGTCCAGATGCTCCACAAATAATGGGGTAACAATCCTGTGGGTAATTTAACTATCGGCACCAGGTGAGGGTCCAGACCTAGAGCCGGGCACCTCCTGTCTGAACAGGGCTAGGTGCCCTCCATTACACCTCAGAAGGAGTCAGAGGAGCCTGTTTATCTCCATTACCATCGCCCCACACCTCAAGGCAGAAATAAGTATTGGTGCCGGAGGACCTTCAGTTACCAGAGCATCACAGTAGAAGGAAGCAGAGGTACCTTATACCCTTTGTGTACCAGTGTATCACATACTATGGTGGAGGAAACCACGGGTACCTGCTGCACTACTTTTACCCATGTTGTTCTGGAAAGGAGCTGTGGCGTCGCTGCCCTTCTTTAACCCATGTTGTTCTAGAAAGGAGCAGTGGCGTCCGCTGCCCTTCTTTTACCCATGTTGTTCTAGAATGAAGCTGTGGTGCCAGCTGCCCTTCTTTTACCCAACCTGTTCTAGAAGGGACCAGTGGTGCCAGATGCCCTTCTTTTACCCATGCTGTTCTAGAAGGGAGCAGTGGTGTCTACTGCTCTTTTACCCATGCTGTTCTAGAAGGGAGCAGTGGCGTCCGCTGCCCTTCTTTTACCCATGTTGTTCTAGAAAGGAGCTGTGGCATCAGCTGCCCTTCTTTTACCCATGTTGTTTTAGAAAGGAGCAGTGGTGTCCGCTGCCCTTCTTTTACCCATGTTGTTTTAGAAAGGAGCAGTGGCGTCCGCTGCCCTTCTTTCACCCATGTTGTTCTAGAATGAAGCTGTGGTGTCAGCTGCCCTTCTTTTACCCAACCTGTTCTAGAAGGGACCAGTGGTGCCAGATGCCCTTCTTTTACCCATGCTGTTCTAGAAGGGAGCAGTGGTGTCTACTGCTCTTTTACCCATGCTGTTCTAGAAGGGAGCAGTGGTGTCTACTGCTCTTTTACCCATGCTGTTCTAGAAGGGAGCAGTGGCGTCCGCTGCCCTTCTTTTACCCATGTTGTTCTAGAAAGGAGCTGTGGCATCAGCTGCCCTTCTTTTACCCATGTTGTTCTAGAAAGGAGCAGTTGCGTCCGCTGCCCTTCTTTTACCCATGCTGTTCTAGAAGGGAGCAGTGGTGCCAGCTGCTCTTCTTTTACCCATGCTTTTCTAGAGGGGAGTAGTGGTGTCAGCTGCCCTTCTTTTACGAAACCTGTTCTAGAAGGGAGCAGTGGTGCCAGCTGCCCTTATTTTACCCATGCTGTTCTAGAGGGGAACAGTGGTGTCAGCTGCCCATCTTTTACCGAAGCTGTTCTAGAAGGGAGCAGTGGTGTCAGCTGCCCTTATTTTTGCCCATGCTGTTCTAGAAGGGAGCAGTGGTGTCAGCTGCCCTTTTTTTTACCCTTGCTGTTCTAAAAGGGAGCAGTGGTGTCAGCTTCCCTTCTTTTACCCATTCTGTTCTAGAAGGGAGCAGTGGTGTCAGCTGCCCTTATTTTTGCCATTGCTGTTCTAAAAGGGAGCAGTGGTGTCAGCTTCCCTTCTTTTACCCATTCTGTTCTAGAAGGGAGCAGTGGTGTCAGCTGCCCTTATTTTTGCCATTGCTGTTCTAAAAGGGAGCAGTGGTGTCAGCTTCCCTTCTTTTACCCATGCTGTTCTAGAAGGGAGCAGTGGTGTCAGCTGCCCTTATTTTTGCCCATGCTGTTCTAGAGGGGAGCAGTGGTGTCATCTGCCCTTCTTTTACCATTGCTGTTCTAAAAGGGAGCAGTGGTGTCAGCTTCCCTTCTTTTACCCATGTTGTTCTAGAAGGGAGCAGTGGCGTCAGCTGCCCTTGTTTTACCCATGCTGTTCTAGAAAGGAGCAGTGGCGTCAGCTGCGCCTCGTTTACCCATGCTGTTCTAGAAGGGAGCAGTGGCGTCCGCTGCCCTTCTTTTACCCATGCTGTTCTAGAAGGGAGCAGTGGCGTGTCAGCTGCCCTTGTTTTACCCATGCTGTTCTAGAAAGGAGCAGTGGCGTCAGCTGCCCTTTTTTTTACCCTTGCTGTTCTAAAAGGGAGCAGTGGTGTCAGCTTCCCTTCTTTTACCCATTCTGTTCTAGAAGGGAGCAGTGGTGTCAGCTGCCCTTATTTTTGCCATTGCTGTTCTAAAAGGGAGCAGTGGTGTCAGCTTCCCTTCTTTTACCCATGCTGTTCTAGAAGGGAGCAGTGGTGTCAGCTGCCCTTATTTTTGCCCATGCTGTTCTAGAGGGGAGCAGTGGTGTCATCTGCCCTTCTTTTACCATTGCTGTTCTAAAAGGGAGCAGTGGTGTCAGCTTCCCTTCTTTTACCCATGCTGTTCTAGAAGGGAGCAGTGGCGTCAGCTGCCCTTCTTTTACCCATGCTCTTCTAGAAAGGAGCAGTGTTGTCAGTTGCCCTTCAATACCCGCTGTTACACACCTCACGCCTGAAGGAAGCACGGGGTCGGCTGTATATCCATTACTGGAGCCTTGAAGTACTCAGGTGAAAAAGGCAGCAGTGCCTAATGGACTTATTGACGACTTACACAGCCAGGAAGATGGTGGTGCCTGCTGCACAGTTCCTTACCTGAGTCCGGCAGGTTTCCTGGAGCTTCAAATACTTCTCCATCAGCAGCTGATTAATCTTGTTTAAAATGATATTCATCCCATCTCTGGCGAGCAGGGCGAGGTCTCGGTAGGACTAGGAGGAGGAGAAGCAGATATCAACAGCACATTCATGCATGTGAAGGGCAGACAGCCATGCATTCCCTGGCAACGACAGTCTCTACAATATACACACATGCTGGTCAATAAGGCAAGGGATAGCCAAATGATGAAATGAGGGTTATGCACGTCTCCACTGTGCACAGAAAAGCAGGTCATCATGTGTATACACTGCTAGGCCACACGAAAGGCAGAATGTGTTCTACAGAAGGGACCCCAACATGTCTCTCGTACTCCCTTTTTACCCAAAAAAGTAATCGACCCCACAATCCGAACATAATAGACCAACCTCACTACAAGCACTCACCACTGCGCAGACATCTGCTGCAATACTCTCCTAGCCAGCATTCCAAGCATTCACTAATGCACAGACATCTGCTGCAATCCTATCCTGGTCGGTCTTCCAAGCATTCAACACTAAGCAGACATCTGCAGCAGTGCTCTCCTGGTCGGCCTTACAAGCATTCACCGCTGCACAGACATCTGCTGTAATGCTCTCCTGGCGGGCCTTACAAGCAATCACTACTGCTCAGACATCTGTTGCAATACTCTCCTGGCCGGCATTCCAAGCATTCACTAATGCACAGACATCTGCTGCAATCCTATCCTGGTCGGTCTTCCAAGCATTCAACACTAAGCTGACATCTGCTGCAATGCTCTCCTGGTGGGTCTTAAAAGCATTCACCACTGCACATACATCTGCTGCAATCCTCTCTTGGCCGGCCTTACAAGCATTCACCACTGAGCAGACATCGGCAGCAAAGCTCTCCTGGTCAGCCTTCCAAGCATTCACTGCTGCACAGACATCTGCTGCAATCCTCTCTTGGCCGGCCTTACAAACATTCACCACTGCACAGCCATCTGCAGCCATGCTCTCCTGGTCAACTTTACAAGCATTCACCACTGCGCAGACATCAGCAGCAATGCTCTCCTGGTCAGCCTTCCAAGCATTCAGTACGCCACAGACGAACAAGTTACTCACCTTAAGTAACAATGCTTCAGTAAGAGACATATGTAGTTATAGATGCCTGACCTTTAGAATTAAGCCCCAGGTCTCAGACTTAATCAGGAGAATTTTTTCATAGCAGAACCCCTCTGCGTCGGTAGGTGGCGTCGGTCGACCCACCTGCGTCACCTGCGTTGGTGTCGCCGGGATGACGTTGCGGTCTCTACTTAGACGCCACTCCTGCGAGCTGACGTCAGTTCTGACACGACTTTCCATGCCAGAAGCGCAGATCCATGCAACACACTGACCACTGGTGCACATAACTAGGGCCCTAGAAGGGATTACCTATCCCTAGAATTCAGTTCGCACAACGAGGAGGATGGGTGGGGCGGTAAGGAAACTATAACTACATATGTCTCTTACAGATACATTGTTACCGAAGGTAAGTAAGTTCTTCATCTTAAAGAGCCTGTAGTTATAGATTCCTTACCTTTAGAATAGATACCCCAGCAATGCCAACCCCGGTGGTGGGTCTGCGAACTAAGTTCACACCAGGAAATCCTGAAGAACAGAAAGGCCGAAAAAGCAGTCTCTTCGGATTTGGCTGTCCAGGCAGTAATGTTTTGTGAACCTGTTCAGGAATGCCCATGTGGCTGCCTGGCAGGTGTCACGCTGCGGAACTCCACATCCCAAAGCAGTAGTGGCTGCCGTCACTCTGGTAGAGCGGGCGCTTAGTCCTACTAGAGGTTTCCTTTTCGCCAAAGAATAGCAGATTTTGATGCATAGGACAACCCTTCAAGAGGTGCACAGCCCGACCTTTCTTGGTGCCCAGATTACCCACGAAGAGTTGATCGTCCACCAGTAAATCTTTAGTACGGTCAAGGTAGAAAGACAGCGCACGTTTTGGGTCGAAACGGTGGAGTCTCTCCTCCTCTTTGGAAGGGTGTGGAGGCAGGAAGTAGGTGGGCAATGTGATGGTCTGACCTATGTGGAAAGAGAAATCTCGAAATGTGGTATTAATCCTAGGCTATTGGCGCTTACAGGTGGAAATTACACATATGGATTTAGTTAGGACACTTATATGGGACGGTGCTGAAAGGTATAGAGAACCACCAAACTCTAAAAACCTTGAGCCTAAACTATCTATGTGGAAAGAGGTAACAACTATGGGCAAAAAAGAGGGCCTACTGCGAAGGACCACTTTGTCCTGATGAACTGCAAGAAAAGGAGACTTGGATGACAGAGCCTAAAGTTAATTCACCCTGCCGGCAGAGGTGATGGCGAGCAGAAAAGCAGTATTTAAAGTAAGAAGATGAAGAGGACAATTATGTAGTGGCTAGAAGGTAGCACACATAAGATAAGTAAGGACAAGATTCAAGTCCCATCGGGGCATTACGAAGGGAGGAGTAAAGAGATGAGTAATGCCCTTCAGAAATCTACTTACAATAGGAGACTTCAAAAGAGAAGGCTGATCAGGAAGGCGAAGAAAGGCCGAAATGGCCGAAAGATAGCCTTCAAGGGTGCCCAGAGCAGACCCATGCTGGGCCAAGGATAGAATGAAGAGGAGAACCTCCGAAAAAGGGGCAGAAAGGGGATTCACAGCCTTTGCTGTGCACCATGTCACAAATTTGTTCCATCTACAGGTGTTTACCATTTTAGTGGAGGAACGTCTTGCTGCCAAGAAGACGTTACAGACTTCGGGAGAAAGGTCAAAAGCTGTCAACTGTCGCCGCTCAATCTCCACGCAAGGAGGTGGAGGCTGGACAGGTTCAGGTGGAGGACCGTCACCTGCTACTGCGACAGAAGATCCTCCGGAAGTGACAGTATGATTGGAGGCCATGCTAAGAGCTAGAGGTACCAGACTCTTCGTTCTCAGTCCGGAACCACAAGAATGACATGGGCCCGGTCGCACTTGATCTTCTTCAGCACTCTGGGTAGAAGTGGTACAGGCGGAAAGGCGTGCAGGAGGCTGCAACTCCACACGCGACGAAGAGTTGCAGAGCGAGCGCTGCCTTGGAAACTCCAACGTGCAGAACTGCTGACACTGCGCATTCTCTTCGGTGGAGAACAGCCCTAACCCAGGCCCCCCCCGCTGCTGAAAGAGACCTTTTACCATCTCCGAGTGAAGACGCCATTCGTGTTCCAGCATGCACCGGTGGCTGAGTTGGTCTACCATGGCGTTCAGGGAACCTGCCAGGTGTTGAACCACCAGGGATATGCCAATATGTTCCAGCCATCTCCAAAGGGGAAGAGCCTCATTACTTAGGGTGCACAACCCCACCCCCCCTGTTTGTTGCAGTACCACATGGCGGTGGTGTTGTCTGTGAACACTGGCACTACTCTTCCCTGAACAGAAGAAAGGAATGCCTTCAGTGCAAGACGGATCACCCGAAGCTCCAGAAAGTTGATGTGGAGCCCGGAATCCGCCAGAGACCAGAGACCCATGATCTGCGCCTCTCCTATGTAGGCACCCCATCCTAGGAGTGACGCATCCATCACCACTGTGAACTCTGGTTGGGAAAGGGAAAGGGATCTGCTGTTGACCCAATCCTGGTTCGTGAGCCACAACTGTAATGGACGTGCAGTACAATCGGAGATCTGGACGATATCAGAAAGATTCCCCTGATGCTGCGCCCACTAGAACTTCAGGTCCCACTGCAGAGCCAGCATATGCCACCTGGCATGATCCATCTGCAGGAGGCCATGAGGCCCAGCAACGTCAGGGTCATTGTCACCGAAATACGGGATAGAAAGCTGAAACATTGGTATCATAGCCTGAATATCCCGGACTCGGTGCTCAGGAGGATAAGTCCGAAACTACGCTGCATCCAGAACTGCTCCAATGAAAAGGAATTCTGAGAGGGAATCAGGTGCGAATTCAGCACATTGATAGTGAACCCCAGTGAATGCAGGAGGTCCACAGTAGTCTGGAGTTGGGAGAAGATAGCCTCAGGCAAGCCCGCCTTCAACAGCCAGCCGTCAAGATAGGGGAAGTCTGTAACCCCTGATCTACGCAGAAGAGCTGCGACCACCGCAATCACTTCAGTGAACACCCAAGGGGCACTGGTAAGGCCAAAGGGGAGAACTGTAAATTGAAAATGCTCGTGGCCTACCGTGAATCATAGGTAACGCCTGTGGGCTGGCAAGACGGGGATGTGGAAATAGGCGTCCTTCAAGTCCAACGCTACCATCCAGTTTCCGTGGTCGAGGGGAGACAGGACCTGAGCCAACTTGAGCTTCTTGAATGGTTGAGGGCCCTGCGGTCTAAGATTGGACACAGGCCGTTGTCCTTCTTGGGTACCAGAAAGTAGTGTGAATAGCAACCACAATAGTCTTCGGGCACGGGGACCCGCTCGATAGCTCCCTTGGCCAAGAGAGCTGTAATTTTCTGGCGGAGAAGGGCCAAGTGATCCTCCCACATGAGATGGAGTGTTGGTGGCATGGAGGAAAGGGTAGTCTCGAAGGGGAGGGAGTAGCTCCTTCGGACTATCTGCAAAACCCACCTGTTCGACGTGATGTTTTGCCAGTGGGGGAGGGGATGGCGAATCCTACCACCCACTGGCCTTCGGTGGCCCTGAAAGGTCGGACTAGGAAGGTTTGGAGGCTGCTGCAGTGGGGGGTGTGGGTGCACTGGCCCGACCGCTGGCCCCCAGACCTGCGCCGCTGGGTCCCACGTCCGCGGCCACGCATAGACTGGGTATCTTGTGAGGTCTTGTGGCTCGATTAGATGGACCGTGGAGGAACACCCCTTCCGTAGCCACAAAAGGGGGCAAAAGGCAGACTGCGTGGGGCAAGAGATTGCTGTGAGGCCCGAGGATCTGGCATTAGCACCTAGAATCCTTGAAGCGCTCGAGCGCTTAGTCCGCCTTGTCATCCAAACAGGCGACGGCCATCAAAAGGCACGTCCAAAAGAGTAGATTGGACATCCCCTGAAAAAACAGACGTCCTCAACCAGGCATAGCGCCTCAGGGCTACCAACGTGGAAACCATTCTCCCCAGAGAGTCGGCGGTATCCAGTCCACACCGGATGGTGAACTTAGCGGAGTATTGACCCTCAGCAACTGCATGTGTGAGCACGGCCCCGGCCTCCTCCAGGCACTGTGGCAGCACTTGCGCAACCGCATCCCACATCGTATGGGTATTACAGCCCAAGAGGAGTGTGCGGTGTTCACCAACCGCAGCCCTAAGCCTGCGGAAGAAAACATCTTCTTCCCAAGGTGGTCCAGCTTCTTGGATTCCCTATCTGGGGGAGCAGTAAGGAATGCACCTTTAGAGGACGAGGCTTGGACCAACCTTACTGCCCAGCAACCAGCCCTCCAAAGCCTTAGAGGCACAATCGACAAAATCAGACCAGTCCTGAGACTGAGTTTTCTGGGTATCCCTGAACAGCAACCTGTACTGCTCAGTGGTTAGGCCGAACCCATCAATTAGTGTGTTTTTCAGGACTTGGTAATCGTTAGCGTCCTCAGCTCTAGTAGTGAGGAGCTTATCTCTACCTTTACCTTCAAAGGAGAGCCACAAGATAGCTGCCCACTGACTCTGGGGGACACACTGTACAGTGCAGGCCCTCTCCGAAACAGGAATCCATTTGTGGATATCATCCCCTTGCTTAAAGGGGGGCACTATCTTACTCAGGTGTCTAGTGTCTAAACTCCTGTTTTCCCTTGGCGGAATGCTGCCACCAGTGGGGTTTTTCCCACTCAATTCTTGCTCTCTAGCAAAGGCGAGTCTCTCTTTGGCCAGGGCAAGTTCTTCCCTTTCAATCCTCAGATTGACTTCCCGCACTTTAGCTTCGTACACTCTCCTCTGAGGGGATGTCATCCCTCTTTGAGAAGAGCCTCGAGAGCCATTGGTTCGAACGGATCTATTAGAGCCTCTCGACAGAGACCTAACTCGTCCATTCCCAATGTTAAGCTGGCCTGAGAGGGGCCCCAGGGGTCTCCTAGTACCATTCTCGTGCCGGCTTAAGTTGTCCCTAGTTAGCTGGCTAACTACTACTGGACCTTTGCCTGCCTCGTCCTCAGATGGCTCTAGATCCTCATCCTCCTCTTCACCTTCTGCGGAGAGATGGATAAGGTCAGGGTCACCTAAGGTTCCCTCGAGGGGGGGCATATTCCCATCTGGATGAGAAGGGTCTGTGTTACCAGCCCTCCTAGCAACATAAGTCTCCAAGAGACCAATCAGAAACGGAATGGTGGGGTTTGCACCCTGTTTTAGCTTCCTGGATGTACAGATCTGTCGCATCTCTTGGAAGCTAAGTGCAGCATATCTGGAAGTGACCTGTGGAGGGTCGACTGACACAAGGGGAGACTCAGAGTTTCCGCCTTTGTCTGACATGCTGCTTCTAGTGTGGTGTAAGTGATGCACCTACCTACACTATATGTTTACCTACTGATCCCTTGCTAAGAGTTGCAGCCAAGGTGTGCTAAGTCTTGAGGAGCTACAACAGCTGGTTCAGTAGAACTCAGAGTATTCTAAGCTAAGTTATATGTACCTGGAGTACTTATGCGATCTTTCACAAGATATTCTTAGGATACATGTGGTAAAACAACAGCAAGCTCGGATCCCAACCGCTGCTCACCAATGTGAGAAGTTGGCCTGATATGCAGTGCTCACTATTCTAGTGATCACTATGCATCAGTCCAAACGACCCTTATGGTGATTGATTGTAAGTCAACCTTAGACCAGCTATCCTAGTAGCGTGGATACGAGCAGTCTTCGGGCTAAACTCTAGAGGGCGTGTTAAGCCAGCTGTTATACCATCACATATACCCCTTGAACACCAAGTGAAAGGACACCGCACAAGTGTTATGAAAATAAACAGTGTATTTATTAGAATCACAACAGCCCTGTACTCTTTATGAGGACAGGGTACTAAGCACACAACAAAACTCTTAGGAAAATACTTCAAGTGCACAATCTACACAAATGCCCGAGGGCACGGAAAGTTTAGTGTTCTCGGGCGAACCCGATAAGGTAAGTCGGAAGCGACAGTGACTCTGGACCCTTAAATAATGAGGCTATGCGGGCACCGAAATGCCGAAGTTACCTAGCCCAGGGGCTGCGGCTGCACAAGTCTTTACAGACGTCGGGAGTCCTCGCTGACGAACCAGGAGCCGGAAGGAAGGAGTTGCTGGCCGGCGACCAGTGGAGATAGTTCGTAGAGATCCAAGCCTGGATCAGAGATGGATGACACCTGAAAGCAGAGGGGACCAAGTTCGTAACTACTAGCCAGTAGTCAGAGGGTACCAGGAGGGTACCGGATGATCGTCACCTCGACTAGGTGAGTGGGCGACGCTAGGCTCTGCAGTCTCACGGACCAGGAGGCGTTGTCGGCGACCAGGATGGAGGTGCGAGCTGTCCCACGAAGGTTGATGCTGTCGGCGTCGCTGAGCCCAGGATTGGGGCAACAAGCCTTGGCAAATTCAGGGCCACGTGGTGGACCTAAAATGGCGTCTTGAGTGGACCAGGAGGGTCCGGGGTGCTCCTCTTTCAGAAGGGAGCAAAGGCCAGTCTGGAGCAACCAGACCAGCAGCGTTGTTGTCGGGCATCGTCGAGAAGGCCACAAGCCAGCGGGCTAGTAACCAGACAACGTGATGAATAGCAAAGAGCAGAAGGGCCCCACGCAGATCGTGGAGATGCTGGGAGGCTGCACTTCGGTGCTGAAGCTGCTCAGGGTCGGGGCTTCTCGGACCCCAGAGCACTCACCAGAGGATCCCTCGGTGGTCGTGCTGGTTTAGAAATCGTGCAGGTTCTGATGATGGCCAGTCCCTCGAGGTCTCGTCGCACCCACGGATCTCAGCTGAGCTGACGAGGTGGGTAGAGGTCGGAGGTGCCAGGGAAGCCGGTTCTCGTCGAGCTGGGCAGTCGGATTCCTGAGGAAGGACGTGCAGCAAACCGCAGAGTTCTTAGATGGTGCCTGCAGATGCAGGGTGACTACTCCTTAGCCACAAGGGAGAAATCTTGAGAAGAGTCGAGAGTTCCTTTCGTAGAAAGTAGTTCTTGATTCAAAGATGATCTAATTTGGAAGGGTCCCGCTCCTGCCTTTATCCTAAAGAAAGGGGTGGGTACGCGACTAGGTCCTGCCCTAGGGGTGGGACCAGGAAGGGGGGTGGTTACACCCCTCTCCCATGCCGGACTTTCCCCAGGCCAGGGGCTGGTGTGCCCCTGGAACTGGTTCTAGCCGGCAGATGCGTAGTGAGCACCGGGGTGCCACTCCGCAGTCACCTTCCTGTAAAGCCCTGCCTACCCAGGATACACAAAACCCTGTCTGGGATGGTGCGAGCACCGCCCCGGACAGGAAACCCTTTGTCCAAGCTCTCCTCGCTGGAAGGACTCCCAGCAGCAGGAGGTCAGACTCGTGTCTGTGGTGGCAGCATCAATTTTGTGGAGCGGAGGCTTCAGTTAACTTTAACCGGGGTTCACAGTTACGTACATGTCGTGTCCCTCTAGAAGGGTGGAATGCTAACCCCGTCGCCAGCATTGGTGAGGGGTCAGGATCCCGATTCGTATGACACCTTACTCGACATTTCTTGATAACGCGATACCGGAGTTAGCGATATGGTACGCGTTATCATGGACCAGCCATTGGGTCTTGGTTCCGCTAGCTGCAACCGGGCTCGGCTCATGCCAGAGCGCCAATTCACACGATTCCACGCATTCGGCCTTCAGGATTGTCAAGGCCTGCCATAGGAGTGACTGATAGGAATTCGGGTGTCCATTTTAGGGTTAGATATAGGTATACTATATCTAAAGCAAAGGGCGAGTACACCACCTTGCCCCAGCTGTCGTGCAGCCAGTTGTGTCAGATTTAGATGGCCATCCAGGGGTGGCATAATACATGCTTCAGCCCCTGGTAGGCCCTGGGTACACCGATGCCCTGAGTTACAGGGTCTGACAAGGTGGCTCAGTTCCAATTGGTAATGCACCTAAGGTACACATGTCAATTTAGTGAGAGAACAGCCAGGCTGTGGGTCTGATTGGCAGGCCCACAGCCAGAGAAAGTCGTAAACCAGTGAAACAAAAGCAAAAAATCTGGGTGATCATAGGATTGCAGACCCTACTCTCGTACAGCGTTGGGCAATCATCCTGTCCACAGGAGCTCCTATGCTGGGCTTGGCCCAAGTGCCCATAAGGACGTCTGATAGGGCTTCATCAAAAGGCAGTAGGGGCTCCGAAGAGGCCGCTGCCAGCTGAAGCACCTCTGTCAAGAGGTTAGTCCTGACTGTCACCATAGGGAACTCGAAGCCCAAGGATGCAGCCGCCTAAAGCAACACCACTGCATAAGAAGCTCCTCAGGACAATAGAGAACGCCAGGGATAAACCATCAGTAGAAAAGTACCCTCCGGCGCCGATACAGACGTCGGGCAATGTTAATCCGGATCCAAGTGAGGGGTGAGCCTGTGGTCGATAGCGTTTTGGGGCACCACCAGTGTCGGGGCGTCCTCACTGGAATCAGCATCGAGCAAGTTACAGTGAGGTCAACTGGTGCCAATCCGGATCCAGGCCTGAATCCCCAGGGGACCTCTGGTGCCGAAGCCACCGGCATCGAAGGCCCAGGGCCCCCAGCCGAGTCCGTGGGGCCCGCAGGTGCACCTGCTGAGTCGGGCTGCCCAAAAATGCTACGCAGAGCCTCGTAAAAGGCTCGAAGCTGGGCAGGACGCTCTGACTCCGGGAAAGGAAGGGAAGAGCAGGGCGGTCCCAGAAGCAGGCTCTGAAGACAGAGCAGAGAGCGATGACGCTCTGGGTCCCATATCAGCCGACTGACGGGGAGAAGGCGAAGAGCGATGATGCTTCTTCGCCTTCTTCTTGTGCTTCGACTTACCTGATGAGTGCGAAGACTTCATTGACGAGTGGTGGTGGCTCCGCGACCTTCCCCTCGACCAGGACCTCGAATGGTGCGGAGCAGACTGCCAGGCCTCCAAGAGCTTTCAAGACTGCTACCGCAGAGACTTCGGATCTATGGCCCGGCAGTCAGAGCACAACTTCGGGTCGTGGTCGCACTCCAGGCACCAGAGGCACACGAGGTGCGGATCCGTGACAGACACCAACTTGTGGCAGGAGTCACAAGGCTTGAAGCGGTCCGACGCTGGGACATCACTCATGCTACCAGGAGTCGAAGACTCAAAAAAAAAAAAAAAAGGTCGACGAAAGTCGAAAAAGGGTTAGTCAAAAGTTGACTAAGGGGCACGCTCTCTCCAGATCTGCGCTGGCTGGCGCGGAAAAGGACTGACGTCATTGAGCAGGGGAGGCATCTAAGTAGACACTGCAAAGTCATCCCGGCGACGAACACGGAGTTGACGATGCCACATACCGATGCGCAGGGGTACTGCTACACAAAAAAAATCTCCAGATCCAGTCTGGCACCTGGGGGTAACTCTAAAGGTAAGGAATCTATAACTAAGTCTCTTTCAGATATCTGCTGCAGTGCTCTCCTGCCCAACATTACAAGCTTTCACCACTGCGCAGATATCTGCTGCAATGCTCTCCTGGCTGACCTTACAAGCAATCACTACTGCGCAGACATTTGCTACAATCCTCTCCTAGTTGGCCTTCCAAGCATGCACCACTGGGCAGACATCTGCTACAATGCTCTCCTGGCCAGCATTACAAGTATTCACCAGTAAGGAGACATCTGCTGCAATCCTCTCCTGGTTGGCCTTCCAAGCATTCACCATGAAGCGGACATCTGCAGCAATGCTCTTCTGGTTGGCCTTACAAACATTCACTACTAACCGATAAAGTCCTGAGCCACATTCACAGAAAAAACGTAATCAGTCCAAGTAGTAGTCTTCTTAATCCGTTTTCATGGTGGTTTATTCAATTTTCATATATATCCAAATACAATGTGCTTCACTCCTTCAACATAACAGGTAGCCACAAGTTGAGCCAACACGTGTTTCGTCTATAGGCACATAACCTCGGACTTCATCAGGGCACAAAACTCAAGTATCCAGCGAAGGATCAATGTAAACGGTAATCACACTTTCAGTCACACATCAGTAATGCTGACATCTCAAATGCGGCAAAATCCTAAAATAACTAATTGTACAAGCGTTCCATGCGTCAATGTAACCTCCAAATTAGAGGCAAAACAATCTTGAAAAATGCAGTGGATAATCTATAATCTAAGAAGAACGAAGCGGAGAGAACTCATTTCCGTCTTGAAGTTTCAGCGTACTACGTTCTTCTTAGATTATAGATCATCCTCAGCATTTTTCAAGATTGTTTTTCCTCTAATTTGGAGGTTGCATTGCAGATTCTATCCAGTAGTATCGTATTGAAACAAGAGATACGCACGGGCCGCGTCTCTCCATTATACTGCAAAACAAAAACAGAAATAACGCTGGCATTTAAAGTGAATACTGAGCCTAATTAGTGGGGAGGCTGCTGCCACCGAGAGCGCCTACTCTGTCTGCCTCGAGTGCTCTTCACATTACAGAAAGCCACGGCCCGGCATCCACGTGTTATGAAGACACACTCTGAGTTGAAAGTAGTGTCCTGAGAGGCTGGTTGTGCTTTTGCGAACAAGCTCCCATGGGCGTTAAACTTGTTTCACAACCAGCTCTTTAATACCAGGACACTCTGAAAACCATTGAATCTTCAGAGAACTTTTACAGGAATCCAGTCACAGCCCTGAAGAGAGGCCCTTTGACTAATAAGGGCCCGAAACACGTTGGCATCAAAGATCCACAACAGGGGACCAAATTATAGAAATAATTAGCAACTGATGAGATTAGGTTATATTTCGTTTCTAAGAACTAAAAATCCCCGGTGGATGGGGGTGCCCCAAGCGAACATCATTTGGGCCTCCCTTGCTGTTTTCAGCCCATGACTGGTAGCTATCTGAAATGTATATTTGTTAATGTCTTTTGATGGTGTAGGTCTGGTAAATGTTTATTTATGTAATATTGTAAATGTTGATTTGTGCTTAGGTGATTTATGTTTTATGAGATGTGTTTCAATCATGTGTGTTTTTGTAAACAAGTATATATTTTGAAGTGGTGCCCTTTGTCTTTCGTTTAAGTACTTTTTGTGAAGAAAACAAAAATTGTCTTTTACAAAAAAAGAAATGATTAAATAATTGGATCAAAGTATTAAGTGTTTTGATTCTAGTCTGTCATACTAGGGACAGCACCTAAATGGTCAGCTAGTTTTTTCCTATGTAAGCATTGTAATGCTCTACTGGTCAGCCTTCCAAGCATTCAGTACTGCACAGACATCTGCTGCAATCCTCTCCGGGCCGGCATTACAAGCATTCACCACTGTGCATACATTGTATTGTATTGTAATTACATTTGTATACAGCTTACTACCCCTGACGAGGCGTCAAAGCTCTTTTTTCAGCAAGTAGCACAATACTCCGGGACCCATTGAGGATTAGTGTTGAATTAGTATAGTGAAACATGCAAGTAAATTTTATGTGGTGGATATGTTAGTTATTTGGATTCCGAAGGGTAGCAGAAGGATAGAAGAGAAAAGAAGGTATGTATTTATATAGCGCTTCTAACCCCTGATGGGCCGTTGAAGCGCTTTTTTTGGCGAGTAGCACGCTACTCTGGAAACCCATAAAGGAGTAGTGGTGAATTAGTACGGTGAAATATGAAAGTAATTTGAGTGGTATATATTAGTCAGTTATTTGGAGTGAAAAGGCTAGCGAAGGGATAGAAGGGAAAGAAAGGTTTGCATTCACATAGCGCCTGTTACTCCAGATGGGGGGTTTATCACGCTTTTCTGGCGAGTAGCAGGCTACTCCAGAACCCATAAAGGATTAGTGTTGAAAATTAGTATATTGAAATATGAAGTAATTTGAGTGGTGGATATGTTAGTCAGTTATCTGGATTGAGAAGGGTTGGGGAGGGGTAAAAAGGGTTTGCATTTATATAGCGCTTGTAACTCTGATGAGGTGTTGAAACGCTTTGTTGGCGAGTAGCACGCTACTCTGGAACCCATAAAGGATTAGTGGTGAATTAGT
This sequence comes from Lissotriton vulgaris, assembly GCF_964263255.1. NCBI lineage: Eukaryota > Metazoa > Chordata > Amphibia > Caudata > Salamandridae > Lissotriton > Lissotriton vulgaris. The sequence goes on from NC_141700.1 coordinate 130,138,223, forward strand.
ATAGTGGAATATGGAATAAGAGAAGTGAACATGCTAGTCTTATTTTGATTGAAAGGATAGTGGAGGGATAGAAGAGTGAAGGATTTATTTGTTTAGGTCATAGCAGAAGGAGGAGGCTTTTCGATGAGTAAAAAGGGTTTTTGCAGGGGAAGAGTCAGAGGGAAGAGTTTAGAAAGGTTTGTTTTTGGGGATCGGTATAGTAAAAGAGGTGTCAGACAGGCCCGGACTGGCCATTGCGGGCACCGGGCAATCCCCCGGTGCGGCGCAAGGGTGGGGGCCGGTTTTGGGCCCTGGGGGCCGTTTTTGTTACAGGGGCGTTTTTGCAGCATAGCTGAAAAATCGGGCCTGTAACAAAAACAGCCGAAAACCGGCCCCGGCAAAGAGCTCGGTCGCACCCCCAGGGGGCCGGCCGAGCACTTTGCCAGGGCTGGTTTTCGTTCTCAGTCCGGCCCTGGTGTCAGATGATGCAAGGAGGGGTAGAGTAGGAGAGAGTCAAGAACGGGTTATTTTGGGGAACATAGTAGTGGTATGGGGTTTGGGATAAATGAGAGAGTGGGTGTAGAGGATATAATGATAGACATATAGGGTGAGAGATAGGGTAGTGATTTGGAAAGAGTAGTAGAAAGAAGTTTGAGATGAGCCAGAAAGTTGGGCTAGAAGACACATTGAGAGAAGTATAGGCTGATAAATAGGTAATGCATTGAAAATTCTAAATTAGAAGAAAGAGATAACTATATAGATCCATAAGTACATTGAAAGTATATAGATGCATAAAGAAAGTAAGTATATGCAGATTAAAGATATTGACAGAGGTAGTGGATGAGAAATAGGGAAGTGCATTGTATATGCTTTTTCAGGAGAAAAGTAACAGACACACAGATCCAAGTACATGGAGGTACATAGATGCACAATGAAAGAAAGTACATGTAGACCAAAGATGATTTTTTTTCTTTTGTTTTTGACATTGCTGTAATGCTCCCCTGGGCGTCCTTTCCTAACTCTATCTCACTCCACTGAAAGCAGTTCTACGCACAGCAGCACGTTTCATCGCTGGAACCAAAAGGAATGATTGTATCTTCCCAATAGTGTTCAATCTCCACATGCTTCCCATATAAACCGGAGCTATATAGAGCCAGGGTGTCTCCCTCGCAGCTCCACCCCAAGTTACCAGGGTGAACGGGGCCATCAGGTGAGGCGGAAAACCTGCTTCTTGAGCCGCTGACACCTCTGAAGGAAGGAAGGACGGCGGAGTCCAGAGCTCTTTATCGGAGTTTACGCACCGCTACCTCACTGACGTGATTTAAATCACAACCGGAAACCTTTCTATTAGTCAAACATCTTGGTGCATTCCTCCTCTCTCTGCCGCCCCTGGTTGGCGTAGGTTCTGCGCTGACCCTTTCCTGGGGCTTCCCTCTGCATCCGGATATTATGCTATGCTTTCCCGAGCCTCGCGCATGTTTACATTTTGTCACTGAATACACAAGCCAGTTGAAATTGATGTTCCATATGCAATGCTTCAGCTCTACTGTAAAGCGCTCAAACATCGTTGGGCAATTCCCACGCTTTATAAAACTGCATGGATAAGAAAAAAATCCAACACCTTCCCGCCAATAACTCCTCTCTGGGATTCGGCGGACGGTTAACGGTACCCAGTGCTGAACGGTGCATAATGGGTAACCCTCCATCACATCAACGGAAATTAGAAGTATAAATATAATACAAAGCATGAATCTATCATAAGGCACAGACATGGGCGTGACGCGTGCATAGAAAGAACCGTGCCCTGGCAAACAATCCTCTAAGCCAAGTGGCGCTGCGCGATTCCCAGCCACGTACATAAGTATCAGAGACCGCCGGGAACAAACAGTTCACCTTTACATTAACCGCACACTCCAGTTTGAAACAAGTCACTGAACAAACTGTCTCATAAGCACACACCGCCAAACACCAAAACTCATTTGTGCGATCACCAGGCCTGCCAAGTATCACGCATCAAGTGTGACACTAACGCATTTCAGTGTGGTGTTTCGCAGCACCGCACTGAAATGCAATGTCACGCATTTTAATGCCACTGTCAAGTGCTGTCCCAGCACTGAAACTGACTACCTTACGCCAGGCTGCTAGCGCACGCGCCAGCACCTGTGACGCCTGTGTGCCGGCTCTGCTGCTCCCTGGACTTGACAGCAGGCTCTGTAAACAGTTAATCGTCTTGCACTGCTGGTTGCTACAATATAACATCTTGCTGCGGCATTGAAATTCCGGCCGCCTCTATCTCTCTCCGGAACTTAAGGGAGACCCCCCCCAGCGTCCTGAAAAGCTTGTGGCATGCAGAGACCGCCCCTCGCTGTTGTCCTGCTCTCGCGGTGTGATCCTTAACGTTTCGGGGGATGCCTGGCTCCTTACAGTCTGCAGGGCCCCAGACCACGGATGCAGGTTTGCCGCCTTCCTCACGTGCCCATCTCCCACATAGCGGGCCAACACAGCAGGCTGCGTGGGCTCGTGAGGCTGCGGTCGAGGAGACTTCGCCCACGCTGTCGTAGGGCCCTGCAAAAAACCTTAAATAACATCGTCACGATCTCCGCACCACAAATCTGCCCGTGTTCCAGCCACCAAGTGCAGATTGCGGCGGGTGTCGGGTCATGGCGGCAGGAGCGACTTGACTTTAGTAACACGTCCTCGGTCAGTGCGGCAGCGGGGAAGATCGAGAGTCTGGATGCGCAATCTCCTACGCCGGGCAGCTCCCTCAGTGCATTGAGGCGAGTGGTTGGGCCACCTGAGAGTGTAGACCGGGGGCAGTGGTCCGTCAGGGGGTTCCCAATGCCCTCGAAGTGCTCCTGTTGATGGACTGCACCCGTCCAGCCTACAAAATGAAGTAAGTGTTTCTTAGCGCTTTATTGGCCATGTGCTGCTATTGACAGTTGAAAGCTTCCATTCGGATATGTTGCCATTGTTTCATTGCACTGGGTCTCTGACTCTGCAGCACGCGTGCCTCACTTAGCAAGCTACTTCAGCATGCTGCAGAGAGGTGCGAGCCCCGTGGTCTTTGTCGTTTGCTATGCCTGCTTGAATTTACAGGTCCGTTTTTAAAGCGAAGTGGTATCTAGAAATGCTGTGCTGCCTCCAATAAAATATACTTACTTCATTGATTGTCTCTTGTGGGAGAAACGGTGCACCAGAGACTTCCATATGTTCAGTATGAACGATTCACGCAGGCGTGGAATTTTCTTTCCATTCTAATATTTGTTGTTAATAATTGTACAAAAAACAACAAAAAAACAGACTAAGTCGAGACACAGTGAATAAGTAGATAATACCTTACCCCCACCTATTACAAGAGCACTAGGTTAGTGCCCTTACAATTCTAGTGCTTTGCAGATGTTTTAAGATTTTCTTAGTGTTTTTTGTTGCTCAAATGGGTATAATTTCTGACATTTATAGATTTTGCTTGTGAGAAAGTGTCACTCATAGTCGTTGAATTGTCACTCATAATTGCACTGAAATTATGAAAATGTCACACATAGGCAACCCGAAACCTTGGCAGCTATGGATCACACGGCGCTGGGTGGAATTCAGAGCTCTACACAGGGGCGTAACTTTAGGTTTTTTGTGGTGTTACACCCCGCCCCCCTAATAACTGTATTTTCTGATAAATAGTTGGGTACATGTGCTTTTAGTTGGGTATGGTGAGAGATCTGTCAGATTTCACGAGATATGTTAACGTAACACACAGACAAAAACGCCCCATACACTCTCCCCCTCTGCTGTGAAAGTCCTCATGAATATTGGTTATTTTACAAAATAGTGTTTCCTGTCGAGTACTCCCACCAATCAGCAGCATTCGTCTTCCCTTCTACTGGTCCTTGGCCCCTCTCATGCACTCTGTTCAGGGTTTTAAGTGGGATAAAAAAAAACGGGAGGGGGAGCGGCTCTCAAAGGGGCGTGGTCAATGTAAATAAGGGCGTGGCTTAAAAACACAAACTGAAAATCTGTGCTTTTAGCATAGTGTGCCGCCGGACTTGTATTTTGCTGTTTCTGTTATTGCATTCAGATATATGATACAACAAGCAACATCATACCTACAACAAGTCAGGACTATTGGCTTTGCCAATGGTTGTTAGTTGCATAAGATAAATAGGCACCAACTAGGTCTTGTATGTAATATTGAAAAAGCTTCGACTTAAAGCCCTGGTGACACCAGGACGATGTTGGTGCTCCAGAGTTTCAAAAAGAGAAGGGAAATCCAGAGAGAAAATTACTCTCTTTGAAGGATTTTCCTGCCCCTACAAGGCTCGCCTGGCATGACGTAATGACCTAACTTCTCCAATAGAGATAAGTGAGCAGTGTGAGCAGCGTACATCCATGTGCCCGCGGTCACTGCAGTACGGAAAAAAACGGACCGCCTGTGCCAGGGCACAAAACAGAGTCCGATAGAGACCCGTTTCGAGGCCGCTTTAAAAAACTGCCGGTGCTCAGCACCGGGGAGACCTGGCCCACTTAAAGCCCTGACTCTGCTCATCGTATAACATATTTTAACATTATATGCCAGGCGACTATTGGCAAATCTGAAATCCCCCCCCGCCCCCCCTCCCTCCCCCCACTCCAAATCTTACTTACCAAGCTACGGCCCTGGCGCTGCAGGAGTGTGACGGACACAACTCGGCCGGTGGTGCAGCCAGGATGCCAGGATGACGCTGGGGTCTCCGAGTGCCTGCCACAGGAGGAGGGTGGACGGGCGCATTAAAGGAGCAAGGAAGGGTGATAGCACCAATGACAGCTTCACCTGGACAGGATGCCTAATCACACTCGATAAATGTCACGAGGGCAGAGATGGAACACTTCAGCGCTTTTCAGAGGACGGGCTTTCATCAGATCCTCTGAGGCTCTCAGCAGTCCACTCCATCTAATCATGGTCTCTCCAGTAACCCCTCCTGCAGCTCTCCAAGCCCACAGCACAAGGAATAACTACTCGGATTTGTTGCATCCAGCGTAGGAGGCAAGCAAGCAGCATTTACTCTCTCTCAGCCAAGGAGCAGATTCTGCCACAACAGGTTAAAACACAAGTAAAGTGCACACCCAGAGGAGAGGGCTGTTTTGCCAGACTCTGCATTAACTAATAAAAGTGCACAGACCCAGAAGAGCAATCAATCACGACTACTCACCCATAAGGGTCACAAGGCACGGGTGGGGGGTAGGTCAACAGGGCTATGTGGTTCAGTTGTAGAGCTAGGTCTTGAGGTCCTTCCTGAAGTCAGGCAGTGACCGTGATTGTCTGAGGTGGAGAGGTGGTGTTTTCCAGGACTTTGCTGAGAGGTAGGAGAGGGATCTTCCTTCGGCTGTGGTCTTGCACGGTAGACAGGGCCAGTAGGTCTCTGGTGGGTGCGTGGAACGTGAGGCAGTGGTTAGGGTACGCAGGTTCCAGAGTTGTGTAGGGCTTTGTAGGCAAGTGTAAGAAGCTTGAAGGTGATTCTTTTGTTGGCTGGGAGCCAGTGGAGGTCTCTCAGGTGGCTGGTGATGTGGTTGGGATGTTGAGGATGAGTCTGGCGGGGGCGTTCTGAATGTTCTGCAGTTTCTTGAGGAGTTTCTGGGTGATGCAGGCGTGGAGTGCCATAGTCAATTCTGCTACTGATGAGTGCGTGGGGGATCGTCTTTCTGGACTCTGTGGGGATCCATTTGAGAATCTTTCAGAGCAGGCGTAATGTGTGGAAGGATGATGAGATGGCGTTGATCTGGCGGCTCATGGTGAGCGAGGAGTCCAGGATGATGCTGAGAATCAGTGCAGGGTCTGTGGGGAGGGGGTTCCAAATGCTGCGGGCCACCAGGAGTCGTCCCAGGCAGAAGGGGTGTAGCCCATGATGTGGACTTCGATCTTCTCTGAACTGAGCTTGCGGCAGCTGCTCTTCATCAAGGTGGCAACAGCCTTCATCCTGTTGTGAAAGTTTTTGTTGGCGACTGAGGGGTCGTTGGTGAGGGAGAGAATCAGCTGGGTGTCATCGGCGTAGGAGACTATGTTGAGTCCGTGGTTCCTGAGGATGGCTGTGATCGGGCCATGTAGATGTTGAAAAGATTGGAGCTCAGAGAGAAGCCCTGAGGCGCTCCGCAGCTGATCTCAGAGGGTTCAGAGAGAAACCGAGGTAGTCTTTCTCTCTGTGTTCCACCAGGGAGGAAGAAGCAGATCCATTCCAGGGCTTTGTAGCAGATGCCAGCGTCTTGGAGTCTTGTGCGTAGGGTGCAGTGAGAGACGGTATCAAAGGAAGTTGAGAGGTCCAGGAGGATGAAGGTTGAGGTCTTGCCTTGATCGAGGAGGGCGCGGACGTTGTCTGTGGCAGCGAGGAGGGCGGTCTTGGTGCTGTGGCTGCTTCAGACGCCAGATTGGGAGATGTCTAGGACGTGGCTGGCTTCGATGAACTCTGAAAGTTGGGCGTTGATTGCCTTCTCGATGACCTTGGTTGGGAAAGGGAGAAGAGAGATGGGTCCGAAGTGCTTGAGGTCCATCGAATCGGCAGAGTAAATGGAGCAGTTGATGGTGCGGTAGAGTTAGGGGGCAATGGCGGTAGCTGCTCCGTTGAAGATGTGATGCGGGCAGGGATCTGAGGGTGCTCCGGAGTGGACGCTCTTCATGATCTTGAGAGTGCCGTGGGCGGTGAGGGGAGTCCAGTTGAGCAAGATCTGTTGGGGTTTGGTGTCATAGGGTGCGATGGTTGCAGGTGGGTTGGGAGGGTCTTGGGTAACAATGCTGTCGAAGCTGTCGTATATCTCCTTGATCCTGCGGTGGAAGTAGTTGCCGAGGTTGTTGCAGAGGTTGTTGCAGAGGTTTTCCGAGTGGGATGTCTGCTGTCTCTGTGCTGGGTCTGGCGATTTCTTTGATCACAACGAAAAGTTCTTTACTATTGAGTGCGTTGATGTTAGTCCTTTCTTGCAGGGCCGGTTTCTTTGTTGTTTCGATGAGGTGGTGGTGTGTGGTGACAGCAGTTTTGAAGGCTCAATGGTATTTCAGGGTCTTGCTGCTCCTCCATCTCTTCTTGAGCAGAGTACAGGTGCGTCTGGACTCATGAAGGGTGGTAGAGAACCAGCTGGCTTTCTTGGAGTGTTGCTTTTTTGGGGCTTTCTCCAGGCGAGCCAAAGAGTCAGCGCAGTCATAGATCCATTGGGGGATATTGCATGCTGAGGTGTTGGCGTCTACGATTGTCGGTGGAGGGGTTTTGCTGAGGGAGGCGGTGAGCTGTTCTTCGGTTCCAACTTCTACAATGGTAGCAGTGGGCGTTGTGGTGTTTGGTGAAGGAGAAGTGGACGCAGCAGTTGTCGGTCCACTGGAGCTCGGTGGTGTGGCTGAAGGTGATGTTGTCGTTGGCTGAGAGGATGCAGTTGAGCGTGTGTCCAGCTGAGTGGGCTGGGGAGGTGACCAGTTGTTCGAGTCTGACAGTATCGAGGTTCTTCAGCAGGGATGAGGTGTTTTTGTTGTTGCAGTCGTCCAGCTGAAAGTTGAGGTCGCCGAGGAGGATGTAGTCTGTGGAGGCATGGGGTGCGATCAAGTTGATGATGGAATCGTTGAAGAGTGGACAAGGTCCAGGAAGTTTGTAGACAAGGGTGTCGTAGGGTGTGGTGTTCGGGTTGGTCTTGACCGGGAAGTGAAGATGCTCAATGTTGGTCGAGAGGTTGTTCGCGTGGGTGGTTACCTGGAGGGTGCTTTTGTGTACGATGGCGATGCCTCCCCCGGTTTGTTGACGTGGTCCTTGTGGATGATCTTGTAGCGGTCTGTGAGGGCGGTGGCGATGTTCGGGCGGAGGTGGAGTTCATCCAGGTTTCTGTGAGGACAGCTGCGAGGTGGGAAACGCAGGGAGTGGGAAAGTGGTATTGGAAGAGGGCAGGGATCGCAGAAGCTGGGAAAATTAAGCAGATAAGAAAAATGAGGCGCAGGCAAGAGCGCTGGGCTGTTGCTAGACTCTGCATTAACGTCTGTAACATTCTGACTTTTGCGGATCCAGTATTCCATGCATATTGCGCATTCTTAAAGCACTGTGGTAATGGGGGGGGGGTGTGTGTGTGTGTATTCACAAAAAAAAAATCATAGGTTTCAGGCCTTATATAGTTAGGAATTAGCTTTTAAAAAACCTTTGACATTCACTCAAAAAACTATAAGTTTTAGGGGTGTTCTAGTTAGCTGGACATTTCACTCATACAAAACCATTGAAATTGCTCCTATATAGTTAGTTGTACTAACTATATTTTGCGCACCCGCAATCCACTGCTAATGATGTCACATATTACATCATTCATGACATGGTCAGTGACATCAGTAGGAACTAATTCCCCTTGCATACTGGGGGTCCCTAGGGGCCAACTAGCCCATCAGGAGCCTCCAGTATGCGCCAAGGGGCTGCATTGCTTTGCTTTGGGTGGCGGTCCTCGGGGAAGTGTGGGGAGGATTGTGGACCCCCCACACTTCTTTATCACTATGCCCCGCGATTTCTTCCCACCGGGGGGTAATTTTTTTAAAAACAGACCAGATTTAAAAATCAAAAAAATGTGGTCCTTTTTCGTCCTTGTGGGACCACCTGGGCAGGCCTAGGGTGTCAGGGTGTATCTACCCTGCCCCCTTTTTGTGTTCTTCACGTTTGTTTTTTTGCTTTCTTTTGCATTTGTCTATCGAGCACAAGATGGATGTCGAAACTTCCTGGTTAGAAGTGTTGACAGCCAATGAGCATGCAGCTTTCTTGGGAAGGCATGCTGATTGACTGCCACTGTCTGTCAACACTCCAAACCAGAAAGTGTTGGCAGCCATCTTGTGCCTCTGTAGAACCAAGGCACTAGAAAGCAGTGAAACAAAGGTGCAAACCAGGCATAGGGAAGCATCCTGACCCCCTAGGCCTGCTCAGGGGGTCCCACAAGGACCCCCCAGGCCCAAAAAAAAGATTATTTTCTTTTTAAAAATCACGGGGTACGCGCACGGTACGCGTACCCCGTCCTTGTGGGACCCCCTGAGCAGGTCTAGGGGGTCAGGGTGCTTCCACCTTGCCCCCTTTTTGAGTTCTACACGTTTGTTTTTCTGCTTTCCTGTGCCTCAGTCTACCGAGGCACAAGATGGCTGCCAACACTTTCTGGTTTGGAGTGTTGACAGACAGTTGATAGCCAATTAGCATTCAGCTCGGAAAGGTAAGCTTATAGTAAGCTGCTATAGATGTATATATTTTTTCTCTTCTGATTTTCTCAGGAACTACTGGAGGGATTTTCACCAAATATAGAAAAGGCACTTCTGCATACCAGCCCCTACCATTTTGCCAAGTTTGGTGTAATTCCATTCAGCCATTCGGGCTGTAGCCGTGTCTAATCGTCCTATGGAAGTTAACATGGGGAAAACACGTTTTAGGACCCCCCTTTTTTTCTCGCCCCCGCTTGACGAATCCCCCCAAAACTTTCAGGTAAGGAGCAGAACTGAGCTGGCCAAAATTTTGGAAAATTGCACGCAATTTCCTCGATCAACGCCAAAGTTATTCCCAATAGAATGTTGCGGATTTCCTATGGTAACTAGGTCCTAACTATATATAACTACTGGCGACCGCCAGTAGGTAAGATGTGTGTGTATATATATATATATATATATATATATATATATATCTCGAGCCATTCGCCCAGTTCCTATGGAGAGACAGTCAGGTTGTTCCTTTTAGCTTGTCCCTTTTAGATAATAAAATAGTGTTGTACGCAGGTGATTTAATAATCTGTACTTCGGACTTGTAAGTACTATTCCCAGGGTGGAAATCCTGGCAACGGAATTTGCGGCCTTTTCAGGATGCCTTATTAAATAATTCAAAGTCGGAGATGATGTGCTGGAATGTAACAGATTGGAAGGGGGAAATGCAACCAGAGATCAGATATCTATGCATTACAACTTTAAATCCAATGGAGTGAATTCCACAATACAACTTGGAGTGGCTAAGGAGGTAGAGGCTTTGTGCACTCAGAACCTTCCCCATACAATATACAGGCAAGTCAATTTGAATAAGATGGTGATACGACCTAAATTGGCATACATCTTTAATTGCATACCTCTGACATTACCAGCACCTACAACCGATAAGATTCAGGGGAAAATAGTAGGTTTTTTATGGGCATCTAGAGGGGCTAGGCTGTCATGGAAAAAACTGAGGCGTAGGCTTGAGAAGGGTGGTTTAGCCCTCCCAGATTCAAAGCTTTATTGTATAGCTTTCCAGTTTAAAAATTGTAGGATGCTCCTGGGTACACCGGCGGCCTAAACTTGGGACGCTGTTTGAGAAGAAATAGTAGGGAAGTGGGGTTCTGAAGGATTTTTGTACAAGTTTGGGGTGAAGAAATCCTTCAATAAGGTTCGGCTGAAGGCAGCTCTGTCCCTTTGGCTCGGAGTTAGGAGGATCATGGGCATGGGCTACTTTTCAGATTTTACACAGATCTGGAATTCTCCAGGTTCAAATATCTTCAGTTGTCTTCTTGGTTTGCGGCCCAGTCTCAGGAGATAGGATGTGTGTGGGAATTTGAGTCAGAATTGGCGGATGGATCTCCAAAGGCTACAGAGTTCGCTCTGTGGTATTGGAAGCTGCATGATGAAGAGGATGGGAACCTGAAGGTGCCTTACTCTGTCTGGGAAGAAGGCATTCACGGGACTGAGCGTCACACAGTATGGCAAGCCTCTGGAAAATGACTCCATTCAGCGGTAAAACTAGCCAATTTCAAGCGTAATCACTTTTTCACCACTACTAGGTTGTATTGAACCTCTCAAAAGCTAACAGTTTGTACAAGAGCCTAGCCCTAGACGCTGGGGGTGGAGCGTTCTGAGAGCTGATGACCGACACCTCTTTTTTACATGCCAGAGATAAAGGCTTGCTGGTGGGACGTCGGGGATGTGATCAGTGATATTTTTAGGATGACCATAACGTTGTCTAACTTTAGTTCTAATGGGAGTGGAAACCTCTTCAGGAAACGCCTGATCAGATCGCAGCAGGCTTTGTTGTTTTACTTGATGCTTTTAATTAGGAGGGAGATTTGTAAAGGTTGGGCAGATCTGTCACCTCCGAGAGCGTTGTACTGGCTTTAAGCAGTGATATATAATGGCCGAATAGATATGGACTGTGGACCCCGTGGGGCCAAGCGAAATATGATCTGGGCTGATTTTCAAAGATGTAGTGGTATGAGGGCTATAACAGCAAGGTAATCCGTGGCCTTATGATTACATCTGGGTGCAGCCAGAAACCAGGTATCTGGCATGACAAGAGCCAGCGAAAGTACGCAGCAGGTCGAGGGTCAGAAAGCACTCATATAAGTGGCCTGATTTTGAGGTAGAGGTGGTATAAGGACTAAAACAAAATGTAAAAAAATAAATTAAAGCGCATTGACCCGGAAGAGCACAGGGCAGTTGACAGATTCTGCATTAACAAATAACGTGCACAGACCCGGAAGAGCACAGGGCTGTTGCCAGAGTCTGCATTATTTATAAATTTACATTTACATTAACAAATAACGTGCACAGACCGGAAGAGCACAAGGCCAGTTCACAGACTCTGCATTAACAAATACCGTGCACAGACCCGGAAGAGCACAAGGCCAGTTCACAGAGACTGCATTAATAAATAACGTGCAGAGGGCCAGTTCACAGACTGCATTAACAAATAACGTGCACAGACCCGGAAGAGCACAGGGCCAGTTCACAGACTCGGCATTAACAAATAACGTGCACAGGGCCAGTTCACAGACTCTGCATTAACAAATACCGTGCACAGACCCGGAAGAGCACAAGGCCAGTTCACAGAGACTGCATTAATAAATAACGTGCAGAGGGCCAGTTCACAGACTGCATTAACAAATAACGTGCACAGACCCGGAAGAGCACAGGGCCAGTTCACAGACTCGACATTAACAAATAACGTGCACAGGGCCAGTTCACAGACTCTGCATTAACAAATAACGTGCACAGACCCGCAAGTGCACAGGGCTGTTGACAGACTCTGCATTAACAAATAATGTACACAGACCCGGAAGAACACAGGGCTGTTGACAGACTCTGCATTAACAAATAACGTGCACAGACCCGGAAGAGCACAGGGCCAGTTCACAGACTCTGCATTAACAAATAACGTGCACAGACCCGGAAGAGCACAGGGCTGTTGACAGACTCTGCATTAACAAATAACGTGCACAGACCAGGAAGAGCAAAGGGTTATTGACAGATTCTGCATTAACAAATAACGTGCACAGACCCGGAAGAGCACAGGGCTGTTGAAAGACTCTGCATTAACAAATAACGTGCACAGACCAGGAAGAGCACAGGGCCAGTTCACAGACTGCATTAACAAATAACGTGCACAGACCCGGAAGAGTACAGGGCCAGTTCACAGACTGCATTAACAAATAACGTGCACAGACCCGGAAGAGCACAGGGCCAGTTCACAGACTCGGCATTAACAAATAACGTGCACAGGGCCAGTTCACAGACTCTGCATTAACAAATACCGTGCACAGACCCGGAAGAGCACAAGGCCAGTTCACAGAGACTGCATTAATAAATAACGTGCAGAGGGCCAGTTCACAGACTGCATTAACAAATAACGTGCACAGACCCGGAAGAGCACAGGGCCAGTTCACAGACTCGACATTAACAAATAACGTGCACAGGGCCAGTTCACAGACTCTGCATTAACAAATAACGTGCACAGACCCGCAAGTGCACAGGGCTGTTGACAGACTCTGCATTAACAAATAATGTACACAGACCCGGAAGAACACAGGGCTGTTGACAGACTCTGCATTAACAAATAACGTGCACAGACCCGGAAGAGCACAGGGCCAGTTCACAGACTCTGCATTAACAAATAACGTGCACAGACCCGGAAGAGCACAGGGCTGTTGACAGACTCTGCATTAACAAATAACGTGCACAGACCAGGAAGAGCAAAGGGTTATTGACAGATTCTGCATTAACAAATAACGTGCACAGACCCGGAAGAGCACAGGGCTGTTGAAAGACTCTGCATTAACAAATAACGTGCACAGACCAGGAAGAGCACAGGGCTGTTGACAGACTCTGCATTAACAAATAACGTGCACAGACCAGGAAGAGCAAAGGGCTGTTGACAGACTCTGCATTAACAAATAACGTGCACAGACCAGGAAGAGCACAGGGCTGTTGAAAGACTCTGCATTAACAAATAACGTGCACAGACCCGGAAGAGCACAGGGCTGTTGAAAGACTCTGCATTAACAAATAACGTGCACAGACCAGGAAGAGCACAGGGCTGTTGACAGACTCTGCATTAACAAATAACGTGCACAGACCAGGAAGAGCACAGGGCCAGTTCACAGACTCTGCATTAACAAATAACGTGCACAGACCCGGAAGAGCACAGGGCCAGTTCACAGACTCGGCATTAACAAATAACGTGCACAGACCCGGAAGAGCACAGGGCCAGTTCACAGACTCTGCATTAACAAATAACGTGCACAGACCCGGAAGAGCACAGGGCCAGTTCACAGACTCTGCATTAACAAATAACGTGCACAGACCAGGAAGAGCACAGGGCTGTTGACAGACTCTGCATTAACAAATAACGTGCACAGGGCCAGTTCACAGACTCTGCATTAACAAATAACGTGCACAGACCCGGAAGAGCACAGGGCCAGTTCACAGACTCTGCATTAACAAATAACGTGCACAGACCCGGAAGAGCACAGGGCCAGTTCACAGACTCGGCATTAACAAATAACGTGCACAGACCCGGAAGAGCACAGGGCCAGTTCACAGACTCTGCATTAACAAATAACGTGCACAGACCCGGAAGAGCACAGGGCCAGTTCACAGACTCTGCATTAACAAATAACGTGCACAGACCAGGAAGAGCACAGGGCCAGTTCACAGACTCTGCATTAACAAATAACGTGCACAGACCAGGAAGAGCACAGGGCTGTTGACAGACTCTGCATTAATAAATAACATGCACAGTCCCGGAAGAGCACAGGGCCAGTTCACAGACTCTGCATTAACAAATAACGTGCACAGACCCGGAAGAGCACAGGGCCAGTTCACAGACTCGGCATTAACAAATAACGTGCACAGACCCGGAAGAGCACAGGGCCAGTTCACAGACTCGGCATTAACAAATAACGTGCACAGACCCGGAAGAGTACAGGGCCAGTTCACAGACTCTGCATTAACAAATAATGTACACAGACCCGGAAGAACACAGGGCTGTTGACAGACTCTGCATTAACAAATAACGTGCACAGACCCGGAAGAGCACAGGGCTGTTGAAAGACTCTGCATTAACAAATAACGTGCACAGACCAGGAAGAGCAAAGGGTTATTGACAGATTCTGCATTAACAAATAACGTGCACAGACCCGGAAGAGCACAGGGCTGTTGAAAGACTCTGCATTAACAAATAACGTGCACAGACCAGGAAGAGCACAGGGCTGTTGACAGACTCTGCATTAACAAATAACGTGCACAGACCCGGAAGAGCACAGGGCTGTTGACAGACTCTGCATTAACAAATAACGTGCACAGACCAGGAAGAGCACAGGGCTGTTGACAGACTCTGCATTAACAAATAACGTGCACAGACCAGGAAGAGCACAGGGCTGTTGACAGACTCTGCATTAACAAATAACGTGCACAGACCCGGAAGAACACAGGGCCAGTTCACAGACTCGGCATTAACAAATAACGTGCACAGACCCGGAAGAGCACAGGGCCAGTTCACAGACTCGGCATTAACAAATAACGTGCACAGACCCGGAAGAGCACAGGGCCAGTTCACAGACTCTGCATTAACAAATAACGTGCACAGACCCGGAAGAGCACAGGGCCAGTTCACAGACTCTGCATTAACAAATAACGTGCACAGACCAGGAAGAGCACAGGGCCAGTTCACAGACTCTGCATTAACAAATAACGTGCACAGACCAGGAAGAGCACAGGGCTGTTGACAGACTCTGCATTAACAAATAACGTGCACAGGGCCAGTTCACAGACTCTGCATTAACAAATAACGTGCACAGACCCGGAAGAGCACAGGGCCAGTTCACAGACTCTGCATTAACAAATAACGTGCACAGACCCGGAAGAGCACAGGGCCAGTTCACAGACTCGGCATTAACAAATAACGTGCACAGACCCGGAAGAGCACAGGGCCAGTTCACAGACTCTGCATTAACAAATAACGTGCACAGACCCGGAAGAGCACAGGGCCAGTTCACAGACTCTGCATTAACAAATAACGTGCACAGACCAGGAAGAGCACAGGGCCAGTTCACAGACTCTGCATTAACAAATAACGTGCACAGACCAGGAAGAGCACAGGGCTGTTGACAGACTCTGCATTAACAAATAACGTGCACAGACCCGGAAGAGCACAGGGCCAGTTCACAGACTCGGCATTAACAAATAACGTGCACAGACCCGGAAGAGCACAGGGCCAGTTCACAGACTCTGCATTAACAAATAACGTGCACAGACCAGGAAGAGCACAGGGCCAGTTCACAGACTCTGCATTAACAAATAACATGCACAGTCCCGGAAGAGCACAGGGCCAGTTCACAGACTCTGCATTAATAAATAACGTGCACAGACACGGAAGTGCACAGGGCTGTTGACAGACTCTGCATTAACAAATAACGTGCACAGGGCTGCTGACAGACTCTGCATTAACAAATAACATGCACAGACTCGGAAGAGGACAGGGCTGTTGACAGACTCTGCATTAACAAATAACGTGCACAGACCCGGAAGAACACAGGGCTGTTGACACTCTGCATTAACAAATAACGTGCACAGACCCGGAAGAGCACAGGGCTGTTGACACTCTGCATTAACAAATAACGTGCACAGACCAGGAAGAGCACAGGGCCAGTTCACAGACTCTGCATTAACAAATAACCTACACAGACCCGAAAGAGCACAGGGCCAGTTCACAGACTCTGCATTAACAAATAACGTGCACAGACCCGGAAGAGCACAGGGCCAGTTCACAGACTCTGCATTAACAAATAACGTGCACAGACCAGGAAGAGCACAGGGCCAGTTCACAGACTCTGCATTAATAAATAACATGCACAGTCCCGGAAGAGCACAGGGCCAGTTCACAGACTCTGCATTAATAAATAACGTGCACAGACACGGAAGTGCACAGGGCTGTTGACAGACTCTGCATTAACAAATAACGTGCACAGGGCTGCTGACAGACTCTGCATTAACAAATAACATGCACAGACTCGGAAGAGGACAGGGCTGTTGACAGACTCTGCATTAACAAATAACGTGCACAGACCCGGAAGAACACAGGGCTGTTGACACTCTGCATTAACAAATAACGTGCACAGACCCGGAAGAGCACAGGGCTGTTGACAGACTCTGCATTAACAAATAACCTACACAGACCCGAAAGAGCACATGGCCAGTTCACAGACTCTGCATTAACAAATAACGTGCACAGGGCCAGTTCACAGACTGCATTAACAAATAACGTGCACAGACCCGGAAGTGCACAGGGCTGTTGACAGACTCTACATTAACAAATAACGTGCACAGACCCGGAAGAGCACAGGGCCAGTTCACAGACTCTGCATTAACAAATAACGTGCACAGGGCCAGTTCACAGACTCTGCATTAACAAATAACGTGCACAGACCCGGAAGTGCACAGGGCTGTTCACAGACTCTGCATTAACAAATAATGTACACAGACGCGGAAGAACACAGGGCTGTTGACAGACTCTGCATTAACAAATAACGTGCACAGACCCGGAAGAGTACAGGGCTATTGACAGATTCTGCATTAACAAATAACGTGCACAGACCCGGAAGAGCACAGGGTTGTTGACAGACTCTGCATTAACAAATAACGTGCTCAGACCCGGAAGAGCACAGGGCCAGTTCACAGACTCTGCATTAACAAATAACGTGCACAGACCCGGAAGAGCACAGGGTCAGTTCACAGACTCTGCATTAACAAATAACGTGCACAGTCCCGGAATAGCACCGGGCCAGTTCACAGACTCTGCATTAATAAATAACGTGCACAGACACGGGAGTGCACAGGGCTGTTGACAGACTCTGCATTAACAAATAACATGCATAGACCCGGAAGAGCACAGGGCTGTTGACAGACTCTGCATTAACAAATAACATGCACAGACCCGGAAGAGCACAGGGCTGTTGACAGACTCTGCATTAACAAATAACGTGCACAGACCAGGAAGAGCATAGGGCCGTTGACAGACTCTGCATTAACAAATAAC
The DNA here is from genome assembly GCF_964263255.1 of Lissotriton vulgaris. Classification (NCBI taxonomy): domain Eukaryota; kingdom Metazoa; phylum Chordata; class Amphibia; order Caudata; family Salamandridae; genus Lissotriton; species Lissotriton vulgaris. The sequence continues at coordinate 130,155,481 of NC_141700.1, forward strand.
GTGCACAGACCCGGAAGAACACAGGGCTGTTGACACTCTGCATTAACAAATAACGTGCACAGACCCGGAAGAGCACAGGATTGTTGACAGACTCTGCATTAACAAATAACGTGCACAGACCCGGAAGAGCACAGGGCTGTTGACACTCTGCATTAACAAATAACGTGCACAGACCCGGAAGAGCACAGGGCCAGTTCACAGACTCTGCATTAACAAATAACGTGCACAGACCCGGAAGAGCACAGGGCCAGTTCGCAGACTCTGCATTAACAAATAACGTGCACAGACCCGGAAGAGCACAGGGCCAGTTCGCAGACTCTGCATTAACAAATAACGTGCACAGTCCCGGAATAGCACAGGGCCAGTTCACAGACTCTGCATTAATAAATAACGTGCACAGACACGGAAGAGCACAGGGCTGTTGACAGACTCTGCATTAACAAATAACGTGCACAGACCCGGAAGAACACAGGGCTGTTGACAGACTCTGCATTAACAAATAACGTGCACAGGGCTGTTGACAGACTCTGCATTAACAAATAACGTGCACAGACCCGGAAGAGCACAGGGCTGTTGACAGATTCTGCATTAACAAATAATGTAGACAGACCCGGAAGAACACAGGGCTGTTGACAGACGCTGAATTAACAAATAACGTGCACAGACCCAGAAGAGCACAGGGCTGTTGACACTCTGCATTAACAAATAACGTGCACAGACCCGGAAGAGCACAGGGCTGGTGACAGACTCTGCATTAACAAATAATGTACACAGACCCGGAAGAACACAGGGCTGTTGACAGACTCAGCATTAACAAATAACGTACACAGACCCGTAAGAGCATTGGGCTGTTGATAGACTCTGCATTTACAAATAATGTGCAAAGACCAGGAAGAGCACAGGGCCAGTTCACAGACTCTGCATTAATAAATAACGTGCACAGACCCGGAAGTGCACAGGGCTGTTGACAGACTTTGCATTAACAAATAACCTGCACAGACCCGGAAGAGCACATGGCCAGTTCACAGACTCTGCATTAACAAATAACGTGCACAGGGCCAGTTCACAGACTGCATTAACAAATAACATGCACAGACCCGGAAGTGCACAGGGCTGTTGACAGACTCTACATTAACAAATAACGTGCACAGACCCGGAAGAGCACAGGGCCAGTTCACAGACTCTGCATTAACAAATAACGTGCACAGGGCCAGTTCACAGACTCTGCATTAACAAATAACATGCACAGATCCGGAAGAGCACAGGGCCAGTTCACAGACTCTGCATTCATAAATATCGTGCACAGACCCGGAAGTGCACAGGGCTGTTGACCGACTCTGCATTAACAAATAACGTGCACAGGGCTGTTGACCGACTCTGCATTAACAAATAACGTGCACAGGGCTGTTGACAGACTCTGCATTAACAAATAACGTGCACAGACCCGGATGAACACAGGGCTGTTGACAGACTCTGCATTAACAAATAACGTGCACAGACCCGGAAGAGCACAGGGCTGTTGACACTCTGCATTAACAAATAACGTGCACAGACAGGGAAGAGCACAGGGTTGTTGACAGACTCTGCATTAACAAATAACGTGCACAGACCAGGAAGAGCACAGGGCTGTTGACAGATTCTGCATTAACAAATAACGTGCACAGACCCGGAAGAGCACAGGGCTGTTGACAGACTCTGCATTAACAAATAACGTGCACAGACCCGGAAGAGCACAGGGCTGTTGACACTCTGCATTAACAAATAACGTGCACAGACCCGGAAGAGCACAGGGCCAGTTCACAGACTCGGCATTAACAAATAACGTGCACAGACCCGGAAGAGCACAGGGCCAGTTCACAGACTCTGCATTAACAAATAACGTGCACAGACCCGGAAGAACACAGGGCTGTTGACACTCTGCATTAACAAATAACGTGCACAGACCCGGAAGAGCACAGGATTGTTGACAGACTCTGCATTAACAAATAACGTGCACAGACCCGGAAGAGCACAGGGCTGTTGACACTCTGAATTAACAAATAACGTGCACAGACCAGGAAGAGCACAGGGCTGTTGACAGACTCTGCATTAACAAATAACATGCACAGACCCGGAAGAGCACAGGGCTGTTGACAGACTCTGCATTAACAAATAACGTGCACAGACCCGGAAGAGCACAGGGCTATTGACACTCTGAATTAACAAATAACGTGCACAGACCAGGAAGAGCACAGGGCTGTTGACAGACTCTGCATTAACAAATAACATGCACAGACCCGGAAGAGCACAGGGCCAGTTCACAGACTCTGCATTAACAAATAACGTGCACAGACAGGGAAGAGCACAGGGCTGTTGACAGATTCTGCATTACCAAATAACGTGCACAGGGCTGTTGACAGACTCTGCATTAACAAATAACGTGCACAGACCCGGATGAACACAGGGCTGTTGACAGACTCTGCATTAACAAATAACGTGCACAGACCCGGAAGAGCACAGGGCTGTTGACAGACTCTGCATTAACAAATAACGTGCACCGACCAGGAAGAGCACAGGGCTGTTGACAGACTCTGCATTAACAAATAACATGCACAGACCCGGAAGAGCACAGGGCTGTTGACAGACTCTGCATTTACAAATAATGTGCACAGACTCGGAAGAGCACCAGGCTGTTGCCAGAATCTGTATTAAAAAATAACGTGCACAGACCCGGAAGAGAAAAGGACTGTTGACAGACTCTGCATTAACAAATAACGTACACAGACCCGGAAAAGCACAGGGCTGTTGACAGACTCTGCATTAACAAATAAAGTGAACAGACCAGGAAGAGCACAGGGCTGATGCCAGAATCTGTATTAACAAATGAAGTGGACAGACCCGGAAGAGTACAGGTCTGTAGCTAGGCTCTATATTAACAAATACATCGCGCAGACCCTGAAGAGTGCAGGCTGTTGCTAGACTCTATTAACTTCTGTAACATTCTGACTTTGGTGGCTCCAGTTTTCCACGTATTCTGCGCATTCATAAAGCACTGTGGTAATGCCCACTACTACTGATACCCTGGATATCAGTAATCAGGGGATGCAGAATTACAGAGGGATTATGATTTATCCCATAAAGAAACCCTGTGGAATAGGAAATAACATGCCATTAATGTTAACGCTCCGATTTCTGCATGAGATCTCCATATTGTAGGCTAATTCTAACAAGACAAATTTAACATTGTGTGATATAGTGGATTTGGGCCCGGCATTACCCACAGTGCAATTCCATCCAAATCGGTGCATGCTCCTGACGAGCAAATGACTTACCTTTGGTAACGCTTTATCTGGTAGAGACTATCTAGCCGCAGATTCCTGATCTTAGAATTATCTACAGGTGCCAGATTGGATTCAGAAATATTTAGTGTGCAGAACCCCTGCATGCCAGTAGGTGGCGGTGTTTGGCTCCATGTGGCGTAGTGGTGTCCGCAACGGAAGTGACATCAGCAGTGCCTATATGCGTCACCCAGGCTAGCTGACGTCAGTTTACTTTTCGTGACTTTACACGCCAGAAGTGCAGAGCCACGAAGTACGCTGACCACTGGTGTGGAAAACTTAGGCGGTGAAAGCCTTAACCCTAAAAATCTGTTCGCAAAGCGGGGAGGATGAGTGGGTCGGTAAGGAATCTGCGTCTAGATAGTCTCTCTACCAGAGAGGGCTTTACCGAAAGGAAGTAACTTGTTCATCTGATAGAGACTTCTAGCCACAGATTTCTCCTCTTAGAATAGGTCTCCAAGCTATAACTTCCCCAGAGGTGAGTCTGCGGACCAATTTCATACAAAGAAGTCCTGCAGTGCCCATCCCTACAGACCGGACTGTCTAAACATTAGTGTTTAGTAAACATGTGCAGGGAAGCCAACATTGCTGCCTGATGTCCAGAACTCCACAAGCTAACATAGTTGTGGCAGCTTTAGCTCTCCTGGAATGAGCAACCTAAGGGGGTTGCTTTTTAGCCAATGTGCAGAAGATTTTGATCAGGAGAACGATCCATCATGAGATGGTACTCATCTGTACAGCCCAACCTTTCTTTGCTTTGACAAACTCCACGAAGAGTAGGTCATCTACCCGGAACTCTCTTGTGCGGTTAATGTACAAGGACAATTAACTTTTTCGGTTCAGACGGTGAAGTCGCTCCTCTTCCTTGGAGGGATCAGGCGGAGAGTAAAAAGTAGGCAGAGTGATGGGCTGGCCTACATGAAATCAGTCAGGCCTACATGAAATCGGAAGAAAGGAAGCTCTCTGACAAACCATCAGTTTCATGGAGTAGATGTTAAGATAAGGAGGCTTGGATGACAAGGCCTGAAGCTCACTGGCCCTCTGGGCAGATAATATTGCCACCAGGAAGGTCATATTGATGGTAAGGAGCTTGCGAGGACAAGTATGAAAGGTTTCAAACGGAGCACACATCAGGAACGTCAGGACCAGATTAAGGTCCCAATGAGGCGCAATGAAAGGAGAGAGAGGAAATAAGCCTTTCAAAAACCTATGTACAATAGAGGATCGGAAAAGGGAAGGTTGGCCAGTCATCTGATAAAAAGCATAGATTGCAGAAAGACATCCCTTGACAGTGCCCATAGCAGAGCTCTGCTGGGCATGGGAAAGGATAATCAGGAGAACCTGAGGAAGTGAGCAGCAGGGGGATCAATTTGTGTTTCTGTACACCACGCCACTAATCTTGCCCAAAGCAGGCGTAAACAGTCTTGGTGGATGGATGCCTGGCTGCCAAGGTAATGTTACAGACTTCTGGAGGAATGTCGAAAGCTGTCAATTGCCATCGCTCAATCTCCATGCAAGAAGATGGAGCGTTGACAGGTTCAGGTGGACGACCCTCCCCTGCAGCAGCGATAGAAGATCCTCCCAAAGGGACAGCCTGATTGGAGGGCCAATGGCCACTCTTGGTGCCCAATCTGGAGCCACAAGGATGACTTGGGCGTGGTTGTTCCTGATCTTCTTGATAACTCTGGGCAGGAGTGGTATAGGAAAAAAGGTATACAGTAGGCCTGAGCTTCAACTCGAGATGAAAAGCGTCTCCGAGTGAGAGCCGCCTTGGAAATTCCGTGACACAGAACTGCTGACATTTCAAGTTCTGGTAGGTGGGGAACAGATCTAACCAAGGCTCCCCCTACGTCTGAAAAAGACATTGCACCACCTCCAGATGGGGATGCAATTCGTGATCCGCAAGCCATCTTCGGCTGAGTTTGCCTGCTCTGGCGCTCAGAGATCTCACCAGATGTTGAACGACCAGGGATATTCCCTGTTGTTCCAAGGGTCCACAGCCCCACCCTGCTTGTTGCAGTACAACATGGCGTTGATGTAGTCCTTGATCACTTGAACTAGACTTCCCTGGACGGTGGGTAGAAAGGCTTTAAATGCCAATTGGATGACTCCGAGCTCCAACAGGTTGATGTGGGGTATTCATTCCGCCAGACACCAGAGCTCTTATCTCCACCCCTCACAGATGGCACCCACATCCCAGGACGGAAGCATCTGTCACTACTGTCAGATCTGGTTGAGGAAAGGAGAAGGGTCTGCTGCTGACCCAATCGCAGTTTATGAGCCACCAGTGCAGGTCCTTTGCAGTTCCCTTAAAGATCTGGACCATGTCTGAGAGATTCCCCTGATATTGCGCCCACTAGAACTTCGGCGGGCATGTATCACAAGCAGGATACAGGAGGCCATGAGGCCCAGCAGCCTCAGATCAGTCTCACCGAAATCAAGGATAGAGGCCAAAATATTGTTATCATAGCTTGAATGTCCTGGGCTCACCGTTCAGGAGGATAGGCCTGAACTGCACCTTGTACAGAACAGGAGTGTCTGAGAGAAAGTCAGATGTGACTTTGGCATCTTGATAATGAACCCCAGAGAATGCAGCAGGTCTGCCGCAGTCTGGAGGTGGGGGGACAACAGCCTGGGGCGAGGCCGCCTTCGACAGTCAGTCATCAAGATAGGGGAAGATTCCCTGGCATCCCTGATCTATGAGCTGCAACCGCCGCCATCACCTTGGTGAGCACCCGGAGGTGCTGACGAGGAGTCAAGGCCAAACGGAGCAAAGAGAGCTGAAAGTGCTTGTGGCCCACCGCAGGTAACACCTGTGGGCAAGAAGAACATCTTCTTGTCTAAATTGTCCAGCCTCTTGGGTTCCCGAATCGGCGGGCGGTTGGGAATGCACCATGATTAGCATGTGAAGTGGAGGCCTGCACCACCACATTCTCAGGGGGAGGATGTTCCGTAAGGAATTTTGGGTCCCCTGAAGGACAGAAGTGGCGGCTGGCAATTGTCCTGTTCACAGGAGCCCGGCGCTGGACTTGGAACAGGTCCCAGGCAGGACATCAGTAAGTACTTCATTAAGGGGGAGAAGCGGTTCGGAAGGGGATACGCCTGGCTGAAGCACTTCCGCCAAGACATCAGCCTTGACTGCCATGAGGGGAAGCTAAGGTTCAGGACCCAAGTCGTCTTCGCACCAGTAATGCAAATGATGCACCCTCCTTCTAGCCATAGTAGGGGGGAAGCATGCCATTATCTGGAGAAGGGTTCAGTCAGCTGGCTTCCCCCAGATGCTCACACAAGTCTAAAGTGTCATTAGGCTGGTATTCTTCGGGGTCCAGCGACCCCTTCTATTCTTTCCTGAGTCCTAGCTTAAATGAAGAGGACTAAGGCTTGGAAGGCATGGTTCAGGAGGAAGCCAATACAGCTCCGTGTCTGAATCAGTAATGAGAATAAGGATGAGAATGGGGATGACAGTACTAGGAGCATAGGCCTCTGGTTCAGCGCCGTGGACAGTGCTTAATTTGAGCCGGTGTTTTCCAGTGGTCGACACCGGCACTTAATTAGCAGCACTGGCACTTATGAAAGTCTGCCACATGGTGGGCTGTTTGTCGGATTTAGAGTGAGCACAACAACAGTTGTTTACTAATTCAATATACGTAAAAAATGACTACTACCTGCCACCCATGCTAATCTTATAGCTTTCGGGGCCTGAAATAAGTCTGAATTGTCACACTTGTAGAAGTTTGATGGTTATTAGCTGGTTTGGTACTGTCTTTGGTAGCGCTAGCAGGGGCAATGGGTGATGTAGGCTGTAGTGGCCTACTGATGAGAGCCTTGGCACTTAATTTTTTCCAAATTAAGTACTAGACGGGGAAGGTCGAGATGGCACAACCAGCACGATCTACATTCATCGGTGGATCCTTGGAAAGCGACTTGCCCTGGATCTGTCAGCGTGAATACAGTAAGGACCGCCCGAATCAGCACTGGTGGGAACGGGCCGCTCAAATATAAGGTAAATCACCTCATCAAACTCTTGTATTTGAGCTGGGGTCGCTCCAGCTCCTTGAAATGCAGGGAGGTGTGGAGTCGTCCCAGGTGCTAGCTCAACCACTTCCTTGTCTCATTGGCCAAAGGGCGAGGTGAAGTCAAAGCACACCTCAAAATATTCTTCTTCTTGTTGCTCAGAGACTCACCCGGACAGCTCGACAATTTGGAGTGGGGGGATGACCACAGACTCCATGAGTCCTTCCTCTCGAGCATCGACCAACCAGGAGCTTGAGGGATCGCTCCCTCAAAGCTTTCAGGTGCATGTTGTGGCAGTCAGGGCAGGATTTTAGGTCATGGTTTTGTTTGAGGCACCATAAGCAAACAAGGTGCAGGTTGATCACCAACATCTGTCGGTGACAGGTGCTGCAAGTCTTGAAGCCTGCCTTCTTGATGACATCCCTGCCACACCAGGAGCGAAGACCTCAAAAATACTTCGACAAAATGCAGAAAAATGTTTAGTCGAAAAGAGACTAAGGGGTGGCTCTTCCCGGATTTACACTGGTTGGCGCAGATAGAAAAGAACTGACGTCAGCGTGCCTGGTTGACTCCTAGATAGGCACCACTGGCATAACTTCGGGCGCAGACACCACCTACCAGAGAGCAGGGGCATTGCTCATGAAAAATTTCCACATCAAGTCCGACACCTGGGGATAATTTTAAGGTAAGGAATCTTCAGCTGGAAGTCTCTATCAGATAGTCATTGGGAAGACACCAAACTGACCACACTTTAGTAAATACGTAATGAGCTGTCATTCCAAACGAAAGAACCATGAACTCATAGTACTGGGATCCCACCATGAATATCCGGTAGGCAGGAAGAACTAGAAGACGAAAATACATGTCCTCAAGAACCATGTGCGCTAACCATTCTTCTACATTGATGTGACTTGGCTAAATGTCGGCCTCTGGAACTTGTTCTGTCAAATGAACAAGCTCAGAAGGTTAAGAGCCAGGCCTCAGTCCTTCTTGGGGGACCAAGAAGAAAAGTGAATAGAATGCTGTACTGTTTTGCTCTACAGCCACCACATATATGGCCCTATTGTTCAACAGGGGAAGGATCTTGTTTCCAAAATTGAGGCTTGCGCGGGAGAACACATTCTGGAGGAAGGAGGGTATTCCAGTGGTAGGGACATAAATAATACAACATAGCCCTTGAAGATTAGCAGAATGACCCAGTAAAGACTTAGAATTGTCTGCCAATTGGTGGAAATGGGAAACCCTGTCCTCACTGGAAGATGATTATGTGGGGTAGAAGTTAGGGGTGACTCCGCAGATTTTTTATAGGCGGCAGTGCTGGGATAGAACAGTAGAGTTTGCATCTGCTGCTGCTGCTATGACTGTCGATTCCTCAGATCCACTCCTGCCCATTAAGAAGAGTTATAACTACTTGGGTGTCTGAACCGGCAAATTGGTTACGTACCTGCATGAGTAGTTATGTAGCTTGTAGACGTTTCTGGATTCACATGCTGTGCATTTTTACCACCATCTAGTGGATGGGCTTGGAATTCATCTCTGTAAGTCCCTTTTCTCGTTTTTATTATTTTTCTTGTTAGGCGGCGTTAGCCACCATCTGGTGTTCTTGTCCTTCCTTCTATGATGTCACACGTCAGTCCCATTTGCTCGGTTGCCATCTTCAGATTATTTTTTCCCCTATCCCCGTTGATGACCTTCTCCTGTTGAGGCTCCACTGTACTTTCATCGTTCTGTCTTTTCTTATTTTGTGAACGCCTCATTTTTGGGGAGGTGGGTTGGTCGCATGTGAATCCAGATAAATATTCAAGCTAAAAAACGCCTAGACTTACCTTATATACTTACGTGTGCTTTTTGGCTTATAATGGAGTTTACCACATGAACAGTTTTGTGTAGCCTGTTTTAGCTATTTTTGCATTGACTTTCTGTTTTAATATAATAAACATGTGCTCTTTATATGGGAGTATTCCCTAAATGTCTTTCTGCACTTCTATTTTATCTATAGGTTTGGTCTTAGATGTGGCTGATGGCGCCACATCTTTAGCTTGTTTGTGAACTTCTCTCGCAAAATACAGGTACAGTTATATTCCTCTTCTTTAGCCCACCTTCTTCCCCCTAATTTGTGGTGACCTTTTCCTCTTTTTGGTTTCTTTCCTCTCCTTGTGTTTTTTATTGCTTGTAGCTCTCCATCGAAATACTCAGATCTCTTCTATACAGTGGTATGCGGATTTTAACCTTCTAACACAGGTATGTTGAGCATCTTGTGCTATGTTCATTCATCGACCTTGTTCACGTATGAGGGAGTTTATTGTTATACTAATTTAGTCAGGTAGCTAATGGATGTTCTTCTGCACGTGTCTTTACCATTTTTTATTTTTTCCCTAATACATTGGTCTAATTTAGAAAACCTCCTCCCCCTTTTTCTTTTCTCTTTCACAGACTTTGGATTTTTAATAGTAGTAACGTTTTTGAAATTGAATCTTCATATCGAGGAGTTTTTACTCTTTGGATGGTAAGTGACATAATGTCTCCCATTTTATATGAGAAGTAATGGGATAAAATAGTTCTTTGTAACCAATGTGCCAAAATGAATTGGCATAGAATGTTAATACTCTAGTTCGATATACTGTCCTGTTAATAATATTGGTTTATGTTAATTATTTATGTACATATGGCACTTTTGGATCAAGTCTTCCTGTTGATGAGCTGCCTGTTTTTTAAACAACTTTAAACATTTGATAACATTTTCATCTGGTGACTTAATCCAAGATGTGCTTTTTGATATCTTACGCAATTTTGTTATTTTCTTGTGTTTTGTGTTCTTTTTCCTAGTTGTCTGCCCTGGTTTGCATTCTTAAAATTATTTCAAGATTTTTGTTTTTATGTGTTCTCCTTTTATGTTTGTATATACCAGCCCTGAAGAAGCCCAGATATGGGCAAAACATGTTGGATGTATTGGCTGTATTGCAAAATCCAACAACCCATATGAAATAAAGGAAACAATCTCCAAAGACAACCTCTCGTCTCATTTGTGTCTGCTTGGCAACAGTGTCTCTACTACCTTTTCTTTTGTTCTCTTTGCCTCTGAAATTATCTGTGTGTTGTTTAGTTATTTGTGGTTCTAGTTGGTGGTGAACCATTATTTGAGGTGGGCAATTGTGAACTTCCTGGTAATTTATGAATACCATAAACTACAGGTGATTGTGAGACATCTGGTTTTCCCAGTAACCACTGTTTGTTTGACTTTCGCAGATATTTCCTTCTTTATGGAGAAACCCAGGTTGTGCAGTGTTTGTATGACCGTCTTTAAATTCCTTTTGCACTGTGCAAAAGATTTAGCTTTCATCAGTCAGGCGTCCAGGTAAGGTTCCATCTCCTTAGGTAGGCAGCAACTATCACAAGGTCTGTTGTGAATATACTATGTGTGATTTTGTCCTCAAAGGGAGCACTGTGAACTGGTAGTGCGCTCTGTTGACAACAAAGCACAGGAATGTCTTGTATTTGCTGTTTATGGGAATTTGGAAATAGGCATCCCTAAGGTCTATGGTTGCCATGTACACCCCTTCTTGTAGCTGTGGGTTGCCTTCCTGTGATGTAATCATCTTGAATGAATGAATGAAGGACAGTTCTTTCTAAAGCATGCAGCTACTCCAACAGGAGTGTCCTGGCACTAGAGCTTTTGTCTCCATATGAACCTGTTTAAAGTGCGCAGATCCAGGATTGGTCCGAGGGTGTTGTCCTATTTGGGTACCAAGAAATATGTTGAGTAGACCACTTATCCCCTTTGTAGTCTTGAGACGTTTTCTACTGCATTTTTGGGGAGGATTTGCTGTACCATCTGTATTAGGTGATCTTTTTTCTGTTTGTTGCAGGGTCTTGTTCTTGACTTTATATTTGCAGGCAGTCTTAATAATTCTATGCAGTATCTGTGCTGTCTTATGTTTAAAATCCATTTGTCTGAGGTGATAGTTTGCCATTCCTTCAGAAAGGGTTGCATTCTGCCCGATATTGCTGCTGGAGGGGCTGCATGAGCTCCTCAAATTCGCCCCACTGCTGCTGTTGGAAGTTGAGAAGGGTGTTGGTGCAGGCGATAAGTCTCTGTGTTGCCGTAGATCTCTCTGCCTTTAGGCCCACCATCTTCATTCTCTTGCTCCTTATTCAGTGGTGACCCTGTGTTCAGTTGGGGCATTTGCTGTCCTGTGTGAAGTTGTGACAATGATGGAGTCAGCACTTTCATTCCAACAGTTGTATGATGGGTCTTTTGAACAATGCTTGTATTTCTTTACCACTCATGGTGTGACAGCCTTTGCAGACCAGTTCCTTGAAGGCGTCATTCCTGGTCCAGCACGTTTAGCGACATGGGTAGGAACTGGTTCTTCAGTAGTGTCTGCAATAGGGAGCAGGACTCTGGGTCTCTCTCCTCCAGTTGGACCACATATATGTCAGCTGCCTTTTTAACCAATACATTGTACACAGCAATGTCATCAGGTGGATATGCTCTGGAGCGTGTCTATTCCCTCCCCAAGGGAGCCTTCCTCTGTGTCCTGCCATCCTTCCTCGTAAGGGTCTCATAGGACTCCCTCAACGAACTGGCTATGCTCTTTTTCATAGAAAACGTCCTCTTCTTTTTCTTCTAGTGGCTCTGGTATTGTGGGCGTTCTAAGCCCACACTTGGCTTTCCGGTTCCTTCTCCAGTTGTAGCATCAGATGGAAGCAGGAGCTTAATTAATTCACGGAAATCCCTTTTCATGATGTCCTTCATTTTGGCTTCGAGCCTGAGACTCTTCTTTTCGAAGTCGAGAGCCTTTTGGTCGACGTCAAGTGTCAAAGCTATGGGCTTTTTATCCCGCTCACACTTGATCGCTTTTCTCTATCGAGGCCAGTTTGTGGGTCCGCCATCAATGGTCTTATTTTGCTTCAACCCATGAGACAATTTTGGTATATTCTTTTTCCCAGTACTGTTGAGTAAAGATCTACTCATATGGCAAGTCTGAGTTAAAAAAAGATGTGCTTTCCCATTTTATATCCCACAGGAAACTTTACTCTTGCAGATTTACACCAAACTTGGCATGAAAGTAGAATTTTACTCAGAAAGTGAGCTATTGCTGATCATGTATAATCTGTTGGGTATAAGATTTTTTTCAAGTTGCTGAGCGGGCTTTAAAGAGTTAACATTTTTGTATGTATATCTGTGCCGTTTCCCATCAGCAAAGCTAGACTTAAAAATAAATAAATAAAGGAATCTGATTGAGTAAGAGGTTCTTTTCTCCAGTCTTCCCTTTCAGATTAATGATTCCAAAGTTAAAATTGGTACCACGGTTCAGAGTGTTCTGGATGGCTTCTGAAAAAAAAAAATTCTCCTTTGCCTTCCAACTAAAGATGCGAAGAATGGCCCATGTGTCCTGAACAAAAAATGATAAGGGGGCACGGTGGGCACACCCTGACCCGCAAGCCATTGTAGGGGAACCCTCAAGAGGCCTCCTCCAAACTGAGTAAATACACTTTTTTAAACAAATCCCTGGATCTGTGGATCCTTTTTAGGTCTCGCCTGTCGATGCGCATGCGCATCGAGCAAGCGAGACTATGGGGGCTTATCCACTCTTTATCCACTGCAAGGAATCGTGGCGATTCCTTGCAGTGCCCGTGACTTTTAAGCTCAATGCACAAGTTACTACTTGTGTAACGATATATCTGTAAGAGACATTAGTTAGTGATAGATTCCTTACCTTAGAATATCCCCAGGCGTCAGACTGGATCCGGAAATTTTTGCGTAGCAATACCCCTGCGCGCTGGTAGGCGTCGTCTGCGGCTCCGCGTCCGTCGTCGGTGTCGTGAGCGCCGGGATGACGTCATCGGAGTATATAGACGGCGCCCATGCGCGCTGACGTCAGTTCTGATAACACAGCTTTTCCGCGCCAGATACGCAGAGCCATGATAGAACCAACACTGGTGCCATTGAAACTAGGGCCCTGAAAGGGGATGACCTTAACCCTAAATATCGGTTCGCAGAACGGGGAGGATGGGAGGGCGGTAAGGAATCTATCACTAACTAATGTCTCTTACAGATATATCGTTACACAAGTAGTAACTTGTGCATCTGAAAGAGACACGTTAGTGATAGATTCCTTACCTTAGAATAGATACCCCAGCAATACCAACCCCGGTGGTGGGTCTGCGAACCAATATCACACCAGAAAGTCCTGGAGGACGGAACGGCCAAAGAAGCCATCCCTCCGGACTTGACTGTCCAGGCAGTAGTGTCTTGCGAACGTGTGCAGCGAGGCCCACGTGGCTGCCTGACAGATGTCCTGCAGGGGGACACCGCGGCCCAGGGCAGTTGTCGTTGCCGTGGCCCGAGTGGAGTGAGCCCGCAATCCAGCCGGGGGCTCCTTCCTCGCCATGGAGTAGCATGCTTGGATGCACAAGATGATCCACCTGGAGATGGTCCTCTTGTGTACAGCCTTTCCCTTCTTCGCGCCCACGTAACCAACGAAGAGTTGGTCATCCACCCGGAATTGGCGAGTGCGGTCCAGGTAGTAGGAGAGCGCACGTTTTGGATCCAGACGGTGGAGCCTCTCTTCCTCTTTCGAGGGATGCGGAGGCGGAAAGAAGGTGGGCAAGGTGATGGACTGCCCGATGTGGAAGGCCGTGACAACCTTGGGCAGAAAGGAAGGTCGTGTACGCAACACCACCTTATCAGGGTGAACAGACAGGAAAGGCGGAGAAGAAGAAAGAGCCTGGAGCTCACTCACCCTCCTGGCAGAGGTGATGGCAACCAGGAAAGCCGTCTTCAGCGTAAGGAGACGAAGAGGACAGTTATGAAGTGGCTCAAAGGGAGCACACATCAGATAGGTGAGAACAAGGTTCAAGTCCCACTGGGGCATCACGAAGGGAACAGGAGGGAACATGTGTGTGATGCCCTTCAGAAATCTACTCACTATAGGGGACTTGAACAAAGAAGGCTGATCTGGTAGCCTCAAGAAGGCTGAAAGAGCAGAGAGGTACCCTTTAAGAGTGCCCAGAGCAGAGCCCTGCTGGGCAAGGGAAAGAAGAAAGAGCAGCACTTCCGAAAGGGGTGCAGAGAGGGGATCCACAGCCTTTGCTGCGCACCATGCCACAAATCTATTCCACCGGCAGGCGTATACCGACTTAGTGGAGGGACGCCTGGCTGCCAGAATGATGTCACAGACTTCGGGAGGCAAGTCAAATGGCCTCAACTGCCGCCGCTCAATCTCCAAGCTTGTAGGTGGAGACTGGACAGGTTCGGGTGCAGGACCGTCCCCTGCTGCTGCGACAGAAGGTCCTCCCGAAGAGGCAGACGAATCGGGGGATCGACTGACATGCTGAGTAGCTCGGGATACCAGTATCTTCGAGCCCAGTCCGGAGCCACAAGGATAACTTGGGCCCGGTCGCGCCTGATCTTCTTCAGCACTCTGGGCAGAAGTGGTATAGGCGGAAAGGCGTACAACAGGCCGCAGCTCCACTCGCGACGAAAAGCGTCTCCGAGCGAGTGCCGCCTTGGAAACTCCAACGCGCAGAACTGCTGACATTGCGCGTTCTCTTCTGTGGCGAATAGATCTAACCAAGGCTCTCCCCACTGTCGAAAGAGGCCTTGCGCCACGTCCGAGTTCAGACGCCATTCGTGATCCATCATGCACCGGCGGCTGAGTTCGTCCGCCCTGGCATTCAGAGAACCTGCCAGGTGTTGAACCACCAGAGTCACGCCCTGATGTTCCAGCCACTGCCAGAGGCGCAGAGCCTCCTGGCAAAGGGTCCACGACCCCACACCGCCCTGTTTGTTGCAGTACCACATGGCGGTGGTGTTGTCGGTGAACACTTGCACCACGCTCCCCCTGACAGAGGGGAGGAATGCCTTCAGTGCAAGACGAATCGCCCGCAGCTCCAGAAGGTTGATGTGGAGCCGGGACTCCGCCGGAGACCAGAGGCCTCTGATCTCCGCCTCTCCCATGTGGCCTCCCCAGCCCTGGAGGGACGCGTCCGTCACAACTACGTGCTCCGGCTGGGGTAGAGAGAGAGGTCTGCCACTGACCCAGTCGCGGTCCGTGAGCCACCACTGCAGTTGTTTCGCAGTGCCCTCCGAGATCAGGACATGATCGGACAGGTTGCCCAGATGCTGGGCCCACTGAAACTTCAGGTCCCACTGCAGAGCCCGCATCCGCCACCTGGCGTGACGCACCAGAAGGATGCAGGAGGCCATCAGTCCCAGAAGCCGCAGCGTCAACCTGACCGAGACCCGGGATAACGGCCCGAAGATAGGAATCAGAGCCTGAATATCCCGAACCCGCTGCTCGGGTGGGTAAACCCGAAACTGCGCCGAGTCGAGAACCGCTCCGATGAAAAGGAGCTTCTGAGAGGGACACAGGTGTGACTTCGGCACATTGATGGAGAACCCCAGCAAGTGCAGGAGGTCGGCCGTAGTCTGGAGATGGCTGACGACTGTCTGGGGCGAGCCCGCCTTCAACAACCAGTCGTCGAGGTAGGGGAAGACTGACACCCCTTGCCTGCGCAGATGGGCTGCGACCACCGCCATCACCTTCGTGAACACCCGTGGGGCGCTGGTAAGGCCGAAGGGGAGCACGGTAAACTGAAAGTGCTCGTGGCCTACCGTGAACCGCAGGTAACGCCGGTGGGCCGGCAGGACGGGGATGTGGAAATAGGCGTCCTGCAAGTCCAACGCTACCATCCAGTCTCCCGGGTCCAGGGCAGCCAGGACCTGAGCTAAAGTGAGCATCTTGAACTTCTCCGTACGGAGGAAGCCGTTGACGTTCCGCAGATCCAAGATAGGGCGTAGGCCCCCTTTGCCCTTCTTGGGTACCAGAAAGTAGTGGGAGTAACAGCCACGTCCTACTTCTGGCCCAGGAACGCGCTCGATGGCCCTCTTGGCCAAGAGGGCCGAAACTTCCTCTTGCAGAAGTCGCAAGTGATCCCCCGACACACGGTGGCATTGAGGTGGCATGGATGGAGGGGAAGACTCGAAGGGGAGGGAGAAACCCCTTCGGACAATTTGCAGCACCCACCTGTCCGAAGTGACTGTATGCCAGTGGGAGAGGTGATGGCGAACCCTGCCTCCCACAGGCGTCACATGGGCCTGAAAACTCGGACTAGGAAGGTTTTGAGGCGGGGGCTGCTGAGGGAGGTGTGGACTGGCCTCGCCGCTGGCCCCGACCACCGCCACGGCGGTTCCCACGGCCGCCACCGCGTTGCTGAACATTCTGCGGCGCGTGGCTGACGGTCCGTGGTGGGGCGCCCCTTCCGTGGCCACGAAAGGAGCGAAAGGCACCCGATTGCTGGCGTGGGGCCGCAAGGCCCAAGGACTTGGCCGTGGCCCTGGAGTCCTTAAAACGTTCCAGCGCATGGTCTGCCTTGTCGCCGAAGAGGCGACGGCCATCAAACGGCATGTCCAGGAGAGTGGCCTGGACATCGGCCGAAAAATTGGCGGACCTCAACCAGGCGTGGCGTCGAACCGCCACCGTCGTTGCCATCGCCCTGCCCAGTGAGTCCGTGGTATCCAGTCCACACCGGATGGAAAAGCGTGCCGCATCTCGGCCGTCCGCAAGGGTTTGGCTGAGTTTAGCCCTGACCTCCTCAGAGCATTGTGGCAGCACCTCCGCAACCGTGTCCCACAGAGTGTGGGTGTAGCGGCCCAAGAGACAGTTGGTGTTCACTGACCGGAGCCCTAGGCTCACAGACGAGAAGACCTTCTTCCCGAACTGCTCAAATCTCTTGGATTCCCTGTCGGGCGGGGCCGACGGGAATGCGGACTGGGAGTTGGAGGCCTGGATGACCAGGCTCTCGGGGGTGGGGTGGGTGGACAAAAAGCAAGGGTCGCCCGGTGCCGGGCGGTAGCGTCTGGCCACGTTCCTATCCACAGGGGGACCTGTGGCGGGCTTGGACCAAGTGCCCAGCAGAACGTCACACAAGGCCTCATTGAACGGCAGAAGGGGCTCCGCGGAGCCGGACTGCTGTTTGAGTACCTCAGTGAGGAGATTAGTCCTCACGGCCGCGACGGGGAGCTCAAGGTTTAGGGCCTTAGCTGCCTTCGTCAACACTACACTGTAAGCAGAACCCGCCTCCGAAGCCACAGTCGGGGGCGACGTAAATCCAGTGTCTGGCGATGTGTCAATACCACTGGCCTCCCCAAGCTCATATGTCCAGTCCTGATGAGACTGGCAATCACGTGCCAGAGGGTCCTCGGACCCCTCCCACTGCTCCTCGTCACCCAGCTCCTGGAGACCAGGATGAACAGCCAGGGCCTCCTCATGGAGATAGAATTCTCCGACGGCCGACGGAATCGGCGCCCAGCGGCGCCCCTCCGACGCCTGAGGCGGACCGTAGGAAGCATTGGGGTCGGCAACCACTACGGCTGCCGGGGACGACACCTGAAGGGACGTCGCCGGTGAGGTCGCAGGGTCGACCGGCGAGGTCCCGGATCCGGAGCCGGATCCAGCGAGGTCGCGCGGCGCCGGGACCGAAGTCGCCAGCGGCGCCGGGGCCGAAGCACCCGACGTCGTCGGGGCCGAAGCGCCCGACCCGGAAGGACCTCCAGACGGAGCCGATCGGCCCGAAGGCGCCACGGGAACCGACTGAGGAGGGAGGGCCCTCATGGCCATGAGGTACCTCTCGACCTCCTCCTGCGACGCGCCGTGCCCAGGGACCCGAAGGTGTGGGGCAGGCGGCGACGCTTGTGACTCCCGCGGAGCCGCGTGGGCGGTGTCGCCCGAATCCCCGGTCGCATCGTGCGAGCGACGGGGCGGGTCGGAGGACCGATGGTGTCGCTCCGACCTCTCATGCCTCTTACCTGAGGACTTGGAACCAGACGATCGGTGACCACTCCCGGAACGTCGATGACTCCGACCTCGCGACCTGTCCCTCGACTTCCCGTGGGACCGGGACCGGGACCTGGAGCGGCGCGGGGCCGACTGCCTCAGCTCGAGACGCTTGCGGGACCGCTCCCGCCTAGCCTTCGACGTCAGGGCCCGGCAGTCGTCACAGGTTCGATCGTCGTGGTCGAGGCCTAAGCACTTCAGGCACCGGCGATGGGGGTCCGTGACCGACATGAGTCGGCCGCACTTCGAGCAAGGCTTGAACCCGGGCATCCCTGGCACCGATAGTCGAGAATCGACTAAGTAGAGGATCAAAAAGATCAAAAAAGTTTTCAGTCAAAAAGTGACTGGGGGTAGAGCTTCTTCCGGATCTGCGCTAGCTGGCGCGGAAAAAAGAAGAACTGACGTCAGCGCGCATGGGCGCCGTCTATATACTCCGATGACGTCATCCCGGCGCTCACGACGCCGACGACGGACGCGGAGCCGCAGACGACGCCTACCAGCGCGCAGGGGTATTGCTACGCAAAAATTTCCGGATCCAGTCTGACGCCTGGGGATATTCTAAGGTAAGGAATCTATCACTAACGTGTCTCTTTCAGATGCGCATGCGCATTGAGCTTAAAAGCGCGTGCATGTCCGTCTTGTTTTACCCGCTCCGCTCCCTCCCCTTCTCGTCGTGTCGCATTTCTCCTCCCCCCTCCCCTCTCCTCCGTCCGTCTTGTTTGTTTAATTTAACCCGCTCCGCCCCCTCCCCTTCCCGCCGTGTCGCATTTCTCCTCCCCCCTCCCCTCTATTCCCTCCGTCTCGTTTGTTTAATTTAACCCGCTCCGCCCCCTCCCCTTCCCGCCGTGTCGCATTTCTCCTCCCCCCTCCCCTCTCTTCCCTCCGTCTCGTTTGTTTATTTTACCCGCTCCGCCCCCTCCCCTGCCCGCCGTGTCGCATTTTTTTTTATTCGAAGCCTAGTTCAGACTATCGAGGTTCCTGCCATTGTGCCGAGGACCGGAGCCGCACACCGTTGCAACCTCCACGAGACTCCTAAGAGGTAAGCCCTTATCATCATGCTGAGCGCACCCTTGTGCTCCCCATGCCTTCTACCTTTCAATGGTAAAGGATGGCACCGCTGACACAACCTACACCCTTTCCCACTCCCCAGCTCCAACAGCAAGAAACCACTAATCAGCGAGGTTAAGCTGCCCTACCAGCCACTCCGAGCAAATACGAACCATGGAACCACTTCCAAGGACCGCACTGAGCGAAAAAAAGGTAATGCTCAACCCTTGGCTATTCACATTCTTTTCTGACGCCATATGCCCGGCAACCAGCCCTGACATTCATCACTTTCTTTCAAAAGGAATGACGCAGCGCTCTGTACACCTTAATCATTCGGATTCAAGCAATATTTCGCTTGAACTAGGGTAAGGCAGTCCATTTACGAAGTTCCGCCCATTCGTTCACTTTACCCTGCCGCCTTGCAAACTTCTCTTCCCACGTCTCGCCACTAAATTAATTGACCCTCCGCACACACTTGATCACCCCCATAAATCCATTAGAACATAAGTATCACCTTCTTGAACACTTGTGAAAACACTTGCACAGTATACCTCGCCACGAATAACACAAAGCTAGCAGTTTTCCTGACATGCACAAGTGCTATCTAGGAGCACACATCCCACAGGTGGCACGAGTACCCGACTCCAACATTGTTTTAACTTATGTTGTCTACAAATATGGTGGCACTTGATCCCTACACCAGTTGTTGACATATTGAAATGCAACTATTACAGTAATTCTGACAGGTCGCTGTTGTCTGTTTTTCCTCCCCCCTTTTTCCTGTTCCTTAT
Source organism: Lissotriton vulgaris (assembly GCF_964263255.1). Lineage (NCBI taxonomy): Eukaryota > Metazoa > Chordata > Amphibia > Caudata > Salamandridae > Lissotriton > Lissotriton vulgaris. The sequence goes on from NC_141700.1 coordinate 130,175,491, forward strand.
CCCAACAGGCTCCAACGATAGACACCAGGCAATTGTATTTAAATTAGTCCTGATGATGATCCCCCTTATCTAGGAGCTAGGGATCGAAACGTCGACTGTTCTAAAACAATGCCACAAACTGACCATTGAGTGACATTATTGTGGACATTGTTTGGCAAAGCTTGCTTTACTAGATTTCAAGTGCAAGCCACCGTGGCTCCAAAGTTATTGCCTGATATTTTGTATGTTTTGCACTACTTAGTTCGTTCAGCTGTTTTGTAAATGAACAATTCTTGCCCCCTTTTGTTTTGAAAAAAAAAAGTTTAGAATACAGTTATCTCGCACCGTCTTTAACTGAGTTCTTGCATTGCCTTACTTCTGGGGCACTTTAAAATAGAATTAATGGATGACTCCCAGGGTAGAAACTATATTAATTTTGCCTTCTGGTTTGATGAGCATTCTTTGCAGAGATGGCGTACTTACTCCTGCCTAGCGCCAATGTGACATGTCTGGGAGCACTATTTCGAATTACTGATTCGATTCCCTCTGTTCCAACCCAGCCTCACCTCCTTCGGAGGGCCCAACAAGTAGGGTTGAGTTTGACATAGTAAGGGGCCTTGTAAAGCTCCAGTACGCTTTATAGAAATATAATCTTCGCAGGGCCTGATACACTTTCTCTGACTGTCGCAACTATTCACCCATTTATCTACGCCCGCTGCATACTTCCTGTAAGACAACTGGAGTTCAGTTTTCGAGTGAATGCTGGGCTCACATTGGCAGGTGATCTTCCTCACTCTCACTCATCCTCACTCACCCTCAACCCCTCACCCTCACTCACCCTCACCCTCAACCCCTCACCCTCACTCATCCTCACTCAACCACCCTCAACCTCACTCACCCTCAACCCCTCACACTCAAACCCTCACCCTCACTCACCCACCCTCAACCCCTCACCCTCACTCACCCTCAACCCCTCACCCTCACTCACTCACCCTCAACCCCTCACCCTCAAACCCTCACCCTCACTCACCCACCCTCAACCCCTCACCCTCAACCCCTCACCCTCACCCACTCACCTCACTCACCCTCAACCCCTTCCCCTCAACCCCTCACCCTCACCCTCACTCCCTCACCCTCAACCCCTCACCCTCAAACCCTCTCACCCTCAACCCCTCACCCTCAACCCCTCACTCACCCTCAACCCCTCACCCTCACTCCCCCTCAACCCCTCACCCTCACTCACTCACCCTCAACCCCTCACCCTCACTCACTCACCCTCAACCCCTCACCCTCAACCCCTCACTCACCCTCACTCTCACTCACCCTCACTCTCACTCACCCTCACTCAGCCTCAACTACTCCCCCTCACCCTCACTCACCCAAAACCCCTCACCCTCACTCACCCTCAACACCTCACTCACCCTCACCCACCTTCCCTCACCCTCAACACCTCACCCTCAACCTCAACCCCTCACCCTCACTCACCCTCACTCACCCTCAACCCCTCACCCTCACTCACCCTCACTCACCCTCACCCTCACTCACCCTCACTCACCCTCACTCACCCTCACTCACCCTCACACAGTGCAATAGTTCTCAGACCATTTCAGTTAGAGCTTTTAGAAATGTTTATGGCTTTTTTTATTTGTAATACTTTAGCATTGGCTACAGGAAACAAAAATGCTAAACATTTACAAAAAAAACCCATAAACAATTCTAAAAACACTAACTCTAATGGTGCGAGACCTATTGCATTTCCAATGCTTGTTTCTTCCTGCATTACCATTACACCAAAAATGGTGGCCAGGGTTCAAGGTACTCCGACAGGTGCTGTGAGCACCATAAAAGTAGCATATAAACCCAGGTCAATCTTCTGCAACTCATGCATCACCTACTGAGAATTTGCAGATATACTTGCAACCATAAATCTCCCAAAGTGCATCAGCTGAAGAAGCTTGCCTTTGGTTCGGTGGTACCCTGGCAAGGAACTTGCCTTGATCCGCCTTGCCATACAGTGCATAGGGTATGAATGCCAGCTGGATATTGCCTCATTGGCTCACTTTGGGGGGCTAACTCGAAAACACTGCTCAGAAACTAATATGCAAAAACAAAACACAAAGGGAAGGGTCTGAAAAACATTGAAGAAAAAATAAAAACACCACACTTAAAAAACTGGATTGGGTAATCAAATGGCAGGTAAAATAACTGACAAATAAGTGGATTACTCCTAGAAAAGTTGTGCAACACAAGACTTTTCCAGATCACCTATGACTGCAATGAATACAACTGAGATGCCAATAATGTTTCGGTTTCCAAATGCCGAATGGCCCTGAACAAAATGGCCTCTTAAAGACTTTAATAGCAGCCTTAGAGAATGTGAAAGATTGGGTCTGTGATGAGGACACGGATAGGGCGGGGGGGACAGAGCAGGATTAAAAACATGTAAAGCATCTGACATCGAGCGCTGGTGAAAGACCCAATTATATCCTGAGAACAGAAATCTTATTCAGCTGAGAGCGAAAAGCGAGGGATGAAAGGAAATCAGGAAGCACACACAGGATCTCAATTAACAAAGGCAGCAGGAAGAGGGACAGTGTTGGGCGGAGAGGAAGGCAGAGGACGCACGCAAATTTGTATCTCCACAGGAAGACGGACAAGACTTACAGGAAGGAGCCGGAAAGCGGGGGTGCGAAGAGAAGCTGCAGAGCACCTTTTCAGCTAAATAAAAAAGCTGCAGTTTGCCATCAATGGATATTTAGGCTGGACAATTTCATGCAGCACTTACACAGTCAGTAGGCAGGGCAGAAGCAGAAAACTGGGCTTCCAAAAAGCACAGAAACAAGTGATCAGTAACACCCACCTGCTCAAAACCAGTGCCAACTGAACAGAAGGGCGAAACTGTAAGCTCACAAGAAAAGGGTATTCAGGCAAAGACTGAGTCCCTATGGCAATTCTGATGCCTGGGCGGTAAATTCCGTTCCGCTCACGGAATTCGCAGAAATTGGGTAATTTTGCATTCTGCAAAGAACGCGGAATTGCCAAAAATTCCGCGATCCACGGCTCCGCTGAATTTTGTGCTTGTTCGCACTTTCAAAGTGCGTGTTCGCAAGATATTTCTCCCCGAGCACGAAGCTCGTGAACAGGAAAAAAGCATCGCGAACGGGTGGAACAAGTAATTCCGCGTGTTCGCGGAACTTTTACGTGCTTGCGGAGATTTTTTACCGTTTTGCAGAGCTTTGCGTAGCGCTACTACGCAAATTCCACCCACCCCTAGTCTGGGGATGGCCCTGGGCTAGCATGATCGCTGTAGCATAGCCCCCCACCCCCCATAATGAAAGACTCAGAGAAAACTGCTCTTGTCTGCCCACCCTACACGTTAAGGGGCTGGTGCCATACTGCATTAATCTACATAACTCAATTATATAATATAATGATATACTGTTGATATAAAATGTATACACGGTATATCCAAATGTGTCAATGTGAGCTAAAGTACTCTTTGCTTTTCTTCTCTAATTTTCCCCATCGGTTAATACTTGAGAGAAGTCTGCTAAATCATGTTTGAGCTCTAAATTTCTGCTATCAGTGAATATTAGAACGGAGATTGCTAAATCGCACTTCCTTCAGAAATGGTGAAGCTCAAGTAATTATCTAGGTGCCTGGCCACGGCACGTGGTTGGACTAACCATACATTTTATTAAATCTGTGAGTAGTGACATTCTGCAGTCCAGATGGATTTAAACTAGGTCAATCTCACAGAAAACTCACAGGGAAAGCAGTAACCGTTTCCCTTAGTATGTGGTGAGGGTGAACTTCATAAATATGAAACCCATCAAAACATAAATCTTTCCTTGGCACTGAACAACACTATCTTCTTTATAATTCACATCTGGCGGGACGTAAATTGGCATCCACCTGAAAATGAGTAACTCTGCTTTCTTCTAAAGCTCAAATGAGTGGAATTCCTAAACACTATTGAGAAACTACTGATTTCCTTACTTCTGCTAGCCACGCCTAGTTAGAAGTCCTAAACATTCTCAATGGCTGCATTATTTGTACTTTAATGCCGTCGAGTTTTTTTCCCCAGGCATCCACTTTCGGAAAGTGATTTCTGAGATGGGTTTGGGCAGCTTTTGAGTGGCAGAGTGGAAAATAATTTTTCCTCTAGTTTGCGACTGCCGTTACAGGACACGAGGCAGTTCCTGCGTGCTGGGGGAAAAAACAAAGGCCACCCGACGGGCAAGGTAGGCAGACCCAGACCCTATGCCTAGGTGGGCTGACCACCGACACCCACCTCCAAAGTTTGAAAATAGAAATACATTATTTGTTTTGTGGGCTTTGCAAATTTACAGCGGTGTATTTGTACCCCAACAGGCACAGGGCCCCATGCGGTCACTTCCACAGACTGAGGTATGAGAGGGTGCACTTTTAAAGACCCAAAATAGCACCTTTAGTCCTCATGGGGCAGGACAGACACTAAGGACGCAATTTTAGCTATGTAAGTCTATGTCATTTCAAAATTAAAAACGAAATTACTTCCTCCAAATATTGTCCAGTTAGTTGTTGGCGCGCATCAGATTCAATCTTTTTGAGATCAGGTGGATAGTTCCTAGGGAAGTCAACTTTAAAAAAAATGTAAATGCGTCAAGTCTGCAACATCAACCTGGAGACCGAGGCTCGCTTGGCAACGAGGGCAGGAGTTCCTCAATATTCCAGACTGGTACTCGAGTCCATAGACTTTGACATCTTTAAGGCCTCACTGTGCTGTTCACTGGCTGAAAGTTCAGACAACCGTTCACCATATAGAAGGTGCAGTTTTCTTTGCAACAGGAGCAATATCTACCATATTAAAGCACGGGAGACCAGAGCAGTTGAGATCTGCTGTTCGCAACGTTTTACGCCATGGTGGTGTAAAACTACCTACTGGCAGTCACCAGTAGGTAGTTAGGACCTAGTTACCATAGGAAACGTGGGATTTTTTTTGCCATTAACTTTGGCGCCATTTGACGGATTTTAACGCAATGTTCAAGAACAGTACAACACTCAGTTCAGCTGCTGTATTGAAAGTTTCAGAATGATCAAGCAGGGGCCAAAACATTTTTTCCCCATGGGAATTTTGAACACTACTAAAGCCCGAACGGCTGGACGGATTTACATGACATTTGAATGAAAAAGAAATATAGATATCTAGGGATGTGAATCCTTCGGGGATCCATGCTCCAAATCAAGGGCACTGATTGGCAGGCCGCAACCTACAATAGAAATGTTGCAGCTCCCATTTTGGTTATCGGCTTGGTGTGGTGGGAGGATAAAATTAAAAAAAAGCGAGAGAAGGGGTCACAAGGTATCCTGACTCCATAGGACAGATAGAGGGGGGACGAGTGCGACCATGCCCATTTAAAAAAATCATAGAAATTCACAGAAAAAATGCTACGGTTAGGAGGACATTATAATTAGGTTCTGAATATACACGCACAGACCCACAGAAAGCTGTTAGAGGTATATCTAGTAACTATAACTCATGCCCTAAGTTAACTTTAACCCGCGCCCTCACAATGCACAGCTAATTACCCCACATATTACATCACTGATGACATCGTCTATGGCATAATTTATATTATCATTGCCATATTTACAATACAATTATCAATGAGAAAACTGTGCATGACGAGAGCGTGAATTATAGTTACCTTAGGGCACGAGAATGTGCTCTCGGACAGCCACTCAACAAGGGTTCAAAGCAGCAAATATTCAAGGAAATTAACACGAGCAAACACAGGCACGGCTGACAAATGGTGTGACCACAATGGCAATGCAGAATGTAAGCACACAGGCTCCATGCTAGTACCTCAGAAGAAGGGTTAACCACACAAGTGATGCGGAATGCAGGCATTTGGAATTTACCTACACACTGGTATCACTGAAGTAAATGGTACAGTATTGGATAATGCTCAAACGTGCATCAGGCGGACAGTGGCGTTCTTTAAGTTAGGTCTTCGCTGCCAGGGCAGAAGGAATGGTGAAGCACACAATCAAACTGAGATGATCAAGAGGTCTGCTGCCGACCCAGCCTTCCTTTAGCCAGGTGTGCGAAGCATCTACAGCAATAGGTGGACAATAATTTATCACGAACGGTCAACATGTATGCTGTTTTGGGATCTCTGCCTCAAATCCAACTAACTATTCTGATTCAAAGTTGGCACCCGACCTCTGAGGGGACCAACCATCAAAGTAAATTTTCTTTACACATGAATAACAGCTCCATGGCTGCTGGCAACAGGAGAGCAGCCACGCGTTTGGTGCACTGGTTCCCAGCCTTTTCTTTGAGCAATCGAACACCGTTTCTAATCTTCCAACTCGTCATCAAGGCAGAACACTGCATGTGACGTTTGGCAGGTAACTCTTTTCTGTTGCATAAGATGGCTGGACTTCCGAGTGACTTTGTGGCCACTAAACTCTTGAGGAGTTAGGCTACAGGACACCACACAGATTTACCAGGCAGGGTACAGAAGTTGTGGTTTCCCTCAGAGCTCGTACATACCCAGAAGCATGTAGTGCCATTTACAGGACTTCAGGTTTACTGGCATTATACACTGCAGCCTCCCCATCTCCATCTCCATGCACGTACTCTGTACCATCCCCTCCTCCATAGAATTCATGTAATATCAAGTAGGCATTCTCGCTAACTGGGTTCAGGTTGCAACATCAGCACCACATTATTCTAATTGGTCGCTGCCAACTGTTAGCAGTGTCAATGGCTAATCAGGAGTCAGTCAACAAGAGGATTTCCTTCAAGCTCCTCATCCACGCACACAAGGCACTCCACAAGACCGGCCCAGCCTACTTCAACAGACAACTCTTCTTCTACATCCCCAACCACCAGCTCCGTTCTGGCGACCTCGCCCTCGCCACCGTCCCTCGCATCCGAAGAACAACCACCGGCGGCAGATCCTTCTCCCAACTCGCGGCCAAGAACTGGAACACCCTAGCCACTGAGCCTACGACAGACCCAAGACCTGCTGACCTTCAGGAGGCTACTCAAGACCTGGCTGTTCGACCAGTGGTGCCCCCCCCCTTTTTTCCCCCCAGCGCCTTGAGACCCTCACGGGTAACTAGTGCGCTCTACAAATTCTTGATTGATTGATTGATTGAGTAGCCAAACATGTCAAGAGAAGGACAGCTTTGGGGTGTTTACCTATCACCCAACAGTGTCTAGCACTATGCTGGTTAGAAACATACACAATCATTGTAGAGCACTTGCCAAGGAACATACGAGGTCTGCCAGATGGCAAAATAAGGGCTGGAAGCCAGGGGAGGGTTGTGCTTTTGGGCATGCAGCTGAAACGGCGCAACATGATAACACATCTACCTAACACCTTGGCTGCAAGACTAGTACGTTGTCCTTCTTCTTTATATCTACAGAGTTGCTTAAGGCACCACTGCCTTGTCTTCGTGCTGAAAACTATTGACGCTACTCCAATAAAATGATAAACAATTAACAGACCTCGGTAAAACAGAAGGCAAAGTCATCAATATTAAGTGAAAAAACGATGACGCGCAAACTTTAGCAGTAAGAACCAATGAACAAAGCCGTCCATCCTACTGTGCATTTCTTAATCGGGCCTATGTGGAAAACAGTAATATTTGCTTATTTCTTCTGGTTATGTGAGCAGAGCTTGGTTGGTCTCCTCAGAACCTTTAAGAACTCTTGATAGCAATAAAAGTTGGCAATCCAGCGTTCTCTATTGCTCTGCCCTATCCACTCATACTTGGACAGTTTCCTATTCCTTCCTCATTGACCCCCACACCATCTACTCCTTGGATAGCATCCCCCCAGGCAATCTTCATTAAAACATTACCACCACAACTCCCCTCCCAGACTGATCCTCATACGATAACCCTGCCATGATATTTTCCCAGCAGGACTGCAAGTCTCCCAAGAGGTACATATTCTGCTCGGTGCTATTAAATCATCTGGGAAAACGGCTCTAAGAGCCCACCAACCAATGCCTGGTGCAAATTAACCCACAAGGGGATAGTGATTGGGCTCTTCACTGCATGAGGTGGGAAAGCAGAAGCGCATCAGGAAACCCAAAAGGTCGTCGCTTTCTGTATTCCCCCAAGCCAGCCCCAGTGGAACCCAACACCTCACCATCTCTCATCTGCGGTCAAGCCTTTGCTTGCTTGGGGCACGTTTCCTTAGACTCAATGTACCCAATGTCACCTACTACATTGCTTTGAAATTAGATTGGACTATTTTGAATTTACACCATGGTCTTCATACATAAGAATTGGAAGGGGTTATTCTATAGCCTAAGCTTCACTGTTCTTAACCAGAACAAGGTTCTTAAAATTCTCTACTCTCTTTAGTGAAGTTAAATAGCCAACACATTCAGAGCTATCATTCTGAACGCATCCTCTGTTACATAAAAGCTAATTCTCAAATGCTGTGATTCAGTACTAGCACCTCTTATGGGCGCTGTGTACATAAATGCACATATTCTATACACGAATTCAAGTATCTATCAGAATGGATCCTAGATTCAATGTACCCAGCTGCTACATTACATAGTGAAGGGATGAGGAACTCTGTCTGGAATTACCACTCTGAACAGGACTCATTCTTCTCAAATGATCTTTTCGTTCAGAACCTTGCTTTTCGTGTTTTCCTCTTCTGTGAAATAGTTGATGCAAGAAAATATGTAATGCAAGATGTATGCAATATTACACTGGGGGTGTGCGGTTGGCCTTCTCTGGGCAGAGAAGTGCCACCAAGACTCATGTTTCTGTGTCAGTCACTGGCTCTGATGCACCCAGTGATGACACAGCGCCTCGTTTTCATCTCCAATATAGCGCTGTACCACAGCATCTGGGTGTCTGGGAGCTCACCAACCACCCTGTAAGTGCTGAAGACAAACGAGCAGCAGCAGGAAATAACAATGGCTCACTCACATACCATTTCACCTCCCGCATCATAACTGTAGAAGGGGCGCGCCCCAGAATGAGGGTGCAGGGTCGGGGGAGGCGGTTTCCGATTAGTAACACCCTGGTCCTCGCTTAAACAGCTCTGTGTAAACGCTGCCCTCAGTGTGTCTCACGGATCTTCTGCAAACAAAGACAAACTTGGTCCTGTCTGGGATGTGTTAGACTTGTATATACAGAAACGGAGAGACTTCCTGAAAGGGTTGGGGAAGAGTCAGTCTCATGCCAACACCAGCTCTGCTACACTTCTACCAGCCTTACCAGGACTTGTTGCAAATGAAACAAGCATTTGCAATGCAACAGGTCTCGCATTTGCTAGAGTTTCCGCTATTGGCATTGTAAATTACAATGCTTTTTATTTATGGGTGGGTATTGAAAACAAATAAATAAAAGGCATTGTCATTACAATGCCAATAGCTTAAACTCTGGCAAATGCGAGACCTATTGCATTGCAAATGCTTGTTTTTTCAAGCTATCTTTATTGGCATTTTAGATAAAAAAAATACCAGCAGTTTACATCGCAATGACGAGCTCCAGTGAGTCACGGCTGCCCTCTAGGGCAGGTATAATTAACAACAAAAACATTTTTCATTAACACTGCTTGAACTATGAACTTTTGTCAGTAGAGAAAGGATGTCGCTCTTTGGAAACAACAGTTTTATCTAAGAAGAATCCCTGAGCATTGCAGCTGCTAACAACAACTCTGAACCTCCTAAGCAAGGCAGAGGGGCAGGCAGTAATAGTGACTGCAGTTGGGCAGCTAGACCAGAGGTGCACTTAGTGATCTGCAACTGGGAAATGACTTAACTTACAGTTGCGGTGTGCCATCTCGGAGTTCTTAATTCAGATTTATCAACATGTCTGAATCGCTGGTGATTGGATTTTTCTGCAGACCCCAGAATCCTCCCTGTGGAAGGTTTTGTTCTGAGCATCGGCCCATATTATGTTCACTTAGCTCCATAACCCAAATGTGGGCAAAACCATGGCTTCTATTTCATGGTCACTGCCCGCTTAGAAATCAGTAAAGTAAGGTCCAGGAAACAGGCAGCTACCCTATTCTTTTCGTTGGCCAATTCTTTTGCCCCAAAAGGGCAGGCCTAGCAGCTAGTTAAGTTGACTAGCCTGGTTATTGCAGCCAGCTGACCCAATATTTTAAAAAAGTAGGCCACCAATGAAAGGCAATCCCATAACGCAAGCTGAAAGTTAGCTGCGACCGCAGCGGAGCGTGGATAGGAGGCATTCATTTTGGGGAAAAGGTTTTAATTTTAGCAGGAGACAGGTAAGCTCTATGTAAAATATTGAATTGTGTATACAGTATACACATTTAAACTCAGCGTTGTGCAAAATAGGATGCAAATATACAATTGGCCAAGCCCATTCCCTGATTCAAACACCCATTTGTCAGGCAGGTACTGCAGTGAGGATTGTGTATGGGGTACGTGTACCCCAACAAATACTCCTTCAGCCATAACCCATCACAAAGTCTGGACCAAGGAGCGAGCTGTGGGGTCTACATCATAAATGGATCATCCGGCCCTGAGAGGGTAGAATGTGACTCGATGTGTCAGAAATTGTCCCACGTTTTGTTGAACTGTTCCCTAAGTAAATCAAAAGGAAGGAGATACCCATCCTGAAATAGAGCTCTCATTCAACCAATCAATCTGAATTTGTAAAGCGCTGCTTATCAGCCGTGAGGGTATCTAGGCACTGGGGGTTGCTGCTACTGGGTGTAATTAGTAGAACAGCCAGGTTTTCAGATCATTTCTGAATTCCTGCAGGGTGGGGGAGGTCAGGCGGAAGAGGCCATTCCATTTCTTGGTGGCCAGGTAGGAGAAGGTGTAATACCTGCGTTCTCCCAGTGCTTCCCACAGCCATAAACCACCTAAGATGCTAAGGCAATCCAAGCACAGGGATGGCCGAGGCATAGGGTGTGACATTTTTAGTGATCAGTAAGCTTCTCAAGAAGCAGCTCCACGCCGTAAGTAGTAATAAAAGTTGCCCTTCTCCGAGTCCTCCTTAAACACTGCCCGGTATGTACTGTAACATATGGGGACTCAAGTGTCAAATGGTCATACTACCCGTAACAGTGTATGAAACCCTAGGGCTCCGCGTTTGGAAATGCGACAGTATGCCACATGTAAAAGCGAATCGTCCCACGTGAAACATCGCAATTAAACACGAGTGATAACGCATTTCTAGGGCAACGAGTTGTAAACACAACTATAATTTATAAAAACGGTGGTTCAGTATTCTACCACACTATAACGAGTGCCGTTTGTGAAGCCTCTGCGCAAAATTAGATGTAAACTAATCAAGATGTTCAAACGATAATGACAATGATTGATCAAAAAATGAGAATTCTGCGTTTGACTTCCCTCTAGATTGGAAGCATAAAAATGCAATTAGAAAATAACAAGGACTGGTCTTTAAAAAGAAAAATTCGACCACAGAGCAGTCTGGGAAAGATAAAAATCAGGTAAATGACTCAAGTAAACACCATTGTCGATTTCCACCTATAGTTAAGGATTTAGCTGAGGTGCCTGATATCCCCTTTCCCCCATTTTAGACAATATCCAAGACTGCCATTGAGAGTCCTGTGACCGCCTTCGATTCTGAGGTCACAACTGGATTTATTCACGAAGTAAGCTGTCGTGAATTTAACGTACTGTAATACAATGACAAATGTAAATAGAGTTGTTCTCTGCAAAATCCAGGGAAATAGGACTCCTGGTTTAGGATTTTTGATAAAGTTGATGTAAGAACATGATATTATTGAGCAAAGTAGTTGTTGTTTATTATACACGGGTAATCTGTGATGTTTGTAAGGATTTGAAATTCCATTGCCATAAAAGTAATGCATTACATTATGTTGTTTTTAGGGGTCACTGCCAAATGCCCACTGTGTTGTCCTGAACAAGGTCTGAAGGATTAATACTATACAAGACCGAAACGTCGACCATAGTCCATTTCTCCATCTGTTAAACTATATAAGTGACCTTTAATTTAAGAATAAATAGGTGTCACTTACTGTTTTATTTCTGGATTGGACTTGTTTTTCAGATGAACTGTAGGAAGAATTGAGTAATTCCTCTTTCATTTGTAAGCATTGTAATCAACGTGAATTGTTGATATGTACCCTATAAATTTTTGATTGACATAAATAAGAAATATTTTTTCAAAAAAAGATTGTTCCGTGTTGCTCATGTTTATTCAGACTATAGCACTTGAATGGTCTCTTTGTCTAATTGATTGTTAGTCAATTTGATAATAGCTATATCAGATACCAATTTGATTGAACAGACCACTGTTTTAAATTAAGATGCAAGTCTGATTCTGCAATTATTCACATGAACAAAATCCCTTGCTGGCATTTCCAAATTATATATCGCTTCTCCAAGTCTGGCACCAGGGAGCAGAAGTTTGTGTACCTCCTCAACAAGCAAGCGATGTCCGTCAAAGTAAGTTTCTTCCAGTGACAAATCAGAAAGCCAACAGCAAATCTATTGTAGCTAGGCATCCAAATACTGCACCGGCCATTGCGCCACATGAGCTCCCTTAGTAGTGCATAAGAAAAAACTTCTTTGTGAGAGGGCTAGTGAGAATATCAAAACAGTACAGGAGCAAAGGCAGCATCACCATTTTAGATAAGGCAAATGAGCTCCTTGCCGAAAACGGGTGAGTCCTCCAAAAAACTATTTCTGCCTTGAGTGCCTACACTTTTAGTGAAATTATGGTCAAGGAGGCCCAGTTGGCTGTGGTATATTCTTTGCCAAAGTAAAGGAAGGAAACACTTTCATTTGATTGAGTCGCCCCCAGATCCAGACAGGTCGGAGTGGCATTAAGGTGCAGGAGGAATAAGCCAGAGTTTGGTCAATACAGCCCCCAAAGCAGCACCAAACTCCTGAAGGGTGTGGGCTATGTCTGTGTGATCGCCCCCCAAATTTTCACAATGATACTTTTTAACCTCAGGTATTTGGATCTCTGCTGTGGTGTCAGACTCCGTTATGGAATTTCACCCCTTTATATGCTGTGCTAACACTGGGTTATCAGCTTCAACCCATTGCACCCACCTTTTAATATAATGCCAGCTGCCCGTGAACAGCTTTGGTAAGGGGCTCTGGGTAGGGCGAGGAGGACATGTACAGAGAGTGTTTGTGCAATGCATGTTAGTTGTATGAAATAGAGTGAGCGGGGGGGAGGAGCTACGACACCAACCAAGATGGCCGCATAGTCTCCCGGCTCCGCTGACCTCCGTCCTACGCTCTACTATCCTGTCATCTATCCTGATCTCCTGCTCCGGATCAGTGTGTGTGACCCGATTTGCACTCTGATGAGGTGATCCCGGAGTTTCTCCGACACCGTGGAGCGGAGTAACGTCGAGGACTGATTTGAGGCCTAACCCAGCCGAGAAGCCGGGGTCTCGAGTGCTGGCCTAGCCGGGTCCGAGTTGAACAACAACGGACTGTTGAATGCGGTTGGGTCCGGTCTCTGGAACATTCGGAATTTTGGGATTGCTCTGCTACCATCTGCTGCCTGGTGTTCTATAGGAGGTGAGGTGACGAGTGACGCACGGCGCTGTGTTGCGGGGGTCCCGGACCGGGGGTCCAGCATTCATATCGCCGGTGCCCCTTGGGTTGGAATCTCACTACGCGCTACTGCACGCTACCAGTCTGTCCCTCATGGCTCACCACTGCTCCGCCTCATCTTCCCCCGGAGAAGGCGCCTCTCCTGTGGGGAACACCATGCCTGAGGAAAATTGGAGGCTGACGGAGCAGGCTCAAAGTGGCCCGTCATTGCGGACGGTACTGGAGGCCCTTGTGGCACTTCAGGAGACTGTTAAAGCCCAGACCTGCAACCTGTTGTTGGCGGCGGATGGAATCAAAGGATTGAGGCCGGATCCTGACTTGACGCCCGAGACCCGGCGGCCAGCCCGCCTTTCGATTGACGCCCCGGTGGCGTACTTAGGCCCAGCGCTGGAAGCTGTATTTGCACCTATCGCAGTGGATCTACCCGAAAGTACTGTGCTTGGTGACTCAATTAATCCGTTGGAATCCCCGGTTTTGCAACTGTCGGAACATTTACATGCTGTCCCCACTTCGGATCCTTTCAATTGGTACCGTGAACTGTTTTGGACTGTGTCGACCCCCCTCCCCAGGCGCTCTATCACGATGGCGGATGGGATAAAGCCTGGCTTCGGAGACGGGGAGGGCCATCGTTGGTACCAGCCGGCTAATTTGGGACCTGCCGTTCCTTTTTCATCTGTGGACCCCTGTTCTGCTAACTTCTGTGTACCTCTTGACATTTTGAGGACGGGGCTTTCTTCCCCTGAAGGACTCAGCGAATTTAATCGGCGGGGCCAAGGCTGAGATTGCTGTCTGGGTTGTTCATTGTGGTATTATGGTTAACGGGATTGTTTTATTGAATTAACGGAGTCCGGGGCGGGGTTGGTTAGGACGGGGGCGAGAGACCGGGAGTGCGTTGAATAAAGCCCTCCTCCATTTCCCCTCTTCGGGTGGGGTTTAATTTCTTTTCCTTTTTTTCCCTGTTTCTTCTATATTTCGGGTTTCGGTTCTTGGGCGACAGGCACGCTGCTAGGGGGGTAGGCCGTAGTCATCTGCAGGGGTGCAGGGTGGGGAGTTGGGGGATGGGAGTATTGTTTTTTCTTTGTTTCTATGGCCTCTTTTCTCTTCTTATCTTCTTTGGCCTTTTCTTTCTCTTTTTCCGGGTCAGCGTAGTGGGTTCATTGTTTGGTCCATCTCTGCTTTCACATCTGTGCCTCGACCCTCGCGATGTTTCGGGGCCACGGGGCGGGCATAAATGTTGGCGCGACCCTAATGGTATGCTTGTTTATCCGGGTGTCGTCTGCTTTAACGCCACTGACCTACATGAAAACGAATTAACTGTGGACACACTGCTATTTCACTCGCCCCCTCTTCATAGCTTGAGATATTGTATGGCACCTGATCCTTCTATTTTATATTATAAAATGAAACCTTTAGTATCCTGTTCCCAATTTGATACGTCTTCCAACCAGGGCGCATTGTGGATGTAGCGACTATGCTCCCCGGGAGGCTGGGTCTGAAGTTTTGATCGTAATATTGTGTTGCAATTGCTTTGCGGCCAGCCCTGGGGGTTGTAGGCCCGTGTTTGTATCTGATTGAAAATGTCAAATAGGTTTTTAAAAAAAAAAAATAGAGTGAGCGTGGTGTGTCTGTTGTGTTTTACTGTATGAGGATGGGCTCCTTTTTGGATTTCCTGTGGGTGGAAAGGGAAGAAGATGGAGGACGGAGAAAACCTGCTAGACAGGGATGTAGACTGTAAGAACATTCCTAAGGTCCTTTGAAAAGGACCTGGCTTCTCTGAAAGGAAGGAGGGAGACAGATGTCCCTTTGAAGTGTAAGAACATTTCATGTTTCAGTCCCGCTCCATGCTTCCTGACATGTTTCTTAAGACAGACTTCTGTAGTAGCTGAGTGAGAAAGCCTAGCTCTGTGTTTTTGTTCCTGTGCCTCAGATTCCTGTCAGGGCACACCCAGCATCACCACTTGTCCTGCCAAGTTAGAGAGAATAAAGACTTTACCATGACCAGTTTGGGACCAATAAACCAAAGGCCATCAACTGCCTGACACCAGCCCCATAGCAGGATCTGTGGAATCCACATGTAATGACGCGAAACTAGAAAAATACTGAAACCCAGGCTCCAATGCCTGGATTCTTCCTCACCAGTGCCAGGAACCATACAGTTGTGTGGATGAGAAATACATGAATCGATGTGTTTCAGATGCCTGATCGCTCGCTTTCTTCCAAGGTAGGTACACCCTAGACAAGTCCCCAGCAAGGACAGCTGTAGATTTCCTACAGAAATTAGAAACTGCCTGCTAAAGACAGGGAATTGCTAAACCCCATTCACAGAGGAGAGCATGCCTTGTGCCGTAATCAGCTCAGCTGCAGGGTGACTAAGTAAATGATAGAGGACTAGGATCCTGAACCTGCTGGATGTTCTTCACCTTTCTTGAATAAAGACGTAGACTCGCTGTGATTTGCAAGTGTGTCCTGCAGGAGGATGTAGTCTAGGAAAGGAGATCACAGCTGCGTAGGAAGGACCATCTGGAGCAGCCTCTATGAGATGAGCTGCACTTTAATGCTTTAAACCGCATACACATCTGTGCTACGAGTGTGCAATTATACACTTTTGAATGAGCTACCCGTGTGGAGACCGGATATTTTTGTCAGACCAGAAGGACCAAAGCACCAAACTATCCACTGGGGAAAACTGCAACTATACAACGACAAGCCCCCAGACTGCCCAGCGACTGGGAAGAATTCCCTAGTATAAATTCCAAGAACAGCTGTTCCCAGGAGGAGCAGTATCTTCAATAAGGAGCTATAGGAGTTCTAAAGCAGTCAGGTCAAACCCCCACTGAAAGAGTCAACACAGCCATATGACCTGAAGCTTTTTCCTGAACAGATCTGTTTGGATTTCGATATGTCTTGTAGCCCCACAGTTTTGTGTGCTAACTGGGCAGTTAATAGATATACTGTCCCCTATCATGAATCCCTGTTCAATTTAATATTCAATTTAATATTCTGTTCCCTCCTTGTGCACCCTATTGTGTACTGCAATATATAAAAGAAAACACCAGAAAAAATGTCAGAAAAAATGTGTGAAGAGATATGGAGTGCCTCACGGAAGTAACACCATGGGAGTTCACTGGTAGGTTCTCACCAGTGAGCTCAGGTTCTCATCATTAGCACTACCATATCAAAAACAAGAAAAGAAAGATAATGTGCAGTTATAGTGAGAGAAAAGGTGCACCACTGGTAAAGATGCTGGTGCTGCAACTACTAAGAGGTGTCTCCCTGGTGCATATAAGAACTGACTCAAAATAAGGTGGACCTTATGACTTCAGACCACGTTATTTGGAATTTAAAAAAAGCTATACCTCCACTGGCTTTGCCTCCTTATTCCATGCCGTGTGGTTGCTCACTTTAAAAGACACTCTGTTGCCTTCTAACTCCTTAGAGGGCCAACATGTTTCAATGCCTTAAATGCTTTGGGCAATTTCGTCAGGGAGAGGGTCAGTATTCACCATACTGCATGTATTTCATATAAAGGTAACCGCTCAAATGCCGGACTTTGGCATACCGGTGACCCCCTTCTTTGCCACTCAAGCGGTGCAATCCGTACTCTGCTTTCTGTCAGCCGGATCTCAAAGCGCACTCTACTTGAAATCGTCCGCTCCCTGGAGGAGCAGGATATCTGTGTACAACCATTCTCTTGTTTCTTTTGAGACGGCCTTGTGGGGGGAAACCTGCAAATTAATGGAGGGTCATGAAGGGTTATGAGGCAACTGAGTAAATACTAAACAAGGGGGTAGCGGTGGAGAATCATTGGCGTCAAAGAACAAGTTACTTACCTGTGTAATGTACTTTCAGGTAGAAAACAAATGATAGAGACTTTTAATCACAGATTCCTCAAACTGTGAATAGACACTAAAGCAGTGCACCTCTGCGGGTAGTGGGTGTGGGGAATGGCTCAGTCCAGGATATCCCACAGGACAGATCGGTAAAATGACCATCCCGCGGGATCTTGCAATCAAGGAACAAATGCTTTGTGAACTTGTGGAGGGACACCCACGTAGCTGCCTGGCAAATTTCCATATCTGGCACACCGCATGCCAGCACAGTGATAGTAGCTTTCGCTCTGGTCAAAGGAGCAGATAAGTCTTCTGGAGGCTTCTTCTTTGCTAACCCATAGTAGATCTCAATAGACAGCACAATCCACTTTGAGATGGTACTCTTTTGCACCACATTGCCTGTCTTGGCCCAAGAGAAACAGACAAAGAGTTGGTTGTCCTGTCAGTGTTTCCTGATGCAGTCTATATGAAAGCGAAGTGCCCATTTAGGGCCAAGGCGAAGAAGCCATTCTTCCTACTTGGAAGGATGAGGCGTTGCACATAAAGGGGATACGGTGATGGATTGCCCTTTGTGGAAGGGCATGACTACCTTGACCAAGCAAGTCTCTTTTGTCCAGAGGATAAATTTGTCTAGGAAGAAAGATGTATATGGGGGAACTTTGACCCACACCTGGAGTTTACTCACTGGTCTGGCCAATGTTTGCAGAAAGCGATGTAGATTGTAAGAAGACGAAGAGAACAACTGTGCATGGGTTCGAAGCAAGTGCACTTCAAGTAGGTGAGTACTAAATTCAGGTCCCACTGCGGCATGACAAAAGTAGTAGGTAGGAAAATAAGTACTAGTCCCGTCAAAAAATGCATCACAACTGGTGACTTGAAGAAGGATGGCTGGCCAGGTAAATGTAAGAAGGCCGACAGGCAACCTTTAACCGATTCATTACCAAAGCCACAGGTCTTGCTACTGGCGTTGTCAATATTTTACTTTTTGGTTGTCTGCATGTACATTATCCAAAAAACACAAACTTTGACCAAGCCACTAGGAACAGTGCCCAGTAGCAAAACAGAGTCATTCTGGTTTTGTTTTGTTTGGAGGCTTAAGGTGTGAGTGAATGAGGGTAAGGGAGAAAGTGAGCTGGGACTGGAGGCACAATGGCAGCAGATTAGGAGAGTGACTCACATGTCCATATGGAGTACTCACAGGCAAGGACAGCATTTCCAGCCACCCGGCGCAGTAGGAGATCGCTGGTTACCAGAAGTCTCCCAGCACTGAATTGGAAAAGACTGCAAGCTTCTCTCTTGGGACACATTGCAGATCCAAGGACAGAACGCCCATGCAGTTACTCACTTGGTCCCAGTGCAGGGGAACAGAGAAAGAAAGCTCGGGACATGAGTGCTGTTCCGCTTCATGCTCTTGGATGATGCAGTACAACTGGGATAGTACTCTGGAGACAAGAGCGCCTCCCATGGAGCTGTAACGCTGAGCCCCAACCCAGCTACATTCACGGTATGGGGACTACTGAGAGAGAGTAACTAATGCTCCTCATAGTTTAGAAGTGCTGCTAGGCTGCAGAGCCACAGGAGGGGGCTGGGGAGGCTCCAGGGTTCACTGATGGAGTTTCACAAGTGGCACTTCAATCGTGGGGGCTGTGGGAGGAAGTCTGAAACAGAAAACTAGCATAGGCAAAGCTTCACTGTTGAGCCACGATGTAAGTGCTTTACGTTCTTCACCGGTGGCCATTGGTGGAGTGGGGCTGGCTTGTTTGTGTCAGTGGCAGTTTATCAGAAGGCGAAGAGGGCGGGTGAGGGAGCAGACTATATTGTTTGCAAGGTTGGAACAGTAAACATGTGCAATGTGCCCTGGGCCCTAACTTGATGAACAAACCAAAGAGCTGTTGCCTAATGGATGATCAGCCAAGTAGGCAAGAGCTTCCATTGTTCAGGCTATTTAATATTAGAAGGAGTAGGCCAGCCTTACTCTTTCTGCAGCTGTTGCAAACCGAATATATTTGCACAATGTCCATACATTTTATGGGGATACCACAACATTGAGGAATAACGTGGGGAAGTAAAGTTTTTTAATGAGATAGCAGGTTTGTGTGCCGTTTTTAATCTAGGATTTGTTCGTTTTTTCAAATGTAATTTTATGGACTAATTTTTGTGAAGGTTAATGAATTTTTGACAAAATTTACATAACCAAATGTTGAGGTTTAAGGTGGGAATGTAATGTTTGCAATGCTGATGTATTTTTTTTAGCTGTATTAGCCCTTATCGTGCTTTTATGTTCTATCTGCCTATGTCTTTTTTTTATGCACAAGTCACCTTATGGTCTAATCGCGATAAGGAATGTCTATATTTATAGGCTTTTAAGAAATTTTGTTTTTTTAAATGGTCTTATTTTGTGTATTTTTTTTTAACAGAATAAAAATTATTCTGGCTTGACTTCTGTACTTATATGTGTATAATGTGTGTTGGTGCCCCCGTCATTCGGTAGTTGCACGCATGTAATTGACACATGCACACACACTGACACAATAAAGGGGCAGTCAGTGACAGCCATTTCTTCACACCATTTTTCTTTTTTTCTCCCTCTCAACTTAAGCAAAAATCATTGGCAGAGCCAATAGGTCAACAAGATAAGACCCATCAGCTTTGCAAATATCTGTTTAATGTACATATACAATTAAAAGTAAGGCAGTACTTTACTCTGTATTGCTCTCACTGAGTGTCACAACTTTGAAATTAACTCTTTATGAAGATCTCAGCACATACATGACAAGCTAACTTGATAAAGCTACAACTGATTTTCTCAGAGTTTCTAAAGGCACCTTCGACTCAAACACACTTCTACCATAAACAGGACACCACCTGGTACTGCAACTTGCACATAGACAGCCAAAGAGGCACACACTTACCATACTGTTAGTATCGCAATGCTCACAAGTGCATACATCTTTAATCATAGGTCGCATGCATAACATACAACAAAACTAATTAGAAACACATTGCACACACCCATAACAGCACATATGTACCATTCAATTGCGTACAACTGTGTTTACACCACCACCCTCCACTAAAACAACATCCAAAATTAGAACACATTAGAAAAGATGTCTACCATATATTAAACGAGGTGGAAATAATGAATTCACCCAACAGCTCCCGCTACTACCAACTGCCCTGGATACAAACCCGACTCAGAAGTCTGGTGACCCAGACGATGCGTAAGCTATCGCGAATAGACTCTTGACTCAACTAACAAATACCAAGACGATCCATTCACAACCCTTTAAATAGGACACACTAATCTAACTCAGTCACACCACTGATATTTTATCATTACAGGCTGAGCGCCCTGTGGATCGCCCTTAAGAACACTTCTCTGATAACATAGCCTTGTAAAGTCATAGAAAGCTCAGGTCTAATAGGCCAAGGGGCTTGTTTTACAATGTTACCACCTTGCTAGTTGATCACACTTTATGGGCTGCATACAGTGTAGCTTATTCTTTCATTGACGACACCAAACTGTTCCAGAGGTTCACACTTGCCACAACACCCTCAAAGTTATTCAGAGCACATCACATTTGCATAGGAAATGTGACTGAAACTGTTTAAGATGTGCATTTCCCGAGCAACGCCAAAAGCCTGATTAGACTGACTGGTACTGCAGTGATAAATCTGTCCTCATCAACATAATCATGGAGAAAGCGGCTTGCTGATTCTGGTGTGCTAGAGAAACATAGTTCATCACTCTTCGGGAAAATTATGACACCAACTGTTCCTGCAGTGATAAATATGTTTTGAGCACCAGGGCTACAAATAAAGAGAACCAGCTCGACAAAAATAAAGTTCTGCAAAAGTTAATGATGTTATCTGAGACTAGGCGGTATACTGCAGCGGTACATATCTTTATAAACTGAGTTATGGTTCGGTCTCAAACGCATAAACCACTGAAATTCACCAATTATGGTTACCAACACATCCGTAAATTTAGGCAGCCCATCATTTTGTTCTCTCTTTTTTTTGTTTCTGTACCGTTGACAAATTGGTGATTTCAGCGTGGAGGGCGGCACAAATTATGACATTGATTTTTGTGTGTACTGGTGAATATCAGTGGTTTAGTGTGTTTGAGTCTGGGGCAAACTCCATGCCTGGGTACCGTAAACACAAAGCAACGTACTCTGACTTATGAAGTTCCTATTGGGGGTTCGCAGTACCAAAGCCTTATCACAAACTTACAATAAGCAGATAATTGATTGGAGAAGCTTGCATTGCTTTTGTGGATCCTTTTAAGGATTCTGGGATTCCGGAAACCTAAAACAGAAGTCGATACCAAAAGGGTATTCATGTACCCAATGGAGATCCATGACACCCAAAGGGGATCCGTCAATTCCATGAACATTTATTTTTTCATTTATTGGCACTAAAAGAGTGGCTCTCAGGGGATAGGATGCCCACCCAGGTCACTTATTTAGTCTTTTATCTTTTTATGCAGGGACTGTGCCCAAACTCTTGAAATGGAAGTCGCAAGACTCATTTTTCCCTTGTGTCTTGTCAGTGAGATTACTCAGATCTGTGGTTCCAAATTATTACCAGCAGATTCGAAAGAGACAACGGAGGAAAAGGCTCCCACATCCAATGTGATGGGCTATATTTTTTTATTTTCTGCTTCATACAGGATTCACAGATCCGAAGCGGCTAGAAGATACAAAAATGATAGCCCTTCAAGTTTCTTCAACTTTTTTTTTAAAGCTTACATCTCAAAAATGAATGTATCAATTTATACCAAGCCAACAAGAGCATGCTTTCTGAGAAACGTTTTACTTTCAAGCCATGTTTGTGTAAAGTCATGCACCAGCTTGGCTGCAGACATAAGGAAAAGATCAAATGAGAACTAAAATGGGAAAACACCTTTTTTCACACACACCATCCCACTTTAACGTTTTCCCTTGCATGGATATACACAAACATTAGTATGCTAGACCTCAGCTGACTACCCAAAGAAAGATTGACAACTTTGGTGCAGAGCCACTCATCTGTGTGAAAGCTTATAAGCAAATAAAGAAAATGCCTATTCAATGGAAAATGTACATAACCACATACACACACACACACACACACACATATATATATATATATATACATACACACACACACACACACACACAGACATATAACACCGCCCGCTGTACACTGTAAAGAATTAGCAAGTCATTGAGAAGTACCCTGACCGCATAGGGGAACGAGGCCAAAGGCAGAGTGTCTCTATACAGATATGGAACTCTGAGGTGACTTGCAATATCCTTATAATATACGGCAGGGGGGTACTTTATTCCTTATAAATAGTTCCTCACACCTTCACCCATCCCTCAAACCACTTAATCATTGATGTGTTGCCCTTTAATATGATGAATACAAGTAGAATTTGTACTGCAAAAGTAAACACCCCAAAGGGCAGTTAGATATTTGTTGCAAAAAGTCAGTTTCATATAAATCAGATTTTAAAAAAGCTGTAGGGTAGAAATCTGTACAAACATGAAGAGGCAGTCTAGCTTTGGTATGATTCCCTAAAGGTGCACAAAATAAACATGTTATAAATATCTCTTTTCAGCGGATCACGGTTGGTCTAGAAAAACAGAGCGCAAGCAGAAAAGGCTAGATGTTGTAATCGTTTCTTAACTGCAACCCTGACGGCCCTCCTGACCTCCCTTTTATCCAGGCGTTCACCAATAAATTGTGATAAAACAAAGACCATTGCAGAGAGCCAGTGGATTGTTGTTATTCTGCGGCAGCAGAGTTTACAGACAATTATGGATTTACTGCGTCTGCCAGATAAATCTTTGATGTTACAAAAATAGTTTCTGCTGAAACTGATGACAATAATGCTACCAAATAATATAGCCTTGCCAATAATTTGGTTCTCCGTGCTGCACAATCCTAGTAACCCTGAGAATGATAAAGGTCTACAGATGGTTTTGGTGGCTGTCATTATGGTAACTGAAGCCATATTTCCCAGAGTAATCTGAAATATTTTACATACCTCAAAGTTCCAAGTGAAATGGGAATTTTTTTTACCTCAAAATTATGTGCCTGGTTATAAAAAAAATGTCAACAAGCCACACAAACAGGAAAATCTATCTATGCTAGACAATGACACTGGGCTACGGAGGGCAGAAAATGCGCATAATAACATAACTTTGCCAAAGGAATGGCCCCTTGTGGTCACAATTAGTCTTCGAACCATAACAACTGTGTCCCAGTCCATTAAAGTGGACGTCTATCTTGTCAAAAGGTGAGATACAGTACAGAGAGGTCGCAGGGACCCATCCCCAATTACCACTTCCCTTCTACAAACACTGGTCATGTTAGATTTCAGGAACAAAAGACGCGCCGAGGACTAACATTGACTAAGTTATCTCTTACCCGTTGAGCCTGGGCAGGTTCTAGGAGAATTAGAGCAAAAAGTCCTAGACACACTTCTTCATGCTGGGTGGGTCCTTTACAAACCTAAAATGGGAGAATACAAAATAGATCTTAATCTTAAATCATACACGAAAGCAACTGTACACATCAGATTGGCTTAAAGGAGAAATTCAGAGGGGGGAGGAATGGGGAAAGGCTGGCAGATGAAAAACACAGAAACAGAGCGAGATGATGGGAGACGGAGGAAGGCGTGACCTTTACTGAGCACCGAGAGCTGTCGCAGACTTTGAACGCCGTGGCTCAGATACTCAGTCTTTAAGGAATTGGAAAGCAAGGCGATACAATCCTTTAATTTAAAATCCATCGTTCCAGCCGAAGGCCACGGAAACAGGTGCCTTTGAACCAAGAGCCAAGTCACCTGCCAGAATGAACAAGCATTGGCAAAGCCAATAGGTCTCAGCTACGTAAGAGCTACTGGTTTTGCCAATTTGTTTTAGTCATGTAGTACACAAGCATGGCTGATGTTCAGCATGGCTAAAAGTTAATGCTGTAGAGTGGAGTGTCGTGGAGTGGGGGAGAGTGGGGTAGAGGGTGAGTGGGATAGAAGTATGGTGGCCTAGGAGTGGTGGGGGGTGGAGTAGGGGGTTGCGCAGAGTGAGGGTGGTGTGGGGAGGCGCAGAATGGCATACAGTGGAGTGAAGTAGAGTGGCATACAGTGGAGTGCAGTACAGTACAGTGGAATACTGTGGTGCAGAGTGACGTATCATGGAGAGGCATCGAGTGGAGCGGAGTGTTGTAGAGTGAAGCGGAATCGAGTATGCATGGTGTGCTATGGCGCTGACATACATACATTAGCAGAGACATACAGTTTTGGTGATAAACTATACAACGCACAAACAATAACGATGGAAATTAGCATCACCTAGTGTACTGATAGGTTTTGATCCTATTCAAATATTTGTTTCCTCCACACTTCCGAATTACAAGAATTTATGCTTGATTTGTGCTATCCTAATTCTGATATATTCTGAAATATTTGTACAGTTCTTTTAAAGGCATTTACATTTTGTTGTGTGCTAGAAACAATAATATCCAACAGTCTTTACATTCCCATACCCAGTAAGATTATCACATAAATCCTCACACTTGGCAGTGGAGAAAGAAAGGTAAACACCAAGCTCCCTAGGAGACAGAACCTAACATTTGACCTCGGTCTTTGAATGCACTGCAAATGTGGCAAGATAAAAACAAAAAGTAAAGGCCCATTTATTGCTCGCAACTGCAGAATGATTATTTTGGGGTGTTTCAGACCCCATGTTACAACTCCCCTACTTCTATGGCATGGGCACAAAATTGACGCAGGGGATTGATTACGTTATGTTATTAGCAAAGAGCACTGACCAAAACAAACAAGCTTGTACACATAGTATTGTTCCTAAGGCATCTGGCAGTGGCAGAGACATGTAGAATCAGTTAAGCAGAAAGATAGGAAGCAGGAAACCTTTTGAAAGAAATGCAGCAATTTACTTCTACGAACTACTTTACAGGAAACAGCTAAAAGCACATGAACTCTCCTAGAGGAGTGCCTCACGAAAAAGAAAAAAAGCGAGTTCCTAGAGTCAGCACAAGTGAAGAATACAAGGGGCAAGTCAGAGAGTTGGTAGACCGGCTATGCACCACAGGAGGGACAAAGTAAAGCAAGCAACTGTGAGTTGCAAGGTTGTAAGACGGAACGACTCCCTAAACCATGTGGGCCTTAACAACACGGTCTTAACAATGACGGGGTCTTTACAACGCATGCCTTTACAACGAATTTCGTTGCACAGACATGACTGGTAATTGGCGATTTGCCCGACCCGCCCCGCTGAGAGCCCTAAACCCTGGCCCCCAGCCCTGCAATTTATTGGTCCAGCCCTAAAAACTACCAGATTCCCTACCGTGACCCCAACACCCTGTCCTGAACCCTAAAATTGGTTCCCGGCCCTGAAAACTACTCCTACCCCCTGCACCCTAGAACTCAGCACCCAGCCCTACAAACTACCTAGACCCCAGAAGGGTAATGTCTGTGGGCAGGTAAGACGGAAATTTGGAAGTATGCATCCTGCAAGTTCATTGCTACCATCCAGTCTCCCGGATGTTAGGGTGCAGGTCTAGAATAGGACAAAGGCCTCTGTCCTTTTTAGACAATAGAAAGTAGCTGGAATAACCACCACTTCCTGGAGGAGCAAAGAGATGTGATCCTCCATCAGCCTGTTGTAAATGGGTGGCATGGGTGGAGAGGTAATCACACAAGGGAGGGAGTAGCTCTTTCGGACAATCCGGAGAACCCGGTCGTTGGAAGTTATAGGCCTTCAGAGGGAAAACTAAAAAGTCTTGGAGGCTGTGGCTGCCAGGGGGGGATGGACTGGTGGGACCTCTGGCTATCTGAACCTACAAGGTCTATAGTTACAGCAGCTTCGGCAACGCAAGGACTGTGAAGCTTGCGTGCCATGGTGGCTGGGCGGTTAAGAACTAGAGATGGAAGCCCCTTCTGCGGCCATGAGAGGAGAGAAAAAAACTGAAAAGGCCTAAGGACCTGATCGCAGCTCTGCTGTCAGTGAAGCCCTCCAGCGCGGAGTCCGCCTGGTCTCAGAAGAGACAGGAGCCATCAAAGGGCATGTCCATAAGTAATGCTTAGACCTCCCTAAAAAGCATAGCGTGTCTCAACAAGGTGTGGCACCTAAGGGCTACCACTGACGAATCCGACCTGCTAGCGAGTCAGTCGTATCCAGTCCACAACGTATGGTGAACGTAGCTGCGTCTCTCTTGTCAGCCATAGCCTG
The DNA here is from genome assembly GCF_964263255.1 of Lissotriton vulgaris. Classification (NCBI taxonomy): domain Eukaryota; kingdom Metazoa; phylum Chordata; class Amphibia; order Caudata; family Salamandridae; genus Lissotriton; species Lissotriton vulgaris. The sequence continues at coordinate 130,202,113 of NC_141700.1, forward strand.
GTTGGGTGTGGCCCGGGCCCCCTCCAGAACCATAGGTAGCACCTGCCCAACCTAGTCCCAGAGTGAGTGGGAGTATCGGCCCAGTAAGCATGCAGTGTTCACCGACCGCATTGCCATGCAGGTTGAAGAAAACATCTTCTCCAAAGTATCCAGCCTCTTGGATTCCCTGTCCAGTGGAGTGGTAAAGAATGCACCAGGATGTACTTTGAAAGTGGAGGCTTGGACCACCAAGCTCTCCATGGTGGGGTGCTGAGTGAGGAAACTGGGAACCCCTAGGGTGTGGCGATGGCAGCAGGCAATTGCCCTACTCACAGGAGCCCTTGTGCAGAACTTGAACCAGGCCCTAATTAGGGCATCAGTGAGGGCTTCATTAGATGGGAGAAGCTGGTGAGATGGGATTACTACCAGCTGAAGCACCTCCGTCAAGACATTTGTATCAACTGTCACAGCAGAGAGCCCAGGACCCCAGTTGCCCATCTCAACACCTTTGCAATTGAAGCGCCCTCTTCCATAGCCGCAGAAGGAGGAGAGACCAAGGCAGTATTTGGAGAGGTGCAGAGTCCACTATAGGTCTCAAAAAATCATTAAAATCTTACTAGACCTGCAGGTCTAGTGATTTGAATAATCACCTCGACCTAACTGTAATGTACTTGACTGTAATATAGTCTCAAATTGTGTTATCACAGCAAATATTTTATTTTACGAGCTGCCTTTTTCTTCATTACCAAAGGAGAGCACCTTCAAATATGCAAGTTCAGCATTTCTGCTGAACAACAAAAAACTATTTTGTTTGATTTAACAGCCTAAACCTTTGCTCATTGTATAACAAACATTTATATAGGGTACACATAGCCCCTGACCTGCCTCTCAGGTCACTAATAGCATTGCCATAAAGCTGGGCAGGAATGTTTCTCAGGTCAAGTTTTAAAACTCACTTTTAATAAATTGTATTACTAAACCAGAATTTGGTGGGTCAATGTCATTTGCAAACAGTATATTTTCCTTTGAAATGGCCACAAACGTTCCCACTAAAATGCAGTGTAACTGATAAAACTATATAGCGTATACAAAAATCTGTGGAAATTGGATTTCAGCAAAAGCGTTTTTCATTTGCACATCAAGTAAAAAGCGGTCAGATAGGTTTTCATCCTATTAAATTCTTTTTTCATCAAAAAGAATTACAAAAAAGTTATTTCGAAACTACATAAAATATATTTGGAAGTGTTCGAACAGTTCATTTCTAAGCTATTTAAATTTGTGTCAGAAAATAAATTACCTCCTACAGCCTTTTATTTCCCACTCTTTGTACAGCACAATTGTCAGACAGTTCACTTTACAAAATTCTCTAACTTTGCTGCTTATTTAATCATGGAGGTTGTGCTTACTTTTCTTTCTCAGACTGCAAATTGTAAGACATAAGCTTACATTTGACCCCTGTCTCTGATCACAGAGCATGTGACAAGTTAAAAACAAGATTTAAAGGGACATTTATTGCTCATTCACTTTCTGAGAGAACAGAACACATGTTCTTCATCAGCTCAGAAGATGGGCCAGCAGGCTCTGAAAATAGCCCGCCCTGATCAAATCGGACTCGCCATAGTGACCAGAGTCCTACAGAGGCGTCCGCTAGATCCTCACACCAGGTATCTTCGGTGTAATCTTGGAGATAGCATCTGTCAAGGTAAAGTGGCCCCTTCCATTCTTCCCCAAGTTCTGGCGCACAGTAATATGGCACATGCTCTGTCAGGGAAGGAATGCCTCCAGTCGACACTGGACGACACTCATCCGGCTTGGTGTCGGGAGTCAGGGATGACAATGGAGACAGCGGCAATGGGGACGGTCTGGATATGTGTCCAAGAGGCCTGACTGGCAGAAGATCAGTATGGGCTCCTCTGAACCTGCAGGGCCAGAAAGCTCACCAGCGAGGATTGGTCGCAAAATGTGAGGTGCATGGCCACATGAAACTCACAGAGTTTGGTGGGAGTATTTCTGGATTCAGGAAACTCTGGCAGGTACGGTGAGGGCCCAGGTGCAGGCTCAACCGCAGAGCCAGGCCAAGAATGTCAAGGTTCACTCGTCGCATCAATTGACTTTGACGGACATGGTGAAGTGAAAGACTTCTTCGACTTCTTGCATTTGTGAGACTTACCGAATGCACAGATGACTTAGACTGCAACGACGAGTGCTTGGAGTGGTTCCGCAACTGATCCCGAGAACTTCTCTGAGATCGAGACAGTTGCAGCGTCGCATGTTGAGCGTCAAGGAGCTTGAAAAACTGCTCCCTCAAGGACTTGGGGTGCATGCTGCGGTAATCAACGCAGGTCTTGGTTTTGTGTTCATGCTCAAGACACCAGAGGCACACGATGTGTGGGTCCGTCACAAACATTTGCAAGTGACAGACGCCACAGGGCTTAAAATCAGCGTTCCTTGCAGACATGCTTCCGTACAAGGAGACAATGTCTCCCCAAAAATTTGACAAGAGGTCGAAAAAAGGTTTGTGAAAAATTGACTAGGGTAGTACTCCAAATCTGCGCTGACTGTCGCAGAAAGAAAATAACAGACGTCATCGCGCAGGGGTAGCCCCTAGTTAGGCACAGTGCTCATCATTTCTGGCGCAGACGGCGCCACATGAAGCCAAATGATGCCACTTATTGGCACGCAGGGGTACTGCTCATAAAAAATTTCCATATTCAGTCTGATGACTGGGAATAAAGCGGAGGTAAGGAATCTGTGGCTAGAAGTCTCTATCAGATAGTTCTGTTAAGACCGGGTCCGTCCTAATGTACGTAGTCAAAACAGCCCAAATAGAGCAGCAAAATGTCCATCTGAGGCCCATTCAAACATAACCAATGGGGTTTTCTAGAATACGTTCAATGCAATATATAACTTTGCACTGCGCCTGGTATGGAGCACTGTTGGAGTTTGGATAGATTTATTACCTTATATAGCTGGATTAAGCAAAAGTAAACATTTTGAGTGCAGAAATCATAGTCAGTCGATTAAAACGATGAATGGGGCACTTAAGGGGTGACCAGGCAGGAGATCGAAAAATTATGCAATTATAGTATTATTCCTTCATCATGGTATCTTTTAGCTTACATATAACCGTTAGGATATTCCCATAGCTTCGGAGTGACCCTGAAGCACTCTCTCAAAATGAATTAAGGCTTCTCTTTTTAAAGTTGACGTTGAGAGAACCCAGCAACTCCATTTCATTTTATTTGAAGCCAAATTAAGGACATCCGCAACTTCAACAACCATAGAGGAGAATAAGTGGGTCTGTAATTTACAGAATGAAAAGAACCATTCCAGGCATGTAACTTTTCTGTCATGCGATTTGCATTATTATTCAGTATTGTTCCAATAAAACAGCTCATCCTTCATAATTCTTCCAATAAAACAGCGTGTTAGATGGGACGCAGACCCACTCTAAGATGACGCAAACACGTTCAGTGACAGCCAGCTCGTCCTCAGCATGTACTCTGGCATTAAAAAAATGAAGACTCTTAGAAACGTGTGCTTCGAAGGTATGGTGGCACAACTACAGGTTTCTGAAATTGGAATATTAGCAGGTCATAGCAGCAGCTTTCCTTTGAGGACTAAAAGCTCCCAGTCTAAAAAGTAACATGAGTCGCCACTGGAATAAAACATCTGTAGCTTCATGCAAGATGCACTCTTTCTTGCAACGAATTGGTTAGGTAAGATATGTAATGTCCATGGTTATAGAAGGGGTATCTTGAAGCTCTTTAGAAAGCAGATAAGTGGAAAGAAAGCTTTGTAAGAAAACAAACAACACAGAGTGCAGTTCCATGCACCACTTAGTAAATGAATAACTCAGAAATAACGAGACAATGTACTCTTTATGATGAGGCTAGTTCTTTCCAACTGAAGAGGTAAAGTTCAGATGCACCAAATCGGAAACACATTTCACCTAAATGTTTTGGATCACCTTGTGGAAGAAGCCAATGCTTCTTTTAAAATAGCTACTTCTCAGCATGGCTTCAGAGGTTCTCGCTAGTCTGGACAGGGATTCCTATAGTATACATATATACTATTGTAAGATAGAATGTTCAGGTAGCACCAAAGGCAATGCAGTTCCGTCTGCCAGACTCCTCAGTTGCAGAGATATGGATTGGGTTTAATTCCTCCAAAAACCTATGAGGTCCAACGGCAGCCACGAAGACCTTCGTTCCGATGTTGTGTCATTTCATACAGCCCACTCTTGACTTGATAATGAAGAGCTAGAGAGCACGGGCAGTCCAGGAAGGTATGGTGCATGGAATCCCACCGCTTTTATCTTACCCAGAATACCCGGCAATCTTCAAACTTTCAATAGAAAGACCTCTTAAGATTTTTGAGATGCAAATCTTCAAAATTCTGGAGACTGACAAAAGCCCTACCATCCAGTATTCCTTAAATGAGGGGGTTGTGGCACCGCGTCAAGAGTGGCTATACCCCACTCAATATACTGTTTTGGCCCTTGGAGACAGTGGGTGATGAATGATACATGCTAGTGCCAGAGCTCGAACAAGCAGAGATCAGCTCACGCAAGGGCTCCATAGAAAAGCTGGAAAGTAATGGTTTGTTTAGAGCGGCTTTCTGGTCCTTCATGCAGGAAGCGGATATTTTCAAGCCAGTTGAAATCGAAGAAGAGGTAGACTAAGGAGTGCGACTGAGGACCCGATAAATAACAGGACATAGATATTTCACATTGCAGGAGAAAAACAATGTACAAGAGTAACATACATTCGTAAACTCTACGAGAACGAAAAGGAAAAGTGAAGATAATCTGCACCTTCCCTGGACAGAAAGCGACTGTTATATTTGTAATAGTATCTCAGCCAAGGCATAAAATGTGATATGAAACAAGACTATCCAACTATATTTATGGTTATATAGACCGTGTTTCAAAACTGGAAAAACAAAATGGAATCATCTGTAGGCATTGCCTTTTGTATTAACTTTGGACCCTGGTAACTTGTCAACCAATATAGATGAACTGAAACTGTTCCTTGCCTCCAGATGCAGGGAGTTTCATAATACAATTAACTAAAACGAATGAGTGTCATGTCCACGTTTGTGTGGAAGGAAGGAACATGAAAGAGCTACCCCCACGCAGCACTGATTTGAAATCTCTGAATGCCAATTAACCACCATCTTTGGTGCTCTACAGCTCAAGTAACATTATCTTTACCAGACACATCCTAATGCCAGGTTCTATGAACACCTCCTGCTCTTGCTTGTATGCAGGGCTTATCCTGCCAGGGCACAGCCAATTATGGGATCGCTGCAGGGACAGACGGGCTCATTATCCTCAATGCCTACAGCTTCTTGTTCTCCAGAAGATGATGATATCACATAAGTGGGCCAAGCACCCGCGGCAGGTACGTGTATGCTAGCAGCTCACAGGTCTGAATCCTAGATGAACATCCTTCAGCGGATGGTAAAACGGATACACAGAGTTATAGGAGCACTGAGAAACAATGTCATTCTGTGCTGTTATAATGATCCATGTTCCCTCACTTTTCACACCTTAGGGAACAGTCTGCAAAAGCTTTCAATAGGGGGACATAGGCGTTAAAATCCAACTCACATGTGCCGTAAGAGCGTCGTTTGCTTCTCTCTCCGACAGTCCGTTCATCATCGAAGTCACCTGCGCCATACATCGCTCCAGCCTCTGGAACCAACAAAACAAGACTTAAATTAACATGAGAGTGCGGTGAAGACATGAACTCTGAGATGAACTGAAACATTTTTAACATGATTATGGGTGCTACGATGCTCATGGCCTCTCTACGCACTTCAACAAATATTTCACAGTGATGCACCAATGTACCATCTACAAGCCCCTAATGAACAACGTCACTGAATTGCCTTTTTATTAAGGCACACATTGGCAAAGGCGCTGAGCTGGATGGGAGAAAACGGGTTGCTAGGGAAAAGACTAAAGATAGATATCTGTCTATTAGGAACCCCAAACAATACACAAATGTGGACATATTAACCTTTACACACTGAGCGCATCTGACGCATATGAATGCAGGATGGTGGAAGATGCAATAGGTCTATATGGTAGTATTTTATTCTGCAATACAAGGGAGTTGCATGTAAACCGTACATATCTAGCAAAATCACTTACTTGCCAACTGAATGTGAAGCCATGCTATGTCTGCTGAGTGGGATAGCCTGAATGTTGCTCAATAGCAGTACTCCAGATCTAGTACACTGTGAATGGATATAGTAACAGCACGTCTGTTCGCAATCTGTGTGGGGGTGGCAGATGGGGAATCTTAAAATATGCTGAACAACCTACTTAAAATTTTCAGGAGAACCACTAAATTGGTAAAACGACACTCGGACGGTATTGCCACAGGCCCTTGGCGTTGTCGAGTCTGTGGCAAGGTTCAAGTGGGAATATGTATAATGTTTCCAGCCTTTGCACTATTATCTTTTAACGCTGCCTCTGGCGGTGCGCAATACCCATCATCTTGTTGTAGATCATGCAGCTCAGTCCACTGTCAATTGTATTTCAATCTCACAAAATGCCCTACGTGCTCCAAATCCAGAACGAAACATGGTGGCATTTAGTTATTGTGATCCAGGTTCCCATAGATCAGAGTACCTATGCCACTATCCTACTTTCCTCACTGACCCCATTCACCAGACTCACCTCTGCCCAAAACACATAAATTAGGAGCTGGCCTCACACTACACTGAACTGTGTCACTGCCATAATGCTTGTATATGCCCTCAAAAAGTGTGGGAGTGCAATATGCCTTTCATAAAGAGTCCTGCAGCAGGAATTTTCTTACTTGCCTGAATCAGTACTCAACAAAACCTATCTTAAACATTGGCAGGTGCAAGCAGTCCTCCCGTGAAAGTGAAATGCGCATGAGTGGTTACCCTATCCTTTTTGGGTACTTATGTTCAGGATTAAACAAAGGCCTGAGAGGGGACTAACCTATGTGGCACTTCAGACTTTTCTCAATTAAGATTCTCACACAAAACTAAAATGCAGAGTCTAAGGGCTTTACACATGCAGGACCTCAAGTCCAGGCCCAACCTCATTTCAGGGTGTTCACAGTCCCCGTACAGTTAACATGTTCACAAAACCAAGGCATTCAATAAGTTAAGAGATGGCCTTCACATTCACCTTGTTATTGCCAGAGCCCCAGACATTACACTGGCATGTGAGAGAGCAGGTGGGAGACGTGGGATAACCTGCCTGAGGTGCACTACACAAGCCCCTGCATGACAGAATACTAAACCTAGACCCCCCCAAGCCTAAGCTGTTAGATAAAACTTCTAAACATCTTTCAGCCAAAATAATGATTTGAGCCTGAGCACCGTCTTATCAAGGTAAAATACTGCAAAGAGGGGAGGCTGAAGGAACTTCTGGTCTATCCACGTTCCTTGCCGACACAATTACAGGAAAGACAACAGACCTACCCTATACCTGGGAAGAATCTATTAGATTGGCAAAACCATAAGGAACGCGACCACCAAATTTAAAGCAAGGGTTTTTAATAAAAGAAAAAGATCTACTCTAGATGAAATGGGCTTAACCCATAACAAAGATAAATAAAGAAAATGCTTCCTGTAAGCGGTTCATCCTTGCTCGAAGCCGTAGACCCTCTTAGAAGAGACAAGCACTGGCGTTTCCAATAGGTCTCGCAGTAGGTAAGTTGGAGCTATTGGTTTTGTAAATGACAAAGCCCTTTATGTTTGTAAAATGGAAACAAAAATAAAAGGCATGGTTATTTGCAATTGTAATAGCTCCAACTTTCCTACTGCGAGACTTGAGGGGCCAAAGCGGCACTATGTGCTCACTTGCCACATCTCCCATGTTTAATGAAATCATCGTGCATTTTATATGGAAATTATTCTCTTTCGAATGATGGGCACGGGGGGCGTTTATTAAGCAAGCCAGCAAGCATCAAATCTTGCTTGTGCTAGCTCATGGCCAGCACTGTGCTCTTCATCGTTAGTTCTCATTTAGGTTTTACGTTCATACATCAAGGTAGGGTTGTGTTCAGTTGTACGCGTTTTCCAGCAGACCGGTTAACTAACAGAGTTATCTTGCTGTGCGTTATTCTCTTCGGCTCAGTAAAGGTGCGCAAGGAGATACTCGCACATTTCATTTACACTACAGTTAATGTAAATTTCAAGTAACATTTTAGGTGGTACGGTTTTGAGCGTATGGTGGATGGCGAGTCCGTCATTGCATCCGGGCGCAGCAAGGCCTTCCCACAGCAAAACCACTTGCTGGCTCAGTCATGGGGTGGGGCAAATACCATAAAGTGAACGGCGGGCTGATTAAACTTAGATGTCTGCGTTTCTGTGGGCGATGAGGCATCAGATACATTAACTCAATCACCCCCTTCTGACTGCGAGTGCTTAATTTCTTGGCTCTTCTCATTCTGGGAACCCACTTCTTCCAAATTCTCCCCACTCATGGTTCTAAGAATTTGGTAAGAAGTGACAATAGCGAGCAATAGCACAATATACCAGTCTGATTTGTAGAATTGATAGTTTTGTAAAATATTGTATCTACACGCCCTTTTCTTCGTGACCTTCTTTACCCACAATCTTAAAATATCAAGCTATAAAAATCATCCGTCTTTCCGGCGCAACGTTCACCTCGTTCCACTGAATAAATGCAGGCACTGCCTGCGCTTTTTACATTCTGAAATACGCATTGTGGGAGTCCAACTTCTGAACATTTGTTCAAGGCCAATTTTCAATGCGTGTATCACGCATTTTTTAGAACTCAATTTTTTTGGGGTGGGGAGGCATGGGGTGGCCGGGAGGAAGGATGTCTAGGCCCCTTTGGCAGACCTGACAACTCTGAGCCCCGCCCTGTGCGCATTCCGTGTGGATGTGTGTGCGCGAGTTGACCGGGTGTGTCTTCTGCATTTCATTGTCAGGCTGTACTTTCGATCGAGACATCAATGAGTTCTCCCCGTCTCGTTGCTGTATTTAAATACCTTGTGCATTATATATTCGTCTCCGAAGACATTTTATGATTCAAAGCGTCAGTCCTTAAAATAAGAAGTCTTTTAGATTCGTCCTAATTTGGAGTGCCCTCTTGAACTGACTCCTGCTTTTCAAACGCTGACCTAAGTATGGAATTACATGAACGGTGAAGCATTTTTACAACCAAATGGGAATCATTTGCCACACTTTTTGAGAGCGTTCTCCGCCCCATGGAAATGAAATGAAACATTCTCATAGATGTGCACTGCTCAAGCTGAATCGCTTTGACATTTGTAGGCGCTGTATACGCCTAATAGTGACTCTCTGAAGCAGCCGAAGGGTACACACAGTGCTATATAAAAGTCTGAAATGAAAGATATAATTTGTAAATAAGTAAACAATTGAATTTACATATCTAGTTGAACACGGGCAGAAACGAGATGGGTCGCATTTCATGAAAACATGGAAACAAGTAAGAAATGTAGAAGGTAAACTGATTTACATCCAAAAAGTTCACTGCTCTTAATTTTCGATTCAGCTAGAGGACTGGCCAGTGAAAAGGGAGGAGGGAGGAGAAGCTGCCGAGTAAGGCTGTGTGCGGGGAGAGAGAGGGAGGTGCTGGCGGCTGGGGAGGGGGAGGAGAAATGCGAGTAGGTGAGAGGACTGGAAGAATGCAGGGGGCAGAGCGGAGCGGGAAGAGCTGCTCTTGGCAGGCTGGGGAACAGATGCTGCTACATGGAAATAAGTGAAAAATGTAGAAGGTAAACTGATTTACATCCAAAAAGTTCACCGCTCTTAATTTTCGATTCAGCTAGAGACAGAGAGGTGGGGGGCTGCCTGGCTGGGCAGTGAAAGGGGAGGAGAAGCTGCCGAGATTTAAAGAGAGGGGAGGTGCTGGCGGCTGGGGAGGCAGGGGGCGGAGCGGGAAGAGCTGCTGGCGGAGCTCGGGAACAGAAATACGAGGCACAGAAAAGCGGCAATGAAATGTGGACCGAAACAGCAATGGGAGGAGCGTGGGTGTCATTCCATGAGCAAGTAAAAGTCACTGCAACGAAAACATAAATTAAAAAGTCACTGCAACGAAAACATAAATTAACAAGCAAAAGGAAATGGTGAGGGGCTGAAGGAGGAGTGGTGCGAGGGATGACTGAGGATGGGGTAGCAGGGGAGGGAACACGGCCTGGGGGCATAGGGGAGAAGCCGCAGAGCGCACGCTGGGCGAAGCTCTTTGATGTGCTGTGAGCGGCCGGGAATGAATGATTAGGGGAGGAGAAGCGTGAAACTGAAAGTACGGCCGGCCTGCGGCCGGCCGTGAATGCGCGTGCATGTTTGCTCACGTGATTCACGTGAACTGCAAGAAAACCGCGGGGCTGAAAGCCCTTGGTTTGAAGAGGATTTTGCCGACATGAATTCTCGCTCCGCTCAATGCGCTTGCGCGCATTGATAGGTCGCGAGACCTAAAAAAAGATTTATGAGGGATAGGTTACAAAGAAGTTGTACAAGTTATTCAGAACAGTTAAGCAAACATACTTGTTTTAATCAGAAGGGCACACGTGCTGTACTATTCACACAAAAAATACTCTCCTCCAAAATATTTTTAGGGACATTATTCTATAATTGTACTCACTTGCTAATAATCCATTTTACCTTAGCAAAGAAATAGCTCCATCTCAAGATCAGGCACAGATGCTATCTGATTATTTTTCAGGCAAAATAAAGATCAGTGCAGACTTTGACTTTAAGATCATTCCAGAAGAAGCAGTCAGCCTCTGGTATGGACAGAAGCTACCTCCTGGTTTCCAGAATTTAATGTATTGACTTGAAAGGAATGTGGTAAATAATTAAGCAGCAGCAAACCATCTTGATAGCCTGAGGATGTAATTTCAGGCCCTTCTTAGAGCGTTACCTCAACCATCCGATATGAAAAAGACTTCCCTTATACCAGGCATTGTGCCAGAATGTTTAAAAACAGTGACTTATTTTAAAACAAGCATTTACAATGCAATAGGTCTCGCAACTGCGGGTTTTGGAGCTATAAGCATTGTAAATGGCAATGCCTTTTATAAAAAATTAAAAGGCATTGTCATTTACAATACCAAAAGCAACACGTAATGCACTGCAAAACACAGTTTCCGTGAAGCGGGCGCCGCGATCAATATAACATTTTTTTAAATAATAAAATTAATCGAGCACGGTGTCCCAGAAGCGGGCGCCACGCTCTGTATTACATTTTTTTTAAATGTATAAACTGAGCCCGTTGTCCCTGAAGCTGGCGCTGCACTCCTTATTAAAGTTTGAAATAAAATGTAAAAAACGAAATGCAAATTACATCAGGAAGCGGCCGCCATTACCAAAGCTGGCATCCCATGTGTGCTGTGTCCCTTAATTAAATAAATAGTTCTCCGAACTGGTAAGGAAATTTCCCAAGTTAGAACACAGTAAATGATCGAGTCCTCATGGGCAGTAACAAATGTACACAAGGCGGTAACAAGGAGGAACTAACAAGCCTCAAAATGAATTAGAAGCCAGCACTTACCAAGGACAATGACACCAGCCAATGAAAAGTATGGGCGGAGAGTGGGCGAGGCTTACACAGCATACTCTACTACTGCATGCCTCGCAGAGCGAGGAGTGCATGCTCGCTTCCGCTAGGCTAGACCTAAAAAACCTTCACTCTGAATCTAAACCTGCTAACTAGAGACCTATTTCTTTACTGCCCCAAATCACAGAACTACTAGAAAAAGCTGTTGTCTCACAATTAAACGAATGTGGAGAGACAAAGCGGGTACTACATCCTGTACAATCTGGTTTAGACCAGGCAGAGGCACTGTTGATGATCTCTTCATGTGTGTGGCCAAGTCAAAACAGTAAGCCGAATTCTTCCGTATCTCTCTCCAGTCTTCATCACCATCAACCACATTATCCATTTACATTGCCTACTGTCCTACTCACTACGAGGTCTCGCTTTAACATGGGATGCCTATTTCTCCTTCATAGATCTTAGGTAGTTCAACTGGGCTCTTTCAATTTCTCATTCAAACATCTAACTTAGGGTGTTCCGCAAGAATCAATTTCAACCCTGCTACTTAATCCATATACTCACCCTTTAGCACATTTGCTGCAGACTCCCAAAATGCAAATACGTTTTTATGCAGACGACACCAAGCTGATTTTCAATCTATATGATGTTACTGATAAAGCTCCCTCTGACCTTGCTCTACTCTGGTCTTGTCTGATAAAAATCTTCTGAGGTGTAATCCACCAATATCAGCAAACCGTGTATGTGGGCAAAAAGTCATTGGCCATCCTTATGGGATCAGTTTGATGAATCCTGAAATCGAGCTCTTATTGACTCCCAACTAACCTCAGATTTCATCACAAACCGGATCCTGCTTTTTGTCATTTGAAATAGTGTTTTCTTTAAATAAGTTGTAACTCACCAATGGCCTAAGTCCGCCCGATGTTTGATAGTTCAGTTTCTGGGCGACAGGCGCTTAGCAAATTGAAAGGGGGAGGGGGGGGGGGGGGGGGGGGGAGAGTACTGTGACCATTGTTCAGGATAGCAGGGAAGCGTGAGTTCTATAGTTTGGGGTTCGAAGTTTACATGTTTATTATTTTGTGTAACACATTTCTAGTCTTGACACATACTGGGAGATGGGACAGGTAGGCGGGGGCAGGGGGGTTAGGAACGCATCTCAATGCAAAGCTGTTATGGCAACCCAAGTATCTCTGACAAACACCCTCAGACACCGCCCACTATACCTACCCCCACAGGACGAGACCTGATAATCATGACCTGGAATGTCAACGGAATAGGGAATACAATTACACGAACAATGGTGATGGAATATATCTTGCGACACGCACCAGACATAGTACTCTTGCAAGAGACACACTTGATGGGGCAACACCTGCAAAGCATTAGATAGTCTTGGATACAAGCTACTGGCGCACACAGGGTTCACCACAGGATCACGAGGCGTGGGGATACTAGTCAGAAGGATATGGCAGGATCAACTGGGCTGATATGTAGCTCTCACTGGGCTGAGGGAGGGCAGAGATCTCAACCTGTGCTCAGTATATGTACCACCCACAATGCATTCAGACACCCTGCCTGGGCTAAGTACACTACTCCGAGAACTTCCGTATTGAATGTTGATATTGGGCAGGGATCTGAATGCAGCAAGGGATCCAAGTAGGGACAGGGTATCGAACTCAGGGAGGGAGGTAGGGGTAGGCGCCTTGAGGACTTCTGTATAAGCTCTTGGGTTGGTGGATCTCTGGCATGAACACAATCCCTTGACTAGGCGATACAATTTTTTCTTCGGCTCCGGACGGGGGTTACACCCAAATGGATTACATATTGATACACTCTGCAGTTGCAGTTAGCTTCCAGGGGGCAACGCACAGGGCTAGGGGCATATTCGACCATTCACCGGTTGACGTTACGACTACTAGGACCCATTAGAACAAATACTCTACCACCCTGCCTAGATCCGTGGCACCTCCGAGACAAACAGGTCCAGGACTAGATTCGAGAACGGACAGAACACTACTTTCAAGACAACTTACATATGACATAATACTATATGCCACAAAGCCCCAATCTGCGATCAACTGTATACTCAACATATTCCAACTGTTTGGCAGTTGCTCCGATTATACGTCCTTCAGAACACCCCTATAGGATACCCATAGAGTTCTTTCGCAAAACTGACTCTGAAGTGAGGCAACTACTGTGGGATGGTGGGAACTCCAGGACTGCGCTCCATAAATTACAATGGGAGTGTATGAGGGAGGTTTGGCAGTCCTTGACATCCGAAAATATTACTGGGCTGCATAATTGGTCGCACTCAATAACTGGGTAACTGCGGAAAAGGAGGAGCCGGCATACCGGGTAGACCACCAATCGATGGAACGGAGAGGATACCTGGACGCACTGTATTGTAGGAAAACAGTGAATGGATTACCACAACATACACAAACGACTGTACGAATATAGAGGTAGGCGACTAAATTCCTTGGCTGGTAAGGCAAATTAAAGGAACAAACTCCCCTCTGGAACAGCGACCTCTTAAGAGAGGTGAGCAAACTACGGGGCTTCCGTTCATGGGCACTGCTGGGTATGGAGTACCTGGGAGATGTCTGGAAGGACAAATGATGATGGACTTTCAGGACCTACAGACGGACTATCAAATGTCAGGCACCGAACAGTTCAAGTACATTCAACTGAAACACACCTTAAAAACATATATTAGAGAAGTGGCCATGAGAGCAAGGTTCCGCCTCATACAACTGCAAATCTTACATAGATCCAACACAATTAGGACGAGACTTTGGGTGGGTGTGACCTGAATAAATGCATGAGGGGATGTGGTGGTGTAGAAACCTTTTTTTTATACGTACTGGGGCTGTCCACTGCTGCAGCAATACTGGAGTACGGTCACACAGGTAATGATCACTGTGTCGGGGCAGCTGGTCCCACTAGATGTCCGATGGCACATATTATGCGTTACAGGGAAACCGCATGGCCAAAGTATATTAAATTGGGGCTAATGATAGCAGATAGAATAGCAAAAAGGAATATAGCTAGGACTTGGAGGCAGTGCAACCCAATAGAGTCGTGGAATAGGAGAAGGACGTTTATTGGTGCTGTGCAGCTGAGATGCAGAGGAGGCACTGGGAAGTGGGGTACAGTCTGGGGTAAATGGGCTGAATACAGAGGGATGTGAAATGTTACAATGATGTAATTGATGCAAGATATGGGGAAACAGGCATTGTAGTCTACAAGGCAAAGGTCAATGGACCTCAGACCTGAATATTTCTGATGCTTGGATAAGAACCCAATGGTAAATGACATTTGTGATGTGCTGCTAAACATTTGCATGTTTAATAAAAAAATAATTTTAAAATGTTTCAACTCACCACATGGGAAGGACGATCTTTCCACAAATAAGAAGCTCGACTCTGGAACTCCCTACCTCTTCATATAATTTCTGACCCATATCTGCTTAAATTCCAGATACAACTTACAACCTGTGCCATTGAGCTATCGGTTCTAGTGAGCATTGTATTCTTTATTAAATCCCTATGTACACTACTTTCAGTGAATCTATGTAGATCCAGGGTACAAACAGATGAGAGACAGAGAGCTTTATAAAAATCTAAATTATAACAAATATATTAAATTCAAACCCAAAGACAGGAGCACCTAAGGTGTAGATGAAAGAGGCCTGAATGCCATTTAAGAAACTACTACTGACAGGAAGAAAGAATAAAGACCTAGTCAGATCAATAATGAAGAGCCAACATTTTGAAAAGATGGCCTTCGACAATTTCCCAAATAAGGCTGGCTAAAAAAAGATAAATGGCAAACTGTGTGCAATCTAACCCTAAAAGGGCACTGTTTGGAAATAGACTGGGTGCTCGCTTATATCTGGACAAAGATATGCTTCTCTGAAGAGCTCTAACAAGAGAAAACATTTGTCTGGGGCAGCTTTTATTAATTTCAGGTTAGCCTGAATTATATTTTACCAATGCAAAGCTGTAATAACGGGCCGGGAATGGTAAAAGACTGACATTTTTCTGCTCTGCGTGGGTAGCACTTTCAGATCCAATGCTTTCAAACTTTGCTACAAAAATAGCAAAAGGCTTGTTGAAATTTGTTTTTTGAGCTCAGCATGAATGGCACTGTGCTAATCGTATACTTAAAAACGTTATTTAAAGGCATTTCAGGTGAGCACAAAGTGTTGGTGGAGTGAAAAACTGCTGCTCGCCACCTTGAACTTGGAAACTACTTCGGGTATTGTAAGAAAGTCAGAACAAATGGTCACCTTGTGGCAGGGACCTCGTTTCAAGGGTCCGGTTCCCGCTTCACATGTTGATCAAATCTCTCTTGCAAACGAAGGAATCCGGGTTACACCAGGAGCAGGTTTCACACATCAAGACTCCAAGGCGTATTTCTGTCCTGATTAAATATTTACCAAAATGGGTATATTTAGATATCATTTTATGAATATTAGGTATCTATTGGCACTTGCTGTATAAAAATCAAAAATATCTATGTATATAATAATGAACTTGAATTATGCGATTCTAATCTTGTACTAGGCACTTTGTGTATTTTTGATTAATTGAACACAGTCCTTTGTATGCATGGATTTAAAGATTTAAAAATGTACACATTTAAAGATGGCGACCACAAAGATGAGACACACATGACCGCACTTTAAGTTTAATTTCTCTTTGTTCATTTTGTAAACAAGCAAAAATTGTTATTGTAAAATGGCACTCATGGTCATGAACAAGGCTGTGTGAAGCAGCCAAAACGTGTGAATGTTTCATTACATGGTGCTAAGCAAATGATCTTCGGACGAAGAATTAGAGTTTCTGTGTTAGTTCTATATCGTTGAGATAAAGTTAAGAGAAAAGTTTGAGGCAAGGCGGATAACCTCGTATGCACGGCACCTCTGACGCTTTAAAAGCATGTCACCACCTGCATTGATGACTGGAACCGGCTACGAGACAGGCGTGCCCCCTGTGACCTAGACCAGTGTTTCCCAAACTGTGGTCCGCGGACCCCCAGGGGTCCGTGACACATTCCCAGGGGGTCCGTAGGCAACAGTTTTAAAAGCACAAAACATTTCTTGTATAATTAGCAGCTTTCCAGCAACAATAAAAGTGTCAAGAGAATGCCAGTGATTAATGTACCTGCTGGAGAGGAGGAGAGTTTTGTTCAGTGGCAGCTTTGATTTAACTAATGTAGCACAGAGGGTTAATGTGCCTACTGCAAAGAACGTGTAACATGCATTTTAAAAAGCAGCATTTTATGTGCCTAGGTTCGTGGTTACGTCTTTTGTCACAGAGATTCCTTTATTACTGTGCACTTCATAAGTGACAATTGTAATCTAGCAGAGGGACCTATAAACTGTCATCAAAAAGCTGCTTGCAAACTGCATGGTACCAGTTAGTAACTTATATTTTGTCCCAGTTATTCATTATCCTGATGCTGCTAAAAATAAATATTTAGGTGGAAATACATTTTTAATGTTAAAGTCAATGCTAGCCACTGTGTTATGCTCTGAATCCTGAGTTTGTGCTTTTCCAGACCAAGCACTCTTTAAACATTTTATATACACACTGATTTACATGTATGATTCAATGTCTTTATATGTGTGTGATGTAAAGTGCTCTGACATCCTACATTGGTATGAGTTTGCACATGCAAAAACCTATTGGGCCATGTACATAGCCTATTTCGCGAGTCGCAATTTGTTTGCGACTCTCTAAATAAGTTTTACAACTTGCTATTTGGAAGGGGCATTCCCTTCCAAATAGCGAGTCTCAAAACCATGTACAAATGTTTTGCGGTCGCGAAACAATCACAATTACCACCTACTTCAAGTAGATGGTAATGCATTCGCAAATAGGAAGGGGTCCCCAGGGGACCCCTTCCCCTTTGCAAATGCATGAAAAATTATTTTTTAAGGTCAGGCAGTGGTCCCAGGGACCTCTGCCTGCCCTTAGAAAATGAAACGAAAAAGTTTCATTTTCTTTTTTTTTTTTTAAATGCATGGTACACAGGCTGCATTTTTTTTTAAAACTGCTTTATTTAAAAGCAGTCCGAGACATGGTGGCCTGCAGAACCCAGCAGGCCACCATCGCTGGGAAGGCTGGCATACCCAGTGGGCTCGCAAATTGCGAGAGGCTCATTAATATTAATGAACCTCGCAATTTGCGACCCCATTGGGAATCCCAAACAGTGTTAAACACACTGTTGTACATTTCATTTAGCGACTCACAATTTGCCACTAGCAATGTATCGCCAATTTGAGGCGCTAAATGAAATGGTCGTACATCTGGCCCCAAAATCCTTAGTACTTTGAGTATTTGTTTTGTGTGCACGCGTGTGTATTTTTTTTTAACTACTGTTTTAATGTTTGAAATTTAACTCATACAAATTGCTTGGGGGTCCCCGGCTTCCAGTGGTGACTCAATGGGGGTCCTCAGGAGTCAAAAGTTTGGGAACCACTGACCTAGACTGAAGCTGCCTAAGGAACATAGAGGAAAAGACGTGAGTGAGGAGTCGGAGGACCCTTGGTGAACCAAATTTGTGGATACGGTTAAGTGGCAAGCGTACTAGGGCGGGGGTCAGATTTAGCGAGCAGGACCTGAATAGCAAACATTCAGGTTTAATCAGCTTCATGCTCAATTTCTCATCCAAAATACACTATAGCATGTGGAAAATGAATGAGGAAGAGAGGGAGCAAGAGGCGCTGAAATTGTTTACAGACTCAAATGATATTACTGCTGCAGGACAAAGCATGGGTGGTGCCACACTGGCAATGACCCACTGGAAAATCTTGCAATTATTGGCAAAACTCTAGAAGAGAGAAATTCCCAGATGGGGGGAAAGCACATCCCTAAAACAGTATATTCAAGTAGAGTCCCAGAGCCCTACGAATAATGATTACCCCAACATTCGAAAATCCTCAACCGGAGTTACTAAAGGAGTGGGCGGAACACAATGCCCAGAGGTCTATGGGAATGATTTGTATTTTAATTAAATATGCTGGAATTGAAAGGGAAGAAGTAATTCAGAAAATTAAGGAAATCAGTGTAATTCTTGATAATGAGACAAAGCAAACACGAATAGTAAAATGTAAGAATGATCTCACAGGCCGCCAGGCTAAATACGAACAAAGAATGAAGGATAGAAAAGCCACAACATTTCTGCAAAATCGATTGGACAATCAGAGGGGCCAAATTAACACATTTGCAAAACACTTTGAGAACACACTAAGGCAACAAATTCAGGATACGAACAAAACTCAACAAGAATACACAGGCAGCAAATTTAGCTCTGATACTGGATCCAAAATAGAACTAGAGGATACAGTTGTAGGAGGAAGTGGAACAGCTATGCGCTTCACAGCTGCAGATTAAATACACTTTTTACAGCAGGACCAAAAAACAGATTACAGATGAGGGAGAGGAATATCTCGAGGAAGAGGAAACACAGGAGGGGGGGGGGAGGAATATCTAGAGGAAGAGGAAACAAAGGAGGGGGGGAGGAATATCTAGAGGAAGAGGAAACAAAGGAGGGGGGGACAAGGCAGAAGGAGGAATGCGAGAAGGAGTACCGGCACAGGCAATGACAGCCAGATTAAGATCTCAGAAGCAAACCAAGAAGTAAACAGTCAAATTGTAGTCAATCTCAGCTAATTGGAGCTGTCTGAGGAAGAGAAAAACATCCTAGAATTAGGACTATCTGATTGTCTTGAAAACAACTTTGAGGACTCAGAGCAGGATTGACCCGTATGAATCTGTGCAAAAACTAAAATTGACAAAGTTACATAAAATGCGAGAATCCACTTCACCATCAACCTCTGCTACAGAACCAGCAGAAACAGAAGTAGCAACCAATTAGTTGTCTCTGATCTGGATATAGTTTTCTCTGATCTGGATATATTGAAAGATCTATGGTCTTTATAACATGAAGGTGTCATGTTCTCCACTTCAGAATTGTAGAGCACACAGGAGCTCACTAATCTGGGTATGAAAGGGAGAGGAATTGCACCTTTTCAATCTAGATCAAATATGTACAGCAAATTCCTAGGGATAATTTGGATATTTTCTCTGAATCTGTGATTAAGGACCTACGAAATCTTTATAACTCACCTAGAAACAAAAGAAATTGGTAGAATGAAAGGGATAAAAAACTCTTTTCAGCAATAAAGAAAATTAAGTATTCCAAAGACGTTATAGTAAAACATTCTAATAAAGGAGGAAACAGTTTTATGGGACAAACAGCAATATCCTTCAGAGGCACTAAATCAGTTAAGCAATATGGAATGTTATAAACATACAACTATGGATGAATATTTGAATGTAAAAGGAATGTTTGATGACAGATTACAGTTTTGGAGAGAGAACTCCTATATTGGGATGGATACAGTTTCAACAGAATCATCCAGTGCTACTTGTATCATTTTTGATACCGAAAATCAACAAGTACTCAAAATAGCCACATGGCAGGCCAATTATTGCTGTCCAGAATACTATATTTGAGAGTGTATCAAAATATATTGTTTTTTTCTTTAATCCTATTGTCGCAAATTTACCATCATATATCAAGGACTCCGCTGCTTGAGACATATATATGATGTAAAATAGGAATCAGACATAATGCTAATGACTCTTGATGTGTCAACTCTTTATACCAGCATTAGACATCAGGATGGATTTCGGGCAGACCAGCATTTTTTACATATGAGACCCATAGGGTATACGATGCACAATGCCATAATGGAAAAGATGAAGTGGTGTCTTACCAAGAATATTTTTGCCTTTGATGGTGAATTGTTTGAGAAACAACAAGGTAAGGTCATGGGAACCTTCGCACGTAGCTATTCTAATTTGCATATCGGCTGGTGGGAGGAGCAGGTCCTTCGGGCCGGATATAGAACACCAGACAGGTCACATTTCCCTGCGGTTAAGGTTCATTGATTATTTATTTGTACTGTGGCAGGGTACTTACAGGAGGCCAATGTGTTCTTGTCAAATTTAAACTCCAACACTTTGAACCTAAAATTCAGGGGGGGGAAACTAGAAAAACATCTATAGAATTTTGGGATACTCTAGTTTGGGTAGGAGAAGCTAAATTAGAGACTACTATTTTTAGAAAACCTAATTCAGTACATACTATTCTTCATGCAGATAGTTCTCACCTAACCCTCCTAAAACAATGCATACCTTTTGGATAATTTGTTCATGCCAGAAGGATATGTAGCCCGAATGAAGAATATGAAAAGGTGGAGAAAGAATGAAACCTCGCTTCATTCAAGAGAGTAAACACAAGCCATACTTAATTCAGCCTCAAATAAAGCTGAGGCTTTCAATAGAGAATGAATACTCTTTAATCCCGTCCAACTCAAAAAAGGGAGAAAAAATGACAATAAAACATCTCACAGATTTATAACTACATATAATGCTGATCATGCACAGGTACAAAGGGTTCTTGAAAAACACTGGCATTTGTTTAACCCAGTGGTTCCCAAACTTTTCTGACCCGTGGCTCCCTTGACGTAATTGTCAGTTGGCCGTGGCTCCCCCCCATTTTTTTACCGGTGGACGGGTGGGTGGGGATGTAAGCCCGACCTCGGGAGTACTTCCTGTTGTCTTCCTTAAATTAATTGGGATGCAATGAAGGTATTTAATCATATTTGTAACAAAATAAAAAGATAACAGTTGTAAAAGGGGAAAAACAAACTTTTGTTTTATGTGCTGATACGTTTTCTCTCATCGAGAATGTAAATGCGTCGTGAACTCAGGTGTGGGAGGCTGTATTGAAGCCAGTGACCATACTGATGTTTCAGTAATATTTGAATGCCTTCCCCTTTCAGGGACCATCCGAGAGTTCTACTGGATTTGGTCTAGAATAGATTAGAAAAATTACGATGCCCTGGTTTGTAAATGCACATTTGAAGATGTTTTCTAAACAAAATACACTTTTTTTAAATTTAATTGTAAATGCATATTCCCTATTATTCAATAGGGGATATGCATTTACAATTAAATAAAAAAAAGTGTATTTTGTATGCATATTCCATATATTCATATGGAATAGGCATTTACAATGAAATTTAAAAAAAAGTGTATTTTGTTTAAAAAACATCTTCAGATCTGCGTTTACAGACAGGGCTATCGTCATTTTTCTAATCTATTCTAGACCAAACCCAGTAGAACTCTTGGTTAATCTGGAGTTAAATTCCACCAAGTTAAAAACAGAGCCACTCGGTGTTATCATTGCATACTGGAGGAAAAATACACCCAACAGGCAAACAAGCACGCCGAAATTCATTTAATACACCCCTGTCAACCCTCTCCCCCTGTCTGCAGAACCCTGCCTACCCTCTCCCCCCTGCCACCCTCTCCCCCTGTCTGCAGAACCCTGACAACCCTCTCCCCCTGCCCCGGATGTCTCCCTGTCTCTTGTTTTATGCCTTGTGGCTGGCCCTGCGCTAGGAGTGCCCGTTCTGCCCATGCTTGCTCCCTTCGTGACCTCTCCTGCCCCCTCTACCCATGTCTGTCCCCTTCGTGTCTTGAGACTGTCACTTCTTTCCATGCCTACTCCCTTCGTGTCCTCTGACTGTGTCTTCTATCCATGCTGTTCCCTTTGTGTCCTCAGACTACCCTTCTCTCCATGCATGCTGCGCACTTAGTCTGCTCCTAGTGTCCATGCCTGCTTCTGTCGTGCCCTCAGACTACCCTTCTGTCCGTGCCTGCCCCATACCCCTGACTACCCCTTCTGTCTATGCCTGCACCCGCGCCCTCAGACTGCCCCTTCTGTGCATGCCTCCTTTCTTCATGACCTCCGACTACCCCTTCTATCCATGCCATCTCCATACGTGCCTTCTGACTCCCCCTTTCCATTCCTGTTTCCTTAAAGCGGCGGATTTTACACGATTATGCAGGTGGCATTTCTAAATTTCTAGCGCTGCCACT
This sequence comes from Lissotriton vulgaris, assembly GCF_964263255.1. Classification (NCBI taxonomy): domain Eukaryota; kingdom Metazoa; phylum Chordata; class Amphibia; order Caudata; family Salamandridae; genus Lissotriton; species Lissotriton vulgaris. The sequence goes on from NC_141700.1 coordinate 130,224,595, forward strand.
GCAATTTCCCACATCGTGCCGCAGCGCCCCTGGCAACTCATAACGGCGCACCGGGGTGCCGCGGCGCACAGTTTGGGAACCACGGCCATTGGGAAGCGCAATCTGTGTCGCTGACACTTTTGTACATTGTAAATTGCGACTCGCAATCGAGCACAAATTGTGAGACTTAATTTACACTGTTCGAACATCTGGCCCATTGTTCTTTTATGGCAATCTTCATTGATGTCATGAGCAATGTCCCACTTCGCTGGTGGAAAGGTCGGAAAGATTTTACCAATAGATCAGCATGCTATGGTTCCACAGAAACATCTTCGGCGTGGCTGGATACTGCTGCTACGTCCCAAGGGTCAACAGGGCATTTATCTGCTCGAATAACATCCTTCTTCAATAAGGTCTTTTAAAAATATTTTGTATAAAATATTTACACTCACTTGTGTTTATATTTATGACCTTTTTCACAAAATCCAATTTAAATTAATCCAATCTAATTTGCAGACAGGGCACCAAAGCTTGTTTACAATTCTTTAATGGTACCTTCCCAACAAAAGGTTGCCCATGACTGTACAAGTACAAATATTGCAAAAGAGCTCCAGACGACTAGGCATGGGCAGGACGCATATGGCCTCAATGCAGATTCCCTGAAGGAGGACGAGGGGCTTTTCTCACGGCCCCATGAAAAGGGGCTCATGGGTGTTCCTGCGGGATATGTTCGTGCAGGTAATCGTTGGCTTACTGAAAAGTGCCAGTCCTCGTTTGAAAGTGCTGCAAATGTGTGACCCAAAGTCAGCAGCAAACGTTTGGAGGGGTGGAACTGGCAGGGTGACAGGCCTGCATTTCTTTCTCTTTATGTCACCTCCTTGCCCTCTGCCACGAGCCGGACAGCTCGGTTTCTAAGCAGGCGCTCCTGCAGATATGCACATGAGACCGTGCATAGCCACTCGCCCCACAGAGCAGCCCTGTGCATCCGGGGCGCTTTGTGATGACAAATGTAAAGAACCCACAAGTCCTCCCCACCAGCCGCATGCGTCCAATGAGGAGGCTTTAATATGGGGGGTGACCGCTGCCAGGGGGTCGCATCTTGCCTTAGGTTCCCCATGCGCATCTTTACTGCGCTTGCACGGCAGAATTTGCAGGGACAGTGTGAAAAAAAGTTTCAAATATAATATCACCAAGGAGACAACGGTAATTATGAAGCACACAAATTTAAAAAAGAAATAACAAAATGTTATATTTATTAGGTATATATACTCAAGTTAAAAACATTAAAATTTATAACACAGAATAAAAGAAAATACAACATCTAACCAATTATAAACAATAACATCATTAATTAAAATGTGCAGGGACCTCATTAGGGGCGGTGCACAGAGCTCTGGTGTGACTGTAGGGGGCCTGCCCTACAGTCACACCAAAGCTGGACTCTGGGCTTCAGCCCCCCAGTCTCCTCCCCCCGTCGTATGTGGCAGCCCGGGGATAAGAGCGCTTCCTGGGCACACACGCAGCCGCACCCGAGCACTTCGCAGCTCTTTAAAAGACAATTTGCAGGTTAATGAGGTCTTGCTGTCGTTTCACCCCTTCTAAGAGCCCCTGCAGCTCCACTCGGCATGTTGCTTAAAGCCACATCGTGCCGCAGCGCCCCTGGCAACTGATAACGGCGCACCGGGGCGCCGCGGCGCACAGTTTGGGAACCACGGGTTTAACCCCTTGCGTGCTGATGACAGAACAGTTCTGTCATCAGCATCGGTTGAGCTGTGCTGATGACGGAACCATTCCGTCATGACTCCGCCCGCGCAAGGTGGAGTCAGCACAGGCGGAAAATACGCCCTGCACGCAAGGGGTTAAAGAGGACCCAGTAATAGAAAGCCCGATTAAGAAACATACCCAAATAAAAATCTAAATCCTTAAAAGATTATTGGGTTTAAAATGAATACTCTACAGATGTACAGAATAGGACATGGCTTGTACCTAGGGAAGGATTTAAGAAGTGCCTAAATGCAAAGCATGGAAAAATGAAAAAACATTGGAACATTTTTATTAAAACTATCAAGATTAGAGGTAACCTTACATGAAGATCAGACTATGTGGTATATCTACTGGAGTGCCCCTGTCAGAAAATATATGTGGGCAGTACCACCTTGCCTGTACATAAGCAAATCCTCAACACCTATGAGCGATTATTAAAAATTATCACAGCTACCCAGTAGATCAACATTTCAAAAATACCAATGAGAGTTATCATGCCTGATTAACGTACAGTTCTAGAGCCCAAATCCGCAAAAGGGGGGGTGGGGGGGGGGGGGGGGGGGCATTGAAAAGGAGTTTCGAAAACTTGAAACCTTCTTCATCTTGGAACTGGATAGTAAAGAGCCTATAGGCTATAATATGGATGAGCAATTATATACGTGCCTGACTTAAATAAGCTCACTCACATATGCACTTCTCCTGGAGTGTTTTTACATGTACAGTTTTTTTTAAAATAAATACACTTAGGGTGAATGGGTGACTTAGATGGACTAGGTACTGAGCTGATACCCAATGCGAATGGTAGACACTAACATATATGAATAATGTATATGTTTTCTGGAAGTTCTTTGGGTATGTATAATAAAACTTTTTTTATAATTTGGATAAAGTGGTGGTAAACAGGAACTTTTTAAATATGTAATCATATGATTCGAACGTACTATTATAAGATATTTTGAGAAATCCAGCACTTGCACATATAACTCTAGTATACAAATGTATAGAAATTCATTAATCATGAACAATATGCGTTTATACATAAATATATATATATATGTTTATGGGTGAGTGTAATGTGATTATAGTGCCAAACAAAACCATTGTATGTTGTGTACCTGGACATCACTTTTGTAAAATATAATTTATTAGAAACTAGATGGTTTTTCAAATAGGATGTCTTTCATTAGGTCAATTAATATGGCACTTGCAAGAGGACCCCATTTATTAATATAAATGTATCTATTGGCACATGCTGAATAAAAAATATCTAAGTATATAATAATGAACTCGAATTATGCGATTTTAATTTTGCACTACACACGTTATTGTGTATTTTAGATGATTTGATCACAGTAATTCATATACATGGATTTAAAAATTGACATGTTTAAAGATGGCGACTACAATGATGAGACATCCATGACAGTACTTTAAGTTTCCTTTCTATATGTTCATTTTGTAAACTAGTACAAATAGTTATTGTAAAATGGTGCCCATGGTCATGAACGAGGAAGGCGGTGTGGAGCAGCCAAACCGTGTGGACGTTTCATTACATGGTGTAAGAAAATGATCTTTGGACAAATATTCATATATATATAGCGAGATTATAGTGGGCAAAACAGCTCTTGAAACCAGCGAGGATTGTCCCCAATGCATGTGAGGTATCCCCAATGCATGTGAGGTACTCAAGCGCGGTGCTTCCCCAGCGCGTGCTTGAGTACCTCACATGCATTCCCTCCCACTCACTCATCAAAGGCTGCTGCTCCCCCGCCAATGTGCTCCCACCCCGCACCCCCCACAGCAATGCCAGCTTGTTTTATTGTCGCGCGTCGTCACTGTTACAGCCGCGCAGCGCCAATGCTTGTTATTTTATTGTGCCTTTATGCCCCCTGTTAGCCTCGTTTTTTTTTTGTGCACTTCTGCCTGCAGTTAGACTTGTTTTCCCCTTGTTTTTTGCAGTAATCTGGTGATTTTCGGCACTATCTCGCACTCCTGTAGCTCTTGTTCCCCTGCCCATTTGTGCTTCCAGTAGATGCAGTCATAACCTCCCCTTGGCCGGCCGTACTTTCACTTTCACGGCCGCCAGGCCGTGTCTCGCATTTCTCCTCCCCCCTATCCTCTGTTCACTTTCGGTACAGAGGTGACCCAGTGCCTGTGCCTCGCTTCAGCGCACCCACTCCAAGTTAAGCCGGCTGCTCTCGCCCGCCCCTATTTCACTCAGAAACCTGCTAGTTTTGAAAGTAATGGTCCAGTGTTGTTTTCTGTTCTTTAAAGCGGTAATGAGCACGTTTTAAAACCACGGTGTAACTACTAAAGGTAAACTCCCTCAATTAGTGCTTTTTACCTTGTGTGTTAGAATAAGGTGCAATCTAATTATACATGTGCGTGCTTGCAGTCGTTGCTAATCAAGGCGGGAAACAAACTATTCTTACAGAAATCTATCTCTAAAAATGCTGAGTATATACGTAAGTTTTGTGTTTTTTTTTACCACACAATATCTTCTACGTAATCCTGGATGTCGGTACATATTAGTTAATCTACCTATTCCTCCTGGCGAAAGACAATAACGAGTCTTTGTCACCTAGCAGCCATTTGTTTTTGTTTTTTCCTAGCGGGGTTTAATAGCTTTATTCATTTACACAGTGTAAGGGGCTTTTCAACAATACTCGTCTATTCACACCAGTTCATGAAGTGTCCTGAAGCTTGGTCCCATCCATGGTGTTTCTATTTGGCAGAGGCGTGTTTTTAGACTTTATCAGTCTGTCGTATAAATTAACCCTAGTATTGTTTCTGTGGTGGTGTTCGGCCACCGTATTTAAGAGGGTAAAACGCTTCTTCCCCCCCCCCCCCTCCGCTTTGTTCTTTGCCTGTGCTTGCCGGTCATTTGCCATCTTGGCATACTTGAATGATCCTAATGTTTTGCTTAAATCGTGGATGCACTGGGTAATCCAGATTAACAGTCCAAGTACAATCTTTATGGCATCTGAGCCATGTACCGGGTTCCTCTGCATTTGCATTGTCTCGGCTCAAATATCATGTCTAATTGCTTTGTTTATGCCACTTCTGCTTGTTGTCGGTGTTTCTTGGTTGGCAGTGAAGAACCTATTTGCTGGCGGTTTGTGGACTGTAACTTGGTGTGCTAGGGGATTCGTTAGATAGTGATGTGGTTTGGCGCGAACACCTGCAAAAACCATTGTCTTACGATATTTAGCTTTACTTAAACTCCCTACATTAGGGTAGGTTGAGCTATGGAAGATAATGATTGGATAGCGGAATCTTTATGCCCTCTGTTAGACTCGTTTTTTGTGCCTTTGTGCCCTCTGTTAGCCTCGATTTTTGTGCCCTTCTGCCCTCTGTTAGACTCGTTTTTTGTGCCTTTGTGCCCTCTGTTAGACTCGGTGCTTGTGCCCTTCTGCCCTCTGTTACTCTTTTTTTGTGCCCTTCTGCCCCCTGTTAGACTCGTTTTTTGTGCCCTTCTGCCCTCTGTTAGACTCGTTTTCCTGTGTTTTTCTGCCCTGCTGCCCTCTGTTAGACTCGTTTTTTGTGCCTTTCTGCCCTCTGCATCACCACATCACCACTCAGCACCACCACAGCACCACTCGGCACCACCACATTATTACTCGGCAGCACCACTCAGCACCACCACATCACCACCACATCACCACCACATCACCACCACAGCACCACCACATTATACCTCAGCACCACAGCACCACCACATTATACCTCAGCACCACCACCACCACATTATACCTCAGCACCACCACTCAGCACCACCACTCAGCACCACCACTCAGCACCACCACTCAGCACCACCACTCAGCACCACCACCTCAGCACCACCACCTCAGCACCACCACCTCAGCACCACCACCTCAGCACCACCACCACCTCAGCACCACCACTGCAAAAACCATTGTCTTACGATATTTAGCTTTACTTAAACTCCCTACGTTAGGGTAGGATGAGCTATGGAAAATAATGATTGGATAGCTGAATCTTTATGCCCTCTGTTAAACTCGTTTTTTGTGCCTTTGTGCCCTCTGTTAGACTTCGTTTGTGTGCCTTTCTGCCCTCTGCACCACCACATCATCACTCAGCACCACCACAGCACCACTATGCACCACCACAGCATCACTTAGCACCACCACAGCACCACCACAGCAAAACTCAGCACCACTCAGCACCACCCAGCACCACCCAGCACCACCCAGTACCACCACAGCACCACCACAGCACCACCACAGCACCACCACAGCACCACCACAGCACCACCACAGCACCACCACAGCACCACTCAGCACCACCACAGCACCACCACTGCAAAAACCATTGTCTTACGATATTTAGCTTTACTTAAACTCCCTACGTTAGGGTAGGGTGAGCTATGGAAGATAATGATTGGATAGCGGAATCTTTATGCCCTCTGTTAGACTCGTCTTTTGTGCCTTTCTGCCCTCTGTTAGACTCGTTTTTTGTGCCTTTCTGCCCTCTGCATCACCACATTATCACTCAGCACCACCACATTATCACTCAGCACCACCACATTATCACTCAGCACCACCACAGCACCACTCAGCACCACCACAGCACCACCACAGCACCACTCAGCACCACCACAGCACCACCACAGCACCACTCAGCACCACCACAGCACCACTCAGCACCACCACATCACCACTCAGCACCACCACATCACCACTCAGCACCACCACATCACCACTCAGCACCACCACATCACCACTCAGCACCACCACATCACCACTCAGCACCACCACATCACCACTCAGCACCACCACATCACCACTCAGCACCACCACATCACCACTCAGCACCACCACATCACCACTCAGCACCACCACATCACCACTCAGCACCACCACATCACCACTCAGCACCACCACAGCACCACTCAGCAACCACCACATTATCACTCAGAACCACCACATTATCACTCAGCATCACCAGATTATCACTCAGCACCACCAGATTATCACTCAGCACCACCACATTATCACTCAGCACCACCACATTATCACTCAGCACCACCACATTATCACTCAGCACCACCACATTGTCAGTCAGCACCACCACAGCCCACTCAGCACCACCACAGCACCACTCAGCACCACCACAGCACCACTCAGCACCACCACAGCACCACTCAGCACCACCACAGCACCACTCAGCACCACCACAGCACCACTCAGCACCACCACAGCACCACTCAGCACCACCACAGCACCACTACATCACCACTCAGCACCACCACATCACCACTCAGCACCACCACATCACCACTCAGCACCACCACACATCACCACTCAGCACCACCACATCACCACTCAGCACCACCACATCACCACTCAGCACCACCACATCACCACTCAGCACCACCACATCACCACTCAGCACCACCACATCACCACTCAGCACCACCACATCACCACTCAGCACCACTCAGCACCACCACATCACCACTCAGCACCACCACATTATCACTCAGCACCACCACATTATCACTCAGAACCACCACATTATCACTCAGCACCACCAGATTATCACTCAGCACCACCAGATTATCACTCAGCACCACCACAGCACCACTCAGCACCACCACAGCACCACTCAGCACCACCACAGCACCACTCAGCACCACCACAGCACCACTCAGCACCACCACATTATCACTCAGCACCACAACAGCACCACTCAGCACTACCACAGCATCACTCAGCACCACCACATCACTTCGCACCACCACAACATCAATCTGTGCAACCATTCAACAACAACTGGCTCAAATATGTTCTGTCAATGATTCAAGCTTTATTACAAATGTCACAAAAAGATGTTAATATTTCACTTCTGTTCTTGGATTTTCATCACAATAAAATACACTGAACATTATCTTCCCAAAAGTTATTTACAAACGTGTAAGCTATTGCCATTATAAATTACAATACCTTTTATTTAAGTATTCATTATTAAAAAAAATAAAAGCCATTGTTATTTATAATATTAATACATCTAAGTCATGTAAGTACAACACATATTGCATTACAAATGCTATAGGGGTCACGTTTGCGAAAGTTAAAACTATTGGCATTGTAAATGACAAAGCTATTAATTTAGCTATTTTCAAAACCAACACATAAATAAAAAAAATTGTCATTTACAATACCAATACCCCAAACTTTCCTAATGCGAGACCTATTGCATTGCAAATGCTTGTTTATTTAGGTTTCTTGTGCCTCGGTTTTAAGCTGCCAACACTTCCTGGTTTGAAGTGTTGACAGCCAATTAGAATACAGCTCGTGCACGGCAGGGTGGGCGGATTCTCCGAGGCCATAGATATACATGTACTTTTAAATGTCATTTTCTCAGGAACTACTGAACGGATTTACACCATTTAAGCAAAAGGCACGAGCCTGAACTGGGGACTACCTCTTTGCCAAATTTGGTGTAATTCCCTTGGGGCTGTAGTCGCGATAAACGGTTCCTATGGAAAATTGCAAGGGGAAAATACGTTTTGGGACCCCCTTTTTTCTCGCCCGACTTCACAAATTACCCCGAGACTTTCAGGATAGGTGCGGACCGGACTGCCCCACCAGTTTTGAAAATTTAACGAAGATTCATCTACCGGCGCCAAAGTTATTCCAAATAGAATGTTGCGGATTTCCTATGGAAAATAGGTCCTAACTATATATATATATATATATATATATATATATATAGAGAGAGAGAGAGAGAGAGAGAGAGATCTTTTCCTGCTAATCTACTCCTTGGAACATGTGAAGAATTGTAACGGGCTCTCATCAGATACATTCAGCACGTACTCGTGAATGCAGTCGGCACTGATTGTACTGATTATTTTCTATTCTAAATCAGCAAGCTAAACAACGTGCTGTTTTCTGACAGAGGCCTTCCACATTCATTCCAAGGACTTTCATAACTGAAGGAATGAAAAAAGTAGGGAGAGTGCAAACATCACGAGTTTTTGGTCACTTGAGAAACTATGGCCAAATGCATTTAGAGGGGGGGGTTTGACCTTCTCAGGGGGCATTTATGGATATACGTTTATGACATCTTAATTTATGAATGAGGGTGCCAGAAAATGTCTCGCTAAAGCTCTTCGAATGTGATAACGTAATGGATCTGAGTAACCAAAATAAACCAGCCGCTGTATTTATGAATACAGAGACTGGAGAGATTATGATTTTGGAGATGCGAGAGGGATAATCAGAATAATGCTGTGATGCATGTATAATGATGTGCAACAGGAAAATCATGTCAGCGTTTGAACGGTGCTTCACTCCTTTATATTTGGAATCAGGACACCAACTCAGAATACCTACGAGGAGGGTGTGGCTGTGAATCACAATAAATGAAAGGACTGCCCCAGAGTAAAAGGGAAGGGAGCTTTCAGGATCAACTAATTCATTTCTGTTTGCAGTCTCCAACCGTTGAGCAGACCCCATGATTTCATAGCAGCAGAGCCTGGCTGCTAATTACAGCACTTAAACAACCTCGAGCATTACCACTACTCTTCAAAAACAGGCCTCTGCGAGATTAGGAATATGTTAAAAATATTCTAATTTTCTAGTTCCGTGTTTTTCTTTGATATAAATTCCGTTAGATGTGATGCAAGGAAAGCAAGCTTGCATATATGCACAACTAAACGGAACGCCGAACTTTAATTAATCAACTACACCACAGAAGTGAATGCAAAGTCGCCCCTTGGGGCAAACCTTCCGTTCTGGATAATTTGGACATACTGTGCGTTTCAGATTCACCCGTGCCGAGGATGTATTTTCAGATAAACGAATGGCCTGGTGAAGAACTTGAGAGAAGGCAAACGTGGCCCGAGGGTACACTCGAGATTGCTGCATGTTTACAAGCTGCAACGCTATTACTAGAAAGAAATCGACTGTTACAGTTACGAAGCACAAGAAACGTACTTTTTACATGTACTAGTTTGTGGAGTTTCAAGACAGTGCAAACATAGGCTCTTTTTCACTTGTAAAAGAAAAGCAAACGACCTGAGTGGCAAGAAAAATCAAGAGGTTTTAAAGCACAACACGAACATAAATTAATAGTACTTGAAGCAGCGGCTGGTGATCCCTCAAAGTGGGAGGGTGTTATACTTGCCACAGGTTCACCTCATTGTTTTCAAAATTTGCCTTGGGTGCCCTCACACACAAATGTACTCATACACTCACTGCTTCTCATTCACAAAAACGCATGTGCACAGACTCAGTTTCACAATCACTGACCCTCACTCACAACTACTGGTGTACAAAGGCTTCAATGTGAACTGCTGGGGTACAGGTGTTCTGCTTTAATGGCGGAGCAGTTGCACCACGGCCCCTGGTGCAACTGTACCTGATACACGATTGATAAAGGCAATCCTGACTCACTCCCAATTCCCTCCCATAATCTCCACCTCACTCACACTGCTTTACTCACTCCCACGTTCCACTCTTTCACACTCACCGATTCCCACTCTTTCACAGTCATTGACACACTCAAACACATTAAACTAACACACTCATACTTAGTCTCATTCTGTCTCAATCACTCAAAAACAGACTTTCACTCACAAGCATACAGAGAAACGACACTGAATTATTTTTTGTTTTGTTTTTAGTTACCCGTCCTCCCTTTCTGGCAACTCAGACTCTGCATGGCAGCAGCAGAGCAGTATTCCGCGCAGGACATTGGAACCAGCAAGCCATGATTCATAATATGGAGCCAGACAGAGCAGCAGGGCCGGGTTTAAAAGGAAGACCCTCCTCAAGCTCTCTCCCAACTTGTTGGTGGAACTGGAAGAACAGACATATCGGAAGCCAGGACAGTGCTTGGGAGCCTTCCCCTGCTGCTCTGTGTGGCTCCTCATTTGTCTCAAGGGTGCATTCATGGGCGTCCCAACAGTCCACTTTAGCACATAACTGTTCTGCATGAGCCATGCGCATTATGTCTGCTAAATAAAAAGTATTGTGCCTATGTTAGGGGATCGCAGGTGAATTTTACCCCTCACATGCGCAAGTCAGACATCTATCTACACAGTGCTGTGTCTTTCAACAACACTTAGAAGGTGGATCGTTGCTCAGCCCTCTCCTCCTCTTGTTCCTGTCATCAGTAGCCTGGTGGAGAAGCCAAGAGGTCTAACCTGGGCACTGCATAGTTCATGTAAACACGAAAGTAGTGTTTGCATGAACACTGCTGAATGAAATTATTACAAGTGTAATAATTTAAAAGTTAGCATTGGCTCTGGGAATTATGTGGTTGCTCACAGTTGGCAGGACTTCGCTATGAAGCCCCGGAAGAAGAGTAGTCACTGACTACCTAGTATAAACAAGCATTTGCAATGCAATAGGTCTCGCATTATTTAAGTTTGAGCTATTAGCATTGTAAATGGCAATTGTTTTTTGCTTTATGCTATAGTTTTTTTTTTACATAAAAAGCTTCATATAAAATATGTTTTATTAAAGTTATTTATGCAGTATCTAAATTTTGTTTGCATAAAACAGTATAATACTATCTTAGTAAAAAAGTCAAATATTTTAATGGAAATTCACCACATGTTCATTTATGTGTTGGTTTTGAAAATAGCTAAATTAATAGCTTTGTCATTTACAATGCCAATAGTTATAACTTTCGCAAATGTGACACCTATAGCATTTGTAATGCAACATTTGTATTTACGTGACTTAGATGTATTGATATTACAAATAACAATGGCTTTTAATTTTTTTTAATACTTAATAAAAGTGATTGTAATTTATAATGGCAATAGCTTAAACTTTTGTAAATAACTTTTGTGAAGATTATGTTCAGTGTATTTTATTGTAACAAAATCCAAGAACAGAAGTGAAATATTAACATCTTTTTGTGACATTTGTAATAAAGCTTGAAACATTGAGAGAACATATTTGTGCTGTGGTGGTGCTGAGTGATGCTGTGGTGGTGCTGAATGGGGCTGTGGTGATGCTGAGTGATGCAGTGGTGGTGCTGAGTGGTGCTATGGTGGTGCTGTGGTGGTGCTGAGTGATGCTGTGGTGGTGCTGTGGTGGTGCTGAGTGGTGCTGTGGTGGTTCTGAGTGATGCTGTGGTGGTTCTGAGTGATAATGTGGTGGTGCTGAGTGACTGCACTCACTGTCACTCTGCACTCACTGTCACTCTGCACTCACTGTCACTCTGCACTCACTGTCACTCTGCACTCACTGTCACTCTGCACTCACTGTCACTCTGCACTCACTGTCACTCTGCACTCACTGTCACTCTGCACTCACTGTCACTCTGCACTCACTGTCACTCTGCACGCACTGTCACTCTGCACGCACTCTGCACGCACTGTCACTCTGCACTCACTGTCACTCTGCACTCACTGTCACTCTGCACTCACTCTGCACTCACTGTCACTCTGCACTCACTGTGCACTCACTGTCACTCTGCACTCACTGTCACTCTGCACTCACTCTGCACTCACTGTCACTCTGCACTCACTCTGCACTCACTGTCACTCTGCACTCACTCTGAAATCACTGTCACTCTGCACTCACTCTGCACTCACTGTCACTCTGCACTCACTCTGCACTCACTGTCACTGCACTCATTCTGCACTCACTGTCACTCTGCACTCACTGTCACTCCGCACTCACTGTCACTCTGCACTCACTGTCACTCTGCACTCACTGTCACTCTGCACTCACTGTCACTCTGCACTCACTGTCACTCTGCACTCACTCTGCACTCACTCTGCACTCACTGTCACTCTGCACTCACTCTGCACTCACTGTCACTCTGCACTCACTGTCACTCTGCACTCACTCTGAAATCACTGTCACTCTGCACTCACTCTGCACTCACTGTCACTCTGCACTCACTCTGCACTCACTGTCACTGCACTCATTCCGCACTCACTGTCACTCCGCACTCACTGTCACTCCGCACTCACTGTCACTCCGCACTCACTGTCACTCTGCACTCACTGTCACTCTGCACTCACTGTCACTCTGCACTCACTGTCACTCTGCACTCACTGTCACTCTGCACTCACTGTCACTCTGCACGCACTGTCACTCTGCACGCACTGTCACTCTGCACGCACTCTGCACTCACTGTTTCTGCACGCACTCCGCACGCACTGTCACTCTGCACGCACTCTGCACTCACTGTTTCTGCACGCACTCTGCACTCACTGTCACTCTGCACTCACTGTCACTCTGCACTCACTGTCACTCTGCACTCACTGTCACTCTGCACTCACTGTCACTCTGCACTCACTGTCACTCTGCACTCACTGTCACTCTGCACTCACTGTCACTCTGCACTCACTGTCACTCTGCACTCACTGTCACTCTGCACTCACTGTCACTCTGCACTCACTGTCACTCTGCACTCACTGTCACTCTGCACTCACTCTGAAATCACTGTCACTCTGCACTCACTCTGAAATCACTGTCACTCTGCACTCACTCTGAAATCACTGTCACTCTGCACTCACTCTGCACTCACTGTCACTCTGCACTCACTCTGCACTCACTGTCACTCTGCACTCACTGTCACTGCACTCATTCTGCACTCACTGTCACTCTGCACTCACTGTCACTCTGCACGCACTCTGCACTCACTGTCACTCTGCACGCACTGTCACTCTGCACTCACTGTCACTCTGCACTCACTGTCACTCTGCACTCACTGTCACTCTGCACTCACTGTCACTCTGCACTCACTGTCACTCTGCACTCACTGTCACTCTGCACTCACTGTCACTCTGCACTCACTGTCACTCTGCACTCACTGTCACTCTGCACTCACTGTCACTCTGCACTCACTGTCACTCTGCACTCACTGTCACTCTGCACGCACTGTCACTCTGCACGCACTCTGCACTCACTCTGCACTCACTGTTTCTGCACGCACTCTGCACTCACTGTCACTCTGCACTCACTGTCACTCTGCACTCACTGTCACTCTGCACGCACTGTCACTCTGCACTCACTGTCACTCTGCACTCACTGTCACTCTGCACGCACTGTCACTCTGCACGCACTGTCACTCTGCACGCACTGTCACTCTGCACGCACTGTCACTCTGCACGCACTCTGCACTCACTGTCACTCTGCACTCACTGTCACTCCGCACTCACTGTCACTCTGCACGCACAGTATCGGGCTTGTCTGGTTCTGCACCCACCTCAGGGTTCCGGGTGGGGCGATCCTGCCACCCCCCTCGTCGTATCCAGGTGTCTTTCTTCCCTGTGCTCAGTCTTCAGTCGCTCCGAAGCCCGTCCCTTGGAGCTATCCCAGGCGGGTCTCTGCCAGCAGGGGCGTGTTGTGCGTTTGCAAGTGGTCTATCTCCGTGTGGCCCTTGAGGTCAGGGTTGGCTGAGGTGGCTATCTCATCCCTTCTCCTTCCGCCCGGTTCGTGAATATGGTCCGGCCCTCTCCCGTGTAGCGCTTGTCCTCTCACAATGACCCCTGGTGCAGGGGGGGGGTGGGGGGGGGGCACTATCTCTTCTTCCAGTTCCTAGTATCCCCACTGCTGCTTCAGGGCCTTCTTCCCCGTTCGGCTGTGTGCCTTGTCACGTAGGGGGAGGGGGGGCAATGTCCGAAGTCTCACCCCCTGCCGCTCTCGTGATCGTTCTGCTCTCCCTTCCCTGCGTGGCCCCGATTCCTTGCTAGTGTCGTCCCTGGCGGGGTCAGCCTCCGCTGCTGGTGCCTCCCGTAGTCTGTCGCCTGCCCCCGTGTCTCGTGTGTCCTCCCCACCGGCCGTTCCACAGGCGGGAATGTGTGTATGGGGGGTGGGGAGAGGGCACCTCCGTCGATGCGGGTGGCACTAATGGGAATTCGGGGGTATGCACCGGACCGGTAGGCCACTGGCGCAAGGCCTCCCCCCAAGCGGTCCCTTCCTCCGCTTTTGACTCCTGGGCTCACCTCCGTTGTAGGCGTCCAATCTCGCCTGCGGGAACGGACCAGCTCCGCCGATCCAAGCGCCCGCGGTTTTCGTCGTTGGAGGGGGAGGGGTGCGGGGGGGGAGGTGAAGGGATCCCCCCGCTCTCCGCTCCCGGGTAGCACCTCCACCAAGCGCCGTGCCTCGCGGGTGGGACCCGTTCCGCTTCTCCCTCGGTCTCCGCGTCTGTGGTCCGGAACCTCACTCAAACGGCCGCCATCTTGGTAAAGGCGGCCGGAATTCAGTCCGGAGCTGCTGCTACTTCGCGGACGCCTCTCTCCGCACCTGAATGAGGCCCGGGCTCGGTCTGTCGCGCCGCGATTCCGGCTCCGCCACAGCAATCAGGCCGCCTCACAGGGCAGGTTCGCTTCGCCACTACGGTTGCTCAGCCCCTGGCCTGCGACCAGGAAGTCAGGCAGGCCGGGCGGGACAACCGGAAGTAGGAGGGCGGGAGCCTACCCCGCCTCCCACGGAAGAGCCGCGATTGTTTGGCGCACCGGAGCAGGCAGGAGCCTACCCTGCGCCCCGGTGCCGAAGAAGGGAAGAAGAGTCTTGCTGCCGGTGGGAGCCGCTGCACTGAGGATGCCGGTGAGTGGGGCTTCGCCTTGTTGGGGGGGGGGGGGGGGCATCTGTATGCGCGCGCGGCGGCGGACTGTGTATGTGTGTGAGCGTGCATGTGTGTGTGTATGTGTATGTGTCCTGGAGTCTGTGTGTATGCGTGTGTGTGACGGGGGGGGGGGGTTGCCTGTCTGGGTGCCTGCGTGTCTGTGTAAGTGTAAATGCGTGTGCGTGTGTGTGGAGCCGAGAGGAGAGGGGCTGGTGTGTGTGGAGGGGTCTCTGTGTATGCGTGTAGGTGACGGGGGTGTGCCTGTGTATGCGTGTGTATGTGCGCATGCGTGAGTGCTGTGTATGCGTGTGGCTGTGATGTGCGCATGCGTGAATGTTGACGCGCGTGCACGCAGCTCAATCCAGCCGCTCGTCACAGTTTTGTGTCCCTCATTCCCCCGTGTCAGACGACTATAAGTCTCCAGCCTGGACGCATCCTTCGGATGCGATGTCCAGGCGAGACCTAAAAAAGACACCACTGACTACTGTTACTGCAGCCATGACGGAGAGAGACGTGTATCCCGCTAATTTAAATAAGTGTGAACAGTAACGAGGCCACAGACGATCAGTTTTAGGTCGAGCCTGTGCAGTGCATGCGCTGCTCTGCAAGGCATGCTGTATAAGATGATGGACTTGAAGC
This sequence comes from Lissotriton vulgaris, assembly GCF_964263255.1. Classification (NCBI taxonomy): domain Eukaryota; kingdom Metazoa; phylum Chordata; class Amphibia; order Caudata; family Salamandridae; genus Lissotriton; species Lissotriton vulgaris. The sequence continues at coordinate 130,240,540 of NC_141700.1, forward strand.
CCCGCCCACTCTCCGCCCATATTTTTCATTTGTCTTATGTCATTGCCCTTTGTAAATGCTGGCTTCGGATTCATTAATACTCATGTAAGTCTCTCCTTAGTACCGACTTGTCGTAATTTGTAACCTCCGACGAGGACTGTCCCATTTACTTCTGTTGTTACACGGTATGTCTTATTTAGTCTGCAATAACTATTTTCTTTAACAAGCTTCTCCCACTGCAGGCAGGACAGGCTTTTCTGCAACATTCACGGCGCTTTTACTTTCCAATCAGCCCGGACAATGGTGGCTGCTGCTCCGAAAATAAATAGGTCTTGCATTTGCAAGACTTTGAGCTATTGGCATTCTAAATGACCATGCCTTTTACTTATGTGTTAATTATCAAAACTGATACATAAGAGGTATTGTCATTTATAAATTGCCATAGCTTAAAGTCTCGCAAATGGGAGACCTATTGCATTGCAAATGCTTGTTTGTACAAGCAACCAGGACAATGCTCCCAACAAAGAAGGTAACAACACTGCCTGATGGTAATGAGCCTCGCCATCTCCTACCAGCACTGCACCATCTATGGGTTTGGATACGCTGCATCAGTAGCACTGGTAGAAATACTCAAACCAACCAAAACCTCTTATTAATTACTCTGTGCGAATAATAGTCCATTATTTGCACGTTGTCCGAGTTATTCCAGACAGGAAATAAACATTTACAAATCATTCAAGGTCCTGACCAAAAAGAGAGAATCCAGCATAAATTCATATTTCAAGTCCTACTGAGCAGGAAGGCTATCATTGGGGACAATCTGTGGATGGGGTCTTCAAGGTAAAAACACCTTGTTCCATTTCCAAGAACTCACGGCTTCACATCAATCATAGGCTTAAAAACAAAGTGTTTTTTCTTCAAGAACCAAAATATATTTGTCTGTTTGAAGGGCTACCACCAGGCTGAGGATGCCAGTTTACTTTGATGAAAATCACTTTAATTCAACATTCCGATTGTCAGACCTGTTCCAGGAGCCACAGGGCAGCCACAGTGCAGACATAGGGCAGTGGGACTAACCTTGGTAGTTGATTTCATTTTCTACTGGTGTCCCAGGGTCTGTCCAACTATGGGTTTGCAAACTGAGCCAAGTTTGAAGGCTAAGGCTAATGAGGACGAGCAGTCACAGGCTTCTCAAGGAGGTAGTATTAGAGGGGAAGGATGGCTCAGGAGGCGTGTGACAGCAAGACCTCAGAACTAAACAGTCAGCCTATAGAGACAATAACTCAATGTTACCTAGTTCTTGTTTTACAGATAAAGAAAGTACTTTAATATCACAGGAGTACTAAATTTCACAAAACCCATTGGGTGAAATATACAGGGATGTACTAAACTCCGTTCTAGGAATGAAGCTCTACATCGGCATACCGCCTTCCCAGTAATCGCCATCCTTCCTTTAATGGTCACAATCATGCCGTCAGCCCATACCCAAGCTTCTACAGGCTCAGGTAAAATTAAGGCCAGGTGCTGATGGTTTTAAAGTTTTCACCTATAGAGAAACTCAGTTCAATGTTTTTATGGACCCTTAAAAAAAATAGGCACTTGGGCCTCGCACAATCGCCTCACTCTCCGTCCTCATGTGCAGGCTATGCCTTGCGTTTTAAATGCAGATTGCCTGCGGCAGTATGGGTTTGTGGCATATGCAGATTGCACTCAAATCTTGGCTCTCATTTCAGGGTGGAACAGCAGCAGCAGCCTCACTGAGTAACAGTGACAGTTTTGGGGAGTCGGTCTGTGGCAGCGCACAACTCCAGCAGTGATGGCCTTCCTGGTTAGCAGCAGTGAGGCACTCAGCAGTGGCAGTTGCAGCCCTCCAGGTAGATTTTCTCTTAGTAATATCTTTGGGGGCAGTTGCAGCCTCCAGTACATAGATGGATCTCCACTTTAGTGGCAATAAGGTTTTTCTTGATTTGTTGCAAAAAGAACAATTGATGGACGAAATGTTGAAAAATTTCAAACATTCACCCCAGTGCAGAGATCTGGGCTTAAATCTGTCCCCTTTTTTTGCTCCCCATGCCATTCCAGTTTGAACCCAGTCATATGCAAATCAGTCTTCACCCTGTTCCCCATGGGAACAGTCCAGCCCGAACTGCCAGGCCAGGTCCGCCCTGGATTGGAGACAAGCATCCTGGGACTGGTTTCGTGGTTTCACCCTCATCAGCCAGACTAGCTTGACTCCAGTGGCATGGAGAGCACAGGATCCACGTCCCACTCGGGGCAAAAGAATGATGATGGATTTAACCCAGATCTGTGACTGGGGCGAGTTTCTGAAAAGTTTCAGCACTCCGTCCATCATCTCCTTGTGTTTGCTTTGTTAGCCCTAAGTTGGCAGGATGTTTGTTTCCGGTCCAGGGAAGACATGGATTGGCAGTTCGGCAGGACTGTTCCCATGAGGCACAGGGTCAAGACTGATTTGCATACAGCTAGGTCTGACCTGGGGTGGCGAAGTGAGCTGAAGAACTATGATGGATTCAACCCAGATCTGTGACTGAGGTTAAGTGTCTGAAACGTTTCTGAGCTCTGTCCATCATCTCCTTGTGCTTGCTTTATTCCCACTAAGTTGGCAGGGTATACCCGGACTTGGGTCCCATATTCACTTTCACATTGGATTCAAGCTAGCCTGGCTGATGAGGGGTGTTACCCTGAAACCAGTCCCAGGATGCTCGTTTCCAGTCCAGGGAAGACTTGGCTTGGCACTTCGGACTGGACTGTTCCCATGAGGCACAGGGTCAAGATTGATTTGCACATAGCTGGGTCTGAAGTGGGGTGGCAAAGTGAGCAAAAGAATAATGATGGATTCAACCCAGATCTGTGACTCGGGCGAGTGTCTGAAAAGTTTCAGTGCTCCAATCATCTTCTCCTTATGTTTGCTTTTCTTTATTTGTTGGCAGACGCAGAATCAATTGTTCAAACAAGAGGCAGACTCACAGGCTTCCCACAAATACAAGCTCAAGTACCATCTTGCTAGGCCTCACCTGTGACATGCGCCAAGAATCTGTGTGACAATGTATATAGTTACACAATTTATATTGCGCAGGTCACTTCTGGGTCCCTGCCTTGCGTCTTCAGCCTTATAGGACTTCTCAAGCCGTTAATACCCTGACCTTTTCCTCCTGAACAGTCTCTACAGCAGTAAGTCCAGACTCACAGCATTTTAGGTTGTTTATAGACAGAATCTCAGCTCTTCCAGTAGAAAGTCAGATGTCATGTGACATTACCTCTTCTCTAGTTGCATAGCAGCTCTTTGTTTACTCCATAGGGTACCCAGTTTCTTAGTCTAGAAAAATACTAGACTTAAAGTAGGTGAACAGGATTTCAAGTTTATACACGTTTTCCAGACCGGGGTAGTGTTTCACTGTCTGAAGCTTCAAAAGCAGTTTGGTCTGTTGTCTTTAAAATGTTATTTTCAGGCTGCTCTTCAGAAGCAGCCTATGTGCACAGCGATGTCTCATACCCCAGGACAACTAGTAGCAACGAGGCTGTGTCCACACAAGGGTATCCACACCATGGACACAATGAAGTGGAGTTCTCTGCATCTGGCTGTCATCAGGGTGCCTGAAACACTATTCAGAGACAGGCAAATGGGCAGGCCATTCCTAGAAACGTCCACACTTTGAAAAGAGAAACTACTGCCCCACAACTCACCCTAAACCATGCACGAAATAGCAAATATCAGGAATAACTTATCAGCAGTCCTTTGTTAACAAAACACTCAGGAATTTCTAACAGGAGCCCTGCCTTCACTCTCCTCACATCAGTGTCTCGATTTCCAACTTCCAGCCACAGAATTATAGGCAATGCACTCCCACTGTCTGGGAGAACCTGTCTTCATCTTCCCTCTTGTGTCACACTAAACCAGGGGCATCCAAAATGGATCCTACTGGCCCCAGTACTCAGACACTGACGTGAATAAAGTCTCCTACTACCACATATCGTCCTATACATCCACTGCTCACGCTCACACACTTCACATGTGCACGGAATGCCACCACAATTTTCCCGGTTTCACATCTCAGTGAAATTTTACACGAGCATAGTCAGTAGACCACACTGACAAAAGCAATGGTCTGGTCACACCACAGATTCAAAAACACATTACATTGCCATCAGTCCATAATTTAAGGCGCACAGGGATTGGGCAGTAGTTCACTACCTACTGTGAGGGCATGCACAGCTAGCTGGTTCAAGTCGGAGGACAAGTCCTAGACCTTGCATAATCAAGGCCAGAATAGGACTCTGAGCGCATGCTACACTAACATGATGCCAGGGTCAAAATAAAATTAATGATACCAGTTTTAGTTGCAGTCCAGCACTCAGAGCAGTGTACCATGCAGGGGGCATTCCGGTCTCAGCACTAATTGCTAAACCAAAGTGTTCCGACTTGAAAATAAGAACTGGGCCCTTTACTTATCATGCTCTGACATGGAACAAGAGGACCACGTGAGCATGTTATAAGGACAAAGAGAGCTCAAAGGCAGCATAAAAACACAATGGAAATAAAATGCGATGTACAGTAGCCAATGTGGAAGTACAGCTAGTAGGAGCTATTTTTTTTCTTAATATTGTCTAATTCGTTTATATTGAATAGATTGATGCAAAAGCTGCTCATTCTGTTGTCAACCATGCCTAGGATATTTTTCAGCTCACTAAAATAAATGATTCTTAGAGACAGTGTTTCAATATTCAGAGAGATGTTGAGCACCTTATGGCATAATAAAACTGCTTCCGTGCAGCAGGATGGAAGGCAAGGGGGCATGAGAGACTTAAAACAAGCAGAGGAGAGGAGTAGAGCAGTTAGAAGAAATTATCCTTGCGGTCTTTGCAGAAAAACTAAGAACTAATAACTTACCTGATGGAGCAACACTAAGTTGAGGTAGCCACGCTTATTCACATGGTCTGCAGTGAGGGAGCAAAATCAGATAAAAGAGGAAGGAGACGGCAGACGGAGAGGCCATAACTCATTGCTGATGCCTGACTAATCTTCGCAACAAAATCCAAAGAACCTCCCATTACTGTTTTAAAGATTTTCCTGAGGAAAACTAAAAAGAAGTTAAAGGCACTTGTCAACATTAACAAGTCACAGACATGCTGAAGATAAGCAGCCACTTCCTATAACAAGAGTTACTATGAAAGATAATAATATGAATCTAAAAGATTCTACGAAAAAGTAATGGGATGTCCCTCGAAATCCATTGCGGGCTTTGTTAAAATGTTTAAAGCATGGAAGCATATCTGTCTGTGATCTAGCTTGGTATTACTAACCGAAGCAATACTAAAGTGGGTAAGCACAACCAGCCAGGAAATATTAGTCATCAAGAAGATCTAAAAGAGAAAAAATAGGAAAAAAATGGGGAAAAAGATCACTGAACAGATTAATAAGGTTACGACCTGCGTTCATCTGCACTGTGTCATAAACAAATCCAGAAAGCCAGATTCACTTAGTCATATATAATTGTGAATTCGGAATTTCATAAAAACGACAGCATTTTGTCAAATTTAAGCCGCACACACAATCCACTACGGTTAGTATTAACTGCCTTTCACACCTCCGTGTATTTTTTCCATGCTATATTGGCCTTCAACACATATTTGGCTAGACGGAAGGGATGACAATATGTCTGGTGAAGAAGTAATGTGAATCTCTTTGTGACCAACTGCCGGCACAGCAAGATCAATCAGCTACATTATCTCACCAATGTCCACATATCCAAAACAAGCCTTGGCAAAGCTAATAGGTCCAATTCTGCCAAGTCTTCTTTGTCAGTCAATTTTGGCTTGCCAATGCTTTTAGAATTGCAACGGAAGCTTGGTAAAGACAATAGCAGCCGAATTTCACCTTGGGATTGTTATTCTGAATACTTCTATCATAGCCGTGTTGGTGCTTTTAGGCACAATGTGACAGTCACTTTGGAACGGTTTAACAACAAGCATCCATAATCATACTGTTATACAATCCCAAAAAGCTACCATGTTGTGTCTAGACACAAAGTGTAGCTAGCTTGAAAGTATACAAAATATTGTTCCAAAATATGCCCCTCCCATCCCTATTGACTAAGCTAATAATACAAGCAATGGCAAAGTCAATGGTAGCAGCGAGTGGCAAAATGCTGGGAGTCACTGAAGGCGGAGCAAGAGTGGTGGAGTTGGGGACCAACCAAGAGAGAGAAATACAGAGAGAACACAGTTGTGTGGAGGGAGGGGGGAGACAGTGAGGAAGAGTGTGGATGGGAAATAAGAGGATTGCTAAGTGCATGGTGCTGAGAGAAAAGCGAAAGGCCATGAACTTCTCCAGAGTGCTAGAGCTAAAATGACAGAGAAACATGCAATAAGATAAATAGTTCTCCGACGTCAGAAGTGGAAGGCTACATTCAACTAATGAGAGAGTGAAACATAAATGCTCCACGTCTGGGACAAACAAACAAAATAGGGAGGAAAGCCACCAAAGCAGAAGTGGCAAAAAAAAGTTCAATTGTGAGATATGGCAGGCCAAAACGCCACTCTAAGTATATGGTTAAGTATTGTGTATGATGCTCCCTGTGACGCACACCTGAAACGGTATTGGCAAGGCCACAAAATCCAGCTAGCCCTCAACATGGACATTTTCACCTAACTAATAAGGTGTTCGCCAACCCCTCACTTCCAACCATAAATAAGAAACTGACACTACTTGAAATAGACCCCATAACTGGATTCCTAGACACGGCATGGATCTTACTGGATCCTGCAAACTAACATCAAATCTCTAGTGCTCCTTTTCGACCGCATTCCTAGAGTTACTCATTCTGTCTGCCCAAAGGTCCCACTGAAGGAACAAATACTCCAAAACATGTCGCGCTGGAAGTCAGCTCTGGTCATACAACTCACCCCTCCGTTCCAGCTTCCACTATTGCCTCCCCTTTCTCTTCATTCAGTTTTTGGCCTGAACTCACCCACTAACCCGCGACTCTGAGAGGCTTCCAGTGAATGGGACCATACTTCTCACTACTTCAACTTCGTATCCAGCACCATCTACCACTTCTATAGTAAAGAGTCACCGACCTACCCATGGTGTTTGTAATTCCCGCCCCTTTAAAAAAGCCTCTGCTACCAACTTCTCTTCGCATACAGCGATTTGTGGCTGAAGTCCATCCCCAAACAAGCATTTACAATGCAATGGTTTTGCCTTTGTTAAAGTTAGAGCTATTGGCATTGCTCTTGACATTTTTTTTATTTATGTTTTTTTTAACATAAATAAATGGCATTGTCATTTACAATAGCAGGGCAGGGCACGGGGAAGGGGGGCGAGGAGAGACAAAGGAGAGCTGCGGGCTCAGGGAAGGGGGGCGAGGAGAGACGAAGGAGAGCTGCGGGCTCTTGTTGTAATGCTTGCATGGATGAGTTGGTGCATGCATGGGTGCATGCATGGATGGGTGTATGGATGGGTGTATGCATGGATGGGTGGATGGGTGGATGGATAGATGCATATATACAGCCAATCCCTCAACAATTTATGCAATCCACCAACCCATCCAACCAACAACCCATCCATGCATCCACCCATACATCCATGCATCATGCATACATCTATCCATCATGCATCCATCCACCCACTGCGTCCCACTCCGACCCCTCTAAATATAACTCATTTTTTCTGTATATAGAGATGACTGTATTCACTAGTATATGCAGTAGACCTTTCTACTCTAACATTCCTATGGGACTCTTGCAGTACATCTATTCATATCCCTTCCATATGTATATAGAAATATAACGAGAATCAACAGTCTCTTCTTTGTGTGACTACATCTAGTACATTTCAATTGTTTTCCTGTTTGTATCTTTTACTTAACGCATGTAAATCAAAGTCCTTAGGTTTGGCAACTGGTTCTTATGTAAAGCGCTCTGACACCTTCGGGTAAAGTTCGCGCTACATAAAATCACATTAAATAAAACTTTACCCCACAAATCCAACCATCCATTTGTGCCTAGGCTTACATTTTACGGCCTCGAAGCACACAGAGAAGGGACAGTTTACTAAGTCGAGTCGTTGTAGGGTGCATGGCAGGGGACAGTTTTAGGCGCCAAGGGAGGGTAGGGAGCAGAGTCAGAGTACTTAACGGAGGTAGGGGGCAGTTTTTAGGTTTCGCTGGGGGGCGGAGCCGTTAGGCTCCTCCTCCAGAGAAATCTATTGAGTACAGTAAGGCACTCTGGAACACGCCCCCCGTCCCATTGGCTAGCTCCATAAATGGAGCCTAGCCATTGGACGAGGGGCCTGTCCATCAATGCCGGACCAGACACGGGGGCGTTCCCGAGATTCTTTGGCTTTTGCCGACGTCACGCGACGCCGGGAACGCCCCCGAGTCTCCTCCGGCCGGGCCGTGCTTGCTGCTGTCCTGCCTTGTGTCCCTCCTCCCGCCGTCCCCACGTTTCCCGCCTCCCTCCCGACGTCCGTGTCCTTTCCCGCCCCCCTCGTCCTCTCCCGCCCGCCCCCCGAGAGTGCTTGCTGCTGTCCTGCCTTGTGTCCCTCCTCCCGCCGTCCCCACGTTTCCCGCCTCCCTCCCGACGTCCGTGTCCTTTCCCGCCCCCCTCGTCCTCTCCCGCCTGCCCCCCGAGAGCGGAGGAGGGAAGCCCGACTCGCCCAGCATACAGGTTTAATGTGGGCGTAGGATCCCGTCCGTATGTGGCAGTGATCCAGTGGGACTCCAGTCCGGGTTTTCCATGTCTCATCGGTCGTCTCGGGTTTCTACACATTCCTGCAACGCTGAAGGAGAGCGCACAGGCAGGCATTCAAACCCGAGCGAGGGAAGAAGGGAGTCTAGAGACCTTCTCACGCCACCCACCTCCCGAAGTGGCATACCTGCAAGAGCAAGCATGGGTGCGTGAGTGAGCAAGTAGGTGTTTCCCAAAGCTGAAAGTTGTAGTGACTTTGCAACCGCAACAAGGACACGGCTCGGAAATGACTGCGGCGAACGGGCAAAGTCCAGTCTGACGAGATCTGCCTCGTGGGTCTCCTCCGTCAAGTACAAGGGCGTACACAAGTTCTACGAATGGGCGGGTTGTTCTCCGACTTTAAGAACTGTAGAAAACACATAGGAACGGGTGGGTTATATTACTTTCACGATTCTCTTTGTATGTAGTAAACGACCCCGATGATGCTGTGTATAAAGGAGGTGTGGGGTAGAGTTAGGGGTAATGTGACTGGGGATTTTATAGATGGCCCAATGGATTGTTTGGTTCTGCGACGTAGGGAGGTATATCGCGGAGAGCATTTCGTGTCCAGGGTTGATATTGTAGTGTAAAGGGACTATATTTTTGGAATAGAGTGTCCCGTGTATAAGGGATTCGGTGTAGAGAGCATGTTGCGCACTTGGGGGCTTGCTGTAGTGGGTCTGTACAGCATGGGGTCCCGTATAATGGGTCAGCTGCAGTGGATCCCGCCGGTTTCGAGGGCGCTGTGTCTGGCGCGCTGGCCGCACGCCCGTGGCTTCCTGGGAGCGCCCAGCAGTGACTGGCAGCGGGCGGGCGGGGAGGGCTGATCCTCAGTCTCACTGCCCGGGGGTCAGATACCAGAGCCGGGAGCCGTGACGTCAGCCAGGAATGAGGGAGATGGGCGGGGAGGGGGCAGTGTTCCGGGTCAGCCCCGTTCAGCAGCAGGAGTGAAATGAAACGAGAGTGCGGACAAAACACCCAGTGGAAGCGCAGTAGCCAGGGCCGGTAATCACCGGGACGCTGCACAGAGCCGCCACAGGAGCTGAGGGCCCGGCGGGCGTGCTGCAGAGCGCAGGGACTGTGCGACCGCCGCCTAGAGCCAGGGGCCGGTCCGGGGGCTGGGGCTCCCGATGCTGGATCCCGGCCGGGGGTTTCATGTAGTCAGTGAGGCGCTGCTCTGTTCCCCACCAGAGGCTGGGGGTCGGAGACGCTGCGGCGCCTGCACTGCATCACCGGGAGCGCTTCGGACCGTGCCGCCACCGCCTCCTGCCCCGCACAGGGGCGGGGATGTTTCACTGTATCCCGCTCTGGCGGTGCAACCGTCACGTCGAGACCATCGACAAGCGGCACTGCTCGCTGCTGGCCGTGCCCGAGGATACCTATCGCTACAGCCGCAGCCTGGAGGAGCTGCTCCTGGACGCCAACCAGCTGCGGGAGCTGCCCAAGGTGAGGGGGTGGGGAGGGCCTGCGTGCCGGGGTCAGTCACCTGGGGAGGCCTGCCTGCAGGTCGCTGGCCAGGTGAGGACGGTGATGCTGAGCTAGGGGGCAGCACTCTGACTGAAGCTGGGCATGCGAGAGGCCAACAGGCGTCAGTGAGTTATGTCTGGAGAGATTTGGATTATAACATAATATTTTTAACGTAAATTCAGTGGCCCTCTATTTAAATATAGTATTCCTTCTAATACTGTAAGTGGCAATTTGGCTCGCGGAGAGGAGTTAATACTCAATAGGCTGGAATAAGATCCCCCGAGTGAAATGAAGAAAGAATGTCCAGGTTGTTGTCTCTTCTCATCATTACTGCCCCCTTGAGTTTCTCACCCCTACAATCGGAAGAATCCCAAAGCAGAGCGAGAGATTGAACCTGTTGCCCTCAAACTTTTTTTTAAGAGTCAGGAGTTGGATTGGTTAAGGATAGCGAAGTCGGAGTATTCGACTTCCTATTTTAAAACCAAGAAGTGACGCGCATTTTTCTGCAGATAACGCACACTTTTGTCATAATCCGGACCTTTTTTTTGCTATACATAACATTCTAGTAGTTTGCCTATCAAATGTTACCCCCATCTGCAGGGCCTGACCTCCAGCGTGATGTTAATTAAGGGAGCCTTGATTGTGTCTCCAGGCTTAATTGAATAAAGGCGTTTCGCTTCTACCCGGTCCTTGCACTGACTGTCGATTTTTAATACCTTTTGTGCCTCCTTTCTGTATCTTGTGCATTTATCGCATTGTGTTCTGATTTTTAAGTCAACAGGACTAAAAACACACTGGGACTTGCAGATTCATACCTGCGCTATGTGGAAAGTGAAACTACATGTCCCAGCATGCCGAGTGCTGTAGACTGGAAAGAAGACTGACAAAGAGCCACTCTCAGGCATTGGCCTGTTAATAGCCATGAGAATGATGCAAATATGTTGTTCAACTCTCAGTCGGTACATGAGTTTTAGACGAGGTAATACAAGTCATTTTGAATTTTCCTTTTTTAAGTTCCTAAATAAGCGACGGCTGTGTTATGTAGTCACTTTTGCTACCTTGATAAGAATGTACGAAAAGATAAGAATATGCCTTTTACCCTTTGTATCATAACGCCGGATATAGATTTTGCTAATAGCAGTACGCACTAGACTCATTACTGTGTCATTGGGCACACGGGGAACACCTTCGTGTCAACAAAGTGATTGCAAGATTAAGCTATTGCCATTGTATATGACAATGCCATTTATTTATCCGTTTCCAAAACCAACACATAAATACAAATGTTGTCATTTACAATGCCAATAGCTCTAACTTTTCCAAAGGCGAAACCATTGCATTGTAAATGCTTGTTTATGGTTCAGGGCAGGGAGCTGCGGTACTTTTTGGAGCATGGCCTTATTTTAAAGGGCTCAGTTCAGGTGGAGGAACGGCACAAAACACCAGGCAGACAGAGGGCAGAAGGATACAAAAACGAGGGGAAACAATTCACAGCATCACTCAGCACCACCACAACCTCACTATGCGTTACCACAGCATCACTCGGCGCCACCACAGCATCAATCTGTGCAACCATTCAACAACTGGTTCAAATATGTTCTCTAAATGTTTCAAGCTTTATTACAAATGTCACAAAAATATGTTAATATTTCACTTCTGTTCTTGGATTTTCGTCACAATAAAATACATTGAACATCTTTCTGAAGGCCCTAACGGATTATATTGTGTGGCGGGTTGGCAAGCCCAGCCCTGCGCCGTGTCACCTTTGTCATCATGACCGTGAGACTATGGCAAACAGAAGAGGAGTTCTGTCACCGCATCCGAGAAAAAACAAACCAAACCTCAACTCCAAAACAAGGTCTCCCTCCCTCCCCCCCTCTGGGGCATCTGAACCACTGCATCCCACGGGCGGCGGCCAATCAAGGGCAATGTCCACTCTCGAGCGCCATGACCGGGGCTAAAATGCAGCGCTGAATGAGCGACCGATTGAGCTATCAAACCACATAGATTACAATACATACGGTGTATGTATACACACACACAAACACACACTTAAGAGACATAAGTAACGCAATAATACCGCAATACAAGACACCAACAGTGAGTGAACGTTGAGTTTTTTAATGACATTATCAAACAAAGGTCACCATCTGGGCACCACGACCAATCCCTGAACATTTGATAATGTAACACTAGCAACAGACAGAGCTGCTGTCGATCTGACGGGCACACATCCCAGATTCAGCGTGCATGAAGCAGTCACAATATTTTTAGTCTAGACGTCTTACACAATTGGCACCCTGAGCAGCATTTCCTTTTGATGCCCTGCCACAATCAATCTTAAATTTGTGCCCCCCTCACTCAGGAGTACAACCACTAATGCTAAACAATAACCAATGAAATAACGTGGCAAAAGCAGCAGCCTAGCCAGTGTAATGGACACCAGGGCAAGTAAGCAAATGCAAACCCTCAATATGGCTACAGATATATTAAATACACGAATTATCAGAGTAGCGTGGGCCTTGGTGCCATTGCACCTGCTGCACCAATGGAAGAAATTCCCCTGGGCAAAAGAACACAAATAAGTTATCAATGATTAAAGACTTAGCGGAACCACTGCAACAAATAAAATACTTTCCACAGAACATTTACTATGAATGCATAGAAGCGCTGCCATTATAGCATTATTAATAGAACATCCTTGCTACACATTTGTTTTTGAAGTGTCGAATTCTAACCTGGAGGACGAGGATAGTATATTTTAGGAGGGCAGAAGAGGCGCATGGCGTGGGATCGCGCTAGCATGTACAGCCCACAAACCTCGGACACATTAGGGGCAGCAGAATGAACAACATGCAGAAAGTATGTGCATCACCACCACGTCATTACAGAAATGTAGAAACCCGATGATTTGATTAAAACATGGCCACAATGTTATTAAATACTGCAGAAAAAAAGGAGGACCGCAAGGGAAACGTGTGCAAGGAAAGCTGTTTTCTTGTTTGAGAACAAGGCTGTAAGTCAATTGCTTCACTTAACGTGGGAGTTTGTTATTAAAGCAAATTAAAGTGAGTAGACAAAAATAACAGGTTCCTAGTCTGGAAAGCTGGGACTAATGAAGCAAAGGTGACCCAACATGGACATGCCAAGCGATTTAAGGACAGTGGCACGCAGGGCCTTCTGCGACAGAAAATGAACGAACAGGCCCAGAGAAGCAAAGGAGTTGGGCCCGGACCCCTCTATAGATAAAAAAAAAAGCGAGCCGAATCAGTTTCGAGCTTGGCCCGGGCACATGGTCTGTCTCTGGGGCCAACTCAAAGACAAGTCAGGGTAGTGGCCCTCGGTCACTGTATTATGCATCCTGTAAATGAAACTATGACATGCGGCCAAGGTCCTCCAGCACAGTGGGGGAGAGCTGCTGAAACAATAGGAGCACAAAAAAACCCGAAATGGGAGCATAACTCCTTCCACTAATCATTTCAGCATTCATAAAATGCAGAACAAGAAAGTGAAAAAACATTTAGCAGATGGAAGCAAGATGCCAGCCTGTAACCTAACAGCACATTATGTGACCTTAGACGGCTTTATTAATTTAGGTCAATGACTTTCGAAAGAAAACTGCGAACAACGTGTTAACCTTTCCTGTACAACTAGGGACAGGAACAATTAACCCATTACAAACGGGAAACATCATTTTCAACGAAGGCTTTTCTACGCGTGACGTTTACTACGAGGCACTTACCTCGCAAACGTCTTTTCCACGCGTATGCCTTCAACGACAGTCTTTACCACGCATATATGTTCTGGCTAGGGGGGGGGGGGGCGTGGAATTCCTTCCAGTCGTTCAGCGTGGGATTGGGGGGTTGGCGGGGGTCGGCTGGGGGAGGGGCTGGGGGGGCCTGGGGGGGTCTCCCCCCAAAAAATAAACAAAGGAGCGGGTTAATTAAATTAAAAAAAAACGCACTTCAGTACCACCGAGGTAAAAGGAAAGTGCCTCCCCCAAAGACGTGCCGTTACGTCAAAATAGCAGTCCTTTTTTAATTTTGGCAGACGTGTTTTGACGCTTGTTTCGATGGTGGATGGAAGTACGGGCTGCTGGTGAAAGACAGGAAGGTGTCAGGTAAGAAAATAATCTTTATTATTTGTGTTTAAAGGACGTTAAAATGCGTGGTATAATCCTTCGTTGCAAATTCCAGCGTGGTAAAGCCACTTGCGAACTAAAATTCGCGTGGTATTGCCATGCGTGGAATTTGTATTCGTGGTAACATCATATATTCATTACAAACGGGGTATCAACAAATCGGAAATGATCTCAAGGCTTCTACAGTAGGGCATACTGTGTGATCCTGGGCAAACCACTTAATTCCTCTGTCCTTCAATGTTCTTCACTGAAAAATGTGCAAGCGACGAATAGAAGATCTGCTCATTAGGAGCTGATTAACTGAAATTAAACAGCTTCGAAAATTGAAAGTTTTGTTTTGAAAATGGTAAGCAGTTATTTTTAAGTGTTAACAGCTATGCGATTTACATAATAGGTATTTTGATTTGATCTCTTTATGGACCAAGTCAGGGCCCAGGCTCGGATCCACGCTCCCTACGAAAGAGTGTGCACAAGGCATCATGCATTAATATAAGTGGATATTATCTGGGCACTGGCCTTTCTGAAGGCCCTAACGCAGTGGATCCCAAACTTTTTGGGTTTGTGGCTCCCACTGTGAGAAGGTGGCCTGATATGCAGTGCTCACTATTCTAGTGAACACTATGTATCAGTCCAGCAACCCTTATTGATGATTGGTTGTAAGTCAACCTTATAGACCAGCTATCCTAGTAGCATGGATACGAGCAGTCTAAGGCTAAAGACTCGAGAGGGCGTGTTAAGCCAGCTGTTTACCACACATATACCCCTTGAATACCCAGTGAAAGGACACCACACAAGTGTTATGAAAATAAACAAGATATTTATTAAGAATCACAACAGCCCTGTACTCTTCATGAGGACAGGGTACTAAGCACAAAACAAAACTCTTACGAAAATACTTAAGTTAGCACAGTATATACAAATGCCCGAGGGGCACGGAAAACCATATACTCTGAAAGTGGAATGCGAAATTACTAGCAGGTAAGTACAGTACTAATAGGCTTTGGAATCGCTAGATCTTGACTATAGAATCTTCAGATTACTTCTAGGAGACCCAGGGGACTCGGGTGCAGAGTGTGCACTCTCACGCGTGATGCGGGACAAAGTCTATGGTAGCTAGTAAAGACAAAGTTAGTGTTCTCGGGCGAACCCGACCTGGTAGGAGGAAAACGAAAGTGGATTCTGACCCTTGGATAGTGAGGCTATGCTGGGGCACCGAAATGCCGAAGTTACCTAGCCCAGGGGCTGCAGCTGCATAGGTCTCATAAGACGTCGGGAATCCTCGTAGACGGACCAGGAGCCTGGAAGAAAGAAGTTGCTGGCAGGCGACCAGTGAAGAAAGTTCGATGGATCCAAGCCTGGATCGAAGGAAGATGACACCTGAAAGCAGAGGGGACCAAGTTCGAGACTACTAGCCAGTAGTCAGGTGGCACCAGGAGGGCACCGGATGGTAGTCACCTCGACTAGGTGAGTGGGTGACGCTGTGCTCGCAGATCTCACGGACCAGGAGGCGTTGTCGGCGACCAGGATGGAGGAGCGAGCTGTCCCACGATGGATGAAGCTGTCGGCGTCGCTGGACCCCAGGATTGGGCAACAAAGCCTTGGCAAATTCAAGCCCACGCGGTGGACTCAAAATGGCGTCTGGAGTGGACCAGGAGGGTCCGGGGTGCCTCTCTTGAAGAAGGAAGCAAGGGCCAGTCTGGAGCAACCAGACCAGCAGCAGTGATGTCGTCGGGCGTCGTGAAGAAGGCCACAAGCCAGCCGGCTAGTAGCCACACAGCGCGGTGAGCACGCAAAAGCAGAAGGGCCCCACGCAGATCGTGGAGATGTTGGAGGGCTGATTTTCGGTGCTGGAGCTGCTCAGGGTTGGGGCTTCTCGGACCCCAAAGCACTCACCAGTGGAGCACACGGTGGGCTTGTTGCAAAGAAGTCGTGCAGTCTTGGCGATCGTCGGTCCCTCGAGGTCTCGTCGCACTCACAGTTCTCAGCTTTGCTGTAGAGGTGAGTAGAGGTCAGAGGTGCCAGGGTCGTCGGATTCGTGAAGAAGGACTTGCAGCAGACCGCAGTGTTCTTAGGATGGTGCCCGCTTGATGCAGGGTGACTACTCCTTAGCCACAAGGGAGAATCTTGAAGAAGGAAATCTTGATGTCTTTCGCAGAAAGTCGTGTCTTGATTCCAAAGATGATCTGATCTGAACAGGGGGCCCGCTCCCATCTTTATACTAAAAAAGGGGGCTGACCCGGTGACTAGGTCCTGCCTATGGGTGGGACTAGGAGGGGGGTGGTTACACCCCTCTGCCATGCCGGACTTTCCCCAGGCCAGGGGCTGGTGTGCCCCAGGAACTGGTTCTGACCGGCCTATGCGTAGTGAGCACCGGGGTGCCACTCAGCAGTCACCTTCCTGTAAAGCCCTGCCTACCCAGGATACACAAAACCATGTCTGGGACGGTGCTAGCACCGCCCCTGACAGGAAACCCTTTGTCCAGGCTCCCCTCGCTGAAAGGACTCCCAGCTGCAGGGGGTCAGACTCGTGTCTGTGGTGGCAGCATCCATTTTGTGGAGCTGAGGCTTCGTTTAACTTTAATCGGGGTTCACAGTTACATACATGTCGTGTCCCTCTAGAAGGGTGGAATGCTAACCCCG
The DNA here is from genome assembly GCF_964263255.1 of Lissotriton vulgaris. Classification (NCBI taxonomy): domain Eukaryota; kingdom Metazoa; phylum Chordata; class Amphibia; order Caudata; family Salamandridae; genus Lissotriton; species Lissotriton vulgaris. The sequence goes on from NC_141700.1 coordinate 130,257,511, forward strand.
TCGCCAGAATTGGCGAGGGGTTAGTATTCCAATTCGTATGACACCTTACTCGACATGTTTTGATAAAGCAATACCAAAGATAGCATTTAACCGCGAGGATTATAATGCACTTAAGAGTATATGGTATGCGATATCATGGAACAGCTATTAGGACTTGGTTCCGCAAGCTGCAGACAGTCTCAGCTCATGCCAGAGCACCATCTCACACGATTCCAAGCACTCTGCCTTCAGGATTGTCAAGGCCTGCCATAGGAGTGACTGATAGGAATCTGTGTGTCCATTTTAGGGTTAGATATAGGTATACTATATCTACAGCAAAGGGTGATTACACGACTTTGCCCCAGCTGTCATGCAGCCAGTTGTGTCAAATTTAGGAGGCCAGCCAGGGGTGGCATAATACATGCTTCAGCCCCTGGTAGGCCCTGGGTACACCTATGCCCTGAGTTACAGGGTCTGATAAGGTGGTCCAGTACCAATTGGTAAATGCACCTAGGGTACATGTTGTAATTTAGAGAGAGAACAGCCAGGCTGTGGGTCTGATTGGCAGGCCCACAGCCAGAGAAAGTCGTAAACCAGTGAAACAAAAGCAAAAAATCTGGGTGATCATAGGATTGCAGACCCTACTCTCCTACACCCTCGACATAATTGCCAGTTGGCCGTGGCTCCCCATGATGTCACTTTTTCTAGGATGTATGCCCGACCTCTGGAGTAATTCCAGTTTTCTGCCTGAAGGGCAGCAGTAGCCAGAGGTGCTGGGGCACTAGAGGGGTGTTGGATGGCGAGACCTCAGGTTACTGCCATGCCAGAGAGGTGCACCCTTAATGGTGGCCATGGCTGCTGCAATACTAGAGAAGAGATTCTGCTGTGCTGGATTAGTTGGAACATCAGAGTGCTGACGCTGTGTAGAGCAATGCATGCTTAGGTGAGGGTTTACGATGCTGCAGTGCCTTAGACATGCCGATCTGGGTGAGGGTTTGGGGTTCTGCAGCGCTAGAGAGGACCCGGATAAGGTGATGATTAGGCTTGCTAAAGTAATATAGGGAGCTGCTGGATTGGGTGAAAGTTCAGGGTACTTTAGTGCCAGGAAGGTGCTGCACAAGATAATTTCTAGGGGGGCTGCAGCGCTAGAAAAGTGCTTGCCCGGTTGAAAGATCAGGGCAGGATGTAGCAGCTTGAGAGGTGCCGACCTGGGTGGGTGTTTATCAGGGGTGCTGCAACGCGAGTGTTGAGTGCCCTGTTTTAGGTCTGGTTAGGTTACTCCAGCAGTAGAGAGATGACGGCTGGGGTGAGAGCTAGCGGTACCATAGCGCCAGTCAGACCAGTGCCGTCCCAGGTCGAGGGCTCGGAGTGCTGCAGCACCGGAGGCCAAGACAGAAGCTGGGTGGGTGAGGCCATGAAGTGCTCCAAAGCCAGAGAGGTGCTGGGTGGGTGAGGGCTCGGAGTGCTGCAGAGCTGAGGCTGCTGTGCCTGTCTTCATGTCAGTGCATGGAGGGGTAAAAGACGCTCCTGTTTTTCTCTGCTGAGGTAATCAGGATTCGGCCATCACAAGTTACCAGCTGAATGGGGATTACAATTTCCACAGAATAATCTCCTGTTGGTGTTTACCCATCCCCCAGCATTTTTACGCACTAAAAATTGTGAAATCTGTAGGTGAGAAATCGGATGAAAATGGAAAATGTGTGCAGCGCGGTAATAGCAATTCCTGAAGTAAATCCCCATTTTCAAGGTCCATGTCAAAATAACACTATTTCCAAAAATTAAAAATAATTATTTGCAACAAAAATTATTTTATTTGAGAGCAGAAATACCGCATCCGCATCCTTTCCCTACGCTTTTTTATATATCATTTGTATGTTAAACATTCAAACAAAATAGGCATATGGCACCCTTGATCTTATGGGGCGCTCGGCTTTTAGCAGAATTTAACTGACATACCAGGACCTGGTAAGACTGGTCGTGTTATGTTTACTGTTACCAGGAGAACCAGACAAAACTCTGTGCTGCCCTTTCGCCCCAATAACGAGCACTTCTTTAACTTTTAACAACAAATGTAGAGAAATAGAAGTGGCTTTTTTTGCAGTTAACCTATTTACCTCGTTACATTTTCATTTTTAATTTCTCTCCCCTGGAAAGCGGTAAACATGATTGCCTCTTTAAAAATACACGGGCTTGGTGGTGACGAGTTTGTATTTGCAATTGTTCTAGCAACCTACTTTATGTAACTCGTGAAGAGGGCCTCCACAGGCGCTGCAAAACACGGGCAGCAATAACACTCCACAGTAATCCTGCATATGGGGAGGCTATGTGAACACTTACGTGTGAAAGGCGGCTGAACGCTCTAGGTGTCTCTTGTAACTCCCCACTATGATGCGATGCAGCAGGGTGTATTTAAATGAGGTTCACTTGCTGAAAGGCTGATGAAAAAGTCAAGGCTGCTGGTATAAATAAGCAATAAAATGTATTTATATTCGATTCATTGCGAGAAGTCTGATAATATTAGAACACTGGGCCATACTACAATTCCTGATGCCGGCTGACAGGTAGGGGGCCAAAAGACGCAACATTTTTAAATTGCTCACAACATGATGTGCACTTTCCAAAGACGTGCACGGCGCCCCTGGCTGCAGCTAACGGTTCACCAGGGTGCCGCGAACAAGCAGCGCGAATAAATCCTACGGAAAACAAGGATAGAGTGTGAGACAGTGACTCTAGGGGAGGGGCAGAGAAAAGGCTTCACGTCCGTCAATGCCGGACCAGATTCGGGGGCGTTCCCGAGGGCTTTTGGCTGACGTAGCGTGATGTCGCCAAAAGCCAAAAATTCTCGGGAACGCCCCCGAATCTGGTCCGGGATTGACGGACAGAGCCGTCTCCCAATGGCTAGCCTCCATTTATGGAGCTAGCCAATGGGAGACTGGGGACGGACCATGCCCCACATACTATATATCAATAGGTTTTCGCCTAGCGAAACGATGCTTTCGCATCGTTTACGCCAGTCAAAACCTAAAAACCCCGGGTACCAATGTATGGTCTCTCGGTCATACCACCTCCCTGGAAGTAATCAGAAGCTGTCTGCAGTTTGCCACTGTACATTGTTGAGGGAATCCCTCTGTCTGAGGTTAGCTCGCAATAATATGGTCTGTCCCTTTATATACATATACGCGGAAGAGTGCAAACATAGATGATCGTGCATTGTATATTACAGATTATGGTTCAAGTACTGCAAGCTCGATTGTTCACATGTGAACAAATAATACATTTACTACAATAAAGCCTAGTTAAAATGATGCTATAGTCCAAAATCAAAACCTAAATCCCCTGAAGTCCACCAACGTACGGTCCACTAAAAAACCTTAAAGTGCGCCCATGCCACCAAGGCACCAAATTGGAGATTTGTGAACTCAGGCTAATTATATAAACAAGAAACTTTATTTAACAACAAATCATCATAATTAACATAATATGTGAGACTGTGACCAGTGATAAGATCTATGTGTCATATGCATCAGGTCTGGTCTTTCCAACCTAGCAGCGCACGGCATTTAGCTGTGAGCAGAAGTTGTAGGACACAAGGTCCAGTCTCTATGACCAGCCACCAATGTACCTCAAGTGGTCCTGCACCCAATCGGCTGATGACAATCAATTTTAGGGTCAAGCCTACTAGAGAGCACGTGAGCCAAATTGTGGCTTACCAAGAACATAAGGGGCTTGGGCCCGGCCACTGCTTGCCAATGGTTGTCTTTCCATGTCCCTCATTTGTCCGTTTCTAATTGAAGTCCTAAATTGTCCATCTTGTGTTTGTTCGACCCATGGTGACAGCCTCTTTAAAATTTCTTTGAATGATTGCCATCGCTGCTGCGTCTGCTTGCTGTTACAGCAATACATTATTTTTGCGTGATGCATTCTATTAGTGTGTATGAATTTTTGAGTTGCCTCTCTCATGTAAGTCTCTCGCCTGCACTCTTTGTTGTTCTCCGTTTACAGACTGTTTCTCCCCGTCCCCTTCCCTCTTACGTTGGACCATGTGCTTTTCACCATTGCTCCTACTCTACCCCCAACCCTACTGTCATTTTCGCTCCTGCCCTCCCTGTTGCTTTTGCATCACCTCCAGCCCTACACACCCCTGTTGCTTTCACGTCCCATACCGTGTTGCTTCAGCGTTCACCCTCCTTCACCCAGTATTCCTTCTCCATCCACTATACACCCTCGCCCCCATGGTTTCAACGTTCTCCCCAACCACTTCAGTGTTGCTTCCGGTTAAGAAAAAAGAAAAAAAACACTTTTGGAAGTTTTTTTTAATTACGATCCAACTCAGATCGATAACAAAAAGAAAAAGACTTGCGTCATTTTGTATGCGTGGTCAACGGCCTACAAAATTATGCACATGGCCATACTGCCACAAAGACTTTTTTTGATTTGTGTTTAAATTTTAGCCACACTGCATGCCTCGCAGATGCTGAACGTGTAGCTGGAAATCATTGGCAAACGTCAAATGGTCACAAAGGTGACCCTAGGAACCTGAAGCAGATGTTTCTGGTCGGAGCGCAAAGCTCTATTGGCTTTATAGGGCACCACTAACTTCCTAAGGATGGGGGGTCCCTCCCCCTGGAGGATTCTATGTGCTGTACAGAGAGCTTTGAATTTAACCCTCTCCCGCACTGGAAGCCAGTGCAGTGTCTTCAGGGCGGGTATAGCTGACTGCCTCCTTGGCACGTTCGTCAGCATCCTAGCCGCAGCGTTTTGAACCCGCTGAAGCTTGCTGAACGTTGCTTCAGGGGCGCCAAGGAAGATAGCGTTGCAGTAGTCGAGCCTTGAAATGATCAGCCCCTGAATGAGTAGCTTCCTCGATGTCAAAGGGAGGAGAGGCAAGACTTTACGAGCTGAACGGAGGAGCCCGAAACAGACCCCTGCCGTTTTCTTAGCCTGGGTCTTAAAAGAGAGGTCTTGCTCCAGCCAAACCCCCAGGCTCTTGATCTCCTGCTTAGGGCTGGGGAGCTCGCCCAGGCAGCTGGGCCAGATGGTCGAAGGGAGTGAGGGAGTCTTATGCCCTAGCAACATTATTTCGGTCTTAGAAACGTTTAATTTAAGCGCCGATTCGCACATCCAGGTGTGCACTTTGGCCATACATAGGCGCAGCGAATCCGGGTTCTTCACCAATTGGGACAATGCGACCACCAGCTGAGTATCATCAGCATAGCTGACGATTTTTATCCCAAATGGGGCAACCACATCCTCCAGTGGGGCCATATAAACATTGAAAAATGTGGGGCTTAAAGAAGAGCCCTGTGGCACCCCACACTGGAGGGGGATAGATGTTGACCGTTCGCTGCCTTCCCAGACCTGATAGGTCCGGCCACACAAAAATGACCGAAGCCACTGCAGCGCCACTCCTGCCACCCCCACATTGGACAGCCGTTGGATCAACACTTGGTGGTTTACAGTGTCAAAAGCCACACTGAGGTCCAGGAGGATCACTGCCACTGACCCTCCTGAATCCAAAATGCTCCTGGCTTCCTCAACGACTGCCAATAGGGCGGTGTCTGTGCCCAGCCCTAGCCGAAAACCCGTTTGTGACTCTCGTAACAGACCGTTGGACTCCAGAAAGTCTGACAGTCGGTGATTAACCAGTCTTTCTGCGATCTTACCAAGTCCCGGCAGCAGAGAGATAGGCCTGAAGTTTGCCAAATCCGATGAATCCAGATTAGGTTTCTTCAAGAGAGCCTTTACCACTGCTCTTTTCCAGCTCGGCGGCACCACACCCTGGGCAAGGGATGTTTTAATCAAGTTCGTAACAGGGGACGCAATAACAGATGCCACCTGTTTCAGAAACCTCATTGGTGCCGGATCCCCAGGAGAACCACTCTTCATGAACCCCAGCTCCTTCATGACTTCTGCCACAGATATTGGACCAAAAGTGTCCAATAGGACACGATCTCCTCCTACCTGACTGCCCATGTCTGCGCTCTGCGCAACCTGAGGCAGCTCGCTTATGATGTTCTCTATTTTCAAGTGGAAGTACTCCGCCAACTCCCTGCACTTCTCAGCTGGGTTATCCTGGATCAACGGGGGCTCAGGAATTTTAAGGAGCTCCTTTACCACTTTAAAAGTCTCTCTAGAAGAGTTGGAGGAACTTTTTATTCTTTCCTCGAAAAATTGGGCCTTAGCACAGCGAAGGGCGTTTTTATATGCTCTGATTGCTGCGCGGTATTCATCCCAACTAGCCACCCCCCAATCTTTCCTCCAAGCCCTCTCCAACTTCTTACATCCTTTCCTAAGGATTCGCAGTTCCGGTGAATACCATGGGGCGGACCCCATTCTATTTCCCCTCCATGCCACTCTTTTTCGGGAGGATGGCATACAGGGAATTGGTCACCCACAGATCAAAATCCGCATCAGCCACTACTGGGTCTGAGGCTAAGAGAGGACACGAGCTCTCAAGTTTGGCGATCCAGTTATCCACTGACAACCTGGACCAGGCTCTTTCCAGGGTATAAACCCTCGGAGAAAGGGCGGTTCTTGGATCAACTTGCAAGGTTACCGGGACCAAAAAATGGTCTGACCACGGTAGAGGGCAAGCGGGCAGGGCCCTAAGGTACGGGATATTCGAGAAGATGGGATCGAGGAGATGACCCTTGGTATGCGAGGCTCCTGGGTTGCTTAGACTAAGATTATATGCATTTAAATCACACTGCAGATCAGCAGCCACTAAGTCCGCCGGGTCATTAAAGTGCAAATTCAGGTCCCCTAACACCATAAAATTAGTTGTGGAAGAGGCCAGCAGCGTGACTGTTTCCATTAGGGAGCTAACAACGCTGCCCATGCCCCCTGGAGGTCGGTATATCAGAACGCCTGACACTGTTACCATAGGGGACGTCCACAGAGAGAACTGGCAGCTCTCACAGTCCTGAACATCACTATTCTGTGCCCTGCACACAAACATGTCTCTATATATAATGGCAATGCCGCCCCCACGCCCCACAGGTCTATCCAGGTGGTATATTAGAAAACCAGGGGGAAGGGCTCGAACTAAGTCCGCACCCGAACTGGCTGTAATCCAAGTTTCCGTCAGAAACAGGATGTCCAGATTGTGGTCTTGTATCAGGAAGTTGATTTCAAGAGCATGGCACGGGAGAGATCTACAATTCAGCAGGGCCATCGACAGGGCGTTCTTTCCCTTGTCAGGTTGGATCAGCTGACATGTCCTACACGCAGAGAAAGATTTAGATCCTTTATAGATTTACTTACACTATACATTTTTAGGAGCTCGCAGCAACATAATGTCCTCTCGAGAATATGTGATCCGCATTTCTGGAGTTTGAACCAAGAGTTCTGGCCCTAGGCCCGCCTAACAATATCAATTGTTAACCGCATGGTTTGAATTTGCTTGCTTACTGTCCGCTAAATGCGTTAGCATTTTGCTGTGCAATTTTTCCAAATACCTAGGTACCTGTCTAGACTCATTCGTGGGCTAGAACAGGTCACTGGTCCTCCCTTTTCTTTGTGATTTGTTTTCCACATGTCGCAAAACTTGTAAATGACAGCAACTTCCTAAATTTCAATATTGCAAGAAAAAAAGTGATTCAAGCCCTTCATCAGCCCTACTCATGTTCAAGGCAACTCTAAGATATTATTTATTCAAACTCACTGAATGTCAACTCCCATCCCTTTCCCAGAACTAACCATTTTGGGATGTATTTCACTGTTCTATCTACACACCTTTAAAGAATAAAGTTACAGCTTTTGCAGACAACTGAATGGAGAGTGTGGAGAAATGTGTTTTTGCTGCAGCCTTAGCTAATGGCATTGATTCCTTGGATTCTTCAAAGATCAGCTTTGCTTCCTCCACTTTATTATTGGAACACTATTATGACTCATCACATACTTCAGTGATTGCTTGGTAGCGTCAAAAGGAATCCCCAAGAAAAAGACCCTGTCCTCCAAAAGATGACATAGACAAAAATTAAAGTCTCTTAAGCTTTCTCTATAAGCTATTGAGTGCCCGGATATTTGGACAGAATGGAAATGGCGTACTATGTTTAAAAACGCTTCATTTGAAGAACAAAAATGTACTTTTAAAATTCTGAACTCCCCTAATCCATCACAAGCAATTTTCTCTGTGATTAAATATTTTCAAGACTACCCAAAAAAGGCTGACTCAACCAAGTCTACTGAGCAATGTAATCATAAAGCTTTTTAAATATTTTACAAAGAGAATTGCTTATATTCAGCCATCATTTGATCAATTATCAGTTCAACCCCAGATACGTTTTCTACTTATTTACTGACACCGTGGCAAGTCTGTCAGTTTTATTTAATTTCACAAAAATGACTTTCTTTGCTGGCCTCAAACAAACCTTCTGGCTCTTATTGGGACTCTGTTCCTCATCAATTACATAAGAAATATCTGATGTTGGACTCTAGCTGGGCTAACACCATTATCAATGCATCTTAGAAATTTTACAAACAGGTGACACCATAACTTACACACCCCACCCAGAATCTGGTCATTTGTTCAACTACAGCCCTATTTCACAATTGCCATTTCTGGGCAAATTGGGTGCCAACTGTTGTCTTTCAGCAATTGTAAATTTTGTGGAAGCCAACAGTCTATATCCAGCCCAGATGGGATTTTGTTCAGGCCACAGCAAAGAGGATACATTCTTATTTTTTTTAGATGTGCTGCGGATGTTAACCTTCACACTGCCTTGTTTTCGACCTTTCAGCAAAGTTTGATACCAAAAATCATTCCATCGTTTAGCCAAAGCCAGAGGCGTAGGAATTAAATTTTTGGCCTTACTATGGTTCCAGATTTTTTATTGAGCAAATCTTTTCGAATTTCTTCTTCCTTTTGAATACTGTGTAAGACCCTGTACTTGTGGCGTTCCTCTGAGTTCTGTGTTGTCACTATTGCTGTCTTTCATCTTTGTGTGTTGGGATGCGGGCCATGAGTTCGCCTTTGACGCCCTAGTGAACTTGCAATTAATTATCGGCATTATGGAATAAGATTAGAAAGTTCAGATGAAGCACTTATTTCACCAAGAACACTCAAAAAGTTTGTCCTACAGGACAAGATCAATTGCTTCGTGTAGATCTACACAAGCCACGTAAAGATTTTGCTTATTAAGCAAGATGTATTTCCAATACAAGATGCCAAATCTAAATATGATCAACAGTACTGATCTTTGCTCGAAAGCCTGCTTGGCTAGGGGGATATTATATGATGTCCATACACCTAAACAGATTGTAAAGAACCTGTCTGGCAAAAATCTTCTGCAAATTATCAATAAGGCTGATCGGGGGGAGGGGGATTGTGGATAGTTGGAAGGATCGCCACCATCACCCTTCTTGTACATTTGAATAATTTCTGATGCTAACTGAAGAGCAATATTGGGAAGAAACCTTAATAGTTTACTAGTAAGAATCTGAATCTTCCACTGCTCATCCTCCATCAATTAATACAAGCAGAAGACTCAAAGGTGACATTGTCAGTCCCCAGTGATAATGAATTTGGCATACTTCTAGAACTGAGGATTCCAACATTATTAGGTGCCATTCCTGCATAGACAATAAAAATTACCATGTTCAACCCTAAGAGAAACTTAAGGCAAATCCCCATTAGATCATAGAATCCACAATTAATGAGTGGGAACAGGGGGGAAAGATCTCTTAACCAAAATCAGTAACTCCCCAGAGGTATGACCAGATTTATGAGATAGTATTACATAATAAGAAGTAAATCCATTGAGATACACCTTGTCTACGACCCACGTTCCTTGAAATGAATTGACGTCAAATTCCCCTATACAAGTAACACACTCAGTATCACAAAATGTAGAATTTATACCAAGTAAGTTCCAGGAAATCATGGTAAAATCGGCTTTTCAGTTCCTGTTCTCTCGGTTCAATGAAAACGTTGTTATAGACTTTAGCTGGGTGTGACCAACTCGATTCACCCCTTCAGTTTCCCTGAAACACTCGGGGGCCAGTCCCCCCAGGGCCATCATATAAACAGTGCTAGGTCAGGTTACTTGAGGGACCACACAGTCAATTGCACCTGGTACATCATTACTAATAGAACGGGTTGCCCCTTCCATCTCCCTAGAGAACTCAGAAGCCAAGCCCCACCATAAGGGCATTGTGTAGTTACATTACTCGAGGGCCCTCGCTACCGGTTCCACTTGATTCTGCATTGCTGGTTGAACTACCAACCTGGGAACTCAGTCAGTCTAGTATAATGGGCCTTGACCCGGTCACTTCTGCATCTGTTCGGGTACCCTGGGGGTTACAATAGGACCCAGAATGGTTGGATACTTCAGAGCCAGATGGGGAATGTAACCCAAGTCTGATGGTGGTGGGAAGAGGCCCAACCATTGCGTAACTCTAAACTGATGAGTCCATCAAACAGTGCCTTGTCTTTCATCGTCAGAGATATATAATCAAATCGTGAGGAGCCCAGCAGACAACGTTTAGCATAGACAATGTCAGATCTTATTACCGATAGGAATTTATGCTTGGTTTTAGCCAAGTGAATGACCTTATTGACTAAGGATTCTACATCATCGTGTGCTTCAGGGGCAAATTTAGAGACTGGCTGTGTATTGTTACGGATATCTGTATTGATACTATCATGAGAATGGTTTATACGTGGAACCCTCCCAGATGGCAACAGCCCTAGGTTGGTCCTACTTGTAGACACGGGGACTTGGCTAGTTGTAGTAGGAATTAAGGCCACAAGGGGGGACACAAAGTAGGAACAGTAGTCATCTAGGGCTTGTCTAAATCAAGATGCTCAGCAATTTAACTAGGATTCCCAGAAAAGGCATTTCTCACCTCAGCTAGAATTAGAGTTCACATTAAGCTGCAATTTCCCAAGATCATCGATTCGTACAATGAACTTCCAGACTAAAGATTTCAATTCTTGCAAATCAAAGCGTATTGTGCTCAAGCCACCACCCTCTACACTGCCATCTGCTGGAGTTATAACACTGGCATTAGTGGCTTGAGAGGAGATGTGGGTGGTGACCTGCTCAACGTCCAGACATTAATTGGAGGCACAGACTGGATTCATCCAATGGTGCAAACTTATTATGACAAGGAATATTGGGGAGAATAGTAATTTTGGAGGAAGAGTGGTACATTCACAGTCCAAGATGGTCCATCAGATTTCACGATGTCAACAGGAGCATGAAGTCTGGGCGTCATCTCAGGAGGTCCTCCTCATTACAGTTATCGCCACACAGCCTTGTGGCCAGTCTTAGCAATCAGGATCAACTCTGTGTTTTTAAAATAGACTTAACTTCTTCAATAAGGAGGTCTATATTTTCAAGGGTACAGTTAGCACCAGCACTTTTCTGAATTAAAAGGGTTTTTATTGGATTCCAGCCCCTTATGTTTCACCATTTTAGAATGGGTACACAGGCAAACACTAGAAGATATAATTAGAAAGCCTATTTGCAGAAAGTGGACGCAAAAGCAGTGTAGACATAGAAACAATGAAACCAGTGGCTACCTTCCATTTCAAAGTAGGCTGATCCTTGGTCCAGAGGCTTATATCATATGAAAGATAGTGCGCTCTGTCCTGTATCTTTCTGCCACTGTCAGACGCAGGACGGGCCTGCCCTTGTCCTGGCCGGACCTGTAGGTGTCCCGCGCAACAGTAATTGTCACTGCGCTTTATAGCATTGCAGGGATGTTGACCTCCTCCTCCATTTCATAACCACTGCTGGCGCCACCTGGAGCAAAGGATGATGGAGCTTAGAAACAAATGAAATCCAGTATTTGTAAAGCGCACAATTACCCAAGGGTGTCAAGGCGCTGGGGGCCGTCGGGAAGATTAAGCGAGCTATTGCCCAGAGTCACATGGTGCTGGACTAACCTGCCGCCGGCACCGGGGATCAAACCATAAACCCTGGGGTCCAGAGTCTGGCGCCCTGGTCGCTGCACCACACCTCTTCCCTCAACAGGTCCCCACCGGCAGGCCTGCCGCCGAATGGGTCTTTAATCTAAATATGGTCCCCATGGCCCATCTCATTCAATCGCATGGGTTCAATATTTTTCTCTATGATGGAGATACCCAAATCATTGTTAAACTTGAGCGAAATCCGAAGAGTGCAGAACCACAACTTCAAGACTGCCTCTTCAATATTTTTACTTGAATGCGTGCCGATCACTTAAAACTTAACATTGGCAAGATAGAAAGCCTTTGATCTATCAAGTTCCTTGAATTTTTTAAGCTTCCACTCTAGCAAAGTACTTTGGCCCGCTAACGCACCCCAGTAACAGAGTGGTAAACTGTTAGTGAGGAAATAGATTCCTTAAGTCGATCAAGTCACATTTGTGGTAAAATCTTGCCTTTTCTAATACACAATGAGACACGTGTATTTCTTTGTCCTTCTCAGAAAGTGCAGATTCTGAAGCCATTTGTGGATGCACGTCTGGATTAGTGCAAGACAATCTATTCGGATGTACCAGATTTTTTAATTCAATTTGTTGCAACTCATTCTGAATGATGCTGCCAGACTAGTGTGTGTTTTACACTAAAAGATCCCTATCAAACCGGCCTTACCTTCTTTGCACTGGTTCCCCGGAAAGAAGCAGAATCACTTGAAGTCCTTGTGCTTGGTGAACAAGGTAGTTATACTCCTGATCAATGGTGTCTTCAACATAGCTTTAAATGCTACTCTACTGTTGATTTGAGATATGCAAATCAGTTACGCTTGAAGATTCCCAAATTTTGGCAAAAAACTTTAGGCGGTAGACCCTCTTAGGCTGCAGCTGATCGGGTGTAACTTGCTGCCACTGTATTTATGCTCTGAATTTGATTTGTTGAGATTTAGGAAGCTACTGAAGACCAGGCTATTTTACCACCCTTATTTGTTACCACCCCTTCATCTTCATGCTTGTGACTTTGTACTGTGTACTTAGTTCTGGGCTCTTAGCAGCAGGATACCCTTACTAGGGTACATGCTGCGCTTTTTAAGTACCAAATTAAAAAAGATCTATTATTTCATGAAATATTCTAATGTGATTTGCGGAACTCGAATATTTCTTGCTCACAAATGTAAACAGATTCCCAGGTCCTCAGACGATCTTTTGGACAATCCCATTAGTATTTCATGGCACACATTTAAATAGACAATGTAGGAAAGTAGGATCTGCTTTTTATGGTTACCTCCACTGTTTGCTTGATGTTACACTGTTTTTGACTAGTCTGACTGGGATCCTGCTAATCAGGAGCCCAGTCTATATGCTTTCTCCCTAAAATGTTATGTATGTACTTACGTACACTCGACTGGATACTGGGGTACACTTGTCAGTCCCTAGTATATGGTACACATGTACCCAGGGCATATGTACCCCAGAGGCCTCCCATGGACTGAAGCATGTATTATGCCACTCATGAGAGGCAATGCAGAAGGGAACTACAGGCCTACCATTGCAACCTGTGTAAGATGGTGCATGCACCACTTACGCTAGATATAGGTTTACTATATCTATAGGTCACTACACTTAAAATCTATCAGTCACCCATCTAGCAGGCCTAGACAATACTGAAGGCAGGGTGCTGGGTTTTACATGGGAGGCTGCCCCTGCAAGAGAAGAGCACCCCTGCAGCCTTCGGAGACCATTATCCCTGGATGTCCGTGACGCAGCCAGACATAAAGGGTAGAGGTGCATTATATGCTTGCATAAAATGCTATCTCGAAAACGGCTGCAACAAAACATGTTGTGCTTGGTATCAAACACTTTGGAATCATACCTCCACACAGTATCCGGTGTGGGAGGTATGATTCCAATCTCCTGGAAGCGAGCTTCCTGGGGTCCCTGGTCTTCCCGGTACCAGCCTTTTCGACCCAGACACCACAAAATTGTTGCTGCTGCCGACCGGACACACATTTCTGCTCTCCTGCTGCTGAGCCAAGCTCGAGCAGAGGAAGGCAGGACAATAGGCATCCTGTCACAGGGAGGTGTAACCACCTCCCAGACAGGATTTAGTGTATTGGGTGCACTTCCAAAGTGCCTGAAAGTCTGCATCTGGGGCACACTTGGTGTCCCTGTGCATAGTCCAGTTCAAACCAGTCCTGGGAGCCGTTGGCTCCTGCTCTGGCGCGAAACTGGACAAAGGACATGGGAGTATCCTCCTCACTGTCCTGACCCTCCCCTGAATCTGTCCAAACCTGAGTACAAAAGGGCTTACCTGGCTGTAGGACCCTAGATTCGACATTGACAAGATTTTTAACCAGAAACCACTGAACTTCGACCGTCTGGACACTCTGGACTTCAACTGGAACCCGTCTTCGTCTCCCTCTCCGTCCAAAGCATCGTCTCTACCCGTGCACCATACAGGCTCCGTACAGGACCTGTGGAGCTTCAAGGACAACTGAAGTATCTCGCTTGAGGTGAGGAATCACTCCCCTACATTCGCAGGCACCGCAACACAACTGACCGGTGTGCTGATCCTGAGCTCCTGCAGACTCCTAAGGCTCCAGCAACACAGGAGGTCGGTTCCTAAGTTACTTGAAGTTGAGCTGCCCTCTAACCAAGTCTGAGGCCAGTATCTCTCGTGGGGACCGCATAACCGGAACCCCTGTGCACAGTACTCTTGCAAGTGCATATGCTTGTTGGCGTTCCCCAACTAAGTGCATTGGACTATCGATAGCCCGAACCTCTGCGCACATTTCGTACAAAGGAGTTTGGCCTCCTTGCACTCTGTTCCCTGCAAGCCGTGACTTTGTGAAACTGCTAGAGGTCTCCTCGCGACTCCTGTGACTTCAGCCTGTGGGTCCATTTGAGGGACAACACTGCTGTCCTTGGGCTCTCGTGGTTGCTCCAGGCCTGCCCAGACTCCCCTTGCTGTGGTGAGTCTCCTGGTTTCTTGCTGGGCTAGACCGTAACCTTATTCGACCGTCTTCATGGGTTGCCGCTGTCAAGGTTTGTTGGTGCTCCCGCCGGACACCGACCCCTCAGCACTAGAAATCCTTCGTGGGAAAGCTCGTATCTGGCTCCTGGTCATCCTCAACGTCTCCTGGTCCCTGTGGCTGCACAGTCAAGCTCTCTATCTTCACACCTGAAGCACCCGACATCAGTGGGCATTCCTCTACCGAGCCCCTGGTCACTCCAGACTCTTTTCCCTCTGCTTTCAGTTTCCTACCATCAAGAATCCACCTGTGGGTTTCACCGGACACTTTCTTCTTTCCAGCAATGGCATTTCTTTGAAGTCTCCCATTGAGATGAGATCGACGATGGTTTCAGACGCTACTTCAGCCCTAAGCACCCGGCTTCCCTTGGATAGTAACTCTGGTACTTCGGTATCCACGGGTGGGGTGGCTCTCCAACCTTTTATGTTCCAGAGGGTTTCTTCGTAATCCACTGGGAAGGGTCCTTAAACTTTAAAACTGTAACCGCAACTCTCCCATTGAATTGTACGTAGCACGCAGTCGTGTTCTCACACTGCACCCGTCCTCCGTGGGGTCCCTCCTTCCTCACCTTAGGTGGTTCCTTGGGGTTCCAGCGATTCTACAACCTCTAGACACTGTCTTGACTCGAGTCTTGGTTCTTATACCACTTTTTTAGTATATGGTTATTATTATTTTTATTATTATTACTATATTTAAGTTTATAGAGCGCACAGCTACCCGGAGGTTTCCCGGCGCTAAGAACAGGTTGAGGGCAGATCACCGGCAAGATTAGACTAGAAAAAGGGAGGTCTATTGCTTACATAACCAAGTTTTTACATCCCTGCGGAACTTGAGGTAGCTAAGTTCAGTGCGCAGTGGGAGAGGAAGAGAGTTCCACAGCGATGGAGCTAGATAAGCAAATGAGCAACCGCCCATTCTGGCTTTCTTGATCCTGGGGACCTGAAACTTGTGCTGGGTGGATGAGCGGAGTGTGCGGGAAGGGCAATATTGGTGGACTAAAGTTCTGAGATAAGGGGGGGCTCTACCTGCGTTGATTTTGTGCATAAAGCAGAGGGCCTTGAACTTTGTGCGGTTTTCAATACAGAGCCAATGAAGGCTTCGTAGAGAGGTGGATGTAGAGGACTTGTTGGGAAGTTTGCAAAGGAGCCGGACAGCCATGTTCTGTACCGTTTACAGTCTACGAGTCACTTCCTTGCAGGCCCCCAGAAAGAGAACGTTACCGTAGTCCAGTCTGGATGTAATTAAAGCCTGGACTACTGTTTGTTTTGTGACCATGGTTTGGTCTCCACCCAGGAGCCCACTGTGTAGTAGTGCTACTTACGATTGGTTCTGTGCTACAGTATTGTGTGCTGTGTGTTTATCTGCATGTAGCAGATACTGTGAGGTATTTAAGGTGTTATAATAATAAATACATATTTGTATACCTACTGTGTGGTTCTCCTTTCATTTAACCAACACAATAAATACAATAAGGTTGCATTCTTGTGAAACAAGCTGCTTAACATTCCTTCAAGACTAAGCCTGAAGGCTGCTCTCCACAGCTACCACTTGGATAGCTTTCGAAGGCTATCTTTGACCTCTTAAATCACCATAAGGGTTGTTTGGACTGGTGCAAGGTGCCCACTTTAGATAGTAAACAACATTTACCAGGTCAACTTCTCACAGACAAGATATACAATTTAAGTGCCCCTTTCAAGACCAATTACCTCTTTTTCGAACAATATGTAAAAAACTGCAAAATATTCCCGACAAACATTTTAAGAAACATATAGTAAATTAAGTTCTACTTTCATGCCAAGTTTAGCGTAAATCCAATTAGCAGGTTTTGCTGTAGGAGAGTGTGGACTTTACTCTGGAAGCTAAAATGGCAGAGGCAAATTTTTTAACACCCCCTTAATGTTTGTATCTCCTATACAGAGCAACAAGAAAATTAAGAATGCATCTAAGTTTGGGACACCCTTTGTTAGGGGTGTTCACAACTTGGTGTAGGTTTGTCATAAAATAGGGCAGCATTGATTAGCAAACTCAAATGGTTGACCACAGCTAAAGTTCAGATCTTGCATAATGTTGTGTTATCAAAATACTCTACTACCAAACTCAAACAGTGAACGTCTCTCCTCACTGCTCAAGGTCAGTCTATACAAATACTTCTTCTACCTTAGACTGATCAATACCCCCCATCCAGCTTCCTACAAGGCAAATAATCCAACCCTCCTTCTTCAGTGAAAGCGATGCTGCAGTGAGTATCCGGTCCATAACTTCTGCTGCAACTATTCCTTGAAACCCTGCTCTGCACCACCATGATCGGTGTATGCATCACAATGAACTGCCCATAGTGGGCTTCCAACTTTCATGAGCATTAACTCCTTGTTGCTTATAACCCAGGGCTGATAAACCTGTCTGAAAAAGTTTTTCCTCCCTCATTTCCTAGAATCTCATAGTGCACCCTTGTCCATAGATAGACACATACCAACATCTAATACTCAGGACAATCACACACACACTAGCCCAAACTACCCACTTATTTACAAAATTAAAGATGTTGGCATCACCTTATTAAGGAGAGATCCTACAATACTGGTGAAGATCCAGCATGCCAGTTTTACAGTGAGAAACCTTTAGCTTCTCTATCATCCTCCCTACAGTCAGAAAATCAAAATACGCAAGCAAAAGACTAAAAAGAACCACAATGAAAGCATATCTGTAGGCATGTACACAAGTTTGATGAAGGGAAATGCCTAGTCTGACTTAGTCTTCGCTGATAACCTGAGATCTTGCAGGGAAACCCGAACTAAATAGGTTCAGAGTATCATATCCCCCAGAATACATACTAAAAATTCTACTCTAATTAAACAAATCAAGATCTTGGCCAAAAACGGATCTCTATTTCCTTCACAAGAACCTTCCAGAAACTTAAAAACAGCGTGACAGAGCCATCCTCATCTCTGCATCATCCTAGAACCGCACAGTCACACCTTCGCTCGCACCACCACTGAAAGACAACAGAAAGCTAATGTTATTGACCCCAAATAAAAAGTTGCAAAGCTCCCATCTGATTGCATAATTCCAAGAGGGGAAAGTCTCTTCTTGGCTTATATTATTCCAGCATTTCGTAAACCCCACCACTTAAAAGCAAGGTTCTAATTTTGAACTACATGAATAATTGAAACTCCTGGGTACTATGGTCAAGCCCCAAATGGAACCCTATCCTGAGATTAAACCTGGCTTTATCAAAATTCAGACAGTAAAAAAACACGCAGTGGGCACACACATCCTTCTCCGAGGCATGCAACATAGGGGCGGTGTCATTTTAGCCAACAATACGAAACAGCTTTGAAGAGTTACCCAACACTTTTTACTCTCTCTATTTGGGTGCAGGGTTCTGGACTAGCATTCCTAGAGGTATACTCATTTAATGAAAGTCTATCTGCAGAAATTGAGATCATGAGTGAATTCCACCTTTGAGTGACTATGCTTAACTCCAAATCTGTGAGACCACTTTGAAAACTTGCAGGCTTATGGAATCAATCAGACAGTTAGCAGGCCAAACCACACAGCTAGACAACTCCTTAATAGCCACAATATACCTCCCTCTCCAACACTCCACTGCCATCACATCACACCAATACCTCTTTCAACAAACTTATATTACAATCAGAATCCTGGAGCCTAAGAAGGTCTTCAAATTGGGCCTACGGACCAAAGGGTCTAACTTTCCCATGGGTCTGTACATAGACACATGCCTTAACAATTCCTCCCAGCATATGGCATGAACATCACAATATGATATATATCCCTTTTACAAAGAGATATTTTCCACACGTTCAGAAACATCATCACTCCCCCACCTAAAAACCTCATTAGTAAAGCTGAAAACTAGAAGATATTATGCAAAATTATTGGCAAATCTATGACCTAATTATCTTCATCAAATAACAGAAGCAGAGTCCGAAGGAACAACACAAAAACATGTTAAACCAAGCCATATCCTAAATGATTTCCAGGTCAGATCTGACTTCAAAGGACACTTAATCAATTCGCCCAACATCAAAGAAAGGTTTATTGCTCTCTATGAACAACGACAAGAACACAGCTATCTATGCAGCCTAAAACATGGTGGACAATGGAATATCATAGACTAGGTTGGGCATGTTCAGACAGACCCAAAGAAAGATCAAATTATCCCTCTACAAACACAACAAAGGAATTCGGGTGTGGTCAGTGCGGTAAGTACAAACACTATTGTGCAGCATTCCACAAGGGTGGGCTCTCTTCTGCCTCATGCTCAACAATGCAACCCACATGCTAGCAAAACTTCTTGATTAATATCTTGCATTATTTCCATTTGCAAGCAGTTGGGATTCAAATCCCCAACCCGCCAACAGCACCTTATGTCTGAACCACATTGCACTGAATGACAAAGCTTTTTCTGTAAGAACAAAGTGAAAGCCGAGATTCTGGGGTTGGATGAAGCGCAGCCCAACTTACTGCCCTTCGCCAAGGCATTATGCCTTGTAAAAACATTTACCTCACTTAAAAGCTCGGAACCTGGGGAATTCTCTTAGACTCAGACAAAGCTCCTGTGCGCTCTTACAGGTGAATACATTGGCCAAAAACATCAATAAGGAGTCGTTCTTACTAAGAAAAGTCCTCACATTACATTCAACTAACCAACATGTGGAGCTTATGAGCGCTCTTGCTACAACACACCAACTAATGTAACTTCATTTACAGAGGCTTTCCTAGGGCAATTCACTAGAGGTTACGGAGCCAGGCGGGTCCAGAATGCAGCAAAATTAATGGTCACTTAAACAACATCAAAGGCTCCTACTGAGCTGAAGGATTAAATTCAAGGTCTCTAATGTACACAAAACCTGCAATGACAAAGCCCTAAAATATCAGCAGTGAATAGTTTTACATTAAGCACCAACCAGGAAATGGAATCTGTGCTCAACAACTGTACACTTAATCAACAAATCTTATGGAGGTAGAATACTATGGCACAGCCCTGGCAGTCAGGAGCCGAAAGAGCAGGATACTCTGAACCCAAACATAAGAGCCAAAACCAACTACAGTTCCAGAATCAACCTACTAACCAACTGTTATGCACTTGCCATTAAACTTCTTGGCAAAGAGGCGTTTCTATCAAAAACCTCCATCGCTCTGTAGAAAATGAAAATTAATAAGCAACACTTTAAATATTTATAGTTCAGTTTAAACATCGTTGGCATGTAAACTTAATAAAGTGTGTATCTGTATATGTGTGTATATTATAATCGCCAGCACAAGTAAATAAATTCAGTTCAGCTGGTCTCCTGCGAGTGCTCCATGGCAGGTTAATGAGGAAGTGAGTGAGCTGTAAGAGCTTGGCAGTGATTTTCATTTCAATCTGATGGACTCTCATTATCTCCATACACTTGTTTATCAGGATCCCTATGCTACATGTTTCGGTGTCACGCGAGTCCTGGGCAGCCACATGCACTTAAGACTTACTGGGCACCATGAGCAAGGACTCTTGGTTTCCAGCAATTTTTTAATCCATTGAAATGGAACATCCGGGAAAAAAAAAATCACAAAAATCTATCTTAGAGCTCCCTTCCATCTCGATCATTCATATATCAACTCTTACCTCGGCTATTAGTCATCCTCCTCACTATAGCTATCCACAAAGCATCCATTAACTCAAACCTTGAACCATTTGCCCTTTTAACCATCTCTGATGCCAACTTCATTTATCACTGTCATGGAAGACTTCTTCCATGTCTCCAAATTCAGAAAATTCTGTACCGGTTCACACCTCACAACATAATGTATTTTGACTCCCTTTTTTCCAGAAGTTGACTCTTTTCTCTGCGCTCCAATTATATGAAATCATTTGCTGTAGTGCATTACTTCCTAGACAGCACCATGCTAGTCTATAAAAGACCACGGACATCACAGTAAGCACAGAGGGCATTATTACATTACCTCATAGTCTTTCAGCTCACATGGTTGAGTACTCTGTTGGATCTTAATGGTCTGACTAATTTTTAGGTCGACCCTACATGATAGCCCAAGCGGTCTAGTTGCAGAAGAACTATCAAGAGCTTTCGGTGGGCTTACAGCCCACACATTCCTTAGCATTGCTTGGCTTTATTGTAAGCCTTGTTTGTTTGCTTCCTATTTGATGGCTCTCTTGAATGTCCCTCCCTTGCAGCATAGCCTCTTTACAACCCTTTTGATTACCAGACTTTTATCCTTCCACTTCTCACTTTTAAGGAACGACTTTTTTCTTTTTCATTCAGCACTCCATGAAAGTTAATGTGTTTTCTCACTGTCTCCCAAGTGCTATGGTGCTCCCCATCCTTCCTAGCTTGTCTGTAGAAGCATAGCAACAGGGATATTTTTTAACAGGGTATGGCAAAAAGCAGACTTTCAAGGTTGATTTTTGTTACATCATCTGCATTCCACATATTGAAAGAAAGCACAAGCTTTGGAACACAAGGCCGTCTGCTGCACTCACATTGCTGGTTGTCTGAAGGAAAAGTGTACTTAGGATGACACTTCCGGAGGGCCATGAATCTCTTCTCTGGGCTACTAGACCTTAGTAAGTGTTTCTATTTACATTCTTATACTTCCATATTACATTTACATTCTGTTCAGTGTTCAGGGAGAAAAGTTTTAGAAAAATAAACCGTGCCATTTATAAAGATTAAAACCCTGAATTCAATGTAAAGCTTTGAGATAACATAAAATAAGTTTGTTTTTCCTACAGTATTTTAATAGGATATTTTCATTTAAACAATACAAACATGGGTTAAGACAACAGCTCAGCACTTGCATTATAAAGGCGAGAACTATTGGCTTTGCCAATGCTTAAGGACAGGTTTTCAAAAGGTTGCCTTAAACCACAATCCACAGTGTTTTTCCCATAACTGAAAAAAATTACAATGTTGCTATTTACACATAGATTACGCCTTTAAGATAGTTATTCCTATTATGTTTTACACGTCCAAAAAGCTCTGACGTGCACAAACTACTCTTTTTGGTTACACAACTTCACTATTAATATAGATTTATTCTGGAAACTTGGTGAGACATAAAATAACTTCAACTTCGGCAACAAAAAAGTTCTAGTGTCAAATACGTTTGACAGAGCCTGCATTCAATCGAAACTTTTTGATGAGGACAAAACGTTCTGCTTTAATTGGCAATTAAAGAAAATGAATAGATATTCTAAATTGAACAGATGTATTCATCTATAAGACATTTTACAACAGCAGGTCATCAAGACTACTGGTGTGTTTCTGCAGTGTCTTGTACATGTACAATGCATGAAAGAAACTAATTTGGTCTGGAATCTTGCAGACGTTCACTCGAAATCGAAGTCTTCCAGGCAGCAGACTACTACACAGTGAACTAGAAAGAATTCTAACATTATTTGACAGAAACAGCACGGAAACAAATTCAAAGCACAGAAAGCGACCAATAAGAACGCAAGGTTTTGAAGATCTCGGATCCAGGAGAGTTACCAGGGTCAACCAAGTATTTTTCCGAAGCCTTGGAGGACGTGGTATGGGCCAATAAATATTAGAAGTTTGGAATGTGGAGAGCTTCACTGAAGACAACTGAGTAGCTCCGGGCTTATAATGGCTGGTATAAGCCCAGAGCGGCAACACTCCAAAGTTTGTCTTCATGTTTTCCCCTTTTTAATTTAGAATATTCTACCCTTAGAGGGTGGAATGTTCTAATAGCCTTAGAGCCCTTCTGCCTGGAGCTTTACCGGTTGTTAAAAGCCCTCGCCACTCTGTTCAGGGCCTTTAAAAACCGGTACAGCCCTCGACAGCGGGCTATAATAAATGATAGACTGGAATTCAATTCATAAACCAGTTTCTGCCACCACTATCCTTTTTCAATCCAAATAAACTCACATGTCCACCGCTCAAATTAATTTAATATTTCCCTTTACTAATTCAACAGCTATAAATGCTATTACAATCATAGTGCTGAAAGGGGAAGAATGAAAGGAGCGCAATCTCATGTTTCACATTCCAAACTGGTAATATCATCTCTGGAAGGAAAGGAACAAATGAACACATTAAAATACAATATGGCTCTAAAAAAATAGAGCCATAATCAATTGGCTCGTTTAGCAGATATAAAACTGGGAAAGTTACTTTTCATGCTACTTCTCTGTGGCTAAGGACATAAAAGGTTTACAAGAGCAATAGAAACAGTTTCATACAGCAGAAATTTGGCCCAAGGGAGCGCTTTACATGAGCACACGTCTGCATAATGTCCGATTCATATATTTATTTATTTTTAGTCACTGTAAAATTAAGTGATTTGACCAAAATCGGACAAATCCCGTCGTCGGACCGGTCATTAAACACTAGATGGTTCTCCAAACCAGTCCTGGAGGGCCGGATCCATGCCAGATTTTTAAAATAACTACATTTATTTAAATGGGGATATGCACAAAATCTGGCATGGATCCGGCCCTCCAGGACCTGTTTGGAGAACCCTGTCCAGGTTGCAGATGGTAAACTACATATGCTTTGGGAGTTGCTAGAGAGTAGCATATGGAAAGCTGTTACAGACACTCATAGTAAGGAAACAGCTCAATGTTCACATGCTTCCAAGGAGAAAACGATCCTTAATTGCAAGGGAGTCAGGGAGACCCACATCATACACTGTCAGGAGACCTCTAATTTCCTTAAGTTAACTAGGGCTAGTTGGGTTATGGAAACGTGAGTACATGAAGGGAGGGCAACTAGCAATCAACTCCCATTTATTGCTCTATTATAGCTTGTTTCAGTCGCACACAAATCTGCAGCGAGAAGAAAGTTATATGCTTCACAAGAGAGGTTCTGTGCCTGCCCTGCAGCCAAGAAGTACCATTAACCTGGAAGAAGGGTAACAGTACATCCTTCATGATACCAATACACCCATCATGATCTGCTCTCAGGAGAGTGTTCATTCGTTCGATAAATGACGTGTGATCCGCTCTACCGCGAGCCTTCCGAATCTACCGCGAACCTCACTATTCAAAAGACGCCACGGCGAGCCTTTCTAACCTACCGTGAGCCTCGCTAATCAAAAGGCGCAACTCCACGTGGTAAGCTCGTGCCTATTGCGTCATTTTTAACAGCAATAAGCTCCTTACTGTAATTCCAACGATAAAATACTTCTGATCTTTTCTTTTTAACTAGGTTTACTACACAAATCTGAAACATCCCAAATCCACACATTCCTAAATACCTTTAAAAAGTCTTAAAACATTCATCTTCATTCTTCCTTTTTTTTTTTTATTTACTACCAGAAATACTTACTCAAAACAAATTTAAAAATGAGCATGCTTCCATAAATTAGAAGTTAACTCAAAATTCAAATTATAATTCATTCACATCCAGACAATTTTAAATTATTCAAATATCCATACAGGAAAAGGAAAAAGGTTTGACTTATCTCTTTCAGGAGCAGCAATAAAAGAGGAAGAATGTTGGTGTTTTTGGAATACTTAAGGACTTTGTGTTCTATTCTAGTGTATTGGTTCTACATTGAGGTTCTTTAAAGTGCTGCAGGAGTGGCAAATAAAAGTTGTAATGCATAATGCTAGCCTCCGTGTCTTTAATGAAATCTTGATTCTCATTTCACTAAGTTTGGAGAATCTCCATTCCTTTATAAAAACTCACAGTGCCAAGACGCAAGAAACTTCATAAAAGCATCAAAGTCCTGGAGTAAAAATCCAGCTTTTCAGGTCCTAAACAAGAGGAATGGAAAACCTGTGTCAAAAGTCTAAATCTAGAAGTGTGCTACAAACTTCTATTCCCAGGAGTGTTAGAAGTAACTTTAAAGGACGCTCTCAATTGTGCTGCGCATAGTACTGAAACTTTCCTATCAATTCGATTCCTATGAAATGAGATGGGAACTCCATTCAGTCTTGCACGAAGAAGCAAGAACCAATACAAATATATCATGAAATATAGCTACATTTAAAAATTTTAAAAAGCCAAAAATTGGCAAGCTTTCTCCCAATAGTCATAAAAGTAAATGTCACCACAGGTTTGAAAGGCTGGGGTAACTTATACCTGCAAGTTAATGACAACAGAAGGGAAGGTCTACATGTTTCAGCCTATTGACCCTAAAAAGGTGTTGTGGCTTTCGCCAGGACCTCCAACTGCTACTACGAATTATAAATACTTGTCCATAGTCATTATAATAATGGTGTGAACCAATGTGAAAGTAGAAAGAAAAAATTAGAAATACACAAAATCAGTGATCCTTATTCTTCTCTGGCGATTCACTGGTTGTGCCCGTAATTTACAGATAATTAACCACACCTTAACCCGGCATGCAGATCAGGGAGGCGTCACCGCTCTCGTAGTCGGTACTCCGGGCGCCTTATTCTGCAGCCGGATTATTATAATTAGCAGTAGCAGTTAGAGGTCCTGACGAAAGCTGCAACACCTTTTTAGGGTCAATAGGCTGAAACATGTAGACCTTCCCTTCTGTTGTCACTAATTCGCAGGTATAAGTTACCCCTGCTACACTTTGTTTTTAAAGGTAGATTTTCATACTTGGTAGGTAGTTTTAGATTCACTTCCCACACAATTCTTTTTCTTTGCGCTGTGACCGTCACCCAACTAAGTTTAGTACTTCTTGTTGCAGGATTTAGTATATCCTAAAATTAGGATTAAAACATCCCTGAGCTCCTCCCTCTTAGAGAGGGGGTTGTAGCCCGTGGCGGGCCTGAGTTTTCCCGTCACGAGGAGAATCTCAATGATGAAGCATGCCACCTATGGTGGGTGAGGGATTACGTCCTAATAAAGGGACTCCCCCAGGGGTGTAAGAGACTACATCTGGATGTGTTTATTCTTCCTTTGTTTACTTGTGCAGACCCAAGGGTTTCATAGTGGGTTTTGTTATTGGATTGGGGAACCAACCCTTGCTGGTCTTAAAACATTTTCTCCTCAGACCCTCCCTTCCTATTGTTGTGTTAAGATCCTTCATCATAGGCCACCTCATGTCCCCCCCCCCCCCGCTTGCCTCCCCCCCCGGTAAGATGGCACTACCAGGTCAGACTCAACCTCACAATTGTTGAGGGAGTTCTTAAGATATAACAACCTGGTTAAAGTTTTGGGGATCCAGTTCTAATCTAATAATACCTTAGCTTAAGGTATACCACAAAGATTGCCTTTATTAGGTGGTACCTACCTCAGGTATAAATACAAACAGTATAGAAAATAGTTAGTGGATGCTATTGGGTAGTGTCTCACACATCACTCTGGTTTGCCAACATGTTTCTGCCTCAAGGGCATACTGCAGGGCTGTAGAAGGATCCCAGACATATATTTTTGTAAAGAATCCAAGGCAAGGTCCTAACTTCCCTTTTATGTATATATATCTAGTACTGCACCTAGAGTAAAATACCATATAGTTAAGCAAGCATTTATATATGACAGAGTGCTCCAATAGAAGCAGTGGAAACCATAAAACATTCATATGGTGGCACACATGATGGTCATGACACAGCAAAGGCAAACACAAACCATGCACAACAAAGTGTTCAAATATACACATGAAGCATACATGCAGCATTTCATGAGTGCAGTATTACCTTAGCTTATTTGGGTTGTCTCTGCACTTCCTGGTCAGGGGTGTTGACTCCTGTAGTCACACAGTGCGAAACATGTGTAAAATTCATGGGAGGTAAAACGTTAAATAGGTTGACTTAAGAGTAACCTGTCGTATCTCCTAATGGAGAGGCACACTGTCATGTAACCTTAGTTCAGTTCAGACATTCCTTTCCAAAGAGGAAACCATTGTCATCGCTGAAAAAATAAGAGGGATCGCACTAATTCATTCTTTTATAGGACATTCCATTGCTCTATGAGATGGTGGCTCCAGCGATTCAATTGGCCCCAGGTTACTTGCTTCATCAAGGAGATGCACACATAGTCCACCTATCCGGTCCCTATTCTCAGCCTGTAGATATGCACCACTCACAAAAGCTCTAACACATATACCTGGTGGCCACCATTTTCCTGTGGGTGTGGTTATTCTGCGAGGCAACGCGGTGAATGAAGCCTCAATTTCTTACCATGTGATAACTTTACATTTGCACAAACATACAGTTTTACTGCGCACAAACTATAATATGTGGAAATGTCATCACCGAGTGTATTGATTTGTTTTCACCACACAGAAAAATGTGCTGGATTTGTATTTTCCTATTTCTGATATATTTGAAATATCAGGACAGTTTATTTTTGTTGTGTGGTAGAAAAAAACCTTTCGTTTCACAGCGAAATTGTCACACAAACGCTCTCACTTTGAAGGCAGAGAAAGAAAAGGCAACACCAAGCTCCCTCGGAATAAGATTTAAAGTCCTGTTTACAGAAAGCAAGTTTGTGAAAGGATACAGCAGACAGGGTATGCTTCACCAGGTAAACAAAATCAAGCAGGACAGCCTTAAACAAATAAATCCAGCAAATAGAAAGTCAGCAACTGTGAGTTACAAACCACAAAGCTAATATTAAGCAATGCCACAAATGCATTCCAGAATGCCTACAATAAGTCATTAGCAAACCAAAACAGCTGCGCTGTCTGGTAGGCTTCGACCTAACAAATATATGGAACAGCCCATGTATTCGAGGCGGAACTGTAGTGAGTAAGAGTGACACAATCAATATGTGTGAAAGTGTCCTAAGAGGCTAGAATCGGTGCAGCCATGAATACCTGTTCAGACCAAAGAAACCGCAATTCTTCCTGCAACCTAGCTACCCACCATGCACACCGTTCAGCAGCCAGGTTCTTACACAGACCTGAAGCCTGAGACGTTGAGACACGACTGGAGAGAGGGCGTCTGGGTAATCAGTGCCATTACATTTAAAACACAAGTAAACAATCACTGTTCAGAGCCAGCCTTACATTTAATATAATAAAAAGACTCCAATAATAAAAGCCATTAGGAGGCAGACAAGAAAGGCTGAGAGGCCCGCTGCATTATGTGTAGCCCACTTTGCCAGGAAAGCTGCAGCCACAGCAAAAGGCTCCCGCTAAGTAGAAGGGCTCAAGTCTGAGCAGAGTGGAGACTTGCACAGCAGAGGCACTGCCCCATAAATAGTGTAATGTTCTAAGAAGAACGCAGCTAACGTCCCGAGATGTCCTCAGTGCCACCTCACATGGCGAGAACGTCCCGAGATGCCCTCAGTGCCACCTCACATGGCGAGATGTGTAGGTAGCCTCAAGATGGTTTCTTTTCTGAGGGACAGAGAGAGTAAACTCAGCAGAATAACGGAATATCACATACAATTCAGTGAGGAGGTACACAGATGTGACGTGTGCTCCGATTCATGACTCCAATAACCACACTTCACAAGAAATAAGACATATGTACGAACCACAGTGTCTTCATTCTCACCACCTAACCCCAAAGTGCCTTCATTCTCACCACCTAACACCAAAGTGCCACCTAACACCAAAGTGCCTTCATCCTCACTACCTAACACCCAAGTGCCTTCATTATCACCACCTAACACCACAGCATTGTCATTCTCACTACCTAACACCACAGTATCTTCATTCTCACCACCCAACACCACAGTATCTTTATTCTCAGAATCCAATAGCAAAGTGTATTTATTCTCACAACCCAATAGCACAGTGTCTTCCTTCTCCCCACCCAATACCATAGTGTCTTCGTTCTCATCGCCTTACACCACAGTGTCCTCATTGACAGCCGAATACCATGAATCAAGGAACAAAAGGTAAACTTCAGCAGGCAATTACACTATAGAGCAGCTGGTGGCCTAAAGAGGCTCTGGTGATACTTCTAAACCTTTCAACATTAAACCATTCTCGTGGTTAATAAGATCACAAGGAGGCCTCTAGATGGCACTGTAGATCTAGGCACTTTTTAGGTCTCGACTAGGCAGCGTTTGCGCTGTCTCTTCGAGACATGCTGTATTCAGTTATGGACTTGAAGCTCCGCCCACTCTGCACCTATTTGTTTATTTGACTGCTATCACTTTCCTTTGAAAATGTCTTTGATTAATAGGCTTATTAGTCCCTACCCAGTATCTCCCTGTCTTCTGTTTCCTCCCGGAAGGACTGGCCCTTTTATATTAATTGTTACTTAGTATTATTTACAGTCTGACAGCACTATTTTCTTACATGCCTTTAGCCAGCCTGCTGCTGAAGGCAGGATACCTCTCCCGCAGAGTAATGTTTATATATAAACATATATTTGTTTTATTGAAGCATGCTTGGATTTAAGCATGGGGGCCCTTTGAAGCTCTGCGTGCACTCATGACATGTCCCGTGGGCTCGGCCGGTCTCGGCGTATCACTGTTCGTGGCTCCCGCCCCCTCCCGCCATTCGTGGCTCCCGTTGTCCCCCCTCCCGCCCCCTCCCGCTGTTCGTGGCTCCCGCTGTGGTAGGTGTCTTCGCTCTATTGCCTGCTTATGCTGGTCTCTCTCCCCCCGCTCGAGTCTCTCCCCCCCTCCCCCCGAGTCTCCTCCCCCCCTCCCCCCGAGTCTCCTCCCCCCCTCCCCCGCGAGAGTCTCTACCCCCCCCGCGAGAGTCTCTACCCCCCCCCCGCGAGAGTCTCTACCCCCCCCGTGAGAGTCTCCCCCCCCGCGAGAGTCTCTACTCCCCCGCGAGAGTCTCTACTCCCCCGCGAGAGTCTCTACTCCCCCGCGAGAGTCTCTACTCCCCCGCGCGAGCCTCTCCCGTCCCCCCCGAGGCTCTCCCGTCCCCGCCCCGAGTCTCTCCTGTCCCCCCCCCCCGCGAGTCTCTCCCGTCCCCCCCCCGCGAGTCTCTCCCGTCCCCCCCCCGCGAGTCTCTCCCGTCCCCCCCCCGCGAGTCTCTCCCGTCCCCCCCCCCGCGAGTCTCTCCCGTCCCCCCCCGCGAGTCTCTCCCGTCCCCCCCCGGCGAGTCTCTTCCCCCCCCCCCGCGAGTCTCTCCCGTCCCCCCCCGCGAGTCTCTTCCCCCCCCCCGCGAGTCTCTCCCGTCCCCCCCCGCGAGTCTCTCCCGTCCCCCCCCCCCCCGCGAGTCTCTCCCGTCCCCCCCCCCCCCCCGCGAGTCTCTCCCGTCCCCCTCCGCGAGTCTCTCCCGCCCCCTCCTGCCTATTGCGCAGTGAGGGTATATTTTCTTTACATATCCCAAACCGAGTAGCTGTATTATGCTGCGATGTACAAGTGTGCCATGTTTAGATTAGTATTATTTACATGTTTATAGGTATTAATCTAGTTTGATCCACAATAGTATCATTGACTTGGCAGCACTTTGCCAAGTATGACTCTGGTACGATAATTTTTCTCTGTGGTGAAACTCGAATGGTTGTGTTTTTTTTTTTTTAGTGGGCATAGGGTGCTGTTTGTCATATGGAACTTATACAATAGGCTCATCACCATGAAATTCTCTCTGGTATACATAACAAGTAGGATATTTTCATTCACGTACGAGATCCCAAAAACATTTCCCAAGATGGCAACATGTACTTTTATTTTTTTATTTTGTTAAAACCACTCGGCCAAACTCAGGAAAAACGGTTCATTTGGCTGGATAAAAAACAGCCCAGACATAATTTACGTTTAAGTAAAATAAAATCAGTAAGTGGTGCCCCAGTGCTAAGTATACAAATAATTGAATCAGACCCTACTCATTTAAGAAACTTTTAAAGACTGCGGTAGCTCATTATGTTTTCATGAAAGATAATAGTAATTTCATTGTTTCCACTACAAGGAAGTTCCTGCTTTATTTAAAGCTGTTATACCTAATTGCACCTTTTTTTTGCGTTTTGATTTTTATGCTTTGTCTTATTGTTTTTTTTTCTTTTTCATCTGTGAAATTCCCGCCACCTTGACTTTCCTTTGTAGTGTGCCCCCCCCCCCTTTTTGTGTAACCCTTTTTGTTGGATTTTTCATATTCAACCAGGGTACATACATTTCTGCACCATTTACGTTGTTTTAGCTTTTAGTGCATTGCATTACCGTTGTATGATAATAAGGTGATGAATTGTCTAGGAGTGCATTGTCCAGCACACCTAATATGTGTTCTTAATCGTTTCTTAGGTCTCGTAGTGGACTGCTTGATTCTTGGGCCTTGTTGGTGTACCCCTGCTGTTCTTGTGTCAAGTCAGAAGAAATCAGTTTCATTTAAACTAACTGGGGGATATAACTCAGGGGGATAAAGCAAGGAATGAGAGCATCCGGGCTTGTGGTACCATGCAGTTATTACTAGTCTAAGTAACACCAGGTGTAACTCTCTCGGCGGGACAAACATGGAGTTCCATTGGAGGTAGGGGGAGGGGTAGGACCCGCTCGGGTGGGGTGTTGTGGGACTTGGCACTGCCTGAGTAGCTGTTGGGATTTTTGCAGGGGTGTCTTGTACCTGTTTGAAAACTGTGAAGTAGCATTGACCACTCCATGAATATGGGGCGGCGTCTCGTTCTGCGTGCCTCCTCCAGTCTGATTGCATCTTTTTCTGCGGCTCCCCATTTCGCGACTGCCCCCCTCCATGCTACAATCGGCGTACTTGTAGGTAAACGGCAATGGAATGTGATGCTTTGCTAGGATCAGGGCCAGTATCGCAAAACGAGTTTCTATGTTTTTCTGTTGGTGATGCAGGAATATCCCCAAGGCGCTGGTCTCCCATGTGGTGAGGCCCATCAGGCCTGTGATTGTCAGTATCATGGTGTGTACTCCCGCCCAGTAAATCTGCAGTGTGGGGCATGTCCATAACATATGGACAAATGTGCCGTCGGGCATGTGGCAGCATGGGCATTCAAACTGTTGCAGGGAAGAAACACTTTAGTTGCTCCAGTGTGAGATATGCACAATGTAGTATGTTGAATGGGATGTTTTGAAGCAATGGTTACGCAACACTTATTTATGGTGCGCTAGGGCTGTGAGCCATTCATTATCGTGCAGTGCCTGACCGAATTCTTCCTCCCATTTTAATCGGAGCCTCGTTAGTGGCACGCACATGAGATCTATGGTAGATCTCCATAGCCATATGATGTGTTGCCCTGCGCCCATGTTTAGTATCGCATGTAGTGTGGGGTGCGTTTTGGGTTCTCTGTACGGCAAATCCCATGTCTTCCTAAAGTCTGATATGAGCTGTCTGTGGAAAAGAAACTGACCTGCGAGGACCCCGCTCTCATCTGCAACACTTCCTCCCCCCGCTCGAGTCTCTCCCCCCCCCCCGCTCGAGTCTCTCCCCCCCCCCGCTCGAGTCTCTCTCCCCCCTCCACCCCTCCCCCGCGAGTCTCTACCCCCTCCCCCGCGAGTCACTCCCCCTCCCCCGCGAGTCACTCCCCCCCCCCGCGAGTCACTTTCCGCCCTCCCCCCCCGCAAGTCACTCTCCCCCCTCCCCCCCGCAAGTCACTCCCCCCCCCGTGAGTCTCCCCCCCACGAGAGTCTCCCCCCCCACGAGAGTCTCCCCCCCCGCGAGAGTCCCCCCCCCCCCGCGAGAGTCCCCCCCCCGCGAGTCTCTCCCGTCCCCCCCCCCGCGCGAGTCTCTCTCCCCCCCCCCCCCCCCGCGCGCGAGTCTCTCCCCCCCCCCCGCGCGCGAGTCTCTCCCCCCGAACCTATCCGAAAAATAAGCAGAGTGGTGTAAGTAGCTGACGTTATTCTGGAGATGTTTCCCAGACTTTCTGATATTAAGTGAGTCAGTCCCATATGCCTCGGGAAATTTTCACAAGTGAAAGTGGAGTTGTATTTGACCACTTCTACCCTTAATGCTGTGCATGGGGAAAAAAGCAAAAGGTGGTAACAGACACAGTTTGTGGAGAAGGCGCCACGCCAGCCCCACTTTATATTAATTCTTAAGCCATGCTATTTGCTTCTCATCCCTGATGACCACCTCCACGCATTT
Organism: Lissotriton vulgaris; assembly: GCF_964263255.1. Classification (NCBI taxonomy): domain Eukaryota; kingdom Metazoa; phylum Chordata; class Amphibia; order Caudata; family Salamandridae; genus Lissotriton; species Lissotriton vulgaris. The sequence goes on from NC_141700.1 coordinate 130,290,288, forward strand.
CAATTCCGCACCCCTTAAAGTTTTCTTCATCAACATGCTTTTATCATGACTGCTCTTTTAAATGGATTTGAGGCATGTGCAATTTGTGATTTATTCCTACATCCAAACAGCCCCTTGGCATTTGTCAATTGAGGGATCCTTAGGTTTGCACACACAACCTGTAATTGTAACTAACATATAAAATCACTGAAATCTCTGAAACACCTAGTTGCCTAAAGCCTGCACCTCGTTTCAGCTCTTACAAAAAGTGGCAGGCGTGAGAAACAAACAAAACCAAGGTGGCAACTATACATCATCCGAACTGATTCCCTCATTGACACTTGTGCCACTGTGTATTTGATGTTGTGGATGGACTGTAGGACTCCAATCCAAACCAACACTCACCAAATTGTAAGCATATGGCAAGAAGTGGCTTCACATTGCTGACATCTTCAACACTATAAGACTGTCAGAGCTCCTTAGAATGGAAACTGCTTCCTCTTTGAAAGCAGGCGGTAAAGTTGTGAGTGCAGAGTTGTGAGTGCAGAGTTGTGAGTGCGCAGAGTTGTGAGTGCGCAGAGTTGTGAGTGCGCAGAGTTGTGAGTGCGCAGAGTTGTGAGTGCGCAGAGTTGTGAGTGCGCAGAGTTGTGAGTGCAGGTGCAGAGTAGTGAGTGCTGTTGAGTGCAGAATGCTGTGTATTGGCAATGTAAATGACAATGCCATTTATTTATGATTTAAAGAAAAAAAAAGAAATGTCATGAGCAATGCCAATAGCTCTACCTTTAATGATGCCGAGACCATTGCATTGTAAATGCTTGTTGTATTTGGCAGCAAAAGCATGCCTTTCATCTTTCTTTTCGTCTCCTTAAGCATCACTTCACTCCAGTGAAAGGCAGGGCTCACCAAAGTTTTTTTTCTTTCAATATTTAAAGCTTTTAATAAGTGGTGCTGCACTGGCGGCATGCTGCACTGCTTACTAAGAGCATAAAATATTGAAAAAAAGAGTTTGGAGAGCCACACCTTTCTTTTATTGGGCGCCGCTCAATAAACTATTGCGCATTCCACTAGTCCCACCTCACCCCACTCCAGCGAAAGGCGCAGCTTGCTAAACTCTATTTTTTTTAACATTTTATGTTTTTAATAAGCAGCACAGCACAGGCACCATGCTGAGGTGCTTACTAAAAGTATAGAATAGTAGAAAAAAGGTTTGGTGAGCCGCACCTTTATTTTCTTCTGCACCCCTCTACAAATTCTGTTGGGCATTCTGCAAGCCCCACCTTGTAACATCCAAATTAGCAGAATTCCATGAAAATCTTCGGGCTCCTGTCCTTATTTATTTTCACGAATTGGGCACTCCCTGCCACCAGGTGTTGTGAAATGCAATAATCTCGCATTTGTGAATGTTTGAGCCATAATAGCATGCACCCACATTTTTTATGTTTCCTGCCTCCTGTTTGCATGCTCTGTGGTGAACCTGACGTTTTCTCACGATATAAGAGCCGCACAGGAGACCGCATTCGCGGCCGGCCAAGATAAGATATTTTTCTTTGTTTTATTCTTATTTTCTCTCCTTGCCCGACTTCCTCTGCCTGCTTCTACTCTTGGTTTGCCACGCACTCTTTTCTCCCGCTCACAGCTCCTTTTCTTCCACTCAGCGTACAGCCTGTTTGCAGCCTCCCAAGCACGCATTGTTACTAGTATAAGCATTTGCGATGCAATAGATCTCACATCAGTTAAATGCAGATCTATTGGCTTTGCAAATGGAAAAGTAATAAGGTGGGCAAACATTTTTTTTTTAAATGTACTTACATTTTTTGTTGGTATTAACTTTTGTAGTAATGCACAACAATGAAACAGCGAGCCAAAGCAAGAATCGCACCTCCTTCCTTATCACCACTTTATTTGGATAAAGAACATGAAAAGAAACCTTGCGTGCACAACCACTGCACCAGCGGTTTTAAGAGGTGCTACCTCCACCAGTCGGAAAAGTTCAACAAATATACTTGGAGTGAACCACACAACTAATGTTCCCAAGTGTTAGTCCAATCTGGTAGTATGTTGGCAAAGGCAATCTTTATTTTTCTTATGAATGGAACTGAACAACCAACGCGTTTCATTCACTACATGTATGTGAATTTCATCAGGGCTTGAGTAATGATCTTCAAAGTTCATAGATTTTCGCTGTGGCACATCATTACTCAAGCCCTGATGAAATTCACATGTAGTGAATGAAACGCTTTGGCTGTTCAGTTCCATTCATACGAAAAAGTAAAGATTGCCTTTGATGACATACTACGAAATTAGACTAACATTTGTGAACACTCGCTGTGCGGTGCACTCCATGTATATTTGTTTGACTTTTGTAGTAATGGTGTAAAGCCGCGCAGACGGCCGCCATTTTTACAAAAGTAAATACATTTTAAAAAGTTGGTTTGCCGCTGTAATACCTTTACATTTGCAAACCCAATAGCTCTGCATTTAACTAACGCGAGACCTATCGTATTGCAAATGCTTGTCAGGTACTTATTGTTGACCATTAATAGTTTGAAAGTCTGCACAACAATAAACAGGTTTAAAACGAAACAGTCCGCTATAAGTCTGGACACACATCATCAATATACTGGTCATGGTAGATGGCAGAGGAAAGGGGAGTTGATTTGTTTTACACTCATGTCAATGCACCTGCCTGTGCCAATTATTAAAATTATTCATACACCAACCTTAATTAAAAAAAAAAACATTTAAACTGGTGAAGGGTTTTTACATAGAGATGCTGGTGCCTGACGGAGTACCCTTTGCGACGTGCCACTGAAACCAACTGATGACTGGGTTTTCTCTGCATGAGTCATAGTAGTGGTCAGCCTTCTGGCCCTCCATCCATACTGCATCAGTTGTGTAGCTGTAATCCGAGGTGCAACAAGAGCCACATTTCGGGGGGGGGGGGGGCTAATTCTTCCAGAAATAGGCAGGGTGGAGATGCAGGGGCTCTCAGATGGGGTGAAAAAAACAACAAAGCCTAGTTAACAAGTAAATAGACTTTTAAAGACCTGTGAAGTACTCAGGTGCGACTGCGATAAGATGGACGCCGGACCAGTCAGCCCATAGCAGCTCAAAAACTGTCTGTGTGTGTGTCCGGGAAGCTATCTCAGCCCGGGCTGACACACATGATTGGGGGGGCTGAAGCCCTTTGAGCCCTATGAGCGTTGCGCGCCTGGCTGTAATCCAGTGGTCTTCAAACTTTAGTGCTGCGCAGACCATGTGTGTAACAATTTCACCTGGGCACCCCAGAAAACAACATTTTTACACAACTAAGCTATAAAATTGACAGCTCTGAACATATTGAACAATTGTAATGCTGCAATTGTGCTGAGTTATCCTTTTTAGGTCTCGCCTGAGCCAGCGCATGCGCTGCCAGACAATTAGTAGGGGCTTTAAAAAGTGCTATCACAAGCTGCTTTGGCTGGCCTAGCGCTTGCGTTTACTCGCGCAACCGCAAGTTTTCAGCGCCCAATCAGACGCCATCTGTCTTTCCTCTCACTTGATTGCTTTCACGCCCCTCCCGCGCTCCTTTCACTTTCGCACGCGGCCAATATTTTTTAGCTATTACTTTCCCTTGATATAGTCTTGAAGGTTGATCCGTACGCAAGATCTTCTCTATGATTGGGACAATTAGTCTGTGGCTTTCCCTCCGAGGCGAACGTACTAAAACACTGCGGCCAATGCTTGTTAGCTATTACTTTCCCTTGATATAGTTTTGAAGGTTGATCCGTACGCAAGATCTTCTCGATGATTGGGACCACTAGACTGTGGCTTTACCTCCGAGGCGAACATACTGAAACACTGTTTCCCTAGTGCTTAAACTTATAAATATTTGTAACGTTATACAGACTGTACAGATGTGACACGGAAAACATTGTACATGGGTGTAACGCAAATTATTCGGTGTACTTTTCCAGACCGGTGCCGCTCCTTGAGTGCAGTGTGCTTCGTGCGCTCACCCCGTGCGTCGCTACTCACTCGCGGCTGGGCCTGCTACGGACTATTTCTGCTTCTACAGCGGCCGCTCCTGCACTCAAGAAGCCGCCCCTCTCTGGCAAGCCTCTTTAGTGCATTAAAAACAGGAGGATGGCGCACTCTGCTGACTAGAACACGAAAAAGCAGGATCTGTTGGTGTTCTCCAATAAAATTGTAGCAATACATTAACCATACGCCGCTAGCGGGAAATGTAGGTTAGTGAGCCGAACAGCCTCTCTGAGTGGGAAGAAGGACTCAGAGAGTAGTCGTTGTAGAACGAGGCCAGTCTGCTCTCAAACCAGCAAGTCCGACACCAGCGTTACGGGAAAGAAGTACGTTTCCAACGTGTACTAAACGATTACTCAGGAAAGATTATATCATAACACCCTTAAGGTAATCCGTTTCAGCGGTGCAGACCCTGCTTCCTGCTCACTGCTCATCTCTCTTTTGCTTTCCCGAGCACTATTTGGTTTTATCAAATATTGTATATCTGTAGTGTTTTAAAATGACTGAGACTGCATTCTGTTAAGCAGGGAGAGGAGTTGGCCTGGCCGTCTACCTCAAATCTGGGCAACCAGGTTCAAGTCTCGGCAAGGACGCGCAACATCGTGTAATTATGGGTAAATCACTTAATATCCCGTGCCTAACAAAAAAAAAGCATTGGCATAGCCAATAGGTCTCGCCTTTGGGACCTTCTGTTGCATGGCTAAACACTTATAAGGTCCCAAATGCGAGACCTATTGGCTATGCTAATGCTTGTTAAACATACAATCAAATACACCATTGTCAATATAGGTCTTCATAATGAGAAAAGGTATCCACAATGTGATGATTCCTTATCAGAAATGGCGGAGGGACATTGCGGGTCTTTTACAGTCACTCCCCCCCTCCCCCCACCCCTTCCCCAGCACTTTTCTCGATGGCCCCTCTCAAATCCACAGGAACTGAAAAATAATCAGATGTCACTATTGTGTTTATTCTGAAGTAGAGAATCTTTGCCTCTTTTGCAACTGCATACTACTATATTCTCTTGTAGAGGACATGCCGTCCTACCCAAAATGCTTCACATATACTGTATTTGCTACATTTGAAAAAGCCCTATTGATTTTGTTCCTAGCCAGGTTGCTTTATTGAGTCGTTTACAATGGTAGAAAAATACATAATTAGCAGTGCTTTAAATGGGCAAAAACTGTCCGGTACTGAGTATCTGTACTTCCTTAATTTGAAATGAAGGGTACATGCACTTCTCAGCACTGCTGCAATACATTTAATGGGAGAGTACCGCCATTTCTCAGCACTGCTGAAATATATTTACTGGGAGAGTATAGCACTTCTCAGCACTGCTGCAATACATTTAATGTGAAAGTACCGGCACTTCTCAGCACTGCTGCAATACATTTAATAGGAGAGTGCCAGCACTTCTCGGCACTGCTGCAATATATTTAATGGGAAAGTACGAGCACTTCTCGGCACTGCTTCAATATATTTAATGGGAGAGTACTGGCATTTCTCAGCACTGCTGCAATATATTTGCTGAGAGAGTATAGCACTTCTCAGCACTGCTATAATACATTTAATGTGAGAGTACTAGCACTACTCAGCACTGCTGCAATATATTTAATGGGAGAGTACTGGCACTTCTCAGGAGCAAACGGATGCTCGAAATAGTGAGTACCTGCACTTTTACATTTGATTTAAAGCCCTGATCATTAGCGAATCTAATCTAAATGTCTTTTATTTAGACGAACAGTGACTGCAATGGCGCTAGAACTTGCAAAAAGCCACCCACACCAAGGCCAGAGGCCGCCCAGAGACCGTAAATGGCTAAAGGCATGGCTTTAAGTGGGATGAAAAAACGGGGAGGGGGGCTCTCAAAGGGGCGTGACCAATATAACGAAGGGCGTGGCTTAAAAACACATAAGCTAAAAATATGTGCTTAGCATAGTGTGCCGCCGGACTTGTTTTTGCTGTTTCCTGTTATTGCATCCAGTAACATACAAGTAACATCACACCTATCACAAGTCAGGGCTCTTAGTTTGTCAATGGTTGTTAGTTGATAAGATAAATTAGCAGCAACTATGGCTTGTATATAACATTGAAAAAGCTTCCACTTAAAACCCTGGTGACACCAGGACAATGTTCCTGCTCCTGCGTTTCAAAAAGAGAAGGGAAAAACAGAGAGAAAATGACTCTCTTCAAAGGATTTCCCTACCCCTACAACGCTCACCTGGCATGACGTCATGCCGTAACTTCGCCACTAGAGAGAAGTGAGCAGTGTGAGCAGCACACATCGATGTGCCTGCTGTCGCTGCAGTCCAGGAAAAAATGGACCACCAGTGCCAGGGCACAAAACACAGCCCGATAGAGACCTGTTTCGAGGCCTCCTTTAAACAAGCATTTGCAATGCAATGGGTCTCGCTTTTACGCGAGTTTGAGCTTTTGACAATGCAAATAACAATGCCTTTTATTTTTGTTTTCGAAACAAATAAAAGGCTTTGTCATTTACAATGCCAATAGCTTAAACTCGCGTAAATGCGAGACTTATTGCATTGCAAATGCTTGTTTTGACCGCTTGCTGCTATGTCAGCCCGGTGACGCTGGGACACTTCGCTTCCTGCTAGCCCTTTAACCTGCCAGTGACCGCACAGAGGCACACACACAGATGCGGCAGCGAGGCACGTGTCCGCACCAGGGACATGCGTCCTCTCAACCGCTGCCGACCTTCACTACACCCGAGAACCCATAGATGAGCTGTGTGTGGATCAGACATTTAAGACGTGCCCAACCATTCAAGACCTGTCCAACGACGCAGAAACACTGTGCCTAAAATGCACCCAGCAGGATTCAGAACTTTTATCGGGGGGGGTCGCCAGCCATGTGCATTTCTGCCAGTCCAGTTATCTTACTGTTTACTTACTATTCAGTCTGGACTAATAATTTACCTCTGAAGCCAGGTAGTCGCCTTTTTTAATGTAAACAATTCAGTTTTAATATGGACAGTTTTACCTTGTGTACTGTACCCGGCTATCATTTGTTTAATTAAAAGAGGACGTATTGTCCAGGCTAGCGGTGCTGCAGTACAGAGTGTGATTCTGATATTGCAAATTTCAGATGTTGTAAATAGTGCTTTAATCTTGGGACTCAGAATGTTTGTAAGCGCTGACAATGTGAGCTCGAGGAGGGTGAGAAGAGGATAAGGAGGAGAGATTGCGGAGGATCAAACAGCGTGCGAAGTAAGGGGAAGCCTGGATTTCAGCTGTATCGCTAGCTTGCAACCTCGCACTTCAGACACGGGACCTAACTTGTCAGCGCTGCTTTCTGCAAAATAATCAAATCTAGTGTGAGGTTTGCATCAGGCGTCAATAGACCCACCGGCCTCGGTGTGCTTACAGACAAAAAAGGACAGGGAAATAAAATACACGAGTAAAGACTTCAATGACCTCTTAATGTTTATGTATCAGTGGCATGTGACCTAACAGCCCGATAGAACCTGCTGCCACCAAGCTGTTTTGCTCGATGTGAAAATTGCAAGGGCTAAAGTACGCATGCCACGGCTTAATGAAGGTAAAGCGCCCGCGAAAATGTGCATGCTATTGCCCCGGAAGCTGTGTGCATAAAATAGTACTGTTAACATATACACATCCAAGTGTGTGAGCCCGCGAGTGCAAAATCCAGTCAGTAGGAGCGAGCCAGAAGGGAGACAGGGCAGACACCAAAAACCCTCGCTTTCAATAGAAAGCGAGGCTTTAGCATAAACTGTGACGCACGCGAATGGGAAGCATAGGCGGAGCTTAATGAAGGTAAAGCGCCAGCGAAAATGCGCATGCTATTGCCCCGGAAGCTGTGTGCATAAAATAGTACTGTTAACATATACACATCCAAGTGTGTGAGCCCGCGAGTGCAAAATCCAGTCAGTAGGAGCGAGTCAGAAGGGAGACAGGGCGGACACCAAAAAGCCTCGCTTTCAATAGAAAGCGAGGCTTTAGCATAAACTGTGACGCGCGCAAATGGGAAGCATAGGCGGAGCTGGTAGCCCACTTCCGAAGTTGACTTGACAACAATAGATCTCGCAAGAGCAGCCAGCGCATGCGCTGCGACGCTAGGAAAGACCTAAAAACTGCTGGTGCTCAGCACCGGTGAGACCCGGCCCACTTAAAGCCCTGGCCAAAGGTCAGAGCTCCGACTTTGAAAGGGGGACCAGGATCGACATCTTTTGATTCTGGGTAAATAACTTAACACCTCTGTACCAAGAAAGAAGGTGACCTTGTGTAATGTAATCCGGTGCTCAAGTAAAGAGCTCAAGTTTTCTCAGGCCGAGTTCGCTCTATATAAAACTACAAACAAAGTCAGCCGCTGTCTGCAAACTAAGGAACTGCAAGTCTCGCCTGCCTCTGCCTTCTAATCTAGTTTTCCTTCCGTGAGTTAAATCCTGCAGATTGCCTGAAGGGAGCCACAAAGTGCGAGTCGAAAGGCATGAGCTAAACCTAGTCTTTTGAACGATAGGTCCCTTGCCAGATACAAACTTGTGGCGCAGGGTTGTAAATGGCGCCCTTTTACGAGCTCGAAGGCAAAGCAGATTTGTTCTCGCCATGTGATTTGCAGTACCACTTGAGCAGCAGAGCTCTGCATAGTCTGATCTAGTAGGAAGTAGTAGTCTGGGGCGCATAAATAACCTACATGCCCACTGGGCAACCAAAGGAAACCCTGGCAAAACTCTCAAACCAGCCCCAGCCCCACTCCTCTCCATTCTATCTCGCTTCTTCTCTCTCTCCCTGAACTCTCGTCCTCTCTCCATTCCTCTCTCCCTTGAAGTATCCTAGTGACTGACGTAAATAACCTCGGAAGGGGGGGGGGGCAGTGACACGGGCACAGGGAGCGCCCCGGGTTTTCCACACCGACCTCCAGTCTAGCCCTGGAATTCCCGAAAAGGGACCCTGCCCCACAGGTTGGAGGATATGAACTAGTAAGTGATGCAGGAATTGACAATGGGGTTGAGTAGCCAAAAACAGGAAAAAGTAAGAGGAGGCAAGCTGGGTTTCAAAGATTACTTCAAAGTTGACAGCAAGAAAGACTGGGACCTGTAAAGTTCCTGCCAGGCAGGGTCACCAAACGTCATATCTGATCAAAACACTAATCTCCAAATATTTCCTTTTCATCTGTGTTTAGCCACAAGTGGTGCAGTGCAAGAAACTTTATTTTGTCGAGGCAGTTTTCAAAACGAGTCTGGGTGTCCTTAGAGCTGGTGATATGGCTAAGCCAAAGGAAAAGGTGCACAGTGTCTACAGAACAACAGAAATGAGAGCCAGATTTCCCTATGGTGCCTTCTAGACACTGAGCACAGTAGGGATAGTGGTGAGTCTGTAGTGAACACCCCCCCCCCCACCACTACACAGCACCTCATAAACTGTGTAACAGTAGGATGACCTAAAGCTGCATTTGCTGCCGCATCGAAAGGAAGACGTTCTTCCATTTGAGCGTGTTCCTTCTCACTTCCAGATTATTATAGGCAAGTAATTAATGTAGTGGCAGGCCGTACCTAAGCGGACGGTTCAATTAAGAGCCACAGGCACTGCAACACATTTAAGACTTTATTAAAGGTACATTTCCTTGACCTGGTTCCATTATACCTGGTAACTGAAAAAAGAAAAAATATATATTTCAAAAAAGAAAAAAAAGGACAATTTGTATGTTCTTCAAAATATCCTTACACAATATTAACCTGCTTGCGAGCGGATTATTTCAAAGAAAGCCAAGGACTTGTGCACTTTCATTGCTTTAGTTGTTTTTGAAAAAAAATTCTTACCAAGTATGTCATTTTTTGCCCTGTCCATTAGAAAGCAAAGTCTATAGGGAAAACTGGTCCAGCAAGTAAAAGTAAGTCAGGTTTAGGAATTGGCAAGTCATCCTAAATCTTAAAGAAAACATTCCATCTACTTCACTCACTTAAAGAGCTAACGCATGGTGGACATTGTATCATGGATGTCATCATCTGGCAGACAGTTCTTTGGGAGCAGTGTAGATAGAATTCATCTGGAATAATGTAGGAGGTGTCCTTGTCATCCGCTAAATATTAGTCATTGCCCTCTTCCCACTAGAACTATTTCCCCTCCTTGTATTCCTCTATTGCCAGATCCCTTTTCTTCCTCCTGGTCCATTTCCCCTCCTTTTCATCGCATTATGCACCCATTAGGTCAATCCCGTAGTAACCTTGCTCCATCAAACCACCCTTTTTATACAACCACCTGGCCATCGTGCCCAGCAGTTCAAGGAACAATGGTAACAAGCTACAGAACCTGTAGAACAGTGGAACTTGGCTTCTGCAATGGATGTTCCAGGACCTCCACAGCAAGCATGTACAGAACACAAAGTAAGGCACAGGTACTGGAGATGGATGACGAGGAGGAAGCATTACCAGAGGCAGAATAGGGCCTCCAGGCATAAGTTATGCCGGACATTTGAGAGCTTGATGTGAAGATGCCTTGCCTTTCCATGTAAAGTTGAGAGACCCACTTATTAATTTGATTTCATTTAAAAAATTTAGCAAACTGAGAAATTCTACTTGGATCAGGGACCACTGTTGGAAACTCACGAGTTCATCCAACTTTGTGACAGGAAAGAACCTCTTCCCTTTTCTCCATTTGGCTGTCAGAAAGATATTGTATGTCCACTTACTTCTTTAGATGGACATCAACGTCTGCCTGGAAAGTCTCTTCCAGAATTGTATTCTGGCTATCCTTGACTGGAGAGATTGGAGGCTTTCCGAATTCACTGCTACTTGATCTGTTGCCAATAATAGTGAAACGACAAAGGTGAATGTCCTCCACCGGAAGGATGGGTACAGTGCTATTACTGCTAACATAAGTTCTGCAGGAAACAGGAGGTTGCTTGAAGAAATTAAACTGCAATTGACATCTGGAGGGATTCATCAAAAGAGGTCGCTCTCCCGAAGAAATGTTCAGAGCCAAGGTCAGGAAACACTTTTCACTCACTGCATTCAGTGAACACGAGGCTCCATAAAGTTGTTTTGCCTCCCTCTGGATGTGTTTGGACAAAGAATGCATCATCATCACAGGGTGGGGTTCACTGCATCTAACATGGCAAAAAATGTCCCCTTCAAAGCCTGTCTTAGGGAGGCAGATGTAGCAGAGTAATCACAGTTTGCTGTTGAAGGGCATGGACGTAGAGGCAGGATGTCTCAGCTCGATGGCTGCCCCCTCTCTCAAGTAGAACCATCCATAACATCACTACTAAAACTGCTTCACGTTGTGCCAGTCTGCCCAGGAGTTCGGTGCCACAGTTTGAGAGTTTTGTATTTCTGGAGATAACCATGTGAACACTCCTGTTTGCTTTCAAGTCCGGAGGCCCAGTACGTTGATTCAAGAGTACCCAGCTAGACTCATGTACTGCCTGGGTCTTGTGCATCACTGGATCCTGCTTGAGATGTTTTAGGAACATCTGGATTTTCTTCCAAAGCACACCCAGCTAAAGAGGATAGTGAGTTGGGACTGTGTAATCCTAAAGTGGACCTGAGAGAAGTGAATGTCCGGATGTCAGCCTATGGGCACAGGGTACCCGATATAGCGGGTAACAGCTCTGCCTCATTCCCAGAAACAGAGGGGCATTTTGGACCTGCAGCAAGGGATGTGGACCTAGTGGGCACAATGAATGGGAGGCACTCCAAGAAATAGGTCAGATATGTGTAGGAGAGGTGCTTTCAAGTGTTCCTGTTTTTTTCACACAGGGCTACAATCCCACCTTTGTACGAATGGAGAGAGCCTGCAGGTTTCCAGTGTTTATGTGACAGGCTGAATTGGCGTAGTTGTATTTCTAATGCTCTCTATTTTAATGTACGGAAGAGGGAAGGTCTGTTTCCGTTTCACTGCCTGATGTGATAGTCTATTTTGTACACGTGTCAGAGTTTTTTAGAGCTTTAATGGCAGAGGGCATTTCATGAGTTTCTGATGGCAGAACATCGAACGAGGGTTCAGCAGGATAACCACTCATAAGTGGACAAATGCCTCATATAACACAATTCGCGTTTTAATGTAAATCCACGCCTACTGCCAGGCCCTTTGGCAAAAATCCTGCACTTGGTACAGGGGCTAAAAGCTCCAGAACACTAGGCCTCAGGGATTCTTCATGTGATGTCTACTGTGCGTCTACTGTGCATCTCCCGTGCACTCTTTGAAGGACCCCTATGGAATGGCTTATCACAGAGAGCCCATTTAGAGGCTGGAGCTACAGTAGAGTGTCATTTCACACAAAGAATCTTATTTTGCACTGCTACAGTAGAATCAGAGAATCAGGCTTCCTTCAGTGCGGCAATGCAAACAATGCTTTACAGCCTAGTCGACACCTTCCCTCTTTGTAATGCTGACTGATCAAGGTTGAATTGTGCTCGCACACCTCCACAGGCTCTTGCAACCATCAACTGAATACATATCTTGCAGATCATAAAAAAAAGACTAGACAGGAGGAGTGGCCAGCAACATGGCCGAGTGAGCCGCACTTTGCCGGAGCTCCGCTAAGCTGTATTTGATCCGACTATCCTTACCCCATCCAGCGAACACTCAAGCCTCACACAAGAAAGCGGGCAATCCAGAGACCCCAGAGGTGGCCTCTGATGACACCGGGGCGCTGATCGGAGGAAGAAACACGCCGAGATACCCTCAGCGCGCCGACCCGACCCCGGATCCAAAATGGCGGCGCCCATCGCAGCCTAGTCCGGAGCAGCGGGTTGGATTGATCGAGACATCGGAGGGGGCAGAAAAGTGCAGCATCGCACTACCCGGATGGCGGCCTGAGGCGAGTGAGCTCGGGGGAGTCTGGCCATACATCCGTGAGTGTGCATATAGCGAGGGGAGGCAGTTGGACCGGGGCGCGGGCATTCCCCATAGAAGGAGCCTGAGGGAACGGCCCAACGAGCAACGAACGCCTCCCGGGGAAGTGGCAGAGGGAGTTCTGTCTGCGCGCCCCCCCCGCACCTACTGCAGGCTTACCGGCACATCAGAGGGAGGCGCCGGACTGGTGCCTGATCGCCCCCTCTCCCCCTCCCCCCCCACCTCAATGAACATCGGAGACGCGGCAGGGCACGGAGGGACATAGGCCCGAGTGAAGGCCTGGGCGTTCCCCGGAGTATAAGGAGGGCGACTAGAGCGGAGTGCCACTGACCTCCCGCATGTCTCCCCAGGCTTCCGGACGCACAGCACGGTATAGTCCCGCAAACGTCACCGGCGATGAGCCTAGAAGCACTGAAGCGCTGCAACTCAGAGGGGGAAGTGGAATAGGCCTTAGACCCGTCAGCCCTAGGGTTGTCTTTCCCTGTACTTTTTGCCCTTGCCTCATTTTTCACACCTACTTTTTGTTGGCTTTAGGACTCTGGGCACCCTCCCATTGCTAATCAATGCCAGGGTGCTGGTGCTCTCTTCCCCCAACATGGCTGCCACTGACCCCTGCTACTGCAGCGTGGTCTGATTAGGCGCACTCTAGTAGCCAGGAGCTGGCTGGAACCCTTAAACAATGTTGCCATACCAGCCTGCCAGCCTGCCCATAGCTAGAATGAGGGAAGCTCCTGGAACCTTCCAGAATAGGGGAGGCACCAACTGCCACTGCCAACTGACACTATATAAAGAAAGGGAGGGAAACTTTCTAGTCAGTTGGGGCATCACTGACCTGGGGAACCCACGCAGGAGTTTTAGACGGGAGGGCCTAGTGAGGAACCTATGCTACTGGGAGTGACAGGATTTAGGTGCTGCCTCTAAAGCTGGGTGAGGTGTCCTAAACTAGCCCCCTGATCTGGCCCAGTGGTAGGGAACCCCAGGGTCCATCTGCAGTGACTGAGGAAAAACTCCTCAAGCCTTCAACTCATCACCCCCCCCCCCTCTTCAACTTCAAGAAACAAGCAACCAAGGGCGCAGAGCCATCCAAGCGCCAAGAAGTCTACTTTTCCTTGACCAGAGACTGCTGGGGAGATTGGCCAGGTACTGGACTTGTGCGGCCCGTCGCATCCCCCTGACTGAACTGCTCTGCTGTCCTTGCTAAACGGAGTGGAAAGCGCTATAATCTGCTCCCCCTGACCAGCGCTGTATTTAAGACTGCCTGCTCTGAGCTAACTGTACCCCCGTGGTTCAAGAGCTGTGATCCTGAGGCGCTTTCCTCCTTAAGAATCATCCTGCCCTTTGAGGCGCCGCAGTTGCCCCCACGCGCTCACCTGCTCCGGTGTCCTGCGCTGTGTTTAGCCCCCGAGGCGCCTGAGGAGACCGCGTCACCATCGCGGCATCGGCGCCGCCCACGCGACACCTCCAAGGTGCCTCCGGCCTGTCCTGCGCATCGCCTGCCTCCGCGCAGTGTCTCGCGCTGTGATTGCCCCCTCGGCGGCCCTGTACGCCAGGAGAGGGCCGCAGCCTCAAGTGAGCTGGGCCGCGGTAGGTCGGAAGTCAGCACGCACCCCCACGTGACAGGGGAGCTCCTTCGCTCCGCCCCCGAGCGCCGCACTGCCATTGGTTCTGGCCAGCGCACCCTCGAGGCGAAGCCCGCGATTGGTGACAGCAGCCCCGGCCCCTGCCTCGTCCCCAGCACCGGTGCCCTGAAGCTGAGCCTGCACCGCGCTGGGACGAGTGAGGCCACAAGAGGTTTGGAACCCCCTCTCCTCCTTTAAAAACCGACGCAAGGGCCCTGGAGGGCCGAAGAAGTGAGGTAACCCCCTGGGGAGGAGGGCGGTAGGCCGGCAGAGGCCCGAGGTCGCCCCTCCCACGGGGTTCTCTAAGACTGGGCCATGTTGGCCCCCCTTCGAAAGTGCCTTAAAGAATAGAGTTACAAGCCTGAAATGTTTAGCGTGCACCGTATTTACAAGCCTGAAATGTTTAGCGTGCACCGTATTTACAAGCCTGAAATGTTTAGCGTGCACCGTATTTACAAGCCTGAAATGTTATAGTGCACCGTATCCACAAGCCTGAATTGCTCATAGTGCACCATATGTACAAGCCGGAAATGAGAGGGAGATTCACTTCACTGTACTGAATTTTCTTGCAGAGGTGGGCTTCCATAGTATTCTGATGATCTGATCTAGGTCGCAAGCCGACCGGAATTTACAAGAAGAAAGGCTTGTCACAAATGATTAAAGGTTGTGTTCTTTGGAGTTCTTGTTTGGACTGATAAGTACTTGCCGATATGTTTTATTACCTTTAAGGAAAAGCGTCTATGAGAGGTTGAATGTGTTATTTAAACGCATTACTATAGTCGCTTCTTGGAGGATCCTCCAGGTTAATGCAGATACCCCTTTGCCTGTCAGTGAGTTTGATACGACAGGCGGGGTTAGTTAGTGTTTCACTGCTAGATAAGCGGGTTATTATTTTAATGAAACGTTCACCCCTTCATAGGAAATGTAACCTGAACGTGATTCATGAAATGTCTTAATGAAATGCTTATCCGAAATGCTGATGAATTAATAATGCAACGCTCTATTTGAAAATCTATATAAAAGATCTTGATTCTTTTAAATACAACTACTGGTGTGGTCTCCATTATTGCGCCACTGTGTTTCATTGGATGTGTGTGACAAGTAGCTGCTTTACACGCAAGCCCCTGGCTGCCTTGCTGCTTGAGGCATGCTGCCCCCATAAGAGCTGTAGACCCCAGGTCTCACATTGGTGGCTGAGCGGTGGGATACAGGACCTGTAGCTACTGGACACCCTCCAGTGGGACAGGGTGTGCTGCAATTAATTGGACACCTATCGTGCTTCAAGCAAACCCAATTGCTCACCACTGTCTAGCCTGCAACAAAGTGTGTTGAACCAGGATTGTTGCCCGCATCCTAGAATTTTTTCTTCCAGGATATCTAGGTCCTCACCTGACAAAATGGAGTTCCAGCTGGCCGACCTTGATAAGTACACGGTAGTGCAGTTAAGGGATTTTTGTCAGGGGATGGGGGTGCCTGTGGGGACGAGAGCTGTTAAAGAAGAGCTCCGTGCCGCCTTGAGGGCATAGGTAAGGGCCCACCCAGAAGAGGAGGAAGAGATGGGGAACAGGTCACACACGGGGAGGCGGACACTCAGGAAGACCCAGGCCTACTCAAAATTGACATGTCAGACAATGTATTGCCAGGAAGACGTTCCGGGGAGGGGAGTAGTGTATCTAGGGGGAGTGCATCGTCGCAGGAGTACGAGGACAGGAGGGAGGAGAGGCAATTAAGGTGGGAGCTTGCCAAGTTAGAGCACGAGAGGGGACGAGAGAGGGAAGATAGAGAGTTTGCTTTGGAGGAAAGGAAGCTGGCGCACGAGCTTCAGGTCAAGGAAATGGAGCTGAGAGCATTACAGTTGGGTGCGCCAGGAAGTCCTAATGGTGGCAGCGTACCAGGGGCTCAGCAGGAGCCCAGATTCTGGTTACCCAAGGAGGTGATAGCGAGCTACACCAAGGGGGATGACATTGCCACGTGGGGTTGGAGGCGTATGAAGTGGCCTTAACTGCCCATGGGGTGCCTGAGAAACATTGGGGAGGTGGTTTGTACCGGTATATACCTTCTGACGTCAGGGACACCCTTCTGTATTTGGAAAAGGCAGACCAGTTTAGGTACACCCCCATGAAGGAGGCACTTATCAAACATTTTGGCCTCAATCCTGAAAGGTATCGCCAGAGGTTTCGTGGCAGCCATAAGCTGTCCACACAGATTGGGTGGATTTTTTTGAGTACGCCCAAAAGGCTCTGGACGGTTGGGTGCGTGGCAGCGAGGTGCGTGATTTTGAGGGTCTGTATAACCTTTTTTTGAGAGAGCACCTCTTGGATAAGTGTTTTCCAGAGCTACGCCAACATTTGGTGGACTGCAAGCTTACTGATCCCCGTGAGCTTGCGAAGGAGGCGGATATTTGGGATAGCACCCGGGTGTCACACAAGGGCCCCGGGGGAGATGGCCCGAAAGGCGGACAGGGCGCCCCTCAGAAGAAAGAGGGTGGAGATAAAAGACCGGAGTTCTCACGAGGGCCACAAACTAGCCAGTTTGGGAAAGGAGTAGGTACCCCACCTCAGAGGAATTCCCCAAAACCCACTTACCCTGACAAGAGTCAGCAGCCAAAAGTGGTCCAGTGCTATGAATGCGGAGAGGTCGGACACTACAAGGGAGATGCCCAGTGTCGCAAACGACCCCCAGCCCCCACTGGTGGAAAGAGTCCCGGGGTGGCTAGTGTAGCTCTTGGGTTGGAGCTGCCCCTAGATAGGGAAGGGGAGTCGACAGGCCTGACCCTGGTTTCACTTGGGGATAGAGAGATGGTCCCAGTGACGCCATTACCATCGTATACTGCTAAGTACCAGCAGAGGGTGAAGGTCAATGGGGAGGAGGTGGACGCTCTGAGGGACACAGGAGCCAGCATGACCACTGTAGTGAGGCGGCTGGTGTCCCCTGAGCAGGTTGTTCCTGATGTGTACCATCCGGCCGTGTTGGCTGACGGCAGTCTGAGCTACTATCCGGTGGCTCAAGTTCCCTTTGAGTGGGGAGGAGTGTCCGGTCCCTTGAGAGTTGCAATCAGCCCTGCCTTGCCTGAGGACTGTCTGCTCGGTAATGACCTCGAACATACCGCCTGGAAGGAAGTGGAGTTCAAGGCCCACACTGAGATGCTGGGATTACCAGGGTGGACTTGCGTAGTCACGCGGTCCATGGCTGCCCAGCAAGAAGCTCAACCCGGGTTGGAGCCTGCAACGACGGCCCAACCTACTGTCGGTCCAGAGGAGAGTGTTGTGAAGGACACACCCCGTGTGATGGATGGGGAGCCCGCGGAGGTAACCCCGGAGTCCGTGGAGGTGGATGTCGTTCCCGTGGGGGACCTGCCGACCCCTGCCGAGTGGCATGTGGAAGGAGGGCCTACCCGGGAGGAATTCTGTCGGGCGCAGAAGGAGTGCCCCACGCTTGAAGGCATGCGGCGACAGGCCGAAGCCCAAGCGTTGAATAAAGAGACCGGCAACTATCATGTGTATTGGGAGGATGGCCTCCTGTACAGTGAACCAAGGGTTCCGGTGCATGGATCATCGAGGGCCTTAGTGGTCCCCCAGTGCTACAGAGCCTTTTTAAAGGAACTGGCGCATGAAATACCCTTAGCTGGACACCTGGGCCAGGACAAGACCTTTGCAAGGCTAGTCCCACATTTTTATTGGCCTAGGATGAGGGTTGCCACTGACACCTATTGCAAGACCTGCAAGACTTGCCAGGCCAGTGGCAAGACGGGGACCAAATTGAAGGCCCCATTGGAACCACTCCCAGTGGTCGGGACCCCTTTTGAGCGGGTCGGTATAGACATCGTTGGGCCATTGGACCCTTCGACCTCTGCGGGACATCGGTTCATTCTGGTGTTAGTGGACCACGCCACACGGTACCCGGAGGCCATCCCTCTGAGGACCGTTACTGCACCTGTGGTGGCGCGGGCCCTGATGGGGATATTTACCAGAGTGGGATTCCCCAAGGTCGTGGTGGAGGACAGAGGCACAAATTTCATGTCGGCCTACATGCAGGCCATGTGGAAGGAGTGCGGAGTGACCTATCTGTTCTCCACTCCTTACCACCCCCAGACTAACGGGCTCGTAGAGCGCTTCAACAAGACCTTGAAGGGGATGATCCGGAGTCTGCTAGAAGACCTGAGGCGGAAATGGGACATCCTCCTCCCTTGCCTGCTGTTTTCATACCGCGAGGTACCACAAAAGGGAGTCGGGTTCAGCCCCTTCGAATTGCTCTATGGCCATCCCGTTAGGGGACCCCTCAGTCTGATCAAAGAGGGTTGGGAGAAGACTTCGCGGAAGCTTCCCCGTGATGTTGTCAGCTACATGCTGGAATTCCGCAGCCAGATGGCCAAGCTGTGGAAGGAAGCCTCAGACAACTTAGAGGCTAGCCAAGCCGTCATGAAGGAGTGGTATGACTGCAACGCTCGGACGGAAGAGTTGGACGTTGGACAGAAGGTGTGGGTCATGGAGCCTGGGGAGCTTAGTGCCCTCCAGGACCGGTGGAGTGGACTGGTCCGTACGAAATTGTGGAGCGTCGAGGCCAGACCACCTACCTAGTTGACTTGAAGAGCCCCCGTCAGCCCCATCGGGTGATCCACGTCAACCGCCTGAAGCCTCACCATGAGCGATCAGAGCTTGCTCTCCTCATGGTGACGGTTGGGAGCGAGGAGGAGGAAAGTGAGCCTCTTCCTGACCTTCTAGCGGCTGAGGAGAAGGATGTTTCAGTGGAAGGAGTTGTCCTCTCCCCATCCTTGACCCCAAAGCAACAGAGGGACTGCCGCCAGGTATTGGCGCAGCACGCCTCGTTGTTCTCCCTCACACCTGAAATCACCCATCTGTGTACCCATGATGTGGACACAGGGGACAGCCCGCCAGTAAAAACCAAGTCTTACCGGCTGTCCGACAAAGTAAAGAACAGTATCCAGGGTGAGGTGACCAAGATGCTGGAACTGGGAGTGATCGAACCCTCCAGCAGCCTGTGGGCTAGTCCGGTTGTGCTGGTGCCGAAAGCGGCTCCACAGGGCACCACACCAGAATTTCGGTTTTGTGTGGATTATCGGGGGTTGAACTCTGTCACCAAAACAGATGCTCACCCCATACCACGGGCAGACGAGCTGATTGACCGGCTGGGAGCAGCCAAGTACCTCAGCAGCATCGACTTGACATCAGGGTACTGGCAGATTGCCATGGCCGATGGAGCCAAGGAGAAGACAGCATTCTCCACCCCCGAGGGCCACCTCCGATTTCGAGTGATGACCTTCGGGCTAAAGAATGCTCCGGCCACCTTCCAGCGGTTGGTGAACCAGGTGCTATCTGGCCTGGAGTCCTTCTCAGCGGCATACCTGGATGACATAGCTGTCTTCAGTAGCACCTGGGAGGACCATCTGCAACATCTCCAGGAGGTGCTGCAGGCTTTGCAATGTGCTGGCTGGACCATCAAGGCTAGCAAGTGCCAGATTGGACAGGGCTCTGTCGTGTACCTGGGACACGTGGTGGGCGGAGGTAAGGTGCAACCCCTCCAGGCCAAAATTGAGACCATCATGGCCTGGGAGCCCCCCAAAACTCAGACTGAGGTCCGAGCTTTTCTCGGCCTCAATGGCTATTACCGTAGGTTCGTCAAGGGTTATGGCATCATCGTTGCCCCCTTGACAGAGTTAACGCCCAAGAAGCAGCCCAGCAAGGTCATCCGGACGGCTGCTTGCCAGGAGGCATTTGAAACATTGAAGCGCGCGATGTGCACCGCTCCGGTGTTGGCCACTCCGGACTTCCAAAAAAAATTCATCGTGCAGACAGATGCCTCACAGCATGGCGAAGGCGCCGTGCTGTCGCAACTCAACTATGATGGCCAAGACCAACCTGTGGCCTTCATCTCCTGAAGACTCCTCCCGCGGGAACAGCGATGGAGTACCATCGAGCGAGAAGCCTTCGCTGTGGTCTGGGCTTTGAAGAAGTTGAGGCCATACCTTTTTGGCTCTCACTTCCTGGTTCAAACCGACCACCGACCCCTTCGCTGGCTCATGCAGATGAGAGGCGAAAACCCCAAGTTGCTAAGGTGGTCCATTTCCCTCCAGGGGATGGACTTTAGGGTGGAACATCGACCCGGAGCTGACCACGCCAATGCTGACGGTCTCTCCCGGTTTTTCCGCCTTAGTGATGAGAACTCCCTAGAGGTTGGGTAGCTCTCCCCACTTTCAGCTGGGGGGGACGCATGTTAGACCCGTCAGCCCTAGGGTGGTCTTTCCCGGTACTTTTTGCCCTTGCCTCATTTTAAAAAACCTACTTTTTGTTGGCTTTAGGACTCTGGGCACCCTCCCATTGCTAATCAATGCCAGGGTGCAGGTGCTCTCTTCCCCCAACATGGCTGCCACTGTCCCCTGCTACTGCAGCGTGGTCTGATTAGGCACACTCTAGTAGCCAGAAGCTAGCTGGAACCCTTAAACAATGTTGCCATACCAGGCTGCCAGCCTGCCCATAGCTAGAATGAGGGAGGCTCCTGGAACCTTCCAGAATAGGGGAGGCACCAACTGCCACTGCCAACTGACACTATATAAGGAAAAGGAGGGAAACCTTCTAGTCAGTTGGGGCATCACTGACCTGGGGAACGCACGCAGGAGTTTTAGGCGGGAGGGCCTAGTGAGGAACCTATGCTACTGGGAGTGACAGGATTTAGGTGCTGCCTCTTAAGCTGAGTGAGGTGTCCTAAGCTAGCCCCCTGACCTGGCCCAGTGGTAGGGAACCCCAGGGTCCCTCTGCAGTGACTGAGGAAAAACTCCTCAAGCCTTCAACTCATCACCCCCCCCCCCCCTCTTCAACTTCAAGAAACAAGCAACCAAGGGCGCAGAGCCATCCAAGCGCCAAGAAGTCTACTTTTCCTTGACCAGAGACTGCTGGGGAGATTGACCAGGTACTGGACTTGTGCGGCCCTGCGCATCCCCCTGACTGAACTGCTCTGCTGTCCTTGCTAAACTGAATGGAAAGCGCTATAATCTGCTCCCCCTGACCAGCGCTGTATTTAAGACTGCCTGCTCTGAGCTAACTGTACCCCCGTGGTTCAAGCGCTGTGATCATGAGGCGCTTTCCGCCTTAAGAATCATCCTGCCCTGTGAGGCGCCGCAGTTGCCCCCATGCGCTCACCTGCTCCGGTGTCTAGCGCTGTGTTTAGCCCCCGAGGCGCCTGAGGAGACCGTGTCACCATCGCGGCATCGGCGCCGCCCACGCGACACCTCCAAGGTGCCTCCGGCCTGTCCTGCGCATCGCCTGCCTCCGCGCAGTGTCTCGCGCTGTGATTGCCCCCTCGGAGGCCCATGTACGCCAGGAGAGGGCCGCCGCCGCAAGTGAGCTGGGCCGCGGTAGGCCCGAAGTCAGCACGCACCCCCACGTGACAGGGGAGCTCCTTCGCTCCACCCCCGAGCGCCGCGCTGCCATTGGTTCTGGCCAGCGCACCCTCGAGGCGAAGCCCGCGATTGTTGACAGCAGCCCCGACCCCTGCATCGTCCCCAGCACCGGTGCCCTGAAGCTGAGCCTGCACCGCGCTGGGACGAGTGAGGCCACGAGAGGGTTGGAACCCCCTCTCCTCCTTTAACAACCGACGCAAGGGCCCTGGAGGGCCGAAGAAGTGAGGTAACCCCCTGGGGAGGAGGGCGGTAGGCCGGGAGAGGCCCGAGGTCGCCCCTCCCCCGGGGTTCTCTAAGACTGGGCCCTGTTGGCCCCCCTTCGAATGTGCCTTAAAAGAATGGAGTTACAAGCCTGAAATGTTTAAAGTGCACCGTATTTACAAGCCTGAAATGTTTAGCGTGCACCGTATTTACAAGCCTGAAATGTTATAGTGCACCGTATCCACAAGCCTGAATTGCTCATAGTGCGCCATATGTACAAGCCGGAAATGAGAGGGAGATTCACTTCACTGTACTGAATTTTCTTGCAGAGGTGGGCTTCCATAGTATTCTGATGATCTGATCTAGGTCGCAAGCCGACCGGAATTTACAAGAAGAAAGGCTTGTCACAAATGATTAAAGGTTGTGTTCTTTGGAGTTCTTGGTTGGACTGGTTGGTGATGGATTAAACCCAGATCTTTTGACTGGGTGTGAGTGTTTGATTGATTCAGATGCTCCATCTATCACCACCCCCTTTTGTACCGCTTTTGGCCGCCATAAGTGTGGCAGGGTATGCTCAGACGTGAGTCCCTTGCTCACTTTGCCACTGGATTCAAGCAAGCCGGGCTGTAGACGGCTGGAATGCCAGAAACCGGTCCTAGGAAGCTGGTTTCCGGTCCAGGGAAGACATGGCTTGGCAGTTCGGGCTGGACTGTTCCCATGAGGCACAGGGTCAGACTGATTTGCATATAGCCATGTCTGAACTGGGGTGGCAGAGTGGGATAAAGAACGGTGATGGATTAAACCCAGATCTTTTGACTGGGTGTGAGTGTTTGATTGATTCAGATGCTCCATCCATCACCACCCCCTTCTGTACCACATGAGAAAAGGGTCAGGCTGAAACAACTCTACGTCTTTGGCTGGCAAGTCTTTCAGAACTGAACTTTTCTCAAAAAGAACACCTCAGCATAATTAACAACAAATAAAGCTAACAAGTGCTGGAGGTTAATGGAATGCCACTGGTATTTGAAGCCACTTCATCACTAGTTGCCACACATCTTCAGATGATTCAGAACCAACAACAGTATTCTTCAAATATTGTTTATATTTCTTATAAATTTTAATTCCTAGAATCTGTTAATAGGGTATGGGGTTGCTGGAGCTAGTTACTCACTCTTTTCTTTCTGTTTACATAATGGTATAACATTTGCATTAGGATGCCATCCAAGCACACTGCGTGCCTCTGCTGGCATACCAGGATTAGACATATCGGCTTTTCAGCTGGAAAGAGCCCAGATCACGAAAGGATCAGTTCAATTATTGCTGTTTCCCTTGGCACAAGGTTCACAACAACGATGCCCAGTCACTGTGTAAGAAAATCCTTAATAACATAAACTCCTTGAAGGGCACTGGTACCGGTCGAACAAAGTAGAAACATGTTACAGGAACAACAAACCTGGCCTCAAGTGAGCCTTCTTTCCAAAGCAGCAACGTTTTGTATTAAGTATGTCTGGGTTAAGAGTTGATACTTCAAAGCAGTTGAGGTTCCACACTGGTGAGAACATAAAAGCTTGCCAGATAACTTCTGGAGGTCAGATTGGTCCAAACAGTGCAGTAGACGTTTCTGTGCATAGTTTCTGGAGCAAAGTTAAATTAAGGAATATGTCTTCTCAATAGAGTTCTAGTCACGAGGTTAGGTAGCTTTAAATGTGGAGGAGGATCCCCCTGATGATGAAAACTAAATGCATGTATGCTTCTCTATGGAGCTGGACTCTGCGCTACGCCCCAGTATGATGATGTGCTCAAACGTTGCCATTTGTTGAACAATGCAGGGTCAAGACGGCGGAAATGTCGGGCTCGCTTGATCCAAATTGTCCATTTTAAAGGTAGCTAGTTTTATACAAAAGATTCAGACTTGGACAGCAGGTCTGTTCAGGGTCTTCAATTATTAGACAATCAATGCGGAGAATAGTCCTATCAGGGCAGGTCAATCCTCTGGCTGGTTTGCTATGACAGTCCTAATGGCTGCTAGTAGGCCTTCAATTCAACTTCTCTCAAGGAGATGAGTGACTTAGATACTGGTGTCCCAAAGGTTTCCTGTAAAGAAACGCTTGAGCAAACTCACTCAGGACTGCAGAAATGAACCACCACAAGACGGAGAACTCAGTCAAGGCAAAGCAAACTTCTGCACTGCCTTCTTTTCAGCAATGCTACAACCATTTCATTTTGCGACGAAGATGCCCACTCATCTTCATAGCAAAAGAATACTGGTGCCTGCCTGGGGGATGATCAGCAGGAACAGTATAGAAAAAGACATCTACATTTAAACAGAGCTGGCACGTGGGTGCCCCAAAGTGAGCTACACAAATAAAGGCAGTGCCTAGCTTCTTTCACCATGGCCCACAGACTTGTTAACCTTCCGACACCAAATCTTAAAATATAGAAGGTTGGCATTTGTGTGCTTCTGATGCACCGTGAAGGCATTTACTTTCTCAGTAAATCATGTGCGTACCTGAGAGCGACAGAGGGACTTTATCCTGGTCTCTCTAGATCTTAACAATCTGGCAGCCTGAGAAGGGAAGGAGTGATAGCTGTAATTGGCCTAAATACCGACGGATTACCTGATAGCCCATTGTTTTAGATTCCCACCAGCAAGTGTCTGGTGAACGAAAGGAAGAGAGCCAAGAGATGCAAACCCCGGATTCTAGGAGAGGTCTCTAGCTACAGAACTGCAACACAACAACTAAACATAAGAGAAACATACAATAACAAGCATTTACAATGCAATAGGTTTCGCAGCATTAAAGTTTGAGTTTTTGGCATTGGGATCTTGTTTGCGCTATATAAAACTTTATAAATAAAAAATAAATAAATAAATAAAATGGACAGAAGCAAGGTGAAAGGAAGGATGAAAGCGTGAAAGAATGGATGGATGTGTGAAAGGTTTTAAAGTTTGAAGGGTGAAATGTGGGATGGAAGAGTAAAAGGATTGGCTGGTAAAAGTGAATTGAAGGACAGAAGAATGGACAGATGGGGAAGAGTGGATCTTCAAAAGACAGATGGATACTTGAACATATTGATGGGGGACTAGATGGATGGACGGATGAATGGGGCAATGGTAGGATAGTTAGAAGGGTGAAGAACGGACAGGAGGAGGAGTGGTTGAAAGGGTAAATAGATGGATAAACGGTAGGAGCGTGAGAAGGGTCAAAGGTGCTCGTTTCACACCGTCTTATTACGTGCAATAAAACACGAAGTATGATTACATGTGAACCAAGTTGTAAAAAAAAATTAAGACGCTGAATGGGAAAGGAGTGGGGGGGGGGGGGTCAAGGGATTCCTGTGCTGCATTTCTCGGATGAATGGGGCAACTCTGCCTATTGGCCCCCCCGCCCGAAATTTGTATTAGCCCCAATGGCCCCCCCTCCCCGGAATTTGACTCTAATTGCGCATCTGGGTCAGGTTTAGTTTGAGGTTTCAGAAGGGCTGGCTGTTCCATTCTCATTAACACTCTGTCCCCCCCATAGACTGCTGACCGCTGTGCACGTGCCTGACCGGCAGCCCCCTTTCACCGTAAAACAAAACGAATTACATGCCCAGCAAGTACTCGCGACCCGCGCATGTATACGACTGACCCCATTCCCGTAAAATGCAATTCTTTCACGTCCCGTCCCTGAATGCATTTCATCTCATGCCGACACACATTTTGGTGTCGTTATCGAGACTCGAACCGAGATCCCCCAGGTCCGAGGTCAAGCGCCCCACATCTAGCCCACATCAAGCCGCGATAGAGGCAATGAAAAAGCGTTCCTGAAGACGCAAGGGGTTCTCCGCCGAGCCCCTGGTATGGTCACCACTTGATGCTTATGGAAAAAGCATCCGGGGAAATGTGTACACCGGAAACCATGCCTGGGGCGGGGGAGGGGGCATTTAGGCCAGAGGGACCGGAGCATGAAAAGGCCCACGGATCCCGCCGCCGGATGGCCGAGGCAGCTGCCCCATGCCCCTATCGCCCCCCCCGGGCCCATAGCACGAGTTCGTGCTTCAAGGAGGCAGGGGAAAAACCGGGCAGGACAGAGGAGAAACCCGCCTGCAGGGGCCAGCACCCCGGCAGGCCAAAAGGCACCGAAGTCTTGAGGAGGGAGGACAGGCAAGGGCAAAACCGCGCTGCTGAAATCCGCGCGCACATAGAATGTGGCGCAGTGGCGGGATCTGCTGGGCCCCCGGCCCGGCGTGCCCCCAGAACTGAACTGCGAATCCTACTTCGCCCAAATGCAACCCAAACCGCACACCAAAAGAGGCCACTATTGCTCCGCAAAAAAGGGGGGAGGGGGGATGCTGGTTGGCGCCAATCGCATCGAACCGGCTGGCCACTGCACAAACAAGGAGGCGCAGCCGAAGGCTACCAATATGGCCGCCCCCCCCCCCCCTTCCCCCAGGCCGTGCAGGCCGAGACCACACCCAAAATGGCCGCAGGGGTCAATGACCCCCGAGCTCAACAATGGCGGCCCCACGGGAAGGCCAAAGCCCGACGCGTGGGGACCTGGCGCCAGTTCCCCAGGCCTAACGGCGTGTGACATTTGGGCAACCTGCCTCTGTATTTCTACCATCTATGCCATCTTCAATTCCAGTACCTCCGTAAGCGGAGGCAGCAACCCAACCCACTGAGCTATAACCAGGCTCCCCATTGCCCGCAACCGGGAAGCCGAATGAGCAGTGGAAGGAGCAGGCCTATTTCCAAAGGCGGGGCCCACCGGGGCTCACACCAAATTCCTTGACAAATTCCCCGACCCCGAGAGTCAGGTCAGGCCTACCGCCCGCAGCCCCCCCACCCCTAACTCCGAGGCAGACGCGCACAAGCATTCCACAGTTGAATGCTCACCACAAACCCGCCCCGCAAGAGGCACAATTAAATAAACAGACGCGCACAAGGGTTCCATGGTTGAATGCTCCCCACAAACCCGCCCCGCAATAGACACAATTGAATACACAGACGCGCACAGGATTCAGCAATAGAATGCTCCCCACAAACCCGTCCTGCAATCGGAACAATTAAGTACACCGACGCGCACAGGATTAGTCATTGAATGCTCCCCACAACCCGCTCCGCAATAGGAACAATGGAATACACATACGCGCACAGGATTCAGCCATTAAGTGCTCCCCCCAAACCCGCCCCCCAATGGAAACAATTAAATAAACAGACGCGCACAGGATAAGTCATTGAATGCTCCCCACAAACCCGCCCCGCAATAGGAACAATGAAATACACATACGCGCACAGGATTCAGCCATTAAGTGCTCCCCCCAAACCCGCCCCCCAATAGGAACAATTAAATACACAGACGCGCACAGGATTAAGCTCTGTGTCGGGCGGCCTGCATAACAATGGTGCTAAACAGAGACACATCCTAGCCAAACTGACGATTTATAAATAATGCAAACATTGAAGTGTGTACCAGGACTGTTTGACTCCAAGGTGATCAGCGGCCACAAAACGTTCTTGATAATGATTTGAAAGCCGTACAGTTAGGTAGATGAAGGGTAAACCGTATTCTTAAGAGGAGGGTTATGGGCGAAAGAAAGCAAAGGTAAGTCTCATACAAACACGCAAAATGTTTCTCGTCAAACATGCCTGTTTCCCATGAGACTTTCTTGTCGCTTCAACATCTCCCGCAACTCATCGCAGCTCTTCCCTCGCAGCCCGCGATCCCTCAGGCTTTTCGCCATGAGGCTTACGTCGCCGGGCATATATCGCCGGCTATTTCCCTCGCTCAAAGATGACCAAGCACCTTTCCACTGAATACCCGGACTGTCAGCGACTCCGACTTATGGGCAACTATTCGTCCCAAATTGCATGTGAACGAAATTGTATTGCTTCCGGGTCGTGTAAAAGCCAGTTCGATGGCGGAACCCATTCTGGTGTGGGAGGTACTCGTCATATGTAAGTGGGCCATGGATTGGATCAGGCCAGCACCATAGCCTTGCATACTACGCTTAAAAACATCCGTAGTGCTCATTGGCTGAGAATTCCCCACGTGCTTGTACTGTGTACATACAATAGTACTGTTCGAGGCGCGCTTTCAACTGTGATTGGTGTGTCTGATAGGTTAGAGTGGTCTGAAGGGGAGGGAGAATACTCCGGCTGCTGATTTGTGACTTAGACGCTATTTCTTTTAAATAGTTAAAATTCTGGGTTTCAAACAAAAGTCGGCCGGAAAACAAGTCAGGTCCCGGGCCGCGCTGTGATTGGCTGACGTCACGGGGGTGTCCCGGCCGGCAGCCAATCACAGCGCGGCCCGGGAATGACGTCACGGGGGTGTCCCGGGCCGGCAGCCAATCGCAGCGCGGCCCGGGACAAAGGGGCGGGGCTTAAAAAAAGCACCAGAAACGCCCCCGAATCGCGTTTTCGCGAGAAAGCGCAATTGACAGCCTCTGCCTCCCAATGGCTATCCTCCATTTATGGAGCTAGCCAATGAGAGGCAGAGGCGGGGCTGACGTCCATACTGAAGACAATAGTTTTCAAACTGGGAGGGGCACTTCGTGCCCCTCGCCAGGTTCGAAACCTAAAAACAGTGTCTGAAGAAATCACATTAAATACAGTAAATTAAGGCATGCCTACCACCAAGAAACCTAGCCCACACATGCTAATAGAGGGAAATTACACAAGGAACAAGGGTGCTTTCACTCCTTGGTTTCTACAGAAGCGGTGTCAAGACAATGGTTAACAACCACTGGCAAAGCAAAAGGCCTGGCATTGATAAGTGTGCAATCGTTTACTTTATTTTCTTGCAAACATAAGCAATATGCAAAAAAATGATTGGCAATGCCAGTAAGTCTGGTGTTTGTAGCTGCTGAATAGGTTAATAAAAAAAACTATTTTTTATGGCAAATACATCCTACAGAACTAAAAAGGAATACCCAGACATGGTAGCCGTCTGCTTGCAGTACAGAAAATGTAAAAACGTTTTCGGTGCAGTTCTTTTACGAGTGGAGTATTGTTTTAAAACACAAGACTTTCAGTTGTAGCACACCTTTTCTTATTATAGTTTGTGAAGAAGACAAGAATAATTCAACTCCCAACTGAGCACTACAAATGTTACAATGTCACTTAGAAACTTTCTAAGAATAAAACGAAACAAATCACACAAAGGAACGAACTATGCTTAGGCAGATGTAAGCAATTTGAGCTCGCTTTGTGCAGTCACTCAAAGTGAAAGGAGACAATGGGTAGACTGGGCCGACCCAGTGCCTCATGCGGTATGCTGCTGCGAGCGAAGCAAAATGTGAATCACAATTCAACAGGCAAAAGGATGAAATCAGCGGACCAAAAGCTGCCTCCACCATGCACGTATATTATGTATGATTTTTGGGGGAAGCAATAGTCTGGCATGAGCGCCGAGGCCATCTCAAATGCCAGACCTACAAATGCCAAATCTATAAATACGTAAAAATAAACGAGCGGTCCAGCAGCCCAGTCCCTCCAGCTGGACACTGAAGTGTACTCCTATTCAGGTAGCATACAAAACGCCATCTCTAACTGGGCAAGGCAGCCAGTGGACGAAGGAGGATGGTCTACGCCCCCACGCTGTAAAACGTGGTGGATGAAAGCAACATGCGATTCACATAATGAACATACCAGTGAACGAAGAGGGCTGACCCAAAGCCACCTTGCGTGTTTACAGGTGTTCATTTTTTAAATGAAAACTTGAGGCTAATTAAACATCTAAAGCGGTCTCTAGGCTACCTGAAATGCTTAAGAAATAAAATAGGCGCGATAATGACAGACTAATAAACACCTGCTACAGTGTCACAAACATGAACACCAGTTCACGAGCCCAGAGTTCACCCAGTAAGTGAGGCAAAATTGTCTCACTCTACAGAGATGTTATTTTTGCCAGTGCAGATCAGCGAAGCATCTCTTTTGGTGCTGGTAAACACAGCAGACGCACATGGACAACTGCATTCTGCATACATGTATTTACTGTGTAATCAAGGAGCAGAAAATGACACGTGTTTACTCTCCTTAACAAGCGTTGGCAACGTCAATAGGTGTGGCCTATGCAAGAGTGATTGGCCAATGTGTTTTAGCCAATGTTTTACACCAGCGTGGCTGCTGTTCAGCTAAAAGTTAGTTGGGTAGAGGAGAGGGGTGTGGGGTGTTCGTAGAGTGGAATGGTGAAGAATAGAGTGCTGTGGAGTGGCATAGAGTGTCATGGTATGGAGTGGCACAGAGTGGAGTGGCCTAGAGTTGACTGGTGGAGAGTGTTGTAGAGTATAGTGGTACAGAGTGCAGCAGCACAGAATTCAGTGGCGCACAATGCAAAGTCATAGAATGCAGTTGTGTAGATTAGAGTGTAGCACAGTGTGCAGTGGCATATGGCGCAGTGGTGCAGAGCAGAGTAAAAGAGTGCAGTGGCATATGGTGCAGTGGTGTGGAGCAGAGTGACAGAGTGGTGCAGAGTAGAGTGGCATAGAGTATAGTGCCGTAGAGTGCAGTAATGCAGAGTAGAGTGCAGTGGCGTAGAATGCATTGGCACAGAGTGGAGGGGCGTGGTGTGGCGTAGAGTGCAGTATGCATGGTTTGGTAGCACAGTGTCATTACATACAACACACTTTCAATTGAAATGACCATTACATTTGCACAGGCATACAGTTTTACTAATATAATTATACAGCGCACAAACATTGTGTGGAAATGGCTTCACCTAATGTATTGATTTGTTTGATCATATTAAAGTAGATTTCCAACACCCTTCAGAATTAACAAAAATGTGCTTCATTTATCCTGTGCTGTTTCCAATCTATTCTGAAATACTTGCACAGTTCATTTAAATAATGTTGTGTGCTAGAAGAAAAAAAACTTTCCTCTCTCCCCCGTATCCAGCAACACTGTTAAATAAATCCTCTCACTCTGAAGTGAGAGAAAGGAAATTGAACACCAAGCTCCCTCTGAATACAGAGCCTTACATTTGACCTCGGTCTTTGAATGCACAGCAAATTTAAAAAGATAAAAACAAGATTTACAGGCCTGTTTACAGAAAAGAGCACTTGTGGAAGAACACAAAGGGCGTTGGTGTGAAAAGGCTTTGCTCCTTATGAGGGACAAGCTCAACCTGGACAGCCTAAATAAAACAATTAAAGCCAGCAAACAGAAAACCATAAAATGTGAGTTACAAACCACAAAGTCAATGGTCAGCAACGGGTGGAATATATTCCCAGGTAATCTTTCTGAATGTCCCCAAGATGTCTATAGCAAACCAGACAGCTGCGCCGCTTGCTAGGCTTCGACCTAAAAAGGCAATCTCTCAGGCGACAGGCAGTGCTAGAACACCATGGATCAGCAACGTAACTGTCCACAGTGTTTAGTGTATACATACATCAAACTACTCACACACCAAATAATAAAGCGGGATGAATTTCATAGCTATGCTGACGTTAGCCACCAGGTTAATGGCATTTCTGGGGTCATAGCTGCAGAAGATTGGAAGTTTCAGTATATGCTCCAGTACAGACCAGTGGAATAACACAAACTCACACCGCTGAGCATGTACACAACTAACAGAAATATCAATCTTATTCAGCGGGTCAATAAAAAAAATCTAAACTAATTTAAAGAATTTAGCAATAGTTTTTGATGGATGATGAAATATGGAACGCCAAAAAGATACCGTTAGCATCGAAAAAGATTCCACAAGATTTTTTAATCTACAAGGCTCTTTTTGGAAAAAAACTCCAAAACGCAGTAGAATGTTTTAGAATATGCGCTTTAATAGCTTTATATAGAGGAGCGGTTGTAAAGCTCCACCTGAAAGTGCTTTAGTTCCACTTTTAGTTCTGGCGTACTTCGGAAAGAAGGCGACTATATATGTTTTTGTGTCATAATGTAACTCCATGTTCTTAACTCAAGAGGGTGCGACAGTTTACAGAGGAGCCGTTCCAGGACTGGGAAAGAGAAAATTTACTTATAAGGAAACAAAGTCACTGACAAGACAGACGCTGCACAGTGCCAATGACAGCAAGGAAAAGAAGGTATAATGAAAATGTTGCCATCAAATACACCAGCCCACACTAAAATATCTGCTACCTCAAAGTTTCTTGGCTGGCATTAATGAAGAGATTAATGGTGCTAGGTTGAGAAGGGGGGGTTTACACTACTTCTTGAGGGCATTAAACTCAGAATTCAATTTTATCCAATTTTGTGAGTTTGTGTCAAGAAACACATTCGTCCTTCAGTCCCTTGTGAAAGATGCGAAATAAAATATCCTAAACGTGTCGATCTAACAACGTCCGCCATTTAAGATACGTATACATTTTCTGGAAAATGAAACTATACGCCGAGGATAGTTGCCAAGGATTGAAATGGTACTCCAGAAGCATCAACTGTATTTCAATTACATCTATACCATATCTGGAGGGTCTGTGAAGTCAGTCACTGCAAGCTTGTTTATTCAGTTTCAGCATCTATTGCCGCAAACATTTGGATTGCAATTTTTTGATTTGAGACATGTGATTTCGATCGATTACTATACCAACTGCTGGATATAAATTCACGTTTTATGTGAAATGAGCATAGAGAGAGAGAGACAAATGCAATTCACCGTTCAAATCTGGTAAACGTATGTGTAGCTTTTACAGCACTAGTTACTGACCAAGTGTCACAATGGTACAGAACCATGCAGCGATCTTATCAGTGTGCAGCCACGACAGTGACATCTTGAGGTTTTTTTTGAAAAATGACTGCTGGATAATCAGGTATGTCATTCCTTAAGTATTTTGAGAAAACAGCATGTGTAGGCTTAATATTTGAATAACACAGGACGGGCAGACTGATACTAGTGTCGTTTTTTAATGTATTTTTATTGGCATATTTTAATACAGACCTGTGCACCAATCTATGCCATGTAGAATAATTCCAAGACTCTTGCCTAGGATGCACTCAGTACAAAGCAATGCCTCAAGTATGCCACGATTCAAGTACACGTAACTGGGTCGCTTTGTAGTAATTGGAGATAGAGTTAAAGACCAATCCCCCCTTTCCTCTTGCGGTTTAAAAAAAGAAAACAATTGTGGAGACCCGATTTCTTTTCCCTTGCTACACCAAAGTCAATAGGGCTCTGTGCATGTCATCAAGGATGTCCAAATCTTAGTAAGGGCAGCAGGAGGGTGTACGCAGTCTGAGATCTATACTCATCTTTAAGGCATCTATGAGTCCTAGCCAAGATGCATATAAACACTGCCCTTTTCTGGGTCAGTTTTCATTAGATCCCAGAGTCTTGGTATATTTGCTAAGTAGCATGCTGTAACAGATTGAGTCAGCTGAACACCTCGCAGATACCTAATCCCCAGGTCGCCATTTTAGAGGGAACCTTAAGACAGCCTCCACCCACCTTCCTCATCTAACCGCAGTGGTAGATCAGGATTGTTTTCCATTTATTTTGCCGCCAGAGAATTTGCCACTATCCACCAGGATATCTATCAGCGCCAAGAATGAGGCACCTGATTCGCTCTACGATGAGCGAATTTCGGCAAAAAGTGAAAAGGTACGCTCCATTCCTTGAATGACATTTCCTTTATGCTTACAATTTCTTATTTTCATGGCTAGCAGTTCTATCTATGTGCTTTACATATAGCATAGCCCGGACTGTTGCCCTGAGACTAGTCTTAAGTGGCTGAACTTGGACACTCTATTAACACTCTCACTTTGTGGATCTGGTAACTGGCCATTTTCATATTTATAAATTGAACCCCTAGGTCAAATTCATAATCTTTATTCAATTTCATAGATAAAATCATAAAAAACAGATCATTAAGAAACAGCATAAAGAATTTCCGTGCCGGACCCCTAAGTCAAATTTTGCTAGCTCCAGTCTCATTAAAGTCCATTCCAGCTTGTCGATAGCTATTGCAGCATTCACTGCCACATGCACGGCCATCTATTATTTTTATTTCGCCTTTTTGACAAGGTGGACCAGCCTTCAAACGTTATCAAAAGTTTGTCTGCCTGTAATAAAACCTGTCTGGTCTTCATGTATCAGACAATGAGGATCAGGGCAAGCCTCTTAGCCAAAACCCTTACATAAAGTTTGAAGTCAACATTTAGCAGATGTTTCATGTTTGGCTATCACCAGAATGATGGCCTTCTCCATAGTTGGGGTGGCCCTACCAATTTCCCGAAATTAGTGGAACATCCTATTGGGGTCTGGTGCTAATTTGGCTGCATGCCATTGATAGCATTCTCAACTTAAGCGGTCGGGCTAAGGAACTGTATTAAGTTTCAGTGCTTTAATTGCAGATTTGATCTCACCTTCTTAAATTCCTAATCCCTTGGCTTGTTCTCTTGTGATGTGGAGGAATGGAAGGCTTTTCAGAAAAAAACCTGCCACACTGCTTCCCACCCCCCATTCTGCTACATATAGCTTCATCTTAAAAGGACTAAACCATTTTGCCTTTTATCTTGTTGCCGTATGTTACGTTTCCATGATTCATTTTTTGACCCATAACTCTGTCACTGTTTATTTCGGCTATATTAGGCAAGAGTTTGTGTGCCTTGTCACCCGTTTCATAGACTATCTTTTTCAAGGTCAAGGGGAGATCTTACGGCTTTGTTTATGTGCAGGGTGCGAAGTTGTGACCTTGTATTAGTTTGTATGGTCAGGTCTGCCCTTAATCTAGTTTCTTTGTATTGAACTTGCATTCATATAGCACTTCCTACCCCTGAAGAGGCGTTGATGAGCCTCTTAAGCATTCCTCAGTCTGAGTGCAATTTAGCCTGCACTAAGCCCCTCTCCCACTTTAGAGTGGCCACCACTGCTACCAACCTGCCCCTTATAACCTCTCTGAACGTGTCCAAGAGAGTGGGCAGGGAGATCCCCCTCTGAGTCATGCTTTTCCGAATATTTTTCTATGGACTCTGTAACTGCATCCCAGCTAATTAAAACAACAAAATACATATATCTGCCATTTTAAACTCCCTCATTTCATCGCGATAACAGATTGAAAATAAATCTATAATGCAGCATCGGCATGGATGCTTAGGATGGGCTTAGCGTTTGACGCAGGCCATGCGGACTGCGCAGAGCGTGGACTTCCTGCACCTAGCTCGGGACTGCCCTGACGTCAGGAGCATCTGGATGGCAGTGTTCACAGATACTCCATGCATCACAGATCATTCCCCAGAGTGCTCACACCCCGTTGCACTGCTGGGATATGTTGATGAGGTCCCCCCAGAGATGAAAAGATTGACAGCAGTGCTGCTGCTGACCAAGCGCAGGGTGGCGATATATTGGGGTAGACAGTCGGCACCTAGTGAGACAAGTGACTTCACGATGCTGGATTTTTTTCCAGGAGAAGCTTGACGCATACTGGGATCTCATGCCTGCTCGGACTCGTCCTAAACATATATGGGCACCACTGGTAACATTCCTAAGAATACAAGACCACACAGATGACGCTACAGACTATCTACGGAACCTTAATTTGGCTGCGAATTAGTGACCTACATCACGAGGAACCCCGATAACTTGCACTACTAATAGTGAGGGGTATCAATCCAACCTGCTGTTAGAATAGTTGATATGATGCTGGACTCAGCCACCTCGGCTGATTATTCACTCTGCTGAGTAACAATGTTTACTCCCTCCCCCCAAGCTTTCCATTTGCTTTGGACTCGTATGCTTACCTGCCTTTGTGTAACTTGAAGCATACTGTCCTTGGTGTTATTGTTTGGTTGTCTATTGCAAATACTTATAAATAAAAAAATATACAATGCAGACAAATGTTTATTACAGACCTTGCTGTAGCTTGATACTAGATCTTAAAGGGACGCAGTCGCTTTGCTGCTCATGGCACGTTTACGTATCGTACTCACTATTAGCATCCACAACAAAAGCCAATCAAAAAACTCTATTTTGAAAAGTTCCACTAAGACAAACAGCCATATTTTTCAGACAGAAGTAGCTTACTCCACAACACGTAACAAGGTTGCTTTACAATGTGTACTACTTAACAAAAAACAGGTGTATCACAACATAAATTAAATTATTCTATAGACTAAGGAATATAATCTTCAACTGGCGAAAGTTAATTGTGGGTATACAAATTCAAACGTGCCCCCTGCACACCTGTGGAACCAAGGAAATTGTATACAGATTACCCAATTCTTTGACCACATTCAAATTTGTACGCATTTATGAAGTCAATAGCTAATTAGCTGATCCAAAGATTCCAAAGCCAGATATTCTACAGTTAGATTTATTTTAGGTTATTTTGGATGCCTAGAAGGTTTTAACTCTGGTGATCATTTCGCTCAATACTTCCACTTTTGATGCCTCCAGTTATCAAAATTTGACCGGGATTGAGAAGTTGGCATCTTGAAAATAAACTGTCTACCCGCATTTTCACAAGTGACCTTAAATATTCCTCTTCACCAACTCATCATCGCCAATAGAAAGAAACAAAGACAGTGTAAATAAATGCACTTACATAGGTTTAAGCTCACAGCGGATTCTACACATTACTAAGAATACAACTTATTTAAAAATCATACACTTATCCGTGTTAGTTTCCCCTGCCTCTTTGCAGTACAAGGACACAGAGTCAGTTTGGGATGCATGCGTAGATCAGCAAACCCTCTTCTGCAGATGATACACAGCTAATTGTCTCCTGTGAAGATGATCTGGAAAAAACTAAAGAACGGTTGTCAGTTGGGATGATAGCAATTGCTGCCTGAATGACAGCTAATTGACTTCATTTGAAAGCTGACAAAACTGACATCATGCTGTTTGGTAAGGCCCAACAGCTTTGGTCCTCGGACTGGTGGCCTCCAGAATTGGGCATACCTCCAAGTCCCACATTAGTGGTAAAAAATCTTGTTGTCCAACTGGACCAAACTCTCTATATGAAGGAGCAGGTCGCATCTACAATTGGCATATGTTTAGATACAATTGCCTGTTGAGGAGAGTGTTCCCCTCCCGCCCTCTTTCTTCAAGGTGAAGGTTGGTACAGGCAATGGTCATCAGCCGTTTCTATTATTTCAATGTACTGTTAGCACCTTGAGACCCTTGCGGGTGAGTAGTGCGCTCTACAAATGATTGATTGATTAAAAAGCCATTGAATAAGGTGCAAGCAAATGAGACTGACAAGCAAGCCAACTAATGGTAAGCAACGGGCTGACACAAAGCACACAGTAACTACTGATACTGCCCACAATAAGTCTTCAACAACAGAGCACAAAGCTGTTTGTAGACAATAGCTAAAATAAACATTTGCAAATCCAATAGGACGAGAAGCACACAAAGGAAAACACATGCACTCTCAGAGGCTTAACCAAAAAGATAAAAAAAAGGAGTTCCCTAAAAGTGAGTAGTGGACAGATACAAGCTCACCAATCAAAAGGATGGCCAAGAGACAATACCAGTGGGGTGAAAACCACAAGAAGAGGCAGGCCAGTTTTTGATTAAAAAGCATGCACATACATGACACGGACAAGGAAGAAAAACACCGGTAAGCAATGGGTGAGCTGTAAGCACTGTCAGTTTTTGGTAAGCCCAGAAAAAGTCTTTCAAAACCAGACAGCCTGGGTTGTCTGGTAGACAAGATATAAACATTAACTAAGATGACATGCAGTGTTGGCAAAAATCGAACGAGTACTATTCATCTGCCAACATACCAAATATCAGGAAAACATTTTTTTTCCTCCAAAATGTCACAAATGATAATTGAATATTCTGTAAATACGATCATATAAATATATGAATATAAAATGAAAGATGCAAGGCCGAAGAACGTTCTACCAACTACAGCAATACGAGCTGAGCAGACTGAAGAGTGAACACATTTAGAAGAAGATTAATAAGGTTGTGAGGGCTTTTAAAGAAAAAAGGTAATATTGGCCAAAAAAGGGCCAGCACAGAAAAGTTGCAAAATCGTAAAGAGGGACCGGGAAATTCAGCACGATTCTGTGTGATAAAAGACTAAGTAAGCTCTGAATGCTTCTCCACCAACTGCTACAGCAACACCTTTATAAATGTACATAAGGCAGGTTACATTGGACAAACAAGGAGGAGGTGGGGTCCCCTGCCAAACGAGGAACTTGCTATGCTCTTTGATAGCAGAGATATACATGTATTCTTCTAGTCAAAAATACAAAAGAATGCAGAAGAAATGTGTGCACGTATCCAAATCCCTGCACTGGGGCAGCATCCATTAGCAGTGCCATCTATTGGTAGATGATTTTCTTATGATGGGGTTTTGTTTTCAGTCCTTCAAAGCAGTGGAATCAGTGTGCTCATTGCGTCACATTCTCCACGGTCATGGACTCTCCTTTGAATCTATCTAGGGGTTGGGTCTTCCAACCTACACCAATAAGCGTATACATTTGTTACGTGGTTTACTTTATCAGTAACTGATGTTCTCTACAGCAGAAGTTCATAGGTGGGTTTTGGGTCTGATTTTGTCCCCAACATCCACATAAGTGTGTCCGGTGTCCCATGTAGCCAAGACTTGAGAAATATTTTACAATTGAGTATATGAGGGCATAGTTTATTATGTAAATTAGTTATGGATTA
The DNA here is from genome assembly GCF_964263255.1 of Lissotriton vulgaris. Taxonomy (NCBI): domain Eukaryota; kingdom Metazoa; phylum Chordata; class Amphibia; order Caudata; family Salamandridae; genus Lissotriton; species Lissotriton vulgaris. The sequence goes on from NC_141700.1 coordinate 130,328,920, forward strand.
TCATCAGCCTGTGTGATGTGGAAATTACTTAAAATTCTGGCAGACTCGGCTGCAAGCCTTACATTCTCTATTTAACGTGTTTGGGAATGTTAAAGTCTCCAGAACTAGACATGTCAAGGCTCAAACTTCTACCAGCATAATCAAAACCCAGTTTTAAGTCACAAAGCACAATCAAATGATTCTCACTGTGGTGTCCCACAATAATACACATGAAGGATTAGGACCTAATTTCAGAACAATCACCTCCCAAAGAAGTGCCCTGACTGAACAGTCTGGGCACTATAGATTTCTACGTATTTCTTTACTAAAGTGTTCAATACAGTATCACCATGCTACCTTGCTTAAGGGGGGTCTGAGGCACTATAAGAAAACAGATGCAAAGTAAACATGCATTGACAAAACCAACTGGCATGACTGATGTATGTCACACAAAGAAAGCACTACAGCCAAACAAGCAGAGCAAACAGCTGGGCACATATACACAAAAGTAAACGTTCAGGCAAACAAAATCAGCCTGACATTACTGCAGACTAACATACCCACAAAGACATCAGTAAATCATTTATATTGTGGTGTGTACATTTCAAATAAAACTAACTAAACTAAGCCTAATTATACATGGTAGGTCATACCTCAGATGAATCTATAACGCAGAGCTAACTAGATGGAACAAGCAGTTACAAAGCCAACAGGTCTCACTTTTAAAAATGTGAGTGCTGTACTATTGGATTATACAGAAACTACATCCATTCCCGAATCAACATTAGAATCAAATATTGTAAATTCTTCGGAACCCATAAACCTAAAAAGAACATCCAAATACATGCCTAAAGGAGACATCTTTCAAGATGTCATGCCGGAGGATCTTAAAAAAAAAAAGGAAAAACAAAACAAAACAATGGTTTAATAAATAACAAAAAAGATAATGCAATCCAATTGCTAAAAAATGAAGAAAATCTAATCAGATCTGCAGATAAGGGGAGCAACTTAGTACTCTTTATAAGAAAAATGTACACAGAAGTAGAAACTTCACAACTTCAAAACACTAGCTGTTATGAATCACTGTATGAAACGTGGCCTTATCAATATGAATTAAAATTTCTTCAAATTAACCTTTTATTTTCTCCCAAAAGTCCACAAGTCTAACACCAAACCACTAGGACGACGTATTGGGTCTTCAATTTGGAGTTACCTAGAGACCAGCTTAGATTTTGTGGGGCATTTACTGCAGAAAAATGTGCTCACTTTACTATCCAATATCAGAGACAGTACAGACTCTAAATACATAATATCCTTTGACAATGCAAATATCTCATGATCACTTTGGATGTAACATTGTGGTACAGGAGTATTCAAACACCAGGATTGTCCCAGAGCCTGCAAGCATTATTTAAATACGAGACCGATCCAATTTCTACAGCACTACAAAATGATCATGGAGATGCTAAACTTTTGCCTGGAACATAACACATTCATATTTTTTTTTACAAAAAACTGTACAGGCAAATATGTAGCACAGTCATGGGCGCCAAACTAGCTTCAAGTTATGCCACACTCCTGATGTGCTGGTGGGAAGAACAAATAATTTAAACAGACACATATGAATCCTATATGAAACCAGTAGTAACTTGGCACCACCATTTCAGAGACAGACTCATCATCATCTGGTCGGGTGACAAAAGCACCACCAGAGATTCTTTGAAATTCTTAAATAGCGGTGAGATCAATATGAAGTTAACTTGGAATACTGATGACAGGAAAGGCCACTTTTGAGATGTGAAATTTGAAGCATTTGATTAAGTTATACACTTAAGTTTTCTGTAAACAACTGCTGGCGACAGCTTTCTCCATGCTCATAGCTCCCATTCTATAAGACTAAAAAGCTGCAGCCCATTGACAGTTTGAAAATAAACTGCATTATAGCTGAGGATTTCATCAAAGAACAAACAGGATGGTGGTCACAAATAGACAAAGGCAATATATGCTCATTTGTTTTTTAAATCAGCAGTAACATAAACAGATAGGCTAAGCCTTAAAGCTCTATTCATAACCAAGCATAACACAAACACAAGAATTGCAATCAAAAAGACTGATCATGGAATACAAAAATTATAAAACTAACTGCTAATCATTGAACAAAATCTTACAAAGTGGTGTAGTAAAATCTCTAATTGGAAATCCAGTCAATATCACATACAGGAAATCAAGATCTTTAAAACATGAATTAGTCTGAAGCCACCTACATGCAAAACCCAAATTAGAAGGGGTGAATAAATCATGGAAAATAGCACTAAAAAAAATATATATATAATGTGCCATATCAGAAAAAAATAATTCTTGGTTTCATCTCCGGTAAAACTGTTTACATTATTAAATGTTCCAGCACCATCAGACCAGTAAAAAAACAATCTTAGAACACAAACGTTCAATCACTAATAATGATTAAACATATCCAGTAGCGAGACATTTCAATACGGTACACAACAGGAATAGAGATTTACTCAGCTCCTTTGGCATAGATCAAGTCAACATAAACATCCTTAGAGGTAACAGGACAACTAGACCATAAATGCTTGATATCTGAAAACATATATCTGAAAACCAAGCATCCTGGATGCCTTATATCTGGTGAGGAACTAAATGTACATCTGAGCACCGATTTCCAATATTAATAACAAATCAGAGGATAAATGACGCCTTTGTTACAGTATTTTCCATTCTATTAAAGTCCATTTCTAGTTACTTATTCAAGTACGTCTGTTGGTTAAGAAAAAGCGGTTGACTCGTCACATGAAAACATAAGTACATAGATACCTTTATTGCAAGTGTCTGTTCATTTGGACTTTTTCAGCTTTTTTTCTTTGAGACTTTATGAAAGAGGCGTGATTTTACATATTGTCCATCATATCAGCTTCTAATACATTACAACTACCCACTCCCATATTTACTTGCTTTCATAATAAAAAAACATGCATGTTGTCTTCTTCATAAACATTTTTTAGCCTAATTTGCACTGGCATAATGCCGACTGGGGCTTTATTCTTATATTTTTAAGATGCTGGAGACAAAGAAATGAATTACCAAAAATATTTCTTTTGACATAATATCAACATTGTGATATCTCTATACCCATGTACATACTGTTTTATTTAAAATAAGCTGAATCCCATCTGTTATAGCAAAATCCCCACTGGTGCTTTGCTGCTACAGTTTAAAGATGCATGATGAAGAAGTGATACAAACTTTTCCAATAACAATGAAATCTATGACATCCCCCTACCCGAAAGACCACAACACATTTTTGTACTGTGCAATTATCACACTATTTGAGGCCATGATGTCTTGCAATCTTTAAAGATCACTCCATTGAAATTAATTTATATATCATGTTTTACAAAGCTTGACTGTCAACTTTTTGTATTATATAAAATAAGTTTGGATTTATATTCTTTATGGCGCATGTAACTATCAATAATAAAGTATTCATTAATATACTACATATCCCATGATGCGCTTACATACACCGAAACAAGTAACGAATTGAATGTCTTTACAACTTCTCAGTTATATGCACTTTGAATGCTATATAATAGAAAAAGACACTTGTAGTCAGTGTTTTACACAAAGCACTAAGGGTCTGATAAGACCTTTATTCTTATGTTGCCCAACAACAACATTTTTAGCATTTTATTAAAATAACTAGCAGCCCGTCCTGACCTTGTCCGGGAGCAATCAGGCTTCCCCGACCCCTGCCTGCCCCGACATTGGCCATCAGCCCGGGCCCCCGTCCGCCCCGTCCCCCGGCTGCCCCGACCCCCGCCTGCCCTGACATTGTCCTCCGGAGGCTTACCTCACACAATTATGCCAGAGGCCCAGTGTTGCATTGGTGGCCAGCGGCAGCGCCTGAGGCACTGGGGAGCTTTCTGGCTAAGTGGGGCTCTGGCGCTCTGTTTGCAGGGAGGTGAGGATGAGCAGAGGTTGCAGGGATAAGAGTAGGAGTTCACAGAGTATGGAGCGGCCGGCGGGAGTCGGGAGCTTGAGCACAATTATGCCAGAGGGTCGCCCGCCTGTCCCGACCCCCGCCTGCCCTGACATTGTCCCCCGGAACCTTTTTGTTGTAACTCCCCGTCCCCCGCGTACCCCGACCCCCGCCTGCCCCGACATTGTCCCCCGGAGCCTTACCTCAGCTGCCGCTCCTCAGTTCAGTGCTCCTCGCCGCTCCGCCGGTCTGCTGCTGCTCACCGCCTGTGTGCCGCTCGTCAGTGCCCCTCCCCCGCGAAATGTCCGCCGCTCAGCCGCCGCTCCTCAGTTCAGTGATCCTCGCCGCTCCGCTGGTCTGCTGCTGCTCACCGCCTGTGTGCCGCTCGTCAGTGCTCCTCCCCCTCGTCATGTCCGCCGCTCCTCCTCACGTTCCTCGCGCTCCTGGTCGACGTCAGCACGTAGGTCGCGGCCGGCGCTACTTCGAGGGGACTACTTTTTTTTAAATGTAAATTTTTTAAATATAAAGTATTTTTTAAATTTATATAGCCTATGTCCATCTGCGCACCCTGAGGATTCCAACGATGTATCGTGTTTGTAAATTGGCGCTGTGGTTCCCGAGTTTACCCGCCTCAAAGCCTCAAAGTTCTTCCTCTATAATAGTAGTATAGATTGTCTACTGGCGCTTTCCCTAAATTCCCATACACAAAGTTTGTTTTTGAATAAGTGTGTTGTGTATGTGTGAATATATATATATATATATATATATGAAAAATATACCTATATATTTTGTAACGCCTACGAAGCCGGTGTCTGGGGAGGAACGGGAAGGAGCGGACAGCAGATAATTAAAGAGGGCGTGGAAAGCCATTTGCGCCTTTGGAGTGCTAAAAAGGCAATTGAAAAATAGTTTTCTTATATCTGCATTGGAATGTTACAACTCATCCGATCAAAATGTGGCAAAGAAGCTGTGTTCAAGTAGCAGGACAAAAACAAGAATATAAGCCAATGTCTTGTGAGCATTAAAGTGAAATCAACAATAAAGCCGTCTTAGGCAACATAAAGGTGCTCAAATAATTTAAATTCCTCCTAAGTTGCCGACTTACACTGCTAAAATAACTCAAAGAACTATCATACCTGCTACTGAAATAGGCTTGAATTCCAGGAGGATACATTGAATTCCCACCAAGCTGGATAATACAACCACATGTTATGCTACGCAGAGTCCTACTGAGCTACAATATTTTACAATGTTTTAGAAGTAAAAGAAAAATAATTTATATTCTGAACCAGTCAATGTGGACTTAAAATTTAGAGGATATGTTATTTTCGATAATATATTCCTTCTGTAAACTGTAAGTAACGAGAATTTGCTTTTGTTCAAAAGTTGATCCTGTTTCCTTCGCTGAAAGATTAATCTTGTGAGACTTAGCAATTACAACCTTAAGGTGAGAACTGGATTTGCCATGGTCTCCAGAAGAAAGTACAGCAGATCATAACAGATTTATGCTTGCCCCTTCTCTACTATTGCCAAATGTGCAGCAGAAGAGAGGCCGTAGGAATTTATTCTCAATGAGACACCTAAACTATCTCCTATAGTACATTTAGAAATTGAGTTAAATTATTTCCAGGTGTTACAGTACAAATACTAAACAGCACACCAAGCAACCAATCGTACAGTTCACATACGTAAGAGTAACAATTAGTATGGTTGGTTTAGCCTGCCCTCAGGCGAAAATACATGCACCTTTATCTCAGAATTGCTGCATTGTAACTGTAATTGCATTTATATAGCCCTTGCTAACCCTGACGAGGCGTTGAAGCGCTTTTTCTGCGAGTAGCACACTAAACAAGCATTTACAATGCAATGGTCTCGGCATTATTAAAGGTAGAGCTATTGGCATTGCTCATGACATTTTTTTTTTAAATCATAAATAAATAGCATTGTCATTTACATTGCCAATAGCTTAACGTTAAATAAATGGCATTGTTATTTACAACGCCAATAGCTTAATTGCTCGCCTATGCATGACCTATTGCATTTACACCCACACAGAGCCTCACACACACACATACAGAGCCACCCACACAGTTGTTCACATAGAGCCACCCACACACACAGATCCAGCCTCACACAGAGCCAGCCTCACACAGAGCCAGCCTCACACAGAGCCACCTACAAAAAAAAGCTATCCACACAGAGCCACACACACAACCACACAATCGCAGTCTGTTACTAGAAGTCTCTCTAGAGCCGTTCTCTAGCGCTGGCTGAACCGGGGTGCAGTGTCGCAGTCTGTGACTAGAGGTCCATGTAGAGCCGTGCTCTAGCGCTGCGTTGACAAATGTGCAGTGTAGCAGTCAGTTCCATTAGGCAAAATATCGCAGACTATTGCAGTGCTTTGTAGTAGTAGTATCCCGCATAATCATTTCTAAATACGTAACATTGGGCGTAGGTTAAGTGCACTTTAGTTTGCTACTTTTAAAGCATGCAATGTTATGTTGTTGTTACCTGATGCACACGTAGCCTAGTTGTATGCATAGTGCTTGCACATTTGTAACGCTTTAAAACAACTTTGACATACGGCACGTTATATCGTGGCTTAATTGCTGGCTTTAAATCGTGTGAAAGAGACACCCTGTGTTTTCGAAGAAGCACTCGTAACAACGCTTAATCAAACCTAAGCCTCGATAGCTAGTAAGAGACAATAGCCACTTGTGTGCTCAGCAGCTGATCATTCTCAGCTTTCGCATATACAGAGCCAGGCTCCTGCGTGATGTGAATAGGGTGCAGAATCGCAGTATGTTACTAGAGGTCCCTGTGTAGAACCATAATACAGTGCTGGCTGAGCCGGGGTGCAGCGACCATAGGTAATAAATATTATCCTCTAAAACTGGTGTTGATAGAAAAGCAGTTTTTCTGTGGTTTAAATGCGGCAATCCGCTTTGGAAGTTCTACAGGGTGCAGGACTGTTACAATTACGGTTTCATTTTGTGTATAGAGGAACGTGTATATAATTGTGACCAAATATATAAATTATGCCTGTATCTAGTATGTAAAGGGACATGGCATTTCAAAGTGTGTATTCTTATAACAAACCTGTATCCAAACTTTGAACTTTACCAAACAGCCCTAACAGTAGCCCTAGTCCCGAGACTGGCTTGTGACTAAGGAGCTTAAAGGATAAAAACTACCACCGATGCCAGATCCCTAGGGTTTACACTGATCTTGTACCATGTAAATCAATGACTTAAATTTGCATAGGATTGAGTGCTATGTAGAGCTGAAAATGCCATGCCAGATCAAGATGCTACTAAAATTGTTCGACGTTCAGTTTGGGGTTGGAAACACACCCTGAAGGCTATGCTGCAATCATCGATTCTATGATTTTGGCCCATACAGCATTTAAATGATGCAGTATTTGTGAGAAATTGCTGAAAAAGATTACACTATTTGTAGAATTAATGTCCATGAGGAGTTAACATGTCCTCAAGTTTCAGGTAATGCTTCTCAAAAAATTAAAATACTTCGAACTGGACCTACTTAACCTTACAAACATGAGCATAACACAAGCAGTGCCTACAATAATACAAGCAGTGCCCACCAATCAGAGGCCCCACACTTGGCTCAAGACTTGTGTACAGGTGAAGCAACTACGCTAAATGAAATTTTGGTGGCCCCTCACTAAATTTCGAAGATTGTGGCTCAATCATTTTGTACTACTCTACTGTTTACACAGGAATATGCTATGATGTAGTTTACATATTATTTTGTTGGTCTCTGAATTAAATGCTCATCGCTGTTATATTCTGTGATCTGTAAATCAGGAGTTCAATTTCCGAAGGGCCAACTCCTTCCCAGTTTACTAAATTGGTACCATCATATTTGGTGATACGAACACCAATTATTTACACAACTTGTAAAGACCAGTAGAGCAATATAAAATGAAACAAACCTCGATTTATTATGTTTTACAAGAAGTATTTTCTTTGAAATAGATGGTTACCTCTGACAATCAATTGTATTTTCCAAATAATTCCAGTCCATATATGCTTGACTTCTAGGTTGCTTGGTGCAGCTGTATAAAAGTCGAATGCGAAGGTGACCCGTCAGCACATTTTGAAAACTATTCACACGCAAATTACAAAGTGACTAATAGCTCATTATATGCCTACTGAAGTATTAATCTGTAATCTAAGAGGCGTTTAATGTTTTGAACCCAGAATTGTAAAGTTATGTAGGCATTAGGTAATACTTTGCATAATTTTACAGTAAATAGTACATGAATTAAAAAAAAATCTAGCTTCGCTTAGTGAAGGGGTGAGAGCCTTCTTACATCAGTAAAACAATTAGTATGAGGCAGTTAGCGCTGGTTGCACCAAAGCACTTTCTTTTCCGTCAGTCATGGTGCACAGCAGGTGCACCGCTGTACAACATGGCTAAACAAAACTTTGACAAAGTCAATAACTCTCGCTTAGTTGAGACCTATTGGCTTTACCACAGTTTTAGTGTTTTCCAATCCCCAGTCACTGCTGCCAGCTTCTGGCTTTTCTGTCAAACCATTGCTGTAAAACTCGAAGGTTTAGTAGATTTTTGTGCTCGCAAAACGTTTGAGCATGACAAATCCCTAACTAATAACCAAAGAAGTAAAAACATGCATACATGAAAAAAAAATGAGTTGTAAAATTGAGTGAAAAAATAATCCAGGTTCTTCTTTATCCTAGAAATTACGCTCGATTATGTGGACCTAACCTTCAATTTTGCCCAGAAATAAAATTGTTCTAACCCTTTGTAGCCAGGGGCTTGAAAAGCTGGAAATGAACCCCTTGTTTAAAATGTTGTTCAAGCCCTCGCAACGCTCGCTCTGAACGTCTCATCATTTAGGATGTCATCGGATGAAGTGGCCCTGCTTTAGTCCGTTTTCTGCCTGTAAATGTAACTGGTTGTGGTGGGAACCTCACACTATGCTGTATGGGGGCAAAACATGTATATGAAGTTTCCATATGTGCTGTTGGCATCTTCACAACTAATCTTAGACGTTTTATCCTTCAGTTGAATATGGCCCTTCTATCTCTTCTTCTTAAGGTACTTGTGAAATTTATGAGGTAGCAATGTTGTTGGTTTCTTTTAGTGCATGGAGGCAGTGCATGTGTGTTACCAGCTAGCAGGCTTTATACAGGAATGGGATTGATCTTCATGTTATGTTTGAGATGTGCCAAAGAGAGATATCGTTTTTACTTTCCACACAGCTCTTTTAAAAATGCAGAGAATCCTAAACAGCACCTTATAGTAGGGGCAGCAGTAAAGCGATTAGTGGGAAAAAATCAAAAGTGCATCTGGTTGTTCTTGTTTGAATCTTTCACGGACTGCCTTAAATAAAATCATGCTCAGTTAATCCAGCCAGGAAGGTCAAGCTTTGCTACAGTAGGGACGGGGCAATTAAAACAAGCAAGCAACTATGTGGGAGGAGGACAGGGAACAAACAACAACTGCTGAGCGCCGACGTGGGGGACGGGGCAATAAAAGGCGAGCAACAACACAGGAGAAGAGCGAGGGGATGGCAAAGCAACTGGCGAAACAGCACCGATGACATTGTGAGGCAGAAATAATAAGTCCTAAACGAGAGCGGGACGGAGGAGGGCTGCGGGCAGAGGGAAGGGGGGCGAGGCGTGACTAAGGAGAGCTGCGGGCAGAGGAAAGGGGGGGCGCTCCCTCACAAGGCAGTCTGGTGTCTCATACAAGCGGATCTTTCCTTTGGGCGCGATGTCTCAAATCACAGCCCCAGTCCCCTTACCTGGAATGTTTTCGGAACCCCAGTTAGACCGCTGCATGCAAGTGACCGGACTGTCACTGAACAGTGCTTGCTCCCAGGACTCCACTTCCAGCGGGGGCAGGAAAAAGACACGGCTGAAGAGCCGGTTCACGGAGCCACTGCACAAGTAGCGCCTTGACCCACACGGGTCACGGGCTGTGCTAAAGGGTCTCTCGTGCCTGGAGAGGCGCAGAGCTGCGGGACTGGTCTGGGTGGGCATAAGCGGAGGAAGGGATGTGGGTCCGGCGGAGGAAAGAGCGCAGGGAGAGGAGGCGGCTGAGAGAGGAAAGGCGGAAGGAAGGAAACCGAGGCAGGATGCAGCATCGGGACAACGGAGGGTCTGTCTCGTCTGGCGGTCGGGCAGAAATGGCAGCCTCAAGCTTCCTGAATTTTTCAAATTCGGGGGCGTGTTTTGCTGTCCTGAGTGACAGACGACGTCACGAGCTAAAGAACAGCAAAACTTACGCCCCCGAATCCGAAAAAGACGGGGCTTGTTTGGAGTGACTCACTTCTCTTCCAATGGCTGGCCTCTGTTTAGGAAGCCAGCCAATGGAAGCGAACGGAGCTGAGAGGCAGGACTAAACTGTCTACTACACAACATACGATCTCCTCCCGGAAGCTGGCAAGCCAGCATTTCCGGTACTCGACCGAAAAAGGATTAGTGATGAAAAAGTATAAGGAGTTATTAAATTAATTTGGACCGAGTGACCTTCCTCCTTATAGCATGGCAGCGTAGACCAATAGCGAATTATTGGATACAGATATTCAATCACATTAATACAATAACAGGACTGAATTTCGGGCATGAGCCAGTTATAGCGCTGCTGGGCATAATGGACATGGTGCAGCCGAAACTCCGTAATCTGCCCGCAATACTCTTTTTATTGGCAAAAAGACAAGTGGCCGTACACTGGGGGGCGACTGGGTCTCCCACGATGAAGGCATGGGCAATGAGCGTGACATATTGTAAGACACAGTTGGCAATGTATTGGGAATTGTTACCAACACGGTCACGCCCTAGAGACATCTGAGAACCCTTTGTCAGCTGGTTACAGTCGGGAGACGCCATGTATCTGTGAAGTAACTGTGACTGTGCACCGAATGTGGGAGGGGGCCAGGTACAGAACCAAACCATGTATTTGATGCTGTGGTGTATTGCTTGACAAGGTATTTGTATACGGATATCCACTGACGTTACAGATAAACATTTTGGGGGACTCCATGTGGGGTGGAGATGTTGAAATTTTGAATGGAAAACAAAGCACTTGGTGGAACGTCATGTACTGCAAGTTTTGTTGTTGTTGCATAATTTGTAAAAATGCAAATAAACAGAATTTAAAAAAAATGATTTGGCTATGTGAGTTTGTTATTTGGATTGAAAAGGGATAGTAGGGGGGTAGAAGAGGGAAGGGTTTGCATTTATATAGCGCTTGCTACCCCTGATGAGGTGCCGAAGTGCTGTTCGGTGGGCAGCACGCTACTCCGTTCTGAAAATGTTACATTTTCAGAAGGCAGAAAACAGTGGCACAACACAAGTACCATTGGCTAAAGCAATAGTTCTCACCTTTGGGGCCTATAGGGTTTGCAATTGGTGTTTATTGATACGGTACAGCATCCCCAATGCTGTGCTGCATGGCTAAAGGCGATAAAAAAGCCTATGATATGACCAGCTTCGTGTTTGTAGTACCCAAGTGGCTACACAATGACACAGGTGCCTCTTTTCTTTTTATTTACCAATCAGAGTAAGTTTGGTAAATAAAAAGTGAAATAATGTAGGGCAATAGTGTTTCGTCTTTTTTTTAAGCAGATTGGTGAGGCACTAGGGATGCGAAAGTTACACGGAGGGTATCGGTGGGGTCCAGAAACAATATAAATGGCTGAAGGGGAACAAGAGACACAAGGCATAATCAACACAAAGCTCGGGAGGAGGGGGGCAGATGCAACACATAAGGCAAGAGAAGAAGTATCAGAGAGAGAGAGCTACATGGAATGAAGGGGGGAGGAGAAAATCACAGATGACAGAAAGTAACGTGGAGCTAGGGGACAGAAGCACATGGGCGAGAAAGTAACACAGGTGAGAAACAAAAGTGGGAGAGTCATGGAGTGTGGCAAGAGAAGATCACATGGGCGAGAGACAGAGCAACACAGGGGCTGGGGAGAGAAAATTACATGGGAGATAGCTGGAAAACACATGCACTCATGGAGACTTCAATCAAAAAGTAGAAAAGAAAGTAGGGAAAGGATAGAAGTAATAAGGCCAGACTCCAGAGGGGGGACAAACAAGAACAGAAAAAAAGCCCACACAAGCTAATGAATAAAAAGAAAGAGAATGAGTGGCGATAAAGCAAACCAATAGTAAGCAATAGGTGGGCTTTAAGTTCATTGTAAGCTGACAATAGGTCTTTCTGCAAAGAGACAGCTTGCCCTGTCTGGTAGGCAAGACCCAAACAGGAAACAAAAACATAAAGATAAGGACAAGAATCTTCAACACAGTATAATTTGCGTTATTGTACTAACATTGTACATGATGAGATAATGTTAACGAACGCTGTCCTAGTTTATTTGGATGTTCATTTTTAATATAAATTGAATTTCTGATATTGTACATTAAGTAATGTGGTTCTGTAGGAGTAAAACCTGTGATATTTCAAAGAGTATGCCTTGGTGGTTAAGCAGTACAGCTGAAATGTGAGCTAAGGTGGTGCCTCGTCGAGGCTCCTAGTTGACACTTGGGCGGCACACCTGGAGGCTACGCAGCCCCTTCAGGGAGCTAACCCGACAGTTGCTGATGCGAATCTACATACCTGGCTCGTGGATTCTCTGGACACTCTCCTACCCAAAAAGAAACAACTTACGAGGGGGAAGAGAGTGGGCTCTGCACCTTGGTATTCGTCGGAATTGAGAACCCTGAGGAAGGGATGCAAGAAGCTAGAGCGGTCCTGGAGGAGAGACTGGAGTGAGGCGAGTCGTAAAGAATATCGTGCAGCTCTGAGCAGGTATAAATCCGCTATTCGGGTGGCAAAATCAGGATTCTTTGAAGAGCGTATAGGCTCTGCGGCCAACTCTTCCAAAGAGTCATTCAGGGTCATTAAGGAGCTACTGAATGCCCCCGAACCTCAGGTTTTCCACGAGGACCCTCTCAAAAAATGCACAGAACTGGCCTCGTTTTTCAAAAGCAAAATTGACAACATATTGGCTTCCCTTCCCCGGCTAGGCGAGGTCTCTTCCTTGGATGATAATTCCAGCTCTCAACTTAAGAGGCAATCGGTGGAGCTGGCCTCCCTTGGTCCGGTCACTAAGGAGGAAGTTCTGGCGGTTCGGAGGTCTATGAAGAGTGGCTCCCCGAAAGACCCAGCATCTATTAAATATCTCAAACAGGTGTCCTCTACAATTGGCGGCCCTGTGACGGACCTGATAAACCTGTCTCTCGCCCAAGGGGTAGTCCCCCCCAGTTGGAAAGGGGCGGTGGTTAAGGCCCTTTTGAAAAAGCCTAACCTCGATCCCGCTGATCTCGCCAACTTTCGGCCTATCTCCTTGCTGCCGGGTATCAGTAAGGTGGCTGAGAAGCTGGTGAACAGCTGCCTCTCGGACTTCTTGGAAGCCAATTCCCTCCTGGGCGACTCCCAAACGGGTTTTCGCCCCGGTCAGGGGACTGACACCGCCCTGCTGGCGGTCGTGGAGAATGCGAGGAGCATGCTGGATTCGGGGGGATCAGTGGCAGTGATCCTCCTGGACCTCAGTGCTGCTTTTGACACCGTGGACCATCAGGTGCTTCTCCAACGGCTGTCGGGGGTGGGGGTCACGGGTCTGGCCCTTAAATGGTTCGCCTCCTTCCTGGAAGGTCGTACATTTGAGGTGTGGGAAGGCCAGGAAAAATCATCTTCAACCCCTCTCCAGTGTGGTGTGCCACAGGGCTCTTCATTGAGCCCTACCTTATTCAACGTTTACATGGCCCCCCTGGAGAGTGTGGTACTGCCGCTGGGTATTAAAATCATCAGTTATGCTGATGATACTCAGCTGGTGGTAGGCCTCTCCCAGTCGGCGCACCATCCCGACCGGCTGCACACGTGTCTTGAGAAGATCTACACGTGGATGTGCAGCTCAGCCCTAAAGTTAAATGGCTCCAAGACGGAATTGATGCTGCTGGGGAACTCTTCTCCATCTCTGTCCCCCAGCAGCTGGCCAGACTGTCTGGGACCGGTACCCCCCCCCCAAGCAGGAGATCAAGAGCCTGGGGGTATGGCTGGAGCAGGACCTATCGTTTAAAACTCAGGCCAAAAAGACTGCTGGTGTGTGCTTTGGCCTGCTCCGCTCAGCCCAGAAGATTCTGCCTCTGCTCCCAGTGGCCACTCGAAGGCTTCTCATCCAGGGACTTATCATCTCACGGCTGGATTTCAGCAATGCGCTATTCCTGGGCGCACCCGAATCTACCCTGAACAAACTGCAGCAAGTGCAGAACGCGGCTGCCAGGCTTTTGACGGGTCTCCCCAGGCGTCAATATGCCCGCCCGGCGCTGAGGGCACTGCACTGGCTCCCTGTGAGGGACAGGGTGAAATTCAAGTCACTTTGTATCGCCCACAAAGTTCTACACGGGGTAGGTCCACCTATTCTGGAGGAGATGGTCCAGCCTTACAAGGCCCCTCGTTCTCTTCGCTCTGACCATCAACATCTCCTTCAGGTTGGCAGGGTGAAAAAGGCAAGAACCGGTGGCAGAAGGTTTTCAATAAATGTGGCCTCCTTGTGGAACTCATTGCCCCTACAACTGCGCTCGGAAGCTAGTCTTCTTCGGTTCCGTAAACTTTTAAAAACTTTTTTGTTCTCTGTTTAATCCCTGCATTCTTTTAGTAGTGTTATGCTCTGGTAAGCGCTGGGATGCCTATTGGTAACCAGGCGCTATACAAAACTCAGAATAATAATAATAATAATAATAATAATAAATTTAATGACATAGGGTGTTGTGCCGAAACTACCATTACAAACAGGTTAATGCGAAATACTCTCCAACTACTTTTGTCAGGAAATATCATTGGGGGTATTTTTGATTTTCATCACTTCCATTTTTAATCTTGGGTTAGTCCGCTCTTGGGGTTATTTGTTTGCCTATCCCGATTAACCCAAGGTTGTGTGAGGAAGGTGAGCAGTCAATAAAGCCCCTATGGGTCTACGGGTAAGGACAGGACTTCCCCAATATTTTGCCCATAAGTAGGCGGGCATCTGTTTGGCAGCTTTCTTGGGAATGTGCCAATGGGTTATGTAATTTACAGCCTCCTCAACCCACCTTGCCTAAAGCTAGTTGTTTATAACTGAAGCTTAGACAAATTATAGCCATTTAATGGGCACTTACTTGCTCTTGATGTTTGCAAGCACCTGGAGAATTTTGAAAAAACATTTTCGGGTGAGGGGTTACTGATACCCCTTGCATGTTCCAAAGGAGGCAGGCTCGCCTGGGTAAACACCCCTCCCCCCCCACATTTTGCACAATAGCTAGGGAGGATAATTTATTTATTTTTTAACTACACAGGCCTTGTCTAAGGATGGTGAGATTCCTATAGAAGAGGAGAGTTAATATTTTTTAAAGTATCCACACTTTGCCTAAGGGTGGTACAGCAAGTGATACCCCACCACCCATCATTGCCTTGCCCAACAGCTGGGTTGGGTGAATTCCTGAACTCGCAGGGATAGGATAGTGTGTGAGGGCCCAGGAAACACCCACTTCCGCTTTGCTCAAGGGTGAAGCTTGAATTTTTTTTTACTACCTCCACCTTGCCCAAGCACGCAAGCAGTGTCCAAGATGGCTACACCAACTTGCCTTGCTCAAGTGTCCTGCAAGAGACTAGGGTTACAGACGTCTTGTCTGAAGGTGATGGGCTGTTCACCACGTTGGCCAACAGCAGCGAAAAGGTAGTTTTTTTTTATTGGTTTCAGAAGTTTGCAAACATCTGGATGCATTGTAAAATGCATCAAAGGGGACAAGCAATATCAACGTTTTCAACAAACTATTTCCATGAAACCATGCCTTTTTCATGACAAAAAATAAAAAGGAAAAAAAGCTCTTTTCTTGAAAACGGAATCCCATCTTGCCTCACCCTGTCCAATAGTAAGAGTGATATAGTTGTTCTGCCTTGCCTTAGCCAGTAATGTCAGTTATGGCTGTGCACAACCTCATAGACCTCTGCCAAACCCAAGCTGCGCAGAGCCTGCAACATCAGCCCTTAAGCCTTGTTTACTTCAACAATGCTCATCAAGCCACTCCAGTCCTCTGCAATTGTTTTTTCACCACCCTGACTTTGCCAATTTCAAGATAGTAATAGGTCTCGCAGTTGAGAGATTTTAACCTATTGGGATTGTAAATGACAATGCCATTTATTTATGTGTTTAAAAAACACCTACAATAATTAAAGGCATGTCATTCATAATACCAATAGGTAAAGTATCTAAAAATGCGAGACCTATTGTATTGCAAATTGCAGGATGGTGGGGGCGAACAACATGGCTGGCCAGAGTGTTGTGAAAGTAATATGGTGGTGGGGTCAGCGTTCAGCTGGATGGAAAGCAATATACAGGGGAACGAGGAGGAGAAGGTACAGACAACAGAAAAGGGGTGTGGGTCGGGGCAAGTAGTAACACGGAGGACAGGGTGGAGGGCAGCAGCAAAGAGCTAGAGAGCAATTTAGAGGCAGAGGGGGAGAAGCACGTTTTCCTCAATGCGGGTTAATTAAAACGCCTGGGAGTGAAGAACTGTCACGTGGCCAATTAATATTCTGCTAAAAAGTAGCAGCTAAGTTGAAACCAGACCAAAACGCCACATGCAAGATATGTTAAACCGCCTTATATATGTCTGACATTTCTAAGGATAATATGCCAACGCAAATGTGTTTTGTTCAAAGGCTGCTCTAAACATGAAAGCTCCCAGAAGTGATTTCCATCGAACGCTGCGCTAGACCATGTTTCAGCCCAATTAGAGAGAATAGAAGCCGGGAGTTCGGCCATCGCGCATAAAGGTGGTTAAGGCTCTCTGAAAGAAATATATAATCTGGAACTTCTGTGGACAAGGTGTAAAGGGACCCCCCTTTCCTTCCTGTAATATGTTGTTTCATTACTTGAGTACAGCGCAGACGGACAGAGCGGAAAAGTTTTTTTTCTGCTCTGTCTGCGCTGTGGGGGCATTGTTTGAACGTGCGAAAGTGAAAGCACTGTGGAAGCGCGCGAGACGCCATGAGCGTGCACATCTGCTGTCTGGGTGCAAGCTGAGATCGTCAGAGAAGAGACACCGTGAGCATACACATCGGCTGTCCGGGCAAGTGCACATCTCCTGTCCCCCTTCGGAAGCAAAAGCCACAACAATAGATCTCGCCATGCGGGCGGCGCATGCGCTGCATCACTAGGCGAGACCTAAAAATGAATTAAAGCTTTGCATGAACCAATCAAATACCTTAAATATTCGAACTTGATTAACAGTATTCACAAGCTTTGAACTAAAGACTGAACTACCAATGTGTCTCTAAAATGTAACTCTTCAAAGTCCTCTTGTCACGTTTTAAAAAATACAATATGTTTAAAAAAATAATTGATTTACACTCAGAACAAAAAGGCTGCATGCTGAGTAAAGTTTGGTCCAATTCCATTTATCAGTTTTGCTGTAGCAAAATTTTTACGGGCAGTACCATGGAAAATACTTCCTCATTGAGGCCCCCCTCCTTATGAATGGCTCAGTACTAAACCTGACATGCTAAAACCTTACAGGTGAACCAAGGAAGCGGCAAATGTGTGATTTAATAAATCAAACAGCACCATACTTATCAGAAAGCCAAAGTAATTGAGATGTAACCGTACCGCTCGCTCCTCAGAGGTGTGTTTAGCATGGAAATACATGTTACATGGTTGGAGCCGCTAGACTCAAGAGAACAAAGTGAATCGAGCTGTATACCTGTGTGCTTTAACCATCCAGGCCTTACAGAGAGGTTCCAACCAATGCATTCCTTCTGTGATTCACAGTTAGGAGATATGTAGGGGTTGAGATCCATCTTCAAAGGATCAGCGCTCTAACCCACTATTCTGTCACAGTTCAGAGAGATAAGCAAATATATCATAACTGCTCCTGCCGACCACTACCAGTAGAATACATGTATATAACTGACATTAAAGACAATAGTAACATTGTCACAGTTCATGGATTTTTGCATGTCTGTTCGAGCATTCCAAATATGAATAAAAGGTCATTGAAAGACAGAAATAAAGCCAAGATAAAGCCCACAAAGCAGAATGACTGTGAAATCTACTTCAAAACAAGAAGCGGAGTGATCTTTTTCAAGGGAATGTGTATGGCTAGAAGGGCCACACCTCACCTCACCTCACCTCTCCACTGGTCCCTAAGACTCCTCTCCGCAGCTGCCAGAATTTCTCCCTTAACTCAAGATGAACATTAAAAGATATTTTTACTTAAAGCTCGCTACGGAATCTGAACAATTCTTCAATTCAGCCTACAGCAGCACCCCAGACTGGATTCTTCTCACAAGACAACTTTGCAAACAGCAGATTTTAATGGGCAGAACATCTATGTCACACCAACAGTAGTCATAGACGCATCTGTTTACATCATGCAAACAACACATCTCCAAGTCACACAGATGGCTAAGAGTTCCGCACCTCAGCAGATAACTTTGATCAAGCTATACTCACACATTGCCTCGCAACAACAGAATACAGGCAACACCCGGCACCATCAAAACACAACACTCGAACTGCTAAACATTTGGCACTATAATGGTATTTCCATTCAAGATGTGTGATAATTTATTTGGCAATTTGATCTTACAAAAAAAAAAACGGTCACATGGGTATGTGCGACGATTTCAGCAACAAGTGTAAAATATTGTACCACCAACTTAAAAAGTTGAGACGAACAGAAGCATTAAAGAACACTAAATCTGTTCCATTACTTCCAAAGCCTAAAAAGTGGTACCCAGTAATGTCATGTGGTCATTTTTTACACCCTCGATGCCTTAAACTGTTTGGCTTAGACCTCTGCCATTATGTATGTACTTGTTTACTCTCTAACCCATTTAGGACTTAATGCACTATTAAGAAATACTGTCTGCAATGGATGACATTTTCAAACAGAAAACACACCCATTTGTGGGCCACTGCAAGACGTCTCTACCGGTGTAACCTCTACTTTTCCTAGTGACACTATTTAAGAATATTTTAAGGTATTAATGGACAAGACCTGCTTCACCCATTGAGTTTCCTTGTCCGGCCTTTAGAAGGCTCTCGTGTAAAAGATCACTCCATTTGTAGGGGAACTGACAAGAGCTCTACATGAGGTGTTTTATTAAAGTAGGCCGCGATCGTCCCTCTTCTCAGCAACGCACCAATGCCTCTAACAAGCATGTCTTCAACGGATTTGCTCTCAGGGTCCACAATGAAGGTCATTATGATCATAACAACAAGGAAGCAATCAGGTCCTCCCGAATATTCTCAACTGAGACTGAACAGATTCAAAGCCAGGATTCTCACAACTACAGCAGAACAGATATCAATGATCAGCTATGCGGATGCTGAAATGCTTTGCAGGATAAGCTGTAAACAGTAACATCCTATTGAAAAGTTAAAGACTGGTGGAATACCTGGAAAAATACATCAGGAGGAATGGCTTCCAGCCCAAAACTTAATATCCTGTGCATCAGACTCTGTATTGTTTTCAATTCACTGCTAGTGGTTAGCCTAGCTTTTTTTTGTTATTTAGTATTTATCCCCATCTCCAGGTCAATGTTACTGGCAAACACCACGTTCATTTGAAACTCCTTGTTGATGTCCTCAATATGCATTTCCTTAGTGATTTGGTTAACGGGATGGGGAGTGGGTATTTGTGACCACATCTTTCATGTCTGACCCTGTTCGAAGGGGCCCCAGGCCAGTCCGGGGATACTGGCCTCAAACCTGGTAGAAGAGGACCCTCGCCACTGATATCCTGTGGTCGGTCTACCTATGGCTTGGAAAACTGAACTACATACATTCTTTTCCACACTTGTCTAACAGGGTAGTGAGGGCTACCAGACAAAGGCTCTCTGGGAGGTCGTGTGGGGTGAACAAGAGCGCAGAACTCTAGAGAGAGACAAATGATACAATAAAATATTGTGCATCTCAGTGCTTAGCTTAGTACAACGAAAGTACTTTAACAACACTGCAAAAGAGAACACTACACAATACCATGTAGCTCACCTGCAAAGTTGTGATTCCAACCAGATTCCTAGGTAACAAGCATTTGCAATGCAATAGGTCTCGCATTAGTGAGAGTTTGAGCTATTGGCATTGTAAATGACGATGCCCTTTATGTGTTTTGAAAAACTGCAAGTGGCGGGTAAACACGCACTTTGTACTTATAGTCCTTGTTTACGAAAAGCAAGGCTGGAGATAACAGCGCCTTTTTTAATGACAGCCTTGCTTCTCGTAAGAAAGGACCATAAGTACAAAGTGGGTGTTTACACACCACTTTCAGGATTTCAAATCACAAATAAAAAGCATAGTTATAACAATGTCAATAGCTCAAAGTCTTGCAAATGCAAGACCTATTGCATTGCAAATGCTTGTTTTTTGAGGATACTATAGTTTTATCGCTTTTCTTTTCTTATTTTTGTTATGGCTTTTTGTTAATTTCAGTATTGACAGACCCTCTACTGTTCCTTGTCACCGCTTCTGCATTAAGATGCACTGTGCCCTGTGATATCAAGGCCAGAGAATATGCATTTGATTGTATTAAGAGTTTCCCTTCTGTAGCATATTTGTATTGCAGTGGCCCGCCCAGTTGTTACAAGGCATTATAGAATTTCTTTCTTCAAACATGTTATGTGCTGATTATAGCAAATTTATAATGGACCAAAGTTTGTATAGGGTCAAGCAGCTGCCTCACAACTTAACTGTAGTGTTGTGTTACCAAAGTCAAAATGTTGGCATGTTACGGTGATATCTATAAGGCGGTGTTGTGGTGGTTTGCGTCAGTTGCACCCCCAATTACGGCACCATCTAGGGATACACACACAGGAGCTTGCTGTGTGGGTATAGACAGAGAGGAATTAGGATTACTTTCTATCTGTGTTATACTTCCGGCCTGGCGACCGCATAGCCGCACACCACTAAGAATGACCTTTCGATTTTTAATACGGCAGTCTTAAAACCGGCAAGCGCTCTAAAAAGTACTTTTATTTGTGTGAATATAGTTCTGGCTGACACAAACATCAAACCAGGACTCGGTCTTGAGGTTGCAGGAAAAGTGGGACTGGCTGAATCTTTGAAATAACTGAATGACCTGTTAACATAGTATTGTCCCAGAAACGGGCAAGCAATAAAGCCCTTGTAACTATGTCCATAAAAGTTCAGGACTAGACTAAATGTTTTATGTCACTCAAAATTTCTGAGGAGTAAAGCAGCGCCTTAAAAAAACAAAAATTACTTTCTTGTTTATTTTACTTTTTTTTTTAATCCTAGTATGCTTAAATTGGACTTTTTTCACAATAAGATTACTGATAAGGCTGTGCTTTCCTATGGTGTAAACTGGATTGTGACTTGGCCCTTTATGACGCGTTATTATACCTGGCCCGGTGGCGCTTGGTTTACTAAATGGCATTAGTTACTGTGTTTCCGCTGATCGCTCCTGATCCAGTTCCACGCTCCTTGCTTCCACGCTGCTCCGCCGGGAGTGGTGGCCGTATTCACGACAGCCACCCAACCTCCAGCACCGGCAAGAGAGCTGGCCTGGCACCCTAGCAGCGAAGCCAAGGAAGCCCCGCAGGAGCAGCCACCCCAGCACCAGTAAGTGACCGGCAAGAGACTGTGGGAGCAGCGGGGGAGGAGCCCGGCTGTCCGTCAGCAGCAGGCATCACACAGTAGCCGCGGCGGGATGCAGGAGCCGCGCCGGGAGGCGGTGCGGGAGGAGATCCGCAGATTCCAGGTACAAGCAGCTGCGGCAGCTGGGCTAGAATCCCAGCAGACCCCCTAGCAGCTGTGAAAATCTGTGCAAAGTCGCGACAAACTATCTTCACGGCGGCAGGAGCCGCGATATCCACCTTGCAGCGGGGGCAGCAGTGGTGCAGGCTGCTCCCTTCCCCCCAGCAGCCGCGAGCTCCACCACGGGGGTGCGAGTGGAGAGTGGCCTGTGAGAGGCCCGCGACGGAAAGGCTCAGGCTGCTGTGGTTGGGAGGGCCTCTGCGTAAGAGGCCAAAAGGATCAGCTAACTAGGGCTAAAACCGTCAACCCAGCAGCAGTTAGAGCAGAGGGGGCAGCACAATAGTGGCAGGAGCTGTGATCACTAATCCCTCTTAAATCAATGTTACTGACAGCAACTACCCCCGATACTTCCTGACAATACCTAGACATCAACTTTGACCCTGCATATTAGGTCAGCTTGGGGGGCCCTGGGATATGCTCATAGTGAGAATGCGTTTAGAGCGCCTCCAGGCATAAGGCTCTTCGTGATTGCAGGTGCCTCTCCATTTGGGCGAGAAGCAGCATCTCGGCTCTACTGCAACCATCTGCAATCCTCCCAGTCGACCAGAATAACCAAGACCTGTTGAGGTGCTGCAGATCTATGTACCGAACGGAACTGGAGCAAGGCACGGATAACTGTGGATAACTGAGGACAGGCATAGATTCGATCAGCCCTGAACAGCACTAAGGAGCTGTCTTTTTGGTGGAAGCAGAGCGCAGGGGGAGAGCAGGCCATCAACAGAAAAAGCAGTATAAAGCACCCGCACTGTTTACCTCATTCGCACCTCCCGCCCCGCTCAGCCCACCCAGGTAGCTGTTGTATGATATGAGGTCAGGCCGAGTATGGGAGATCGGCCGCCCCAAGATCTCAGGGCGGAGAAGAAAGGGCAAGGCAGGTCCCCTCTACAGAGCAGAACAGTGACAACCCGGCTCTAATTTCGACAGACGGTGACCCAATCGTTGGTGGGTCACAGAGAGAAATCCAAAGCCCCCCTAGTTCAACCAAATTTTCACAAAATTCAACTTTATAAAAGACATTGGGGCCGCTCTTTGCTCAAGTAACGCCACCGTGAAAGGTCTTCAGTCCCCTCTTACTACCAGACGAAGTACCAGTACTGGCACCCACACCAGGGCAGACAATTCAGCCAGCTCACCAAACCCAGAGGAAAAAGCAAATTATAGCACAAGTTCATACTCAAGCCACGGCTAAAAGCACGGAGATCTCCATAATATCCTCATCTACAGGCATAATCACATCATCGACAGTGGAATACATAAATTAAGTTCCACATAACAAAACAATACAGAGCAACTCTCAGAATAATACAATAGCTGAATTCCCTTCAACCAGTCTTTCAGTCAGCCCTACGGTGCAGCATAAGGCACAGAATATGCAGCCCATAGGAGACTCAATATCCCCTGGATCAATCCAATCTTATTCTGTTTTACCAATAGGCTCATTAGGATCTCAGAAATTTCAGAAATCTCCGCAAGCAGAAGCTAAGAATTCAATAACAGCTGCTAACTCAATAACTGCAACAACTCCAATCACAACATCAGGAGCACCTCTGACTGCGCAAGCATTGCATACCCTAACAGGGGGAGGCCGCTCACCGGCAAAGGAAAAAGGACAACAGATCAACTGGAGCAAGCAGTCCGGGTCAGATGCATCCAGCCTAGAAGATAAGCTGACCAAACATCATTCCCCATCGACAGCCAAAGGATTCGCCATTGGATCCCAGGATATAAACATATCTAATGGCGATATGACTAATACACCTAAGTGTGACCTTAGCCCCAAAAGCCAAGTTAGTCATAAAACGACAACCCTGCCAGCCAACATAAAATCTCAAAAGCAGGATGAAGGTAGGGCTGTTTTATCCTATTTAGGAACACAGGAATGGGAGGACATGCTAGCAGCATACTCCCCAGACCAACAGAAGGAACCTCTCACGGAGAAGATGTAGCACCTTCACCTGCCTCTATCGGACAATCAGCCTTCGTGGGGAAAGAAGGAAGTGGGCCCAGAGGAGCTGGGGGACCCAAATCTGCAGGATGGGAGCGGCTGGGCCTCCCTCCTAAAAAACCATGCAACTGTCAGTGGAGGCGCTACAATACCAATCAGACAAGATGGACATCCAGCTTTCACTATTAAACACTCTGGCAGTGTTTACATCAAGGATTGATGAAAAACTGGGGGAACTCAATGCACTAATTAATTGTTGTGTCTTGTAAATTAATTAATTGTTGTGTCTTGTAAAGCGCACTGCTACCCGGAGGCCTCGTAGCGCTATAGACCGCTGGGGAACCCGTCCTGGCTTTCCCTGTGAGATAGTCCCTCCTGGGGGTCTCCAAGGTGAAACCAGGCATCCCCGGCGTTTGTGTGGGGCCGTTGTGGAGATGAGGCAAGCTAATGCCCAGAGTTGCCGAGTGTGATCCCTGGTCGGAGTAGGCACCGATGTGAGAATTATCAGTCCGCTGATCCTGGTCCAAGACCCTGCCGCGTCGGGAATCGAACCCTGGTCCCGGGCCGTTCTCTGCACTCGGGTCTGCCGCCTCTAACCAGTGAGCCACACCTCTCCACAGTAAGAAGGGCACAAACAGAGACATACTTCTAATGCAGGTTTAGCCAGATTGTGGACAAGCTGGCAACTCTTCTGACAATGCTTTCCACCGCGCTCAATGAGTTGAAGAACAAATCAACCTGCTCTGCCAGGGTTAGTTGCCACTCTGACGACTTCCCCGCACTCCCGACAGTAATTTAAAACAGTTCTGTAAAAACTCGAAAACCGACACACAACAAAGCGCGGGCACCTCTGGCAGCAGCGGCCACCTTTCAGAGACCGCTTCAGTTACTCCAGCTGAGACACAAACGAATGCCAAACAACGCAGCCAGCTGAAAAGAAAAGGTTGCAATCAGAAATTTCTCCTTCTCAATCAAGCAGCCACTTATTCAGTTTTCAGTAAACAATGCCTGAATCCAACCATCGCTTCAAAAGGGGGCGATACGCAAGATAATCTGGCTCACACAAAAAAAATCAAGTCATAGCAGCACCCTCTTGTTCCTATAACCTTGGAGGGCCTCTAGCAGGAACAGAGGAAAGGTTTTTTACACAAGCTGAGGTGGCCCCTGGGTCGGAAAGGGCCAAAGCCATCAACAGTTCAGTTCCTGAACCTCCTCTACAAACCACCAGATCTAACTTAAATGGACATGCTGGGTTTGGCGATCATCATTTACGGCCCCAGCAAAGAATAATAACCAGGAGTCTACCAGGCAGAAAACTGGGCAACTTCCCACCGTCCCTCCAGCTGGATATGATGAAACAGCAACAAGAATGATCAACACAACTCAGATAGTGGCAACCACAACGGAGGGGAAGCAAGCGAGGATAGCCCCGGACCAACCACCTCAGGCTTCTCTCCCCTGGCAACAACAGAGTCAACTAGGAATCTCAACTTCAACAACAAATATGGGAAAAGATTCTAATACCATTCGTACAGTTGTGAATTCGATCAGAATGAGCCTCATCGGCTAACACAGCAAAACCCTGCTGCCAAATCGACGGGGCCACTCGAAATCACAACCTATCCACCAAATGATCCGCCATTGGCCCCGAGATAAACATTGCTCATACCAGAGTATATTACAAAAGGACGCCACGATTTGCTAAACAGAGGCAACGTTCTTAAACTACTTCGGGCCATACCCACCTTAGCAGACCTGAATACAACAGATCTACTCGCAATAGAGTTTCTCACTGCAGATAATCCAGTCAAGCCAGAAATAACAAGGGCATTATGGAAAACAGCCGCAACAGCCCAGAGAGTACTAAATCACCATCTCACCTTTAAAGACTGGGGCATCCAAATCAGCTCCTACCAACCTCCAGCCTATCCAGCACCACTACTAAACTTGAGCTCAAGGTCAGGCACCAAAGAATGCGCAAGGCCCTCAACCTCTGTACTAAGAGGGGCACTTGGCCACTCAGCACCGAGAAGGGCTTTCAACCCAGGCATACAACATGGATCTCCTAGGTCTGAAACGACACGCGGACGCAACTCCTGGAACGCTGACCTAATTACAAGAACCATAAACCTTGCTACAGCAACTCAATGATATATTACCCATATGGACCCTAGCAACAATAGATAAAAAGAACCAGCGACACGTCTCTGCTCGTGGAACGTCAACGGCTTAGCGTTAAAAATTCAAGACCCAGAATTCCTGCAATATCTTAATACCTTTGATATTATTATGCTACAGGAAACATGGCTCATGGAACCACTACACATACACTGGTTCCTTTGCTTCAACCGTCCGGCCGTTAAGGGTAGCGAAACGGGCCATTCTTCAGGGGGGTTGGCAACCTATATTTCAACAACATCCATATCAACAGCGGTGGCAACTGGCCCGGAAACAGATGTAGCTTTAGCAGTCAAACTCACTCTTTCCTTGGCAGGGGCGCAAAACGAAGTAACTCTGTTTAACGTATACATCCACCCAAAAAGGACAGCAATTGACTCAGTTAAGTTAACAGATCTAATAACTTCCCATCTAGGCAGCGCCAAAACCCCAAATCTTATACTATCGGGGGACTTGAATCTATATTTAATGGGATCATCCAAAGCAAAGGAAGTCTTCCTCCAATCGTTAAATTACAATTTACCAACACAAGGATCCATTACGCATGGGAGGCCTAACAGGGTAAACAGGGTAAACAGACTCCTGCTGGAAGAACTAGAACACCCAAATCATGGGGCCCTCAATGGAAGAACAGACGGCGATACTCCTCCAGTGGCAAGCTACCACACTGAACAAGCTTGCTTTTAGATTACACGTTTGCCAGCCTCTCGTTGTTTCAACACGTAACAGGCTTTAGAATGGGCGACAAAGGGGACAGCGACCACCGTTCAAAAGAGACTATTCTACCGGCAACTGCACCAACTAGCATTCATCCTGCCCCACATCTAGGCTGAAGTTATACAACGAATTATAAGAGGATCAAGTTTACGACAGAAAGCATAGAGTCCTTAACAGACACAGCAATCAATCTTTTACTCTCTCAACTGCTCGGAAAGAATCGGATACAAACCTGGGAATGCTTCACAACTAACGTCAGCAACTTAAAGGCAACGGAAATAAAAACAAGGAATTTTCTGGTGCAGACACAAGAGAAAAAGATAACCAAGGTTGAAAGAGCGCAAATAAAAGTACTCAAGAGAATGATAAACGGCTCTATAAGATCTCTTCGCCACGAACCAAGGAACACACTGCTCTCCTCTTATCCCTGTGGCAACAAAGAACTCAACTAAAGAAGCTGAAATGGAACATTAATAATACCAACAAACAGGTCTTATGGGCAAATCTCTTGCACAATTTAAAGCATAATGCCAGCGATCGTTTCTGGAAAACAGTAAACAATATCATACACCTGCATCATGGAGGACTTCCTACATTTTAGAGAAAACCTGAGCTACTGGCAGAGGGAAGGGGGGAGGCGAGAGCGGGGGGCGAGGCAAGAGCGAAAAGGAGGAGGGCTGCGGGAAGGGGGACTTAGGGACGCTGGGAATGAAGCTCAAGTTTCTGGAGCCACGACTGACTATTATGTGACATCCCTCGGGTGAGATTGTGTGTGAAGTAGACACACAGCAATGCACCATTATTGAAGACACAAGTACACTGCCGGTCGCTTTAAAGCTATGTCGGCGCCACGCACGTCGGTACACGGAATTGACAGGACACGTAAACAACAAAACAACAAAAACAGAAGACGGAAAGAATCCACGGACGGAATATACGGAGACGACAGGAAACGGAGAACGTACAAAGAAAATATAACAAAATGCTGCTTACCTGCTCGGAAATAAAGAAATACATCCCGGCAACTTAAATCGCGCAGCCCACTCCTGCAAAAGACACAATGGAAGTGACAAAAACATGCTGAGAAAAAAAAAAACACCCGCCCACCGCTGCAGGACGTTCGCAAAGGGGCGGAGCGAGAAAAAATCACCGGAACGCCCACGAATCTGCTCCGAGAATTACTGACAGATCTCTCTTCCAATGGCTAGCCTCCATTTATGGAGCTAGCCAATGGAAGAGAGAGGTGGGTGAAAGCCCCTTACTGAAAAACATAAAATTTCGCCTGCGCGACACACTGCTTCCGCAGTGAACGCCAGGCGAAACCTAAAAAAGGGATCATTTACCCATCAACAAGAAGAGATCAAAAGGAAAGGGATGATCCTTGCATTAAACCATGAAAAGTTTATCAGCCAAACTACTGAGCCCTAAGCTGAGCCCTCTTTTAGTGATAGCACGGGCCAAAATCCTACCTACTATTACCTATGGTAGTGAAGCACTGTGAGGAGAGATAGCAATCTTCTGGACAAAACGCTTGTAAAAGCATGCAGAGCTATGTTCAGCCTTCCGAATTATACCTCCCCGGCGCAACTCTGACTAGAGTTTGGCCTGATAAAGCAAACCTGGGCCAGATATGGAGTATACATCAACTGTTGAAATAAAATCTGAATATCAAACCCTAACACATTAAACCACCAGCTGTTGCAAGATCTCCAACAGAGGGAGAATTCCCCCGCAAGACTGCACCTTCAGGAGGCATTGGTAAACACAGGCTTATCGCCTTATGGGATACAAAGTGCCACCATTCAATTTATTAAAAAAATGTGTGTGGAAGTCGCTGAAAAAACTGTCACTGTGGGAGGACAAAGCTGCTTTTTCTGTCAGAGCGCATGCTTGGATGACTTTGAATTCGGACAAGACCCTAGCCCTGTAACAATACTTTAACCTGGGCTATTCAAAAGCATTGAAATTAAAATTCCTAAAGTTACGACTCGGAGTGATGCCATGCATGCAGCATCTCCCAACATGGAAAAGGGTGCTGACTTTCACAGTATGCAGTATGTATAAAAACGGCCAGGGGGACATCATCCACCCCATTTGTTCTTGCACGGAGAGGCTTCCACAAAGGAGGCAACTGCTAAAAATCCCCTTTAATCAAAAGGGGATTCGGACAAGGAGACAGGCAGTTTTGGCCTGCTTCGACCCAGCATCACCACAATTGAACACTAGACTAGTTCGATTTCTCGAAGTGGCCCGGGCAAAAATGCCAAACTGACACTAACGTTTTGGGGCATTGGAGTCTTTGGACTATTAATTTTTGCAGCGTGGAGCACCAATCGATGCAGGTGGCTGGGTTACATAGGTTGCTCCTGCATGTCTAAATCTGTATTTTTTAACTTGTAAAAAACAGAAGTGTTTCAAATTTCTATTATGATGACATTTTATGACTGTGGTCGAATATTTTATATATGGTTTTATTTTTCCATGTATTGCAATGATTTTAAGTAACTCTGCAAAATAAAATAAACTGAAACTGCTTTATTAACCTGTGAAGGATAAAATGCTAAGTCAGGGCGCACGGCATGCGCAGATCTCTGCGGTAACTTGACCCCAGGCTCAAATATTAATTTTTCTAGGTTTATCCGCTCGTTTACCCGGGGAAAATACAACTCCTGTAACATGGAATTGCTCCTAAGATTGTATCATTCAAGATAGCTCAGGTGAACCATATGTTTGAGCGCCTGTTTCATGACTAATGTCTAAACAGGCGTCAAGTTGCAAGCCGACCTATAAACAACAGAGAGAACATCTAAAATGAAAAAAAAAATCCTGAGCCATCGCTCTTGCGATTGCCACTAAATCCTTTATTATCTATGATGATGAACAAATGCTTGCCTCATAGGGTTTACTACAACTATCCAGGGACGTCTAACACAACCATGACACATTAACCAGTTCAAGCTGATACTGTTTTGTCTGCAGGGGGTGCAGGGAAGATGCGACCCACTTTCAATCAATCAATCAATCAATCATAGGCATTTGTAGAGCGCACTACTTACCCGGAGGGTCTCAAGGCGCTAGGGGGGGGGGGTGCTGCTACCGCTCGAACAGCCAGGTCTTGAGCTTCTTCCTGAAGGCGAGGTGGTCTTGGGTCAGGCGCAGGTCGGTCGGGAGGTCACAATCTTAGCCTTCACCAAAGGTTAACCAGCATTCCTGTAATAACGGATTGCGCCTTTTGTTCTTCGTCTCGTGCCAGGTGGCAGACTGGGTTGAGCTTGTCCTGCATTCCTGTAATAACGGATTGAGCCTTTTGTTCTTCGTCCAGTGCCAAGGTGGCAGACTGCAGATTGGTTCAAGTCGAAGGTCGCACTTGGCCCCACCACTACCGACCTAACCTCTCACTCTTTTAAGCATGGTAAACTAGCATGCGTTGTGCCTTCTACATAGTACTACAGAGACGCCGTGCGCGTGCCTGGCTGCTCTCCATGAGCGTGGGGAAGGGCATAGCGGAAAGCAAGGGGTGTGAGACTGGGGACGAGAGAATACCACAGCCGAGCCGTACAAGTGCACATCGCTTGTCCCAGCGCGTGCACATCTCCTGTCCCCCTTCGGCAACAAAACTGACAAAAATAGGTCTCGCTAAGGCGAGCAGCGCATGCGCTGCGTCGCTAGACGAGACCTAAAAATGTACACTACACCACCAAGGCACACTCTTCCTGTTCTAGAAGCAACTCTGGTGCCTATGGGTCTCTACCAAACGATAGGAATAGGCATAGTTTAGGCACAGGAGCAGTTCATTCGGTCTTTACTCATGCAGAGAATTTTGTAGTTCAGTTCAACAGTTTGTACCCAAAATGGGCTAGAATATGCAACATTCAATGTTCCTGCGACAGAACATAGTCTGTAGTAGCTCAGACCTTCAAGAGTGGCTCCCATTTGCCTTCTCGAGTTGCTGCAGTTATATGAAGCTAACAGACATTCTCCTGGACAGCACTCTCAGCGGCATCTTTACTCAGGAGTTGGACTGCACGCAAAAGCAACTTGGTATGTCTACTTTGTTGAGCCCCCATCCTGGAAGATGTAGCCTTTGGGGCTGGATCCAATGGGTGCTCGTTGTGGGCAGTTCCGCCTTCCGGCTGGTACTCCTCAAGGTATTTGTATGGCAGGTACGCCTTTAAGTTAGGATCAGGCTTCTTCTTAGGTGGCGACAGCAGCTACTCCACTACTGGATTCTCCGGGGAATCTAGCACCAACAACACCAGATCTTCAGGAGTTGTAGGAGTACCAGACAGCACATGGTTACTTCTTGTGCTTTACTTCTGTATGAGGCCCACTATGGTGGCTGTGATGGGAGACTAGGAGAATCCTGACAAGGGTCTGTTCAAGTTTCCCCTAAAAGAGCATTCAACAACTTCTGGGTGTTCTGCATGCCGTAAATACAGCTGGCTACTCCTCCTAGACAGTCTGTCCTTCTGCAAACCGAGGCACTCTTATTACCCATCTGAGCAGGCAGGGTTCTAGGTGCTTAACATACCTTCTGCTTTCCAAAGCAGTAAAAAGGACAGGCCCTGCCTACAAAATTCCTCATCTTGAATAGTAGAAACTGAAGTCACACTCCTCGAACCTACCCTCGCCAAATGTCAGTGCTCAGGAAGAACCAAACAGCAGTCCTTTGCTGATAATGTTCTCATTGAATTTCTAAAAGCAGACTTGTCTCCACCATCCAACCACAGGAATGAAGTCAGTACTTCCACTGTGTGATGAAGCTGTATCACCATCACTCTTGTGTTATGCTGAATCAGGGGACATCCAAAAAGAATCCCACCGGTCCCAGTTCTCAGACTAATACCACATACAGAGTTCTACCTCCATATACGTATTAAACACTCACAACACATCACACATACCAAATTTCTGTACAAGGTACCAGAATTCACATAACAGCAGAACTTTACACGACAGGGGTCAGAAGACTCGCCTCTCTGTCAGGAACAAAAGTAGCTGGTCACACTCCTGATTTACAAAACTCAGTATACTTCCAGAACTGCTTCATGTGATTCTTCCATGTCAAGGACTGTACTTCTACCCCATAACCAGGCCATGCTTCAAAAAAGCAGTTGTAGGTCACGTAACAGGTTCTGAACCTCACATCACCAAGGACAGGACTAGGGCCCTGTGCACACACTTGATTATTGTGATGCGAGGGCCAAAATGAAAAGTAGGGATTCCTGTCTTACAAACGGTACAGCACTCAGTACAGTGGTATATGTCGATTTACCCTGCAGAAGACATCCTCATACCAACATTCCATATATCTAAAGCACAGGATTTACACAAACTTTGACAGAGGAGTGAAATAACTTTTCTCTAACAGAATGTCAGTGTTAATCACCTGTTTTACAAACAAGACACAGGAAATTGCTGTAGCTGTTTTATCCAAATTTCATTACTGCAAAAGACTAATCTTATGGATTGTCTGAACAACAAGCTTCAGATGGTGCAAAGGATGGCTAACATTGATGCATGACCCAACCTAAAAAAAACACAAGTATCTAGGTCAGTGCAATGGGTTTTCTGTGAGAGGGGCTTCTTCAACATAACAGAGGAGCACTTTGTAAAATCCCAAGTATATGAACAACAAATGTTCATAATATAGTTCTAATAGCAGTCCACAAGCCTTAAGTATTACGCCACTTGCTTCTCACGCACGTTCTAAATGGGAGAAGACATTCTCTGTGGATAGTAGGGTATTTCGAAAACAGTTCCTGACAACAGAGCTGCAGATATTTCAGAAAATCCCTGGAACACAGTTTTGCCAGTTCTTCACTTTGAGACAACAGTTAATATAAGGACATTAACCTTTCTTGCACACTGCTCTAAGCTTTCATGGAAGGCAACCGGAGCCAACCTCTCAACAATGTTAACTCTGTACCAATTCAAAAGCTGACATCATGACTACTGACGTGCTAATATGACACTTCAATGCCAATAGCACAAGGAAATTTTGAATCTACAATAAAGAACGAAGAAAATTTGCAAATAAGGTGGTTACAGCCACTGTTTCATTTACTTTCTGCAGTGTTCTATTGTCAATTAATTGAGGAGCAAAATGTTTAGCTTATTCACTATTCAGAGTCAAAGCAGTCAGGTACAGCTTCAGTGTTCATCATGAAGGTTGGCCCCGACAGCAAATGAAAAATACAAATGCATGATGTGTGCCCATCCCATCCTCTAGACCCAGCAGCTCCTGACCCTGATTAAGTTACTGTTGTTGGCACCTCCACAAGAGCGGGCCAAGGGAGCGAGAAATTAAAAAGATGACTAGCCAAGATGCCAGCCCATCTCCCAAGAAAAAGATACAACATGAAACTTAATCCAACCCACCAACAAGGCTTGGGTGAAAATTAATGTAATCCTACGAGGAGGCCTGGGAGAAATTAGTCATTAACCCTGACCTAAGTGCTGACTATTCCACATCATGTCGGTCCAAAATAACCTTGAATGCGAGAAGTTCAAAACTGGGAACGGTATCTAAAGTACTCACTCCTTTCTAGACCAGTGAAAAAGACACACTGGGAGGAATGTGCAGCCAACCACGCAATATAAGAACAGTATATATATATGTATAAAATAAATATCCAAGAAAGAAGTGACTCAAACAGATAGATTCACCTAAGAACAAAAAATGTATTTCCACTACAATGTTTCAGCTTCCGCCTTCCTCAGGTAGTACAAGATGGTTTGCTCAGTGGCTGCACAGATGACACAGATTTTTGCCCTGGCTGGCTGTTGTTTTCTTGTGATCCTTCATCTTCAAGTATGTATATAAATATATATATATATATATATATATATATATATATATATATATATATATATATAGATAGATAGATAGATAGATAGGTGTGTTCTCAATTCAGAATCCGAAAAAAATGCAAATGCCTTGGAGAGTCCAAAGGAGCTAAGGATACACATTATTCACTTTCTTTACAGTTGAACAGTAAATCTTCTAGCTAGGATCACTGTAAATAATAAGCTATATTTTGTGAGGGCCCGGGAAAGCAAAGAAGCGTAGTAAACTATTAGGGGATGAAAAATACAGCAGCATGTACAAATGGTAAGATATCTTTGAATTACAGATTTACATTACTCATATTCACAAATGCATTGCACATATTCACATTTTCGATGCAAGAAGATTAAGTGCTTTGTTTACAATCACATCAATGTCAGTCAAGTGCTGAAGGTGGGATTCTACCCATATTCAAAGTAGGTAAACAAGCCAAGAGGCCACATATCCTCCATCCAAATTAAGAATCAAGTGACTATCAGTACTACAAAAGGTCAAAGTCTTTTATGAAAGTACCAAGTTAGCTAAAGAGTAATACTACACAATTTTTGTAAGTCTGTGTAGCAAACTCAGGCTTCAATAATCAGGAAAATAGCTATACAAATGGTTAATGGCAAGACACAACCTTATCTCAAGGTGATATTTCACCTACAAGACTAGTTTCCTTAAATAACCCAACTTGCAGCTCCATTTTTTACCTCCAAATGGCTAAAAAGCACAAGACCTAAAACTGATTCCATCTCAGCCCATAAGTAACTCTTAGTTCAGCCATGTCCTGCCCTCCACCGCCGTGGTCTCTGACTACCAGTTTGAGAAACCATGCTTTTAACACATATCATGTACGTTAATGACATCATAGGGTTCTTGTGCCTTGAAGGATTTCACTTTGTTTCCAAATTGGGGCAGGACAACACATACACGTAGTAAGATGTAATGCACTTAGGACTATAAAGTAGTGCTTGAACTTGTGGTTCCTTGTACACAGTAATGCCAAATCAAGCAACAAACAAGAGTTAACTCATCCTTTCTTCTCAGCAAAAGGCTCTGATGTACTTTTGGGGTGCATTCTATGGAAGCTGAAGTGAAATCCCTTAGGACACAATCTGTCTGCAAGGAGTTGATGCTCAGAACAATGCATTGCACACTAGAGTTCCCCATCTGAAATATAACTACCACAGAACAATGACAACAAAAATGTTACTTAACCTCCTCTAATTCATCTTTAGCATCCAAGCTGGTGGACAGCACCAGTTTCCCAGTCTTTGGCTTCTGCTCCATGGGAGCGGCAGGTATACACAAGACGGTCGCTGTCCTGAAGGCTTTCCACCCAGGGGATCCTATCTGGGGTGTCCCAGGTAGGAGAAGCGTGCCAGATGTTGTGTGTTCTGATGACCTCCCTTTCTGGAAATTCTGTCTATTTGAGGGGATTCCCCTTCTGGAAGGAAGGCTGGGTTACTGGGCAATTTTAGTACATACTTTGTATGGTACTCGCTGGTTAATAGATGTGGTGGTCGTTTGCGAGAAGGGGGAATTATTATTAGAAACTAAAACCCTCTGAAGATTACACACAAATGTCTCTTTCCTCTGGAACGATCTTCGTTCCTGTGAGGTCTGCGCCCGTGCAAATTGAGCAACGAGGGCTTTTGTAAACAGATTTTAAACTTTAAAGGCTTCCTCGTTTAGAGGCTGTTAGACAAGAGGGTCGCCTGCCTTGGGAATGTGACGTTGCCTCCAACTTCTCGGAAGGTTGCCTGGTTCAATTACAGGTTGTATTAAAGCTGGTCAATCAGAGATGATCACCAATGTAATAGTGGGAGTCATTATCAGGACTTCTGGGGGTCCCTCTATGAGCTTGTTCTGCAAGAAACCTCATATGCACTTAGGCGGGCGCTCACAGTTTACGACTGATTCTGGATGTTCGTGAGCGCCGCGCCCTACTGTCAGAGCGCACTCTGTATATATTGAGGGGTGTCGCGGACTGGCTTGCTAACTGGGGAATTCAGTCTGGGAAAACTTATTTTCCATAGACGGCTCTCAGTTTGCCCAGGTGGGTGTTTTCCACCTGTAGACTTTATCCAGCTAGAGACCCTTCTTCCGGGACCCCAGGCACCCCCTTCCCCTGGGCTGGAGATCTCTATTTGGGAGAAGGGGGTCACCTGGAAAGAACCATTCCGGGATCCTCTGTATTGGGCTTTCCCTACCTGTGGACGCTCACTATGAGCGAGTGGGATTTTCCGGGAGGGGCCTGCCTTGGAGTAGAGGGGGAGCTCGCGCCTGGGGACTGGGTCTGCTCCCTGCTAGGTTTATTGCCTCCCTAGCACCACCGCAAGGGAGCATGAGCCAAGAGGCCCTGCAGCCTCTTGCTGATTCTCACACACACACAGGAAGACTATCGGCGGAAGTGTCCACACGTCGGAAGTACACGCCACAACAGTCCTTCAGTCAACCAATCACAGCCAAGCGCGACAAAGATTGACAGACACTGAGCCAGGGAGTAAAGGAGAGGGAGTGGCCGTACGCGCCCACCCAACAAAGACAAACCAATGAAATGCCGAGATAACATGACAGACGTTGTGTAAGACAAACCGGAGCATCTCCTTTCCACCCCGCGCACTAGCCTGCTTCTTTCTTTCCGAAGGTGGCTCGGGCGCGAGACTTCAGTAGCGCGCCGCTTCTAGCTCCTGCGAGGGTGGGCGGGGCCTAAGAGTAGAAGGCGTGGCTTGATGCTCTTGTGTTTTGTTGTGCTTTTCTGCAGAGTGCGAAAGCGCGTGGCTTGTTTGTTTGTATACTTCTGATTGTATTTTCCCGCCGGGTCCTCACAACCATCATTATTACTGTTGTCCAATTTCTCTCCCGCTTATTTTTTGGTTTAGAAGTATCTCGATAGGAATGCTAACCAACCAGGGCTGGACGGGAAACAAACACGCGTTTACAATGCAATAGCCTAGGTCTCGCAACTGCGAGTTTTGGAGCTATTGGCATTGTAAATGGCAATGCCTTTTCAAACAAGTTTAAGCTATTGGCATTGTAAACGAGAATGCCTTTCATTTATGTTTTAAACATGAAAACAACAATAAAAGGCATGGTTATTTGCAATGTCAATAGCTCCAACTCGCATATTGTATTGTATAGTAATTGCATTTATATAGCGCTTACTACCCCTGACGAAAAGCATAGAGGATTAGTGTTGAATTAGCAGGGGCGGCTGGTGACATTTGGAAGTGGTGTGGCGTAAACTAATTTGCATATTGCACTGCAGCGAGCGAGCCCGAACCACCTTGCATCCATCCATCCATACATCATTCATGCATCCACCCATCCATCCACCCACCCACCCATCCTGCATCCATACATCATACATTCATGCATCCCCCCATCCATCCATCATGCATCCACCCATCATGCATGCATCCATGCATCCATCCATACATCATTCATGCATCTACCCATCCAACCACCCACCCATCCTGCATCCATACATCATTCATTCATGCATCCACCCATCCATCCACCCACTCATCCTGCATCCATACATCATTCATTCATGCATCCACCCATCCATCCATCATGCATCCACCCATCATGCATGCATCCATCCATACATCATTCATGCATCCACCCATCCATCCACCCACCCATCCTGCATCCATACATCATTCATTCATGCATCCACCCATCCATCCACCCACCCACCCATCCTGCATCCATACATCATTCATTCATGCATCCACCCAGCCATCCATCATGCATCCACCCATCATGCATCCATCCATACATCATTCATGCATCCACCCATCCATCCACCCACCCATCCTGCATCCATACATCATTCATTCATGAATCCACCCATCCATCCACCCACCCATCCATCCTGCATCCATCATTCATGCATCCATCCACCCATCATGCATGCATCCATCCATGCACCCATCCACCCACCCATCCACCCAACAATCATTAATGCACCCACCCTGCATCCATCCATCATTCATGTATTTTTATGACCATATAACTTATTATTATTATTTTATTATTTGGTGTATTTGTAGAGCGCGAACCTGTCACCCAGAGGGCATCCTGGCGCTTTGATCCGGAACCATAACTTTAACCGCTCAGCCTTTTATGGAAATAGGTGGGTTTTTAGCGCTTTCCTAAAAGGTAAGTAGTCTTTGTGGCTTCTCAGGGAGAGTGGCAGGGAGTTCCAAAGTTTGGCCGCTGCGACACTAAAGGAGCGGCCACCCATCCTCACTCTGTGAAACCTCGGGACTACAAGAAGATGCGCCGTAGAAGAGCGGAGGGGTCGCGATGCAGAGGGACGGGGCCTAGTTGGTGAATCGCTTTAAACACAAGGCACGCAGATTTGTATTGTACCCGCAGATGGATCGGGAGCCAGTGTAGGTCTCTTAAGGCAAGAGTGGAGGAACTAGACCTAGGGCGGGAAAGAGCCAGCTTGGCGGCCATGTTTTGCACCCGCTGAAGCTTGCACACAGCTTGTCAGTCTTCAATACCAGTCTCGAACCTTGTACTCCAGCACCAATGATACATGATTAATATTAATTGTTTTTAAAACATGTATTTATTCGACACCAATTTCACACCTTAGTCGGAACATAATTTTTATTTGTTTTTTAAAACATCTATTTATTTAACACCAAAGTCATGTATACATTTTTATGGCTAGTGAGGAGGCTCGAACCTGGTTTCACAGCACCAAAGTTGGCCGCGCTAACCGTCAGACCACATCCTCTCCCCTTTGTGTGGCCCTGCAGTTTTGATGGTACATATTCACACCAAAGTCATGTATACATTTTTACAACTTCGTGCAGTGAAATAAACGGGTGACCTGGAATAGACGCACACATTTCTACAGCAGATGCTTTAACACACTGAACTATCTCAAGTCATTTGAGCTTGCAGAGTTAATGTGTGTCTGAAAGGGTAAAGAGAACCGTGCCAAGGAAGTGCGTCTAGGTCCAAAATAACTGTCTATTCACTACTGGTCAAATTTCTACGCAGACGACCTTTGACATATGTATGTGGCCAAAAGCAATATATTAAATTGCATTTGCTTACAGATTAGACTATTGATTAAAGAAACAACTAATTCTGCGTCCAGCACTCCTTGCAGGACCCGGGCTATAGTATTGACCAGCCAATCCAGGCGCTGTATGCAGCGCCGGGATTGGCTGGGGGGGGCACCATGACTGCTCGCCCAGTCGCCCTGTGCAACCCCGGGGGCTTCGGCCCTCCCCCTGGTCCTCTCTCTAAGGGGAACAGCACAGGGGAAACAATCTGCGCATGCGCGGGCTAGTTTCTGCCCAAAAATCCACTTGCGCAGCTGCAGCAGGCCCAGCCTCCCCCCCCCCCCCCTGCGCACTCCGGAAAAGTCGGGTGTCTCCCGGATTCCCGGCCGGCGGGTAGCACGATTATTTTAATATTTTCATTTGTATTTTAGTGACAACGCGGTGGGTCCATGGGGCTACGCCCCTACGCCCCAATGGACGCACCGCGCCTGTGAATTAGTATAGTGAAACATGCAAGTACATTTTAAGTGGTGGATAGGTTAGTCAGTTATTTGGATTTGGAATGATAGCAGAAGGATAGAGGAGGACAAAGGTTTGTATTTATATAGCGCTTGTTGACGCACGCTATTTAGGAAGCCTAAAAAGGATTAGTGGTGAATTAATATAGTGAAATATGAAGTAATTTCAGTGGTGAATATTAGTCAGTTACTTGGAGTGAGAAGGATAGCAGAGGGATAAAAGGGGAAGAAAGATTTGCATTCATATAGCACGTGTTACCCCTGATGGGTGTTGAAGTGCTTTTCTGGTGAGTAGCACGCCTCTCGGGAACTCATAAAGGATTACTGTTGAAAATTAGTATAGTAAAAATTATGAAGTAATTTGAGTAGTGGATATGTTATTCAGTTATTTGGGTAGTATATTAGTATAGTTTAATATGGAATTTGAGAAGTGAACATGTTAGTCTGTTAATTTCGATTGAAAAGGATAGTGGAGGGATAAAAGAGTGAAGGATTTTTTTTTTCTTATTTTTTTTTAGGTCTTAGCAGTAGGAGGAGGCTTTTGGATGAGTAAAAAGGAGTTTTGGAGAGGAGGACTCAGAGGGAAGAGTTTAGAAAGGTTTGTTTTAAGGGATTGGTATAGTAAAAGAGGTGTCAGATGATTCAAGGAGGGGTAGAGTAGGAGAGAATCTAGAAAGGGTTATTTTGGCAATCATAGTAGTGGTATGGGGTTTGGGATAAATGAGAGAGTGGATGTAGAGGATATATTGAGAGACGTATAGGCTGAGAAATAGGGTAGTGCATTGGAAATGCTAAATTAGAAGAAAGTAATAAATATATAGATCCATAATTACATTGAAAGTATAAAGATACATAAAGGAGGTAAGTATATGTAGATTAAAGATATTGATAGAGGCACAGGATGAGAAATAGAATAGTGCATTGGATATGCTTTTTCAGGAGAAAAGTAACAGACACACAGATCCAAGTACATGGAAGGTAGATAGATGCACAATGGAAGTATGTACATGTAGACCAAAGATGATTTTTATTTATTTATTATTATTATTTTTTCTCTCAACAACATAATTATTTTACATGTTTATACAAAGTAATACACAAAGATAGGTTCATATCTATAGTGAAAACAAATGCTTTTATACAGAGGGATATGTTGTAAATTGCTGTTTGCGTATGGTGCTTATGTGGGGGAGAGCCAAATCTTGAGTAGTTTTCTGAAGATAAGGTGGTTGTCGGTAGACCTTATGTTGGGGGGTAAAGAGTTCCATAGTTTGGCTGCTTGAACAGAGAAGGCTGTGCCACCCATGGTTTTTTCTTGTATGGTGGGATTTTGAGGCGTGATGCTCCTTTAGAGTGGAGGTTCCTTTGTTGAATGTATTTGGTGATTTTATTCCTGATGAAGAGTGGTCCCATTCCATGTATTGCTTTGTGGGTGATACAAAGCAGCTTGAACTGAGTTCTTCGGCAACCGGTAACCAATGCAGGGCTTTCAAGGCAGGGGAGATGTGGTCCTGCAGTTTGAAATGCAAGAGTAGTCTGGCAGCCGAGTTCTGAATCCGTTGTAGTCTTTTCATGGTTGTTAAAGGTGATCCGTGGTAGAGGCTATTGGCGTAATCGAGTTGGGACAGAACAAGGGAGATGGTAGCTTGGACCTTGTGTGGAAATCCCGAATGAAGGAAAATTCGTCGCAGCGTTTTTATAGTAGCAAAGCTTAATCTTGCTAGTTTATCCACTTGGGCATTCATCGACAGCTTGGAGTCCATGGTCATTCCGAGGTTTCTTACTTCCTTCTATACTTTAGGCAGTGATCCCAGTTCATCATGCCATGCGGCAAGCGGGTTGTAATGTTTCCAATCACCACGCATGAGTATTTCAGTTTTTGAAGCATTCAATTTGAGATGGCTCCAGGTCATCCACTGATCCACGGCTCTGAGACAGCTGAAAATTGGTGATTTTCCAATGTCTTTGGGGCATTCCAGTTGAAGGAGTATTTGCGTGTCATCTGCATAGTTATAGCACGTGAGGTGAAATTTATTGATCAGTACTGGTAATGGCTTCATGTAGATGTTGAATAGCATGGGCGAGATGATAGAACCTTGAGGGGTTCCTGCTTTTGTGGAGTACGGTTTGGACGAGAAAGGTGGGGTATGGATGACATTAGTTCTGTTTCGAAGGTAGGACGCGATCCAGTCTAGAGCAGTTCCCTCTATGCCGGCTTCACAGAGTCTTTGTTTCAGAGTGTCATGGTCAACCATGTAAAAGGCAGCTGAGAGGTCCAAGAGGAGTAGCGCAGCAAACCTGTTGCGGTCAACTGTATTCTTTAGGTCATCCCTAATGGCAAGAAGGGCAGATTCAGTGCCTCTTCCCGGACGGAATCCTGTTTGGAAGTCTGAAAGTATGTCATTCTCTTCAATGAATTGTGACATCTGGGCGAACGCTGCTCTTTCGATCAGTTTGCACAGGAACCATCCATTTGTAATGGGTCTGTAGTTGTCAGGGTTCAGCGGGTCCAAGTTTGTTTTCTTCATTAAAAGCGTATGTATGACTTTTTAAGTTCTTCTAGAAATATTCCAGTAGTTAAGGAATCGTTGATGATTCTTCTTACTGGAGTGGCAGCAGAGGTTGTTAACAGAATTGTCTTGAAAGTTTGTGGCGGACAGGAGTCAGAAGGGCTGACGGCAGGCCTGCTTGTTTTGACCAGGTCTATACATTCATTGTGTGAGATGTGAAGGAATGGAGAGGCTTGATTAGAGCATTCTTGGATTGTTGTTTTGTACAAGGGTTAGTGCTGGTGCTGTGTTTCTGTTTTAAGTATGATTCCAACATGTCTGCTTTGTCCGTGTAATGATTTGCCAGTTTGTCTGTGAAATCTTGAGTAACAGGATGAGTTCCTTCTAGGCAATTTGGTTTGCGAAATTCATTGAGTATTTTATAGAATTCTTTATTTGCACATTTAGCGTTTTGAATTCTGTCTGAATAGTACCTTTTCTTAGCTTTTTTGATAGCCGACTTGTATAATCTGTTAATTTTCTGTAGGTGAAGTTTGTCT
This sequence comes from Lissotriton vulgaris, assembly GCF_964263255.1. Taxonomy (NCBI): domain Eukaryota; kingdom Metazoa; phylum Chordata; class Amphibia; order Caudata; family Salamandridae; genus Lissotriton; species Lissotriton vulgaris. The sequence continues at coordinate 130,370,992 of NC_141700.1, forward strand.
TGTTTGGAGTTTGTTTTGAGCCAGGTACGTTGCAGTTTTCTAATTTGTTGTTTTATGTCTTTTATTTCTATGTTTCTCCAAGACACTTTTTTTCTTTTGTTCTGTTGTACGGTTTTGAGTGGTATCAGGATGTCAAACGCTTCCTGTAGCCACTCATATAGATTTTTAACAGAATTTATGGTTTCCAGATTTGTACTCTATGTTAGTTCTGTTTCCAAGTGTTCCAAATTGAGTTTGTTCCATGGCCGAAGGTGGATGGATGTAAGGTAGTTTTAGGTGAGTCGCTTAGCGTTGTTTTATGTTGGAAGGCAAGCAAGTGGTGGTCTGACCATGTGACTGGAGTTATAGTTTGAAAGGTAACTAGTTCAGTATTAGCACAAATTACATCTAGGATATGTCCAGCGGTGTGTGTCAGATTGTGGACAATCTGATGCAGGTTCATTGCGTCTAGGCCGGTGATTATTGTTTTTGGATGGGTCATATTGGGATTATCAAACCAAAAGTTAAGGTCATCCAGAACGCATAGGTTGGAGTGTATTGTTATCAGGTTTGAAACTGTGTCTAGAAGTGCGTCTGGGAATGTTGCCTTGCTAGGTGGAGGTCTGTAAAGGAGCAGAAAGTTACAGGAGGAAGACGGTGTAGGATTGCATCTTGTTAGAAGAGCCTCACAATTCTTTATGGAGATGTTGTCAATTTTAGTGATATGTATTGTTTGCCTAAATACAACAGCAAGACCACCTCCATTTTTGGCTATACGATTTTGGGTGATTTTTTGATAGCCTAGAGGAATGGCTTCATGCAGGACTGGAGCCATATCTTCTCCCAACCAAGATTCGGTTATGAATAGTATGTCTGGTTTTGCATCGGTGAGAAGGTCGTAAATGTGATGCTTGTATTAAGAGAAGGATCGAGCATTTATTAGTAGACAGTTTAGTGAGTGGCCTTTGGTGATAGTGGGACTTTGTTTGGTAGACGAGTGATCAGTATTGTGTGGGTTTGTAGCAGGTGTGTTTTTAGTGCTGGTATAGCAATCGTGTAGCTGTTCTGTATCATGTTCCTCATCCAGCATGCTAAGAAGGCATTTCGATGGGTCTGTGTTGGAGATGGTGTTTGAGAGTGAGTTGGAGTGCTGTGTTGCTTTTGTGGTGTAACATTGTTGTGAAGTAGACATGGGGAAGCAAAGTTGTGAGGAGTGGCTTGTTAATTATATTTTTTGTGTGTGTTCAAGGCTGAAGGTGTAGCAGTCAGGGGAGGTGGTGCAGCATGTGGGTCATGTAGTAATGTTCTAAATTGTCCAATGGATGAGAGGCAGTTAGAAGAGAGGTGCTGTATTGCTGTATCTGTGTTAGGTGCGGTGGAAGAGTGAAAGCTTGGCATTGGAGTTTGTTCCTTTGTGTGGTTTGAAAGGTGGGTATATATTTGTATTTTGTGATGGTAAGTACTATGAGGTGTTGCACTTTGCAGATCTTGTTGTGCTAGTGTGTGTGATATGTTTTGCTTTTGAGGAGTAGTGAAAAAAGGTGCTGATGTATATGTTTCATGCAATGGATTTGGTTGTGTAGTATTGTTTGTGAGAGGAGGTTGTGACATAGAGGGGGTGGGGATGTGTTTATGAGTGGAGTGTATGTTGTGTGTAGGAGGGAATGACGTAGAGGTGAGAGTGGTTATCTTAGACTGGTTTGTTGCAAGAGTTACAAAGTGTGGTGGTGTGCAGTGTGTGTGTTGTGCATTTGTGTTATCATGGTAGAAGGTAGAGGAGGGTGTTTGTGGACAACTGATGGAAGGAAGATTATATGTTTGTTAGTGATAAAAGGTGGTCTGTTAGGTGTAATTACAGCAGGGAGAGTGTGTCTGAATGGAATGTAGTTATGTATAGTGTTTATTGGGGTTGTGTTAGTGATGACTGTATTGGTTAGTGGTATAGGATAGAGAATGTGTACTGTTTGTAGGTGATGGTGGATATGTGTGGTAGTTGGGATAGTAGGGTGTGTAGATGTGGTTTGGTTGGGTTTGTAGTGCATGTTGGTGCATAAATCTGTGCATAGTGTTGTGCGTGGTGTAAATTTGGTGTGAGTGTGTTGCTCTGTTTGTGGATGTGGATGATGTGGGCTGGGTATTGCTAAATGAGAAAAAGGGCAGCATTTCTGGCCCTAGTCCGGGCCAGTCTCGAACAGGCTCAAACAGGCAACTGCCCTTGCCCTCTCCGCCCTTAACAGGCTCAAAGAGGCACCTGCCCTTGTCCTCTCTGCCCTTAACCTCGACGCCCGGGCTGAGACACCCTAACCCTGGCCTTTTTTAGCCCTAGTAATCAGGTGACTCCTTCAGCCAATGGGAACCCTAGCCCTAACACTATCCAATCACAACACCAGCCCTAAAATCTAGAACCAATAGGATACCAGGACCTTACAGCCAATCTTAGCCCTAGTCCAAGCACCCAATCAGTTCAAAAACCCTGATCTCTACGTCCAATAAAGGCCCTAACCCTAACAGTAGTCTCAAAACAAGTCCATGCAACCAATGGCACAGGTAGCCCTAGTCCCTACTTCCAATAGAAAGCCTAACCCTACTCTAAGTCCCACACCTAGTCCAGCAACCAATCACACCAGAAGCCCTAATCGCTACTTCCAATTAAAGGTCTAACCCTAGCCCTAGTCCCACCCTACTCCCAACAACCAATAACATAGGAAGCCCTAGTCCCTACTTCCAAAAGAAATCCTAACCCTAGCCCTAGTCTCATCCCTACAATGATTGAATCACAGACCCAGAAACCAATCAGAACCCTCAAATACCGAACCAATGAGGACATTAACCCTAATCCAATAGAAACACCAGATACAACCACCAATCAGTGTAGACATGTACCAACCACTAGCAGACCATATAAGGTCAGAGCGACCTCAGACAAGGTTTGCTGGCCTGGGAGTTGGAAGCTGCTTCTCCTGTTCAGAATCTCCTAGGAGACAGACAAGTTAGCAGTCATCATTAGAATTCAGCTTCCGATTGGTTCTTCCAGCAGGTTGGTTCAACCTACACAATGGTATGTGTCTCACATTGATTGAGCGCCGGGGTCTGAAGCGCGGCAATCCGGACCTGCAAAGCCTGCTATTCTGTTGTTAAAGTTTGACCAAGTAAAGCTGAAATGCTCCTTAGTGCCGAAGTGTGTGCCTCCTGCTCTTCCAGTACAGGGACCCCCAAACAGCTCTGCCATGGAGCCTCAGTAGTGCTCCGAAGCAGCTTCCCATGTTCCAGTACTGAGACCACAGTGAGGGCTGCCCTCGCGCCCAACGTTGTCCATTACTCTATGGCTTGACGGGCACCAGATCTCTCTCAATGCACCTCTATCCTAAACTTCAATCTTCAGCCTTGGCCGCCTCTCCTCTATAGCTTCTGAGACGCGATTGATTTACTGTGTACACTAAACAAATGGGCAGTCATCACTTCTTTCCTATCCCATTAGCTCCAGACTTCCCAGCGCCCCCTCCCGCCCCGCCGCGAGCCACCATGCACCCACCTCACCACGGCTGGCACCAGACCCTTTCTTTTACTGCTGCTGAATGCATTTGCTCAGCGAGGTGTGGTCACTGCCCATTGTTGTGGCATTTTAATTTTGAATAGGCAGTTTGGGAAGGAGCAGTGGGGGTAGATAAACCCACAATGCACTGCAGCCCGATGCAGAGTGGAACAAGAGATTAGGAGCAGGGGCCTGTGGTGGGGAAGAAGAGACACCCTGGCCTGTCACAGATAAAGTATATGTTAGTGCCTAGAAGCAGCACTTACTGGCTAAACATGGAAAAATCATAACGCCTCAGAATTAGGGCTTTTACTAGAAAGTTATAAAAACACGCCATTCAGAACCACAGGATGTTGAGGGTTTCTTCCGGGAATAGAACCCGGTCCCCCAACTTCAAGGTCCACCGCTTTAGCCTTTAGGCCATATCCTATTGCTGTGGGTGGACCCAGCAGGACACGTTAATCACAAGAGCTCATGCTGTATATATCCATCCTAAACCACAACAAGGTCTTTGTAATGTATAAACTAAAGCTCTACGAAAATGTGCTGGGCGTCTGGTGTTTTTACAATATCTCATGAAGCCCTTTCTGACCTGCGGTGCCACTGTTGCCGGCCGCTCCTCGTTAGGGGCAGGGAGAGGTGACGAGGAGACGGGGAGATGGGAAAACTACATTCCCCAGCCTCCCTAGCGGTGCAGCGCTCTGCCGCCGACAACGGTACGGGACCAGCTGCACCAGGCGTGCCTACAAATTCCACCAGGAGCTCCCGCAGCGCGGGAAGCCCTTTCTGACCTGCAGTGCCACTGCTGCCGGCCGCCCCTCCTTAGGGGTAGGGAGAGGTGACGAGGAGACCGGGAGACAGGAAAATGACATCCCCCCAGCCTACTACAACAAGAAAACTTGAAGGTCTTAGAGGTTGAGAAACAGAAGAAAGCCACAAGGAAACTTACACACCACTATCACGACTACCAGTGTAGGACCATCAGTTGTGAAAGAAGTCCTATCAGCCCACCCATATGGCGGAACATCGTCATTTAGGACTTTGTCAGCAGGTTCTTATATGGCCAAGCCCAATAGTCTTTGCTTGATACCAGTAGATCCTTATGCTGAGAAAAGATGGATCCTCACTGAGAGTGGTACTGTTAGGGTGCAGTGCTATTAAAGAAAAGTGACGGTGATTAAAATGACGGTCAGGGTAGAAAAATATGTTTATTGGTATCTCCCGGACGTCAGGTAAAAGAAGGTGTGATGACAGTGTGAAAAAATCACTGTACAGTAAGCATATAAAATCTAGGCCAACATGTTTCTGCCATAATGGTATCTATTTACCGGCATTCTTCAGGGTCAAGCTGGAAAGTAAGCTACTGCAACAACCACCATTATTAGGGTGAGAAAAGTGATAAAAAAAATATCTATAACATGGTTTACAAGAAATGGAATTTGTGTGGCTCAATGAACCACCCTACCGTGTCCTGGTTAATAACCATGTATCGTGTAATCCTTTCCCAGCTTTATGTGGGAAGTAAGCCTCACCTCACCCGGCAACGGCTCGGATAAAAGAGGCCCGCTCTGTCTGTCGGTACCTCCAGGAGTGTGCCTGAGCCTCCCTAGCGGTGCAGCACTCTCCTGCCGACAATGCAAGCGATCACTTTGCCCCCCCTAAAAAGATCAAAATTAACCGGAAAGCAGAAGCCCATAAATGGTTCTCTCCTGAATTAAAGGACATGAAACTATTACTTCGTCAGAAAGAGAGGAAATGGAGAGCCTGCTATGACCCTGAAGATAAGCTCCTCTATAAACAAGAACAAGCAAAATACAACAAAGCCATTAAGGTAGCCAAGATTGAATACTTTTCCTCCAAAATTTTAACGTCCACTAACAAATCGAGAGAGATTTTCTCAATTGTGGATGAACTCTCCAACCCTGACAGAGTCTCACCTAAACCAACTCCCACTCAAGAACTATGTGATAAACTTAACACATTCTTCCTAGAAAAAATCACAGCTATTAAAGCCAGCATCAAATGTTCACCGTCAGCTGTGATCCCCCCTGACTCTGTCAGGAACACCCATACAATGGACTGTTTCCCTACTATCAATGTAGATTCACTCATCTCCTTGATGTCCAAGGTCAAATCTGGATCCCCCGGGATTGCTGCCCCCCACATATTATGAGAGAAGTCTTTTCTACCATTCCTCAACCTGCTCTATCCCTTTTAAATTCATCAATTACTCAAGGCTGTGTCCCAAAATCATTTAAAGGTGCCACTGTGGTCCCCCTGATAAAAAAGGTTGGCGCCGATTTATTAGAGCCATCTAACTATCGCCCCATCTCTTTGCTTTCCTACTTAGCTAAGGTTTTGGAGGCACATGTTGCAAAATCTTTGTCTGCCTTTATAGAACAAACCGAACATCTAGACCCTCATCAAGCTGGCTTTCGCCCAGGGCATTCAACTGAGATGGTCATCTTGGCAGTCCTGGACGAGCTCCGCAGGGAGGCCGACACCGGTACCCCCCAGGCTCTGGTTCGCCTTGATCTGTCTGCCGCGTTCGACACGGTGGACCATAAGACCTTGTTGGACCGTGTCGAGCGCGCAGGCATCCAAGGTAGGGCCCTAAGTTGGATCACATCATTCCTGGAGGATCGTACACAGGCTGTTCGCCTGGCAAATTTTACAGCGCCAGGGCTGAATATTACATGTGGGGTTCCCCAGGGCTCCTCCCTATCCCCACATTTGTTTAACATCTATTTACTCCCCCTAATTAAAGCCTTAAAACAGAGGAAAGTAACGACTTTCAACTACGCAGACGATCTGCAGCTTTCCTTTACCATAGACAACTCCACTGAATCAATCTCCAACTTTCAGGACACCATGGTGTTCATCCGCAACTGGATGGATCACAACCACCTAAAATTGAACCCCGGAAAGACCGAGGTACTGCTGATAGGAGATAGTTGTATCTCCTGGGGGCCTCACTATTGGCCAGCAGAACTAGGGACGTTCCCTAAACCCTCCTCTTCCGTAAAAAGCCTAGGGGTGACTATTGACCAAGATCTGTCCCTAAACACTCAAGTGGGCTCGGTTGTATCTAAATGCTTTTTCCAGCTGCGGAAGATCCAAAAGATACACCACCTACTCTCCCAGGCAGCACTGATACAAGTTGTGATTGGCCTAGTCTTATCCCACCTAGACTATGCAAACTCAATCTATCTAGGCCTCCCCTCCTATCAGATCAAGAGGCTCCAGCTTGTACAGAACCAGGCAGCTAGATTGATTTATCAGCAGCCTAAGTGGCAATCGGCCAGAGCTCTGATAAAAAAACTCCATTGGCTCCCACTGCTTCAGCGGGCCACCTTTAAAACCGCCTGCCTCACATTTAAATCTCTAAATTGTTATAGCCCAGTTTTTATTAACAATCTGATACTGAGGTATGTTCCAACCCGTGATCTCCGCTCCAAACATCAGAATTTGCTGGTGAGCACAAAATTCAAACGCAAACGACATGGTGGGTGTCGCTTTGGACATTTGGCACCACAACTATGGAACTCACTCCCATGGGAAATCCGTTCTTGCCCCGATCTACTTCGGTTCAGAAAGCAACTTAAGACATGGCTGTTCATACAGGCACATAAGTAACCATCCCTTCAGAAGTCACGTCAGAACAGTTAACTCACAATTGCTCAAAACAGCGCCATGAAACCTTGGTCTAAGTGCGCTTTATGAATTGGTTATAACATAACATGCCACGGGACCAGCTGCGCCAGGGGCGCCTACAAATTCCACCAGGAGCTCCTGCAGCGTGGGAAGCCCTTTCTGACCTGCGGTGCCACTGTTGCCGGCAGCTCCTCGTTAGGGGCAGGGAGAGGTGACGAGGAGACCGGGAGACAGGAAAACGACATCCCCCAGCCTCCCTAGCAGTGCAGCGCTCTGCTGCCGACAACACCATAGGGCCAGCTGTGCCAGGGGCTCCTACAAATTCCACCAGGAGCTCCTGCAGCGCGGGCAGCGCCCAGGCCAAGCTCGGGTCAAGGGCAGGCCTGTCCACGCCCATCAGTGGCAGAAGGAGGCGGGGCAGGGTCTGGACCCCTGGTGGTTGGACACTGGACGCAGATACACCATCATTGCTGCATTATTCCACTAGTCCAAGTAAGCACATCTTGTATGCTCTTTCTCTGTTCTTATTGGAATGGCAGCTGCTGCAAAAAGTAGAGGGGGGGAGGTGGCCACGCCCAAACCCTTGTCCAACTCTACTCTTGACTGTTTTCTTCTCAGGGCTGCTAAGGCCATTGGTATGGAAATCCAAGTAGCGGAACGACGGCTATCTGTGGGAGGGGGTGACCCACCTGTTTTGATTGATGCGCACCTAGTCCCAGATAATGGAATGAATGACACAAGTCAAATTAATCATGCATCTATTAGGTTTGTAGAAACCTCTCCTCCGGCTCAGTTGCCTTATATAACACCTGAAGCCTCACCAGTACGTGATTTGGCAGGCAAAAGGAAAACAAAAACCAAACACCTGGAGCCTACGCGGAGTAAACGGACTAGATCTATAAAAAAAACCTGCAGCACTAAACACAATAGCCCACGTTGAACTAATACTAAGTCCCTCCACCCCGAATGGTCCTAACCCAACGGTGTCGTCCCATCTTGAGAAAAAGCCTTTACAAACTGGCGGCACTTACATCCCTCATAGAGGAAACAATTGCCACAACTTTTCTCCTATTCTAGATAGATTGGACAAATTAGAATCAACATTGGCTTTAATGTATACCTTGCTCATCGATAAGTCAATAGGGGACGGGGCCAAAAGGAAAGAGTGGGAAAGGGGTCTTGATCATGGGGGGAGTTCTAATCCCGAAGTGGGGTCATCAGTTACGCACAGCAATTAACAACCCTGTCCCATAAACATTACCAATGCAGTAGCACAAAAACATTCAGGGCCATCAAGCTCCAGAAACCTGGGTTCAACACGTTTATTCCCTGGCAAGACTAGGCCCAGCACGTCTCCGGTAATCACTACTGGGAGTCAGGCAGGCCCTAAACAAGAAACAATATCAAAACTACAGTGTAAAAATGAACCAATTAGTCGAGATGATAAGGTGACTCTTCACCTCCCACCGAGTGTTGCCCCTATGCGGCAATTCTCACTAACATTCCCTCTGCAGGAAAATCAAAATGAATCGCAGGCCCAGTTAAAGAATAAATTATGTCATTGGTTACTACAAAACACAAGCTTTACTAATAGGAATTTCCATGTTATTCTGTTCCTAAGACGAGTAGGCTGGGTAGGTCCTTTATGCAAATCCTTCACTGGAGATTGCATTGTGATTAATTGTAGATCCCCAATTTTAGGGAGCCGGCTGCTTAGCAGGGAACCACTTTTATCAAATCTCAGGCCGAGGCAGGGTATTGAAATTTTACAGTTGGGGTTTTTCTACAGGCATTTCAAATACAGAGAGGGGAACCCCCGGGTAATGGGCTATCACGCTTGCTACTTTCCAAGTATATGGAAGTCACCCCTCTGGAAACCAGAAACATTCCAAATTTTAAGTGGCGTAGATTCCCAAGATTGACTACCCTTAGTTCCCCCTCCCCCTACAAGGACACTAGTAGAACCAAACACTGCACGGCCAGATGCAATCCCTGAGACCTATAATAATGAACCTACCAGGTGTGAACAAGCTATCATGACAAGCAGTCTTCGTGAACGAACTGAGCCCGATGGAGTAACTAATAACCTAGAACACACTCAGGGACCCACAATCGAACTCCATGAACTTAAACTTTTATCCTGGAATGTTGCAGGCCTCAAGTCTAAGTCACCTGACCCTGATTGATGTAAGCTAGTGGATGACTCCCACCTATGCTGATTGCAGGAAACTTGGACGGTTGAATCTGTTCATAGGGTGGGCTTCACCACTTACAGCATTGAAGCAAAGCAGTCCAGTGTTCGTCGCCCAGCTGGTGGTCTTCTAATTTGGGTTAAAAACACTCTGGCCTGTAAAATCAAGGTGTTAAACCTCGGCTCAGAGGAAATACTCGGGCTAGAATTAACTTCTCTGAAAGGGAATATCCAGGTCAGGCTAATCAACATATATAATCGCTTTAAGACGTCACACAAGCCCTCTGAGACGTTAATAACTTTAAAAAATGTCCTTGAAACTGCAAAGGGGAACCACCGACTTATAGTCGCAGGCGATTTTAACACAACCTTCGAACCTGTTGACTACGTACAGGATCTCATTTTAGATAGAGATAAAATCAAAGGGATCCCAAAGCTACAGATACCAGCCATTAAGAGACATACTAGGGTGGGGCATCAGGTACTATCATTCACTATGACATATGGGGTTAGAGCATGTAATGGTCGGACTGATTCTGATAGAGAAGCAAGTCACGCGTTCAAGAGGGGGGCATCCAAAACCAGGATTGATTATATCCTCGTCGACGTTGAACTTTGGTCTTGTTTAAAAGATATGGCTGTATTAACACAGGAAGACAGTGACCATAATGCTCTGGCCCTCACGCTGTTGGGTTCAGCTTTACTGTATGGTAGCCTTGGGCCTAAGAGTGCCCCGGTTATCACCAGTAATAACAATAAAAGAGTCAAATGGCCAATGATACTGGCTGATCCAACTGCTCTTCTGAAAATATACTCTGAGGTGGAGCTGACTCTTGTTTATCTGAGTACTAGTGCCACCTTTATAGAAGACATCATGGCTAAATTCCTTCAACTGACCGCCGCAATTAGATCAGTATTTTATAAACAGTGTAACGGTCACTTTGTAAAACAGAAGTCAGCTCCTTGGTTTAATAAGGCCTGTGTTAAAGCGAAGGCTGAACTCATTGTGGCGGTAAAAACAAAACTCCCCATTGACATAAAAAATCACAGGAAGTTATACAAACTCGCTCAAGCGAAGGCAAAAAGGAAATGGGAGGCATATAATTGGGCCATACTTGTTGAGGCGACAAAGCAAAAGATTAGCCAACTGTTTTGGCATCTCATGGTCAAGGGTTGCCCTAATTTAAAACTAGAATCCGATTTTCATATACAATTCCATGTGTGGGAGGAATATTTCGAAGAGTTATATGCTGGACAATGTGTCCTGTCTGACCCTGGCTCGCAATCGAGACCCACAAACATAGTTTTATCTAAGGAGACAGTCATTTCCATAGAGGAAACTATCACAGCCATAAACGCACTACAGAGTGAGAAAGCCCCGGGCCTAGATAAGCTTCCGGGTGACATGTACAAGGCGGAACCCTTAATATGGGGACCACTTCTCCAAGTAGTTTTTAATGCCATCATTTTAGGTGGCGAAATCCCGGCGATCTGGCGCGGTGTCGAGATCATCCCTATCCACAAAAAGGAAGATAAGGAGTTGTCTAGTAATTACTGGCCAATCAGCCTTGTAGATGTCTCTCAAAAAATCTTTTGCAAAATTATTTTATCTAGGTTCCAACAATGGACCGAGGATAATAATATCCTGTCAGATCTCCAGGTGGAATTTAGGTCCTCCACAAGTACCACTGACCAAGATTTTAGATTTCTCCTATTAATCTGGAAGGAAGTGACAATTAGAGGTGGCCACCTGTATGTTGTACTTGTGGATCTAAAAACGGCCTTCGACACAATAGATCGAACTCAACTCTGGCTAGTATTGAGCGAACTAGGTCTTCCAGCTTATATACTTGACATCCTGATCCGTTTACATCATGACATATATGCAAAGGTCAGGTGGAACACTGATGGCAGTTTGACAAAAGACATATTAGTACAGAAGGGTGTAGGTCAAGGATGTGTCCTCGCCCCAACATTATTCACCCTTTATATTAATGGATTGATTGAACAAATTTGATAAAATATGCTGGAGAAGGGGCTATAAGTTTATGACTTTTAATCCCTATAAATCAAATAAGGGCAAACTTATTCTGGGTACACAAGCACTGGAGCAGGTCAAGTGCTTTGACTATTTGGGTGTACGCATTAGTGATAGGCTGGTATGGACACCCCAAATTGAGAAGAGCACTCTGACTCTCCAACACACTAATTGTGCAATAGTGAGGAGGGCCAGGGCGCCCATTCTGGAACTCCATAGGGCTAAAGGTCTAGGAGCAGCCCTCTATGGAGCAGAGCTATGGGGGCTTGAAAATCTAAAATACCTAACCCTAGCCGAAAACAAATTAATCAGGGCAATCCTGAATCTACCTGTAAGTACCCTCTATTGTCGTTAAGACTAGATCTTGGCTTAAAACCGATAGACCATTTTGCTATTCTTAGGGCACTCCTGTTTTGGATCAGAATTTGGATCAGCACACACAGGTCCCACTGAAGGCAGCTCTGGGAGAATTGATTGGCTTGCATAAACAATCAGGCCATATTAAATGGTTTAGTAAAATCAAGGAATGTTTTTAGGAACTAGGGTTGGGGTGCATCTGGGAGGATCCCGGGTCTATATCTAAATTGGTGGTTCCCCTTATTAAAAAAAGGTTCTGGGAGTATATGGAATTTCAAAGCGTAGAAGGCATTGCACATGGCACTTTAACAACTAGCTTTTAAAATGATAAAGGAGGGTATGGTTTTGAACCATTTATGGATGACATCGAACCCCCACGGGCAAAAGCTCTGTACATTCAATTTAGACTTGGGGCTCTACTTTTAAATTCAAGAAGAAGCGTGTGGGGAAATGCTGCTGTAACATCATATTGTCCTACATGTCATACTCGATCGGAGACCCTTGATAATTTTCTTTTTTGTTGTCCAACCTACGCTGACTACAGGAAAACCTGGATAACTCCAGTCTGTTGTCTCCTGTCGTTTACATACCCCAGCGTGGAAATAGAGGACCAGCTCCTAACGGCGCAAACTATATTTTGGTGAAGACTGCGCATTTAAGGCCTGCTCGGCCAGTGTGCCAATAGCGCACTTGCAGCGCTGCCTGGGGCAACGAAGATGACAGCGCCACAACCTACGCACTTCTAGGACAGGAGGAAATCATGGGCGGCACATGAGGGAGACTATGCACTAAGTGCATTCTTGGAGAGAGACGGAGCGATCACTAGCCATCACAACTTGACCGCACACCGGCAGGCCTGGCTGGTCTGACTGGAAGACATTGCATCAAACATTAGCCCTTTTCATTCCCTCTTCCCCAGATACGGGGACCCACTGGCGACAATCACTCTCATACAACATGGGGAAACCAGAGGGGCATCAGTCAAAGCTCTTTGAGAAAAAACGCTCCACTAAACAGATGGACTCCGAAGATGACGCCGTGGCCACCACTCAACCTTCAGGTGAAGTCAGTGACCAAGACCAGGAACTCAAAGAGATCATGTTGTAGGTCAGGTCTAACCTGAAAACAATTGATGCTAAACTGGACCTCCTCACAGCGCGTCTGGACAAGGTGAAGACTGGGGTGGATGCACATGACTTCCGCCTGGATCATCTAGAAACAAGAGTCAGTGAATCAGACGATATTCAGGCCACCACATCTGAACACCTCCTACAAATGGACAAGGTCCTAGATCTCATAAAGCAGAAGAATGAAGACTTTGAAGCGCGTTTGAGAAGAATTAATCTTCGTATTACCAGAGTCCACAGCCATCTCGCTTTTTGAGGACTTTGTTGAGACACTACTGAGTGACCTTTGTGGAACAGAACTGACCCCCATCTTTATCATTAAGAGAGCTCACAGGACACTAGGACCACATCCACCCCCCGGTGGCACCGCCTCTGCTAACAGTGGCAGTATTGAACTACAAAGACCGGGATACAGTTCTCCACCAGCCAGGAAAAAAAGCCCAATCAAGCACAGAGGAGACCGCATATCCTTTTTCCCTGACTTTACCATGGCTGTACAAGCCGCCAAATGTGCGTCCCAGCCGGCCAAAAGACTGCTGCAGCAGGCAAACCTGCAATTTGCTGTGCTGTACCTTGATAAACTGCGCATAATGCTAGGGGGGAAAACATACCATTTCACGGACTGGAAACTGGCCCTCAGGTTTGCCAAGAAGCAAGTACAGTCCAAACCCGAGAAAAACATGCCTCCACATGCTGAGTCTTATACCCGGCTGAGCGACAAGGATTAAAATGTTTGTCACTAATCGAACTTTCTCTATGCATATGTAGACATTGTTCAGATCGGGAGACATGTACTCCCTCAGTCACTGCTGTTTATCAACTCTAGCTTCTACATGGTTAAAATGCTGTTTATGCATATGCTATATAGAGGGCTCCCTCAATCTGTTGCATTTGATCTTCATATGTTTTGGGCTCTCATACAAGCACATCTACGCTCGGCCACCAAGCCTTTATTGGCGGGTTAGTTTACTCAGCGACTCCACTACTCCTAGGGATAATTCCCATATGCTTAAGATGTGGGGGTCTTTTCAACCTGATTGGGGGGGTTGGAGTGGGAGGGGATGTGGGGGCATGGGGTGTTTACTGTTATTGTTTTTGATAGTTATCTTGGCATTCCACGATGTAGTTGGCACAATGCTTTGCATTTACACAGAACACACTATAGGCTGTGCATACACACACACCAGAGGTACTATCTTGCACTCCGTACACCCCCCGATTTTTCAGCATATCGTGAATTTCAGTCATACACATGGGTAGCCGAGCCTCAGTAAAGCTTATCACATGGAACGTTAGGGGCCTTAATGACACTTGGAAAATCTGCCTTTTACACGCCGATCTACACAGGCATCAGATGGACATTTGCCTCCTCCAAGAGACCCACTTGACCGGCCGGGCTCTCCCCCGTTGTTGACGAAGGATGGGGCACGACATACTCAGCCACGTATTCCAATTATGCTAGAGGCACAAGCATCCTCATTGGCAGAGGCCTGGCCTGGGTCACACGCAATGTACCAGTGATACCGAGGGGCACTACCTTATTCTGACAGGCACACTTTGCAACCCTCTGAGCATGCTCTCCACGATCTATGGCAGGAATGGAGATGACCCGGACTTCTTTACCAAAGTCTGGCACCTAATCTCAGACTCCGGCTCACAAACAACGATCTCATACTTTGATTATAATGTCCCGCTCATAGATCCTATGGACAGGGAGGGAGGCTCTAGATGGCCACACTCACGAGCCGCCAGTGTTTTACACATTATCATTGGAGACAATCACCTCGTGGACATATGGAGGCACATCCATTCCGATACCCGTGCGGACACATGTTTCTCCTTGCACCATAGTGCGTGGTCCAGGATAGATTATAGACTGATAACCAGAGATCTTCTACTGTGGGTACCGGAGGTCACCCATCTTATCCACACACTCTCAGATAATGCACCGTCCAGCTGACCATACACCTACCGGGCGTCCCCTCAAAGGTGTTCACTTGGCGTCTACCATCGAGAGCACTAAAGGACTCAGCCTTCAAAGAAGAGATTCGTATGGCAATCCAAACCTATTTTGACCAAAACACGGGCTCAGTCAGATCACCTGCTGTGCTCTGGGATGCATTTATGGCCATGATCCGAGGCGAATGCCTAGCTAAGCAACACAGCGTTCTGAAGTCCAGCCGCATAACTCTTACGTCGCTCGAGAAAGACATAACGGCACTGGAGGATCAAATCCACTGCTCTGGGGAAGCCGCCGTTTTGGCAGATATACGCGAGAAGTTATCCAAATATCAAGAGGAGGCAACTAGGGAGACCCTGTTTCTGGGAAAGGAGACCCAAGCACTAAGGTATAGGGAGGGAGACTGCCCCGGTAAAAGGCTAGCCAGACTGCTTCATAAGCCGCACGCCACATCATATATTGCTGAGTTGTTAGACTCGGAGGGACAACGTCACTCCTCTGCAGAGAAGTTGCTGCAGATTATGGTTGACTTCTGCGCGAAGCTATATTCTACAGTTCAGGCTTCCACCCCTCCTGACTTACAAACACACTTTAATAAAATGTAATTGATATGGCTATCAAACGCTCATAGGAATTTTCTGGACTTCCAGATCACTCTGGAGGAGATTCAATAGGCTATTGCTGGACTCTCCCCGGACAAGGCCTCGGGATTAGACGGGCTGCCAGCTGCTTTCTTTAAAGAGTATACTGACATTTTGGCACCCAAGCTCTTAGAAGTCTACCTTGACACCCTGAATGTAGGTAGGCCAGCTTCTCCCCTCAATACGTGAGGCTGTCATATTCACTCTTCTTAAGCCATACCTGCGATTTCTATAGGCCGTTATCTCTCATCAACATCGACAAGGAAATCTTTGCCAAGGTTTTAGACAACAGACTCCAACTCCTATTGCCGGTAATGATTAGGCCCGACCAATCGGTATTCATCCCAGGTCGCTCGATGTCACTTAATCCCTGGACTATGTTCTCAGTGATGCACCACCTAAGTCCCCACCTTTCAGCTGTGGCGGTATTGCTCGACGCCACAAAAGCGTTTGATACGCTGGAATAGAAGTACATGTTTCCGCTGCTAGAGAGGATGGGCCTGGTCAACAACTTTCTCGTGCAGATCCATTTATTGTACACCCTGCCTACTGCTCGTGTTCGTATGAATGGTCAAACATTGCACCCCTTCCCAGTTCACAGAGGCACAAGGCAGGGATGTCTGTTGTCCCCACTGCTTTTCGCCCTTGCAATGGAGCCTCTGGCTGCACAAATCCGACAACACCTCGCGGAATGTGCTTCACTACCTACGGTCTGGTGGTGTCTCTGTATGCTAACGATGTCACATTGTATGTGCAGCATCCTGAGCAATATCTTTCACCACTCATCCGTGAAATCATATGATTCGGTGGAATATCTGAGGTCCAGAAAACTGGGCCAAGTCCACACTGCTTCCCCTAACGGAGACAGCGGTCCCTTTTCCGGTGGAGTACCCACTACAGTGGACAAATGGCCCAGTTAAGTACCTGGGAATATATGTATGTGGTGACACAGAGGAAATATGGAAGGCCATTCTTGGCAGTGCAATGATTTGGCTGGAAGAGCGCATCCCTATTTGGACTAAACTCCCGTTATCTCTGGTGGGACGGATCGCCATAGCAAAGTTGGTGGTACTCCCAAAATTTCTTTACATGTTCATTAATATTCCCATGCCACTTATACAAGTTTTTTTTAATAGATTCCGATCCAATCTGACAACACTAATTTGGGCTGGGAAACAGCCCCACGTTAAATACTCACTCCTTACATTGCCACAAACACAGGGCGGTATGGGGGCACCAGACCTACAGCTATATGCACTGTGCGCACAGGCACAATTCTTACATTTTTGGACACACCCTACACCCTTCCAACCTCATGTGGTGGTAGAGATAGACAAAGTTTCACCATGTCCTGTCTCGACGGCCCTATTTCTCCCATACAAATGGCCAGGCCTTGAGATTGACACTCCACAGTGCATAAGGTGGACATGGAGAGGCTTGGTGCGGCGCGCTGGACATACGTGCTTGTTCGCTCTATCGGTCCCTGTGGCTAGACACCTTGAACTGCCATCCCAGATGGTGGCGCCTGTGCCCAAGCCCGCAAATTCAGCATTGATACTTTGCGGATCCTTTTCCTAATGTCACTTTGCTCGAACCTCTAGAGCAAGACCCTTCTAGAAATACTCCCCTCAACACTTTTTTATATTACCAACTACGTGCGACTTGCAGAGCGCTATCGAAACATTCCCGAATCCCCCAAAGGCCCTTGCACCACTAGAATACATTAAACTGCATGGAAACTAATCACATCATTATACAATCTCATGAAGAAGTCAGCACCAGCAGCTTCCACACCAGCCCGCGCAGCTTGGGATGCAGATCTTCAATCCCCTCTTAAAGATAAACAGTGGGCATTCTGCTGCAGCCAGCTGGAAATATTATCACCCAGCTACAGGTTCCGGATCATCCATTTTAAATTCTTGCACCGCACCTACAGAACACCTGTACAAACACATCGTATGGGGCTCACTCCAGACTCTCGTTGCAAGCGGTGCTGTTCACCTGATGCGGATTTCATGCATTTAGCATGGAATTGTCCAGTCATCGCCAGACCTGGGGGGAGGTATTTCATACTATTGGGACCATGATAGACGTACAATTAACCCCTTCCCCACTGCTGGGACTGTTGAGCTATGTAGCAGGTGGACCGTGTGGTCCACAGGCTTGTCGCGCTAATGTTGCTGCTTGCGAACCACAGTATTGCGATGAACTGGGGACGACACCGGGCTCCAAAGGAGCAGGAGTGGATTAAGGACGCCACATACTGTCACGAGCTGCTAGATAATTACTGGGAGCTGCTGCCACCAAGATCCCGTCCTCATGATATCTGGGAGCCGCTCAGCGCCTTCCTTCGACAATCAGGCACAAACACTGGGACTCCTCCTATACAAGGAGAGAGACCCCATACCCTCTAGAATGCTGGACTTTCTGGTTACCCATACCCCACACGCTTATTTGCCACTGTCTTTACATTAACTGCAGAAAACAAACATGATTGACGTAATAGACTCACGGTGGGCTAAGCCGGGTGAGATATACCAAGAGGGACAATCAGGCACAAACACTGGGACTCCTCCGGTACAAGGAGAGAGACCCCTGACCCCCTAGAGTGCTGGTCTTTCTGGTTACCCATACCCCACACCCTTATTTGCCACTGTCTTTACATTAACTGCAGAAAAAAATATGATTGAAGTAATAGACTCACGGTGGGCTAAGCCGGGTGAGATATACCAAGAGGGACAATCAGGCACAAACACTGGGACGCCTCCTGTACAAGGAGAGAGACCCCTGACCCCCTAGAGTGCTGGTCTTTCTGGTTACCCATACCCCACACCCTTATTTGCCACTGTCTTTACATTAACTGCAGAAAAAAACATGATTGAGGTAATAGACTCACGATGGGCTAAGCCGGGTGGGATATACCAAGAGGCACAGAACTGGCACGGCTACCATATGATTATGTGGAAATGCCTTTTATCTCTATCCGTCCAGGCTCTGCTATTTGTGTGTCACGGAGAAACAAACTGATATGCCTACAACTGTTATATTGTGATTGCATACTTACCTACGATGTATGTAAAGTGCCTCTGATATTGTTTTCCAAATCAATGTCTGTATTTACTGCCAACCAGGTTAATAAAAGTTTATAAAATAAAAATAAATAAATACAAGTTCAAGTTTAAATACTTTATTCGACAACATTGTCATAAAAGCTTTCATCCCTATCTAGACATAATAAATACTAATCTAATAATAAAAACGTATTAAATACCATACATTTGTGCATTGTTGACGAATAAGAATCTTTAAAATTTACACATTCTTTTTTAAAAAGTATCATCACAGACCAAAGGAAATTCATGTAGTTCATGGGGGTTTTAAAGTGCGCGTGCGTATTATCCAGGCCCATCCCAGGAATTTAGCCACTGCAATTGCAAGTTGAGGGGCACAATTTGATTTCAGGACCCTAAAAGCCTCAATACATCTCCTTGTGCCCAAGTTTCTGCATGCCGGTTTCAGCCACCTATTCCTTGGGGCAACGTATAGTGGACATACAAATAGAAAGTACAAAATGTCTTCTACATGCGATTTACAATGGGAGCATGTGTTTACATTAACTGGGGACCACTTAACAGTAAAAGCATTTAGGGGCAAGGTGCCGACTCTGAACTGGAAAAACAATTTCCTATCTAGAGGCTTGGAGATCAAATCCCAATACTGTTCAAACATAGGGAAGGTTTTTAACTCTAGGAACTGGGATGTTGTTAAGGCTGCGGGAGGAATAGGCAATACACTGATCCTAGTTTTCAAAGGATTTATTTTGGAGAACAAAGAGTCCGAACTCTTCTTCTTGGCTGTTCTCTTCCCCCTCGGAGATCGGCTTCTAGCTGCCTTTCTGATCCCAGACTCCACAGCTGAGGCGCGATGGTCCCGGTCGAGTCTCCGTCGCGGGACAGGCTCGTCAACCTCCGTCGTGCCGTTTGTATCAATACCCAGTGGGAAAGAAAGATAGGAAGTGTCAGCGGACTGCCCCAATGGCTTTAATACCTACAGGGAAAAGGAGTGAGGACTACCCTAACCGTGCACCTGTTTACTGCAAACGCCGTAGTGAGGGGAGGAAGGAATCTGTGCTCAGGGAGAGGGGTACCAGGACCAGTTAGGGTTTGACTCAGGGTACGTCGGTACGTGTATTTCTGCCCGTGACCCAGCCCCGTACTTTGTCACGTACCTGGCGTAGCCATACACCTCCCGCGGGTGTATGGCTGGGCGACTCGTAGTATCGGTGGCCTCCTGGCTTCTCTTCCTCAGTCGTCTCTCTCGTTCCTCCGGCTCGGTTCTCGTCTCGTCTCTCCTTACTCTTCTTCGCTTCGCTGTCTTCTCCAACTCTGCTCCGTTTCTCTGTCTCCTCCTCCTCGGTGAACAAGCACACCCCTGATAGGTTCTGTGCCGTATATGACGTCTCCGTGTCCTGACGTGACTCCTCCCATTGGTAATCCCAGTCTTCGTTAAAGGGCCAGAGTTCTGATTGCGAGTCTGCGTTTGTGTTGGGGTTCTGTAGAGGGTACAATTGGTTAAAGGCAGAGTTTGTCCGTATTGTCTTTTCATCTTGATCACATTCCGCATTACTGGACATCCCCATTTTGTTACATACCTCCCCCTCCGGACACTCACGATCGGTGAGTGGATGACGTGACAAGAAATCAGCCCCTACATTTTCGATACCCTTCCGATGATGGACAGCAAATGAGAATGGTTGTAGGGACAAAAACCATCGAAGTACCCTCGCATTATTTGATTTATTGCGGGCCATCCACATCAGTGGAGCATGGTCTGTAAATAGATCAAAATGTCTCCCCTCTAGGTAATAAGCGAGTTTCTCGATGGCCCACTTGATCGCCAGACATTCTTTTTCAATGGTAGCATACTTTAATTCCCTGGGGAAGAGTTTTCTGCTTACGTACAGAATTGGGTGATCAAGCCCATCAGGTCCTATTTGCGAAAGCACAGCTCCAATCCCGTAATCCGATGCATCTGTGTGCAACGAAAACGGGCGAGAAAAATCCGGAGAAGATAATACAGGTGTTGACGTAATGATGGACTTCAACGTGAAGAAGGCCTCCTGCATCCGCTCTGTAGGATGTACCGGAGTAGACGGTTTCCCCTTATCTTTCAGTGCATCTGTAAGAGGCGCGGCTATGTCGGCAAACTGTGGGATGAACCTCCTATAATATCCGACAAGCCCCAAAAAAGATCTCATTTCTCTCCTAGTTGCCGGGAAAGGGGTGTCAGAAATAGCCCTCACCTTCTCGATTTGTGGCTCAATCATTCCATGTCCCAACACATAGCCAAGATATTTAACCTTTTGAAAGGCCAATTTACATTTCTTGGCGTTCACTGTTAGGCCAGCATTCCTTAATGTTTCCAAAACAGAGGCCAGATGATTCAGATGCGAGCGCCAATCCGGACTGTAGATGACAATGTCGTCTAGATATGCGGATGTAAAGTCACTCAACCCGGCTAAGACTCTGTTCATTAAACGCTGGAATGTCGCTGGCGCCCCGTGGAGGCCAAACGGCAAGACTGTAAACTCAAAATGACCATCTTCAGTCGAAAATGCCGTTTTTTTCATATCCTCCCGACGCAGGGGCACCTGCCAATACCCTTTCGTCAAATCCAGGGTCGAAATGTACTTAGCATTGCCCAACCTTTCAATCAATTCGTCCACTCTTGGAATGGGGTATGCATCGAACAGAGATATATCGTTCAGGGCCCGAAAGTCCATGCAAAAACGGCGACTGCCGTCCGGTTTAGGAACCATTACGATGGGGCTAGACCAATCACTTTTGGATGGCTGGATTACTCCCAGCCGGAGCATCTCCTCCACCTCAGCCTTGATAGCCGCTCTTCTGGCCTCGGGGACTCTGTACGGTTTGATCCTCACTTTTTTTTCTGGTGGAGTATCTATACAATGTTCAGCCAGAGAAGTTCTCCCTGGCCGGCTGGAAAAGACGTCCGCAAATTTATTCAGGGTAGCTTTCAGTTCCTTTTGTTGCTGTCCTCGCAATTCATCATTTTGAACCAGCATGTCAATGGTGGAGCTCTCAGATCCCGATTTGTCAGCCAAGTGAACAGCGGCAGGGGGCGGCCCCAGCCATTTCTTCAAAAGGTTGATATGATATGACTGGTGTTTGTTTGGAGCGATCTGCAGTTTATAGCTAGTACGCCCTATGATAGCCGAAACCCTATATGGGCCCATCCACTCCGCCTTAAACTTATTGGAGGAGGAAGGTAGAAGAACCAAGGCCCAGTCATCCACCTGTAGTTGTCTCCACTTTTTCCCCTTATCATACGCCTTTTTCTGGACTGTCTGGCTGGTCGCAAGATGGTCCACCGCCAGTTCCCTTAATTTAGCAAGCTTGGATTTCAAGGCCGTGGCGTAATCAAGGGTAGTGGCGACCTCCTCAGACTGTTCATTGACCCATGCATCCCTGGTCATTTCCAGCAACGAGCGGGGTTGACGGCCGTAGAGGAGTTCAAAAGCAGAGGCCCCCATACTACTCTGTTTCTGGGCCCTGATTGCGTATAAAGCCAACGGCAGCATTTTGTCCCAGTCAGACCCACTAACTTCCATCATTTTCCGGAGAGTTGATTTAAGGGTACGGTTGTATCGTTCCACCAGTCCGTCCGTCTGAGGATGGTAAACAGAGGTACGGAGCTGGTGGATGTTCAAGGTACCACAAATTTCCTGCATCAGCTTAGAGACGAATGGGGTGCCCTGGTCAGTTAGGATTTCCTTCGGGAACCCTACCCTACTAAACAGTTCAATCATTTTATCCCCCACTTGTTTAGAGTTGGCAGCTGACAAGGGAAATGCCTCCGGAAACCTGGTGGCATAGTCGACTATGACCAAAATATGTTGAAACCCCTTTTTAGTTTTGGGTAATGGACCTATAAGATCCATCCCGACCCTCTCAAAAGGCTTCCCAATAATCGGTAATGGTTGCAAAGGGACGGCAGGGGGTCTTACCATATTCATTCGTTGACAAATGTCACACTTACGGCAATAGGATTCAGTATCTCTATAGATCCCAGGCCAAAAAAACTGTCTGAGCACATTTTGGGTCGTCTTCTCAGCACCGGTGTGTCCGGCGACCAGGTGGCTATGAGCAAAAAAAAGAACCTGCTCCCTGAATGACACCGGTACAAGAAGCTGAGCCGGGGCCCCCTCTTTCCCAACTCTGTACAGCAGGTCATCTTTTATGACGAAGCAGGGAAAATTTTTAGAGCCTATGTCGCTCTGATGTGCCTGTTCCCATGCATTCATCAGAGTTGGATCACTGATTTGAGCAAACTTAAAGCTTTTGTCTAAGACCCACGGATCATGAGGGAGTATCGTATGTACAGGTTCACCGCGTACCCCAGTGGACCCGAAAGCTCCTGCCCCCCTATCAGTGTCTTCCAGGCTGTTTACTTCGGACAATGTGGTAGACGCTATGCTCTCGCAAATTAGTTGCGCCACCCGGTCACCTTTATTGACTTTAAAGTTCTCATTTCCAAAATTAAAGAGGAGGATATTCACATTACCTCTATAATCTTCATCTATAACCCCTGCTCCTACGTCAATAAAATATTTGGCGGCTAAACCCGACCTAGGAGCGATTCGGCCGTAAGACCCCGGGGGAACTGCAATTTGTAAGTCTGTTTTAACTAAAGTTTTTTCTTTACTGGGCACTATATAGTCATATGCGCTATATAGATCGTACCCGGCTGCCTTGACCGAACCTTTCGTGGGAGAGTATGCATTTTTAGATATTTTTGCAAACCGTAGGCAGTCAGGTGTGGGCTTTTCTCTTGTTCCTGTATTAGTTTTAAAGGGGAGCCTCGTTGTATCTGCTAGTTTATCTCTAAACATATTTAGGAACGCCGGATTGTCCGTTCCTATTATCAAATCTTCAGGCAGACTTTCCATTACCCCCACTCTAACTTCAGGAGTAGTCCCTAAAGTGGATTTTATAACAATGTTGGCAACTGGATAGGGTTTTATATCCCCATGGACGCACTTTATGTTAACCACCCCTTTTTGGACGTACTGTTTTGGATGGACGTAAGATGCTTTAATTACTGATTGGCGACACCCTGAATCTAATAGTGCTAACAGAGGGTATCCATTTGCTGTGACACTTAATCTAAATGTTCCGCTCATCTCCGCCGAAAACATGACCGCCTTGGGGAGGTAACCAACCTCCATCGGTTCCTCTTCATTTCTCTTTCTTGGGCACGTTCTTGCAATGTGGCCCCATTGTCCACAGTCAAAACATTGTGGGCCGGAAGGGATGGTGTTTTCTGTTCTCCATGTTCTAGGACGTGTCATTTCTTTTCCTCTTGCAATCGGTTTTTCAGGTCTTATCACAGCTTTTCGCTCCCGATCCGGTTCAAAGGGAAAACCTTTCGGTTGAGCCCGTGAAAAAGATGAAGCCATTTCGACCGCTTGAGTAGTAGTTAAATTATGGTGCTGCCTTAGCCACTTTTGTGTGGCATAGGGGAGTGCCTCTAGGAACTGTTCTAAATAAATACGGTCGAGTATTTCTTCCTTGCTACTCGTCGCGGGGGTGAGCCATTTGTCTGCTGCCATTTTAAGCCTTACAAACAAAGTCTTGGGGTTTTCTCCTACTGAACCTCTTTCCCTTCGAAACCTTATCCTATAGGCTTCAGGATCTAGCCCCAGATGGTCGAGAATTATTCTTTTTACCTCATTGTATGGTGTGTTCCCATTGGGATTGGCCACTTGGTAAGCTGCCTGTGCTTCTCCCCCTAAAAGCGGCGCCAAAAAAAATGGCCATTTTGCTACGGGCCATCCCGAAGCTCTGGCGGCCCTTTCAAAATTTAATAAGAATGAATCCGGATCTTCACCTGAGCGGTATTTCTGCAGGGAAACTGATGGTGTTCCGTGTGTTATTGTTCTCTCCGTGGCTCCTTCTCTATTACTAGTGTCGACCCAGGCTTGATCAGGTTTTTCCTCAAACGCTTTTTTTATAGCTTCTCTGTCAGCTTGTGCTGAAACCAAGTGTTGCTCTAACACCCACTCGATCCGCTCTTGTCCTTTCACTAGTTGTTGCACTACTGTTTCCATCTTCTCTCCACAGATGGTGCCTATGCCCGCATTCTCCACCACTGTTAAGGCTGCGGGAGGAATAGGCAATACACTGATCCTAGTTTTCAAAGGATTTATTTTGGAGAACAAAGAGTCCGAACTCTTCTTCTTGGCTTTTGTCTTCCCCCTCGGAGATCGGCTTCTAGCTGCCTTTCTGATCCCAGACTCCACAGCTGAGGCGCGATGGTCCCGGTCGAGTCTCCGTCGCGGGACAGGCTCGTCAACCTCCGTCGTGCCGTTTGTATCAATACCCAGTGGGAAAGAAAGATAGGAAGTGTCAGCGGACTGCCCCAATGGCTTTAATACCTACAGGGAAAAGGAGTGAGGACTACCCTAACCGTGCACCTGTTTACTGCAAACGCCGTAGTGAGGGGAGGAAGGAATCTGTGCTCAGGGAGAGGGGTACCAGGACCAGTTAGGGTTTGACTCAGGGTACGTCGGTACGTGTATTTCTGCCCGTGACCCAGCCCCGTACTTTGTCACGTACCTGGCGTAGCCATACACCTCCCGCGGGTGTATGGCTGGGCGACTCGTAGTATCGGTGGCCTCCTGGCTTCTCTTCCTCAGTCGTCTCTCTCGTTCCTCCGGCTCGGTTCTCGTCTCGTCTCTCCTCACTCTGCTCCGCTTCGCTGTCTTCTCCAACTCCGCTCCGTTTCTCCGTCTCCTCCTCCTCGGTGAACAAGCACACCCCTGATAGGTTCTGTGCCGTATATGACGTCTCCGTGTCCTGACGTGACTCCTCCCATTGGTAATCCCAGTCTTCGTTAAAGGGCCAGAGTTCTGATTGCGAGTCTGCGTTTGTGTTGGGGTTCTGTAGAGGGTACAATTGGTTAAAGGCAGAGTTTGTCCGTATTGTCTTTTCATCTTGATCACATTCCGCATTACTGGACATCCCCATTTTGTTACAGATGTCAAGGCAGGAGATTGGCTAGAGGTCAGTGTAGCATTATTTATCATGTCCCAGTATAACTTTTTTAATGTGGTCTTTGAAGGAAAGTCATCTGGGTCTGTTACGGACCACAAGTGTTCAAGGTGCAATTTTTGAAGTAGTTTCCTCACTTCTTTTAGCCAAACTACTTTATGGAAGATATCAGAGTTATCAACGTCCAATAAGGCAGCAGCATAATGACTCAGCTCCGGGGTAGATTTTATACGCCTCCAATATAAAAGGGGGCGAAGTCTAATCATGTCCTCAATCCTTTTCCTCCCCAGGTCATAAAGGAGAGGAGTGGAGGGGGTGCTCTGTGGAACCCCGATTAAGCCCCGCAGGAATTTATTTTCTGCCACTGTTAAAGCATTCAAATTGGTGAAACCCCAAAGTTCTGACCCATAAAGGCATGCACCCAGCACTTTCATGCCATAGATCTCCAATGTTGGCTGTATTGGTTTTGTGAATGAAGATTTATACTTCTTGGCTATTGCCCCTGCCAACTGATTAAATTTTAACAGTACAAAGTCCATGTGGGATCTCCAATTCATACTAGCGTTCAGAGAGATGCCTAGATAGGTGAAGGCATCCACTTCTTCCAAGAAAGCCCCGTTGTAAACCATTTTCCCCTTGAATTTTTTGGAGGGATTCAGATTCATGAATTTTGTCTTTGATGTATTTATTTCTAAGCCCCGGATCCGGCAGAATTCGCCAAAAGCGTTTATTGTCTTCTGTAGACCACTAGGGGTCCGCGAGACCAGCAAAGTATCGTCTGCGAACATAAGTACTGGAACTCGCTTCCCATCTAGTAATGGAGCATCCGTCGGAACTTGCTTCAGAAAATCCACAATGCCGTTTATGTAAAGGGAGAATAACGTGGGGGCCAGGACACAGCCCTGTCTTACACCTCTCTCAACAGGGAAGGTTTCCGTGACCTCCCCCTGGGCTCCCCACCTAATCCGGGCATAATTGTTCTCGTGGAGTCTTACAAGCAAAGTTAATAATTCCGGGCTTATTCCTAAATCCCTTAAAACATCCCAAAGTTTTTGGCGGGGAACTAAATCAAACGCGGACTTTAGGTCAACAAAAACAGCGAACAGAGGACCATTTAGTAGGGTAACATTTTTCCAATATAAAGTTAAAAAGTGGAACACCTGGTCAACGGAGCTGGTTAAAGGGCGAAATCCCGCTTGATAAGGCGAAAGAATGTCCTTGTCCACTATCCAGGCTTGTAACTTGTTTTGAACCAGCCTGCCCATCAGTTTTTGGGCACAGTCGATGAGGCTGATTGGCCTGTAGTTGCTTGCTAGAGCCTTATCTCCTTTTTTGTAAACTGGGATTATTTCTGCTCCTTTCCATGTTGTAGGAATCTTTGCCCCCTGAGCGATAGCATTCCCAAGCCATACAAAATATTTACACCAGCTATCTCTGTCTAATAAGAAAACGTCAGCCGGTATACCATCAATGCCTGGTGCCCTGCCTCTGGTCACTCCATCCATTGCCTCATGTACATCTTTTAATGTGAATAGTTCATTGACAAAAAATACCCTTTCTGGAGGAGGGACTGTCTGAGGGCCTGTGTTGTCAGCATATTGGGGTTTGAAAAAGTCGACCCAGGACTCCTTAGGAACATGATTTTTTGGGCATTCCGCTACACCCCCTGAGCCCCACTTTAATATGGCCCAAAACTCTTTCTGGTGTTTATCAACACATGCCTTCTTCAGATCTAACCAAAGATTCTCATCCCATTGCTTTTTTGCCTTTACCTGGGTTTTTCTGTATTCGTCCCTGGCTTTCAAAACTCCCGTTTTGGATCTTAAAGCATTACTAAGATTATGTCTTGCTATTCTACATGATTGATCGTACCAACCCTTCTTTATGGGTTGTCCATTACCCTTCTTCTTCTTGCGTACTTTCAAAAATAACTTCTGAATACTAGCAAAAAACTTTGGCTGTGACTCTTCAATCATCACTTTAAAATTTTCATCATTCATTAAAACCTGTAGTCTGGCAACTTCATCAATAACTAGCCCCTCAAGGACCTGCCTATCCTCTGCATTGGCTACTAAAGTTGTCCATCTAACATGACGAAGATTGTTTGATGAAACAACATCTGAAGTCATAAGGTTCCTAGTTGGATTTTCTGTCATTATTTTTTGTTCTAGGTTGAATATTAAAGACAAAGGGTTGTGATCACTCTCCAGCCTAGATATGACCTGCATGTCGATCACTTTGCTCCAGACTCTGACATCTATCAGAATATAATCAATCCTACTACTTGATCTTAGGTTATCAAAGGTATGCCTACCCTGGATATCAGAAGGAGTGCGGCCATTGGCTACCCTCAATCCTCTGGATAGGCATACGCTTTTCACCTGGATAGCTACTTCTGACCATTTTTTAACCACTGGAATGTCTAACTGAGGAATTCCTCATTTGGTGTCTTCTTCATATGTCAGATCATTATCCTCACAACCTAGAGGTTCAAATGTTGTGTTTAGGTCTCCTCCTACCAAGATGTTGTACTGGGTAGATATCATCTCTAGGTCAGCATCTAAATCTCCTACTATATCTGAGGAGGTGCCCCCTTGGGTTCCCCTAGCATAGATGTTGTATATTGCCAGCTTGCAACCATCGTTACAAGTAAGCAGTATAGAAAGTAGGTCACTATTAGAGATATGGTTCTGCTTAATGGTGCATTGCAAAGCTTGCCGTATCCAAATAATTAAACCCCTGAAGGGCGTCCCTTTGTATTCTTCTTCGCGGGCACATGAAAGTTTAAAAATCCCAGGCGAAAGACTGGTGACACTGACCATGTCTCTTGTAACAGTACAATGTCATAAGAATCTATAAAGTCACACCATTCCGGGGTCTCTATTTTATGTTGGATACCTGCAATATTCCAAGAGATGATCTTGATGGGACTTTCCCTTTCCATATTCCTCTTGTTTAAGGGAATAGTCAGGTTAGGGGAAGGCGCACCAGGTGGGGACCTTACTTCAACTAATTTAATACCAGATTGAGCAGCAGATGAGCTGTTCTCTACTGGTTTAGAGGTATAGCCTCTAAGTTCGAGTATCCTGCGATCTATTACTTCTGTCATGGGAGAACTAGGGCAGGGCCGGCCCTAGGCATGTGCAAACTGTGCACCTGCACAGGGCCGCCAAACCCCAGGGGCCGCCACGAGGATCCCCTGGC
Organism: Lissotriton vulgaris; assembly: GCF_964263255.1. Taxonomy (NCBI): domain Eukaryota; kingdom Metazoa; phylum Chordata; class Amphibia; order Caudata; family Salamandridae; genus Lissotriton; species Lissotriton vulgaris. The sequence goes on from NC_141700.1 coordinate 130,399,748, forward strand.
AGGATTTGGCAGCCTCCCGGCATCTATTATTTTTTAGGATATCTCACTACCAAGCTACTCGGGAAATAGATTGCCTTTAGAACCAGTAAACTTGGACTTTATTCCCAACACTACCCCTGACTAAACTGTGATCAGGGGCGTAACAAACACCCCTGCAGCTCCCGCAGTGCGGGGGGTGGGGGGGGGGGCAGTCTCCAGTAGATGAAGAAGGCCCCTCAGCTGAGCTCTCCGATAGAGAGCTGTGTCTCTCTCTCTCTCTCTAAAGCAGCTGCTGCTGTCTGCAGCCTGCTCCTCGCTCCTCGCGCTGCTGACCTTTGACTGAAGAGAAACAAAGTATCAACTTCCATTGTTTCTCTTCAGTCAAAGCCACGAGCCAGGGAAAGAGGGAGGGGGGGCCTAAGATAGTGCATTCTCCTCAGGGCACTATTCCTTTGAGATGGAGGAGGCCAGGGGTGGGGGAGGGGGGGGGGGGTTGTCAGGGTTTGAGGGCCTACATGGGCTGGGGACCTCTTAATGTGATTGTGGCACCCTTAAAAAAACTGCTTCCCTGCCTCCCCTACAAGTTATCTAAAGACACAATTACAATGTTGAAGCTGGCTCTGTGTTTCCACATCAGCATTTTAAAAGCATGCTCACCTTTTCTGGGTGATTTCAGCCAGCTCGACTACGCATGCCTAACATTGCGAAAGTGAAAGCGATTTGCACACCCCTCTTGAGTGGGCCTGGGTAAATGTGGAGAGCTGGCATGCTGGCATGTGGCGAAGAAGACGCAGTGTTCTGCAATGTGCTTGTGCACAGGTTGGCCCATGGTGAATTATAATTATTAGAAAGAACGCTCCAGATGCAGAAGCATTTCCTCAGCCACCAAGTTTGGGACAAGGAACGAGACAGTGAGTAAGTTTATTTTTATTGTTGAAAGGTGAAACAGAGGTCTCGGTGGAATGGGATAACGGGCCTGCAAGTAAGGGAAGATTATCTGATCTCTGTTCAGACAGCCTGTAGGTCCTTTCTCCAACATACGTGCCTGTGTAATATAGTTTGTAATCACTGTGACATTTTTAGGAACTTTTATACATAATAGAAATTGTGTTTTCCGACAAGTCATGGTTCTTTTAAACAAAATACAATTTTAATTGCTTGCTTTATCGTAGTCCGTTTCACGCTCACCCTGACATCTGTTTAAGTCCTCCGAGTCATTTGTTATTCTCTCGGTGTACCAAGTCAACCTTCCCTCTGAGTTCGGCAAGCTGAGTTACAGTGACAATCGTTATGCACAGCACATAGAGGTGTCAAAATGGCATTTGTACAAACATTAATTTTATTGTGAGAGAAAAGCATCCTCATTAAAACATGAATGCATGTGAGGGTGATGTGCTCTCTGCCCACCCTTGTTTGGCCGATATATTGTTGGTAGTTCTTAGTATTTAGGGGGTCATTAGGATCGCGGACGGACTTGAGTCCGTCCGCGACCCCAGAGCATGAGGGAACGTCCGCATGGGCTGCGGCGTTCCCTCTGTGCAGATTAGGATGTGACCGCCAGGGTGGCGGTCACATCCTCTATTTTTAACATTGCTGTGGGTGGAGCTTCAAGCTGCACCCGCAGCAATGTTAAAAATGCATGCACAGCATTTGCGTGCACAAAGCGGCAGGCACCGCGCGGTGCCTGCTGCATTGTGCACGCAAATGCAGGGGGGTACCATAGGTACCCCCCATGTGCACCCCCCACTACACCTAGGGGGCCCGCAATGGGCCCCTGCAGTGCAGTTACACATGCTTTTCCACGGCGGAAAAGCCGCCGCGGAAAAGCATGTTTCCATGCACATCCTAATCTGGCTGAAGGTGTCTAAGAGACACCTTCACCATTTTAGTGCTTTTCCGCCGCGGTTGTAAGCCAGCCGCAACGGAAAAGCTGCAGACCTAAACCATGACCCACCAGCCATCCTAATGTGGCGGTGGGTCCTGGTGGGTCCGCAGAGGATTTTCCGCATCCTCCGGGCCGGCGGTGGCTTCCGCCGGCCCGGAGGATGCGGAAAATCCTCCATCCTAATGACCCCCTTAGTGTGTATCCTTGGCTTGGGATGGTGGCGCTTTCCTTGTATAGCCAGAGTACATATGGATACTGGATGAAAACTGCAAACTGATAGTAGAGCACCTGCCATGCATTTACTAAAAATAAAAAGCTTGTCTATTAGGTCAAAATTATTTTGTTTGAAGAAAGTGATCAGCTTACGTTTTGGAGTCCAGGCGGAGGGGGAGAAGGGTGCAAGGCAGAGGGGAGAAGGGTGCAAGGCAGAGGGGAGAAGGGCGGAAGGCAGAGAGGAGAAGGGCGCAAGGCAGAGAGGAGAAGGGCGCAAGGCAGAGAGGAGAAGGGCGCAAGGCAGAGAGGAGAAGGGTGCACGGCAGAGAGGAGAAGGGTGCAAGGCAGAGGGGAGAAAGGTGGAAGGCAGAGAGGAGAAGGGTGCAAGGTAGAGAAGGGTGCAAAGTAGAGAAGGGAGCAAGGCGGAGGGGAGAAGGGTGCAAGGCAGAGGGGAGAAGGGTGCAAGGCAGAGAGTAGAAAGGGTGCACGGTAGAGAAGGGTGCAAGGCAGAGGGGAAAAGGTTGCAAGGCAGAGGGGAGAAGGTTGCAAGGCAGAGGGGAGAAGGTTGCAAGGCAGAGAGGAGAAGGGTGCAAGGCAGAGGGGAGTAGGATGCAAGGCAGAGAGGAGAAGGGTGCAAGGCGGAGGGGAGAAGGGTGAAAGGCAGAGGGGAGAAGGGTGCAAGGCAGAGAGGAGAAGGGTGCAAGGCAGAGGGGAGAAGGTGCAAGGCAGAGGGGAGAAGGGTGCAAGGCAGAGAGGAGATGGGTGCAAGGCAGAGGGGAGAAGGGTGCAAGGAAGAGGGGAGAATGGTGCAACGGGGAGAAGGGTGCAAGGTGGAGGGGAGAAGGGTGCAAGGCAGAGGGGAGAAGGGTGCAAGGCAGAGAGGAGAAGGGTGCAAGGCAGAGGGGAGAAGGGTGCAAGGCAGAGAGGAGAAGGGTGCAAGGCAGAGGGGACAAGGGTGCAAGGCAGAGAGGAGAAGGGCGCAAGGCAGAGAGGAGAAGGGTGCAAGGCGGAGGGGAGAAGGGTGCAAGGCAGAGGGGAGAAGGGTGCAAGGCAGAGAGGAGAAGGGTGCAATGTGGAGAGGAGAAGGGTGCAAGGAAGAGGGGAGAATGGTGCAACGGGGAGGGGGAGAAGGGTGCAAGGCGGAGGGGAGAAGGGTGCAAGGTGGAGAGGAGAAGGGTGCCACGGGGAGGGGAGAAGGGTGCAAGGCAGAGAGGAGAAGGGTGCAAGGCAGAGAGGAGAAGGGTGCACGGTAGAGTAGGCTGCAAGGCAGAGAGGAGAAGGGTGCAAGGCAGAGGGGAGAAGGGTGCAAGGCAGAGGGGAGAAGGGTGCAAGGCAGAGAGGAGAAGGGTGCAAGGCAGAGGGGAGAAGGGTGCAAGGCAGAGGGGAGAAGGGTGCAAGGCAGAGGGGAGAAGGGTGCAAGGCAGAGGGGAGAATGGTGCAAGGTAGAAAAGGGTGCAAGGCGGAGGTGGAGAAGGGTGCAAGGGGAGGGGGAGAAGGGTGCAAGGGGGAGGGCGAGAAGGGTGCTGCAAGGCAGAGGGGAGAAGGGTGCAAGGGGGATGGAGATGAAGTTAAAAATGTGCACCCCCGGAAACATTTCTGCGGATGCCCATGGAACGCACAGTACTTTGTGAGAGAGAGTGGAGAGAGAGAGGAGAGAGAGAGAGTGGAGAGCGAGAGTAGAGAGAGAGAGTGGAGAGAGAGTGAGGGTGGAGAGAGAGGGTGGAGAGAGAGAGTGGAGAGAGAGTGGAGAAAGAGTGGAGTGAGGCAGTGGAGAGAGAGTATAGAGAGAGTGGAGAGAGAGAGAGTAGCGAGAGAGTAGAGAGAGAGAGTCAGTGGAGAGAGAGTGGATAGAGAGTAGAGAGAGTGGAGAGAAAGACAGTGGAGAGAGAGTAGAGAGAGAGTAGAGAGAGTGGAGAGAGAGTAGAGATAGAGAGTGGAGGGAGAGAGGGTGGAGAGAGAGTAGAGAGAGAGTGGGGAGAGAGTAGAGAGAGAGAGAGTGGAGAGAGAGTGGAGCTAGACAGTGGAGAGAGAGAGAGTGGAGAGAGCATGGAGACAGTGGAGAGAGTGAGCAAGAGAGTGGAGAGAGAGAGAGTGGAGGGAGACAGTGGAGAGAGAGTGGAGAGAGAGTGGAGAGAAAGACAGTGGAGAGAGAGTAGAGAGAGAGTGGAGAGAGAGTAGAGAGAGAGAGAGTGGAGAGAGAGAGAGTGGAGGGAGAGAGAGTGGAGGGAGAGAGAGTGGAGGGAGAGAGAGTGGAGGGAGAGTAGAGAGAGAGAGTGGAGAAAGAGTAGAGAGAGAGAGAGTGGAGAGAAAGTGGAGCTAGACAGTGGATAGAGAGTGGAGAGAGAGAGAGAAAGTGGTGAGAGAGACAGTGAAGAGAGAGAGAGTGGAGAGAGAGAGAGAGAGAGAGAGAGAGAGAGTGGAGGGAGTGGAGCTAGACAGTGGAGAGAGAGAGAGAAAGTGGAGAGAGAGACAGTGGAGAGAGAGAGTGGAGAGTGGAGAGAGAGAGTGGAGAGAGAGAGAGAGAGTGGAGAGAGAGAGAGAGTGGAGAGAGAGAGAGTGGAGAGAGAGAGAGAGGAGAGAGAGAGTGGAGAGAGAGAGAGGAGATAGAGAGTGGAGAGACAGTGGAGAGACACTGGAGAGACAGTGGAGAGACAGTGGAGGGAGACAGTGGAGGAGACAGTGGAGAGAGAGATAGAAGAGAGAGAGAGTGGAGAGAGAGAGTGGAGAGTGGAGAGAGAGAGAAGAGAGAGAGGAGAGAGAGTGCATAGAGAGTGGAGAGAGAGTGGAGGGAGAGTGGAGGGAGAGAGTGGAGGGAGACAGTGGAGGGGACAGTGCAGAGAGAGAGTGTGGAGAGAGAGTGGAGAGGGAGTGGAGAGGGAGTGGAGAGAGAGTAGAAAGAGGGTGGAGAGAGTAGATAAAGGGTGGAAAGAGAGTGAGACAGGGAGTGAGAGAGAGAGTGAGAGAGTGGAGTGAGAGAGTCGAGAGAGAGAGGGAGAGAGAGAGCGGAGAGAAAGAGAGAGTGGAGAGAAAGTAGAGAGAGAGTGTGAAGGGAGAGAGGGTGGAGAGTGGAGAGAGAGAGTGGGGAGAGAGTGGGGGGAGAGTGGAGAGAGAGTAGAGAGAGTGGAGGGAGACAGTGGAGGGAGACAGTGGAGAGAGAGTGGAGAGAGAGTAGAGAGAGAGAAAGTGGAGAGAGAGACAGTGGAGAGAGAGTGGAGAGACAGTGGAGATGGAGTGGACAGAGTTGAGAGAGAGAATGGAGAGAGAGAGAGAGTTGAGAGAGAGAGAGACTGACTGACTGACTCAGAGACTGAATACTGACTGACTGAGAGACTGACTGGCTAGGAAACTGACAGAGAGAGAGAGCAAGATTGGCTGACTAAGAGAGTGACTGACTGACTAACAGAGAGAGAGAGAGACTGATTGAGAGTGAGACTGACTGGCAAAGAGAGTGACTGACTGAGGTAGAGAGATACTGACTGACTGAGGTAGAGAGATACTGACTGACAGAGAGAGAGACCGAGAGAGAGGCAGAGACTGACTGACTGAAAGAGATAGACTGATTGACTGCGAGAGACTGACTGACTGAGAGAGACTGACTGACTGAGAGAGACTGACAGAGAGAGAGAGAGACTGACTGAGAGGGGGACTGACAGGGAGAGAGAGAGAGAGACTGACTGAGGTAGAGAGAGAATGACTGACTGAGAGAGACTGACTGACTGGGAGAGAGAGAGACTGACTGGGAGAGAACGAGACTGGCTGACAGAGAGAGAGACTAAGAGAGAGAGAGAGACTGGGAGACTTACTGGCTGAGAGAGAGACTGTCAGAGAGAGATAGACTGACAGAGAGAGAGACTGACAGAGAGAGAGACTGACAGAGAGAGAGACTGACTGAGAGAGAGATTGACTGACAGAGACTGACAGAGAGAGAGACTGACTGACAGAGAGAACAGAAACTAAAGAGGGTCCATGGAGCTTTGTTTACTTTTCTGTTGTCTCCATTTCTTGCTCTTTCCATAACACCTCAAGCAGTAAATATGAGGCCGTCGAAAGTCCAAGGTTAGACACGCCTGTGATGTCACTGGGTGTGAAAGGGAGTGACATGTCGCTTTTGTCACCCATAACATTTTGGCGAATCGATGTCCATGAGGGTCCGGACCCCCTCTTCCGGGGCCCCCACCTACGCTCCCTGCACAAGGCCACCATGAGCCTAGAGCCGGCCCTGACTAGGGTTCCCGTGCTTGACCTCTGTAATCTTTAGTTGCCCTACACTCATCGGGTTATCCAGTCAGTCACATTGGCTCAATCCTGATATGGCAGAAAACCTATTTTCTAACGCAATTCCCCAGTTATTTTTGTTTGGCGGGTATTTGGCTTTTCTTAGTACAGGGTTCCATTTAGTTTTTAACAATGTTGGATTTATGGTATTTCCCTTTTTTGTATAAAAGAAATCCAGCGTTAATGGCACTATTTCTGTAGATCTACGCTGGGGGGGTATATATTAGCTAGTATATTTGGTAGGACTTCAGGATCTGAGAGGTGTAGCACCACGCAATCCCCCCTAAACTTTTTAATGCCACCCCCAATCCATTCAACCCTTCTAGCTTTTACTACTTCCTGTGCCAACTGGTCCCTGCCTCCTGGTTTAAAAGCCATATTCTTTGATAACCAATGAAGTGATTTGTTTATCAAAGAAGGGATATTCTCCTCTTGTCCTGGTTCTAATTGAGGAACATTTGCTAGAACCAGTATTAATGGGGAAGCTTCCACTATTAATTCTACAGGACCTTTATCTATATTCTCTATCTCATTGGTATTTCTGGTAGCAGGCCTTGTAGAATCCTCAACCATGGAAGCTGGATTTAGAATTCCCATCCCCTCTCCCCCTTGTCCAGTCTGGGACGTGATGTTTTGGGAAGTGCTTGCGGCAATATCTGGGCAAACTGCGGTTTTAGTATTTTTCGGAACTGCCATGGCCAAGTTTATTGGGACAGACTTGGTTGTTTCTGCTATAGTTTTTTGCAAAAGCGATCCCAATCTAGTGACCTCTGCTGTGAGCAAATCAATTTTACTTAAGAGTGGTTTAGTAATCGTTTTAATTTTATTATCTATGTCATTCAGTAGCTTTTTGAATTGATCTTCATCTAGATGGATTCCACCTCCCCCATTATTCCCGATGTCGTCACCATTTTTATCCTCGGAGGAGGCCTCAGGGCATTTTTTACCTGATCTAAGTCCGCCCCTTTTTGGTATGTTTTTACCCTTATTCTTTGTTACTCTAGGGGCTGGCACCGGTGTGGGAGTTTCCTCCTCTAAGGTATTACTTTCAACATCAGTAGTACACTCTGGAGCTGGTTCATTAATTTCGACTAATAATTGGGTCAGTGGGTTATTATCAGGAGTTTGAAAAACCTCATTACTAATGTCAAGAACTGAAACTGGTAGAGGTGTATTATCAATGAGCAAGTCCGGCGAATAGCTAAGTCCCAAAGATGACCTCCTATCCTGGTTAATTTTGGCAACTTTCTGTACCATGTAATTGTCTATTGTGTTAAGTGGAGCAGAAGATGCTTTGGCTTTAGACATGTTAATATCAGCAAAGGTAGTCCTTGGGATGAAAGACAATATGAAGATCCAGACGATTACAGGAATGGGAGGGTGGCAGCACTTACTTGGATAGAATTGGACAGCGTTCTTGGCCCTGCTCCTGCCTCCTCGTGCCGATGAGGGCCGTAGAGGGCCCGCCCTTTGCCCGGGCTTCGCCCCGGGCGTCCCGCGTAGCGGGTGACTGCGGCGCTTAAGTGCGCCTCCTGGCGCCCTCGCGTCGTCAGAACGCGCGCCGCCGCATAGGCTGCCGGGAATTGTAGTCCCGGAGCGGCGGCGCGTGGAGTCTGCTGGTCTTTGACTCTTGGCGGTGGCGGCGTGCTTCAAGGCTTCCTGGTTGCCTCACGATGACTCCTGGCGGTGGCGGCGACTGACAGGTAGGTGCTTGCTTGCTGGTCTCCCCCGCTCCGCCGGTGACTGCGGCGCTTAAGTGCGCCTCCTGGCGCCCTCGCGTCGTCAGAACGCGCGCCGCCGCGTAGGCTGCCGGGAATTGTAGTCCCGGAGCGGCGGCGCGTGGAGTCTGCTGGTCTTTGACTCTTGGCGGTGGCGGCGTGCTTCAAGGCTTCCTGGTTGCCTCACGATGACTCCTGGCGGTGGCGGCGACTGACAGGTAGGTGCTTGCTTGCTGGTCTCCCCCGCTCCGCCGGTGACTGCAGCGCTTAAGTGCGCCTCCTGGCGCCCTCGCGTCGTCAGAACGCGCGCCGCCGCGTAGGCTGCCGGGAATTGTAGTCCCGGAGTGGCGGCGCGTGGAGTCTGCTGGTCTTTGACTCTTGGCGGTGGCGGCGTGCTTCAAGGCTTCCTGGTTGCCTCACGATGACTCCTGGCGGTGGCGGCCACTGACAGGTAGGTGCTTGCTTGCTAGTCTCCCCCGCTCCGCCGGTGACTGCGGCGCTTAAGTGCGCCTCCTGGCGCCCTCGCGTCGTCAGAACGCGCGCCGCCGCGTAGGCTGCCGGGAATTGTAGTCCCGGAGCGGCGGCGCGTGGAGTCTGCTGGTCTTTGACTCTTGGCGGTGGCGGCGTGCTTCAAGGCTTCCTGGTTGCCTCACGATGACTCCTGGCGGTGGCGGCGACTGACAGGTAGGTGCTTGCTTGCTGGTCTCCCCTGCTCCGCCGGTGACTGCGGCGCTTAAGTGCGCCTCCTGGCGCCCTCGCGTCGTCAGAACGCGCGCCGCCGCGTAGGCTGCCGGGAATTGTAGTCCCGGAGCGGCGGCGCGTGGAGTCTGCTGGTCTTTGACTCTTGGCGGTGGCGGCGTGCTTCAAGGCTTCCTGGTTGCCTCACGATGACTCCTGGCGGTGGTGGCGACTGACAGGTAGGTGCTTGCTTGCTGGTCTCCCCACCTTACTCTTTTCTCTTTCCCACCTCCGAAAGGTGCAGGACATGCACAACTGACAGTTACCCTCAGTGCGGTGGCAAGTACCTTTAATGTGATGAACGTGGCAGGGGAAGGGGACTTTTCCATGATCAGAGGCGAGGGCAACATAGGGGATGCTGTCATTGGCGGCTGGGAGGCGGACGGCATCCCTGTGGCCAAGTAGTGCCGGAGCCACGATCAGAAGGGGGATGCGGCGGTTGGCCAGGCAGCACGGGTGAGGGTGAACATTGGGAGGCCGGTGCTGCGCACTGCAATCGCATCCCATAGCTGTTGCGGCACGCTTTGGGGGTGCTTGGACATCTTGCTGGGGCACCCCCCCCCATTCACAGAGCTGCGGTGGGGGACATGGCGGCACGGCCGGGCCATGAGGGGGACGGGCCAATGGACTTGGTAACAGTTCTTCTTGCCCTACCCTATAAAGGAGATGGGTAGACAATTAGAGACCCCCCTCCCCCCGAAGACACACATAGTGGAGACTGGTCGGTCCCACGGTGGAGATAACCCGCCAGTAGCTTTGAGGTGTGATCGGACGGGCGGCCAATCGGACCGCATGTAGACTGGACCCACAGGGATCACTGCTTCTGCATCTGGCCTGGCTCTTCCTGAACCTGTCGGAGGACCTCGGAGGGCAATCATGACAAGGGATAAAGGTGGTGGTGGCTCGACTAAACATGGGCCCATAGACAAATTCACGGGCCCAGGAGCGGCGACAAGGAGCCAGTCGAAAGCAGTGCCTGACAACGCAGCACTCATGGCGGCTATCACTCAATCTAGAGACATGTTAGATGCCAAGATTGGAGCCGTAGGGTCAGACGTTATGCTGCTGCGGCAGGACTTGCGCAATGCAGTGTCCCGCATCACCGAAGCCGAGACCTGTGTTTCGGGAGTAGAAGACGACGTCGCAATCCTGAAGCAGAAGACGGCCACCATGGAGACGGTGCAGAAGAACCTGGTGCTTCGGGCCGAGGATGCAGAAGGGAGGGCATGGCGCAATAACCTTCACTTTGTCTGCTTTCCGGAGGGCAACATGGAACACTTTCTCACGCAATGGCTGGAAAGCTGGCTTCCTCCTGAGGCCCTGTCCCGGTGCTTTGTCGTGGAGCGGGCTCATAGAGCACTCATGCAGAAGCCCCCACCTGGGGCCCGTCCGCGGCCAGTGATAGCAAAGCTCCTAAATTATCTGGACCGCAATGCCATTCTGAAACAGGCCAGAGCCAAAGAATTTTTGCTATACCAAAATGCCTGCATACTAATCTTCCTGGACTACACAAGGCAAGTACAACAGCAGCGGCAGTAGTTTATGGCCGCGAAGGCCCGCCTGAGAGACCTTAAGCTCCCATACGCCCTACTGTTTCCAGCCCGTCTGCGAGTGGTGTACCGCTCTCGCACGCACTTCTTTGACACTCCGGAGGAGGTCTTCAAGTGGACAGACGAAACTGTGAGGGTGAGGGCGGACACACCGCCTGAGTTGGAGTCGGACTCCGCAGGGAGCGGGATGGCCTAAACGGGTCATCGGGGTCAACAACAGAGGAGCAACAGACGTTCACGGTCCAGGCGTCACTCGCTATCCTGCGAGGCCTCCTCTCGGGGGGGCCCCTACATCTGGAAAACAGACACTGGAACCTTAATGTTTGCTATGCATGTGATGTTGGGGAGCTACTGATCTTGAAATTGCTGTGCTGGTTATCCTTAGGGGGAAGGGAACATGGGCTGGGTCTCCTCCAGATTAGCGCTGGTTGGGGGCAAGTCCGGTAGACATGGGCTGTAAGTTGGGGATCCAATGGTGGGGGCGGTCCTCTTCCCCCTGTTGGTGATCTGGAACTAGCCCTACCGCGACAGATACTTAATTGTTTTTGAGGTATGGGGTGGGGGGTTTGTTGGGGGGGTTTGTAAGGTTGCGAGTCGCACTTCTGCTAGGAGTCCGAGGTACTACCATCACCTAATGCCACAACATATGGTCTGCTACACTAGACGATCTACCCCCTTATGGCTAGTGTGCCCAATCGCGGTAAGGTGAGCCCAGGTGCTCTCTGCATCATAAGCTGGAATGTGTGCAGGGCGCTGGACAAAATCAAACGTGGGGATATACTTCACCAAGGGAAGAGGGCTAGAGCGGATGTCCTAATGTTACAGGAGACCCACCTCATGGGCACGAAAGCCTTTTGTTTGCAGCGCTATGGGTTTCAGCTGGTCTTCCATGCTGGATTTACGAGGGGTTCCAGGGGGGTGGCAATTATGGTGCACCGCAGGGTCCCCTACACTCATTCACAACAGTGGACAGACACACAGGGGAGATACGTGTTTATCTGGGGCTAGATAGGGGAGGATCCCTTAGTATTAGGCTGCGTATATTCCCCTCCTCCCATACAGTGGCACTCGTTGAGCAGTTACTTACCCTATGGGCCGACATACCCGATGGGTTGTCCGTGGTGGGCGGGGACTGGAACAACGTTATGGACTTGGCCAGGGATAGAAGCAGGGCTGGGGGTGGCCCTGGGAGTGGAAACCCCACGAAATTATACTTGCTGGTGACAGGCCTTGACTGGATTGATGTGTGGCGGCACATGCATGGTGATAGCCGGGAATACACTCATCTCTCGGCTGTTCATGAGTCCTTCTCCAGGCTGGATTATCTCTTTGTTCCCCAGGCGGAGGTTCATAGGTTGGCATCAGCAGAGATCCTGCCCCGCGGCCTTTCGGACCGCTCCCCGGTGTCCCTAGGGCTTCATCTGGGTAGTGGGCGACAAACGTTTTGGTGGTCTCTCTCAGTGTGGCACCTACAGCAAGACGACTAGGGGACACCTATGAGCGATGCCATTGCCCAATATTTCACTCTGAATGAGGGGTCTGTATCCGGGGCCGAGAATCTCTGGGTAGCTCTGAAGCCTACTTTGCGGGGGTGAACATATGGTGTGCGGCAGCCCGCAGGAAGCGCAAGGAGGAACTGATTCGGGCGGAGGCAGACATTGAGGCACTGGAGCGCCGTAGTCGGGAGACAGGGGGGGGTCAGTATGTACGCCAACCGCTTCTAGCTCAGCAATCCTGCGCTACTCTCCTGATGGATGAGGCTCGCCAGATCTGGCTGGCGACGTGTAGTAGGATATGCCAATGGGGGGACAAGTCTGGTAGGATGCTTCACAGACTTTGCCAGGGCACTCTTCACTTCCAGGCCCTCCCGGGTCTCTTGGACTTAAAGGGTACACCAATTACGGATCCAACTGCAATAGCGGAGAGCTTCGCTACATACTTTGCGGATCTTTATGCCCGACACGAAAGCTTATGGGCGTCCACTGTAGATAAATTCATAGCTGATCTACCGCCCAAAACAGTTTTGGATGAAGTGCGCGATCAGCTGGAAGCTCTCTGACAGTCGAGGAGTTGGGTATGGCCCTGGGTGAGCTTAACACTGGGAAGGCGCCAGGACCCAACGGGTTCCCGAGTGAATTTTCCGAAGCTATAATCTACAATTGACCCCATACTATCGGGAGGTGCTGGAGGAGGCAAGGGAAAAGGGTTTGCTCCCCCCGGACTGGAGACATCCATAAAGGTACCCAACCCAAGATTAAAACATGCAATAAAAACACAATAAATGCCCTTTTACAGCAATCTTATATCGTACTAGTATATTGCAAATTGGAAACTGCACACATATATCAAAGCCAATGAAACAGGAGTGCAGGATTAATCACGGTGCATTGTGCTTCGGGACCGGGTGGTAGCTGTCAAAAAAGAACCTTGGTAACTTGTCTAATCGTCAGTCAGTTGTACCAAAAAATTAAAAGCTGGTCTAGGTTGTCTAAAATTCGGGGATTTAATAAAAGAGATTACAAATTGTTCGGTGTATTTTATATAAAGCTTGCAGAAGAAAGCAAAGTGCAGCAAAGTTTACTCAGTCCTACCATCACATGGACTGGGGTTTGTGTCAAGATTCTTCTGATAACTAAGCAGCAAACACAGCAGATACTTGGCTGTATCAGCTCTAAAACGAAACAATAAATTACGTTCCCCACTCTCCAGTCCACTAAAAAGATAATCAGTTAGTTGACTGTCTTTGGTCCTGTTGAAATAAGCTGCAACAGTGGTCTCACACTTTTCCACGTTGAGTGTCAGGGAGCAGCCTAAATTACATACCAACAGTTGCATATGTTTTCTATTTAAACGGCTATTAGAACCAGGCTCAGAGAAAACATGGGGCAAACCATACTTTTGAAAGTATCCTTCACGTATGATAACCATGGACGTGAGAGACCTTTGTCACACTAGAGACAACCATTAAAACAGCCTGAGACCCTTTGTTAGTGACCTTGTCTTGCAATGAATCAATGTAGTCAAATAAAACAGAAAAAGTCATATTTGGAGTGTTAATGAAATCATTGTTATAAAAATTAACTAGGTACATGTTGAAGCCCCCCATAGATATGCACAACTTGGACTTCCTTGTTAGGCGTCTCCAGGGACCCAGAACAGCCACCAGCAGATAAGTTTAAATGGACATCTAGAAGCACAGCCAGACTAAGACGGCACGACAGACACAACGAGGCACTGAAATCTGTCAAGTGCCATGGGCAGAAGGTCCCAGGTTTCCTGGAGCCATCCAATATCATAACTTCTTACAAAAAGTTGTCACTCCTGTAAATGTATCTTAGAACAGAGCCCTGCCACATTCCAGCTTAATAGTTTCTGTAAAGGAGCTTGTGGGTTTGAGGTGACATTTTGAGCTATAAAAGCACTGGATTGACATGTAGATGTTGAGTGATTAAGCACTGCTTCTTTATTAGCAACCATATGACCCCCTCCCCCCAGTCATTCGATATCGGTTAGATCATTCAAAGCCGCAAATTTGTTCCTACGAGTTCACCTTTGGTTTATAGAAATACCCTAGCCGTAATGTGACAATCCTGGACTCAGCATGGTCACCATCCTCCTTCATCCTGAGAATATTTCTTATGAAGATGGATGCCTGAAATGTATCACAATGCAGCCACCCTGTGTATTTTTAGTTGAAAGCCCCACCCAACCCACTGTCCGTATCCTTATGATTCCATTTAGTTCTCTTGCGTTAAAATGTTCATATATCTGCAGATCTTTTGGGTGGTTATGTTACGCAGTTGATTCCATTATTCCAATTGATCTCGTCTCAGAGGGGGGACACCACCAGCTAACACCAATACATACAGGCATGCTGCTGGGGGTAAGTTCAGCGTCTGATTGTTGGGGACATGCTCTGTCCTTGTATTATCTGTACCTGTTGCGTCCCGCTCTTCCATTGCTTTACTAGTTGAATTGCTGTTACCATTGACGCCAAATCGATGGGTGCCACCAGCTGACTCAACTACTGAATGTTCATGGGAACTGACCGGGGCAGCTCCAGTCCTCAGAGCTGTTTCTGGAAGATTATTGTTCCCTGTGGGACAGCAAATTTGAGGGTCATGGCCTAAGGGAGTAGTGATTACTTGTTGTTTATACAATCCGACAAAATGACTCTCTATGCGGTCTAGGTTGTCGACAGTGGGTTTCAGCTTTTCCTGTAACATAATGTGAAATTTGTCTGTTAGGCATAACAAACCCCGATTCATGTGATGACCGGTCTTCATTGGCTGTGGTTGAGGGTGAATCCAAGATAAAAGCTGACCAATTTCCTGGCCATTTTGCTTCTGCTTGATTGACAATTCTTGGGCTGCTGTTTTTTTCCTCTTGACGGCTAGACCCAAGGATGATTGAATGTGTTCGTCGGACTAGCCAGCTCTAGGTGGATATCCGCATTATCCACATGTTTATCGCAATCACTGATTTGGGTATTCGTTGCGACTCACCCTGCACTTCTATTAACCCAGAAGCACTGTGATCCATATTAATGCAGCCTCTTGCTTCATCAAATAATGGTTGTTGCTCTAACCATAGTCTGCATTCAGTAAGCACCATTTCGTTTGAGATTATTCCCACAACACTCTCAAGCCTACTGTCTATAATGACCGTTGTAGGTGGTACAGAGGCAGACCCAGCAGCCTTGCGTTTGCCCATGATTTATATGTTTACACGCATATGGGTGGCAACTGCTGCTGGCTAACACAAGAGAGAGTAGGCCAAGCCCAGCCCGGCCGTAGATGGGCGCAGATTGGCCCGCTTTTCGCCCAGTCTAAGCCCGGGCACGGTAAACAGACATAATATCGAATCCAAAATATCGTTTGGACAAAATATCGAGTAAAAAATGTAGACTAGCAAAAATATCGACCAGACATAATATAGACTACAAAAATATTGAGTAATATCGATAATAATAGCCAAAATATTGAATCAAAAATATAGACTAGACATAATATCGACTAGATAGAATATAGACAAAAAAAAATCGAAAATAAGGTCGTTTTTAATATTTTTTAATAATTGTGTAATATAAATCTGTAGCGGGTTGTGAGTTTATAGGGGAATAGGGTGGGAAGTAATTTAATTATAATTAATTAACTATGTAAATTAATAATAATTATTAATTAATTATTAATTAGTTAATAATTAAAGTATAATTGGTTTAAATTAATAATAATAAAAAATAATATTTGAGTAATAATTAATTTTTAGTACATTATTTTCTGTAGCGGGTTGTGGGTTAATAGGGGAATAGGGTGGGAAGTAATTTAATAATAATTAATTCATTATGTAAATTAATAATAATTGTTAATTAATTATTAATTGGTAATTAATTAAAATATAATTGGTAATTAATTATAAATATTTAATTGATAAATAATTAATATTTCGTAAATTATTTTCAGTAGTGGGTTGTGAGTTTATAGGGGGATAGGGTGGGAAGTAATTTAATAATAATTAATTAAATATGGAAATTAATTGAAATTGTTAATTGTTAATTAATTAATAGTCATTTTAACCCCTACGCTATCCAACGCTTTCCCTACTGTAGCACCCACTGGAGTGGGAATAGTAATTTTACCCCCTACGCTATCCAACGCTTTCCCTACTGTAGCACCCACTGGAGTGGGAATAGTAAATTTTACCCCTACGCTATCCAACGCTTTCCCTACTGTTGCACCCACTGGAGTGGGAATAGTAATTTTTACCCCTACGCTATCCAGCACTTTCCCTACTGTTGCACCCACTGGAGTGGGAATAGTAAATTTGACCCCTACGCTATCCAACGCTTTCCCTACTGTTGCACCCACTGGAGTGGGAATAGTAATTTTAACCCCTACGCTATCCAACGCTTTCCCTACTGTAGCACCCACTGGAGTGGGAATAGTAATTTTACCCCCTACGTTATCCAACGCTTTCCCTACTGTAGCACCCACTGGAGTGGGAATAGTAATTTTTACCCCTATGCTATCCAACGCTTTCCCTACTGTTGCACCCACTGGAGTGGGAATAGTAATTTTTACCCCTACGCTATCCAGCGCTTTCCCTACTGTTGCACCCACTGGAGTGGGAATAGTAAATTTGACCCCTACGCTATCCAACGTTTTCCCTACTGTTGCACCCACTGGAGTGGGAATAGTAATTTTAACCCCTACGCTATCCAACGCTTTCCCTACTGTAGCACCCACTGGAGTGGGAATAGTAATTTTAACCCCTACGCTATCCAACGCTTTAGCTATTGAAGAATTCACTACAGTTGTTACAATAAAATGTAACTATTTTGCTATGCTACGGTAAAATTATTATATATGTTTATTTAATAAAAAAATAATTATATAAATATATATGTATACTTTTTATATATTTTTTTAATTTACAATAAATATTTATTAATATAACATTAATTTATTAATTTTAAGTAAGTTTATAATAAATATATTTATTACTACATTAGTTTTAACTTAATTTAAAGACAAAAAAAAACGATATTTTTACAGTCTATATTTTAGTAACTCGATATTTTAGAGTCGATATTTTTGTACTTACCTGTTTAAAGATAGCCAGTCGATATTTTGTCCATCGATATTTTGTCAACGATATTATGGCAACTCGATATTTTTGAGGTCGATATAATTTCAGTGATCCCCCGGGCACGTCCTGCCCTGTGGTCTGCAGGACACGCTTGGCAGCCCCGCCTCCCGGGCTTGACAGATGGAACCTGGGACATGCAGTCTCTCCTCTAGCTACAGTAGCAGCTTTTGCACGCAAAAAGGAAGCCTCAAAGGTCCTGGACTCAATATTAAGGAGCCAAACAATCTGATTATAGTCAGGAGACCTATTTCCTGGGGTCTTTTCATTTAGTGCAGGCAACCATTGCCTTTGGGCTCTCCTACCTGGACATTGCCAATATCCTCTTTCTTGGGGCACCTGACTATTTTCTTCTCAGGCTCGAGCAAATTCAGAATACTTTGGCAGAACTTCGCCTACATTGTCATCCTTAAGCTTACATCAGCCAAGTTTCCTGCACCTTTCAATTTGTTTCTGTGTCCAAGAGGGTCTCTTTCAAGGCTTGTGGGAGGTCAGTGGCCTTTTGGCTGGAGCTGCTGTCCTTGAAACACAGGGGACCAGGTTTGAATCTTAGCCTCAGCTCCACAATGTGTGTTTTAGGGTAAAACATAACCTCCCTGAGCTCCACAAAAGGAAAGAACATATGTAACATAGCTTCTTCTGTTGTAAAGTGCTCCATTGTCCTTGGGCTAGGTTTCCACTATCTTAAAAACTGAAAACAAAGATATTCCACGTAGCTCACCATGCCCTGAATGGAACAGGACATGCTTTTCTGAAATCATGTACCTATCAGCGCAGACGCAATCTCTCACCAAAGACCCATGTCCACGTTGAAATTCCAATATACAACAGATCTTAACTTGAAGGGTCGCTTTTGTCAGTACAGAGAGGATAGCTATGGAACTTCCTGCTTTCCTGCTATAAGTAGATTTCAGAAGTGCAAACTTGAGTAGCACCACAGCTTTGCACCTATTGCCAAATTTATTGCTTAGCCAATGAGAATTCATAAGAAATATATTTTACTTCTCTTACCTGTGTCACATCAGAGAACATCTCTGGCTCACATGCCCAGCACCTACACATACCTAGCCGTCCTCCTCCCAGTTGCACGCGTGCACACATGGGCTTAACAGGTTGAGAGCTCTCTCCTGCCAACCCTTTACTTAAATATACATGCAAATCACTACTCTACTCACAATCAGGGCACATATTTTGCCTTTATGCATGTTACCTACAAAGATATGTAGCCCACCTCCACATTTCTGGACTTCCTGCTTCTGACCGCTAAACCGCAGCCAGACCACTATGGTAAAGACTATGGGCCTCATTTATGAAAAGTGACGCATCACTGCGTGAAAACAGCGATGCGTTACTTTTCACTGCGCCCTCCTTGCGACACCATTGATGCGTCATATTTACAGTATGACGCATCATGGCGCAAGGAGTTACAGACACGTCAGTATTTCTGACGTATCTGTATGGCGCAAAACTGACGCATTGCTGGAGTGTGTCACAAAAGTGACGCAACTCCAGCAATGTGTCCTTTCACATGGGGCACGCCCCATGTGAAAGGGCCTGCGTCAGTCTTACGCCTGCTGTGAGGCAGGCGTAAGAAATTGACGCATTTGTGTCCTAGAAGTGGCGCAGTGAAATCTTATAGATTTCACTGCGTCACTTCCATGACCCTTTCTTACGTCAAAACGCCCCCTTGCATACATTATACCTGGCGCAGGTATAATGTGGCGCAGGGGTTTACAAAGTGACGCATCTACCTAGATGCGTCACTTTGTAAATATGGTGCAACAAGATGCATTTTTTACGCCACTGGTGCATCACAAATGACGCACCGGCGGCGTAAAAGTGAAGCATACCCTTATAAATGAGGCCCTCTATGTTTAGCGCCTCCTGTACAGCACCCTCACATTCAGGTTCCACATGTTGCTACATGCACTCTGGAGCAAATCTCCTTTAGTCACCCAAACAAAATCCTTGATTCACCAAAGGGGGCCAAAAAAACAATTTCCCTTCCAACCCGCACATCCTTGCACCTGCATGCTTATATGGGCATGTTAAGTTCACATCAAGGTGATAACAGTGGTATGCTATAGAGGGGACTTTAATGCATTTCACTTTTTGAGCAATAATACTGTGTCAGTGTTCTTCAAAATGCATAATTTGCCACAAAAAATCCTTTGTTGAAACTCTCAAAGTACCTTATTACTGTGGGAGAGATGGAGGTACAACCATTTCCGTTCATCCGGGTAATCACAAACCAATACAGATAGACGTGACGGTGATGTAGGTAGAACCCAGCTTGGGCACTGCCCTATGCCCTGGTACACTTTGATTGGATATTTCTACTGGGGGCCCTCAGGAAGATTAAGCAAGCTATTGCAAAGAGTCACATGGTGCTGGGCTGACCTGCCGCCTGTGCCGGACATCGAACCGTGAGCCCCAGATTCCATCGTCAGTCGCCCTGGCCGCTGCGCCACATTTCCTACCTCCGCATAGGATGTCTATGAGGAACTTAGGGAAAAACACTGGGTTTTATAAACATATAGCTGACATGCAAATAGTTCCATATATCATGCATTCTAAAACACACAGCAGTGACTACACACAGACACACTCCACATATTATTAGTGAGTGGTGGACACATTCATACTTCTTGGCAATTCCCTAAGTCTGGGTTGTTCGCTCCTCATGGTCTGGTGGGAGGTAGGTACCCCCTATAGTGACACACGTATCACCAGACATTGATAGTGAGAGATAATTGATATATGTTAATGATGCATACTATTTTCATTCATCCAACTTAAAACTTTGCTATGCAAACTTAGACATAAAGATCCCCGGCGTACATAGGAATTCCTGCCATACTGGTCTTGGAAAACAATCTTGCATGGCTGTCTGTGAAATATGACAATAACAGCTATAATTCAATGGTGGCAATGAGACAATCATCCACAGATAGAGGAAACTTGACAGTCATATTTAAACACTTACATGCATTCATGTTACCATTCAAACACAAACAGACCTAATCCGGTGCAAGGAGCCAAGGTAATATGATGATTATGCACTTGTATAGCACACGACTACCCGTAGGCATCTCTGCGCTTGTACAAATACCACCGAGGAACCCATCCTGGCTTTCCCTGTGAGGAGCCCACTCCTGGGCACCCCCAAGGTGAAGTCAGGCATCCTCAGCGTTGTTGGGATTAAGCAAGCTATTGCCCAGAGGTGCAGAGTGGGGCTCATGATTAGAATAGGCACCAAAGCGAGAATTATCAGGTCCGAGGAAATTGAGCCTGAGACCTGCCGAGGCGGGAATTGAACCCTGGTCCCAGCCAGACTACTGCAACAGGGTCTGCCGCTCTAACCATTGAGCCACACTTCTCTACCGTAATAGTCATGCAATAGGACATTGCGCTATGAGTCCTTGGTGTAAAAATACCCCATGGTGAGTAAATGATTCTGCTCTCACATCTCAAGCCTGTTTATTTGTGTTTATATAGCTATAGCCACATCTGAATTGGAATAACTAATGTTGCAAAGCGAGGGAGCACAAGGCTTACTTCGTTGAGCGGCATACAGGCATTGCCACCCATTGCTGCTTCGCCACAACCCTAATTATATGTCAGAATGGCGGTGATAGAGCTCTCAACGAGTTAGTGTCGCTGGTGGCACTAGATGTAGGCGGCATGTCAGCGGAGTGTACGCGTGCACCTTGTGCTGCTGGGAAATGTAGTCAAAACAGGTCCTGAGGTACATTGATACTAAGGCTATCTGAATAGCAGCGAGCTGCAATAATGCAGTCCAAATTCCCATCACTACATTCATTAAACTGGAGAGGCTGTTACTAAAATGTTTATTTGGGAATGCACTAGGACCAGAAAAACATTCTAATGATTCTTTTATCAAAACATACAATAACAACCGAGGAAACTTACTTCAAAAGTCTTCTTCGCCATGGGGGGCGTGGCTTGGACGGCAGTGGGAATGGCCGCCTAACCGGGAGCTCCGCACCTCAGGAGAGCGACACCAATCCCTTTCGCGGCGATACCGCGACGCACTGCAGCGACTCTTCACGGGCTGTACTGCTAAACCCATGGAGGACCCTTCGGTATCCTGATCGGGAAGTTCTGACCCTCAGCTGAGAAGAGAACTGGGTTTTTCGATCCGACACGCGCCGACAGCAATGTGCACTAAAATGGCGCCTTGATGTCCGGACGGAGACGCCTGACGGAAGGCTGCTCACGCCCTACCATCGCGGGCTAGGACCAAACACCTGTGGGGACATGAGCCGCTCCAAAGACGATCAGATCTCCCCTATTAAGGTGAGGATTACCATCTACCCACCCGCATCACCTAATTGACCAGAGCGCTTTGCCTGACCTTAAAATGGCGGCTCTTTAGTAACGCGAGCAATTAAGAGCCAAACACCGGCAGGGCAACGCTCGTCTCGAGCTCACCAACGCTTCTGCATAGCTAGCTACAGAGAGAGAGAGAGCACCTCGCTGGCCCTGTTATTCCTGTTATTCCTCACAAGTCAGTAACGTCGTCATCAAGACAACACGAGGAAAGAGCGATGAGGAGTGGCTAGTACTACCACATGGAGGCGGAATGCTGGGGAAATGTACGCTAGAATATCGCTATATCACTATTGGTATTGCTTCCACACGGAGGTGATCCTCTATAAGTGAGTCCCCTTAACTCTAACTCTTTCCTATTTGATACCGCCCTTGGAGCCGTGTGCCTTTAAGCACCTGCCCACCATCTCCTACCCACGCATTGGACACTGCCCACAAGAACAGCGAGGTTTAATAGTGCCAACCATCCATAGCACAATGGCATTCAGAGAAGACAGGAACACCATAAAAAAAGTGAAACCAGATCCTTTAATTTCCGACTCACCAATCAAAAACAAAGCTGATATGGCAGCCACAATGGAGATGATCTTGAAGAAACTGTCAGACCTTACGGATATCTCCAAATCAACCAAAGCCAACACGGACTCAATGCAACTTGAAATGACCGCAATTAGGGCCGACATGAGCGCTTTAACCTCGGGCCTGGGAGCCGCAGAACAACGGATTAGCGATGTGGAGGATCTATCCCGACAATCAGCGTCCAGGATCCAACGCCTGGAAGACATCACAGACGCCCTCAGACGCCATAATGCGGAGTTAGAGGACCGCAACAGACGGGGGAATGTCAGAATTTTCGGCATACCAGAAAACGCGGAAAATGATGCTGATTCTTGCGTGACGTTCCTAGAGTCATGGATCCCCATGATTACCAAGACTGAGTTCCCACATGGCCTCGAGCTCGACAGGGCGCATAGGATCCCTACCTTCACGAGCAGGAATGCTAAAGGCCCCAGGCCAATGATCTGCAAGCCGCTCAGATATCAGCACGCTGACCTGATTCTCCAATATGCGAGGAAAAATCACTCCATTACATGGGAAGGTCATAGGATCATCTTCACGCAGGACTTCTCCAAAGACACAGTTGATGTACGCAAGGGCTTCCTGGACCTCCGCCCTAAACTTAGATCCAAGAACATCCCCTTCTCTTTCGCAGGACCAACCAAGTTCAGAGTCATGATAAATGGCCACCCGAGATTCTTCACCGACCCGAAAGCCCTGGCGCATATTCTCGAAGAATGCCCAACGCAAGAAATGGACCAATCGACCGGCTTTTCCAACAAAAGGAAGACCACGTGTCCGACTCAACAAGATGGGGCAAGTTAGTTCCATGTCACTCTTCATCCATCCAATGGACCGGCATCGGTTGCCTCGACGGAATTCAACTCCATAGAACTTGACTCGACTTGTGTCACGGGTTCCTAAGCTCCTAAGCTCTGCATGCCAGGCTCATCGAATCTACAGTACCGTGAGTTTGTAAGCGTGGCCACCTTTGGCCAGCATAATGACTTCATATAGCATGTGACTGTTTACGATGTGTGGATGCGTATGACTCACGCAAGTTATTGCAATTAATTATTGCATTTAGACCAATGGGTACTCTTGTACATTTTTGCTCATCTCAAAGTAGCGCCTCCACTCTGGATCTTGACATTCCACAAACTTAACACATGTTGGGGGTAGCGCATCACAACGAGTATGCCACGGTCGCATCTATTAGATGCTCTCATAATCTCAAAACTGCTCTTTACCTATTTACTCCATATTAGGTCAATCTTGTTATGGCCTGTTATTCGTATTTTGCTAACATTTTCCTCTAGGCCACTTTCCTGTTGGTTATACTGTTGGTTATACTAACCGTCTACATTCATCTGGGATTGATAATATGCACTCATTATTGTTATTGTTATTCCTGTTTTGCGTAGCATGGTACTGTCGTCGTACTCCCTACGTACGTATTTGGGGGGGGGGGGGGGAGGGAGGGGGGAGAGGGAGGGATCATCTAGAGGGAGGGGAAAAGAGAGAGGATGTAGGAGCAGTCACTTGGCAGAGTCTCAGTAGGTTCCTTTTCATTTTGTATTGCATTCTGTTTTTTATGCTAATACTTATGTTTCTCAGAGTTACCACACACAACTCGCCACACCAAATCCACTTTATCCCTTATTGTTTCCACAACCCAGGCTGCAGGTACGCATCACAAAACTTGTATTTATGCATATTGTCAAAAAAGGTTGCACTGAAATGTATCCGATTTTGTCGGAATAAGGCACCTGAACTCGTCAAAACACCGCGTTTGTCACACATCACGCCGCCAGCCTCCCACCGAGCGATGAAACATTTCACCGATGGCTAACTCCAACTCAATTAAAGACGATCTTAAAGTGATTTCACTAAATGTCAAAGGACTTAACCACCCGGTGAAAAGGCGGAAAGTGTTCGACTATCTAGCAAAAACAAAAGGAGACATCATTCTTCTACAGGAAACCAAACTTTCTGAGGAGGACTTGCGATTCCTTAACATACACTGGTCGTCCCACGTCCTGTCCTCTCCTGCGCTAAAAAAGAAAGGTGGTGTAATCACACTGTTGTCTAAGAATGCCAACCTGACACTGCTATCACACACTCACGATACAGATGGTAGGTTACTAGTGACTCACCTACGCAGAGAGGACGATCCCATCCACGTAGTGAATATATATGGCCCTAATTCCGACGATCCCACATTCTGGGACTCAGTCTCTCGGTCCATTGAACATATCTCCCAAGATGAACTACTAATAATGGGGGGCGACTTTAACCTACCCCTAGACCCCTTACTGGACCGACAATCCAAGTGCTCATTCCACCCCTCACGGTCACATGGGGCCCTTCTCCGTCTCTGTGAGCGCTACTGTCTCAAAGATTCTTGGCGACTACAGAACCCCGATGGGAGAGACTACACCTTCTACTCTGCCCCACATAACTCCTATTCACGTATTGATTTCATCCTATTATCCACCTCATTCGCACACCTGATTGAAGAAACTGGTATTGCCCCCAAACTGGTGTCCGATCATGCTTGTATTCACACCAAACTTGCAGGCTCCCGCTCAATTCGCCCGCCTAGAAGGTGGCGTTTTAATGACGAAATCCTTACCAACCCAGAGGACAAACTCAAGATAGCGAACGCCATCGAGGAGTACCTACTCCTAAACGATACCGCTGATACCAAACCTAACACTCTATGGGACGCCCTTAAGGCCACAATTCGTGGAGTCATTATAAATATTAGAGCTAAAACCAATAAAAAATTAAACAAAGACCTGGAACAATTGGAACGAGATATCACAAATCTAGAAGCCCGGCACAAGGCCAACCCTCAAGACCTCAATTCCCTCGACCTTCTCACTAAAAAGAAGTATGAGTACAATGCCATAACTAGTAAAAGAGCGGGCGTTTGGATTAACCGCTTCAAAGCCCTAAAACTTTGTGAAGGAAATAAAGCAGGTAAACTGCTGGCTTCGTATCTCAAACATAAGCAAAAGCTGTCAACCATTTCATCAATAAAAGACGCCACAAATACTACCCACACAAATCAAACTAAAATCCTTGATACATTCAAATCCTTCTACGAAGAGCTTTACAAGAATGACAAATCGCTGGACTTAGCAGCTTGCACCGAATATCTTGAGTCTCTAGACCTTCCTAAACTTTCAGAATCTGACAAAACACGATTAGGTTCCACCATCAGTAAAACAGAGATCGCAGAGGCCATCAAATCTCTAAAAAATAACAAAGCCCCCGGCCCAGATGGCTTCACTGCTTCTTTTTATAAAGCCTTTGAAAACCAACTTATCCCCACCCTCCACACTGTTCTCAACTCTACGGCGTCCAGTGGATGTATCTCACCCTCTATGAGCGAAGCCAACATAGTCGTGATCCCTAAAGAGGGGAAAGACCCGCTCCACACCAAAAACTACCGCCCCATCTCTTTGATAAATCTTGATTGCAAGATATATGCCAAAATCCTAGCGAACCGACTAAACGCTGTTCTTCCCAAATTGATAAGTCCGTCGCAAGTTGGCTTTCTGAAACATAGAATGTCAAATGACAACACCAGACTTCTGTGCCATATATTAGAGAAAGCTAACAACTCCCAATCCCCGATGGTTGCGATCACCCTGGACGCTGAAAAGGCCTTCAATAAGGTTTCATGGTCTTTTCTTCAATACTGTATGCGCTCTTTCAATCTCGGACAATCGTTCATCACAATGGTGATGGCCCTGTACGCCTCCTCCTCGGCTCGGATAGCAATTAATGGCACCCTCTCTGACCCATTTCGCCTCTACCAAGGTACCAGACAGGGCTGCCCACTCTCTCCGGCTCTCTTCCTTTTGGCCCTTGAACCCCTTCTAACTGACATCAAAAAGAATGAAGATATTCAGGGAGTCTCCTTTGGAGATACTCAGATAAAATTGGCAGCGTATGCTGATGATATATTAATTGCAACAGAAAACCCGGCCAAATCAATCGAGGGTCTCATGACCTCAATCAGCAAGTACTCGTACCTATCGGGGTACAAGTTAAACAAAGACAAGTCCGAGGTTAAACCACTAAACATCTTCACCACCAAGGAAGTTCTTGGTACCTCAGGTCTAACTTGGCAAACAGGAGCTATAAAATATCTAGGAATAGAGTTTACCGACAAATTAATGAGCACCATCACGCACAACGAAACGTTGACATTAACAAAAGTGAAAATAATCCTTGACGGCTGGTCCCCACGATTTATTACTTGGTGGGGAAGGATTGAAGCTATAAAAATGATGATATCACCGCTAATCAACTACCTGAGCACTATGCTGCCCCTCACATTCTCAAAAGACTTCCTCTCCAAACTTGATAAATTAATTTCCTCCTTCCTTTGGCAAGGGAAAAAAGCCAGAATTAGCATAAAAAAACTAAGGCTGGATAAATCCCTAGGTGGCGTCAATCTAGCCGACTTTAAGCTCTATCAAACAGCGTTCTTAGCTAGACAAGGGGCTTTTTGGCTCACCCCACACCCAGACTACACCCCAGTGTGGCTGTTGGTGGAAAAATCCATTCTGCATGGCCTTCCCCCTTCCACCCTCCTCACTACCAAACCACAATCCACTGTATCCTCAGGTACCATCTTCAGAAACACGAAGGCTGCCCTTCTTCATGTAAGCAAATTTTTACCGCACCAATTTTGTAAATCAAGATGGGAATCACTGTGGAACAACACCAGACTGCTATACAAAGGGAAACCAATGAATAATCCTACTTGGATAGAGAAGGGTATACACTTCCCTCATCAGCTGTTTGATGGTCCGTTGCCACTCACTTTCAACGACCTACAAAACAAGTTTCAACTCCAGAACATAGACTTCTATTACTTCTTACACATCAAAGTAGCCCTCTCCAAAACAGACTTATCCAACATCACCCCCTCCCTTCCTGGCTACCTACATACGATTAATAGACTGGGTCATCAGGTGTCCAGAATATACAAACTGATCCGCCCACAGTCCACAAATCTGACAACATCCACACAGTCCTTCTGGGACTCGTACTCTTCCACACCAACCTCGGAAGCAGAGTGGGCCAGAATATGGGAATCTACCTCACAACACAAAATCAGCCCTACATTATCCCAATCTAAATTCTGGCTTCTCCACAAAGCTTTTTGGACTCCTAGGAGACTCTTCCTGCACAACATCAAGGAAGATGACTCCTGCTGGAACTGCATGGCAGAGGGTGGGGACCTTGAACATCTAATATTCAAATGCCCCTGTGTATCTGACTACTGGGATAGAATCTTCGAATTTATCACCAAAGTGCTGCATGTCTCGCTCCCGAGGGAATTTGCAACCTTAGTCATGGGCTTCACCAAAGCTGTTAACCTCAATGAAAATGATAAAGCCCTACTTGACTTACTTTTGACAGCAGCGGTCAAACTCATACTGAATAACTGGAAGGACACTGGCAAAGCTTCTTTCCCCCACTGGCTCAACTGGGTCTCGAACCTCAGAGGAGCCGATAATATTGCGCTGGCCGCTACACCTTGGCGCCCCCCTTATAGGAACCTATGGTCCTCGTTGGATGCTCATTTCGACCTATTTAAACCACCATGATTACCTGATGTACATATGCACCATGCACATATACACCCTGCCCATAGTTCGGGTTGCCTACCTGCCCAGGCGACTAACCTCATTGACTTATATGGCTATCTTGCTCCACCTATGACTGTAACCTTGTAAATGTACTGATGCAATGCCTGTGTTTTACATTTTATTATTAGTTTAAATTGATTATTGTTTTTCTTATCTTATCTTAACTTAATTTACCCCTCCTTTGTTCCCGTTATACTTGCTTATTTGCTCTTGTTGACACCGGAACCATGCATGATTTATGCTCATGTCTGTAATGCTTGCTCATCTCTCTCAATAAAAAATTTTGTGAAATTAAAAAGTCTTCTTCGCCATAATTAAGACCAGGCTAAATTACTAAATTAACAACCCTTTTATTAGTAACACAGTCTGGGGAATCATAAAAGTAAATATGAATGCCTTGCAACAATAGGGACACAAAACGCTGAATTATCTGTATTGCAATGACACACCGTTAGTATAAGAAAATATTGAGTTTTTCCATAAAACAAGTCTGTATTTTAATAATTTGCTTCAAAAGCAATGATGATGGGCGCAGTATGTGTAGTACAAAGTTGGCTAACCCACAGTTCTGGTGCTTTCAAAGCCATGATGATGGGCACATTAAGTAGAGTACTAAAGATGTCTCTTTTGAGGTTAGTGTGATCACATCAGTTGTGCCATTGTCTATTCAGCTTTTGCCCATGCATGTTGTCATTTAAACCCCTGGCATCTGTGCACAGTCTGTAAATCCAGCAAAGTTCGTACAACAGAAGATATTGAGGTATGTCCTTGTGCAAGGGCCTGAGTCTTTGAATGATATAGCTATGTAAATCATTCTGCTTGTGTCCTTGTTTAAGGAAATGTCTTGTCAGTTTTCTGTAAAGCCATCTATAAGTGCTCTCAGATTTGAACAATATTATATGGTTAATGTTAATAAACTGACACTGATTTTCCCACAATAAATACCCAGAGTGCAATTCTCCAGTCTCATGCCCAGTGTTGTGTAAATGTCATCACTTTTTCAATAATGTTTGTTTTCCTAAGGGAGGTGGTCAGCTTCACGTCTTGTCTCATGGCGGGGTGTTGGTGTGTGTCTACTGATTTGTTCCCTCTTTTTTGCAGCCGAGCTCTGTTGGACAAGTATCTTGGGGTCTATTAAGTTCTTAGCCCCAAATACAGACAAGACAAGCTGGACAGGTGTTTGTGACTTCGATCATGTAGCATACACCTCTTTGCTTAACTCCAGCAAGGCTTGTGGAAGGGGAAAAGGAGAAATATAGTGGCCTGCTGATCTAGTACTCATAATAATAAGTAACACTTGTGTTTTCTGCCTTTAGGAAGTCTTGTGGTCCTCTTTGTTCTAGTTCCTTGAGTATGCAAGGCTGATACCCATGTTACACAACAGTTCCTAGACTCACTCTCTGCATGTTGCCTTGGGCTATCTAAACCTCTGGGATTACTCAGACAAATTTTGCAAACAAGCCACATTTCTACTCCCATTAACAGTAACTGAATGTCTGCAAGGCACACTCCTACGGTTTGTCAGAATCAAGATGTCATTCCTGTACCTTTGTGGTAATAAGATGACCCTTCAAGTAACCTCACTGTAGGAAAGTATGGTCTGCTTTCATGGTTACCCACACTTGCTGTTGTCAGTATGTTTTGTTTTAACTAGTCTGGCTGGAATTCTGTTAATCCGGACTCCAGCCAATGCACTGTGCTTCCTCCCTAAATTTGACATGGTAAATACTTTGTTATCTCCACAATTGGCTACTAGTGTACCCTTGTAAGTCCCTACGATATGGTACTAAAATACCCAGGGCATAGGTACACCAGGGATCTTCCATGGGCTGCAGCATGTATTATGCCATCCATGAGAGACCACTCAAATTGTGACATCAAGCCTACCATTGCAGCCTGTGCAAGTAGGTGCTAGCACCATTTACAACAGATATACTTTTCCTTATATCTGAGGTCACTACACTTAAAACTTATAAGCCACCCTTATAGCAGGCTTTTTACTCCTGAAGGCAGGGTGTTGGGTTATAAGCTTGAGGGTGCCTCTGTATGAGTAGCACACCCCCTACACACCCCGGAGTCGATTCTCCAGGCTTTGTAAGTACAGTCAGCCATTTTGATACATATAGTGGCTGGAGGTATGATTCCATGCACTAGGGGGCTCCTCCAGGAAGCCCAAAGTATTCCTGGTTACAGCCTGCCAGGGTCTGCCAGCAAGCTTGTGCTGCTGCCAACCCCAGACATGATTCTGCCCTCCCGCTGCTCAGCTGAGCTCGAGCAGGGGTAGGTAGAACAACAGGTTTGCTGTCACAAGCCGGTGTAACCACCTCCGAGACAGGACTTAGTGTATTGGGCTGGGGTGGGGGTGCTTGCCAGCGCAACCAGACTGCTTTGAAGGGCACATTGGTGCCCTCCTTGCATACTCCAGTACGAACCAGTAAGGGGACCCCTTGGCTCCTGCTCCGGTGCGAAACTGGACAAACGACATGGGAGTATCCTCCCCTGTGTCTAGCCCCTTCACTGGGAGGGACCCCTGAGTCATCCTAACCCCTTTCCCGGTGTATAAAAGGTCTTACCTGTGGATTGGGTTCTTAGATGCGTCATGGGACAAGACTCAAGCCTGAAACCACGTCACTCTTCGACCAACACTTAGACTTTGCCTGGAACTGAGACTTCATAACAGAAGACTCCTTCTGCTCCTGGTGTAACTGTTCTGCAAGTCTTCTTCATCATCTGTGGCTGTACTTCATCCAGGATCTTCAGCAGACCTGTGGGCATCAAGGACACCCGAAGTAATCTCCCTTGGAGTGAAGGAGTCACTCCCCTGCATCTGCTGGCACCGCAACAAAGCTGACCGGTCTGCTCTTCCTGACATCCCATGGACTTTGAAAGGCTCAGCAACACAGGTGGTGGTTCTGCAACTCCCTTTAGGTCTAACCTGTCCTTTCTGCAATTTTGAGGCCAGTATCCTTCGTCGGAACCACTAGGACCGAAACCCTGTGCAAAGCGTCAACTTGTCGCTGCCAAGGCTTGTTGGCTCGGCACTTCAGAGATCTTCGAGCTACAAGAAGCTCCAGCCTCAAGCATCCCTTCGTGCCAAGATCAGCATTCTCACCATATCCTCTACACATGCAGGCCTTCTTTTGGTGAGCTGCCTGAGGTCTTCTTGCAACTCCTGTGCCTTCGACTTGTGGGTCCTCACGAGGGTCTTCTCCTGCTTTAGTGGGCTTCCCTGCTTTCTCAGGGCTTGCTCTAACTATCCTGCACTTGGTGAGTCCCTTGGACTTTGCTGGCCTTTAGCGTCGCTCCTTCATTGTTTTCTACGTCTGTTGCTGCTGCCATGGCTTGTTAGTGCTCCTGCCGGACACAGACCCCCTGATCCTCGACTTACCGCGTGGGACAGCTCATGAACAGCTCTTGATCTTTCTCAGCATTGCCTGGTCCTCACAGCTGCAGCTACAAGGTCACCGTCAGCACTCCTGCATCTTCCGTCTTCGGGTTGGCATTGCTCTTCCATGCCTCCTGGTCACTCTGAGTGGTATAGACTCTGTCCCGTCTGCTTGCAGGTTCTTCTCTTTGAAAATCCACCCTTGGATTACACAGGACTCTTGCACAGTCTTTGCCAGCAGCATCTTTACTCACTTTGCACCTATGCACCTGGCTTTCCTGGTGTAGGTATCTTGGTTCCTGGGGTATCCACGGGTGGGGTGACTCTCCAACATTCTGTCTTCCACTGAATTTTTTCAAGGTCAACTGAGAAGAGTCCCTCTTCTTCAAAACTGCCACAGTGACTTTCCCGTTGACTTCTATTGAGTATGCGGCTGTTTCTACTCTGTACACAGCCTCCGTGGGGTTCCTGGGTACTTACCTCAGGTTGTTCCTTATTTTGCCAGCTCTTCTGAGTCTCTAGTCCAAGTCCCGACTTCAGTTGCAGTTCGCATTTCACTTTCTTAGTATATGGGTTGGTCTCCCCCTGGACTGAGTATTGTGCTTACTTACCTGTTAACAATTGAAGTATTGTGTGTATTTGTGCTGATATCTTCGTGTAGGAGATATGCCAATGTGTTATTAGGTGTTGTGTAATAAATTAACATATATTTATAACTACACTGTGTGGTTCTTTTTCGTTTAACCTACACTACATGATTAGATCTGGTAAAACAAGCTGCTTTACACTCCTTCTGGATAATCCTGAAGGCTGCTCTCCACAGCTACCACATAGAGAGCTTTCTAAGGTTGTCTAAGACCACTAAAATCACCATAAGGGTTATCTGGAATAGTGCAAGCCAGCCTCCTACACTCACCCTTTGTTCCAATAGTATAATCACTTGCCCATCAAACCAGAACTAGGTGCAAACAAGAGCATACTGCACTATCATCACCTGCCATGATAATCGCATGTACCAGTACACTGGACTCCCCCAAACCACATTCCTAGAGTGCAACTTAATGGAGCAGAAGACAACCTAATCCACTAACCAGTACTCCTTCTCCCACAACAAGGTGTCCAGATGGTCGAAGAGTGACGTGGTCTCCGGCTTGAGTCTTGTCCCTTGACCCACAACAAGGTGCACCAAGGAGGCCAAATGGCAGCATGCATTGTTTTACAAAATAATAAAATTAGAATAATTTGCGACTGTCCTTCAGTGGATTTATGTGTGGTTCCTATAATTCTGACACACACAGAACTCCCTGGGCGTATGGTCCCAAAGGCTTCCCTGGGACATTTGAAGCCTATGAACGTCTCTTCTTCTCTTAGTTCAGGAAGTTCCTAGTCCACTTGACCCTGGTACCTAGCCCTTGAAGCTCCTGGTGGGAATGCTTCTATACTGCCCTGCATGAGGGCGAGGTGAAGTTCCCTTGACCTATGTGGCATTGGATGCTAGGAGTTATGGAGCAATTGGGATATTCACCCGGAGTCTCTGTTCTGATCTCATGTTTAGATAGCTCATGCTTTTTGTTTCCTACTCTAGATAAGCTCCTCAGTCAATGCCACACATTAAATATTTAAAAAGTCTTTATTGTGCTGCAACGGTATAGTTTTCAACAATGGAAGTAGTCCCGAGCATTGAAGTGTAAGGACAATGGTGGTGGAACTCCTCTCCCTGTGACACATGGCCTTACTAGATGAGAACACTGCAGTGGAACAATGGAAATGGCACATTTGGATATTGCACCAGATAGTTGTGCACACATTACACTCCTGTTTAGGGAGTGCATGGGAATTTCTTTGACTGCACCCCTACATGATTAGAACCCAAATGCTGAAGGTCGTTCAGGGGATGATCTGAGAGGTATTATAGTCGTGGCTTTATACAATGCTACAGTTGGATCATTTCGAAATAGTCTCCTCAGGTTTTTGCTGGAGCTTTCAGGTCACTTTAACTTGTTTTCTGAAATCTGATTGCTGGTCATCCCTTCTTCTTCTGTCGCTGATGGTTCTATTGAATACTAGAAACGTATTTCTTGCTTTTTCGTTCAAACACTTTTCATTTCCTTTGATTCTTCTCAATTTTTGCATGAGTGTGTAAGCATCCACTGAGATGAGGGCAGAAAATCTGTGCCTGCTCTTGGTTGCTGGGTGGAAGCAGAAGTTGTCAGTTTTCCACTGATTTTTTTCTATGTTTAATTGTGGGGTATATAGTTGGAGCCAGTATTTGGTTCCATCATGTATACTTACAATTATGACATATACCTTTACGGGAACAAAGGAAACACAAGGAGATGATGGATGGAGGTTTTTTTCAGACACTCAACCCAGTCACATATCTGGGCTAAATCCATCATAGTTCTGAAACCAGACCCAGTATGCTTGTGTTCGGTCCAGAGAAGTCCTGGCTTGGCAGTTCGGGCTGGACTGTTCCCATGAGGCACAGAGTCAAGACTGATTTGCATAAGGCTGGGTCTGAACTGAGGTGGCAAAGTGAGCTAAAGAATGATAATGGATTCAACCCAGATCTGTGACTGGGGATGAGTGTCTGAAAAGCTTCAGTGATCCATCCACCATTTCCTTGTGTTTGATGTGTTTGCCCTAAGTTGGCAGGGTATGCCCAGACGTGGGTCCCTTGCTTACTTTGCCACTGGATTCAAGCAAACCTGGCTGATGAGGGGTGTTACCCTGAACCGGTCCCAGGATGCTTGTTTCCAGTCCAGGGTAGACCTTGCTTGGGAGTTCAAGCTGGACTGTTCCCGTGAGGAGCAGGGCCAAGACTAAATTGTATTCAGCTGGGTCTGAACTGGGGTGACAAAGAGAGCTATAGAACACTCTTGGATTCAACCTAGATCTGTGACTGGGGGTGAGTGTCTGAAAAGTTTCAGCGCTCCGTCCATAATTTCCTTTTGTTTCCATAGACCATTATGCCCTCTTTTGTACCATCTATGTGTTCTGTCTTCATTCTCTGTCTGATATTGTGTCAATAATATCTTTATTTTGGCCTAAAATGTCATTAAAGAGCAAGATAAATACAGATTATATGAAAGCAAATAAAAGACAAGTGTATAAAAGAGAGAAAAGAGATCCAACTATATATATTACAGTGAAACCAGACGAAAATATGCTAAAACGTTTAGTCTGATGTTAATGTAGGGTTGGAGACACAGAAGAATTTATGGGAAGGCGTAATCTGGTCTAATTTAACCCTGATTCAACAACATCAAGGAATAACACTGGCGATGACAACTTTCCGCGTTCATTTGAACAGCCGTAGTTCTCCACCACACTGGCTGGCTGGTTTCACTGGATTCCTGCTCCACAGCTCAAGACAACCTGTGGCTGATGCTGAATAGTGGATTTGGGGGTATAATCCTTGTAGGCTGTTGTCTTCACAGAGCTGGGTAAATTCTAAACACTTGTTTGAAGGACAAAGAGAGAACACAGGTTATAATATAACAGGACCCGCCATGAGCTTCCAGGGCCCACAATGCTAGAATGATGCCCAGCCTCCATTCATCCAGTCCTTTATTTCACACATTTTGTAAGTACATAACTCACTCCTTCGGTTTTTGAGAGTGTGCTATCCTCAACAGACCCGATGTCTTCATGCACCAAGGATCTACTGGCCAATGGCAAAAGGTCATGGTATGTTTAGGGTTAATAATTCACTTAGAATATCACAAATACTCTAAGGCGAAACTAATACATCAGTCAGGATAGGTACATGTCTAAGCCGCCACAACTGTAAGTGATATCTTGAAGACACTGTACTCTTTAGCAGTCATTCAATTGCTGACTCATCATTTTGAAAATTGATTGTGTTAATAGACCTAAAAATATTTTAAAAATATTTAATTGAAGCACTGAGCCACCCACTGCAGCAATCTGGCAAATATTGGGTCGTATATCCAACGTTGGAGTAGAATATCAATGCTACAAAATGCAATTATAAGTAGTGCTTAGAAATAATCATTATCACTGGTATCACTCTTTGGCGCTAGTGATATTATGTGGTCATGAGTTTCCTTTCTTGGTTGTAGTTTTTTCTGCTGAGCAATTGACTCATCATCTATATCCTGATCTGCCTCATTTTGCTACATCATTGGAGTGCTCCAATGTTTCAACACCTTTGATTTTTGCTCAAGCATTGTGGTTTGCTATCAACCTCCCTAATATCCAGGGCCACTGAAATTATGCAGCAATGGATGACCAAATTAAGTGGCTGGGCTGACTAAATAATGCGGCAATAAAAGGGAAATTATAGGGCATCACGTGCCACATTTGGTGGCAATATTATTTTACAATTGTATTACTTTGATACATATTAATACTGTGTAGGTAATGGCTACAGGATGTGGCCTAATGGCTATGCCGGCCAACCTCAAATCTGGGGAACCGGGTTCGAGTCTCGGCAATGACCCTTAACATCCTGTGATTCTGGGCAAATCACTTAATCTCCCTGTGCCTAACAAAAATGAATATGTCCGTCTGTAAAGCAACTGGTGGTCATGTAAAGCACTCTGATACCTTCGGGTTAAGTTCGTGCTATATAAAGCTCCTGAAAAAAAGTACAAGGTTAATAACTACATTCAGAAATCAGCAACAGAAAGATGACCTCTTAAACTTTGCAAAGGTTTTACCTCTGTATGGCACAACAAGTGCTGCTTTTTGTTAGTACCCTTTTTGTTGTTTGACTAGAATTGTTTTTTTAGCTGATATCAGCAAAGTATGCAGCAGGTGGAGTATTATGTGGAATGTGCCATGAATCCACAATAATGCAGGCAAGGCTACAGACACAGAATCCCATAATTCCAGTTGCCTTGCTTATATATGGAATTGCTTTAATATTATCACAAAAGTAGCTTGATTTTTATATCAATCTAATTTTTTTTCTCTCGAGCTTCCTA
Organism: Lissotriton vulgaris; assembly: GCF_964263255.1. NCBI lineage: Eukaryota > Metazoa > Chordata > Amphibia > Caudata > Salamandridae > Lissotriton > Lissotriton vulgaris. The sequence continues at coordinate 130,435,674 of NC_141700.1, forward strand.
ATGCCTGCGTTTATTATGATTCCAAATTTTAGACATTAATAACCACTACCCATCTTTACAAGTGTGATGAGTCTAGAAGTTTGAATCACTGACTTTAAAAAATATATAATTTATTGTAAACGTACCAATATACATGACCATGTACAAAGAGGGTAACAGTCCACCAACCTGGTTGCCAACCAATACAGCACAATGGATGACAATCATAGGTACAGAATGAAATTGACAGCTACACAGAACAATACAAAAAATGAATATCGTCAGTACAATAAACAATACTAAGCTTTTTAGGTTGATACATGATGGAAACTTGAAAATTAGTACATTTTTGTTCGTCAAGAAAAAGTGGTGATGGAGGTCTCCTGTGGGGGTGTTCTGACCGACTTTTTCGGCCCTCTTTGGAGGGAGAATGATTGAAGATGACTCCAGCTTATTACCCTCCTAGTACAAGGATTAGAACTATAAACAGGACCTACTCATAAGGCACAGTAGTGCATTTTCGTACCCTTTTCCTTAGATCAGGGCTTATAAACTTAAGTTAGGGGATAGATTCATTAGTATTAGTGATAATCCGTCCTTTTGTAAGAGTGTTAGTATACCTTCTATGGAGTTATGCTTATTTCGGGCCTTGTAGGCCTCAAACGGGAGAGACTCCATCTTGCTTTCTGCCCGGCAGCTTGAGAGGCTTTCTAGGTCAAGTGTAATGTTTTAGTTTCGAAGTGTTGTTCGCTTGGAGAGAACCGGTTCAGGTTGGCCCTTATCGAAAGACTGTATTTTTCTCCACTCTGAAGACACAACTTCAGGCCGGCCGGCTGGGAACGTGTCCTTGGTACGGGGAGGTACAAGAATTTGGTGGGCGGCAGGTTACTGGCCGTAACTTTCCATGAAAGGACAGGCTTCCATATTAGCGAAAGTGTTAGGCAGTGAGTCAGTCAGTCCGTAGGCGGCAGCAAGCCGTGAGCATCTATGCCATTAATTATTTCCAGGCCGACAGTCGCCATTTTGAAGTCTGAGAAAGATCATGAAACTGAGACTCTCTGAGAAAGACTGAAGGAGAAGGAGAAGTAGCGCAGAGCGATCAGAGACAGAGAGAGAGAGACAGCAGCTAATACAGAGGAAGGTTCCAGTGACTTGGAGGGAAGCAGAGGAGATAGAGCATAGCGGTGCAGACGTGTACTCGTGACTGCTAAGGTGTGATTCCGAGACGAGCCAAGGCACAGACGAGACGAGAATCTAGATGACTGCTGAACCCAGACTCCACATTACTCAGGTGATGCCGACCCTTTCCCCTATAGTGTGCACATTCTAACCTTTCACTTTTCTTTGCAGAATATATGTTATCGTATAGTATTGTGTTTATAATCATTGTAATAAAATACCCCAGTTCTTAGTGAACCGACATGTGCCTTGTATTCTTGTTCAATCAGGGTAACCTGGTCTTCTAGTCAGACATTGTTTGCATGAACGGATGTGAATCCCGGTCAGGTAAGATGTGACTGAACAATGAGGGAGAGAGGGAACATTTGATGTCAAGAGCAGAAGGTACATATTTCAATTTGGAAAGCCGTTCTAACTCCTATTATTGTAGAATCATCCCGAGTAGACAATGAGAGATTTCTTCCACAGGTGTTCATAGGAAAGTGATCGTCGTTGGTACGCGGCGTTAATGAGAGCACTGGAGATAGACGGTGTGTAGATCCGCCGGATTGTGGATCATGTTGTAAGTGAGTGAGCACCGGGGGGATACGGTGTATAGGTCCGCCGGATTGTGGACCATGTTGTAAGTGAGTGAGCACCGGGAGGACACGGTGTGTAGGTCCGCCGGATTGTGGACCGGATAAAAGAGAGAGCACTGGGACTGCAGCCCCGTGTGTAGACACGCCGGATTGCGTGTCGAGTGAGCACTGAGGGAGATCAGTGTGCAAGCGTACATAATCAGACCTGCCCCAGGGAGATTAGTCTGGGCCTAAGTGGCCGTGAGACTAGTTGGTATGAATAGGATATTGTAGAAAACCTATGCATGTTTATTGCTATTTTCCCCATCCTTAGGTACGAGATGTACATACATATATCTATACCCATTGTAAATACGTTCTAAGGAGGGAGGTGATTACGTTCCGACTGGGTTAGAGGGGCTCTTAGGAGCTGATTCCATCTGGTCCGAAAATCCGGTCGTTACATCTGGCGTCACGAACTGTTTACGAAGCCTGTGTGCGCTGTATTGTTTTGATCTTGTTGGTTTGCGCTCGGCTCGTACGTATTTTCTTTGTTGATAATTGTGTATATATTTTTTTTTTGTGTGTCAAAATGTTTTCGCGTAAGTCGAAATCTACTTTCAAATTGCCTGTTGATATTCCCGGCTGGGAATCAACGCCTTACGAGGCCTTGGCCAGTGAGTGGGCCGATTCTACTGGTTTGAGTGAGAATTGGACTTCTTGTTTGGAGCAGGCGGAGCCTGCTGATGTGGTTTCTTGCTTGCAAAAAGCACCAGTAGTGAAGGGTGATGAGCTTCCTATTTTATGACGCAGAGGTTGGATCGTGCTGACTGCATATAGAATGCTTCATGAGAAATTTGTTAAATTGCAGAAGCGTTTTGTGGACATGGAAGAAAAGTTTGTTGAAGTGCAGAATGCGCATACTCTTTTGCGATGTCAGAATAAATTGCTTGCCGACAAACTTGAGACTTATCAGACTATAGCCGAAAGGGCTGCGGTGCGCATTGCGAAATACAAATACAGCCACCGTCGTGGTCGTGTTTCTACACGGAAGGTACGTCTGGTCGTGGCGAAAGCCGGACTGGATTGGAACCCCGATGAGTGGGATGGTAATATCTGGGATTCGAATGATTCTGGCTCCTCGGCTGAGGAGGGTGACAAGCGCGAGTCTTCTCGCTCTGGACGTGACTGTAAATCTGCTTCTTGTGACAAAGACGATGTTTCTAGCGACTGTGGTCGCTCTTCCCGTTCTGATGACCTATCTCGTCCTGATTGTTCCTTTGAATCTAAGGTTCGGGCTTCTTCGGAGGCTCTTCCGGAGGTTTCTGCTCACCCGGTTTTTCGACGCAGATTGCAACAGGCCCCTGGTATGCCGAATGGTATCCATTTGGATAGTATTGAAGATTTTACTCAATAGGAGGTTAGTGACATTTTACAACGATTTCGACAACGGCCTGGTGAGACTCTGCTTACGTGGATGGTGCGCCTTTATGAGTTAGGTGCTGCAGGTATCATGTTGGATGCAGGTGATTGTTTACGATTTTGCTCTTTGAGTTCCGATTCTACTGTTCAAGATCATTTCCGGAATTATAATGGTGCTGGCCAAATTAGTCTACTCCAGCTTGCGAATGATGGCTGTAACCATAAATACCCTACTGAAGCTGATTGGCCTGTCAATGACAAGCCGTGGTACACTTTGCGCGATGCGTCGCAACGTTTGAAAGAGGAAGTGAAGAAAACAGCGATTTTCCTCAGTACTTCTGACAGGTTGTTGGATGGGTTGTTAACATCTTCTGTGCGCAATCGCATTATCCGTTCTTCCCCTGTTGCTTATAAGCAAGTTATGATGACTTTGTTAATAAATCAGACTGACAATCCTTTGTCTATGGTGCTTGAATCTGTTCGTCAGCTTGGTGAGTTGGGTGAATGGTTTAAACCTGAGAGACAGTCCAGACCCGAAGCTTGTACTCCTGGTGAGTATAAATTCTCTAGACGTGATATGTTTCTTGCACTTTTGGCTGATGGTGTGAAAAGGGAGGACATTGATGGTGAGCCTAATAATCGCTTATGGGAGCTCTTTCGTAAGCGTGGTTTGGATCGGAAGGAGGGTGCACGTCGTGTTCGAAAGAATAACTGTGATCGTGGTTATTCTGATGACAGTGGTGATGAGAGGCGTCGTGTGGATTCTGATCGCCATGATGATCGGCGCTATGAACGTGATGTGTCCCCTCGTCGTGAAAAAGTTCGAATGAGAGAGGGAGACAGAGAAAGGGGGAGAGATGATCGTGTTTCCAACAGACATAGAGATGAAAGGGATCAGTCCCCTGAGTTGAGGAGAAGGGAGGATCGTCACAGGCTTTCTGATCGTAATTCACAGTACTATGAAAATGACAAAAATCCATTTCGTAATGGAGATGGATATGAACAGGACATTTTGATACCCAAGAAACCTGAGAGTATTTATCCTGATTTGTCCTGGTTGACGGAACGCAGTAAAAATGACTAGGAAATAGGTCAAGCTCCAGTACGCAGGTGGGCTCACAGAAATAACAGACCCTATGTAGATATTGAAATTTTTGGGAAACATCGTAATATCCAAAGGGCCCGAGCATTGGTAGATACAGGAGGGGAGGCCACTTTAATTCATGGTAAATCAAAGAAATTCAAAGGACAATTTTTCACAATTACTGGTTTAGGTGGAAAAGAAACCCCCACAGTGCAAACTACACTTGAAATGAAAATAGGTAGAATTCCCCGTAAAGAGTATTCTGTGTTAGTTGTACCGCTTTTAGAGTATATAATTGGAATTGATATTTTGAAAGGAATGACTTTGCACTTGGATGATGGTTGTTATCAATTTGGAAATAAGAACTACATATCGTCCAGACCCGTACGGGTTGGCCGTTTACGAATGCCCCCCATAAAAATTCCCCAGGCTACAAAAGTGGTTTCTCAGAAACAATATCGTATTCCAGGTGGTCATGAAGAGATCAGTGCCACAATACAGGATTTGGTTGACGCAGGAGTTATAACTCCGGTTACTTCTGCTTGGAATAATCCCGTTTGGCCTGTGCGCAAAAGTGATAATTCTTGGCGCATGACCGTTGATTATCGAGAACTTAACAAACACACACCCCGTTTGGCTGTTGCAGTACCAGACATTGTTACTTTAATTCAAAGAATTCAAAAGCATCCAGGTACATGGTATGCGTCTATTGATATTGCTAATGCTTTCTTTTCAATTCCGATTGCCCCCGAGTGTCAGGAACAATTCAGTTTTACCTGGAATGGACGTCAAATGACATTTAGAAGTCTTCCTCTTGGTTATGTACATAGTCCTACGATCTGTCACCGGCTGGTGGCAGAGCATTTGTCCGAAGTAGCTGTACACCCGCACATTCATCTATGCCATTACATTGATGACATTTTAATTCAAGGTTAGACACAAGATCAGGTCCAGACCCAATTAGATCAGATTCTTGACTGCTTACGTGGAAAAGGTTGGGAAATTAATCCTGATAAGTTACAAGGTCCATCCCAAAATGTCAAATTTTTAGGCATCAATTGGCATGAAGGTCACAGAGAAGTGATCCCGCAGGTTAAACGGAAAATTTTAGACTTTGCAGTTCCGAGGAATAGAAAAGAAGCTCAGTGTTTCATTGGCTTGTTTGGTTTTTGGCGTCAACACATTCCCCATTTGAGTCAGATATTGGCTCCTTTATATCGAGTCACTCGCAAAAAGAATGCGTTTGAATGGGGTGAACCACAACAGAATGCATTTAATTTGGCAAAAGAAGCGATTCAGTACGCCTTGGATCTGTGGCCTGTGGGCGAGGGTGATGTGGATTTGAATGTGTCTGTACAAGGTCAGTATGCGAATTGGAGTCTGTGGCAAAAGCAAGGTAGACAAAAAGTGCCATTAGGTTTTTGGACTAAGAAGTTACCTGAGGCTGGTGAGCGTTATACACCTTTTGAGAAACAGTTGCTTGCGTGCTATTGGGCTCTGGTGGATACCGAGCAATTGACTTTAGGCCATGCTGTAATTTTGAGACCTGAAATTCCTATCATGCAGTGGGTTTTGAGTTCGCCGAAAACTCATCGAATTGGACATGCTCAAGAGGCGAGCGTGATTAAATGGAAATGGTACATTCAGGACAGGGCGCGTGTGGGTCCGAAAGGTGTGGCAGTGTTACATGAGCGAGTGGCGCAGGCGCCATCGAACGAGACTGGAAGTGATTGCTCCGTACCTGTAGTGCAGGAATCTCCTGTCAAGTGGGGTAAGCCATTTGATGATTTGTCCGCGGAGGACAGAAAACGTGTGGTTTACGGATGGTTCAGCGAGGTTCATTGGAGAGAAGTGACATTGGAAGGCAGTATCCTATAATCCGATCACGCAAAAATTACTGAGTACAACTGGTGAAGGAAAGAGTAGTCAATATGCAGAATTATATGCAGTTTACCAAGTTTTGAAACAGGAACTACCTGGCACATGTCATATTTTCACTGATTCCTGGTCCACAGCTAATGGACTGGCGGTATGGTTGCCAACATGGCATTCTCATAATTGGGAATTGCATTCAAAAGAATTGTGGGGAAAAGAACTATGGCAAGAAATTTGGGAAATGCTCCCACAGAGTACTGTGACAATCTTTCATGTGGATGCTCATTCCCCGATAGACTCCCTTGACAAATTCTTTCATAACATTGCAGATGAAAAATCTAAAATTGCTGAGGCAGTGGTGGACATGCAAGATTCTGATTTGGCGGGATTGGCGAATGGGCCCACCAGAAAGCAGGACATTTTGGAGAGAGAGCCACTAGCAGGTGGGCTGCCGATCGAGGAATTCATATTCCTTTAAATGACATTAAAGATATCATTCTGCATTGTCCCATCTGTCAACATTCTAGAAAGCGGAAAATACCACACATTGTTAAAGGCCATTTACATCGAGGAAAATTGCCCGCTCAGATTTGGCAAATTGATTATATTCGCCCGCTCCCTATGAGCAAAAATTGTCAGTATGTTTGTACAGTTGTTGATACCTATAGTGGCCTTTTAGTGGCCTTCCCTTGCAAACAGGCTACCCAAATCAATACCATTAAAACTTTGGAATTAATCATATTATATTATGGTGTTCCATTTCAAATTCAATCTGATAACGCATCCCATTTCCGTGGAAGATTGGTGCAGGAATTTTGTGTGGAGAATAACATTGAATGGGTGTTTCACATTCCTTATTATCCACAGGCATCAGGCCTGATTGAACGAATGAATGGTTTGTTAAAGGAACAACTGTGAAAGTTAACTGATGAACATTACAAGAACTGGAGAGACTTTCTACTCCAAGCATTGTTGATTCTGAATAATCGTCCCTTGTTGCATGCTGAATCTCCTTTAATGCGTTTGTTTCCTCCAAATGTTGATGCAAAGCCCAACACCATTGGTAATACTGTAATGTATTGGGAAATTACCCCCGGAGCTTTGGCTCCATGCAGAGCGACCCCAGGTTCCGCAGGTTTGGACCTGCATGCCATGAATGATTCTATTCTTAAGAGCAGGGACCGAATAATTGTTGAAACAGGCGTTGGTGTCTGTATACCAGCTGGAAGTTTTGGACTGATTGCCCCTAGATCGGGCCTTGCCTTAAAAGGTGTTCAAGTACTCGGAGGAGTGATTGACAGTGATTATCAGGGAGAGATTAAGGTTCTCCTGCTGAACAGCAGTGAGGTTGATTTATCGATTCAAAAAACTGACCGTATTGCTCAATTGCTAAATATGCCTGTTTTCAGTGGTGAGATTAAGAAAGGCATTGCCCCAACTTTGCTAACTGTACGAGGCCATAAAGGCTTCGGCTCTACCGATAACCCTGGAGCGAAAATATGGGTGCAATCGCCTAAACATCCCCCTGAGCAGGCTGAAGTTATTGCAACCGGTCATGACAATACCATTTTAGTAATGAGACCAGGGAAAGATAGCTGGGAAGCTGTCCCGGCTGACAAATGTTATTTACGAGAATGAATAATGCCTGTATTTGATTTTCTTTCAGATCATTCTCTGGACTGCTGCTGCAGGATGTGCCGGCGTTGGACTCCTTTTGGTCTGCTACGCCGGGAGAGGAGAAAACCCACAGACTTCGGTTGATTGGAGAACCCGAGTTCCGCGTTCCTTCGCTGCGTGGGATTCCTCATCGAACTTTTGGATCACCCTTGCTAAGCGGGTTACTAATTCCCCACATTTTTGTCTAACCCCTATGCGTTCTGTAACTGACATCTTAGCGACCTGCTTGGTTGCCGTCCCTGCCTCCACTGAGACTTTACAGCACATTTTCAATATATCGAGTGCCCGACCCAACATTATTCTGGGCGATTTCGCGGCCCACGAATTTTGCCCATTGTGTACTATTCTTTCTGAATCAATTCCCCCAATTCATTCCCAGATTACGACCTACAATATCACTCAGGGTGATTTATGCTTTATTTTGACCTGTGATCCTAAAGCAATTACTGAATGTGTAAAATTGAAGTTGAAAGCTGCCACTTCTTTTTCAGCTCATCAACGTTTGCTATGCTTACAAAGACTCCCGAATTCATGTGTTTCTGTTAAAAATAACATGACTTGCAAACGTATATTAGTTGCTCCTAGCTATTACCGTACAATGCTGTTACCCTCTGGTTGGTTATTTTCCTGCGGGAATTCCTCTTGGCCCTATATTCCTGCAAATATTTCCGGAGGTCCATGTGCCATCACCAGACTGAGTTTATTAATGTTTTCTTCACATCCCAATGCCTATTCCCGTGTAGTACGTGATTCTATGATGTTACATGAGGACTGTGATTCTTCCCTTCATCTTTATTCCAAATCTGAATACCTTAGTTTAGCTATCTCCATTATTGGTGTCCCGGCGTTGGCAGTTTACAACGCCAAGTCCATTGGGAAAATGGCTTGCTGGATGGTGAAATCGATTAACCAAACTTCTACTGTTTTATCTGACATGTTATTAGATGCCCAGGGTGAGCGCAGGGCAATTTTGCAGAACCGCGCAGCCATCGACTACCTCTTGTTAAAGCATGGACACGATTGTTCTGACTTTGAGGGTCTTTGTTGTTTTAATTTGTCAGACCACACCAAATCGATCCAAGCCCATATTGACAAACGCCACGACTTGACTGCAGAAGTTAGAAAACATATTGATCAGGGTTTGTTTGACTGGCTCTTCAATTGGTTACCTGACTTACATTCTCTACGACAGATATTAGGGGGTATTGTGATTTCTATTTGTATTTTAGTAGCTGTTTGCTGCTTTATTCAGTGCATTCCTTCTCTACTCCAATATTGTAGATTTGGCAAGAGGAATAGATCAGTTAATTTTGTTTCCTATTATTCTTCCACAGAGGTTAGTTCCATATAGAACATGGTTAATAGACTGGAGTCAAGGGTGAAGTGTTCTGACCGACTTTTTCGGCCCTCTTTGGAGGGAGAATGATTGAAGATGACTCCAGCCTATTACCCTCCTAGTACAAGGATTAGAACTATAAACAGGACCTACTCATAAGGCACAGTAGTGCATTTTCGTACCCTTTTCCTTAGATCAGGGCTTATTAACTTAAGTTAGGGGATAGATTCATTAGTATTAGTGATAATCCGTCCTTTTGTAAGAGTGTTAGTATACCTTCTATGGAGTTATGCTTATTTCGGGCCTTGTAGGCCTCAAACGGGAGAGACTCCATCTTGCTTTCTGCCCGGCAGCTTGAGAGGCTTTCTAGGTCAAGTGTAATGTTTTAGTTTCGAAGTGTTGTTCGCTTGGAGAGAACCGGTTCAGGCTGGCCCTTATCGAAAGACTGTATTTTTCTCCACTCCGAAGACACAACTTCAGGCCGGCCGGCTGGGAACGTGTCCTTGGTATGGGGAGGGACAAGAATTTGGTGGGCGGCAGGTTACTGGCCGTAACTTTCCATGAAAGGACAGGCTTCCATATTAGCGAAAGTGTTAGGCAGTGAGTCAGTCAGTCCGTAGGCGGCAGCAAGCCGTGAGCATCTATGCCATTAATTATTTCCAGGCCGACAGTCGCCATTTTGAAGTCTGAGAAAGATCATGAAACTGAGACTCTCTGAGAAAGACTGAAGGAGAAGGAGAAGTAGCGCAGAGCGATCAGAGACAGAGAGAGAGAGACAGCAGCTAATACCGAGGAAGGTTCCAGTGACTTGGAGGGAAGCAGAGGAGATAGAGCATAGCGGTGCAGACATGTACTCGTGACTGCTAAGGTGTGATTCCGAGACGAGCCAAGGCACAGACGAGACGAGAATCTAGATGACTGCTGAACCCAGACTCCACATTACTCAGGTGATGCCGACCCTTTCCCCTATAGTGTGCACATTCTAACCTTTCACTTTTCTTTGCAGAATATATGTTATCGTATAGTATTGTGTTTATAATCATTGTAATAAAATTCCCCAGTTCTTAGTGAACCGACATGTGCCTTGTATTCTTGTTCAATCAGGGTAACCTGGTCTTCTAGTCAGACATTGTTTGCATGAACGGATGTGAATCCCAGTCAGGTAAGAGGTGACTGAACAATGAGGGAGAGAGGGAACATTTGATGTCAAGAGCAGAAGGTACATATTTCAATTTGGAAAGCCGTTCTAACTCCTATTATTGTAGTATCATCCCGAGTAGACAATGAGAGATTTCTTCCACAGGTGTTCGTAGGAAAGTGATCGTCGTTGGTACGCGGCGTTAATGAGAGCACCGGAGATAGACGGTGTGTAGATCCGCCGGATTGTGGATCATGTTGTAAGTGAGTGAGCACCGGGGGGATACGGTGTATAGGTCCGCCGGATTGTGGACCATGTTGTAAGTGAGTGAGCACCGGGAGGACACCGTGTGTAGGTCCGCCGGATTGTGGACCGGATAAAAGAGAGAGCACTGGGACTGCAGCCCCGTGTGTAGACACGCCGGATTGCGTGTCGAGTGAGCACTGAGGGAGATCAGTGTGTAAGGGTACATAATCAGACCTGCCCCAGAGTAGATTAGTCTGGGCCTAAGTGGCCGTGAGACTAGTTGGTATGACTAGGATATTGTAGAAAACCTATGCATGTTTATTGCTATTTTCCCCATCCTTAGGTACGAGATGTACATACATATATCTATACCCATTGTAAATACGTTCTAAGGAGGGAGATGATTACGTTCCGACTGGGTTAGAGGGGCTCTTAGGAGCTGATTCCATCTGGTCCGAAAATCCGGTCGTTACAGGGGGGTATCTGTTTCTCTCCCCACATTACAAACACATTTGTGCTAAACGGTCAGTCGTCCCACCTCTCAAACTTCAATTTTATCTTATTGATTAACTAAGAAAGAAGAGGGACCCCTGCTACTGAATGGGGGTGCGGAACAGGGGAACAATTACAATATCAAGACAAAAATTGCCACCTACCCCATCAAATTTCAAAAATGCTCATCAGCCTACACTAATTTATTGTCATACACCAGACACTCAATACAGAGCCTAAAATACATCCAAAAACATGACTTTTTATTTTTTCAGTAAAAGAAAAACGTTTCCTTTTGATGTTGTCTTACCTGAAAACCAATCATGCCGCACCAGTTCACTCAAATCAAACACACTAATTGAACCAGCAACAATTTCTAAAGCACTTACAAGGAAAAGATTATAATCAAATAAAATTATATCACAAATATTTATTTATCATTTAAAACCATAGCCCCTGATATACAAATACATTAAAATTAATAACATGAGAAAATTTCATTAAAACCACACTACATATCTGACAGAAACTAATAGGAGGAAAGCAGACAGTTAACTTTGTCTTACTGACGTTAATTAGATTAAATTGGTACAACAGAGTGCATGAATTTTTCATTCCCTGTCACCACAACACTGTTGACCCTTTCGAATTTAACAGAAAAGTAAGGCATCGACGCGTTTCAGTGGTGTTAGGTCGATAAAACCACCTTCATCAGGACAGATTAAGTATATTCTCCTTAATACTGGTGTTACCTGTGCAATCGCACATGTGTGAGGAATTCCTAGGTATTATTTAAAGGGATATTTCAATATTTCAATATCACTGTTGAAAACCTTCAAAAAGTTCTGTGTTCGTTCTTAAAACTGGTTCTCTTGATCACTCAGTGCGATAACTTTATTAGTACATGGTAATCATCTATTTACCACTGAACAGAGCTGTTACTTTTCCCACAGTCGTCTATTGGTTTGCCTTTTCCAGGTTGCTTGGGCCTACACATCATAAATCTGAGACCCGGGGTATGGTACGGCTGTGGCTTTTTTATCCAACGACCGACTTTCCCCGCTGTCGGCGTGTGGGGTACTGTGTATCGCAATGCCAAAATGAAAAGAACTGGTGCGGCATGATTGGTCTTCAGGTAAGACAACATCAAAAGGAAACCTTTTTCTTTTCCTAAACTGTATTTCGTGCTCTATTCCTTTTGGTTTAAAGAGCCCCTCTACTTGTTTGAGGATTTTTATTTTTTCATACAATAATTTAGCTATTTGTATATATGTTTAATAAATTCAATGTTTTAAATTAGTACGTCGGCGTCTTATCCAACTTATGTATACAACAAACTTCCCCAACCTCGCACCCTTTTTAAACCAAATACACCAAAAATAACTGTTTAAAAACTCGTCCCACTATCACTCATTCATTCTACATTCATAACATATTCAACACCCCAACTAAAACATTAAAAGAGTCCCATGGCCTATCAATCACAGATCTGTCTTGACATTTTGCTTTTAGTGTAATTCTATTCAGTAGTTTTTGCTGTAGCAGAGATCAAAGTTTCCTATGTGAGGTGAAATGTGACAGTGCTCATTTTTGACACATGCTGAAACTTATCAATGAATGCTTTTAGATTGAAAAGTTCTCAGCTTATTCATTAATTGTCTCTAAAGTTGTAAGCAAAGCAGAAATTTAGGCCCGGGAGAAATTTTGATAACGGCAGAGTAATTTCAGTAATTTTGCATTACACCGTTTGCGTAATTATCAGTAATTGGCGCAAAAGTCCTACCACAGGAGCACAGGAAAAAAAAAGCAAAGCGGCTGTTGGCTGCTGTTGTCCATGCTCTGGTGTATTTAGTGCTATTTTCTTTTTGCAAAATGCATCCTCTGGTTCGTTTTGGACACAAGGGTGCATTTTGCACTAAGAAAATCATGTTAAATGCTGGGGTTCATTCCTTGTGTAATATTTGCATACTTTTGCAGATAATTAATGATCAGGAATAATAAAAAACACTTTAGGAAAGACAAATTAAGTCTGGATAGACCGTTTGGTCAATAACATTATCAGAAAATGACGGAAAACAATGTTCCTACTACCATAATTTCTAAAGTACTAACCGTACTCAAAGTTAAAATAATGCACGGTTAACCAATAGCATATATTCTGTTGTTATTTACCTTTACCCCCCAATATAGGTTGTATTCATTAAATGAATAAACATTCCATCTAGTCAAAAAGCATTAAAATACCGTTGTGTCTTCCTTTGAACATATGAGGATAAAGTTCTACTACCATGATTTCAAAAGTGCTAACTGTGCTAAATACTAAAAATATTTCAGGGTTAACCAAAAGCATACATTATTGTTATTGTTTGCCTTTGCCCCCAATATAGATTGTATTAATTAATTGAGTAAACATTCTATCTAGGCAAAGAACCCTGCAGCATTAAAGTGCGGTGTGTCTACCCTTGATCATGCAAAAATAAAGTGCAGAGTGCTAAAGTGCTAAATATCAATCATAGATTTCCAGCTATCGGAGAACTTCCATACATTAGTAAACTTGTTCGTTGCCTTGACCCTCTTGGCATAGGCCTCTTCAAACCTCCTTGTCCTTAGCATTTTGCTCACCCATTTTGAGTAAGATGGTAGGTCCTCAGACCCCCAATTTTGAAGGATTTGGGAACTAGCAACTAGAGAACAAATCGCCGTATATGTCTCCTTGGCTATGGTCAGGCCAGACCTTTGTTTATTAGAGATGCCAAAAAGAGCCACCTCGGCCTCAGGGTCAAGCGTCTTATTAATGGCCTGGCTTATTGACGAAAAGATCTCACACCAAAATAATTCCAATTTAGGACATGTAAAAAAATATGGAGGCAATCACCCCCCCCAGATTTCTGCCTCATTACGCTACAGCAAATTACACGAGTTACGTGCACCCAAATAAAAATTGCCTTTTGAATTTAATAATATCCCTAACCAGCCTGTTTGAGCTGTGTGGGCCTTTGCCTGGGAGGAAATGTGGGTCCTCTCCAATATGATTTAATCATGAGAAACATTGTTACTATCGTACTAGCAGTGTTCATAGCTCCATAACCTCTTCTAGTAATCCTCTTTTCTTCTTCTTAGTTGACATCTCGGATAAAAAAATCCAGCAACAAAATACAATCCTAATAAAATCATAAAGGCAATAAAAGCAAAAATGATTAAAAGGGAATCTAAAAACATTGTATACAGAATGTACAATATCCTCTTTTCAATTCACATCTTGAAGCATGCCTTGGTTGCCAGGCTGATGAAGGGAATTAGTCTTTCATGCGCCCACATCCAAAGCACATTTCAACTTTGAATGTCCGCATGGCCCTTTTTGAGCATCGGCTAACACACAGCAAACATTGTCTCTTGCAAAACCAATTGCTACCTTATAGTGAGCTTAGTGGTTGCCCATTTCCTACCATTGGTTGATTTAATGGTCTCTAATTTTCTTGCTTTTGGCTCATCAGCTTCCGTAGGCTTTCCTTCCTCTTCTTGCTTTTGTCCCTCTCCTGGAGCATAGACATATTGCTTTGTCCTTTCACTACTTGCTTTTTCAGGTGCTACTGTTTTCAATTCAAGCACTCTATAACAGTGTGTGTGCATTCCAGCTGTCTCCCTGATGTACTTCTCCAAACTCAGTCCTCCCCATTCCCCTGCTCCTAAACCTCCATTATCCGTGGGCTTCCCCCAGACTTTTCCGCCCATCCTCGATTATCTGTGTGCTTTTCCCAGCCCCTCTAGCCTACACTCCATAGTCCATGTGCTTGTCCCAATCCCTCCAGCCCATCCTTCATTGTCTGTGTGCTTGCCCGAACCCCTCTCTGGAAGAGGTGTGGCATAGCGGCCAGGGTGCCTGACTCCGGACTACGGGCTCACAGTTCGATACCCGGCACTGGCGGCAAGTTAGCCCAGCACCATGTGACTCTGGGCAATAGCTTGCTTAATCTTCCCGACAGCCCCCAGCGCCGGACACCACTTCGGAGGTAGCTGTGCGCTTTACAAATACTGGTATTTCATTTCATTTCATCTCTCACTCACCCTCCATTGTCCATGCACTTGCTCTAGCCTCTCACACCCACCCACCATTGCCCATGTATTGTATTGTATTGTATTGGTAATCTTTTATAGCGCGTGTCTGTCACCCAACGGGTATCCTGGCGCTTTGACTGAAAAGATCCTGCTGCGCACCCTACTGAACTGTGTTTGCCCCAGCCCTTTTAAATCACCTCCACTGTCTGTGTGATGGTCCCATCCCATTCCCCCTCTGCTGTGCAAGACCAAGACCTTTCCAACCGCCCTCTGTTGTCCATGTGCTCTTTATTGTCAATCTTCTGTACTCTCTCCCACCCGTGTCGTTCTCAGACTCTCCCTCCGAGATGCCTCCTCCACCACCCCACCACCACAGAGGGAGGGAGGGAGGGCAGGAGAGAAAGACGCAGGTGGGTGAGAGGACATTCAAGATGGGATGGAAAATCAGACAGCTGATATTAATACAAATAATAATAAATAATAATAATTCCGTTTGTAAAGCGCCTGGTTACACCACACAGTATGTCGCCGCGCTAGGATCAGGACCCCCAGAAGAAGAGAGAGAGGAAACACCTTAAAGGGGAAGAGGAATTAAGGAAAGGAGAGCATACAGCGGGTCCCAAATTTAGGGAGGTAATGGCCAGGTGTTTAGGCCTTTACAAAAGATGCTTTCGGTGGGTTCGGCTCTCAGAAACAGTGGTAAAATGTTCCACTTTTTGGCAGCTAGATAGCCGAAGGATCGGGTTCCCATCCTGGCCCTATGGAATTTCGGTACTCTGACTAGGTGGTCTCCCGTCAATCTAAGATTATGGACAGGAGTATAGGAGATTATCATTGGGTGGAGATAACTCGGGCTTCTATTCCACAGAATTCTGTGACAGTAGCACATGGCTTTGTAAAGGTTCCTTTTTTCCACTGGCAGCCAGTGGAGAGTAGCCAGAGCTTTAGAGGAGAATGTTCTTCTGGGGAGATTCAGGACCAGATGAGCGGCAGCACTTTGAATATGTTGCAGTTTGCTGAGGTTTTTTTAGAGGCTTCTAGATAAAGAATGTTGCCATAGTCTATCTGAGGAGTAACTATAGCGTGCACAAGGGTTTTTCTGGCTGCAAAAGGTCTAGGAATTTTCTTAGGACTTTAAGAGTCCTGAAGCATTTTCCGGCTACTCTCCTGATTTGATTCTCAACGAAAGTTTAGGGTCAAACTAGACTCCTATTTTTTGGTTTCCCCTTTTGGGGCAGGGGTGGATCCCAGAGACTGGGGCCACCATGCCGATGACCAGATTGAAGGCATTTCCCCAACTATCATTACTTCGGTTTTGTTGACATTAAGTTTAAGGCAATTGTTGGACATCCATGAGGCAAGCTCCACTAGACAGGCAGAAAACTGACTAGCCGCAGTCTGCGTGTCCTGAGATAAGGTGACAATTAGTTGCGTGTCATCTGCATATGACATATGACATTATGGTTACTTTGTATTTATCCACAATTTCTACAAGGGGGCCAATATAGAGATTGAATAGAGTTGGGCTCAGTTTAGGGCCCTGAGGGACCCCCTGCCTAAGCGGAGTGTGATTGGATATCTGCGGATGCTGAGTGACTTGGAAGCTGGGGGCAAGGAGGTCATCCAGCGAAGAACTGAGCCCCCAATCCCACCAAGCCTTAGACTTTGAAGGAACAAATTATGTGATACAGTGTTGAATGCAGCGCTAAGCTCTAACAGGACCAGAGCTGCAGTATGGCCTTCGTCGGCACTCTTCGGCAAAGTTTCCGTTGCGAGGAGAAGGGCAGTTTCTGTAGAGTAGGAGGCTCTGAAGCCAAATCGAAAAGAGTGGAAAAGATTGTTAGGATTAATTTGATGAACAAGCTGGTTTCCCTGCGATTTTGGCAAAGAAAGGCAAGAGTGAGATAGGGCGTAGGTTTTCTAGCAGCATAGGGTCAGCAGAGGTTTTTTTTTTCTAAGGGAGAACTATAGCTTGCTTCCATTTCAGTGGAACTTCACACTTCACCTGAGCGGAAAGATATATCTATGAGTTGTTTTACATAGGGCAGAATAGAGTCCATTCCTTGCATCAGGATTTTGGGCAGAGCTGGATCATGAGGGGAGCCATATTTGATGCTCATGGCTAGACTGTGCAGGTCAGCCAGCTTGGGGGTTCTAAATTCAGAAAGACCAGTCCTCTCAAATGATGTGTCCAGAGAAGAATCTAAATTGATACAGCAATGTGCTTCTGACAGGAATGTAATGTAAATCTTAGCAACTTTAGACGCGAAGAAGTCAGCAGTTATCTTGTAGTTCTCAAGCGATGGAGATGGAGGGGCCATAGTGCGATCTAGCGAGGACAGAGATTTAAGAAAAGTTATTTAGATGAGTTGTTGGCTTGCTCAATGTTGTCAGTATAGAAAGCATAAAATCAAATTGAAGGTTGAAGGTGGCGTCTGCTCTTGGCTCTCCCACACTTTTGCATCTGCTCTAGGAAAATCTCATCACAGCATATTTCCATCTACTTTAGCCTGTTGGTTCCATTTAAATCACAGGTGAGGTGGGCATTGCCGCTACACTGTTGGTGCTCTTTCTGCCCACAGTGTAGTGGCATCAAAGGTTTTATTGTCAGGCGTTGGTCTAGTTTGCTGGTGAAGAAATTCAACTTTCAGAACCTTTAACTTCAAATTCAATGAACATGTGAACAAGCTTGTGTTAGAGAGGCTTGGAACTTGTAGAAGATGTGTGCCTCCTTGTCTTGCCCTGAAATGATAAATTTAATTGCCAGAACAGAGAACATCAAGGTTTATTAAACCCAGAGAGGCAGACATTACTGCTTGCTCAAGTTACTCTATTTTTCTCTCTGCAGGGGAAGTCTTTTGTGGGTTTTCCTTAACGGGTAGATTTTAAGTTGCTTTTATTCAATTGTATTTTTTTTTGTTATGTACAGTTCAGGTTTTTATGCTTACAAGTAGTCTTCTTCTAATCCTTTGACATTTGCGGCTTGTTGGTTTGCTTGTTTACCTCCTTAGATCATCGCTTATTTTCTGTCATTGGGTTGCCTTATCAGGATCATGTATACATTATCTGACTGCTATGTTCTAAAAACACCATTTCTTGCTTCATTTAAGCTTGGTGTTTTGTCCCGGCCTTCTGAAGGTACTACGTTCCTGTATCCCAAGTGATGTCCCTGGATGTGTTGACTATGATGCATTTTAATTTCTCCCATCCTTAAGGATTTATTCTTCTTTTGATTAGGCTTTGATTGCTGAGCTTTTTAACTTCTCTAACTTCAAGGATATCAAAACAGGCAGTGTCCAGGGAAACAAGAGCTTTCAAGGTCTGATAGCACTGTCGGCCATTGTGATGAATTTCTGCTGGATAGCTGTAATCAATGGTGAGTTGTGTATACTATCTGTCTTCTTCTATTTAATAACATTTTTATTTTTTGGGGGTGTCTATGAAAGTGGTCTTTGGCAGGTGGAATAGATATTGAGTCAGAAAGATAGTTTGCAAGTAAAAGGTGGTTGGAGAGGTGATTGGTATACGTTTAGTCCGAAATAAAAGAGGTGGGAGACGGGTGCGCATTGCTTTGCAATAAAAGCACCCTGTTGTCAGCTCATCTCTCATCACAGCACAACCCAACTTGATTCACATCTACTGAGTTATCAAAAATTAAAGGTCAAAGAAAATGTTGTAGGCGTTCAATCTCTTAAAGATGGGTACTCTTGTTAGAGCTGCTTTAGGATTTAACTGACTGACAGCCTTAACTTGAAACAGAATTGTTTCATGGCAGTTCCTGATGAGATTCTGACATGCCTACGTTTTTGTTCATTGTACATAATTTGTGCTGTGTATCTGCTGGTTAGGACCAATCGGCTAATGACCAAATGAATAACTACCTGTTTTGTGTCTTGCAGGAAGTGCACTGACAAGCCACAGCATCTGGAAGAACCTCTATGAAAACCATCTTTCACAAAAGACAAGGGAAACCCTACTCACAAGGAACCAGGGCAAACAGTTATATCAAGAACAATGGTTCCAGTGGTGTAATCAAAAATAATAAAAATTAATTATATTGCTCAATGGCGATAAACATTACTACTGAGGATTGAGGATGGCAAAAAGAAGTACACTCACAATTATATATATTTCTCTCGTTTTTATTTTATAGTATAAATTTCATATTGAAGTATGTCATACAGAATAGTTCATACAAAAAACATAGACAGTACATAAAGGTGCGGTGTGTCCCAAGTGTATCAAAACAACCAAACTAACAATACACAAAACATAAGTACTCTAAAGGCACAGTGGTTTCTAGATAAATATATATACAGGAAAAAGACCCAGGAGAGATACTGTAATTGTTATGAGTGAATCTACACAATCGTAGGCACTCTGTTTAGGGGTTCTATTCCACGTAGCGCCGACGGCGTTTCGACCCTTTGGGATGGGGGTCTCGTCAGGACAGGAAAATGAAGGACATCTAAAATTTAAAAGTACGAAGGGGCTGTGAGTAAACTGTATGACAGTTGTATATGATTTTGATAGTTATTTGCAAAATAGGGACCTGAATACCTGGTTTCTATTCTTATGATCACCCATGCGTGGTGAGAAGAAGAAAAAGATTCACACACTTACAAGTGACCCAGCCGGGCACTGTTGAATTTGTCGAAACGCAGAGGGGAACAGAAGAGCAATTGGTGAGAAGGCACGAAAGAATTATCATCTAAATAATTCGAGTGAAAGAGTACCGTATCTAGATTTGGTACTTACCACTTGTAGTGGTCGGGGAATACGCAATATGTGGCACAAGACAATTGTGTTAGAATCTCGTGGTAATATCTGTTACACCTAATGGAGTAATAGACAACCTTTTAGCGTTTAGAAAATGCCATACTTGTGACCTTTGTGCATAACAATTATTAATGATTACCTGCGATGGGTGTGTCATAGATTAGGATAACTCAATGGTATCCGGTTCTTTGTAACAATATTTGCATCAGACGAGGATAAAGTCTGTGTCAATATTTAGATTAAACGAGAATAATACCTGTTTCAATAAAAAGGGGGGACTTGTTAGATATATTGTGGGAAGCATGCTTTCCACATATCTCAATAGAAAAGGATTAGTTCGCAATGTAATGGGACGTACCTCGATGCTGTGGAGCCCAGTCGCGTCTCACAGCTTTCCGCTTCCGTGTTTACTCGCTCTTCCTGCTCCCGCTCTGCTAGTTCTTGTAAGACCTGACCGTGAGAGTTTAGAAAACTCGAGCGCCGTCAGGTCATTGAGTCGATAGCCGAACCTATGATTCCTGGAGTCGGCCGTCTAGAGCGTAAGATAGAGTAATTTGCATAAGAAATAATCTGCAGGAAAAAGGAGTTCCTTGCTCGATCATGTTTGTAAAAGCAACCATAAGCAATCATAAGCCACAATTGTGTATGGTATTGTTTATTAGTTGGGACCTTAATTACGGTCGTATTTGTTAAGGCGACCCCAATTCATACTTGTGCATGGGCATGTTTGTACAAAGCACATTGTCATGTCAATCAACATTTCTTAGTTATAAGTAATTGGAAGTAGTCACTATAAAGGGCTTAAATGGTTGATGTGTCATTTTTCTTATATGATATGTCAGAATTATATATTACCGTAGCACGGTTATGAGGGACTTAAGAGTAATCAAAACGAGAAGGGTGGCACATTACTACGCGTCAATAGTTATGACAACTGACATAGTTATGGATGATAATTAATGAAAGCCTACAATTATTACATTATAGTGTGTACAATAAAGTATATGATGTTTCATAAACACCTAGATGGAAGGAAATGGTACCTATATACATATACATTAAATTGGGTATTATTCAACCAGAACATCGTCACTCTTTACAGGCAACATATCAATGTAAAACAGGCTAGTTTGTAATATTTGACACATACCCTCTCCATAGTACCTATATACATATACATTAAATTGGGTATTATTCAACCAGAACATTGTCACTCTTTACAGGCAACACATCAATGTAGAACAGGCTAGTTTGTAATATTTGACACATACCCTCTCCATTCATCTGCGGAGTTCAAGCCATGGTTGATAGAATCAATTCTATCTATCCAATGACATTCTCTACGTTGTAGGATCTGCGAAATATCACCACCTCTTTCCGGTATTGTTATATTGTCTATAACTTGCCATCTGATTTGGTCAGCATTGTGATTGAATTCTTTGTAATGTGTTACAAGGGGTGCAGTCAGGATGAGTTTCCTAATCCGACTCCGATGTTGGCCTATTCTGGCTTTTATAGGTTGTTGTGTCTGCCCAATGTAGGGCAGACCACAAGGGCACCAAATGCAATACACAACACTGCGAGTGTTACAATTTGAAAATGTCTGTAATGTATGTGTAACATTGCCATGTTGGAACAGAGTTGTCTTGAAAGTAAAGGGGCAGGCTACGCAGTTACCACATGGATGGTGACCCACCACCCGTGGTAGACCCCAAGCAGACTCCAATGTACCGCTTGTATCTCTGGTATTTTCATTTGAGGAGTGTACCAGGTGATCTTTCAAATTCTTAGCTCTCTTGAATGCAAAAAGTGGCACTTCAATAGAGGGATCAATATTTTGTATAACATGCCAGTGTTTTATTATCAAGCTGCGTATTTTGTTAGTATGAGTACCAAAAGTAGTCACACAAACGATCTTCTGTATGTCTTTTTTGGGGCGTGTTATCAGAAGCTCCTCTTGTGGACAGTACCACGCACGTTTTAATGATCTTTTTATCAATTTGTTGGGATATCCTCTGTTTAGTAATTTCACTTTCAGGGCATTTGCTTCTTTCATATAGTCTTCCCTCCGGGCACAATTGCGACGGATGCGCAAAAATTGCCCGAAATGAAAATCATGGCAGAGAGGAAACTCGTAATATGATTGGCAGGCTCACAGGGGTGCTGACAGGTATATTGCTGCCTCAAGACTGCTGCACCACTGCCAGGGAACGACAGTTCCCTGGCGGCTGCAGCAGTGCAATGGCTGTCTGACCGGCCTAGTTGTAATAGGGCGATTGGAGCGCCAGTGCAGCGGCGGCTGGATCTCCACCTCCGCACTCCCACAAGTCTCGGGCTGCCAGACTCCTCATTAGGCCATTAGTATTGCCCTGTCCTAGAATTGATCCTGCCTGTCTGAGGGTCGTCGTGAACCACTAGCTTGGGTCCAAGACCATGAGAGAGATTCTTTGATTACTTACTGGTAAACCTATTGTTGCGTCAGGTGTCTGAGATAACTCCGTAAATCACTTGGCCTTGACTCATGATACTTCAGAAACTTGGTGGCCCTTAGAAGCTGGCAGTTTGAGGTGACAATTGTTGTCTGCGGGAGTTAAAATGCAGCTGCTGAAAGAATATTGACCACAGGAGTCTGAAGACTGCTAGAGGAACCCAAAATAGGTTCTCTAAGAATCCAAAATGAATCTAGATTTGAGTGAGGAAGCTGAAGTCAAGAACAGAGAACAAATATATAAAGGGGACTACTTTTGCTTGAAGCTGAATGAGAGCGTCTCTCTGGCTGGCAAGAAAGTACTCCCTACCACCTTTTTAGAGACAGCATTGATAGAATGAGGCTCTCCCTAGTTCAAACAGACCCCCAACCCAGGTTTCTTCCCAAGAAATGTCTCTCATTCTGGAAAGCATTGGGACACCAGTAAGGGAATTGTGTTTCTACCAATATGATTGGCTGACTTGTGTCAAACAGACCGCCACTTTATTTTCCTCCTTGTTCTTCCATTTCTGGCTTCTTGGCCCAGCAAGGCCGGAAGGTCCATCTCAGAGGCGGCGGAGTTCTGTGAATCGTGGGGCACACTGTGCTATTGAGTCCATGTCAAATGCAGTTCTCACCTTTCCTCCTACGACAGACTCCTGCGAAGCAAAGAAAGCACCTTGGAGGAAATTGACACAGTGTATCCCCACCCACTGCCTAGAGGAGCTGTGCAGTATAACCCACATGCTGCTTTTTAATACTACTTGACAATTAATGATCACAAATCTGGTAGTTCCAGTAGGTTTTCCTCAAATTTCTTTTATTTCCCAATAGTCATTTAAGGCATCATTAAGAGATTGATGGTAAGAATGTTTGAGAAAAATTGATGGATGCCACAGCTGAAAACCTCTCACATGGCTTTCCCCATTTAGAGGTTAGGAGACAGCAGTTCTACAGGCCACTGAGCTACTGCCAGCTTTTAACCTGGAAGAAGCCTCACGGTATGGCATTCACCGGCAGACATGGCATCAGAATGCCCTCTCTACTTGGGTCCACTCTTGCAGTCCAGGCAGAGAAAATGCAATCAGTGCACTGATGCAGTGAGAGAAAACTCCCGAACAACAGCAGCAACCAGTTAGCATTTTCCCAAAACAGTCACCTGTTTTGGGAATGTGTCTCCAAAATACAGAAGAAGATTCCAAAGTGGGAGTTTATTTCTTGAAAACAAAAGAAGCAATGGCTTTTTTACAGTTTTTTATAGCGCAAACTTGACCCAAAGGTATCAGAGCGCTTTACACGAGCACCAGTTGCGTTACATAAGGACACATTCATTTTTGTTAGGCACAGGGAGATTAAGTGATTTGCCCAGAATCACAGGATGTTGAGCATCGTTGCAGAGACTTGAACCCGGTTCCCCAGATTTTAGGTCTACCGCCCTAGCCGATAGGCCAGTGCACGAGTCGGCGTACACACAGGTGGACGGCGTCCACCCACTATTTTCACAGGGTGAACGCCATCCACTCTGCCAAGAATTTGGGCCCCACTGAATAATGTGCCAAACTTGTCCCCGTGTAATTTCCAAACGCCGGGATACTTTCAGCAGCACCTGCACATTGTCTGCTTTCCATCTGCAACATACAACAAAGTGCAGGCAGGAATAGGGCTTTTTTATTTAAGACTCCTGCTGGGCACATACCAAAGGCCTAATTTGAGGGGTCAATAGGCCTCTTCTCTTGGCTGGGAGCAGTCAGGAGCCTCACACCTGATGCAAATGAAGCAGAGTGGAAACAAAGGCTCACACCTTGTTAGCACTTCACACATACTTAAGAGAGTCAGCTTTTCACATTGTTCAGCTCCTGTTGAGGAGATCTGCATGCGCTGTAAGAATATCAGATGTGTGAGTCTTTCCCAGTATTTACACAAAGCAAATTGCATTTATATAGTTTACTACACCTGAGGAGACGTTGAAATAATTTAAGTACCACTATTTTTTCTTCTATAGCCCAACTCATCTCAATGCAGAGTGTCAGAGCGCTTTACATCAACACGTGCATATTACATGTACAATAAATTTAATATGTTTGTAAATGAATGTACAGGATGTGTTACATAAAACTGGGAGATTGCAAGGTGTAGAAGTCACATATCATCTTCCATAGCTCAATGTGCTCAAAAGTACACATGATAGACCTGCTAAACATATATGTGAGGGCTTCAGATCTGATGTCACTCTTGTGATGCCACTTCCTGTAAAGTAGTGGCTTGTGATGCCAGTTTCGAGGATGTCAAATCCTGTGATGCCATGTGTGATGTCATGCGCTGTGATGTCGTGTGCCGTGATATTGCGCGCCAGATGTCATTTGCACGCTGCCTAACTAGGTTAGTCCCCCCCCACTTCTTTTTTTAGGGCTTGTGCCCTGCAATAGGCCACACCTCTCCCCGATTCTTATCCCTACTCGTTGGGAGTCACTATCTGAATTCCCTCCTGGGGACCACTCGACTGTGCAAGAAAGTCCTCGTCAGGGAAATCCAGAATGAATGCCCTGTCTTAAAATGAAAGGGAGAGGGGTGACTGCCACTAGGCAGTCAGGGAATAGATTTTCTTTGGCAAAGACATCTGAGACTCGCCATTGAAAACTCTGTGGATGTAAATGTAAAAATCTGTATTTGTAAGGCGCAAACTACTCACCCTTACGGGTCTCAAGGCACTGGGGGCCATCATGGAAATTAAGTGAGCTATTGCCCAGAGTCACATGGTGCTGAGCTGAGCTGCCGCCAGAGCCAGGAATCAAACCATGAACCCTGTGCCCTGAAATCAGCTGTCCTGGCCGCTGCACCACACCTCCCCCACCTCTGCATCGGGTAAGGAACCAGGAGTTGGCAGGGCAGGAGTGCATCCTTTTTATGGTGGTGCTCCCACTCCACAGACTCTAGATGACATCTGCGAGACTTGTATTGAATGAAACAAGTTTATCAGAACTAAATGAATAGAATTAACATCTAAGGAGGCAATTGCTTTTAGCAGACTACTCTTACTGATGAGGACTTTATAAAACAAGCACTGGCGTTGCCAATAGGTCTCGCAGTAGGAAAGTTGGAGCTATTACAATTGCAAATAACAATGCCTTTTATTTTTGTTTTCATTTTAAAAACATAAAGGGTTTTGTCATTTACAAAACCAATAGCTCCAACTTTCCTACTGCGAGACCTATTGTGCACTGCACAGTGTGGGTGTGAGTGGCGTTGCGTGGGTGAGTGGCGTTGCGTGGGTGAGTGGCGTTGCGTGTGTGAGTGGCGTTGCGTGTGTGAGTGGCGTTGTGTGTGTGAGTGGCGTTGTGTGTGTGAGTGGCGTTGCGTGTGTGAGTGGCGTTGCGTGTGTGAGTGGTGTTGCGTGTGAGTGGGGTTGCGTGTGTGAGTGGCGTTGCGTGAGTGAGTTGTGTTGCATGTGTGAGTGGTGTTGCTTTGTGTGAGTGGCGTTGCGTGGATGAGTGGCGTTGCATGTGTGAGTGTTGTTGCGTGGGTGAGTGGCGTTGCGTGTGTGAGTGGCGTTGCGTGTGTGAGTGGCGTTGTGTGTGTGAGTGGCGTTGCGTGTGTGAGTGGCGTTGCGTGTGTGAGTGTTGTTGCGTGTGTGAGTGTCGTTGCATGGGTAAGTGGCGTTGCGTGGGTGAATGGCGTTGCGTGGGTGAGTGGGGGGGGGCGGGGGAGAGGCAAGCAGGGAACAAGTTAAACAAGTTTTAAAAGGAGACGAAACTGAAAGCCTTTGAAGTACACAGGCATGCTGTGACGGAGGTGTGAGAGGTCTGGCAGGGATGATGTAATGCACATTATGTGCGTGTATCCTGAGGAATAAAAGAATGCTTGATAGCAGTTATTGTGTGGCGTAAATCATCTGAAAGCTCCTGGGTTGGGAAGACGCTACACTTCCCTGCAACATGTCACACCTTTTATACAAAAGGACCATGCATGCTTGTATTTTGTGGTTCATATGTAAAAGGTTGAAGGCAAACTAAAAGCCAATGATGCGCAACGCAGTTATTTAAAATACCGGGACTAGTTGAAGGTATTACACGTGGCATTTGGTACGCTTGGCAGCAACTCATCATAGCCGATGATTGAGGTTTGAAGAGAGGAAAGAAAATTTCAAGTATTAACTAATACATTCAAGTTGCATGCACTCTCATAATACACCTTCAACACATGAGTTTCCTTATTCTGGCCAGTGCGACGCATTAACTTTAAGAAAGGCGCTCTCCCATGTCTGGATTGCATCTCCCAATTGGATTGCAATGATACAGTGGACTACGTTTCCCAAGTGATTTTTAGTGCCAAAGTTAACCTTCAGGGAAGAGAAAACAATGATCTGTTCTCTTCTTCTGAGTTAGTTTTCCACAGAGCGGGCACTTTAGACCTCGTCGAAGAGAGTGTCTAGGAACACTTATGCCTCCAGACCACAGAGGGCATAGCGATCACATTTCGTGTTCAAAAAGGTTCACCTTCAGATTGGAGGCGATGTCCAATGTCCGGCATACATTTCCCAGAGGGCCTTGCGAAGCGGTAGGTTCACCGCTAGAGAAGAAACTGTCTATTCATTTGCCACAATAGATGTATGCCATTGTGTAGCGAGTCTCTCTTCAGAGATAACGTATGGCATACATCGCTTAGAGTATAGTGAGGTTACACGCCGTCTTATGTTACGGGGCTGCTCGTGGTTAGTCTACAATACCTAGAGTGCTGATGCATGCTCCAGCAGTGTTGTGTAACGGGGCGTATCAAAATTAAGAAACTACAATTTCCGGCATGCCTCAGTTGCAAAGAAGCTGAGAAGTGTTTTACTTACCATCGAAAAAATAAAAACAAGCGTTGGCAAAGCAGGCAAGTCTTCCGTGCTGAAAGTGAAACCAGCCCTCGGCATTGCTGTGGTGGGGGAGGGGGGGGGGGCGGGGGAGAGGCAAGCAGGGAACAAGTTAAACAAGTTTTAAAAGGAGACGAAACTGAAAGCCTTTGAAGTACACAGGCATGCTGTGACGGAGGTGTGAGAGGTCTGGCACGGAACAGATGGCCTGGTCGTGAAGCAGGGGGCGGGGCAGCGCTGGGGAAGCCTGTGGGAGGGTGATTGATGACTTTGATGTGGGGAGGGAGGAGAGCCTTTTGCGAGCCTGCAGGAGAAATGCTGCCGATGCGCGTGCATGTTTAATCACGTGATTCACGTGAACTGCATGAAAACCGCGGGGCTGAAAGCCCTTGGTTTGACGATGATTTTCGCCACTTGAATTCTCGCTCAGCTCGATGCGCTTGCGCGCATCGATAGGTCGCGAGACCTAAAAAACTTCAATGTCTACTTGTGGTATGGGACACCAGATGGCAGCTTTGAAGTGCCCGACACCACACAGAAAAAAATGCAGTTCAGCCATTGCCTCAATTAGGAGCTTGGGCTAATGACAAATCAAACAGTACCATCTGACAATAAAACACATCAAATGTAACGGAGACAAGGTCATTGAATTATATGTTGTATTTCCAGAGAAACTATCCTCACTGGAATCTGATTCCAGAACGTTTTGACTGATGATTTTTCTGAATGTAATATTGTGGGTGAATGCATTGCCAAGTACAAGCTCTGAGAAAGCCCACTAGAGATGTAATCTCACTGGGGCGAAACATCTGTCGGCTGTAGCTGGGATAATTGTTAATATAGAAAATCTGTCTTGACAGAAAAAAACAAAATGAAAGGAACAAATTAGCATGGGAATGAAATTTCATTCGAAGTTACGACATACATCACTTTATATATTTGTTTTGTAAAAGGAGTGCTTTTTATAAATTGAGATTAAGAATAGCTGTGGCAACTACTTAACTTCTTTTGGTCCGGGACCAAGAACAAAGTGTTTCAATTATTCATATGAACTATGAGACTCCATCTATGGGCAAACTTACAGAGCAAAGCAAAGCAAAACTATAGAGGAGTGCATAAGGATTACAAAACCATGAAGACATGAGTCATTAAACAAGTAAGCGAAAAAAGAGAATGTGGAATAAAGAAAATTGAAACAAGGAGGAATTAAGGTAGTACCATGTGTTACGTAAACGATGTCAAATGCATACAATTCTTGCAGTCTATTATGTTCATTAATGGCAGAATTACACGGTTTTTACACCCCATTGTAAAGCTAAGGAATACACAAATCATATAACATCTAAATACACATATACATAGTTGCTGTAAACACTTTTTAAACACATGCTGACACGGAATGGATTAGCAGAGATAAGGTTGTAGAAAAGATCACTTGTTTTGGAGTTGTTACTCTTTGAATTTCCAGTAGTTGTGTTGATCCGGATACCTGTGTGGATCCAGGATGTTGTGGGTTTGCTTTTACGGTAATTGTGATGAGAGAGAAGACACAACCCCAAGCCTGTCTTCCGTTATCTCTTCTTTGGAATTTGCCAGACAAAGGTAGGCTCACGAAATACCTTGACGTAAGAAATATCTGGACAAAGAGCCAAAAAGTAAGCAGGAATTATAATGGATCCAAAATAAACTGCAACCAAATGTATATTTCCCAAGATATATAAAGGAGCATTAATCCCCAAGGAGAAAATCCTGCTGCTTGGACAATGGTCACTTCAGAAAGAAAGCGGAGGTGTTATTGTCCATAATGACCTGCCCCGCCACCAAAATTATTTTCAGAGCTCCTCAGCTCTGTCCTAAGTAAGTGTATTTAAAAAGCACAAACATGCAACCCTGGGAAGGGGTCTCTTGGAGCTTGTCAGAATCGGTCTTTATGGGCCGCTGTCCGCGCAATGCGTGGGGTTTGGCTGCCTCATTTCCTTGAACCACAAATCCCAGAGGGCCAAGGGGGAAGCTGCGCGAGACGTTAGCCGCGCAGCCCAGGAAACATAAGCCAGACTTACAGCGAAAATGGAGCCGATAATTGTTGTGGTGAGTCGGAGAGAAGAGAGGTCGTGCGTTCTTGGTAGAAACCGTGAGTAGGAGTTTGTGTGTCTACCGGCTGGAGACACACGGAGTCGGAAACCAGTTGAACTTACGCTGTGTGTATTTTCGGGGGACGGACACGGCCGTGTTCGTCAGTTTCCCCATTTGACTCCTTTGAAGTACTTGTGTTGGTTTTCCCGAAGGCTAGAGAATCGCGGCTGCGTTCTCTCGCATGGGGAAATCTTTTGGAAGGAAATTATACAATTTGGAGAGAACCATTCCGGAACAGATATTGAATGTTGTACATTGGGGGATACCAACAAAGCTCACAGTGAAGTGAGTGTTACATGACTGCTCAATACGGACGAGTGCAAGTTCCTCTCCCCCCTGGAGGGATAAACTCTACCGAATATACAGCTTTATAATTTTGATTGCGGGAAGAAGCATATCTAAGGTGCAGTTAACCTTCAGCCTATCGTTTATTCTCTGTTTTCTTTCGACAACCTGTTTGTGCTTTATTTCACACTGCAGGAGAGGAACCAGGGGGGTACCTAGTTATAACGGAAGAGTGGAGCAAGGCAGAACATTGTCAGGAATTGGTAGGTGAGGTGTTATAAGAAGCTTAGAGTGCATGGTGAAGCTGTTGTATATTTCATGTGTACCCCTTTGTTCCTTTCTTGCCAGATTGTTACCACTGATAGGACCTTCCCTCCCTCTCCTGCATACAAAGATTTTGAGTTTTCCTTTTCAGGTATGCTTGAGTAAGAGTGTGAAAAGAGTCTTTGTAGAAACGAGGTCCAAACGTTGGTTAAGTAGTAACAGCTTTATTACCAGAAATGACAACTTAACATCCACAGGGAGCGAAGAGCAGTAGTCACCAGTGAGAGTCACAGCAAAGTGAATCCCACACACCCAGAATTCTAGAAGGCAGAATACATTCTGAGAATGACATCAAATAGGAATACAACACACCTCCCACCGAAAAATAAAAAAAAAAAAAAACGATGGACCCTACGGGGAAGGAAGGGAGGGAAAAAAAAAAAAAAAAAAAGAAAAGGAAAGGAGAAAGGAAAACAAAAATTAAGAGCAAATATAATCCTTAAGCTTAACGGGAACATGTTTTACACGAGAACTACTGCGTAAGCTGACAGGCGAAGAAGAGCACGCCTGAGCAATAACATTTTGAGAAACAACGTCTTGAGGTAAAGTGTCTTGAGGAACAACATGGTGAGCATTGGACGGAACAACCTGAAAAGGAATATTGTTAGAACAAATTGGAGGCAGGGGTACTTGAGAAGAATGCAGATGATCAAAAACCTCATGGGACCCATGAAAACCAGAATCAGAGGCAATGGGATCGGAATGGACAAGCTTCTCATCTATGACATTTGATCTGCAAGCTGAAATACGCCTGAAGTTCCAGATCTTACCACCCTCAACTCTGACAGCTTTGCTGAAGACTTCAATGACTTTGACAGGCGAAGACCACCTAGAAATGCCTTTGGGAATGATACCTCCAAATTTCACCCTGACCAAATCACCAACAGAAATTTTGGGCGAGACAAATTTCGGGGAATTCTTGACCATTCTGTCTTGGTATTTACTAATGCGGTCTCTAACACTATTCATGTCCAGCTCTAAATACCCAGAATCTTTCGTCTTCAGCCACCAAGGAAAGATCTTGGTACCGGGTTTCCTGCAACGTAACATTTCAAAGGGAGACAAACCAGTGACAGAATTGGGGGACATACGATAGGTGAACAAAGTGGCCTGCAGAGCTTTTTTCCACTTCAATCCACTCCGAAGAGCCAACTGGCAAGACTCCTTAATCACTCTGTTAAAACGTTCCACTTGGCCATTGGATTGTGGAGAATAGTTAGAAACCCTTTTGTGGAGAATACCACAAGTTCCTAGAAAGGCAGAAAAAACTTCGCTTAAAAATTGAGGACCATTGTCAGAGACAATCTCTTCTGGTAAGCCCTCTCTGCAAAAAACTTCATTTAAAAATTCAACTACAACCTCAGAATTAACTTTCTCAACTATTTTTAGTTCTGGCCACTTGGAGAAGTAGTCTACGAGAACTACGGCAAACATGTCTTTTCCAGACTGATAATTGAAAGGACCGATGATGTCAATCCCTAACTTCCTCCAAGGTCCACACACAAATTCTATAGGGGAAAACCCTGAAGAAATAGGTTTGACAGATTTGTCACTCAAGGAACAAGGGGAACAATTCCTTACCCACCTGTCAATCATGGCATCCATACTAGGCCACCAATAGTACTCTCTGATTCTCCTCTTAGTGGTGGACATTCCCATGTGACCTTCATGAGCTAGCATGCAAATGGATTCGCGGACGTTGAGGGGAGGGACAATTTTGTCATCTCTATAAACCATGTCATCAATTACTGACAATTCATCTTTAACTTTGAAGAAAGATGCTAAATCACCGTCCAACTTCCTCTCTTCAGGCCAACCAGTGCTCAGGAAAGTTTTGACCTTGGCAAGAACAACATCATGACTCATAGCATCAGACCAAACACTTTCAGTGATAAAATTTCCTACATCCTTGCCACCAATTAAGTTAACATCACTTAGAGAGAAAGCGACATCACAATCATCAGGAGAAGAATTGGAAGTATCGCTAACGGGAAAGCGTGACATACAGTCAGCATGTACATTCAACCGTCCAGGGACATAAACAACCTCGCACCGGTACTCTTGCAACTTAGCAGCAAGGCGAGCCAAGCGAGCGGTGAGAGTTCGACCGCCACCAGCAGATAACATGTTAACAAGCGGCTTATGGTCGGTCCTCAGGATAAATTTCGTGCCCCAGATAAATTGTCGAAAATGCTGAGTAGCCCAAGTGCAAGCAAGAAGCTCCTTCTCTATAGTAGAGTAATTAAACTCAGCATCCCGTAAAGTCCTGGAAGCATAGGACACAACATATTCGCCAAAACGGTCCTTTTGCATAAGTACGGCACCAAGCCCTACATTACTGGCATCTACACAAACAATGCAGTTTTTGTGGACAGAGAAAGGTTTGAGAAAGGGAGCATTAACAATTTTGCTTTTTAAGGAATCAAAAGAGGTTTGTTGCTCTGTACCCCAAACAAACTTAGCCTGTTTTTTGAGTAAAGATCGCAAAGGGTGTACAATAGTGGAATAATCTTTAACAAATTTCCCATAGAACTCGGTGAGTCCTAAGAAAGACAAAAGTTGTTCCTTTGAGGAAGGAATGGGAGCATCTGTAATACTTTTTACGTGATTAAGTTTAGGTTTTATGCCATCCTTTGAGATCTCATGTCCCAAATATTCAACTTTAGATTGCCTAAATTTACATTTATTAAACTTTAAAGTAAGACCCTTTTTTTGCACATGAGACAACACACAATGTAAATTCTGATCATGTTCCATGACATCAGCTCCAAAAATCAAAATGTCATCTTGGAACGCGATGGCTCCTTTGCAGTCAAGAAGAACTTCTTTCATCAGGCGTTGGAACACAGAAGCAGCACTAGCAAGTCCAAAAGGCATACGCAAATACTGGAACATGCCTTCAGGAGTCACAAAAGCTGTAAGCTTTTTGGAATCTTCGTGCAACTCAACCTGATGATAGGCGCTAGCCAAATCAATGGTTGAAAAAACTGTGGCACCTGTGAGAGAGGAAATTAGTTCATGGATATTAGGGAGAGGATGTTTATCTACCCAAATCTCCTTATTTAAACTGCGGAGATCCACACACAGACGGAGTTCCCCAGAACTTTTGAGCGATAAAACAATGGGAGAAACCCAAGGGGATGATTCGATGGGCTCAATGATTTGTTTAGAAACAAGATCGCTCAAAATGTCCTTTAGTTTCTCACGATAGGCCAATGGGACATTCCTGACCCTGTGTTTAACTGGAATGGCATTATCATTCAGGATGATCTTGTGTTGAAAGTCAACAAATTTACCTAAAGTATCTCTGAAAACATCAGGGAACATTTTTTTAGTGTATTCTACAAATAGGGAATTGTCTTCCACATCACCAATACTCAACACATAAGGTTCGCCTAAATAAACGGGGGGATTGGCATTGGGGTCAAGTTTAATGCCAAGTAAACGTTGATGTGGCCAACTTAAGATGGCGACACCTTTGGTGGCAACATAAACTTTCCCTCTTGCGAATCTATCGGCAACCTGAATATCAGCCCAAAAGAAACCCTCCATGTTTATTCTAGTTCCAGTGTAACCACCTGGAGAAATGTCAGAGGTCAGAAGTTCTCTGTCACCCCAGAGATTTTTAAAAAGATTCAAACCAATGATGGAATACCATGAACATGAATCCATCATTAAGAGAATGGGCTGATTATCTACTAAAATGGTATAAGAGGGAAACTCTTTCTGTTCACAATCATCCACAGATAGAATACAGTTGAAACTTTGTAAAACTTCCTCCTCTTCCTGTGAAATGTAATTGACCCTTTGAGAAGAACGACAAACATTGGCAAAATGTCCTTTCCTTTTACATTTAACACACACTCTATCCCAAGCTGGACACCCTCTATAATTACCCAAATGACTAGAACTACCACATCTATAACAATAAACATTTCTCCTGTAGGGAGGCTTGTTTTCAATAACGTTCTTATTTTCAGGAGTTTTCTTTTCATAGTCCTTTCTGGGAGGTAACCTATTGAAATTAGAAGAAGTGTTTTGGGTTTTTACTAAAGAGACTTCAGTTTCAGGAACTTGAGGTTTAGAAACTTGGCCTCTGATTTCCGAGACAAACAATTCGGATTGCTCAATGCCTTTAGCGATATTGATGACAGAGCTCAACGAAGATTCTGTGCCTAGCCAAAGTCTCTCCTGAATTTTCTTGCTTTTAGTGCGCATCATTATTTGATCTCTAAGAACCTGTTCATAAGAGATAGTTTCAAAAGCACAAGAACAAGCTAGGGAACGTAGAGCAGAAACATAATCCTCAATGGATTCATCCTGTTTTTGAACACGTGAGTAAAATTTGAAACGTTCCATGACAGTATTTATTTTTCTTCCAAAACGGATTTTCATTTGAGCACAAGCCTTCTCGAACACATCCATATCCCCTGCATCATCAATTGCAGGAAGGTTGTCAAACTCTTTAATGCCAGCTCCACCAAGACAGTGTCTGAGAAGGGCTAATTTGCGTTTAGCAGAACAACCATCCTTCTCAAGAACATCAACGTAGGCTAGGAACATAGGGTGCCATAAATCCCATTCATTATTGGGATCACCAGCAGTTTGTAGAAAATGAGGTTGAGCAGAAATATTGGACATGTTTGTCAAATAATTTTTTTTTTTTTTTTTTGACAAAAATCAGAAAAATAAAAAAATAAATAAAAGTAAAGATTCCAGTACCTTGTGGTTAGCGGACACTTAGACAGCAAATCCGGTGAAAAAACGAGTAAAAATGACGAAGTTATGAATAAAAGAAAAGCAGCTTCGTGAAGGTTGCTTTTGGATCCCCAACCAAGATGGCGGCACGTTGTGACGTCAGACGTCACGAAGTTGAGAGGTTGATACCCAGAATGCAGTGGGTTTCCGGGATCGGAGAGAAGACAGAAGATCCTCGGCGTTGCCAGGCACAATGGAAGTTCTTGAGTGTTGCCTGGATGCAGCGTGTGCAGACAAGGCGGGTGCAGGAGGCGGGTGCAGGAATTCCACGCGTTCAAAGGATGCGTTCAACGGACAGTAAGGCTTAGTCTGTTGAAAATCATTAAAGTCAAGAAAAAGGTGAAAGAAACTCACGGTTAGCTCTTCTGAAATGGCAATTTCATGGAGAAAAAAAATAGCACGTCGGTAGAACTGATAGGAAAGTAGCCTCAGTAATTTTGAACAGGCAAGAGAAGTGAACGTTGTCATCTAGGAGATCCTTCCAAAAGTAGGAGTAGCTGTAGTTCCCAGTCGTCGCCAGAAATTATGTAGAAACGAGGTCCAAACGTTGGTTAAGTAGTAACAGCTTTATTACCAGAAATGACAACTTAACATCCACAGGGAGCGAAGAGCAGTAGTCACCAGTGAGAGTCACAGCAAAGTGAATCCCACACACCCAGAATTCTAGAAGGCAGAATACATTCTGAGAATGACATCAAATAGGAATACAACAGTCTTATTCACCAATAGGGTGATTCAGAATCCTAGGGTAGATAGGGAGGGGTGTGAAGCTAAATACCTTGTCTTTGTCATTTCAGATCTCCCTCCCCGCTGTCCCCTTCCTTTCCCGCGATTGCGGAACCCTCCTACTGGTCTGTGATTTATGCCAGGCCACGGGTTGGTTGCGTGAGCGTGGGTATAGGACTTTCAGCACAGCCCCGAGGAGAAGTGTGTCGGAGCCTGACAGAGCTATAGAAACAGTCCTCAAACTTAAAGACTTGCCTTCGCAAAGGTAGATCAAAAGGACAGCTTTTAGGGCCTTCCTTAAGTTTAAGGGTAGATACTATGCAAGCAACAAGCTGTATCCTATTGCATAAGCTGTAGTCAAGCTCTATTTTCATCCCCATTTAAATGGGAGATCAAGTGCAGGAAAATAAAAAAGAATTCTCTTTACCCAGTTCTGGATCACTCACAAGGCATTCCAGAATGTTCCTTCCTTTGACAATGTCTGCGGAACTTTGAGACCTATTGCGACATCATTCACTCCAAGGCACCCTTAATTCTCCTGCATTTGGTGGCGGAGGACGACTTGTGGCCCAGCTCAACCAGTCACCATCCCAAGCCCCTGATAGCCAAAGACAAGCCGCGGCCCATGCAGGTAAGAGCAGTGGGACCTGGTTGGGTGGGATTTGACAGACGACCACAAGGTAAAATTAAATAAATAATTACATTTCCCTCGTTGTCGTCTGTTGAAATCCCCCCCATCCGGCCCCACGGCTATTACCTGCACGGGCCGCGGCTGCCAAAGACTCAACTGTAGCGCCTTCTAAAGACCTGCTAAGTTCTCAAGAGACCACCCAGTACTTAATTTGTACAGGTAACTGCAGGTGGTGGGCACCGGCAGTCATTTTTGTGGACCAGAACTTGGGCCCAGAGCAAGAGACTTAAAGGGTAAAAGTAAGGATGGGAAATACAGAAAAGCAGTGACACAGGAAGAAAACAGGGGTGAAAAAGTACCTGCCGGAGGAAGACAAGGAGACATAAGAGTAGGGTGGTGGAAGAAAGGCATGCAGCGGAATCAAGAGCAGGCACCCTTGCTACAGGGGAACAGCACTGGTAGCGGTGCCCTACCAAAAAAGTTGGTCCTAACATAATATTTGGGCCTCTGCATTTTTTTTTTTTTTTAGAACCGGAGCACTGGACCACAGCATCCACAACCTCGGAGTCATGAGATACAACGGCCAAACAGTTGCACGTGCACTTTCCCTTTAATTATACCTAGCGCGAGATCTGTTTGTCAAGTCTGGTTGATTTCCCTGCACCTCACAGCACTCCACTTCCGGCTGTGAGATGTGTTGCTATTTTAGCTGTATGCTAATTCTTTTTTGGAGCAGCGTTATAAAACTTGCAAGAGTGAGCGGAGAAACATGTTAATTCTTATATGTATGAAAAGAATAAATGAGTAGGTTGCTAATCCAACAAAAAAGAGCGTTATCTTGAGCCAGCAGGCGGAACGAGACTGCACTAGTCTAGTCCTATTTTGTATTTCTTCTACGGACAATCATCAGATCGACAACAAAGCAATCGTGAGGTTGTTCACAGCTTTACAAAACCCCCTCGATGGCAAGGAGTGCGATTTCAAAAGAGCAGGTTTTCAAACTCAGGTTCTATAAAAAAAAATATATATAGCTCTTTTTGTAATTTAAATCCATCCTTTTCATTCTCTTTTTTGCTGGTGGTGGTCTTTGGTAGGGAGAGGGGTGGTCTCCTTAGTTCTCAGGAGCCTTTGCAGGCAGCATCAGAATCCCAGATATTGGCTCTCTGGTGCACAGTTCAGTTAAGTTAATTATCTTTATTCGACAGTCAGAGAGACAATCATAAGGTGCATACGAAATACAATCATATGAAAACCAATTTAAAAAGCATAGGCTTACGAAAGACCCCCGTACACCTCGGGAGCCGGGGGTTATTTACTACATTTTTGTTGGGGAACACGTGTGATGCAAAGCATTGCATCGATTTGCGGAGTATAATAAAAACCTGTGAGACCATGACAATACAACACAGCCTCATAGATTGCCAGTGCAACCCTTGGTAATGCTAGGCCTCACTCTCCATGTCACCGCAAGGCATTCTTTTACAAACCATAGCTAAATTGATCTCAGGTGTGCTAGTCCAGTTGGTTCCATTGAAGCAAAGAACACAAGTCCCAGAATGCGCAGATTTTGTTCAATGAAAATCCAGAACTGAGTTCTCCTGACATGAAGCGATGTGACAACCATAAATATAACTTCAACATTGTAAGCTGCAGCCACATATATATCACAGTGGGTAGGCACCCTGACATATAGATATATAATATCTGTATAATTTCAAGTGTATATTACGATCAGTGTGCAAACATCTGTTTATGATGGGATTACAATTACACGTGGAGGGGTTTTTATTGCACCTGTTAATTACGAAGAGTGATAAGGATCGCACCTGTTAATTGCGAGGTCGGATAAGGGTCGCACCTTTCCGTAAATTTCAGCAGACCAAACCTCCCAGATATTAACAAGGGGGACAGAGGTCAGTATTTACCGGAATTTTTGTGCGATAAACACTAAGGGCCATATGTATGAAACTTAGGTTTTGCGATTCTCAAATAGCGATTTTTAGAGAAACGCTATTTGAGAATCGCAAAATGCTATGAATGTAGGATTTGCAAATAATTTTGCGAATCTTACATATTCCCTATTTGCGAATCGCAAATGGCAATTTGCAATTAAGGAATGCCTCCCTATTCATTCCTATGGGCCTAGTGGCCCGTAGGAATGAATGGGAAGACATTCTCAATTTGCTATTCTCAATTAGAGAATCGGAAATTGAGAATGCAATTTCAAGGGTGCCAGGGTGTCAAAAGGACACCCTGTTGCACCCCTGAAATGCGCATGTGTGCACATGTGGCACACATACATGCTCTAAGGGCATGTATGTGCGCAACATGGCACTTTGAAAAATACAAAAAAGTTAATTTTTTAAGGAATCGCAAATTACCACCAACTTCAAGTTGGTGGTAATGTGCGATTCCTGAAGGCCAAATTTTTTCCGTGCTTCTTACATTGCATTTAAGGAATAGCAATTTGCGATTCCTTAAATGCAATCGCAAAATAAGGAATCGCAAATTTTGCGATTCCTTATTTTGCGAGGCAGTTTTGCTTTCATACATACCATTAAGCCTAATTGCTATCGCAAACGCCGAAATTCTGCAAATTTCGGCGTTTGCGATCGCAATTAGGAATGATACATATGGCCCTAAATTCTGCACGTTATTTCCCAAAACTCAGAATATTCGATAATTGCATTGTATTGTATTGTAATTGCATTTATATAGTGCTCACTACACCTGATGAGGCGTCGAAGCGCATTTTTGGCGAGTAGCACGCTACTCCGGGACCCATAGAGGATTAGTGTTGAAGTACAATTTAAGTGGTGGATAGGTTAGTCAGTTATTTGGATTTGGAAGGTTAGCAGAATGATATAGGAGGAAAAAAGGTTTGTATTTATATAGCGGTTGTTATCCCTGATGGGGTATTGAAGCATGGGAGTAAAACCCATTGACATGGCAAAAAAGTTTATGCAGCAAAATCAGTCTCTGTAGCAACCTACGGGACAGGCATTATCGGCTACATTAACCCCTCCACCCTACAAGAAATAGAGGACATATTTTGGAAAAAACTAGTGGGCCTCCCCGTAAGTTGCTCCAGTCTCATTGCTCATGCAGAATTGGATGTCCCTTATGTGACCGACCCAATTGCTTTGGCTCCGATAATGTTGTGGCATTCCATATGGAGAAGGGAATCTATCCATATTACACAAAAGTTAATAGAAGACTGCCTATCCCTGGAAAATGCCCACAAGATCACGTGGATTTCCTATATTAAATCTACTTTTTCATCTTTAGAATTAGAACATCTATTCTCTATCCCTAGCAACTGTGTGAATTTTCCAAAAAGAGAGATAAAACTCAGTTTCTTCAAATTAAGGGCTGAAGCAAGATTGAGAGCTAACTGTACAAAAGTATTGGTCAAAGCATATTTAGAAAGCCTAATGATACAGGAGGGGCCAACATCTTATATTTTTACTGTGACAAACTCACGTCACAGATATTTTCTACTTAGATTTCATTCAAATTTTATTCCATGCATTAAGCCTAATTGCTATCGCAAACGCCGAAATTCTGCAAATTTCGGCGTTTGCGATCGCAATTAGGAATGATACATATCGCCCTAAATTCTGCACGTTATTTCCCAAAACTCAGAATATTCGATAATTGCATTGTATTGTATTGTAATTGCATTTATATAGTGCTCACTACACCTGACGAGGCGTCGAAGCGCATTTTTGGCGAGTAGCACGCTACTCCGGGACCCATAGAGGATTAGTGTTGAAGTACAATTTAAGTGGTGGATAGGTTAGTCAGTTATTTGGATTTGGAAGGTTAGCAGAATGATATAGGAGGAAAAAAGGTTTGTATTTATATAGCGGTTGTTATCCCTGATGGGGTATTGAAGCATGGGAGTAAAACCCATTGACATGGCAAAAAAGTTTATGCAGAAAAATCAGTCTCTGTAGCAACCTACGGGACAGGCATTTGCGGCTACATTAACCCCTCCACCCTACAAGAAATAGAGGACATATTTTGGAAAAAACTAGTGGGCCTCCCCGTAAGTTGCTCCAGTCTCATTGCTCATGCAGAATTGGATGTCCCTTATGTGACCGACCCAATTGCTTTGGCTCCGATAATGTTGTGGCATTCCATATGGAGAAGGGAATCTATCCATATTACACAAAAGTTAATAGAAGACTGCCTATCCCTGGAAAATGCCCACAAGATCACGTGGATTTCCTATATTAAATCTACTTTTTCATCTTTAGAATTAGAACATCTATTCTCTATCCCTAGCAACTGTGTGAATTTTCCAAAAAGAGAGATAAAACTCAGTTTCTTCAAATTAAGGGCTGAAGCAAGATTGAGAGCAAACTGTACAAAAGTATTGGTCAAAGCATATTTAGAAAGCCTAATGATACAGGAAGGGCCAACATCTTATATTTTTACTGTGACAAACTCACGTCACAGATATTTTCTACTTAGA
Organism: Lissotriton vulgaris; assembly: GCF_964263255.1. Classification (NCBI taxonomy): domain Eukaryota; kingdom Metazoa; phylum Chordata; class Amphibia; order Caudata; family Salamandridae; genus Lissotriton; species Lissotriton vulgaris. Next base: position 130,476,150 of record NC_141700.1, read on the forward strand.
TTTCATTCGAATTTTATTCCATGCATGTTTGCCTATCCAGCTGGAATTTAGTCAATAAATGAATTGCCATTCTGTCCTTGCGATGGTGTTTCTGCACAATCAAACCTACATGTTTTATTTTTTTGCAAATTTTATGCAGAACCACATAAAAGAATCGGGTCGGAATGTATTTTCTACAATCTTTGCCTAATCCTATGGTCTGTTTTTCTGTGACTTCCTTTTTAATCCAATCACGAAGAATTAGGAAAATGTACAATACACAAGAATGAATTCTAAAACTGTTCCCATCAGCTGGCTTTTACTAACTGTTCCCTAATAGTGTTTGTTATGATGTTTTTATCTTGTTTATCTTTTTATGCATATGTTTATCATGTATAGATTTTTTTATTGTACTTTTATGATCTTATATTGTAAGCATCGAATAAAGTAAACTGACTGACTGCATGCTACTCAGGAAGCCCATAAAGGATTAGTGGTGAATTAATATGGTGAAATATGAAAGTAATTTCAGTGGGGGATATTAGTCAGTTATTTAAAGTGAGAAGGATAGCGGACGGATAGAAGGGAACGAAAGGTTTGCATTCATATAGCACTTGTTACCCCTGATGAGTGTTGAAGCGCTTTTCTGGCAGCACGCCACTCCGGCACCCATAAAGGATTAGTGTTGAAAATGTGTATAGTAAAACATGAAGTCATTTGAGTAGTGGATACGTTTATGTCGTACGCGCAGCGGGCGCGACGATGGCGCGCCGGAGGTGCGCCAGAGGTAAGCCAGTCTGCGCCCGTCCACGCCAGACCGAGCCTAGGGCCTAGTACACCAATCCCTAGGGCGCGCAACATCCAAGTCTATTCTAGGGACTCTCTATTCCTACTGAACCAGCCCCTCCTGTCCCCCTGTGCCCACTCCATCTCAGTCGATGGGCCGGGGAACTACTGTGCTTACTGTCCGTATAGGCTTCCCTCCCCTAAATCCTGCCCTTCAGCCCAGATCGTTTTTAATATGGCTATGTTAAACTGTCGATCTCCACCTAGGCACGCTCAGGAAGTCTACATGCTCCTAGAGGAACATAAACTGGAGATACTGTTTCTAACAGAAACTTGGCTCTCACCAGACTCTGACCCGGACATAGTCCAGGCGCTGCCGCCGGGCTTTCTAATACAACACTGGGACCGAGTCAAGGGAAGGGGAGGAGGGATAGCCATAATCCATAGAGATAATCTCTCTTGCCGGCTTCACGGCAGTCCTCTTGCTGACTGTGAAAATGTCCATTTCACAATTCAAATCTCCCCGTGTAAATCTCTTTCGGGAGTCTTAATTTACCGACCCCCAGGTGCGATGGGACAATTCTGTAGCTCCCTTGTAGAAACTTCAATGGCTCTGGCTGGTACTCTCCGCAACGTCATGATTTTGGGGATATCCACTTCGATAATAGGGAGATAACTGAGCCTCTGAACTATTAGCAGATTTAGCATCTCATCAACTACACCTGGGGAGCCACATACCTACCCACTCTGAGGGGCACTTGCTGGACCCCATTTTTTCGAATATCTTGGACCTTAAAGTAATGGCACCAATTCCGATACCGTGGTCCGACCACATGCTCATTCCATTTAGCTGGTGGATTCCGACCATGCCCCGTCCCAGGTTAGCTCCCTCCAGGCCAACACGCCCTTGGTCTAAACTTGACCCTGATAAATGGAAGCATGCACTTGAGCTTCTGTCTGCCCTCCTCGAAGCAGAACCCAAAGATCTGGATACCACATTCTCTGTATGGATCGAAAACTCTTTGAACACAGTCATTCCTAAAAAAATCTCTCCTAAACCACGGGAAAAAACCACCTTGCCCTGGTTCACAAAGGAAGTGCGTATCCTCAAAAAACTCTGTAAAAAAGCCGAAAGAGCCTGGAGGAAGGACTACGATCCCAACAGTAAGAAGGAATATAAACGTAATATTCTTAACTACAAGAAGGTCCTCAAAGCGGCGGAAGCAGCGTTCTTCGAGGAAAGGATAAGTGCAGCCTCGAGCTCATCGAGAGAAACCTTCCAAATTGTAAAGAAACTACTAAAAACCCTGGAGCCTCCTCACCTAGTAGACCCTTCGGACAACCGATGTAATGAATTAGCCAAATTCTTTGAGCAAAAGATCCAAAATATTTTGAAACAACTCCCGCCCCACAATCCTGCCAACCCACTGGACCCGCCTGTAACACCACTACAGGACACTAAGACGGGACTGGATGCGTTCACTCCGATTACTGAGGACACCCTCTCGCCTATTTTTCAGTCAATCAAGAGTGGTTCGCCGCTAGATCCAGCCCCAGTGAAGGCCTTGAAACTTGTTGCCCCACCATTCTTGCCCCAATGGTGAACGTGATAAACTCCTCCCTCTCGCAGGACACTGTCCCCCCGAGCTGGAAAAGGCTGTGGTTAAGGCCTTATTAAAAAAGCTGAATCTAGACCCGCTGGATCTGAACAACTTTAGGCCAATCTCCCTCCTGCCAAGTACCAGCAAGGTGGCCGAAAAATTAATTAATGGCCAGCTGTCTAACTATCTGGAATCAAGCAAATTACTCATGCCCTCACAGACGGGTTTTAGCCCGGGTCAGGGCACGGAGACGGCGATGGTTGCGGTAGTCGAGGAGGCCAGGAAGATCATTGACGCAGGAGGATTAGTGGCAGTAATCCTCCTTGATCTGAGTGCGGCCTTCGATACCATCAACCATCATACGCTGGTCCAACGGCTCAGGGAATTGGGCATTTCTGGACTTGCATTGTCCTGGCTGAGATCTTTTTTACACAACCGCTCCTTCCAGGTGGCCGAGGGCAACTACATCTCCAAAGTGACCCCGGTAAACTGCGGTGTTCCGCGGGGCTCTTCGTTAAGCCCTACGCTCTTCAACGTATACATGTCTCCCCAGGAAAAAATTGTCGCTTCCCATGGAATTAAACTGTTGACCTATGCTGGCGACACTCAGCTCGTCGTATCCCTTAACCAAAAGAACAACACTGCTACCAACTTGTATTCCTGCCTTAGGGATATAACTAGCTGGATGGACATGTCCCAGCTAAAATTGAATAGCGACAAAACGGAGATCTTGGTTATGGGCAAGCAGTCCCATTATTGTCCAGAGACACTGTGGCCCCCCTGTATGGGTACTCCTCCCATCCCAAAATCTGACATCAAAAGCCTTGGGATCTGTTGGACCAAGATCTTACACTTAGTACTCAAGCAAGGAAAACGATCGGAGCCTGCTATGGTCTCCTTCGTACTGCCCGTAAAATCCTACCCCTGCTCCCCTTTTAGTCCAGGAAACTCCTGGTTCAGGGATTGATATTGTCCAGATTGGACTATGGAAATGCCCTTTACCTCAGGGTACCAAAAAAAGTGACAGCTAAATTGCAGGTTGTGCAAAACACTGCGGCCCGGATCCTCACAGGCACCAACAATTGTTCGGCCAAACCGGCCCTTAGAGCACTTCACTGGCTGCCAATACAAGAGAGAGTATACTTCAAGGCCCTCTGTATAACTCACAAAATCCTACATGGCAAGGCCCCACCCATTCTCAAAGATCTTATTGCTCCTTACACAACAAATAGAACCCTTCGGTCTATGAACCTCCACCTGGCCCTGACACCTAGGATTAAGAGAGCTCGAGCTCCTATAATGCTTCCAAACTGTGAAATTCACTCCCTTTGGAAATTCGTGCTCAACCCAATCTAGCCTCCTTCCGTAAACTCCTAAAAACCTGGCTGTTCCCCTAATTCTCCTCATGTGTCCATGCCTGTTCTCGTCATCAGCGCTGGGACACTCACGGGCAGCCATGCGCTCTAGAAATCCTTCAACATAAACATAAACATAAAGTTATTTGGGTAGAGAAGGGTAGGTGGCGGGATAGAAAAGGGAAAGAGGTTTGTATTTATATAGCGCTTGCTACCCGTGATGGAGTTTTGAAGCGCAAGTAGCACGCTACCCTGGAAGCCATAACGATTAGTGTTGAATTAGTATGGTAAAACATGAAAGTAATTTTAGTGGTGGATATGTTAGTCAGTTATTTGGATTGAGACGGGTTGGGGAGGGGTAGAAAAGGGAAAAGGTTTGCATTTATATAGCGCTTGTAACCCTGATGGGTTGGTGAGACGCTTTATTGGCGAGTAGCACGCTACTCTGGAACCCATAAAGGATTAGTGGTGAATTAGTATAGTTGAATAAGGAATTTGAGAAGTGAATTATCGCATCCAATAAATTCCAAACACCTCAGTGTCAGGTTTTTATCAGATGTGATAATTATCAAATCCAACACGGCCTTTTTGTAATCAGCCTCTGCTGTCCTGTCAAATATGATGTTTCTAAAAGATGGTACTGCTAATTGGCTGGTAAGGTTATGGAGGAGCCAGTTGCATAAACAACATTTTTACAAGTGACAAGACTCTGCTCCAGCCTTCTAGGCCTTCAAGAGCACATGCCAGTTATACAGGCCGTTTGGACTATATGGTGCAACAAAAAAACCTGCCAACACGAGGAGTTTTGTGTTCCTGGATTGCGGCCGGGTGAAGGGCAGCTACCTCCCATGGCAGGATCACGAAGATCCAGTACCACCAATGGTGATGTGCCCCAAGTGGGCCCCTGGAGGGGTCCCTTTGGAGATACACCTTTGCGCACTACCCCCCCCATTCACCCACTCACAAACACGTGTCGACACACTGTGTTAGACAGAGCTCCTGATTAATATCTATCACTCCCCGACCTGCAGCCTCTAAGCAGCATTAACCAAAGGTTTTTGTTGATTGTTGGTTTGTTCTCAGTTTCTAACAGGCAATTTGATTACTTCCCTGTTGGATTAGATGCAATATTTATTTATTTATAAAGATTTATATAGCGCAAACTTGATCCCGAAGGATATCAGAGCGCTTTACAGTTTGAGGGAAATGAAGGTAACAGATCAATATGTGAGCCAAATAGGTAATATACATAGGCATGGAATAAAATATTGCATACATAAAGGACCATGTATGAACCTGGGGTAAGCGAAGAATGGGCTAGTCAAAGAAACATAATGACAAAAGGGGAGCAAATACAATAGTAAAATACAAGATTGACAACCATATGTTGCCAGAGGCTTATCTTGATTGTCTCAAGTGCCACATTTTTCTATTTTCCTTGTATGATATGCTTGTAGGCTACTGTCTACTTTACAAAATAGGCCATGTTTGAGTACTCGCTACTGGATGATACCTTTAGTTGCATTTTCTTTACTGTATGATGTATCATATATATATATATATTCACTGAAAAAACCATTGGTTATAGACCATATATAGTTAGGGATTAGCCTTTTCAAAACCTTATTTTACTCATACAAAACCATTGAAATTTCATATATAGTTAGTTCCACTAACTATATATCGCGCACCCGCAATCCACTGCTGATTATGTCACATATTACATCATTCATGACATGGTTAGTGACATCACTGATGACATCACTGATGACATCTCAAATGACATCACTGATGACATCTCTGATGACAACATCCAGTGACTGTATGTTTCTGTAAAGTTAAAATATGTCTTACATATTGAAGAATGAGTGGATGTATAAGTGTCTGGATGAAGGATTTAGTAGGTGCATGACTGACTGTATGAGTGAGTGATTAAATGTGTCTCACTGAGTGCATGGGTTAGTGACTAAACTGTTTTAATTTGTGCATCATTATATCTGTTGTTCTACAAACTGCTGCATATGTTGATCAGTAGCTATATGAGTAACTGTATGGGTTATTCATTGGTTGTCCAAGTATTTGTATGGGAAACTGAGTGTGTGTGTATGGGTGGCTGGGAGGTGTGTGACTCTGTACATAGATGTGTGAGTAGTTGATTCACTATATGTATGGGTTCAAAAGTGCATGTGGAAACAGCTGTATGGGCGGTTGACTGTGCATGAGTGTATTAGTGAGTCAATGGATATCTCAGTGCTACATGTCAAAGTAAGTACATATGTAAAACACAGTACATGTGAGAGTTGACATATATAAATAACTGTGCATAAGAGCCAGTGAATGTGTGAGTGGCTGTATGGATCATTGTGAACATGTATCAGGGATTGTATAAGAGAGTAAAGTAAATATGTGTTAGTATATGTTTGAATAAGTAAGGTGTGTATAACTGTATAGTTGAGAAAATGGAGGTGTGATTGATTTTTTGCATAAGTGACTAGGTGTGTGAGTAACTCCATGGATGAGTGACAGTCTGTGAGTGTCTGTTTACACTGAGTGTATCTAAGGTTATATTAGAGTCTGAAGAGGTTCATGGTATTATCACATGAATGATATCAGTGATGTGATCAGTCATGTCAAATGAGATGTTATCAGTGATTTTATCAGTGATGTCATTTGAGATGTCATCAGTGATGTCATCAGTGATGTCACTAACCATGTCATGAATGATGTAATATGTGACATCCTCAGCAGTGGATTGCGGGTGCGCGATATATAGTTAGTGGAACTAACTATATATGAAATTTCAATGGTTTTGTGTGAGTAAAATAAGGTTTTGAAAAGGCTAATCCCTAACTATATATGGTCTATAACCAATGGTTTTTTCAGTGAATTTTCAAGGTTTTGTAAATGCAAATTCCTAACTATATATGGCCTATAACCTATGGTTTTTTCAGTGAATTTCATTGGTTTTTTAATAGCAAATATCAAAAGCTGTAAAATGTCAAGTACGTGATAGGTAAAAACTTTTTCGTGTTTATGCACGCTGATGTGCTTTGAACGCTGCCCCCCTCCCCTCTTTTCTCTTAGTAGTACTCTCTCCTTGCAGATAGTGAAGAGTAGTTAACGCAGGCCTTTACCCCTGTTGTAATCCGTCATGCCTGCTTGTCTCTCCATTTGATTGATTGTTATCCAAGCATTTACTGTTTTACAATTGATTCTCTTTGGTTCATTCTCTATTTACAAACAAGCACAAAGTCGCAATACTCTGTTTAGTCTTTGCAGATAGTGAAAAATCGTGAAAAATCGTGTAAAAAAATAAAATTAATCGAGCTAAATCAGTAGGCCACTAATTGGATCTCTTTTTGACCTCGCTAAAATAGAAGTATTAGGAACAACCCTTCATGAGAAATACGAAAATAGTGAGATGAACTGAGCTCCACACCATGAGGGCTGCAAGACAGTTCGGCTCCGTCACCCACCCCGCCCAAAATAACGACAAACCCTATACAAATATAAAAAATATATACAACACACCAGCAAAGAAACAGGGTAAAACATTTTATTAAATAACAATTTACATAACTATTTTATACTTTTTATTGCCCGATCCGGCTAGCTCAATCGATCGAGCATGAAACTCATGCACTCTGATAGCAAGCGTTGCTACTGATGCTATGCAGACCAAAACTGGTTTTCAGTTTGTACATTTTTCTAGATTTTTCCATCCAAGGTTGGTTGAGTTTGTAGAACGATGGCTTCAGATTTTCAACATACGGTGTGGTGGCGCGGACTGGGAGGGGTCGCTTCGCTCCTGCCCCCTCCCCAAGTAAGATTTTCATACGTGAAAGTACGTTAATGGTTTTGGTCCCTGAGTTGCTTCAATGTCACTGCCATTCTCAAATGGCATAAGTTCTGGATGTTGGGTGCCATAGTTCAGAGTTCTGAGCAGCGCTTGTAACACTGTCTGAAGCTTATTTCCACCTACTGCAGCATCACTATTCTCAAAGTAAGTGAGTGTCGTTTGTGGACCTGACTGCATTTGAAAACAATGTGATATGGTACCTCCCTAAACCGCTTGACGGAGGCCCCCGAGGGGCGGTGTGATGGCACGGACTCGGAGAAGACGCTTGGCTCCGACCCCCTCCCCAAGTCTTATAGCACCGGTTTAGCCTGAGATCGCCCCCGACATAGGCGGCCGGCTCCCGGGGTCCGGCGGAACTTTTTGCCTTTTGATGACTCTTCTATTCTGGACCTTGTCCCACAATCCGTTTGACCTGAAGACACGCTGTAGTGGGGCCCCCCTTTACCGTTTTAGTTGCCATTCCGGCCGCTTTTGCTACACTGTGCCTCTTCCGCCATTCAGCTGTTTACCGCCCGCTCTTGCGACTACAGCGTCTCGCTCACCATGTAGTTGAGTTGCTCCCGCTCTTGCGATGCAACGATAAGCGACTACCACAGGACTCTCAAAATGGCGGCCGGCTCTTCAGATTTGGGCGTGGTCCACTAAAATGGCCCTGGGACACCTTGGAACCCGGACGCTTCCCTGATAGGGCTTGGGTCCCATTCTCGAAAGCGTCCCCTCAGCCGTGAAGATTCTACAAAAGTCTTGGGGGCCCCCGACTCCCGCAGGCTTCTGGTGGGGAGCGGCTGCCAAGTTTACTCGTGGAATGGCCACGACGGACCTACGAGATGGTAGTGCTCTCATGCTGACGCCAGCTTTAGTCTGAAACATCCAGAAACACTGTAGACTACCAATTCGATCAGTTCCGGTAGCGCCCCAACATGACCCGGTAGAGAAGAACTTGCCCTCCCCTCTTTGACTGATGCTTCTTGTTGCCTGTCCCCTCTGTTGTCATTTTACAGAACTTTTTGGACTGCTGAAAGGGGTTGTGTTCCGAACGCTGGTTGGTGGAGACATTTTGACTATATTCTTGACCTACGTTGTCGCGTAATGCGTTATATGACACGCCGCGTTAACGCACCCGGAAGTGATCCGGGGCGCGGCGCGCAGCGCGTAACGTAAGCATAACAGGTCATGTGACTTGTTAATAAAACTTTTTATTGGTTCATTTTACTTTTGTTATTTTAATAATGAAAAGCTTGGTCATATGACCTAAAAAATACGCTTTTTATTGATTTCGAACTTTTTTTTTTAAAACATATATGTTATAATATTCCAGGCTAATGTACTTTCCCGGAAAATTTACAACTGTCCTGCAAGTAAAATATATTCCTTTTTCGAGAAAAAGGGCGTTTCTTCGTTCCATGACGGAGCCGTTGAGTAAAAGAGACTCGGCCTGCTGTCTTAGTCGCCGATACGCCTGATTATCAGATTCTTATCGATCACTTTATGTTGCAGGAGTGGAAAACACAACTGCCCTTGACCATTTATCTTTACTGCGTTCCTACATATTATACCTTTTATCCGTCATGTAATTGGACTGCTTTATTTCACTTGCCTTTTACTGATTCGAAAACAGTGACTAAAAGTAAAAACTTTACCAATGTAAATACTACTACCATGTTTTGTTTTAAAAACCTTTATTGTGAAAATGTCAGTATACAAATACGGGCCTATATCCACGTGGGCCGGCCACGGAGCAAACTGAAATCGTATATGATGAGGAGACATTTACATTATAGAGGAACGTAACGAGCGAGCCATTAGGTTGCAAGAACTAAGGTGTCTAACAGTTGCGGAATCGGTGGACGTACATTTTGTAATTAAAATACGACAGGGCCATTTACAAAAAAATTATCTAGATATACATTTGCGTGCAAGTACCATGGGTGACGTTAATTCGAACTTTCAATAGTACAGTAATCAATAACACATCAGAACTTAATATCAATAGGGATGTCGAAATATTCAATCAATTCTCGTCCCCGCCCGCCATGAGCATCAAAACTGCATTCATATCTCGTGATATCAAGGTTGTTCAACCAGTACACAACAAGGAGTTACGAGTCCCATTTATACCGGCGCCATTTTGGGCGAGGCCGGGCAGGTCCAAGATATAGTCAAAATGTCTCCACCAACCATCGGCCAGACCAGAACCCCTTTCGGCCCTTTATGCTACAAGATGGTGTCTTCCATTCAGAAAATATTGTTGGCAGCATTTTGAAAGGAAAGATAAACAGCCGTTCTCCTAGTGAGTCTCACATTGTTACATTTAGGAAGAATGTTGAAGAGTAGTATGTGGAAAATCTGAAGCCATTTTTCTACAAACTCTCAATCAGCCTTGGATGGAAAAAAAAATCCTGAAGAATGTACAAACTGAAAACCAATTTTAGTCTGTATAGCATCAACAGCAACGCTTGAGTCAGCTTTGTGTCAAGCCGCCATTTTGATTCAATCAATAACGTCCCCCTGCACACATTCAGGGACCTGGTCGTGTCTTCAGATGAAACGGATTGTGGGACAAGAAGCAAAAAGGAAAAGGAAAAAAGTTCCGCCGGACCTCGGGAGCCGGCCGCCTATGTCATGTGCGACCTTTGGCCACACCAGGGCAATAGTGAAGCTGCAGCAGGTGCAAATAAGTTTCAGACAGTCTTACAAGCACTGCTCAGAACTCTCAACTATGGCACTCAACATCCAGGACTTGCCATTCGGATCTTGGCGCCTTGTGCTGGTTCCGACCTATTCACACATCGGTCCACTACTGACATCACCTCATAAGCCAACGGGGCACCCCACGCCGACTTTCGGCGCAGCATTGTAGGATGGCCACACCAGTGCGGCAACTTGCTGGACACCACCTCGGTGCCATCCGGATCTCGGCGCGTTCGAGTCACTGTACCGCAAGAGCGGGAGAAACTCAGCTGGACACGCCGTCTTTCGGCGCAGCATTGTAGGATGGCCACACCAGTGCGGCAATTTGCTGGACACCACCTCGGTGCCATCCGGATCTCGGCGCGTTGTGCTGCCTTCGGCCTACTGTAGCCGCAAGTGCGGACGCAACTCAGTTGGACGGCGAGTGAAAAGATAAGGGGCGCCCCACTGCAGCCGAGGAGCCTCCATCTTGGGGGAGACGCACAGCCCCCACTGACTGACGCGACCTCACAGGCCAATGGGGTGCCCCACGCCGATTTTCGGCGCGGCATTGTAGGATAGCCACACCAGTGCAGCAACTTGCTGGACACTAACTCGGTGCCATCCGGATCTCGGCGCGTTGTGCTGCCTTCGGCCTATTCGCACATCGGTCCGCTACTGACGCCGCCTCACGTGCCAACGAATTTTCTACGCTTTTTGTAGCCCTATGCCGCATAACAGGTCATGTGACTTGTTTATAAAACTTTTCATTGGTTCATTTTACTTTTGGTTTCCTAAAGATGGAAGGCTTGGTCATATGACCTAAAAATAACACTTTTCATTGGTTTAGAACATTTTTTTTCCCAAACGATGAAAGCCCCACCTTGTTTCTGGATGTTTCAGACTGAAGCTGGCGTCAGCATGAGAGCACCACCATCTCGTGGCTCCGTCGTGGTCATTCCGCGAGCAATCATGGCAGCCGCTCCCCACCGGAAGCCTGCAGGAGTCGAGGGCCCCCAAGACTTTTGTAGAATCTTCACGGCTGAGGGGACGCTTTCGAGAATGGAGCCCAAGCCCTAGCAGGCAAGCGTCCGAGTTCCAAGTTGTCCCAGGGCCATTTTAGTGGACCAGGCCCAAAACCGAAGAGCTGTCCGCCATTTTAAGAGTCCTGTGGCAGCCGCCTATCGCTGCACTGCAAGAGTGGGAGCAACTCAACTACATGGTGAGCGAGACGCTGTAGCCGCAAGAGCGGGCGCAACTCAGCTGGATGGCCGCCACCTGGGGAGGCCCGTTCACGCTGCCTCCCCCACGCCCCCCCCGGGCCGCCCCACGCCAATTTTCGGAGCAGCATTGTAGGATACCAAAACCAGTGCGGCAGTTTACTGGACATCACCTGGGTGCCATCCACATCTCAGCGCGTTCTGCTGCCTTGGGACTATTCGCACAACAGACCGCTACTGACGAGGCCTCCTCCCGCACCACCCGAGACGCCCCACGCTGTTTTTCTGAGCTGCATTGTAGGATCCCAAAAACCAGTGCGGCACCCAGGTGACATCACCTGGGTGCCGTCCAGAACTCAGCACGTTGTGCTGCCTTGGGGCTATTCGCACAAAAGACAGCTTCTGACCATTGTTGCTTTTTTTTGTCAAAAATGTTTAAATGTTTTTACAGTTTTTGTTCCGTTCGTTACATTTAAAAGTTAATAAAGTTTTATAATCCTACTTTGTTGGAGTGCTATATATTTTTAAAAAATCGGGTGAATGGGGCCTTGAATCGGGTTATTGTCATGTGTGGGCTTTGCAAGTGTACTGCTACAGGATCGGACATTTCAAACTCAAATGCACGTTCTTTTTCTTACCTTTCCGAAGCATGGAGCGCAATAGCAGGCAGAGAAAGGGTGATGCAAGTGTTGAACACTGCCTGGCCTGGCAAGTTGCTGGCAGTGCCCCCCCCCCCCCCCCCGCCCGCTCCTGAAAGAGGACACACACACACCGCCGCCCCGAGTACTTCACAAATCTTTAAAAGACCATGCGCTTGTTCATGAGGCTTAAATGGTTTATCACCCCTTCTAGAACCCCTGCATCGACCCTCTGACGTTTCCTGGAAGAATTACCACGTAACACAATACCAAGCCTTGTCAGCTGAAACCCCCGAGGAATCGTGGGGCATATTATCAAGGGGGTTTATCTCTGCTTTTTTGGCTTTAAAAGCCAAGAAAGCGGAGATAAAATTATCTCCCTATTACCAAGCTGTCGCTAACACCAGTTAGTGACAGCTAAAAGGAGATAGCGACCATCTTGGGCCCCGCTTTGCATGTCAGTGATATTTATCACTAATGACATGCAAAGTGGGCGTGCCAAGATGTTAGCGACTGGAAACAGTCCCTAACATCGCTATCTCCTATTACCAACTTTTGGAGATATTCGCGCTAAGCGCGAATATCTCCAAAAGCTAACGCCTGCCCTGAGCAGTTCTTAGCCATGTTATCCAATGGGAGGTGGATAACATGGCTAAGAGCATTTGCTCGATAATGCATGAATATCGCTGACTTTTCAGCGATATTCATGCATTGCGGCCGTTTTTTATCGCATTTGCGATAAACCTTGCTAATAGCAAGGTTTATCTGCGATAAAAATCGCCGATGTGCGGCGATAATTTTTGTCTCTAAACAAGTTAGAGACAAAAATTATCGCTAGTTGTTGGTAATATGCCCCCGGGTTTTTGCTTGCAGAAATCGGGAGGCGGGAGACTAGCACTGAAATCAGTAGTCTCACGCCTGAATCGGGAGGGTTGGCATGTCTGGATTCTCTACAGCTGGGGCCATAAACTACATCCGCAGGGCTAGGTGATAGCCTGGGACCGGCCTTGGAAAAAAGGCAAGATGGCGCAGACAATGTTTATCAATAAGGATTCATTTATAACAAAATATTTTATCGCACTGACAAATTGGCGGTCAACACTTCCTGATTTCCATCGAATCGAACGTTAACAGACGTCACGCAGCAAAAAAAAAATAAAAAGCTCACGCACAGCCGCTGGAAGACATGTATCAACATATATGAGCCTCCTCAGCCACCCTCAGAAAACATAAGGGATTAGGATACGTCTCCCGCACCCCCTTATACCTAGTAATTTTATTAAAACGAAGCACAAAATGGCGAATTCCAGTTTCGCTACCAGTTTGCGGCCCAGTTCGCGGCCCGGGAAGCGCTTCTACCGTGAACATTTTTATTTTTTTTATTTTACCCACGGGACCCGTTAATAACCCCAACAACATTCCTAGGGGGTCAAGAGGGGTATACCTTGCCCCCTTTCATTAAATTCCCCCTTCGTTTTTCACCTCTTCTTCTCTCTCGATCCTACCGAGAGATAAGATGGCGGCCGCTCCGGACTGTTTAGAATGTTGACAGACACCGGGGAGCCAATCAGCTTCGCATCGCAAAGTTCCGTTTCGCGAAAAGTAAGCGGACCGGAGCGCAGCCCGGAGCGCTGTTACAGATATATATCTTGTTTTGAACGTTAATTTCTCAAAATCCACTGGAGCACATATATTGAGACCTAGCAAAGGCACATCGGGCTAACAGTCCCTACAATTTTGCCAAGTTTCGTGCAAATCCATTCAGCCGTTCGAGCTAAAAGTGAGGCCAAAGGCCCTATGGAAATTAACATGGGAAAAACGCGTTTTGGGACCCCCCTTTTTTCTCGGCCCCCCCTTGAAGAAACCCCCCCAAATTTTCAGGGGCTGCTCAGAAACAAAATGTGCCATTTTCCTGATAATTTCAGCCGATTCCGTCAACAAACGCCAAAGTTATTAGACATAGAATTTTCAAAAGTCCCATAGACAAAAAATCCTAACTATATATACCTACTGGCGAGACGCCAGTAGGTAATATACAAAATGCCAGGCATTTCCTCCACTCCTGGCGCCTGTAACACTTTCCCAATTGCGGCTTGCACAGGGAAGCTTCAAGTAAGCGGGAAAGACAGGGAGGGGGAAGGTAGAGAGAAGGCATTCCCAGAGGGAGACAGGACAGAGAGGGGAGAACGCAGAGGGATGGATGGAAAGAGAGAGGTTGTGCGAGTAGACGAAGGTAGTGGGGCTGGTTTGAGCATTTCTGCCAGAGCTGCTGTTGGTTCCGGAGTCTGACCTTGCTTATTGGACCACGCTCTTTGCACAAGCTCTGCTTCCTCGTGGAGTGAAGCAATGCACAGCTGAGCAGCTCTCAGTGGAAATCAACATTTCTTTGCTTAGTGCATCATTCCCATAGGTTCATTCATTTTTACGGGGGCCCTGGACAGAAAGGAGGTCAGTAAAACAAGTAAATATGGGCAAATACTGCTGACAAAATAAGCCTGACGTCCACATCCACGGTCAAAGCTAAACTTCTGTATCCGCTGGCCTAGAATTACCAAGGGTTGCGTGGGGCGGAGCGGCTGCGCCAATGGCAGTGGCGCAATCTAAAATGAGGGGGACCCTCCAAAATGTGAAGAGGGGTCCCTGAGTCTCCTACATCTTACAAATATTCATAGACTTAGGGTGGAATGGGGCCCCTATAAAGGGTGTAGGGGCTCCTGGCGAGTTAAGTGGTCCCCAGGGGTTTGTGGTATGCCCATGTATTAGGATAGCTTGAGCTTGCCTGCCAATGCTGGCCATACCTGGGAGGGGGTCTTGCGCCAAGAAGCATCCTTACTTTGGCCATAATATATAGATTTCCTGCCTAGCAATCACAACTTGACTGAATTACAGGGAAATATAGAAACGTATGTTAATGGCACAGTTATTTGTTAAAGGCCCGCTCTGCCCCTGACAAAGCATTGCAACTCTTTCTGTAATCCAAAGGATTCTGAGATTGTCACCTCTGACCAGCCTCTGATAGGCCGGGGGAAGATGAGTATGGATGAGGGATGCTGAAGATGCTTATGTTGGAGGGCTGGTGAAGATGTATATGTCGGTCTAGCATTGGAAGCTAGGCTGAACCTGCCCCCTACCTAATTCGGCCCTGACGCGGACGCGGACGCGCAACCGACGTGCGCAGTGGGCACGCCGCTGGCGTGCCCAAGGCAAGCCCGTCTGCGCCCATCTGTGCGCATCATGTTCGCGTACTCCTGAGAGACTCTGCTGGCCTTATCCGCCCCAGTCTGCACTGTGCAGGCCCCATTCTTAATTGTGCTAAACGCTCTTAGAGCTCGCCAACATTAAAAGCACATTTGCAGGGACCTCCCCTAAGGCCCAGTCAAGGCTCCAGGGGGCGCTCATTAATGCACGGCCGCTTATCAACACAAGATTGAATTTGCAAATTTCGCTGAGGAGCAAAAGCTTGACATCCTGTTCTTTGTAGAAATCTGGGCAAATGAAACTTCAGGGCCTGACCTGGTGGTAGCTACTCCACCTGGTTTCACCACCTTTAGGAAGGACCGCAGAGGGAAAAAAGGCAGTGGGCTAGAAGCTGTTTATAGGAACCACTTAAAAGCCACCTTCAATGATATTCCTGCGGGAGCATCCATGAGTCACTCGCTTTCCAAATAGCTTTTAATCACACTCATTCTTTTAATGGGATGTTGATTTATCGCCCCCCCCCTGGACCCAGGGCCAATTTTCAACAGTCCTTGGGGCAACTACTAGAACATAACGTTAGCTTCCAGGATTACACCATACTTACATTTCCATTTAGATAATGCACAGGACAATGACTCGGCTGCCCTGATGGACCGTCTCACAAGGGTTGGTCTGACACAGCAAACAGAAGGTCCTACTCACAGAGCCGGTCAGCTACTGGGTGCGTTGTTTTCTGATTGTCCGCTCTTGAAATTTAAAGGCACCTGTCAACTACTCTGGTTTGACCACCTAACGGTCATGCTCACTCTTATCGTGCCTTCTTCTGCAGGTAACAAACAGGTGCCTATAAAAAAGCCAGAGTCGCTTTCTCTGGCACCCTTTCAACCACAATGAGTTTTTTACAGAACTTAGGGCCCGATGTAGGTAAATCCCATTTACCGATTTTGAAATACCGAATTTTACCAATTCGGTATTTCAAAATCGGTAAATGGGATGTAGGTCCCAACATCTGGAATCGTTACCGATTCCTTACAAATTCGGTAATTACCGATTCGGTAAATACCGAATCGGTATTTGCTATTGAATCCTATGGGCCTTTGAAGCCCATAGGATTAAAGTCAAATACCGAATCGGTATTTACCGAATCGGTAAATACCGAATTTGGCAAGGGTGCAGGGGGTGTCACTTTGACACCCTCTAGCACCCCCAAAACGGGCATGTGTGCAATGTGGCACACAGACATGCCCTAAGGGCACGTCTGTCTGTCACATGGCACATGTGTACATGCACAGATGTGCATGTACACAGGAATCAGTATTTTACCATGGATTTGTATTCCATGGTAAAATACCGATTCTGTAAGCCATCTGCTGATGGAACATTGGCTACCTACATTGCATTTTCGGTAATTTTACCGAATCGTTATCATTACCGAATCGGTAAATATTACCGATTCGGTAAATTTACCGATTCGGTAATGATAACGATTCGGTAAAATTACCGAAAATGTGCCCCAACATCTCGATAGCCCTTTACCGATCGGAAACGGCCGAAAATCGGTATTTTCGGCCGATTCCGATCGGTAAAGGCCTACCTACGTCGGGCCCTTAGTCTTACTAGACCACCCCTTTCCTTTGCCCCGGAGAGAGCAGCCCTAGAATGCCATGACTGGATCGGGTCGGCCGAACGGGCAACAGCCCCCCTGAAACCAGGAAAAATCACGAGGACAGCCCCCGCCAAACCCTGGTTTATGGAAGAGCTGAGACTTTTTTAAAAGGCAGTGCCGCAGGCAAGAAAGGCGCTTGAGACTTAAGTATGAGCCCAAGGAAAAAGAGCGCTATAGGGAAATACTCACCCAGTATAAAGGTATGATTCACACTGCAAAAATCAAGTATTTTTTTTTCAGAGACAATTGGCAAGGCCAAGATAAATGCCAAAGAACTGTTTGCCACAGTTCAAAAACGTAGCCAAGTGCAGATCCACAAAGAGAACATCGCGGATCAATCCTTTTGCGACACTTTGGTTTCCACGTTTTGCAGTAAGGTTCGCCACATCTACGACAAATTTACATTGAATCCTACCCAGGGGGCAAGTAGTCTGGGTTTCCCTGTGCTGAAGCACTCCAGCAGCCTGGATTCCGCGCTTCTCTCCAAGTTCCCACCAATAACACACGAGCAGGTGGTCAAACTTCTTTCTGCTGCTAAATCTGGTTCATCATTGGACCCGTGCCCCCCGAAGATCGTAATCCCTGCAATCGAACCAATAGCATGCCATCTCACAGAGCTATTCAATCTTGTTCTCCAATCCGCTACTTTCCCCAAATTATGGAAAAAAGACCTCAATTTTACCTCTATTAAAAAAAAACAATCTGAATAAAGCAGACCCAGGCAACTATCGCCCGATAGCTCGCCTGCCACTGCCAGCAAACGTTCTTGAAAAATATATGAATCAAGAACTCACCGCATACATTAATAATAATGACATTCTGGATCCATTCCAATAAGGTTTTTGAGGTGGTCATAGCACGGAGCTTACATTGATAACGGCTGCTGAAGCAATTAAGCGCTCAGTAGATAAGATAGGCAGGGCGGCACTGATCCTTGTGGATCTGTGGGCAGTGTTTGACATGGTGAACCATGGCCTCCTACTACGTCGCCTCCAAGAAATAGGCATTGCCGGCACCGCCCTATGATTGTTTAACTCTTTCCTTTCTAACCGGGAACAATTTGTGGAGATGGATGGCTTGAGCTCTCAGAGTTTTAATCTTCCATGTGGGGTCCCACAGGGCTCATCCCCCAGCCTGACTCTTGTTAATCAGTATGTAGTTCCCCTAGCTAGGCTTATCAAATCCTTTGGATTTGCCATGGTGTCATACGCCGATGATTCCCAGATTATAGTATCTATCTCAGAGGACTCCCGCAACACTATTCACAACTTTCACGCCTGTATGGTTCAGGTGAGTAAATGGATGTCTAGGAACTGTCTCAATCTGAACTCCAATAAGACGGAGGTTCTTCTTTTTGGCAGAGATGTCTTCCACTGGTCCCCGGACTGGTGCCCTATCAAACTGGGCCCTCACCCCATTCTAGTCCCCAAGGCAAGGAATCTGGGAGTCATCTTTGACACCACTCTCATTCCCCCATAATGTGAATGCAATCACATCAGCTATCTGCCACACCTTAAAGATTCTGAGGAAAATCTTCTTCTTTATACCACCTGACCTACAGAAAACAGTGGTCTCGGAATTCGTTCTGTCAAGGCTGGAATACTGCAATGGCCTTCTGATCGGAAGTAATAAAGCCCTCCTCGTCAAAATGCATATTCTACAAAATTCAGTCGCCCGCTTGCTATTTAAACTACCAAAACATGCTTCTGCAAAGGCGGCCCTGAATTCGCCTGACTGGCTCCCGATGGAAAAGAGGATCAAGTTCAAGGCTCTCTGCATCGCATTTAGGGCGCTGCACAACCAGGGCTCTGCATATCTGATTGACCACTTTTGTTGGTATACTCCTCCCAGAATGCCGCAGTCCTCTTTCCATCGGCTGGTGGAAGTTCCCAAGGCACGTCTTTCAAACTGGGGTGGCAAAAGCTTCCTATACATTACCACCAGATTGTGGAATCAATTGCCACTCTCACTGAAAAATTCATCAGACCTGATATCCTTCAGGAAGGGTCTGAAGACCTGGCTTTTTAAGGCCTAGTAATAAGCAGCGATCAGTTTTCTTCTTTTTCTGTTTTCTTCTCCCCCCTTTTTCAGTCTTGGCTCCCCATGGCAGGCAGGAGGTTGGTTGTCAGCCCTAGATGCCTCTAGATATTAGTTGCGCTATATAAATATATAAATGAATAAACAAGTTGGAGGACCAGTGAAGATGTTTATGTTGGAGGACCAGTGAAGATGTTTATGTTGGAGGGC
This sequence comes from Lissotriton vulgaris, assembly GCF_964263255.1. Classification (NCBI taxonomy): domain Eukaryota; kingdom Metazoa; phylum Chordata; class Amphibia; order Caudata; family Salamandridae; genus Lissotriton; species Lissotriton vulgaris. The sequence continues at coordinate 130,495,369 of NC_141700.1, forward strand.
TGGTGAAGATGTACATGCTGGAGGGCTGGTGAAGATGCTGAAGTTGGAGGACCAGTGAAGATGTTTATGTTGGAGGACCAGTGAAGATGTATATGTTGGAGGGCTGGTGAAGATGCTGAAGTTGGAGGACCAGTGAAGATGTTTATGTTGGAGGACCAGTGAAGATGTTTATGTTGGGGGGGCTTGTGAAGATGTGTGTGTGTTGGAGGACTGGTGAAGATGTTTATGTTGGAGGACCAGTGAAGATGTATATGTTGGAGGGCTGGTGAAGATGCTGAAGTTGGAGGACCAAGAAAGATGTTTATGTTGGAGGGCCGGTGAAGATGTTTATGTTGGGGGGGCTTGTGAAGATGTGTGTGTGTTGGAGGACTGGTGAAGATGTTTATGTTGGAGGGCCAGTGAAGATGTTTATGTTGGGGGGCTTGTGAAGATGTGTGTGTGTTGGAGGACGGGTGAAGATGTTTATGTTGGAGGGCCGGTGAAGATGCTTTTGTTGGAGGGATGCCGAAGACGCTTATATTGGAGGGCCGGTGAAGATACTTAGGTTTAATATTCTTGTATCGTGCCCACTGCAGAGCTCAATTGCTTCTAAGAGCGTGACCATGGAATTGATATACATAGAAAAAATAGGCTACCTTTGACTAAAGGCAGGTTCTTCAGTTCAGATGTAGCTAGTGTTGACCATGTACAGTTGGCATTGATGAGGAAAGGAACACCTGTAGACGGGTCAGGTTAGGATTGCAGTGGTCAGGACCCTGTCCCCCTTTAGCCTTGGCAGAGCAATAATGGTCACCATGACCAACTTTGGTAGACATTTGTAAAGAATCAGCAAAATTAGGTAGAATACCCTGTGAACGAGCGTGTTGGGTTCAAAGAGGTGTCTCTATAAGTTAATTCTGACCTTCTTCTTTAATTGGGCGTGGCTGGTTTCCCTGGGTTGATCTTTCCTGATGCATGGAACCTCTACTGGGAAGTATTGGTCACCTATATTTTCTGCATGTGGTTCTGGGGGACCAGGAGATGTTTCTCTGCCGAGCTGAAGTTATATGCCGGGTGTATTGTTTAATTTTTTCTTGTGGGTACTTGGTCGCTTTGGGAAGGTGTGCAATCAGCAGTTTTAATGCACAGATAACTTACATATAATCTTCAATAGTCATCGGTGACCAGGAAGTAGAAACAAGACAACCACATCAGCCTAAGAAGCAGAAATTGGACAAATAAGTGTAGAAGATATCCAGTATGTTATCTTGGAATTACCAATGAGTCTCTTGACCCAGTCATTACATGGCAAGAGAAAGAAAAGATCAGAGGTGATCCAAAAACAAACTACAGAGGCAAACTTTAATGTAATGTAAATAGAGTGTTAACCATCAGCTTACACCGGTACAGTAACAGGATATAAAGCACAAAAAACAATATCCAGTTAATGGGCCTGACACAGTTACTTGAGAAAACCAGGCATGTGTTGCCCAAAGGCACCTCTTTAGAAGCAACCTAGGAGCAGCACTACCACATATGAAAAGACAACCAGAGGAACTGCATGGCTGGCTTAAGGGCAGTGCGACTGGTGCGGCCGGACTGGGCGCTGACCTCAAAGGGGGGGACTTGCATTTAGCAATAACCTATGGTTGGTGAGATTTAGGGGCATTTTTGCCCAGTGGTAGTGAGAGAATCGAGAGGTGGTCAGAGGGTGTGGGGAGCTAAAAATGATTGCCGCACCGGGCGCCCGAACGCAAAGCTGGCCCTGAGAGGAAGAGCCATGCAGTGGCGGCTGGTGACATTTGAAAGTGGTGATGCGTAGAAGATTGGGATGAGTGCCCTGTGGGGAGCGGGCGCAGCAATCAAGCCCAACCATCATAATGATGGTTCCAGGGGGGTTCTCCCTGGGAAAATGGTGAAAAAGAAGTGGGCAAATGGTGTGTCTTCAAGCAAATGTGAGAAAGTATGATGGTTTAAATTGTTCAAAGGTTAGTGTAGTGTGTGAATTCAAATTGTATAGCGCGACAAGCAAGGTTTGTAATTATCCTACCTGGATACAGTGTTGCTTCTGCACTGCATCTGGAGCACTTCCAGCCAGAGCACCAGCTTTCACTGACTCCACTGTCTCCACATAATAATTTTCCCTTTAGCTGATACAGATTTGCCATCATATTTATTTATGCCCTGATGTGCGAAAGGGTGAAAAACGAAAACAAATGGGCACCAAGCAGAGATTGCCCTCCTTTGAAGCAAATGCCTCAAGGGCCACAGACTCTTGTTTTTATTTTTAGTGCATAGAGGTGCCATAGGGGTGGTGAATGTTGGTGCCAATGCCATGGTGGCAAATGTGCACTAAGAGTCTCTTTTCGATGAAGAGACTCAAGAGCCCGCACCAACGGTAGTTTACGTTTCTTCGACAGAAAGAAAGTTCCCAAAACTAAGGGCCAGTCACCACTGCGAATCACACTGCATGGCTTATAATAAAACTAGCTAAGCCATACAGTAGAAAGCGCTTTGCCTTGCCTTTCAGGCACTAGCGAGTACTGATATTGAGAGTGGGTTATGACTTCTAAAAGTAATTTGGGTTTTGATTTCAAAATATTTGTGCACAGCAGTGACAGCAAAATTGCTACCGACGACAAAGCAGCAGCGGCTCCTCCGCAATGGCGGAGGAGCGTTGCCCCACTGGCTCAGAGCCCGCAGCTGAAAAATAAAACAATATTTTACTATCGGTTTAATTTTCAGCTCCTGCCTCTGAGCTGGGGCATGCTGGGGAGGGTGGAGCCAGGACATGGGAGGGGGGAGGAGGAGTGTTAGATGTGTACTTTTATGTGCGCATGTCCATTTTGCCTACCGTCTTAGGCTGGCCAAACTAACATCCACACTTAGGTTTTTCCAACCCGGCTGTATTGCACATCCGGGTTGGAGAAACAGCACAGACTCCCTAAGCCTGAGCGAGTGTTACATCAGCCCACTCAGGCCAATCACCACGCTGCTCTCGTGCTTGGCAGCATAGTGAGGATGTCAGGGCCCGCCTTGCAGGATCCGGCTGATGAGCAAATGGCTCCACCTCCAGCTGTTACCAACACCCCGAATGTAATTCACAGGGTGTCCGAACCAGCAGGTGAGGGAGAAATGAGAACAAAAAGGACCGGGGAAGGGAAGGGGTCAGCAGGGACAAGGGTTCTGCAATGACAAAACACAGGACAAGGATAAATACTAGGCAGCATACAATACTACACTCATTAATTCTCGCTAGAACTCCTATACCTTATCAAGCTGTAATTAGTCTTCCAGCACTAACAAGTAAGTCCCGGTTCATACTCTTATAAAGAAAACCACACGTTATGATATTTCACGGTAGCATAATACAACATATATGAATCCTTATGTGTAATCACACACCATGTTATGAGTAGATGAACTTCTAAATGACCCCTTTAACTGATAATCCAATGTGAGTTCCGTGTGAGTCTTTGTCCCCAGTATAGAAAGACCTAATGAGTTAGAGATAAATCTCTCATAGCACTCTAAAAGGTAACACCAATATATTAACGCAGATGGAAAACAGTTCCCCTTAAATGTGTAAAGGCAGCATGAGGTTGCGTCCACCCCTATGCTCCTCTAGATAGCTATCCAAACGAGAAACGCAAAAAAACGGCAGCATGGAGTTGAGACCACCCCTATGCTCCACTTTAACCATAAATCCTAAAAAAACACAATTGACTATCCGGCAGCGGGAAGTTGCGACCACCTCACCACCCCACACCTGTAAACAAACAACACACGGCAACGTGTGGAACACCACCACGCTCCGGTGCTAGTCCTTTCTGTATCCGTATGACTCCAATGCCGGAGCTTCCAAGGCAGAGCGCAGCACCGCAGTGCTCCTACGTAGAGCAAACAACAGTAACAATCCCAACTCGTATCAGCCAATACGAGTACACAACAGTACAAGATTTAAGGCTCAGGGGAAATAACACGAGCTACTACTCCCAGCAGTTAAACCCCAATCAGTACCTTTCGATTCCCTTGGCTCCGCAACCGCTTCATTCCGTGGCAGAAGCAGCCTCTCCTGAAACCGGCGAAAGCTGGAACTAGCCGCCAGACGTACTCAGAATTACGCGCACCGACGTCAGGGCGCTTCCCCTCAAATACTTCCTACAGCAAAGGCTCATGGAAGTTGTAGTCTAGGCAGGCGCGGTGACGAAAACCTCACAGAGGATTGGATGGGGGTCTGTGATGCCAGGAACTGGAAGCAGAGGTGCGTGAGGGGGCCGGCATCACCAGTTAAGTGTTTTGTTTATTTTTAAACCTTCCCGCCATGTGCTCCCCCGCGCGCTTCCCACCGGACTCTAGTCCCCATCAGGCCCGGTTCGAGCGGGTGGGCCAGGCCCACCCAAACATAAGCCTGGCCCACCCAAACATGAGCCTTGGTCCTGGCAGTGACAGCACGAAGGCCAGTAGTAAATGGCCTCTTTCATTCACCACACACACTACGAGTGTGTGTGGTGTATGTTGTGGCCCCTCCCACCCGAGGCCCGCTACTACATAAGAAACAGCAAAAGCACCATCTCCCACTGACTACTAGTGTGTGTGGTGTATGTTGTGGTCCTGAGGCGGAAGCCGGGACAGTGTTGTAACTCCTCCTAACTACCTGGATGCTTGAGTTGAAAAGCAGCATTTTGTTTTAAAAGCGCACTTAGGAAAGCCTAATTTTAAAATCGCACTCCACCAAAAACTTAGCCTTATCTTGGATTTATATTCACGATTTAGGCCGCCGCTGATTCAGAGCGGGTCCTGCACCCCTCAAGAAATTGACAGAGCCTTCGGCTCTCTTACCGCATCACGAACTCCAGGGCCCGCCATCTTGGGTGAGGAACCCGATCACCTGACAGGCCCCTCCCACCCCGAGGCCCGCTACTACATAAGAAACAGCAAAAGCACCATCTCCCACTGACTACGAGTGTGTGGTGTATGTTGTGGTCCTGAGGCGGAAGCCGGGACAGTGTTCTAACTCCTCCTAACTACCTGGATGCTTGAGTTGAAAAGCAGCATTTTGTTTTAAAAGCGCACTTAGGAAAGCCTAATTTTAAAATCGCACTCCACCAAAAATTAGCCTTATCTTGGATTTATATTCACGATTTAGGCCGCCGCTGATTCAGAGCGGTTCCTGCCCCCCCTCAAGAAAATGACAGAGCCTTCGGCTCTCTTACCGCATTACGAACTCCCGGGCCCGCCATCTTGGGTGAGGAACCCGATAACCTGACAGGCCCCTCCCACCCCGAGGCCCGCTACTACATAAGAAACAGCAAAAGCACCATCTCCCACTGACTACGAGTGTGTGGTGTATGTTGTGGTCCTGAGGCGGAAGCCGGGACAGTGTTCTAACTCCTCCTAACTACCTGGATGCTTGAGTTGAAAAGCAGCATTTTGTTTTAAAAGCGCACTTAGGAAAGCCTAATTTTAAAATCGCACTCCACCAAAAAATTAGCCTTATCTTGGATTTATATTCACGATTTAGGCTGCCGCTGATTCAGAGCGGTTCCTGCCCCCCCCTCAAGAAATTGACAGAGCCCTCGGATCTCTTACCGCATCACGAACTCCCGGGCCCGCCATCTTGGGTGAGGAACCCGATCACCTGACAGGCCCCTCCCACCCGAGGCCCGCTACTACATAAGAAACAGCAGAAGCACCATCTCCCACTGACAACGAGTGTGTGTGGTGTATGTTGTGGTCCTGAGGCGGAAGCCGGGACAGTGTTCTAACTCCTCCTAACTACATGGATGCTTGAGTTGAAAAGCAGCATTTTGTTTTAAAAGCGCACTTAGGAAAGCCTAATTTTAAAATCGCACTCCACCAATAATTAGCCTTATCTTGGATTTATATTCACGATTTAGGCCGCCGCTGATTCAGAGCGGTTCCTGCCCCCCCTCAAGAAATTGACAGAGCCTTCGGCTCTCTTACCGCATCACGAACTCCCGGGCCCGCCATCTTGGGTGAGGAACCCGATCACCTGACAGGCCCCTCCCACCCCGATGCCCGCTACTGCATGAGAAACAGCAAAAGCACCATCTCCCACTGTCTACTAGTGTGTGAGGTGTATGTTTGGGTCCTGAGGCGGAAGCCCGGACAGTGTTCCAACTCCTCCTAACTACCTGGATGCTTGAGTTGAAAAGCAGCATTTTGTTTTAAAAGCGCACTTAGGAAAGCCTAATTTTAAAATCGCACTCCACCAAAAATTAGCCTTATCTTGGATTTATATTAACGATTTAGGCTGCCGCTGATTCAGAGCGGTTCCTGCCCCCCCTCAAGAAATTGACAGAGCCTTCGGCTCTCTTACCGCATCACGAACTCCCGGGCCCGCCATCTTGGGTGAGGAATTCGATCACCTGACAGGCCCCTCCCACCCCGAGGCCCGCTACTACATAAGAAACAGCAAAAGCACCATCTCCCACTGACTACGAGTGTGTGTGGTGTATATTGTGGTCCTGAGGCGGAAGCCGGGACAGTGTTCTAACTCCTCCTAACTACCTGGATGCTTGAGTTGAAAAGCAGCATTTTGTTTTAAAAGCGCACTTAGGAAAGCCTAATTTTAAAATCGCACTCCACCAAAAAATTAGCCTTATCTTGGATTTATATTCACGATTTAGGCCGCCGCTGATTCAGAGCGGTTCCTGCCCCCCCTCAAGAAATTGACAGAGCCCTCGGCTCTCTTACCGCATCACGAACTCCCGGGCCCGCCATCTTGGGTGAGGAACCCGATCACCTGACAGGCCCCTCCCACCCCGAGGCCCGCTACTACATAAGAAACAGCAAAAGCACCATCTCCCACTGACTACTAGTGTGTGTGGTGTATGTTGTGGTCCTGAGGCGGAAGCCGGGACAGTGTTCTAACTCCTCCTAACTACCTGGATGCTTGAGTTGAAAAGCAGCATTTTGTTTTAAAAGCGCACTTAGGAAAGCCTAATTTTAAAATCGCACTCCACCAAAAATTAGCCTTATCTTGGATTTATATTCACGATTTAGGCCGCCGCTGATTCAGAGCGGTTCCTGCCCCCCCCCCAAGAAATTGACAGAGCCTTCGGCTCTCTTACCGCATCACGAACTCCTGGGCCGGCCATCTTGGGTGAGGAACCCGATCACCTGACAGGCCCCTCCCACCCTGAGGCCCGCTACTACATAAGAAACAGCAAAAGCACCATCTCCCACTGACTACTAGTGTGTGTGGTGTATGTTGTGGTCCTGAGGCGGAAGCCGGGACAGTGTTCTAACTCCTCCTAACTACCTGGATACTTGAGTTGAAAAGCAGCATTTTGTTTTAAAAGCGCACTTAGGAAAGCCTAATTTTAAAATCGCACTCCACCAAAAATTAGCCTTATCTTGGATTTCTATTCACAATTTAGGCCGCCGCTGATTCAGAGCGGTTCCTGCCCCCCCTCAAGAAATTGCCGCATCACGAACTCCCGGGCCCGCCATCTTGGGTGAGGAACCCGATCACCTAACAGGCCCCTCCCACCCCGAGGCCCGCTACTACAAAATGATTCCCCCTCCCAGGAGGCGCAGCGGACGGGCGCAGCGGCGGCGCCGAAGGCGCGCCAAAGGCAAGCCCGTCTGCGCCCGTCCGCGCCCGACCGGGACCAGGGGCCATACTTGCCGGTCAAAACTCGCCCATATGTTACTCTACATCAATTACGTGGCCACACTAATGATCTCTGCCTCATGTCCTGGGATCCCACCTCCCAACACTTCAACTGCCCACACTGCAGGTTCCTAAGTCACCCTCCCACACACTGTCCATCATTTCGCATGTTCCTGCTTAATTGCAGATCCCTCCCCAAACATGCCACTGAATTATCCCTGTTGATTTCGGACAAACATCCCGATGCCATATTCCTTACGGAAACCTGACTCAAAACCGATTCCGAACCCGATGTCATTCAAGCTCTCCCTGCTGAATACCATATACTCCGAGCTGATCGTTCTTTAGGAAAAGGAGGCGGCATACCTATTATTTACAAAAATTGTTACACCTGCCGCTCCTCCCCAACCAACCTACCCAGCTGCAAACATCTCACCTTTTCGCTGGACTTCTCCCCCACCGGCACATTCTCGGGAGCCCTTATTTATCTACCACCTGGCACTTCGACCAATTTTATAAACCAGCTTGCCCCAGAGGTAGCCAATATTGTCTGCTCCTCACCTAATTACACCTTACTAGGCGACTTAAATGTGCACCTGGACGACCCCCTAGACTCGGCAGCCACCGAATTACGCAATAACTTACTGGCATTAGATCTCTCCCAGCTAGTACTGCAACCCACTATGAAAAAGGTCACCTTCTGGATCCTATCTTCAGTAATTGCACCCATTTTACAGTTAGTCCACCCATCACCCTTCCTTGGACGGACCACTTTTTGATACCATTCACTTGGGCACCATTAGGATCTTGCCCCTCACCTCCCTCCGCCCCATGAAGAGTCCGCAAGTGGTCACAACTTAACACCAACCTGTGGACCTCCACACTGAAAACCTCCGCCCCACAGTATAACCCCAATCCGATTGTCAGCAACGACAACTTTAACAACTGGATTACCACCTCGCTAGACCTTATTATCCCACTCAAGGACCTTCCATCCAAACAGAGACCAAAAAATGCCCCTTGGTACTCACAAGATCTCCGCATTCTCAAGAGAGAATGCAAGAGACTGGAACGAAAATGGCGCCTCGACTACTCCCTCACCAGTAAAACTGAATATCGGGCGTCTATAAAATCCTATAAAACCGATATAAAAAAGCTCAATCCAGTTACTTCGAAAATAAGATGAATGAAGCAGCATCCAAACCCAAGGAGATTTACAAGATTGCTAAAAACCTACTTGGACTTCCCGACAAACCACCTGATCCTCTGACCGCTCATACCCGTTGCAACGAACAAGCTGACTATTTTTACAACAAAATAGCCACAATCTATTCCTCCTTCCCCCTCCCCCTCACTCCCTCCCAGAACTGCAGCACACCAGACCCACCCCTCCTACCCTCCTGGAAACCTTTCCACCTCTGGAGCCTGCCAGTCTAGAAACCATAATACTACAGGTAAAGTCTGGATCCCCCAGCGACCCAGCCCCAGCTCGCTTTTTAAGAACAATCATGCCTACCATTCTCCCAATCATCCAGAATCTGATCAATAACTCTCTCTCAACAGGGCTTGTCCCCCCTAAATGGAAACAAGCTACAGTTAGGGCCCTCCTGAAGAAACCAAACCTGGATCAGATGAACCCGGGAAACTACCGTCCAATCTCTCTGCTACCGTGGATAACAAAAATCGCCGAAAAATATGTCAATCAATGTCTCACTGAATTCCTGGAAGTAAACAGCTCCCTAGACACCTCACAGACGGGGTTCCGCCCCATGCACGGAACTGAAACAGCGCTATTAGCAGTAGCAGAAGGAGCTAGAAAGATTGTGGATGAGGGTGGCACTGCGGCCATTATTTTATTGGACCTCAATGCCGCCTTCGACACTGTGAATCACGACATCCTATGTCACAGAATGCCAGAGCTAGGGATAACATCCACTGCAGCAGCCTGGCTCCACTCCTTTCTTTCTGACCGCTCTTTCAGAGTCTGCGAGGGCAATACCATCTCACTCAGCAAACCTCTCAGTTGTGGGGTTCCTCAGGGCTCGTCCCTGAGCCCCACACTATTTAACATTTATATGCTACCCCTCGCAGAAATAATACGCCCTTTCGGCGTGCAAGTCGTATCCTACGCCGACGACATGCAACTGGTGGTTACCCTGACTCATCCCTCCTCTTACTCCAGCGATCTTAAAAACTGCATGGAAGCAGTATGCACCTGGATGAGCCAGTCTTACCTAAAGCTCAACGGCGATAAAACTGAGCTAATGGTGCTGGGCAACTCTCCCCAAAAATCCATTGAATCTCTGTGGCCGCCAACACTAGGCCCAGCCCCCCCTCCCAGGGATACCATCAAGAGCCTGGGCATTTGGCTGGACAGTGCACTAACCTTTGGACACCAGGCAACGAAACTAGCAGCCACCTGCATGAGCATTATCAGACTCTTACGAAAGATCTTACCAATCCTCCCTTTCAAGGCTAGACAGATCATTGTCCAGGGTCTAATCCTCTCCCGGCTTGACTTCGGAAATGCCCTATATATGGGAACCCCCGAATCCACCCTGAAAAAACTGCAGGTTATTCAAAACTGCGCTGCTCGTACCCTCTTGCGCATTCCCCGCAGGCAATCAGTGAAAACTGAACTAAGAACACTTCACTGGCTGCCAGTAAAAGACAGAGTCAACTTTAAAAGTATGTGCATCGCCCACCGTGCCTACTGGAGAAAAGGGGCAATCCTTAATCACACCTTGATTACTCCATACCACCCCAACAGGCAGCTATAGCGCTGGGACGCCTGCGGGTAGCTATCGCGCTCTACAAGAACATATTCCATTCCATTTAAAATGTTCCTCCAAACTTTATTTTTTTTTCTTCCTGTTCTGGGAGTTGCGTGATTGGGCCTGGGCTCCCTCTCATAGGCAGCCCCAATCCCGCATCTCCTTTTAGAAAGGTGGGGTGCCACTCGTTCGGGTAAAATGGGGGCATGGCGAAGGGGAAAATCCTCTCTTTGGCACCGGGTAACCTTAACTGTTCTGCTGTGTGGATATTTCCTTTTCTAATCCATGCTTGAGAAAAAAAGATTGTTTCTCCAGATTCACCTTTCCTGGGCCCTGCAGCTGCTTATCAGATCGGGCTGTGACTAGGAACCGAGCAGGTGGGAGAATGTCTGACTATTTGTTCTTCTTTTGACAATCATCAGGGAAACCCCAGCAAGACACATACTTCCTGTATGCTTTATTTACACAGTTTTTATCATTCTCAAGGCGGGCTCTGCCACAGATGTAAGACAACAATAAAAATGTCCAGATAATTGATGATTAATGATCCTGCCAATCCTTTGTCTGTTGGTTTTGAAATGCAGATAAACTGTATTTTATGAGGATAGCTCAGTGGGTTACTGTCTTTGTCACAGAGATTCTTGTTACTTGCAGTTCAGAAATTACAATCCTATCATAGGACAGTGACCGATGAACTGTCATCATAGAGCAGATATATATTTTTATCAGTAAACCCAACCCCTAACCACTGGGGTATGCTTTAAATCCTGAGTTTGTGCTTCTCCGGACCAAACCGTCTTAAAATATTCTCCCCAACAGTATAGATAATATGTGATTCCTACACCTTGTAATCCTCAGTGGCTTATGTGACATGCCCTATAGCCTGATTGACATACTTGTATGATTCATTGTCTCTCTATAATGGCTGTGTTTTGTCAAGTACTGTGACACCCTACACTGATATGAGTAGCGCTATACAACAAATAAAATACATATGAAAGAGTGGCTACGTTGAGATGTGGGGGCTGATGGAGGGTGTCAGTGAGGGAATCCTAGGAGGAAGTCAAAGGGGGGCTACGGAGAGATGAGGGGCACTGGAGGAGGTTTGTAGTGAGGAAGTGCGAGAAGGAGTCAATAGGGGGGGCTACTGCGAGATGAGGAGCGCTGGTGGAGGGTGGCAGTGAGGGAATCCAAGGAGGAGGTCCATGGGGGGGCTACGGATAGATGAGGGGCGCTGGTGGAGGGTGGCAGTGAGGGAATCCAAGGAAGAGGTCCATGGGGGGCTATGGATAGATGAGGGGTGCTGGTTGAGGGTAGCAGTGAGGTAATCCAAGGAGAAGGTCCATGGGGGGCTACGGATAGATGAGGGGCGCTGGTGGAGGGTGGCAGTGAGGGAATCCAAGGAAGAGGTCCATGGGGGGGCTATGGATAGATGAGGGGTGCTGGTGGAGGGTAGCAGTGAGGGAATCCAAGGAGGAGGTCATGAGGGAGAGCCGAGAAGTGTCACTTGCCTGATACTCCCACCTCAGAAACCTCCTCTTCCCATCAAAGGGACATTACATGGAAAAACACTTTTTGAGAGTGATAACATTTAGACATAAATATGGAAAGAAAATAATGTGTTTTACTGGCCCATGTAAGACTAAGGAGAGATAAATGAGGGCCCTGAAGCAGGCCTGGCTAGACATTTAAGTGACAAATTGTGCCCGCAGTGGCTCACCGGAATGCACCCTTGGCCCACCCCATTAAAAATTCCTGGAGCCGGGCCTGCTACCCATGCACCCCTACACCCACCGGCATGCATCTGTATCGCCCACCCTCAAACTCTTGTGGCAATTAAGGACACACACTGCCTGTGCCAGTGACGCACGGGTATATGAACTCTGAAATGCCTTCCTTGAGGCTAGGGCAAGGCCCGGACCACATCACTCACTCAGTCACTCGATTCTCTCTTGGAAATTTCAACAAAGAGACTAAAGAGCACGCTCCAACAGCAGTCTGCGTGCTGTTGGCAGAAACTTCCAAAAACAGAAACTAGGGGTCAAAAATCAAAACGGCCAAAGTGCCAATCACACTTCATGGCTTGGTATTTATAATTATGCTAGCCAAGCCAGTCAGTGTCCGCTTGCCAACTGCAATCAACCAGTGAGTGATCTCAACGGAAAACATTGCACTCAATTGAACCAGTGTCAATCAAAATCAACTCAGTGTCAGTGAGTGTTATTTCTTTATAAATGTGCTGAGTCTGTCTCACTGCTAGTTGATTCTTTTGTACCAACCAAAGATAGGATTAATTTACCACCTCTCTCACGCATTACATGAGGGCACACTTCTTGGGTGAGGAACCCGATCACCTGACAGGCCCCTCCCACCCGAGGCCCGCTACTACATAAGAAACCGCAAAAGCACCATCTCCCACTGACTACGAGTGTGTGTGGTGTATGTTGTGGTCCTGAGGCGGAAGCAGGGACAGTGTTCTAACTCCTCCTAACTACCTGGATGCTTGAGTTGAAAAGCAGCATTTTGTTTTAAAAGCGCACTTAGGAAAGCCTAATTTTAAAATCGCACTCCACCAAAAAATTAGCCTTATCTTGGATTTATATTCACGATTTAGGCGGTTCCTGCCCCCCCTCAAGAAATTGACAGAGCCTTCGGCTCTCTTACCGCATCACGAACTCTCGGGCCCGCCATCTTGGGTGAGGAACCCGATCACCTGACAGGCCCCTCCCACCCCGATGCCCGCTACTACATGAGAAACAGCAAAAGCACCATCTCCCACTGTCTACTAGTGTGTGAGGTGTATGTTTGGGTCCTGAGGCGGAAGCCGGGACAGTGTTCTAACTCCTCCTAACTACCTGGATGCTTGAGTTGAAAAGCAGCCTTTTGTTTTAAAAGCGCACTTAGGAAAGCCTAATTTTAAAATCGCACTCCACCAAAAATTAGCCTTATCTTGGATTTATATTAACGATTTAGGCTGCCGCTGATTCAGAGCGGTTCCTGCCCCCCCTCAAGAAATTGACAGAGCCTTCGGCTCTCTTACCGCATCACGAACTCCCGGGCCCGCCATCTTGGGTGAGGAATTCGATCACCTGACAGGCCCCTCCCACCCCGAGGCCCGCTACTACATAAGAAACAGCAAAAGCACCATCTCTCACTGACAACGAGTGTGTGTGGTGTATGTTTGGGTCCTGAGGCGGAAGCCGGGACAGTGTTCTAACTCCTCCTAACTACCTGGATGCTTGAGTTGAAAAGCAGCATTTTGTTTTAAAAGCGCACTTAGGAAAGCCTAATTTTAAAATCGCACTCCACCAAAAAATTAGCCTTATCTTGGATTTATATTCACGATTTAGGCCGCCGCTGATTCAGAGCGGTTCCTGCCCCCCCTCAAGAAATTGACAGAGCCCTCGGCTCTCTTACCGCATCACGAACTCCCGGGCCCGCCATCTTGGGTGAGGAACCCGATCACCTGACAGGCCCCTCCCACCCCGAGGCCCGCTACTACATAAGAAACAGCAAAAGCACCATCTCCCACTGACTACTAGTGTGTGTGGTGTATGTTGTGGTCCTGAGGCGGAAGCCGGGACAGTGTTCTAACTCCTCCTAACTACCTGGATGCTTGAGTTGAAAAGCAGCATTTTGTTTTAAAAGCGCACTTAGGAAAGCCTAATTTTAAAATCGCACTCCACCAAAAATTAGCCTTATCTTGGATTTATATTCACGATTTAGGCCGCCGCTGATTCAGAGCGGTTCCTGCCCCCCCCCCAAGAAATTGACAGAGCCTTCGGCTCTCTTACCGCATCACGAACTCCTGGGCCGGCCATCTTGGGTGAGGAACCCGATCACCTGACAGGCCCCTCCCACCCTGAGGCCCGCTACTACATAAGAAACAGCAAAAGCACCATCTCCCACTGACTACTAGTGTGTGTGGTGTATGTTGTGGTCCTGAGGCGGAAGCCGGGACAGTGTTCTAACTCCTCCTAACTACCTGGATACTTGAGTTGAAAAGCAGCATTTTGTTTTAAAAGCGCACTTAGGAAAGCCTAATTTTAAAATCGCACTCCACCAAAAATTAGCCTTATCTTGGATTTCTATTCACAATTTAGGCCGCCGCTGATTCAGAGCGGTTCCTGCCCCCCCTCAAGAAATTGCCGCATCACGAACTCCCGGGCCCGCCATCTTGGGTGAGGAACCCGATCACCTAACAGGCCCCTCCCACCCCGAGGCCCGCTACTACAAAATGATTCCCCCTCCCAGGAGGCGCAGCGGACGGGCGCAGCGGCGGCGCCGAAGGCGCGCCAAAGGCAAGCCCGTCTGCGCCCGTCCGCGCCCGACCGGGACCAGGGGCCATACTTGCCGGTCAAAACTCGCCCATATGTTACTCTACATCAATTACGTGGCCACACTAATGATCTCTGCCTCATGTCCTGGGATCCCACCTCCCAACACTTCAACTGCCCACACTGCAGGTTCCTAAGTCACCCTCCCACACACTGTCCATCATTTCGCATGTTCCTGCTTAATTGCAGATCCCTCCCCAAACATGCCACTGAATTATCCCTGTTGATTTCGGACAAACATCCCGATGCCATATTCCTTACGGAAACCTGACTCAAAACCGATTCCGAACCCGATGTCATTCAAGCTCTCCCTGCTGAATACCATATACTCCGAGCTGATCGTTCTTTAGGAAAAGGAGGCGGCATACCTATTATTTACAAAAATTGTTACACCTGCCGCTCCTCCCCAACCAACCTACCCAGCTGCGAACATCTCACCTTTTCGCTGGACTTCTCCCCCACCGGCACATTCTCGGGAGCCCTTATTTATCTACCACCTGGCACTTCGACCAATTTTATAAACCAGCTTGCCCCAGAGGTAGCCAATATTGTCTGCTCCTCACCTAATTACACCTTACTAGGCGACTTAAATGTGCACCTGGACGACCCCCTAGACTCGGCAGCCACCGAATTACGCAATAACTTACTGGCATTAGATCTCTCCCAGCTAGTACTGCAACCCACTATGAAAAAGGTCACCTTCTGGATCCTATCTTCAGTAATTGCACCCATTTTACAGTTAGTCCACCCATCACCCTTCCTTGGACGGACCACTTTTTGATACCATTCACTTGGGCACCATTAGGATCTTGCCCCTCACCTCCCTCTGCCCCATGAAGAGTCCGCAAGTGGTCACAACTTAACACCAACCTGTGGACCTCCACACTGAAAACCTCCGCCCCACAGTATAACCCCAATCCGATTGTCAGCAACGACAACTTTAACAACTGGATTACCACCTCGCTAGACCTTATTATCCCACTCAAGGACCTTCCATCCAAACAGAGACCAAAAAATGCCCCTTGGTACTCACAAGATCTCCTCATTCTCAAGAGAGAATGCAAGAGACTGGAACGAAAATGGCGCCTCGACTACTCCCTCACCAGTAAAACTGAATATCGGGCGTCTATAAAATCCTATAAAACCGATATAAAAAAGCTCAATCCAGTTACTTCGAAAATAAGATGAATGAAGCAGCATCCAAACCCAAGGAGATTTACAAGATTGCTAAAAACCTACTTGGACTTCCCGACAAACCACCTGATCCTCTGACCGCTCATACCCGTTGCAACGAACAAGCTGACTATTTTTACAACAAAATAGCCACAATCTATTCCTCCTTCCCCCTCCCCCTCACTCCCTCCCAGAACTGCAGCACATCAGACCCACCCCTCCTACCCTCCTGGAAACCTTTCCACCTCTGGAGCCTGCCAGTCTAGAAACCATAATACTACAGGTAAAGTCTGGATCCCCCAGCGACCCAGCCCCAGCTCGCTTTTTAAGAACAATCATGCCTACCATTCTCCCAATCATCCAGAATCTGATCAATAACTCTCTCTCAACAGGGCTTGTCCCCCCTAAATGGAAACAAGCTACAGTTAGGGCCCTCCTGAAGAAACCAAACCTGGATCAGATGAACCCGGGAAACTACGGTCCAATCTCTCTGCTACCGTGGATAACAAAAATCGCCGAAAAATATGTCAATCAATGTCTCACTGAATTCCTGGAAGTAAACAGCTCCCTAGGCACCTCACAGACGGGGTTCCGCCCCATGCACGGAACTGAAACAGCGCTATTAGCAGTAGCAGAAGGAGCTAGAAAGATTGTGGATGAGGGTGGCACTGCGGCCATTATTTTATTGGACCTCAGTGCCGCCTTCGACACTGTGAATCACGACATCCTATGTCACAGAATGCCAGAGCTAGGGATAACATCCACTGCAGCAGCCTGGCTCCACTCCTTTCTTTCTGACCGCTCTTTCAGAGTCTGCGAGGGCAATACCATCTCACTCAGCAAACCTCTCAGTTGTGGGGTTCCTCAGGGCTCGTCCCTGAGCCCCACACTATTTAACATTTATATGCTACCCCTCGCAGAAATAATACGCCCTTTCGGCGTGCAAGTCGTATCCTACGCCGACGACATGCAACTGGTGGTTACCCTGACTCATCCCTCCTCTTACTCCAGCGATCTTAAAAACTGCATGGAAGCAGTATGCACCTGGATGAGCCAGTCTTACCTAAAGCTCAACGGCGATAAAACTGAGCTAATGGTGCTGGGCAACTCTCCCCAAAAATCCATTGAATCTCTGTGGCCGCCAACACTAGGCCCAGCCCCCCCTCCCAGGGATACCATCAAGAGCCTGGGCATTTGGCTGGACAGTGCACTAACCTTTGGACACCAGGCAACGAAACTAGCAGCCACCTGCATGAGCATTATCAGACTCTTACGAAAGATCTTACCAATCCTCCCTTTCAAGGCTAGACAGATCATGGTCCAGGGTCTAATCCTCTCCCGGCTTGACTTCGGAAATGCCCTATATATGGGAACCCCCGAATCCACCCTGAAAAAACTGCAGGTTATTCAAAACTGCGCTGCTCGTACCCTCTTGCGCATTCCCCGCAGGCAATCAGTGAAAACTGAACTAAGAACACTTCACTGGCTGCCAGTAAAAGACAGAGTCAACTTTAAAAGTATGTGCATCGCCCACCGTGCCTACTGGAGAAAAGGGGCAATCCTTAATCACACCTTGATTACTCCATACCACCCCAACAGGCAGCTATAGCGCTGGGACGCCTGCGGGTAGCTATCGCGCTCTACAAGAACATATTCCATTCCATTTAAAATGTTCCTCCAAACTTTATTTTTTTTTCTTCCTGTTCTGGGAGTTGCGTGATTGGGCCTGGGCTCCCTCTCATAGGCAGCCCCAATCCCGCATCTCCTTTTAGAAAGGTGGGGTGCCACTCGTTCGGGTAAAATGGGGGCATGGCAAAGGGGAAAATCCTCTCTTTGGCACTGGGTAACCTTAACTGTTCTGCTGTGTGGATATTTCCTTTTCTAATCCATGCTTGAGAAAAAAAGATTGTTTCTCCAGATTCACCTTTCCTGGGCCCTGCAGCTGCTTATCAGATCGGGCTGTGACTAGGAACCGAGCAGGTGGGAGAATGTCTGACTATTTGTTCTTCTTTTGACAATCATCAGGGAAACCCCAGCAAGACACATACTTCCTGTATGCTTTATTTACACAGTTTTTATCATTCTCAAGGCGGGCTCTGCCACAGATGTAAGACAACAATAAAAATGTCCAGATAATTGATGATTAATGATCCTGCCAATCCTTTGTCTGTTGGTTTTGAAATGCAGATAAACTGTATTTTATGAGGATAGCTCAGTGGGTTACTGTCTTTGTCACAGAGATTCTTGTTACTTGCAGTTCAGAAATTACAATCCTATCATAGGACAGTGACCGATGAACTGTCATCATAGAGCAGATATATATTTTTATCAGTAAACCCAACCCCTAACCACTGGGGTATGCTTTAAATCCTGAGTTTGTGCTTCTCCAGACCAAACCGTCTTAAAATATTCTCCCCAACAGTATAGATAATATGTGATTCCTACACCTTGTAATCCTCAGTGGCTTATGTGACATGCCCTATAGGCTGATTGACATACTTGTATGATTCATTGTCTCTCTATAATGGCTGTGTTTTGTAAAGTACTGTGACACCCTACACTGATATGAGTAGCGCTATACAACAAATAAAATACATATGAAAGAGTGGCTACGTTGAGATGTGGGGGCTGATGGAGGGTGGCAGTGAGGGAATCCTAGGAGCAAGTCAAAGGGGGGCTACGGAGAGATGAGGGGCACTGGAGGAGGTTTGTAGTGAGGAAGTGCGAGAAGGAGTCAATAGGGGGGGCTACTGCGAGATGAGGAGCGCTGGTGGAGGGTGGCAGTGAGGGAATCCAAGGAGGAGGTCCATGGGGGGGCTACGGATAGATGAGGGGCGCTGGTGGAGGGTGGCAGTGAGGGAATCCAAGGAAGAGGTCCATGGGGGGCTATGGATAGATGAGGGGTGCTGGTTGAGGGTAGCAGTGAGGTAATCCAAGGAGGAGGTCCATGAGGGGCTACGGATAGATGAGGGGCGCTGGTGGAGGGTGGCAGTGAGGGAATCCAAGGAAGAGGTCCATGGGAGGGCTATGGATAGATGAGGGGTGCTGGTGGAGGGTAGCAGTGAGGGAATCCAAGGAGGAGGTCATGAGGGAGAGCCGAGAAGTGTCACTTGCCTGATACTCCCACCTCAGAAACCTCCTCTTCCCATCAAAGGGACATTACATGGAAAAACACTTTTTGAGAGTGATAACATTTAGACATAAATATGGAAAGAAAATAATGTGTTTTACTGGCCCATGTAAGACTAAGGAGAGATAAATGAGGGCCCTGAAGCAGGCCTGGCTAGACATTTAAGTGACACATTGTGCCCGCAGTGGCTCACCGGAATGCACCCTTGGCCCACCCCATTAAAAATTCCTGGAGCCGGGCCTGCTACCCATGCACCCCTACACCCACCGGCATGCATCTGTATCGCCCACCCTCAAACTCTTGTGGCAATTAAGGACACACACTGCCTGTGCCAGTGACGCACGGGTATATGAACTCTGAAATGCCTTCCTTGAGGCTAGGGCAAGGCCCGGACCACATCACTCACTCAGTCACTCGATTCTCTCTTGGAAATTTCAACAAAGAGACTAAAGAGCACGCTCCAACAGCAGTCTGCGTGCTGTTGGCAGAAACTTCCAAAAACAGAAACTAAGGGTCAAAAATCAAAACGGCCAAAGTGCCAATCACACTTCATGGCTTGGTATTTATAATTATGCTAGCCAAGCCAGTCAGTGTCCGCTTGCCAACTGCAATCAACCAGTGAGTGATCTCAACGGAAAACAGTGCACTCAATTGAACCAGTGTCAATCAAAATCAACTCAGTGTCAGTGAGTGTTATTTCTTTATAAATGTGCTGAGTCTGTCTCACTGCTAGTTGATTCTTTTGTACCAACCAAAGATAGGATTAATTTACCACCTCTCTCACGCATTACATGAGGGCACAGCCGCAACGCTCTCACACCGTCTTACAAAACACACACAAACACCAACGCCTGCAGTAAGCACTGCATTTTGTTACCCTGTGGCGCTGTTGTGTAACTCCTCCAAACACTTTCCCACAGGTACAATTTGCACACGTGTGACCATCACTCACTCACACCGTCTCTAGCCCACTTAAAAAAGGAGACCAAATCTTTCCTAATGGGCAAAATCACTGCACTATTCCTTGGCTGCCTTCCCCTATGTTACCCACCCTGCAATTGGATCCATCCTTCTGGGTGATGAGACTGCTTTTCTAGTTTATTGCATCGTTTTTGCTCCTATCTCCTATCTCTTATAGTAGTTTCAATATTATGATTGGTTTGTTTTACCATATACTGTTTCTATTTGTTCCCTTATCCCTGGACTCTCCTCCCCCCTTTGTTTTGTATCCCTCCTGATTCTACTGTAAAGCGCTCTGATACCCTCACGGGTCTGGTTCGCGCTCTATAAAACTCTAAATAAATAAGCAAGACTGAGACTCGAGAGCGGGCAACGACGTTAGAATGAATAAATACCTCTCCGACTCCACCACTTCCCTTCACTACCTTGTCCTGCAGTAGTGTGTGCTGTACCTGACCTGACGACTCACTGCCTGTGTGAGTTGCAGTGACTGCAATGCTGCAGTGGAGGGTAACGTGCTCAGTGCACGAAGAGTCACTTCGACAAAGAGACTAACAGCACGCATCAACGGCAGAAACTAAGGACCAATCTCTGGATGGCTTTATAATAAAGCCATACAGTGATTGGTCAATAGCTCTGTTGACCTGAATGGAACCTCCCACCCCCACACTGCCTCAGTCACCAGAGTCCTGGTAACTGCACCTCTCCGAGCCAATCCAAACACTGTTCTCTTGCTTTTATGTTATCAACACTGCATGAGAGCAGTGCCAGGATTGGCTCGGGCAGGCGAATTTAGCGTCCATTTGGAAACCGGGAAGGGAGGGCTAAAGCAGTGATTTCCCCAGGCTCACTAACTGAGCATGTGAGAGAGGCCTCTAGTGACTAGTGAGCATGTAGAGCTGGCCATAGAAAGGCTGCTATCCAATCTGACATGCGCAATTTCACTTTCAAAAGTCACTGGTAGGCCTTTTTACGTCTTTAAAAAGTACACTTAAAGTTTTGTGTTGCATAATGGTCCTCCATCCTTTTATGATTCTTAACGAATCAAATAAAAGCATATTTGACTTGACTTGACTTGTATCAATATACATTTTCGTTTATTTGTGCTGTTCTGTTTTTGTTTTTTTAACACCTTCGAGTCTCATGACGAGCTCAGCTCGTCATGAGCCACGGTGCTTGTGTGCTCATGACGAGCTGAGCTCGTCATGACCGTTAGATCGCTTGTATACTGGGCAAATTCCCCTGCTATGCGAGCTTTCAAAAGAAACAGTTGTGGTCATGCACACAACCACCGTGGCTCATGACAAGCTGAGCTCGTCATGCAACCATGAGGGAAAATGAAATAAATAAATAATTTCCCCTCGTGGTCGTCTGTTGCAATCCCCTCCCCCCATCCGGCCCTACTGCCGCACTGCTCTTACCTGCATGGACCCGGGCTACCCTTATGGATGGTACCAGAGATGCAAAAGAAGTCCATCCTCAAACAAATTGTTCTTTCTGACTCACAGGACAGATTCAATAGGGACATAGGTGAAAACCAGAGGCCTCACAGGTATAGGGGTTATGAGCACATCTGGATATCCAAAGCCACCTGAAAGGACAAACCCATGCGAGCAAGGCCCAACTTTTCAATTTCCAAACAATTAGGTGCATGCAGCCCAGAAAACGAAGCGGCAGAGGTCTACAGTGGAATAGTGATGGGTAGACCAGGCAATCCCCCCAGCTGGACTGAGACGGAAGGAAGAGTTGAGGGTACTGCAGCTTTCTAATGTAAATGGAAACCTCCAGGAGAACAAAAGCACCCCTTTCCTGGTTTTAGAATGACACTCTGGATTAGTGATTATGGAGAGAATGTAAACAGTGGTCCAGAGGTCCAGGGAGCAAACAGAACTTTCATTCCCTACTCCATGCATTGGGATTTGTTGAGTGGAAGTAAGGAGCAGGGAGAAGGGCATCCACCAGGAGGCAAGAGATGCAGATTAGGAGGCCCAAACACCATGCAGACCTTTTTAGAAGATCTCAGTAGAGAGAGAGACCTGCTTGAGTGAAACACCTGACTTTGAGCATCCAACTGAACATTGACTACCATGACTTAGGCATTGAGGGTTTGAGATTTTCTAAGGCAGTGCACCCTGGACATCTAATTGTACTCACACTCAGTTGGTCCTGCGGAAGGCCTTATCAAATGCAGCAGCTCATTAGGGTTGGTCTAGACCTTAAGTTTCTTCCAAAGGTCAGCATGAATCACCTTACTAAACATCGACTTGAAGTCTACAAAGGAAGAATATAAAGCCCTTTGCAAATTGGACTTAATTGTCAAAAGCTATACAGTGAAGAAGTTGTGGGTCGCTCATTCTCAGGCAGAATCCTCTTTGCTCCAGAGGGAATCCATTACCATTGTAACCCAGAACAATAAGACTTTTCAGTAATTGTCTATTCTACTAGGCTGAGTGGAGCGAGAAAACCACATGGACCTTTCAGGAGACAATGCAGAAATACTGGACCACCCACCTTCTGTTTAAAAAAACAATCAGTAAAACCCTTCATACATAAATCACCACACCTTCTCTGAAGGCTAAAGGATTAATTATCAGGCCATATTGTGAGTTTCATGGATAAGTGTTTTATATACAACATCTTACAGATCACTTAATAAACAATATCTTTGAAGTTCTCATTCATTTGTGGTTGAGTTGATCTTCCATTTATCCAAACCAGAACCCTGAAAATGTTGTTTCCTACCAGTACATTCTATTTTGTCAAAAATCATTGTTCCCATTAGGGACTGATGACTGGCCAAAGTACAGCAAAAGCTCAAGGCCCAATTCTCTAAAAGTTACTTCCCCAGTGTTGCCCAACAGTACTCTTAAAGTAGGGGTAAAAATAACTCTGTAAAATACCCTGGGGATGGAGTTACAATAAATTTGCTCAGTGTGAGTCTCAATCCTAGAGGCCAGGGGATGGACCTTTTGTTATTCTGTCTGTAAAGAACTTTGATCCAAGCTAACCTCCTTTCTAGTGCTCCCTGAAGCACTGAAGATATTTTTGTGCTTGGCATCATCTACAGTTTAATTAGGTTCCTTCCCATTTATAGGTATATTCTTGCCTAAATATAACTCCTTTATGCTAGATCAGAAATTATTCACCTTGCGCCGTGGACTCCAAGGGTCCGCGATAAATTCTCAGGCAGTCCACAGCCTAGAGTGCCTAGCTAACCCAGGCATTCTGGAGAAGCTTGGGCCTAAGGCCAGCAGTAATATTTCATCAAAATGAGGTAATCCATTTTACTGAGAAAGCTCATGTATGACTTACTTTACTCCACTATGGGGCACATGCATCAAAGGTTTTTGCGATCGCAAACGGTGCGATTTGCAAAAATCGACCGTTTGCGATCGCAAATTGGCCTTTGGAGATGCATGAAAGTGTTTCCTATGCACAATTTAAGAATTCACAATTATTTGCGCATTCCTAAATTGTGATTGCATTTAAGGAATCACAATTTGCGATTCCTTAAATGCATCGCTAGAAGCACTTTCAAATACCCATTTTGCTATTTGGGACCCCAAATTGCAGACAAATCAAACTTGTCTGCAATTTGCAAAAACTTTGAAAAAAGCACTAAAATGCATTTTTTAAAGTTTTAGGTTACATACACACATGCCCTTGGGGCATGTGTGTGCGCAACATGGGTGCACATCACAATTTCAGGGGTGCAACAGGGTGTCATTTTGACCCCCTTGCACCCTTGAAATTGCATGAGCAATTTGCGAGTACCTACTGGTACTCAAAAATTGTGCATGCAATCTCCTATTCATTCCTATGGGTCTATCCGCCCATAGGAATGAATGGGAAGGCATTCCTTAATTGCGACTCGCAATTAACGAAAGTTTAGGAATCACTATTTTTATAACGATTCCTACATGCATAGGCTTTTGCGATTCCTTAGTAATCACAATTAAGGAATCGCAAAAGCCTAACTTGATGCACGTGCCAGTATGAGTCTTTCTTTTTTTCCAGTGCATTGTTTTCCTTCAGTTTTTGTTTTATACGGCATATTAATCTTGCAGAGTGCATTCTGTGGCCTTGGTCTCATGGGTGTCTCTGTGAGCTAAGGCTGTTGGTTGGTGTTTATAGCAGGACATTACTAAGAGGTTTGGAATGAAGGCAGAAGTCCAAGTAGTACGTATAAATGATGTCCTTGTAAGCGAACATACTGATCCTTCTAGGTTTGGTATTTTCTTTTGAGTTGGATGTATTGTACTAGTGGAATGCGGCAAGGGCATTTGGTTGTAATATTCATCAAATTATTATTTATTTTTTATGCAGTTTGTCTTAATGGTAATAGAGCTAAACCAAGAAGGGGATGATTTCAGTGGACTTTATTCTTCTTTTTGGCATTCGTATTGAGGAGAAAATATCTTGCGGCTTTGAATATCCAATGAGAATCAGTGTTACATATTCTGTATGTCCCTGAGAAGTGCCTGACTCCGGACCACGGTGTTCATGGTTCGATCCCCGGCTCTTGAGGCAGGTTAGCCCAGCACCATGTGACTCTGGGCAATAGCTTGCTTAATATTCCCGACGGCCCCCAGCGCCTTGACACCCTTGGGTAATTGTGTGCTTTACAAATACTGGATTTCAAGCAACTACTGCATCAGATTTAGAAGCCAATAAATTAATTTCTGGGGGAACTGGTAGAGTCTAACATGCTAAACAACCCAATGTAACATTTGAGTTTGCCTGGCTTGCTCCGAAGAGGCATGCAATATTGATTCAAGTACTCCCCGTAGGAGTGGTACAGCATTATCAGAGAACATCACACTCTCCGCCTCGTTCCACTTATGGATTAATATTCTAAACACTACTCAAAAGTTTCTGTTGGCTCCAAGGTTAAATCACATTGGTCTTCAGTAGTGCTAGGCCGCCAATGTAATTCAAAATTCTCACTAAGCGCAACATTGTGGGGAAACATAAATTCTAGGAGAAGAGTAAGGCAGGGCATCAACTTTTCTGGACGAGGTTTAGACTGCACAAGATGAGCTAAACATTTCTGGTTTATTTACTTGCTCTTTGAACTTCTTGGCGCCTGTGCTTTTGTCGATTGCATGAAATTCATGGTTATAAGTGCTCTTATAGAAATGATCATTGACGTTGAGATGGGACCTTCAAGAGCAGATTTTGAGACTGGACGGTCAATCTGTGCTGTGAGGTGGTATTCTCGTATTTTAGGATGGCAAGCCACCAAACTGGTGATCTGAATTTTCCTGAACAAATCATAGTGTAAAGCAGAGGCAAAGAATATTGATTGGGTGAAAAATTATTAAGATATTTAAGCAATTCATACATGGAATTGTATTCTCGTCTTGGCTGTTGCTTCACTATGGAACCCATGGCTGGGTCTACACTCCCAAACTCGGATCTAAAATATTTTAGTTGGGGTACAGGAGGTTTAGGAAGGGAAAAGAAATGTCACTCATTATGGAGAGTAGGGCATGTTCCCTCAAAGTGGCATCGTATTTCCCAAAGTGGCGTCAGTGTTTCTTAGCACATAACCCGACTTGAATGTCTAAAGACTTAGCTTTGTTTCAAAATAAAATTATTTGGAGAGCCGAACAATTTCCCTTCTACTTGAGTTAGTTGCTATTCCAACTAAAAGTACATTTTATCACTGGTGGTGTAGTAGCCAGAT
The DNA here is from genome assembly GCF_964263255.1 of Lissotriton vulgaris. NCBI lineage: Eukaryota > Metazoa > Chordata > Amphibia > Caudata > Salamandridae > Lissotriton > Lissotriton vulgaris. Next base: position 130,521,053 of record NC_141700.1, read on the forward strand.
TATTTGTCAGGTAGACTCCTCCATTGGAATACATTGAAAATGTATAAAACTGCACTCAGAGTCAGTGGTCAGAAATGTTAACACGCAAATAATTGGGATGTAGGGATATAAAGTCTGGCTCCTATTCCTCCGAAAACAGTCCCCACTGGTAGATTTTGTAACATACATATCCTAAATGGGAGGGCCATGATATTTTGTTAACCCTGTTAAAGGTATTAAACAGTTATTTACTCATATAAGTCCATTTTAACAGATCCATCGTAGTCCAAACTTTTTCATACAAAGTTCTTAATTGAAAAAGTTCATTGTTTATACGGTGTATCCATTTTTAAAAAGTAGTATTTGAATTCCAACAGCGAACACGAGTTTTGAGTATACTCTCTTACTTATGAAGTTTTCTTATCTGTATGTTAAACTTTAAAACACATTTTTATTTCAGTGGTTGTCACTTCAGTCCAATATTTCAATATGTGCCTCTGCTGATCTTGGGAGTTATTTGGAGTTATATATCTCATTACAGGTGGTTGCCCCGAACATGGTATCAGCAACCTGAACTGAATAGCAGCATGTCCTCACGATGAATTGTCGGTTCAAAACTTTTGAACAACAATTGAAACAAAATATTTTTTTAAGTATGACATACAGATAAGAAATATTTTCTCAAGCCTTGACAAAGAGGGTTTTTTTGAAACATGTTTTAGCTGCTAGAATACAAATAATGTAACTCAAAGAGAAAACCACACTGTTAGTTAACTCAGACAATTGATTTATGTCAATTATTTTTCGAACTCATAAATTGTCAATGATTTGGGACAAGAGAAAAATACATAGTCAACTTTACATTGAAAACACAAAACAAGATTTTTGCAAGGGAAAAAGCATAATAAACAACGTGTAAATCATAATTGTAATTGTGTGCATTATAGTGAACATATCACCAAAAAATACATACACATTGTGAGCAGTGATTATGAAATTGTGTCAAAACAGTAAACAACAGACTTTCATGAGTTGCAATGAGATAATGAGCAAATGTTGGGGGTACGTCTTAATCAATGCCTGCCCAACCTCCTGTAACACTGTTTGTAGTAAGATTCACAGTTGTGTGGATACAGGAAAAGAACCCAATGTTAATTAGGACATGCCAGTGATTTTTGGCCAAACAATGATACTACATGCCAACGCGTTTCGAATACCAATGGTTGAATCATCGGATTCTCATCAGGGCGTGGAGTTTATCCGTTGGTACTGTTTGGGGGAAAAGGACAAGGAATTGATTTTTTTTAAAAATAAACTGTACAAATACAAAAAGGAGCTTTTTCCATGTAAATGCATCATCTGATGCAGCATACCTTTTACGACCAAAGAATTAGGGTCGATTGGTTCTTTTTAGGAAATAGTCATCATATGCCAAGGGAGTCGACCTGCAATGTAGTGACATTGGCGTGGTAAGTATGTGTAAATTGCAGTACAGGCAGGCACTAAACCCTGTATACATTTATGAAAATTACCTCTGTTTCTGGAGCAGCCGCTCCGAGGTCGAGGCCGGGAGGAATAGTTCTCAGTTCAATAATGTTCCTTAAAAAATCTACAAACACAAGGAATTGTGTATTAGCGAGGAAAAGTGGTGTTTCTTGTGCCCCAGGAAAATGACAAAATTGGTGGATCTCTTACTTGTCTCCAACCATTTGGTAGGCGAAATGTATCATCACCGTGTTTCTGGAAAAAACGGGACAGCGGGGAGCTGATCAATGCCCTGTCTGAAATTATGCAAAACAGAGAAAACAATGCGGTTATGCGCCGTGCGGCGTCTTACCGTGAAATGCGACCCTCAGTACATCGGGTCACCCGTCTGCTTGAAGGGGAATTTTCTTATTCAAAAATTGAATGAATCCTGTGAGAAGGGAGGGGAACCAAGCGGATTAGTGCCCGGTTACACCGTGGAGAGCGCGCGTATGAGTGCGCTGGTTGCAAAGTGGGTCTCACCTCAGATTGATGGATGACAGCTTTGTATATTTCAAGTTTGGAGTGGACACAACAGCTCGCCGCCGCGAGTAAAATGGACTAAGTTGTATCTGTTGGTCACATGATGTCAGGAGCCAACCAGAGCGTCGGGCCATCTCGCTAGGGATTGTGGGAGATGTAGTTTATAGGGACATAAGTTAAAACATGATGTAAGGAGCCAACCAGAGCGTCGGACCATCTCGCTAGGGATTGTGGGAGATGTAGTTTATAGGGACATTGGTTAGAACAGATGAAAAGAAGCCAATTATATTCTGGTGACTTCACTGAGTACATTTAGCCCGTTGTTAACAGTATTAAATTTCATGATGAGATAGGCCTCCTTGCGAAGTAGTGCCGCCTCAATGTCCTGTACATACTGTTTAGGGTCCGCCCATGCGAGGACCGTCCACTTAAAATCATTTTCACCATGGTTATGACTTGTAAAGTGTTCAACCATGGGTGCAGAGGACACTTTTTTCTTTATTCGAGATCGGTGTTGTGTGATGCGTGAATTGACAGGTTGACAAGTTTTGCCTATGTACACTTTGTCACAGGGACACACCACGGCATAGATGACATTTTTTGTACGACAATTGGTAAACATCTCATGCTTCCATGTGACCCCATCATGGTCAAATGTGTTACCTTCCAAGGTAGAGGAACACGATATACAATTGCCACACTTGTGATGCCCGCTTATAGGTTTTAAGTTCCATTGCGAAATAAGGTCGCTTTTGGGTTTCGGAATGTAGCTGTCTGCCCTAATCAATTGTTGACCAATGCTTTTGTTTTTGCGCATGGCAAAAATGGGCTTTTGTAAGGGACTTGGTAAATCTTCCAATAGATGCCAATTTTTCAAAATAATGCGTTTAAACTGATTTGTGTGTGATCCATAAGTTGTAACACACACCAGTTCATTTGGTGCATTTTTGTCTTTTTTCACCAGGAGATTCTCCCTGGCGGTGCATCTGGCACGTTTCTTAGAATGGTTAAGAAGTTTCTTTGGGTAGCCCCTTGTTGCCATTTCTGCGCAAAAGTTTGAGGCATGTTGATCAAAGTCAGAAATTTCACTGCAATTCCTTCTTATTCTTAGCAGTTGCCAAAAAGGGAGATTTTCCTTCAGGCACTGTGGGTGCGAGCTTTTAAAGTGAAGGATGGTATTCCTGTCTGTAAGTTTCTTGTGTAGGGTCGTTGTGAGGATATTATCGCGGACGCCTACAGTGATGTCCAAAAAAGTCATTTTACTTGTACTGGATTCGGGTGTAAAGTGAGGTGACATCTAGGGTCACCCAAATCCCTCAGGATGAGGCTTTGCAGGTCTTGGAAATATACCTTGAACAACGGGAAAGACCGCACCGGGTCCCCACCTCTTTCATCCTTTCATTGGCTGAAATCACGTTACGCACCAACTATTTTAAATTTGAGAATGAGTTCTTCATCCAAGTAAAAGGCATCGCTATGGGCTGTCCATACGCACCTGAGATGGCGGTACTCTATATGGCACAATATGAACAAAGATTCATATTTGAGAACAATCCATTTGTTGGCCATATAACCCAATGGCTTAGATATATTGATGACGTCTGGCTCCTGTGGCAGGGGAGCCAGACGGAACTAGACCAGTTCTACAATTGGCTTAACTCCATGCACAGAGACATTAGTTTCTCTATAGAATCCAGTACAAGTAAAATGACTTTTTTGGACATCACTGTAGGCGTCCGCGATAATATCCTCACAACGACCCTACACAAGAAACTTACAGACAGGAATACCATCCTTCACTTTAAAAGCTCGCACCCACAGTGCCTGAAGGAAAATCTCCCTTTTTGGCAACTGCTAAGAATAAGAAGGAATTGCAGTGAAATTTCTGACTTTGATCAACATGCCTCAAACTTTTGCGCAGAAATGGCAACAAGGGGCTACCCAAAGAAACTTCTTAACCATTCTAAGAAACGTGCCAGATGCACCGCCAGGGAGAATCTCCTGGTGAAAAAAGACAAAAATGCACCAAATGAACTGGTGTGTGTTACAACTTATGGATCACACACAAATCAGTTTAAACGCATTATTTTGAAAAATTGGCATCTATTGGAAGATTTACCAAGTCCCTTACAAAAGCCCATTTTTGCCATGCGCAAAAACAAAAGCATTGGTCAACAATTGATTAGGGCAGACAGCTACATTCCGAAACCCAAAAGCGACCTTATTTCGCAATGGAACTTAAAACCTATAAGCGGGCATCACAAGTGTGGCAATTGTATATCGTGTTCCTCTACCTTGGAAGGTAACACATTTGAACATGATGGGGTCACATGGAATTGAATTGAATTGAAAAATAATTTGTATTGCGCAGAACAATAACCCGCAGGTATCAAGGCGCCTAGCAAAAGGTCAGGAAAGACCAGGAAAAAGAAACATTAAGACCTTAGACATATGCTTGCTTGAAAAGAAGGGTTTTTAAGGCAGTGCGAAAATTCTGTTTGGACGGGAGGGATCTCAGATCCAAAGGTAGTTCGTTCCACCATTTAGGAGCAAGGGTGGAGAAGGCTCTGCCGCCCCACTTGGCTCTTCGTACACGGGGGGCTGCTAGAAGCAGTTTCCCAGAGGAACGCAGGTTTCTTCGGGGGACATAGTGGGAGATGATGGATCCTATTCCAGTGTCGCTCTTTTTGGCAATGGCTCTGTAGGTCATACACAGGACCTTAAACCGGATACGCTGTTCTACCGGCAGCCAGTGCAGTGTTTTCCTGGCTGCAGTGGCTGAAGAGCGTCTGGGGGTGTCCAGGACAAATCTGGCTATGGCGTTTTGGACTACCTGTAAGCGCTGCAGCTGTCCTTTATTAAGTCCAGCATACAGCGCGTTACAATAGTCCAAACGCGAGCCGATAAGAGCAACAGCTATTTGTTTTCTTGCCTGGAGGGAAAGAAATTTCCTGACCCTACGGAGAGTGTGAATCAGGCCCCAACAGGTGGAAACAGTTGGAAGCCTGAGATGTTTACCAATTGTCGTACAAAAAATGTCATCTATGCCGTGGTGTGTCCCTGTGACAAAGTGTACATAGGCAAAACTTGTCAACCTGTCAATTCACGCATCACACAACACCGATCTCGAATAAAGAAAAAAGTGTCCTCTGCACCCATGGTTGAACACTTTACAAGTCATAACCATGGTGAAAATGATTTTAAGTGGACGGTCCTCGCATGGGCGGACCCTAAACAGTATGTACAGGACATTGAGGCGGCACTACTTCGCAAGGAGGCCTATCTCATCATGAAATTTAATACTGTTAACAACGGGCTAAATGTACTCAGTGAAGTCACCAGAATATAATTGGCTTCTTTTCATCTGTTCTAACCAATGTCCCTATAAACTACATCTCCCACAATCCCTAGCGAGATGGTCCGACGCTCTGGTTGGGTCCTTACATCATGTTTTAACTTATGTCCCTATAAACTACATCTCCCACAATCCCTAGCGAGATGGCCCGACGCTCTGGTTGGCTCCTGACATCATGTGACCAACAGATACAACTTAGTCCATTTTACTCGCGGCGGCGAGCTGTTGTGTCCACTCCAAACTTGAAATATACAAAGCTGTCATCCATCAATCTGAGGTGAGACCCACTTTGCAACCAGCGCACTCATACGCGTGCTCTCCACGGTGTAACCGGGCACTAATCCGCTTGGTTCCCCTCCCTTCTCACAGGATTCATTCAATTTTTGAATAAGAAAATTCCCCTTCAAGCAGACGGGTGACCCGATGTACTGAGGGTCGCATTTCACGGTAAGACGCCGCACGGCGCATAACCGCATTGTTTTCTCTGTTTTGCATAATTTCAGACAGGGCATTGATCAGCTCCCCGCTGTCCCGTTTTTTCCAGAAACACGGTGATGATACATTTCGCCTTCCAAATGGTTGGAGACAAGTAAGAGATCCACCAATTTTGTCATTTTCCTGGGGCACAAGAAACACCACTTTTCCTCGCTAATACACAATTCCTTGTGTTTGTAGATTTTTTAAGGAACATTATTGAACTGAGAACTATTCCTCCCGGCCTCAACCTCGGAGCGGCTGCTCCAGAAACAGAGGTAATTTTCATAAATGTATACAGGGTTTAGTGCCTGCCTGTACTGCAATTTACACATACTTACCACGCCAATGTCACTACATTGCAGGTCGACTCCCTTGGCATATGATGACTATTTCCTAAAAAGAACCAATCGACCCTAATTCTTTGGTCGTAAAAGGTATGCTGCATCAGATGATGCATTTACATGGAAAAAGCTCCTTTTTGTATTTGTACAGTTTATTTTTAAAAAAAATCAATTCCTTGTCCTTTTGGAGAGGTGTGGCTCACTGGTTAGAGGCGGCAGACCCGAGTGCAGAGAACGGCCCGGGACCAGGGTTCGATTCCCGACGCGGCAGGGTCTTGGACCAGGATCAGCGGACTGATAATTCTCGCATCGGTGCCTACTCCGACCAGGGAGCACACTCGGCAACTCTGGGCATTAGCTTGCCTCATCTCCACAACGGCCCCACACAAACGCCGGGGATGCCTGGTTTCACCTTGGAGACCCCCAGGAGGGACTATCTCACAGGGAAAGCCAGGACGGGTTCCCCAGCGGTCTATAGCGCTACGAGGCCTCTGGGTAGCAGTGCGCTTTACAAGACACAACAATTTACAATTTACAATTTCCCCCAAACAGTACCAACGGATAAACTCCACGCCCTGATGAGAATCCGATGATTCAACCATTGGTATTCGAAACGCGTTGGCATGTAGTATCATTGTTTGGCCAAAAATCACTGGCATGTCCTAATTAACATTGGGTTCTTTTCCTGTATCCACACAACTGTGAATCTTACTACAAACAGTGTTACAGGAGGTTGGGAAGGCATTGATTAAGACGTACCCCCAACATTTGCTCATTATCTCATTGCAACTCATGAAAGTCTGTTGTTTACTGTTTTGACACAATTTCATAATCACTGCTCACAATGTGTATGTATTTTTTGGTGATATGTTCACTATAATGCACACAATTACAATTATGATTTACACGTTGTTTATTATGCTTTTTCCCTTGCAAATATCTTGTTTTGTGTTTTCAATGTAAAGTTGACTATGTATTTTTCTCTTGTCGCAAATCATTGACAATTTATGAGTTCGAAAAATAATTGACATAAATCAATTGTCTGAGTTAACTAACAGTGTGGTTTTCTCTTTGAGTTACATTAAATGTCACAATCATGTACATAGAGGCATAGGTAAATTGCACTTTTGGTATTAATAGGCCCTACCTACCCTCTTCCCTACTGGGCCAAACACCCCCCCCCCCCTTCTTGTTGCAGAATACAAATAAGGCATATTAAAAGGAATGTATTATATCAACCATGAAACTGTTTAATAAAGAAGTTGTTCGGAGAAAATTCAACTTTAGTGGATCTGTAATTATTGCATAATATAAATAAATAACTGTTTAATGACTTTAATAGTAGTAAAAAAGAAATCATGGACCTCCCATTGATTATGCATCTCAAATATTATACGTTTCAAATATTATCTCTTCTAAACATTGAAAGGATATCTGTCAAGTCTTGGATGAGCATAGGATCCGGACTCATGTGAGACTTGAGGTCTATGTAATTACTTAGCCTTATTTCACTGTCACTTAAATTTTAGAACATCCATAAAAGGGACACTGAGGAAATCTTATCTCTTCCCCTGAGGTATTTTTGCAATCCGCTTCATGCATTTATATTGAACATCAGACCTTTGTTTAGTCAGCACACCTTAGATTATGTGACGTTTGTGATTTACAAAATATTTTATTGAATATTCACCAGATGTTTCTGTCAATAACTCAGATCTGGCTATGGATTTCCCACTGGCTTGACTCTGCTCTGCCCTCATGATGTATTCTCTGGTCTACCTTTTACTTTAATTGTTATCAGGGTCAAGTCAAAGAAAATTGGTTCTTTCTTATTTTGAAATTGTTATATAGATGAATAGTGTTAGTTGTGATCTGCAGGTTACCAGTCAAATGTGTGGTAAGGCTGTATCGGTATTTCCTCCTCATGAAGTCAGATAATTGAACCAGGCAATTGGAAGAACTTTTATTTATAGGACTTAGAAACAGGAGAAATGTGTATGAAGCATAATGTAAAACTCAATTACTATCACTATGGTAAACCTGAAGAATGGGGTTATTTAGATCCTGGTGGGAGGCCTGTAGGTCAGAAGAGGCTTCTCTGGAGCAGGATCACCCACCATATTTACAGATCCTCGCCAGGCAGGGGGGTCCTTGTGCCTTCAGTGGGTTAACTGGCACAGGAACACAATTCAACAGTGCTGCATGTTGTCTGCTTTCAGTTCGGAATAGCAATGGACAGGCGGTAAGGAGGCTTTCTATTTTAGACCTCAGCTGGGCCCAAAACAAAGGCCGAATGTAAAGGGCCATCAGCCCTCCCTTTGTTTGAGTATAATCCTGGCTGGGAACTTTCCTAGAGCCTAACACCCATACACCAATTCAATGGAGGGGTAACAAAGGTGCACCGCTTGTTATCACTTCACAAGTACTTAAGAGACACTTCAATTTTAGGTATGCTTTTGAATTTGTTCAATCCCTCTAAACATGCATGCACTGTAAGAATGTCAGATGTATCGGTCTGTACAAGTATTTATATGAATAATAATTTCAACAGCGCTTACTTTTTAACCCCTTCGCTGCTCATGACGAGCTCAGCTCGTCATGCAGTACACTGGTCGTGTGCTCATTACGAGCTGAGCTCGTCAAGATCCATGGACTATTTCAATTTCCAGCACAGGATGGGAATTGCCTTAGCAGTCATGTGGTTAAAAAGATTACATTATTTTATGGCGCTTCTCATCCCAATCTAGGGTGTCAGAGCGCTTTTTATCACACACACATTATACATTGACAATAAATGATCAAAGTGTGTACCTCAATGCACAGGATATTACATAAGACAATGAGAGTTTCAAGGTGTACGCGTCACACATAGTCTTTACTAGTAGGGATTATATGTTAAGAGTACATGGCCGCGAGAAACAGAATCTCAGAATGTAAAACGAAACACAGTGTTTAGGGATGTCTGTACTAATATGACTTTATTACTATCCAAAGAAACCATGTTTAGCAGCCTTATTATAAAACATATTAAGAAAAAATATTAAGAAAAAACAATAGGAATTTAAACCCATCCCATGACGTTTGCATGCAGGTTCTTGACGCTGATTCATAGCTCACTGTGCTATATTAGAAGGATTGCAATTTATGAACTGCAGGTAATAAAATTATCTCTGTGTCAAAAGCAGTAACCCACTTACCTATCTACATAGCATAAAAATCCTTCATTTGTATGTTACAGATGGTCTTTGCAGGAGACACATTAACCTGTGCTATTTTAGATGTCAAAACTGTGACCAGATAAATGCAGATCTCGCCAGCAAGTGTATTAACCACTAGAATTATGTTACTGTTATGACTAATCCCTGAGATTTACCATGCACACAAAGATCTCTGCTACAGGTGCCGCAACCCCATAAGATAATTTAAAATGAAGCCATTGTAATCAACTAAGCCAGAACAGATTTACTGTCACATTTGTCCTTGTTGCTGATTTCTTTGTGGCAGACTTTAAAAAGAATTGCATGTATAAACTGACCTTCAGACTGCTTTTCATGGGTCCGCCCTGCTTAACTCCACCCCTTTTTTGTCGCTACACAATGATCCCCAATTTATGCGTTCCAGAACAAAGATTTTTCAATTCCCACACTGAAAACGACAGTCACCCACCCTAAAATAAGCAGGTCGACAGTCACTTTGACCTCATGTCCCTATTGTGGATAGACTGGCGGGTCAAATCTTTAAAGGTCTGAGCACGCAGAGGCTCCACCCAGGGACGTAGCTTCAGGGGGGTGTTTGGGGTGTAACACGCCCCCACTAATAAATATATTTTCAGATGCATAGTTAGGCACAGGTGCTCTCAGTCTGGTATCGTGAGACAGAGGCGCAACTAGAGCCAAATTTCGGGGGGGGGGGGGCTAAGAAAAAATTTCGGGGGGGGGGCTGAACCTTTAATCAGTAGGCAGAGTGGAGCTGCAGGGGCTCGTAGAAGGGGTGAAACAACTGCAAGGCCTAATTAACATTCAAATGGTCTTTAAAAGACCTGTGAAACGTTTGGGTGTGGCTCTGTGTGTGCCCGGGATCTGTCTCATCCAGGGCTGCCACACACGACGGCGGGGGGGGGGGGGGGGGAGGAGCTGAAGCCCGGCGAGTCCAATGGGTGTTGCGTGCCTGTGGTGAGGTGTCTGACGGATTTCACCTGGTATTTTTGCATACATTCACTAACAAACACACACACACACACTCTCACTCATCTCAGTTTTGAAAGCTCTAAAAAAAAATTCTTTTACAAAATATGGTGTTTATCTCATGTAATACTGCTATTAATCCACACTCTTCCCCCTTTCCATTGCCTCTTAAGCCCCAACCATGCGCCCTGCTTGTCATATAATATATTTTAACCTTATATGCCAGCGTGATGGTCGGGAAATCTGATGCCCCCCCACGGCCCCCCCCAAAAAAATGTGACTGACTAAGCTAGGCGCCTGGCAGTGGTGCCCCTGGCCTAGGTCATACAGCACTATTTGAAATACATTTAAAAAATAAACATTCCCAAATGCTTCAACATTAATATCTCGCTATCACATTACAGACCGCGTCTCTCCCTAGATTGGTGCTTGGCAGGGCCGAACTTCCCAGAATTCGAGGCTCATTTATTTTATTTTGAAATATATTTTTATATCGCTCATGCCTAGGTGGGCGGAGCGCTGTAATCCCATTGCTAGAGCTATTTGACAGAAATAACAAGCTACCCTTGAAAACTGAAATATTACCTCACAAATATGGCATTCACACGATAGCTTATCAGCGGTGGGAAAAAGTCAAAATATCAGGCGGCTGCGAGCAAAAATGGGAGAAGCAATCTTTAAATTGTTTTTTACAAAATTAAAATATACACATTTAACTCTTTCTTGAAAGTGGAAATCTTTCCACTGCAGATAGATTTAGGAATGCTTAGGACCTGATTACAAGTATATGTCCTATTTATCACACCAGATAAATAACAATACCACGCAGCATGTTATTTATCGGGTGCGATACATAGCCCCTATTATGAGTTTCAAGAAATATGCCTCCTTATTCCGCATGCCTACACTCTGCATGCAATGACAACGCGGTCGTTACAACGACGGCATTGTAACAACGCATACCGTTACCCCCCGCAGGTCGTAACAACGACTTGCGGAGGGGGGCGCTGGATGTTGGAATAGTATAATTTACTATTCCAACTCCAGTCTGTGCGGACAGTTGGGAAGGTGTTGGATTTTAAATCCAACACCTTCTACCCACTCCGCAAGTCGTTGTTACGACTTACGGGATAAAGGTGTGCATTGTTACAACGCGTGGTAGCTTGGTCGAGCAGTAAGGCAGTACCAGAGGACAGTGTAAAGCATTTGTTGCACACACTCAGTCAGCAAAAGGTTTCACACACTCAAGGGCTGAACTCTGGGCCAATTGTTTTTATATCAAAAGATATAGTTTTATTTTTAGAACCAGCAGGTATAAAAATGTACTTTTCTCGATAGGAGTACTCTCATAGAATTACTTTGCAAAGAAGCAATAAACTTTGTAAACACAATAGGTACAATGGTTGCAGTAGGCAACATAATTCTAAACACAATTTAACATTGAGCTCAATGGGTTTTCTACATAAATGCAGCTAGTTACTTTATCGATTACTTTTGTAGTCCCAGGACTGGATCATACATTCAGTCTTGGAGTCTAAGCTGGAAACAGTTTTGCAAAAACGATTTGGCTATTGCTATGATTTTTAAGAAATATAAAGCTATTTCAAAAGTTCATACTTTGAAACTTTTCAATTAAAATCTGGCAATGTTATCCAATGGGAGGAAAATCAAGTTGCAGTTAAAGTACGTTCTCGTTACTTTTGTAATGCAGGACTGGGCTACTAAGTCCAGAACTGGGATCTCTTACTTAAAACAGGTATGCAATAAGTTTCAGTAGTAGGTACGATTTTTAAGGAACATTTGTAATTTTCAAAAGTAGACAGAAGAAATTTCACAGAAAAACAGTCAATGGTTTCCTATGGACGAAATTTAGATTACTAGTAACCACTGTTGTGATTATTTTTGCGGTTCAGTACTGGGCTAAAAGATACAGCACTGGCTTCTCTCCTGATTACAGGTGAGTACTTCGGATTTCGATATTCGGATGATTTTAGATGAATATTCTAACATTTCAAAACTTCACACATAGAAGAAATTTCACAGAAAAACAGTCCATGGTTTCCTATGGCCGAAATTTAGATTACTAGCAAACACGGTTGTGATTACTTTTGTGGTTCAGTACTGGGCTACAAGGTACAATACTGGCTTCTCTCCTGATTACAGGGAAGTACTTCGGATTTCGATATTCGGCTATTTTAGGTGAATATTTTAACATTTCAAAACTTCACACTTAGAAGAAATTTCACAGAAAAGCAGTAAATGGTTTCCTATGGCAGAAATTTAGATTACTAGCAAACACGGTTGTGATTACTTTTGCGGTTCAGTACTGGGCTACAAGGTACAGTACTGGCTTCTCTTCTGATCACAGGTGAGTAATTCGAAATTCGTTATTCGGCTGATTTTAGATGAATATTTTAAAGTTTCAAAACTTCTCACTTTTTTGAGTCAAACCAGTCAATGTTATCCTACGGCAGGAAAGTGAGTCATCGGTTTTCAGGTGAGTACTTGACTGGTGAAGTTAAGGTTCTGGGCATAGACTCAGGGGTCCCCTAGGGTCAGGTAGGTACAGCTAGTACACCCACAGCAGCACTGGGGCTGCCGGGTGCAGAGGTAGTTAGGCCCAAGGTTATCCAATGAGAGGCAGGGGGCCTTCAGTTGGTGGCTGCTGGCTAGCAGGCCACACGGCTGTGGGAGCTGGGCTCCTGGTCACTTGCTCAGGGCAAAGGGGGAAGTAGAATTGGGTATAGGTTAAACTGCCAGGGGCACTCGGGCGGCTGGGTGCAGGTTGCTTTTGAGCCGTCGAGCGCTCAATGTTATCCAATGAGGATCTTAAAAAGGGAACAAAGGTTGCAGGATCAGGGATGGTGGATCTTCAGGAGCGACCAACACTCCGAGGGGTAAGTTGGGATCTTGGAGAATAGGTAAGCACCCAGGAGTTGGGCACAGGTGGCCGTGGGGCGCCGGTTGCAGGGGTGTCTTTTGAGGTCGGGAAATCTTACCCCCTGCTGGTCGTGGTCGGAGGGGTCCTTTGTTCTGAGGGTGCAGGCGTCGTCTGGGTCGTCGAGGAGGGTCCTTGGGCACTGGATTCTGAGTCAGAATCGCCGGGAGGGTGTCCTCAGGGTCTTGGTTCACTCCAGCACAGGCCAGGCTTGGCGGGTGAAGAGTGTGCAGGGTTCGCGGTTCTGGGCTGATGCCAGGGCTTGTAACTTGCTTTGAGTAGTACCACTGCTCATGGGAGACCCAGGTAGTCAGAGTCACATGGCAGCCAGGTCCTCCGGGGTTTTTGAGGTTGCTGACCACTGGCGACGCCGGGGTTTAGCATGAGCAGGTTCGAGGGTCGACAGGCCGGTAGGGCTGGGGCCAAATCAGTTGGTGTCTTCCTCTTCTTAGCAGCTGCACAGCAGGTCTTCTTGTTTCTTGTTCCTCTTTCTTGTTTCGGTATCTGGATCTAATGAAGGAAGGTTCAGGGAGCCCCTAAATACTGAATTTAGTGGTGTTACAGGTAGGGTAAGGACAGGGACCAATAGGCCTGCTCCTCTCCTGTGGGAGGGGGGCAGGAGCCTAGCTGTGATTGGGCAGGGCTCCCCATCTTCAAGATGACCGGAGCCCGGGGTCGTGCTTCACCTCGTCTCCCCCACCTGAGGAGTGGGGTTGACACAGGCTGGCACACCCACTTCCTGACGTATTTTTTCCCGCCAGTCTTCCCGCCAGAATGGGGTCAGGACTGGTTGGGGTCAGTTGCTGGGTACAGCAAATGGTCTGGAGAAGCTCACAGAGAGGGCATGCCTTTGAAGCTTCCCCCTGCCCATCCTGGGGGAGGAGACCTAGCACCTCGCCCAGGATGTGCATTGTTGCAGGCCGAGGAGAGCGGGGGCTCTCCACCCAGGGGTCTAGCAACATGTCTGCTGTGTGGCAGCCTCTGCAGCCACTCAGCCCAGACGTGGATTGTAGGTTAGGTTTCAGGGGGCATCTCTAAGATGCCCTCTGTAGTGCATTTTACATTAAATCCCACACTGGCATCAGTGTGGGTTTAATGTGCTGAGGAGGTTGATATCAAACTTGTCAGTGTTCAGTGTAGCCATTATGGTGCTGTGGAGTTCGTAATGACAACCTCCCAGCACCATATACTCTTAATGGCATCACTGTACTTACAGTGCCCAGGAATGGCCTTGGGTACTGTAGGGGCACAGGGCTCATGCACCTGTGCCCACACCACTGGCATAGGGCACCCAGCTAGAGGGTTGGCTGATGTATGCCAGGGCAGTGGGGTTGTGGGCATGGCACACAGGGATGTGTGCCATGTCGACTCTTTGTTTAGTTCTGCACCTAGACACTCAGCCTGCAAAGGCAGTGTGTGGGTGTCAAGGTACATGGCCCCTAAGGGTGGCACATTAAGTGCTGCAGCCCTTAGGGGTCTTCTCTGGTCACAATGCCCTGGGTACCTAGGGTACCATTTACTAGGGGCTGATATGTGGCCAGAGTTTCCAATTGGGTTTAGGCTTTAGTATAGTTTTTAGGGAAAGAACACAGGCCCTGGGTCCCTGATTGGAAGGGACCCAGGGCACACCTAGGAACAATGCATCAGGTATCAGGCTAAAAGTGGGGGGTACTGCAACAGAAACTCACTTTCTCACACAGGGTTTATGCAGAGGTTAGAGAATAAGGACCCACTTGTAATCAGCCTCTTACAACTGAGGTGACAGGCCTTTTATTTATTGCACTGGAATATTTATAGAGACCTTACCCTGTAAAGTGTGTGGGTGGAAGGATTTTATCATTGTTTTGATCCTTTGTGGGAAGTGTTTCCACATCGCGCATGATGACCACGAGGTGCGGTTACCGTATTATGGAACACAGCACTTAGCAGTGTGATAGATGAAGACGTGTGAGAGACAGACGCTCAGTATTCATTAGGTGGATAGCTTTGAGCAGCTTTTTAGGTCTGTTTATGGTACTTTTTACGTTCATAGTTTGCTTAGCTGGTTACTGTAATGAATTGTCCATTCTGAGATATTTTGTTTAAAGTTTATGGACCTGAGCATGCACAGATAAAAGGTAGAAATGGCAGAGAGATCTGCTGGGATGGACTTTGATAATATCACCCACATCTGACTGTCATTTGTGATATGTAAAGAAGTGGTCACAGTATGTGGCTTGTTGGGACTAGCAGTGGTGCACTAAAAGAAAATCCTTCATTGGCCTGAAGCATCTGGCAAATCTCCTCAGTTATTCCAAGCCTGGTCAGTTGGTGATGGGTGGGTTAATACTGTGGACTGGTAAACTAAAAGGGCTTGGACAGGGCCCATAGCAATTTTGACTTATGTGTTAACCACTAAAAATATATAAGGCATCCACGCTGAGCTGTACAGTTATCAATAAGAAAGCCCAACATCATGTTGTGTAGAGACAATATCAAGGCCGTACATAGAGCCTTGACTTTTCATTGTCGCTATACAACAATAGCGTTTTCTTATTGATATCTGTACAACTCGGCCTTATTCAGTATTTATCAACCAGGCTCATCACATAGGCCTTGTTTATGTATTTATGTGTGAGTGCAGATATATTGTTATATATATATATGTGTTATGTAGGCATTATATATGGCGGTCGCCAGTAGGTAGTTATAGTTAGGATTTTTTTCAATGTTAAATCTCAAAATTCTATTTGGAATAACTTTGGCGCCGGTTGACGAATCTGCCTGAAAATTTCCTCAAAATGGCCTCGCAGCGCCCCGGTCCTTCCCTGAAAGTTTGGGGGGGATTTGTCTCAGCGGGGGCTGAGATAAAAGGGGGTCTCAAAACGTGTTTTCCCCATGTTAATTTCCATAGGGCGGTCGACCTCACTTTTAGCCCGAACGGCTGAATGGATTTTCACCAAACTTGGCAAAATTGTAGGGACTGGTAGCCCGATGTGCCTTTGCTATATCTCAAGATATGTGCTCCAGTGGATTTTGAGTAATTTAGGTTAAAAAAAATATATATATCTATGGCAGCGCACCGGAGAGCGCACCGGGGAGCGCTCCGGGCGCGCCACGCGACTTGCGCACGGAAAGCTGACTGGCTCTCGGGTGTCTGTAAACATTCGAAACAGTCCGGAGCGGCCGCCATCTTGTGTCTACCGAAACGCGTAGATCATATGCGCTATTGCCCTGTGTAACTAAAAGCAATAAAAGGAGATTGCTGTAAAACTCTAACTGGTTGTGCGACCCGTTTTTTCCCCTGGGAAAAGTTGATGGAATATTGAGCGGCGTGGGTTCATCCCCAGGACAACGCACATGTACGAGCGCTGCACAAATCCCGAGTGGCGAACGAACGTGGAGGTGATATATATATATATACACACACACACACACATATATATATATAAATAATATGTATGTATGTATGTATATATATATGCCCCCCCCCCCCCCGAAGATGCCGTGTCAGGGTTGGCAAGCTCCCATGAATGGAGAAGCGGTGTTTCGATGTTAATTACTGGAAGTTCGACCCGTCCAAGGCTACTGAGTGTGAACAAAGTACTCTGAACCATACCTAAATCCCTCGGGAAAAATGGTATTCTGAACCATAAGTAAGTCCCTATGGGCAAAATAGGATTAAGTTAAACCTCAATTTACATTTGCAGTAGCAGTGCACAATGGATACACGTGGAGACATTGATTCTCTTTCCTGTTGATTCTGGAGACGGGGTCAAGGAGAATTGAAAATCAGTGAATGCCATTGGCAAGATGAGTACCGAAAAGGAGAAGGGATATATTGAATGCACATGGGCATTACACATCTGTATAAGTTAATGTTGGATTGTGACAATAGTGAAAGCTATAGCAGATATGAATTGAACATTTGGCCATCATGTCACAATGAGGAACTTTGAAAGAATTTTGCTATTAACGCAATTTTGCAACTTACATTTATATCACAAGATGACCACAGAGAAAAGACTACACGAATGTTGAATGGACTCAACTAAGGGGCTAATATGGAGGCTTTCCGACCGACATCCCTAGTTTGACTTCCGAATGCCGCATTACAAAGACTGTGGTCGGAATTGAAACCGGCTGGTCCATCGGAATGACTTCCGACGGGCTCGAGGAGCCACTCGACCAGTCGGAAGGGCTGCATAATCTGTGAGGAAGGTGTTTCCGCCTTCGGGATTATGGTGGCTCTTTCCGAGAGCAACTTCATCTTGGCCTTTCCAAAATAGATTTGCTTTTGGGAAGTGTCTTTGGGAGCCCCTAGCAGGGCCCTATAGCCCCATGGCACTCTAGTTGGGGGTTTAGGGGGCACCTATTGTGATGGTGTCAGTCTGCTTCAGCTCCTCAGCAGAAGGTCCTGGACAGACCCTCAGGGCAGGAGCATAGCTCCAGTTAGTGTCGAGCACTGATACAGCAAAGTGAAAGCTGAAGCCTGTGCTGTGCATACACCATGCTGATCCCCTATGCAGTCTTAAGCTTGCCACCTCTTGGTCTTTCACCTCACCCTCTACCAACTCATCACAGGGTGGAGTCATGTCAGTGAGGCTCCTGACCCCACCCCATACTTTATGGAGACTGGAGACGATGAGATAGGCTGATTGAAGTGTACCCGGGCACTAAAGCACCTGGAGTAACCTTTATAGGTGATGCTGCAGTGTATTACAAATGGGGATGTACGCTAGTCTGTCAGGTTCCTGATACCAGAGGTGGAACTTCACCAGCCCTGGACAATCTGGCTGAAGGCTGGTACAGGCACCTCTATGCAGCTGCGCCGACTCTCAGACAGATTCAATGCGTCAGGCTTCAGCTTTACCTTCACTTGCAGTGAAGGTCCACAATCTTTTTTACTAGACCCCTGGTAAATAATCTGCTATAATTTACTATATAATTAGAAAGGGGCAGAAAACAAGTGGGGCAGAGCCCTTGCACCCATATTGGTGAACCACCACTAATACCTGGGATAGCAACTTTTGATCCTGGAGCCAGATTGATTTCAGAAACAAACAAAACTTCACCCATGAAAACTCCAGGTTCGACAGACTTGAAGGCACATCAGAATCAGACTATCTATCCACACCTTCAAAATAAATATGAAGAAGTGCTGCCGTGCCAAAATCATCCAATAAGTAACAGGTCCCTATCACAAACAACTAGAGAACAGTCACTAAAACCTAGAGGGAGTACAATACAAAAGTCTCATACCGCACCCACCCAAAACAGAATGCCCTCTAACAAAAGCATATCTAATGCATACTTTATCCAGTCGGTTAGCCATCAGAGATAATATACATATTTGTACACTGCCTAAATCAAATGTTATTAGATAAAGTAGGAGATGTATAGGACTATAAAATGTCTATATCAAATGTTAGGAGAATGGATGCAACGTCAAAATTAGAATCAAGATGAGTCAATTATGAGCAGGGCTCTCGGTTTTATGGTATTTGTTTTTTACATTTCCAGCTGTATTTTATTCTTTGGCCATCTTATTGGTATTTATCCATATTTATTTTGTGTTTTGAGAATAAATGGATCTTCAAAATAGTCTATTTCCACGTTTATTTAAGTCTTGGACGTGCACCCATATATGGATGCCTGTCACGTTTTAGCAAATTAAGCAGCCACATATAACAAAATACTACACTCACAGGTACATATTAGTGTTAAACAACACATATATGATAACATATGCTGATATTTAAGGAAATTACATCCTGTTGTTTAACTCTCCATGCTGTCTGTCTGCTCAGCTGTTGCCTGACATTCATGAAAGACAGCATGGAGAGTCTCTCACAAGAAGCACCTTTTTCAGTATTTTTCCGCTTTTAAACATAAATACAGACAGGAAACACATTGTTTTCTGTCTGTATTTATCTGAAAAAAACAGTAAAAACTGAAAACTGGGAGCCTTACATTATGAGCTACACATAATTTGTTCGAATATACCACGCCATCTGAAAAGGGCTTGCAACCAGGGGAGAGGATGTGGTCCGTCGGCTAGATTGACGACTTTGGTGCTGGAAACCAGGGTTCGAGCCTCGGGATTGCGTCCATATCCTGTGATTCTGGGCAAATCACTGAGGGGCAGATCTACAAGAAAGTGCAGCAGTGCAAGCCCTTTGGCTGCGGCACTTTCAGAGCACAGGAATGCGACATATCTACAATGATATGTCGCATTCCTGTGCCCCAGCGCTGGTGCAGAAAAAGCTGCCACGCGCCGGCGCAGAAACAGTTGCCGGCACCCTTGCACCATTGTGCAAGGATGGAAGCGTCAATGGGAGATTGCTTTTGTGAAGGAAGGGTTCCCTTCCTGCACAAAAGCAATCACTGCAGGCATTTTCCTCTTTCAATGTGTGCTGTAGAATGCAGCACGCATTGAAAGAGGAAAAAACGAGGAGAAATTACAACATTTATCCTCGTTTCGCTTGGCTACGCCACCCCTATGGTGGCGCGGCGAACTGACGCATTTCCAGGTTTACGATTTCTAGCAAATCTGGAAATGCATCAGTGGACATGGGTGTTGCGTGGGAACACCCACAGCAACACCCATGTCCCGCCCCTAACAGGCAAAGTGCTGCGAAAACAGGGGCGATACTTACAAGCACAGGTTAAGTCACGCAGGGTGCTAGTAAATATCCCTTAGCAGGCTGCGCCACCAGTGCGTCACGCAACGTGATGCACTGGCAGCGCATGGGGCTTGTAAATTTGCCCCTTAATCTCTTTGTGCCTGAATGTGTAACGTAACCGGTGCTCATGTAAAGTGCTCCAATACCTTCGGGTCGAGTTCGTACTATATAAATCTGCTTTAAAATTGAAATTGATGCCTTTGGTTAGTTTTCAGTTCTCAGTTTGGGCAAATTAACGCCGATGGGTGTTAAGGGGGCTTGGCTGGGGGACCCTGAAGAGATGTCAACTTTGCATCAAGTAGCCGGAACAAGTGTCACACCAATTGCTGGGTTATGCAGGCCTGGAGTAAATGAGAAGACAAGTGCTGAGTTGTTTACAAACCCATACTAACTATGGTGTGTCAAATAATTACATTTTTTCTGGAAATGTGTAACAGTGATGACAGGTTAATGTGACACTCTCTCCATTTCTTACATGCTGCTGGGTGCACTTTAATGGAATGTAAGGTTGGCTGATTACTTTTACGTTCCTAAGCCTTCAAAACAAATGAACTCAATATAAATGAAATTGTTTACACATGCTTACTGCACTTCCTATTATCATGTTGATGCATTGTAACCTCTCCTTTGTAAATATCCCTTAGGATCTTTCAAATATGCGAAGCCCACTGACCTATCAGAAGAAGATTCTGCGCTATAGAAATAAACAATTAATAAGTTGATAAATAAATAACAAAAAGTAGCAGAGAGAGGAAGGACCTTGGGGAATATACACTGGAATAAGAGTAATTCATGAAGCAAATGGGTAACCAGGTCAGGGAGACAGAGGCTAGAAGATGGCGTTTTTGAATGGAAGCCTGTTTCGTTGTCAAGGTAACAGAGGTAGCCAGAACATCAGAAAGAGATGTAGAGCAAGTGAGGACAAGATGAGAGATGAAGGAAGGGATGGGCTTGAGATGGAGATGGCCATAGAAACCACCCTGGCAGGAGAACGCAAGGTGATGGCGGACCGCGTCTGCCCGTGGGGTGTGATATATGGGGTGCGCAGAGGTTTGGGGGAAAGCTGGTGTGTGTGGGTGATGTTGGAGAGATTTCATGGAACAGGAGAGTAAAGGGCTGAGAATTGCCCTGGGTGAGAAATGCAGGAGGTGCAGCGTGTATTGGGTAGGGCGCCGCAAAAGTGACAAGTCCCCAGGACAATAAATCTGTCTAACCAAGAGAATGGTTAAAAAATCTGTCAGGTCTCAGACGTGTAAGCTTAATTTCATAGGAGGACTCGCCTTTTAGGAAATGAGAACATTTCTAAGCTGTCCAGGAGTCTTAAAGGTCAGTAGGGCTGGTTCAGAGTCCGCCACATTGTTATGCCTTTGACGAAGCCCATTCCAAGATGGCTGGTACTTAATTTGTAAAATAATATGTGCCAGGGCCCTGACCCGGAGGCCACTGCAGCTTGCACCACCCGCTGCCCTGTCATCGCTGTCAATGACGGTACCTGGTGGAAGTGGTGGCAGCCAATCAGATCTCAGCAATGACAGTACCAAAACAACTACTAACTATCTCTCTCACCTGCAAGTGCGACAGGTCAGATTATTCCAGATCCCCAAATCTAAAGGAAGGCCTGGGGAGGCAGGTATTAGTAATTTTTAATGCATATTGTATTCATAAACAACCGTTGTTCGGCTCATCTCTAAATTAGAGGAGCAGCGCCACCTTGTGGCAGAGTGTCATAAGTGTGGTGATGACAAGTGCCAGTGCCGAGCACCAGAAACCAATTAAGTGCTGGAAAACACTGGCTCAAATTAAGCACTGATAGGTGGTACAAAATAATCAGTATTCAAAGAAAACAAAAGATTTAAAAATGTGGCTGCTTTTTTGCTGAAATGTATTTAAAAAAACGGTGTGTTTGTATTTTAGAACAAGTGAAAAACATGTTCTTCATCTCTCTTACTTCCCATCCCTCGTTCACCTAGCTCATCCATTTGTATCACTGGACCTTATTTTAAAACAAGGCTATATGCTCGTAGTAGAAGGATAGTATGTAAATAACGCCTGTGTTTTCAATTTTTACTGTTTTACACATAAATACTGTTAGAAAACGGACAGTTTTATGTGTAAAATACGTCCAATATTTATGTGGAAAAATAAATACAGACACTTGAGCGTGTACAAAAAATACAGGGCCTCATTTATGAGGCCTTGCGTCAGTTTTGCGCTTCCGATGCGTCACTTTTTGTGAAGCATCTGCGGCGTAAAACATGCCTCCTGTTGTGCACCATTCACAAAGTGACGCATCTAAGCAGATGCGTCCCTTTGTAAACCCCTGCGCTACATTATACGTCAGGTATAATGTATGCAGGGGGGTTCCCCCGCAAAAAGCCTCGTAGAAGTGACGCAGTGAAATCTATGAGATTTCACTGCGTCACTTCTAGGACGCCGTTGCATCAAAATCTTACGCCTGCCTCACAGCAGGCGTAAGACTGACGCAGGCCCTTTCGACACATTGCTGGAGTTGCATCACTTTTGTGACACACTCCAGCAATGCGTCACTTTTGCGCCATACAGATACGTCAGAAATACTGACATTTCTGTAACTCCTTGCGACATGATGCGTCATACAGTAAATATGACGCATCAGGTATGTTGCAAGGAGTGCGCACTGAGAGGTGACGCATCGCTGCTTTCATGCAGCGATGCGCATTTCTCATAACTGAGGCCCACAGAGAACAGGTCATTCTTTTGGTTATCACCATCCTGTCCATCTAGACTGGTAGGCTATTAGCTATGCAGATTAGCAGGGGAGAGGGGTTAAATAAAGGGATCAAATTGCCTTAAAGAGCTTCCGAAGTGCACACATTTGGCCAACATTGTTAAATTTTTTCATTTTGAGTGCATTATTGTTTTATATATTGCCCCTTGCAGTGCATCCGAGTTTAAATGTATATTTATCTGGTAAGTAAATTTGAAAAAGTAATCATTGCCAATTGCATATTTTTCACATAACGAAAAAAATATGGACAAATACTGATATGACGAGCAAAAATACATATGATTCAGAACAGGTAGAAATGTTTTTTAAAAAAGCCATAAGACCGGGAGTACTACATTTCCTGATCAAAGAGTCCTGCGAACACAACTCTGCATTGCTGAAAAGCATTGGACAGCTCTGGCCCTCGTGAGAATAAATTAGGCATTCTGATTCTATTTTTGTTTTCTACTGCCAGGTTGCCCAAGAGAGGCTTTCAAGCTTGTGTGAACAGACTGAGAAAAGTTAACCCCTTACTTGCTATACTGATATATATATTTGTACATATGGTTCGTGCTCCATCATTTCGCGTCAAAGTGCTTTTGATATATATATTCACTGAAAAAAACAAAGGTACAGGGACGTTATAGTTAGGAAATAGAATTTTAAACAAGTCTTAAAAATTCACTAAAAATGAAGGTTACAGGAACCTTATGGTTAGGTTCAGATTTTACACACACAAAACCATAGAAATTCAGCAGTTATGATTAGAGTTATCTCAAGTAACTGGGACTCGTGCCCTAAGGTATCTTTAACACACTTCCGTTTGCACAGTTTTCTCATCAATATTTTTAAAGCAAATGTTGCAATGATGTCATAGAAGATGTCATGAGTGATATATATGTGGGGTAATTAGCAGTGCATGGCGATGGCGTGAGTTATTGTTACCTGAGGGCGCAAGTTATTTTTAGAACACTGTCCCGGGCACACGTAATTGGGATACATTTCTGGTTTGAAGAGTCTCGTATTATAACAATATCTGCGGTCTACACCAGTGTGATGATTAAATGTGTTTCATGATTTGGCAAAAAAAACAACCAGCCAACACGTGTTTCGTCACACAAGGGAGTTATCCTGTGACTTCTTCAGGGCTGTATGGAGCTGCAGAATAATGCAGTGGTGCCGCGAGGCCGGGGATAATTCCAACCCGGCCAGGTGGTCAGAGTGGGACATCCGGTCCAGTGTTGAGAGCAATATAATTGGCGGATGCGCCGTGATAAGAATTGCTCTTGAGTCAAACAATAGAGGTGAGGAGACACTAGTGCCGTCTCGGTTTCCGGATGCGGAAAGCGAGACAGCACCAGTGTCTCCTTACCTCTCTCTACACTGGACGGCTCTGATCATCACTCCATACGGCTACCTACACACCCTGGGTTGTCACATCGATTTATCCACGCGTCGCATTCTGATCTTCAGACCTGATTGAGGTCCGTTTGTTCTCAAGGGCCACACCGCCCGCCCTCAAGCCTCACCCACAGGGGTTCAGCACAGTGAGCTCCCCTGTCAACATGATCAGCAACGGTAGAACAGGGACCGGTTGCCCCGCTCTGACCACCTGACCGGGTTGGAATTATCACCCGCCTCGCGACACCACTGCAATACTCTGCAGCTCCATACAGCCCTGAAGAAGTCACAGGTTAACTCCCTTGTGTAAAGAAACACGTGTTGGCTGGTTGTTTTTCGTTGTTACATCATTAAAAACATTTAATCATCACACTGGTGTAGACCGCAGATATTGTTACAATACGAGACTCTTCAAACCAGAATCTTATCCTAATTAAGAGTGCCCGGGACAGTGTTCTCATTATTGGTGTGTTTTTTTTTTACACAACATTTACGAGGCTTAGAGGGTATTTCCCCTGACCGTGCAGCACCCTGCATACACTGAGCATAGTAAACACGACACAAACTGGCCGGAGCGCCAATGTTCCTGTTGTTACTAAAAACCCTACACCAAGATAGCACAAGTTATAGATACTTGGGATAACCTTGTGGCCAACACCCCACATGTAGCCAACCCTTGCTGCGCAAGGCCTTCAACTGGGAGTTGGCCACAAGGCCAGGCCCTGTGGTCAAAGCTCCAAATGCAGCCAACCAGGGGGGGAACATGCTGACCCCCTCCCAGGGCGATTTCAGCTCTGGGCCCCCTTTGGGTAGGGAAACCCACAGGACATCGCAGGAGCTAGCCCTGGGAATTGGTTCCCCAGGGCCATTAAAGGATCCCTCTCCCATTCTACCGCTGGGCCCTGGGGTTTCTGGGGCTGAAATCGGCCTGGGAAGGGGGCCCTGCTTGCCCCGGTCCCCTTTTTAAGTTTGTCCGGGCCCAGGGAGACAGGGTTCCCTGAGGCTGAAATTAGCCCGGGAGGGGGTGCAGCGTGGTCCCCACCCAGTTTTAATAAGCCTGGGCCCCAATGGATGGGGTCCCCAGGGCCAAACCTGGCTGGGGAGGAGGGCCACGTGACCCTCCTCCCCTACTGTTAATATTGGGCAGGCCCTAGGGAATGGGGTCCCCTGGGACTAAATTGGTCTGGGTAGGGGGGCTTCATGTGCAAATAATTCTACTCAGGACCTGGCCCACCTGGGGGGCAAAACAACAATCACAGGAAACCATGCTTGGTTATTTTTCAATTTTGCTGCAGATCCTACATGAATTCACTGCAAAATGTAAACAAATAAAAACGTTTTGGCCCCCAGAGGTGTCCCAGTGGGCCCCCGCCAGCAGGTCTAGGGTGTTCAGGGTTTCCTGCCTTGCCCCTTTATATTTTTTTGTTAATGTTTTTCTTGTGTACTCGGGATAAGTCCTGAGTCTGAAGATGGATGCCAACACTTCCTGGTTAAAGTGGTGGCAGCCAATCAGATCTCAGCAAGAGATCGTCAGATCAGCTGACCCTCCATGTCCCTAAATATATTCATAAACCTTTTTTTTTAAATAACTGCAAAACTACTGAACAGATTTACTCCGGATTACAAAAAGAGATCTTTCTGGACCAAGATCTAGCTTTAAGCCAATTTTGGTGTAATTATGGTAGGCGATTCGGGGTGTAGTAGTGCCTAAAATCCCTATGGAAAACTGCACAGGGACCTCCTTTTTCTCAGCCCTTCTTGACGAATCACCCCAAAAATTTCTAGATAGCAGCTGAAGTGAGTATCAAACTAGTTTTGAAAATTTTGTAAAGATTTGCCAAATGCCGCCAACATTTTTAACAAAACAAAAAATGCTTTTCCTATAAAAACAAAAATAGACTGAAAGATTACAGCCTCACATAAATAGCTCCCTACCATAATTCAAGACCTGTTCCTATTTGTTTCCAAACTCCCTGCCCTCTGATTGTGGACATTAGTTAATTTATCGCCCAGTCTCCAGTCCTTGCAAATTCAGGGGCAATGGCTTGCAAGGGGTTTTAGGTTCATATGGAAACTTTTGTAGGGAGACCTTTGTATACAGTCTTGATTTTGTCAGTCTATATTTTAATTAGATACTTTTGTAGTCTACCTTTTTTCAGGTCGTGTTTTTAAACACTGTCTTGAAAGCATCATCAGAATTAACGATAGGACTAATCTGCTTCCTCACTGAATGAATTCACACATTTGGTAGTCGAAGTAGATGTGTTGGTGACTCCCGGGAGGCACTCATTACAATCCCTGGCCACCCCTGTCCTATCTGTAAATATGCTTCGGTCTTACTTAGTCATTTTGATAAGGTTGGCTTCTTGCATTCTCAAGGACATTTTTGGGTCTACAGTTATTGGTTAATCTAACACCTTTATAGTAGCACATAGGATCTATGTCGCAATTTAGAACACTACCACAGGTTAGGACTGGCCTTTAGGGCAATCAGGCGTGGTCCTATGGGCTGATCTCATAGATCAGCATGTGGGACGGTTTTTTAGCAGTTTATGGGCCTGTTTTAAGGCCATGTGGGCTCGTTTTTTCTGTTGATTTCACTGATATTACCACAAGCATTGCCTTCAGCAAGCACAAATGCATGCAGTCTCCCATACTTTTCAAACTACCCATACAGCGTGTCTCTACAAGTTCAAAACTGGCCTGATTTGCAAATGTAGGCCACCTTTTCAGCAATCTGGTTTGCTAATGGGGGCCATTTTTCTTTATTTTGGTGGCGGAGCCTACTTTTTATCCCAGTCCAGCCCTGCACTATCACCATAGATCAAACGGTTTCATATCTAACCATACTTCAGTCAGCAAGCATGTATTAATTTAGAAAATAACATGACAGTTATCGCCCCAATCAAGCATAAGCATCTCTCCTATAGACTTGTTAACTATTTTGTAAACTTTTATAAATGTAAACTTTGTGAATGTGATTCTTTAGCCCCATATGCATTTTATTTTCAGTTCTCTTTTTTGTTGCTTAATATACCATCTACAGTATTGGGTTGGTAACAAAAATAGGACTGGGCACTCTGTGTGTGAGCTTCCATGGACCATTCCTTGGTTAGTGTCAGGGGGCTAGTTTTCAGGAGAACTTTGTGGAAATAGTGTCTTTTTTTGCCTGTAGGGCCAGTAACACCAGAAGGAACTGAAAACGTAATTATTTACTGGAGCTCATGTTCATTTTCAGGTTCATGACTCTCCCTTCGCCGGTGCTCAACCTTGGATCCCCGAGACACCACTCTGCTCTTAGACCTTAAAGATCCTGCTCATTCATAAGGATCCTCATTGTCCACTCGCCTACAGGTCCACAAAGGATCATGTTTACCCTGGAGTCTGACTTCTGCTTTAAAAAAAAAAATGTAAGAGTTTTATATGGCACAAATGAGACCCAAGACATCAGATATCAGCGCGCTTTACGTGAGTACAAGTTTCGTTACACACAAACACATTCATTTTTGGTAGGCACAGGAAAATTACGTGATTTGCCCAGAATCACAGGATGTTGAGCGTCGTTGCCGAGACTCAAACCCGGTTCCCCTACTTCGAGGTCGACAGCTCTAACCGCAAGGCTACATCCTCTCCCCTCATCCTCTCTTTGCTTATTTTCAAGGACCTGGGTGCCCTGCTCGCCCTAAGGCACTTTTAGGTTCTTGCTTATCATCAGTTGGTCCTAAAACTACCCACTCTACCTCAGGGCCCTTAAACTCAATTCTACTCTTTGGTCCTGCTCAAACTCCCATCCTTGAGGCTCCCACTCACAATGAGTACCTATGAGGCTCATCTTCACTTACAGGTGCCCTTGTAATCATGCTTTCTCCTATGTGCCTTGGAATCCTGCTCACCTGCAGGTCTGCTTAGATCCCTGCTCCCCCTTAGGCCCTGTATCTCTTGCTCACTTTTACCCAGACACTTCTGATCACCCTCAGGTCAGTATGAACCGTGTTCACCATGAGATTCACTGGGGCTTCTTGTTCACTGTCAGCTCTCCTTGTGCTCTGAACACAGTATGGCCCCAAGGTTCCCACTCACTGCTGGATCTCCGAAGTTCCTGCTTACACCTAAGCCCCACAGGCTCCTTCTCACACTCAGGTTCCCTGCAAAAGCCCTTCTCAATTTAGGTCTTTGAGGCTCCAACTAATACTCAAGTCTTCTGGCTCCAGCCTCAACCTTAGTTGCCAGAGGCTTTTGCTAACCGTAAATTCCAAGAAGCTCCTGATTACCTCCCTTAACCTCAAATCTCCTAACACCCTGCACTCTAAGATTTTGACTTGAATTGCCATATTGACATCCACCAATTGGACCTTTGTCATGTGTCACACTATCAGCCAACTTGGCTTTACAACAGGCAACACATTGTACACAGATTTTTTACGGTCATACTACTGGCTTTTATATAGAAATACAAGTCCCAGAATGCAACCTGCTATCAATGAAAATGGCAAAACTCGATGGTTGTGTCGTACAAGGCATTGGACCATTTAGCAGTTTGGGATGCCATGAATATAAGAACAATCTTGGGTTTTTTTTGGGCTGGGGGAGATAGGGTTTCCCTGTTCGGAGCCTGTGCAGTGCGAAAAACTCTGGGGCATATTATCAAGAAACAGCGTTAACATTATCGCCGCTTTAGCGGCAGAAAACTGTCGCTAAAGCGGCGATAATGAGCTTGAAAATACGCCCTTGTCATTTCCCATAGAAGCCCATGTTCTGGTGTGAACCTGGGCTTCTATGGGAATTCTCTACTGCGTATTATCAAGCCCATTATCGCCGCTTTAGCAGCAGTTTTCTGCCGCTAAAGCGGCGATAATGTTAACGCTGTGCTTGATAATATGCCCCTCTGTCATTATTTTCGAGCACAGCTCCCAGTTCGAGTTCCTGTTAGAAGGTAGTATCTGTCTCCGGACGATGTGCATTTGAGAGCCCAACATGACCGTCAACATTAGGAGACCCCAAGAGAATGTCTCAGCTCCACCGAGCTGGAGGTGGTGTTTCGTTACACTACCCCCAGGGAAAGCGTATCGAGAATTCTTCAACGCTAGCCTCTGTAAAGATCCTCCAAGCTTCGCCCTCCGTCGGAAGCTCTGGTTCAGCTAAGTATCAATTTACTTAAGGGCGATAAGTGTTTTTATTTATACAAAAAAAGGTTACAGTAGAAGTAAATATCAAGCAACATATCATGTGAAAATAGAGAGACTAAATGAGAAATACTTACCAGAACTCCATTGAGCTTTTTCAGTACCTACAGCAGAAAGCATCATCAAGAATTAATAGAGTGCAGCAGAAATAATAAGTCTACAACTAAATGCAAGAATAAACATAAGACAAGGAAAGGCCAAATACTCTACATATTCAATATTTCTTTATTCGGTAAGTAAAATCACCATAAAAGAATACAAATCCATATATTAAAATCGAATTCATAAAAAGACAATAAAAACAAACAATGCGGTCGCATATAAAAACATGGAACACATAAAACAATTAATCGGGTCTCGATTCCCTTGATGCCCAGACAGCCCGTCAAAAGGATAAAAGTGTCAAAATGACCTGAACCGTGAGTAGCATCTGTAAATACAACAAGGCAGGGCTAGCTTGTTTAAAATGCAACTGTTTAAGCAAAGGGATTACAAAATGATTCCTCTGCCAACTGTAATAAGAGCAAAACATTGTAAAGTGAAGCAAATCCTGTGGAGACTCATTCCCCGACTCGAGAGCGGAGAGATCAATTGGATTCAAAAAAATGTCAGGCCTACCTAAAGAAAAAACAGATGGATTAACATGGGCTAGCTGTAGAATACTCAATGCCCGGTCCAAGGACAAGCAGTCCTCTAGAATCAACCAACTAAACTTCAGCTCCTCCCTGCTCCAGACCTTTATCCAGCACAAAAGCGGGCTTAGGGCGGTTAGGTCCGAGGTGTAATTAAGCCCCAGTTCCACATGCACAGAAAAAGCCAGGGTGGACTGGGGACCTGGACCTACGTGTACAAAAACTTGTTCTCCATAGTCTGGATCCGGTCCACCTTGGTGTATCCCCAGACCTCACTACCATATTGCAGCTGTGCAATACACTTAGATTGATACATTTTTAAAAGATACCTCGCTACTCTGGAGCCAAGCCTCTGTGCAAAACTAAAAACAGCCCCCATAGTTTTAACAGACTCTGATCTTTAGGTCTCCATCAGGGATTTCCAGCAGTTTTTGGCATCACATAAAATTCCCAAATAGGGGAAGGCATTAACGTTGGGCAGGGTAAAATTTGATACTTTGAAGTTCTTGCTCCTAGTGGATTTGAGGGCCCACTACCATGACATAAGATTTTGAAAAATTGACTGAGAGGTCCAGTAGTCTCATAAAAGACACATACTTAGCTAGTAGTAAGTCCGACCCCTGTGCAGTCCGAGCCATCAAGACCTCATCGTCCGCATATAGTAAGATGGGGAGAAATCTGTTCTTGATCTTAGGGCAGTCGGTCGGCACCGATAGAAGCGCAGATTCGAGCCCTTTCACATACACAATAAACAAGAAACGGTGCCAGTATGCATCCCTGACGAACCCCACAGCTTGTTGAAAATGGTTGGGGGCATGCTCCTCTTGAAGAGAAGTGCACCGCAGCTGAGGTTGTTGAGTGCAGATCAGATAGTAGTGCCACAATACTAAAATCGACCCCCAGCTCACTAAGCAGAGCCCACAGTGTACCTCGATTCACCTTGTTAAAAGCAGATGTCAAGTCCATAAACGCAAGATGTAGGGATTCTACCTGAGCCACTGTGTATTTGTTGATAATTAGCTGTCAATTGAGGAATTGGCCGGCTGTCGACCTCCCTATCTTAAATCCATATCGAATGTCACTTAAGATGTTATTTTCTTCTGCCCATTCAGACAACCTGCTTAAAACCGCCCTTCCTAGAAACTTAACTGAGGCATCCAAAAGTGAGATTGGCCGAAAGCATTGTGGGTTCTATCTGTCCCCCTTCTTGAATATGGGGACGATCATGGTGGTAGACCAGGAGGGTGGCAACCCCTCCCTGTGCTGCCACATTTAAAACCTGTGTTAATAACGGAGCTCAAACCTCAATGTTAGCTTTAAATAAGTCCGGCGGTATGTTATCTGGGCCCGGGCCCTGGTTACTGGTCAAGGCGAGAATTCCCTGTTGGATTTCCTCTAAGGTGAAAAGATAGTACACACACACCAGGATAAGGCAGACAAGGTGTGAACAGAGTGAAAGCAGGAACCATAGAAATTGAGGCAGACTCTCTTTGTTCTTTTATTATTTTATCCCCATCCCCTTCCACCTCTGAACTTTCCTGTCCCCAACAGTCAAAGTTGGCAATGGGAGAGGTTCTGGGAGAGGCATTGGAGACTGGGGGACATATTACCAACATGTAGCGATATTTATCGCTAAATAGGCTTAGCGGTAATTTTTTTATCGCTGCCTATCTCTGGATATGTTAGCGGAGAAAACATGCTATTAGCAACGTTTTTCTCCAATGTGCTGAAATATCCAGCGATAGCGGCGAAATGCGTGAATATCGCTGCGAATACAGCGATATTCACGCATTAGCGACAAAATGCTCTTAGCCATGTTTACCACCTCCCATTGGATAACATGGCTAAGAACTGGTCTGAGCAGGCGTTAGTTTTTGGCGATAGCAGGAATATTTCAATTGCTACGCCTGCCTTGCTAATAGGCGATAGCGACGTTAGCGACTGCTTTCAGTCGCTAACAGGTTGGGTACGCCCACTTTGCATGTCATTAGCGATAAATATCGCTGACATGCAAAGCGGGCCCCAAACCGCTCGCTATCGCCTAAAAGCTGTCGCTAACATCAGTTAGCGACAGCTTGCTAATAGAGCGATAGAATTATCGCCGCTTAGCGGCCGAAAACGGCCGCTAAACCGGCGATAATTGCCTATCGCCCCCCTTGGTAATATGCCCCTGTGTTCGTTCTGATCCTGCGCAAGCCAGGAGGTAAGACTTCTGACAGTATACAAGTCAGTGCTTTGTCTCTTCTGGGTATGATGATAGCTTTTATTGTTTCTGTCCATTCCCTCCATGTTCATTCCTTTTTTTTAAAGTTTGAACTTTAAAAGTGAGCCGTTTTACAAAACAAAATGGAATACTATTGCGTTTGCCAGTGCTTGTTATTCATGACTTCCCAATAAATTGAGAGAACCATCCAGCAGCAGTGGCCACCTCCTGTGACTTCACAAGACTGGTGACAGGTACACCTGAATGTCATTAGGAACAGTCAAACCACTTCCTGCTTTGGATTTTAAGTCTTGACAAAGGGGGCACTTTGGTTTGAATTTGCCTTTATTCTGCTCTGCAGGCAGCAGCCAGGGAAATTATTATTTGCAATAAACAGAAACAATTTTTCAGAACAAATGAAGAGCTTGTGCGTTCTGAATTCCGCCTGTTCTTTTGCTGCTTTTCATTCAGATAAGTAAGCCTGGGCTTTGTCTGCGCTGCACTTTTACATCTATTTTCTTATTTTTTTTATTAATTGAAAAAAGGAGATAGCTGCGGGAGAGCGCCTTAATGTAGTGTGCCTTTGGAGCTGCGCACCCTGCAATTTATAGTCGAACATTTTAGACAAATCGATGTGACTTATGTTTTGTTTTCTGAGTTCTTTGTATGAAATTTACATAGATGCTAAACCAAATTGATGACAAACGTTTGATAATGTATTTGCATGTATTATTTCTAAAATTTGTATGCACAGCAGAAGCCAAGACCATTTCATTTAACTACTTTATAAATGTATAGTATAGTTTCCTATAGGACGGGCCACTCGAATTAGGTGATTCTGTGGCCGCAATGATTTCCGCATAATAATGGATTTGCCGCAGTTGCCACATAATCCACAAACTGCTGAATAATTTCCAGATTTGACCAAAAAATACATTTTGTTTCTAGCTCAAATGTCTCAAAAGTTACCAAAAACATGCGACGTACGTTGCAATCAAGTGGAAGGCCCTTCCCAAAAGTAGACTGGTCATCATTAAATTGTTTATAGCTGTACTTGAGTGTTAAAGTAATAATAATGAAGTGAAACCTTTGCCCAAATAATGTTAACATGTCGGAAAAAAGAGAAAATAATGCAGCAATTCTGTCACAAAGCGTACTGCATAGTGCCACAATATCTTGACTTTACTTACTGCATAATTTAATTTACCCTGCCGCATAGATTGGTTTTTCCGTCACACGATTTCAGCGGCTCTCTGTATTAAGGCTTTCCTCCAGCCCTCTTTCTCAGTTAGCCTGTTGTGCCATTCACATTTTAATTTCACCCCCTACAGCATACAACATGAGGCACTTGTCCAGCCCGCTTCAGTTTTTGATAATATCACTGTGAGTGACGTCATTCTGTTCTTTCACCGTGAGCCCATTTGTGCAGTGTAGCTCCAGTGATGTAACATGAGCATCACAGAAGGATTCATGTATGCCCTGAAAACAGGGGCATCCTTGTAAACCCCTGCTATGCCAGGTCTGAATGGTTGGTGCTGCACCACGTGGTGCATTTATGATAAATATGCCCCTTGCCGGTATGAGGTCAGAGGAGATCCTGGCCGGGGCTGACGAAGTTACTTGTTGGTGTCTGCGTCTTTTTTTGCACTGCACCACCGGCCTCTCAAAACTGTGGATGACGCTATCCACAGGGTGCCTGAGACTGCCGGAGTCGCAGACGTAACATTGGCGACGAACTGGTAACAGGTGGTCACCCTGAAGGTTGTGTCTTGGCCACACGCAGATTGCTGATGTGCGTGGCACTTGTGCCACAACTAACCCTGGGCGGAAAACTACGCTATGCTCGCGGAGTATGCGTAGGTGCACAACTACGCGCTACGCGAATCACACGTAGCACAGTGCAAAAAGCGTAGCGGGCATTTTTTGCTCGCTCGCGGTCCTCAACGTCAAGTTGGCAACCGCGAGCGAGGAAAATCAACATCCCTGCAAGACTTTTTCCTCGCTCGCGATCAGCAACATCAAGTTGTGGTGTGCCTCTTCTCTCTTTTTTTGTTGTTTATGACTTTCTTGGCCATATACTGTTCAAACATGTTCTCCCCATTGCATTAGTCTCTCTATCTGGTGCGACAACGTGCCCCACTAGCAAGCTTCCTCGGTTCTCAATGTCAGGTCCTCTGCACAGTTCCTGTTACTTGACCTGCACCAAGTCTGTAGTCATACAAACTGAAATACTCATGCAAGGTAGACTGAAAAGTTTTGTGTCCCTTTTTTCCCCGCACAGCCACTCATAGGAGCAGGAGCAGCTTATGTTCTATAGTCAGCCAAAAACAGCCTTACTTGCATCCACGTGCGAACATCCTCGCACTCATGGACTCTTTTTTAATTTTGTAATTTTTTTAAATTAAAGTTCATTGGACAAAGAGAATAAAGACAGTGAATACCATGACCAGTAGAAACTATGACAATGATCTTAAAGCAACCTATAGATCTTGCATCAGGATGTATCATAAGGCCATATGTTCAGCCAGGGCTGCTTTTTACTCACAAGAAATAAAAAGCAGTATGAATCCTACTAAAACCATTTTCAGGGTATGTAAGGATCTCACTAACAAAAGAACCGCCTCCACGTTCACTGCTTCTATGACGCATTGTGAAGATCTGGCCTCATTTTTCGTCGAAAAAGTGGAAGCCATATATAGGTCGTTTACCACGCCTTTTGTCAGTGAAACTACCAGTGCCCCTCCGGTTTCTAAACCCTTATTAGTCATTCCAGGTCCCACTCAAGAGGAGTTCCTAAATCTGACGGTTAAAGTTAAATCAGGTTCTCCGGAGGACCCGATGAGACCCATGCAATTTCGTGAGTTCGCAGATTGCTGTTATCCGGCGATGCAGAACCTAATAAATCTTTCCTTCAGAACTGGTAGTGTTCCCACTGCTTGGAAGCGGGCCACTACTTTACCAATCTTAAAAAAAACGTCTCTTGACCCTTC
Organism: Lissotriton vulgaris; assembly: GCF_964263255.1. Classification (NCBI taxonomy): domain Eukaryota; kingdom Metazoa; phylum Chordata; class Amphibia; order Caudata; family Salamandridae; genus Lissotriton; species Lissotriton vulgaris. The sequence goes on from NC_141700.1 coordinate 130,556,154, forward strand.
CAAATCGGAGCACTACCGTCCTATTTCCCTCCTCCCTTGGATGGCTAAAATAGCTGAAGCTCACGCTAATAAGATCTTATCCCTCCACCTGCAAGAAGCAAACATACTGGATAACTCCCAGAATGGGTTTCGAGCCGGTCATAGTACCGAGACTGCTATTTTGGCGGTGGTGGAACACATCAGGAATATACTTGACCAAGGTCAGACGGCGGCACTGATCCTATTGGATCTAAGTGCCGCGTTTGACACGGTCTCCCACCACATCCTTTTATATCGCCTCGCTGAGGCAGGAGTCGGAGAACAGGCGCTTGAATGGTTTCGATCATTTCTTACGGGTCGAACCTTTAAAGTTTCTACTCCTCCCTATATCTCCGCCCCTCGCCCCATTCTGCAGGGAGTGCCTCAGGGCTCGGCCCTCAGCCCCACCCTTTTTAACTTGTATGTTGCTCCGCTGGCGCAGGTAGCCGCTAGCTTTGGGCTTACAATAGTGTCATACGCCGATGACACACAATTGGCGGTGTCACTCAATGGCGATTCTAATATGAACGCCTCCACCTTTCAGGCAGCTCTCAAAGCGGTCGCCGGCTGGATGGCGAACAATCGCCTACAACTTAATGCCACCAAGACGGAGGTTATTCTCTTCGGTAGAGACTGCGAGCTCTGGGGAGACCAATGGTGGCCTTCTGAATTGGGTCCTGTTCCTACTCCTGTAACCGAAGTCAGAAATTTGGGCGTCTGGCTCGACAATCAATTGTCTTTTATTCCCCACATTAAACGTGTTGCAGGAACCTGCTTCGGCGCTTTACAAAGCCTACGGCCTATTTTTAAATTTTTTGACGCGGACACCAGGCAGATCATAGTCCAAGCTCTGGTGTTGACCAGATTGGACTATGCCAGTTCTCTGTTTCTGGGTGTTAACCAAGCTGAGCTTGCCCGTCTTCAGCGGGTACAAAATTCGGCGGCTAGGATGCTGGTCGGCCTCCCCAAATTTGTTTCAGCTCGTAGTACTATCCGTGACCTTCACTGGCTCCCAGTTGGCCAAAGAATTAAGTTCAAGGCTTTGTGCCTCACTTTTAAAATTCTCAACTTGGCCTCCCCCCCCATTCTTTCCCAGACCATCCTCCACTATGTCCCCGCAAGAGCTCTTCGGTCAGCAGGGTCTAATTTGGCCATTGTTCCTCGTTTTAAAAAGTCCAGAATGGGTGGACGCTCTTTTTCGGTGATGGCGGCTACTCTATGGAACTCTTTGCCTGCTTCACTTCGTTCCATCCACGACTTGTTTCAGTTCAGGAAACAATTAAAAACCCATTTATTCTCTGCTGTATAGCACTGTGCTTGGTCATCAATGTTGTGTTATGTCTTCTATCTCCAAAAGCGCCGGGACGCCTCTTGGCTGCGGCATCTGCGCGCTATACAAAAAGTCAATAACATAACATAACATAACATAACGATACATATTACATCTTTCAGATCACAATCTATCGAGACAACAAGATATAGTAATTCCCATATGGCATATTTCTGTAGACATCAAGATGCCTGATGGCAAACGCAATCATGTTCGATTTCAACAACAGCATTACCCCCCCACAGCACCCCCCCTCCAGTGCCAGTGTGTAACATACATATCGCAAAGAAACATCCTCCCCTCTTTTAACATCAATCATCCGGTTCCCCGGATGCCCTATGGCACATCACTATATTTACCTGCCATGTCATTGGAGTCTGCTATTGTGTCTTTACTGAGAAGGTATGATTGATAGGGGCCCCAGTAACTCTTGGGCCTACAGGTGGGGGGGAGTAATTTGTTATATGTGTTTGCTTGTGTAATACAATAAATCATGTCTGAGTACCAACCTTTTACTGTCGGTAACCCTCATCCTCCCAGACCTGTCAGCCGCCTTCGACGCGGTCTGCCACCACAGATTACGAACACGTAGCCACAACGCCGGGATCCAAGAAAAGGCCCTGGATTGGACCACCTCCTTCCTCTCTGACAGAACACAGAGCGTCCCCCTTGCCCCCCCTTCCGCTCCGAAGCCACCGAGATCATCTGTGGCATAACCCAGGGCTCATCCCTCAGCCCAACTCTGTTTAACATCTACATGGCACCGCTCGCCCACGTCGCCCCGACTGCAACATCATCTCCTACGCCGATGACACCCAGCTGATCCTCTCCCTCACCAAGGCCCCCACACCTTCCAAAACCAACCTTCACGAAGGAATGAAGGCCGTTGCTAAATGGATGAGAAACAGCTGATTAAAGCTGAACTCGGACAAGACGGAGGTCCTCATCCTCGGATCCGCCCCTTCGGCCTGGGACGATTCCTGGTGGCCGACCGCATTGGGAACCGCTTCAACACCCACCGACCACCCATGCAACCTAGGGGTCATCCTCGACTCCACCCTCTCCATGACTAAACAGGTCAATGCCGTCTCCTCCTGCTTCAACACCCTCCGCATGCTTCGCAGGATCCACAAGTGGATCCCCACTGAAACGAGAAGAACGGTCATCCAGGCCCTCGTCAGCAGCAGGTTAGACTATGGAAAGCCCTCTACGCAGGAGCCTCGGCCAAACAACCTGAGAAGGCTCCAACACATCCAGAACGCCTCTGCACGCCTGATCCTCGACATCCCTCGCCGCAGCCACATCACACCCCACCTGAGAGACCTGCACTGGTTCCCAGTCAACAAAAGGATAACCTTCAAACTCCTCACCCACGCACATAAGGCACTCCACAACACCGGCCCAACGTACCTCAACAGATGACTCAGCTTCTACACCCCCACCCGCCAGCTCCGCTCCTCCACCCTCGCCCTCGCCACAGTCCCCCGCTTCCGAAGAGCGACCTTCGGCGGCAGATCGTTCTCCCACCTCGCCACTAAGACCTGGAACACCCTCCCCATCCACCTACGGCAGACCCAAGACCTGCTGACCTTCAGAAAACTCCTCAAGAACTGGCTTTTCGAGCAGTAGCAGCATTCCCCACCCCAGCGCCTTGAGACCCCCACGGGGGAGTAGTGCGCTTTACAAATGATATGATTGATTGATTGATTGACATCAAGGAGAGTGGAAAAATGTTCATGGTCTATCTGAGTGATATTCACGCATATCTTCAATATGGCAACAATACCGCCCGTGGAGCTGTTTACAGTGGAAGGTGCCCCGTCGGATCAAGCCCCCAGATGGAAGGAGTGGGTGGAAAGGGTTCTTCTCTTCTTTGAACCCATCAAAGTGGACAATGCCCAAAAGACAGCCATGATTCTGCATTTGGGGGGAAGGGACATTTTAAAACATCTAAATCCATCAATGATGACTGAATATAAAACTTTTAAAGCGCGAACTTAGCCCGAAGGCATCAAGGCGCTGCAGACAGGGTCAATATATCAAAGTTCACAGATTACTAAAGCTTAAGGTTTAAGGGAGATGAAGACTGGAGCAAGAGAAAAGCCAGGTCTTCAAAGATTTCCTAAAGGCAGAATGTAGTTCCAAATTAGAGATTGAGAGAGGAAGCAGATTCCACAAATTGGCGCCCAACAGCGAAAAAGCCCACCCCACCATCTGGCTTTCCTGAACCTAGCAACTGTTACCCGATTCCTAGCAGCAGATCTCAGGTTCCTGCTCGGAAAATAACGTTGGCACAGTTTATTAATGCCTTCAGCACCCTTATTGTGCAAGGCCTTGTGTACCATACACAGTGCTTTAAACACAATTCTTCTCACTAGCGGGAGCCAGTAAAGGCTCTTAATGGAGGATGAAAAGGCATGAAATTTAGGGAGACCCATCACCAGCCTAGCAGCTGCATTCTGCACTAGTTGGAGTCGATGCAGAAGTCCCCCATTTATTCCTAAATAAAGGGCATTGCAATAATCCAACCTAGATACCACAAGGGCAACAACTGCCTGTTTCTGAGCTGAAAGGGAGAGAAAAGGAAAGATCTTCCCAAGAGTCCTTAGCGTCCCAAAGCAAGTTGCAACGGTTCTATTTATTTGTGACTTTAATGACTAAGAGCAGTCTACAATAATGGTTAGATTCTTGGCACTAGGTCAGGGAACAGGGCAGGCTCCTAGAGAAACAGGCCACCAGGCCTTTGACCAAATATCAAGCTTCAATACCAATTATAACCTAGGTCACAGGCAATCTTCTCTTAAACTGTTTAGAAATGATATCCCTCACGTTGCAATCAATTACAACTACCTCCCCTCTTTTAATGATTATGGGGTATATCAATCTCGTGCCCAACTTAAAAAAGCCCGTCCCTTTAAAACAGACAGATGTGAAACCATATACCACTGTGAAAAAAAGTGTGTGGAAGCGAGATGGCACCTCACAGGCGCACCACCAATGGGGCACCTGGCAGGTACTCACCAGGATAGCCCTGTTATCATCATTGGTGCCATCAAGCTCAAAGAAAAGTATCCAAGTGAAACCAAATATGTGTTTGCGAGAGCAAGTGCAGTGGAAAAAACAAAACACACAAAATAGTGTCACACAACATAAAACATACGCATACAGCACAGACACACAAACTTTATTCCTGTTCTTTCGTGCTGATTGCATAGATTAAAACAGTGAATCTGGCTACTACTTATGCAGCCATATTCTACTTGACGACATGTTTCATTGCCATAGTGTTCGTCTGGCAATTTCTTCAGGGCATACAGTTTTTTAAGCCACTGCTTTGGACACCGGGGCTTCACAACTGTCAAAACATAAAAAATAATCCAAATTCAGGTTTAATACCCTTCTGTGTGGGTATGACATATGATCCCCTAGCCACAAAAATACAGCAATCAATCAGAAAGCATTGGTCGTTGTTGTCAAGTAATGATTTCAAGATGCCACCCCCTCGTTTTGCCTTTAGAAGATCATGTAATTTAAAAGATAAGTTGGTGCATACGAGGGTAAAGCCAGCTAAGGATTAGAGAAACAACACCATCCCCAAAGGCCATTTTCCATGTGGAGGTTGCTCTGTTTGTCCGTTAACCACAAAAAACATCTACTGTAACTTTACAGTCTGGAAAAGAATGGTTTCTGGGACAATTCAGCAATTGTAACACCACTAATGTGGTGTATAGACTCCAGTGTGAGTGTGGCCTTCAATATATTGGCCTTACAACGCGCAAGGTGAAACTAAGGGTCCAAGAACACCTCAGCACTATAAGAGTAGGCAAACTCACAACAAAGTTGGTCCAACATTGTCACACGAGCAAACACACATTTACATGGGTGGTGTTAGAGAAAGTGACAGGGGACTCTCAAACGGTAGATAGATTACTTGCCACGAAAGAGGCAAGATGGATCTATCAGGAGAAAAGTGAGCAGAGAGGGTTAAATAAACTCCTGGAATGGAACAAATTGCATTGATATCCAGGTAGTACCTGTTGGCCTCATGTAAGTGTTCTTTTGCGTTGGTGAAGATGCGCACGATAATGCAAAGATATGTGTTAATTCATATACACACTTTCATCTTGAAGATATAGAAAATCTGCGTGCTTCATGAATACTGTATAGATCCATCAATAATTGGACATATGGAGAAAGAGTGCAGAAGCGCAACAATGGAATTGGGCAGGTTAAGTCTGCCGATAAATGTATATAATGACAATACCACTCAAATATAACATCTTTAACAAATGTGAGTGGACACCCCCACATGTGAGTGTGGATTTGAGGTCTTAATAAAGATTGGATTGGGGCTGATTTAAGGTATATATACATACTTGGAGAACGAGCGCTGCACGCTGTGTCCAATTTCAGATAAAATGAGAATTGTCAGTTTACATTTTGCATACACGAGCGTTTTTAATAAAGTTTTGCTGTAGTGAAAAGCTCTGTGATAAGAAAATGTTTAAATGCGAGATCTCGCGATATGGAGGAAGGAGTGTACACTTTTCTATAGCCCTTATGGTTAAGAGCCCAATCCAAGATGTCCGCTAGTAACGCGAGACCAAGAGAGCCAATCATTCATTTCATTTTGGACATTTATAAAGCGCTTGGAAGTACGCCCACCGGCGTGTCCCCGCGCTGTGATAAGTGAGAAGCTGAGGTTCCACCCACCCTCCCCGCCGACTACCTGCTAAACAGAATGGTCTTGAGTTTTTTTCTGAAAATCAATTCTGATGGCTCCAAACGCAGGCTTGAAGGAAGAGCATTCCAGTGTTTGGCCGCCAGATGCCTAAAAGATCTACCCCCCATGCGGGCTTTCCTTACTCTTGGTATCGTTAAGAGCCCTGTGCAGGAGGATCGAAGGCTACGTGTGGGTTCATACACGGTCACCAAGTTCCTGAGCAACGCAGGAGCCTTGCCATTCACAATACGATGGCATGTGGAGAGAGTTTTAAATTCAACCCGACTGGCAACTGGAAGCCAGTGAAGTGCGTGGAGCGCGGGTTTGGAAGGGGATCTCCTGGGGAGCCTCAACACCAAACGGGCAGCCGCATTTTGCAGCACCTGAAGTCGCCCGATGGCCCTGCTGGAGGCACCCAGATATAATAGGTTGCCATAATCGAGGCGGGAAGTCACCAGGGCATGCACCAATGTTCTGCGGGCCGCAAGGGGGAGAAAGTCTAACACCTTTTTTAAGGTCCTCAGGACGCCGACGCATACCCCAGCCACACGGCCCACATGTGTATCAAAGGTCAGGCCAGAGTCCAGCCAGACCCCTAAGTTCCTTGCCTCCTGGCAAGGAGCTGGCGCCTCGCCCAAGCAAGAAGGCCACCATGCCGACGACCAGGCATCCGGAGTCCCACCCACAATCAGTACCTCGGTCTTGCTAACGTTTAACTTTAAACAGTTGGCGGACATCCAGGCTGCAAGATCTTTCATGCAGTTCCTGAAGTTGTCCGCCGCAAGATCCGGGGTACGTGAGAGGGAGATGGCCAGCTGCGTGTCGTCGGCATAGGACACAACACGCAGCCCGTATTTCTCCACTATTCCCGCCAAAGGGGCAACATAGAGATTAAACAAGGTGGGGCTCAGGGAGGAGCCCTGAGGCACTCCCTGGCCCAACCCGATCTCTCTAGAGTAGCAATCGCCCAGATGGACCTGAAAGCGTCTGTCAGATAGAAAAGATCCAAGCCAACCCAGCGCTGCACCTGAGATACCCCCTTCCTCCAGACACTGTAGCAGAATGGAGTGTGCTACAGTGTCAAATGCAGCGCTGAGGTCTAGCAGGATTAAAGCCATGGTTTGGCCTTCATCCGCACCCTGACGCAAGGCTTCCACCGCCATTAGAAGAGCTGACTCCGTCGAATGACGGGGGCGGAAGCCAAACTGAGAGTCGTGGAGCAAACAGGCATCATCCACGTACTTCATCAGCTGGAGATTAACAATCTTTTCCGCAATTTTAGCCATATAAGGCAGGAGAGAGATGGGACGTAGGTTCTCAAATTTATCAAAGCTAATATTGGCTTTTTTTTGCAGCGGGAGAACAATCGCTTGTTTCCATGCAGCAGGGACAGTCTGCGTCTCGTAAGAGGTGTTGAGCAGAAGGCGGATGTGTGGTTCGAGAACATCCAGACTTCCCAACAGCCGTCTGGGAGTAGTGGGGTCCCTAGGTGAGCCAGATCGTATTGATCCGCAAATGCGGATAAGCTCCTCCGTCGGGGGGGGTAGTGAAGCTAGACAGCCGTTGTTTCCCCAGTCCCTTGGTAGTTGTCCCAAACCTCGGGATTGCAGCCATCTGGTGTGGGAAGGAGGTGTAGATTGTTGCTACCTTATTGGCAAAATATTCTGCTATTCGGTCGCAACCCTCCACCGTGCAGAGTTCTTCCGGCACTGCTACAGGTTTCCCTACCGATAGTGTTTTATAGATTAGGAACAGTTCTTTAGTGGAATTTTCAGCTTCCAAGATCCTGGTGCCAAGGTATGTCGTCTTGGCCTTCCTAATCAATCTATGGTAGGTTCGCCGAATAGCGTTGTATTCGGTTTTCGCAAGCACCGTAAGGGTCTTTCTCCATAGTCGCTCTGCACGTTTACACACCACTTTGGCTGCCCGTACCTCCTCATCATACCATGGTGCCGTACCCTGCAACCGACCACCCCTTCTTGATATGCCCAATGGGGCCACTTGATCCAAGGACTCCGTAATGAGCAGGTCCAAGTTGGTGTTTAAGGCTTCCACTCCCACTCCCCCTAAACGACCTTTATCCATAAGGGCCTGATTAAATTTAATTTGGGAGAAGTTAGACCAGCGTCGACTATGGTGCCTGGAGGCCGATGGTATCACCGGTCGAGCTCCCTGAATCTGGATCTGAAAGGGTACCAGGTGGTGATCTGTCCAGGGAATGGGAATAGGGTCGGAGACAACAACCTGTTCCCAGTTCGCAAAAACCGGATCCAGGGTATGGCCTAGTTGATGAGTGGGCTGAAGAACTTTCTGCACAAAGTGTAGAGCTTCCATGCTTTGTTGAAATTCTTTAGCTGCTCTGTCAGTGGGATCATCAAGATGGAGATTGAGATCCCCCAGTACCAAATAGTTCTCCACTCGCAGTGCTGCCTCAGTAATAACTTCGAGAAGGCTCTCACTGAAACGGGCAGCAGTGCCCGGTGGCCTGTAGATCAGAAGGCCCTTCAGAGTGCAACTCCCGTTGACAGAGATAGAAAATTCCCCAACCTCACCATCCACGATCTTCGCCTGTTCTAAGTGGCAGTGAAGGCCGTGTCTGGCCACAATAGCTATCCCGCCGCCTCTCCCAGTTTCCCGGTCTAACCTCACCAGGGCGTAGCCCTCTGGGATAGCGTCAAGGACCTCGGGCGTGGAGTATTGGTCTAACCACGTTTCCGTGATAAAAACCAAGTCCCAATGTTTATTAGTAAGGAGATCATGCAAATCCAGACAATGTTTTCGCAATGATCGGACATTTAGCAGACCACACACCAAGGCCTGAGGGCCCCTAGATGTCTTAGTGCCCTGATTGAAGATAAAATTGCAATGGTCAGGACCAGCATTTCGCTCGCGTCATTGTGTAAATGAACGGCTGGCATCCGCGAACATTGCACGGGTCGAGTGAATGCCGGCTGTTCTCCCACTATCGGTAAGGTGGAAGGGGGGTCTAAATAGCTGCGGATTTCAGAACAGATGAGGAAGAAGATTGGGAAGTAAGATATGCTTATAATTTAAGACATATTCCAATGTTGTCTCTTTGCAGTTAAGAATACGAAGGGGACGACAGATAACTCACAGAAGGAGTTAGTCTATACGTGTTTTTAGTACCTCTCGGCCGGTATGAGAGACAGCTGCCGTTAGAGGGTAAATATCGAAAAACAGCAGTACAGAGCATTTCTGCGCAGCAGTGTGTAGTTGCATACCCACACGGCAGGGTATTAAACCTGAATTTGGATTCTTTTGTATGTTTTGACAGTTATGAAGCCCCGGTGTCCAAAGCAGTGGCTTAAAAAACTGTATGCCCTGAAGAAATTGCCAGACGAACACTATGGCTATGAAACATGTCGGCAAGTAGAATATGGCTGCATAAGTAGTAGCCAGATTCACTTTTTTAATCTATGCAATCAGCACGAAGGAACAGGAATAAAGTTTGTGTGTCCGTGCTGTATGCGTATGTTTTATGTTGTGTGACACTATTTTGTGTGTTTTGTTTTTTTCCACTGCACTTGCTTTCGCAAACACATATTTGTTTTCACTTGGACACTTTTCTTTGAGCTTGATGGCACCAATGATGATAACAGGGCTATCCTGGTGAGTACCTGCCAGGTGCTCCATTGCGGGTGCGCCCGTGAGGTGCCATCTCGCTTCCACACACTTTTTTTCACAGTGGTATATAGTTTCACATCTGTCTGTTTTAAAGGGACGGGCTTTTTTAAGTTGGGCACGAGATTGATATACCCCATACCCCATAATCATTAAAAGAGGGGAGGTAGTTGTAATTGATTGCAAAGTGAGGGATATCATTTCTAAACAGTTTAAGAGAAGATTGCCTGTGACCTAGGTTATAATTGGTATTGTGACTTGATGAGTGGAGGGCGACCTAGGTCCTGAATTCCCTCTTTGCTCCTTGTTGTTGTTGGCAAATATCAAGCTTGTCTCCAAAAATTATAACCTCAGTTTTATCCCCATTCAGTCTTAGATAATTCCCCACCATCCATGCAGCCACCGCTTGCATGCAGTTATTAAAGTTTGCTGCTGAGGCTGAGACACTCTCTGTGATGGAAATCAGAATCTGAGTGTCATCAGCGTAGGACAGGACTTCTAAACCGAAAGACCTAACCACAGCAGCGAGCGGGGCTACATAGATATTGAAGAGAGTGGGACTCAATGAGGATCCCTGAGGTACTCCACAAAACAATTTTTTGGGATCAATGAAGCAGCTCCCAAGACAAATGGAGAATCAGGACTACAAGAGGTTCATGTTTCATCAAGCATAACAGCAGGCGGAAGAGTCCATTGATGCCTTCTATGCCTGCCTTAAGGAACAACCAGAATGTGTGGATTTAACAATGAAATTGAGGAAATACGAGGCCAAATCATACAAGTTGGAGGATACTTGAGGAATCGGGAAAATAAATCCTTATTGGACATTTTAACGCTGGGCAGGACCAAGGAGCTGTCCCACGTTAAGGCGGCACACATGGAAGCAGCCCTACACGCTCCAGTAATGACTGAATCCGTCAATGCCATTACAGCAAATTCCACTGTTAAACGAAGCCGGAAAGACAGCCCGAGAACACAGACTTGCAGATACTGCGGTGGAAGCAGCCATGCACCCGCTCGATGCCTGGCCCAAGGAATAAAATGTGCGGGTGTGGAAAACTCAATAATTTCATGCATGTCTGTCACTCCTGAAAAGTTGGGGACAACGCCCCACTGTGAACATGCTCCCAGAAGTAAGAAGGGGAGGTAGTGGCATGGATGATGGCGACAATGAAGAACACACCATCCACTGCGTTTTCTCCATTGGAACCGCTGCTCAAACCTCACGTTGGCTGCCACAATGCCATATACAAATTGGAGATCAGGTCACTACTGCCGTAGTCGACACTGGAGCTACGATTAACATGTCATCGACGGCTTATGAGGCTCTACAACAGGCCCCACCCCTGAATCCTGCGATGATCAAGATATTTGCAAATAGTCAAGACAAACCTCACGAGGTAAGTTCAAGAGGATCATCTCCTATGGTTCCAAGTTGGTAGCGTCTCAATTCTATGTTGCCAAAGAGGGCCATGGTATGCTCTTGGGATGCAGGGCAGCTGAAGACCTTGGCATTGTCACCTTCACATTCAGGATCCATCAGGAAGTCCTCCCACACATCTTGGATGAATTTCCCGCAGTCTTTGAAGGTATTGGGTGCCTAAAAGGCAAGGAGATCCATCTGCACATCGACAAATCTGTCCAGCCCATAGCCTTCCATCACAGGTGCATTGTATTCCATTCCATCTACGACCCTTGGTGGAAAAGTAATGGGCCAAGCTAGAGGCCGCTGGCATCATTGAAATGGTAATGGGGTCAACCCCATGGGTCTCACTGATTGTCGGGGGAGGTGCGAATATGTGTGGACATGCGCATGCCCAATGTGGTGATAAAACGGGAACAACATCTCACACCAAAAATTGATGACCTGATTGGAGAACTGAGTGGAGCTAGCTGGTTTTCAAAACTTGATCTGCGGTCAGGATATCACCAGTTGGTCATGGATGCGGAGTCGAGATATATAACAACCTTCATAACCCATGTAGGTTTGTGGCAATACAAGTGGTTAACCTTTGGGATACCTAGCGCAGCCGAGGTGTTTCAGACCACCATTCAGGAACTCCTGGCAGACCTCCGCAGTGTTGTTATTGTCAGTGATGACATTTTGATATACGTGAAGACAATTCTAGAACACAATATGAGATCGAGGAAAGTGCTCATGAGGATTCAAGAGGCTGGTCTGACGCTTCACCGCAACAAATACAAATTCTTACAACAGAAATTGAACTTCTTTGTATATGTTTTTTTTTTTGTAGACCTTTATTGCACATAATACATATACACAGCGGTGTGCCTACAACCCACTGGTAGGGCCGGCCGCAATCAGTGTAACAGCCAATGTAGCTGAACTCGCAAATAACCATCATTAGCAAAGTATACAGCATGGAAAAGTACACCAGGTCATCAAGAGTCAGCGTTCTGTGTACATTGTAATACTGCAGCCGTAACGCCCTTATGGAATCTCGGTCTCATTTTACAGTTTTTTTTAAACAAACTCAATTAACAGTAATCCCCAACTCCCACCTGGTCATTCCTGGTTCCTGGTCATAGTGAGTATTCCGAGTCTTTGAGGTAGAATGGCAAAGATACACTCGACCCCTTGAGTGGCAAGAAATCGAGAAGACAGGGCATACAATCCTTGGTGACTACTCCCATCATCTTACAAGAAACATCAGTTTCACAAATGGCATTTCGGCTGTGAAAAAACGCTCAAGGCCCATGCGGTCCTCCAAGCCAGACGCGTGGGTCGCTCGGACCAAGTATGTCACACGACAGGTACTTTTGCGGTAAACACTCACTCAGGTCCACCCCCTCCTTCCAATGATCCGCCACTCCCACTCCTGGCGCTATCATCATCAGCTAAGGAAAGCATATATAGCGTATACGGAGCCCATATATCTCGTGGTCTTGCTTTCGCCGGCAATCCCTCATAGTAACAATTCAATTGATCTCTGCAGTAAGCCATGTCAGTCAGCCACAGTTGAACATCAGGCGCTCTCCTTCCCCTCCACTCCATAGCAACTCTCTGTTTAGCCAATTGTAGCGCCAACACAATGAAACGTCTCGATTTCGCAGATATACCAGAGGCTATTCCCAGGAGGCACAGGCGCACATCCAATACAACCTCAGTCGACGTCATGGCAGTTAGCGCCTCAGAGACAGCCTTCCAGAAGGCATACACACGTGAACATCCCCAGGCCAGGTGTACAAAGTTAGCATCATCCTCCCCACACCGGACACACTGAGCATTCGCTCGAAGGCCATACCGAACCAGCTGGACCGGTGTGTAGTACCACTGATGCACAAACTTATAATGAAGAAGACGAAAATTGCCATTGGCCACATATCCCCCAGTCATAGAGCAGCACTCGGTCCACTCATCATCACTCAGTGGTTCTGGGAGACTCCTGTCCCATCGAGCCCTGGCCAGTATCGCGCCTCCCCCTTCATCCTCCTGCGCAGCTCGGTACAGCTTAGAAAGCAACTTAGCCCTGTCCGTAGTAGTGTAAAGCAATTGCAAGGCACCAAGTGTCAACGGTTCCTCCGGATATGTAGGGTACAGAGCATGGACAGCAGCCCGAAGTCTGACGTATGTAAAAGTAGACATAACTGCATTAGCAGAGTGGTCCGTCATAGTCTGTAAGGAGAGGAACGAGGCCCCAGGGAAAAGGTCCCCCATAGTATGTAGCCCAGCCCCCTGCAGGATCTGTAAACCTCCAATTTCACCCGAGACCGAGATTTCTGAGTGATAGAGAAGTGGCATAGCAGGTGCATACAATGGCAACCTAGCTGCTCGTCTGCCCAATTCCCGCCAGGCGTTCGCCGTGGATTTCACCGTGTCAACCTCTCCTTTGTCAAACACTGAATGATCGCTGACTATCATGGCCCTCAGCGGATTTGGCAGAACAGCACTGGCTTCAAGCGCCACATGCGGGGTATATGGAGGAGCAGACAGCCAGTAGGTTGCAAAATGTGCTTGTGCACCCAAATAATATAGTTTCATATCTGGTACAGCAAAGCCCCCCAACTCGTATGGCTTGGTCAACACCTCCCAAGTTACACGCGGCTTCTTACCAGCCCAGGTTAGTGTAATCAACAGGGATCTTAGCCTGGCAAAAAAGTGTGATTTCAGCGGGACAGGAATGTTGACAAAGAGATAGAGGAACTTCGGCAATACCACCATTTTAATTAAAGACACTCGATCAGCCAGAGTTAGAGGGAGTCGCGTCCAACGCGCCACCTGATCTTCTAACTTAGAGATAGCCACTCCATAATTAGCCCTTATAATTTCTTGGCTGTCCCGATGCACCCAGATGCCCAGATACCGGACTGACTCTGTCGCCCATTCCAACGGAAATTCTAAGGGAATCGGGTGGGTAGCATCCGTGAGGGGCAGCACAACAGATTTATCCCAGTTGATGGTCAGACCGGAGTGGCGACCAAACTTGATAAACTCTCGGAGTATAGCTTCTAGATATAAAGCAGGTTCGCGTACATAAAGGACCATGTCATCAGCATACATGGACACTGCCAAAGACCTGAGAGGGAACTTCAACGCCGCCTCTGCATATCTCTGCCTCAAGATACAGGCCAGCGGTTCCATCACAATAGCAAAAAGCAAAGGCGAGAGAGGGCAGCCCTGCCTTGTCCCCCTCTGAACCGGAAATGAGCTGGAGACATGACCATTGACCCTCACTCTCGCTATGGGATTATAGGAGAGTTATCAGTGTTGTAAAAAAGAAAGGCACCCCCATTCGATTTAGTATGGTTATCATGTATCGCCATGCCACCGAGTCAAAGGCCTTAGCAGCGTCGAGCATGACAGCTACCGCAGCCAGCTCCGGCTTAAGCAGATGTAACACCGCAAACAGAGCTCGCAGATTGTGGGTAGTGGACCGGAGAGGTATGAATCCCGATTGATCCGGCAGTACCATGACTGGGAGGAGTAACTGCAGTCTTGTGGCCAAAACCTTAGCTATTATTTTGACATCTGTATTCATGAGAGAGAGAGGGCGATATGAGTCACATTTATTTGGGGGCTTTCCCGGCTTAGGCAGCGCTACCAGTAGCGCCTCTCTCATTGTGGTTGGTAACTGACCGCAGTCTACCGCTTCTTCCAGGACCATCGCCAAGTGTGGTAGCAGCTGATCTGCATATTCTTTATAAAATTCAGAGGGCAAACCGTCTGTGCCAGCTGCCTTGCCGTTTGGGAGAGCAGATATTGCCTCTCTAAACTCCTCCTCCGTAATATGATGCATAAGGAATTCCTGCTGCCCCCTCGATAGCCACACCAAAGCGATGTCCTCGAAGTACCTATTTATTTCCTCCTCATCCGCTGTGTCCCTGTGCTCATACATCTGTGCGTAGTATTTCGTAAAGCAAGCCAGAATACCATCTGTGCTAGTCACAACGTCCTCTCCGTCTTCTATTTCCTGCACAGTGCAGTGACGTGCCCAGGGGTCCCTTACTCGGTCCGCCAATCCCTTCCCCGGCCTACCCCCTTCACCATAATATCGTGCTCTAGTGTGTTTGGACAGGAATTTCACCTCCTGATCCGCCAGCTCGTTATATTCAGTGACTTTCGATCTAATTTCGGCTAATAACGTTTCCCCCGAACATTCCTCCAGCTGCCGTTCCAGGACCAACAATTCTCTTTCCAACCTGGCCATGGAGTCTCTCAGTGACGTAAGCACCCCCGATCGGAGGCCAATACACGCCCCTCTTACAGTCACCTTAAAAGCCTCCCACACTGTACTCATATTGTCAACAGATCCCACATTGTTGCTAAAAAACTCCTCGATGATCTGACGCAGTCGCTCACGCAGTACCTGATCAGACAACACACCAGGCGATAGGCGCCAAGTGAAAGGAGCTGGTGCATGTGTCGGCAATTGCATCACCAGGCGAACCGGCGCATGATCAGAGATCGTGCGAGGTAGATGTTCCACATCCAGAACCCATCCACTCACGTCACGAGTCACCAGCCAATAATCCAATCTCGACCATGTATCATGCGCCGACGTGTAGCATGTTCCCTCCCGTCTGCCCGGGTGCCTCAATCGCCAAGCATCCAACAACCCCAGTCCATGCATACCCTCACATACCGCATCAGCAGCTTTCTTCCGCACACAAGGCCTATCCTGTTTTTTGTCCAATTCAACATCCAATGTGACATTCAAATCTCCTCCACAGAGTACAGCCGATGGGGGGAGCATATATATTTTGTTCCAAAGTGTAACATAGAAGTCGGGATCATCCACATTCGGCCCATATACATTAAGAAGGGTGACCAGCGTCCCGCACAGTTTACCATGTACAATGATATATCGACCATCCTGGTCAATCTCCTCATGGATCACTTCAAATGGTACATTTTTCTTAATTAGGACCATCACCCCACGTGCATAAGAAGAATAGGCCGTTGCCAGCCGTACCCACGCCCACTGCTTAGCCACAATTTCGGCCGCCTTTCCCCGAAGGTGCGTTTCCTGAAGGAAAACTACCTGTGCCCCATGCCTATTCAGGAACGCTAGCATCTGTCTAGTCTTTTGCGGCCGATTCAATCCCCGAACATTCCAAGTAACACAAGAGAGTTTAACCCCCCTATCCATACTTCCAGACCTTCAAGCTACCCAGCAGCCAGTAGACACCTCCCAACCTCCTACCAACGCTCCAGTATCCACCACCCAGCAGTCCAGTAATGCCACGAACCTCCTTGCAAGTCAAGCAGTACATATACCAACAATGCCCCAAATGCCTTTTAGACCTCCCAACTCCCCCACCACTGACCAGGAAATACAGCAACCCTGCCCCAAACATAAAAAAAAACACCCCCATCCCACCACCCACTTCAGCACTTCAGCATCCCCAACCAGTAATGGCGCCTGGTGGTGATATTGCGCCAAAATGTTAATGCACCCAACCGCCACTTGTATGGCAGTAAAGCTCGCCCGGCGGTCTCTCCGCCGACTGTGG
This sequence comes from Lissotriton vulgaris, assembly GCF_964263255.1. Classification (NCBI taxonomy): domain Eukaryota; kingdom Metazoa; phylum Chordata; class Amphibia; order Caudata; family Salamandridae; genus Lissotriton; species Lissotriton vulgaris. Next base: position 130,572,842 of record NC_141700.1, read on the forward strand.
ATCACAGCGCCGCCACTCCGCCGTTGGCTAGGCCCCCCCGTGTCCCCGTCGGCCACAGCTTGCGCGGCGCGGCTCAGAGCGGCCCAGCGCCGCCTCCGCAGCCCAGGGCTCGCTTAGTTCCCCGCCCCACTCACCGCAACCAGCAGGGCTGGGCCAGGCCGCTCGATTCCCAGGTGCTGCACGGCTCGTTCCTCGCAAGCGCCGCCACCCCAAGCGCTGGGCGCCGCTCTCCCAGGATTCCCTCCATAGGCAGTGGAGGAGGCCCTCCGTACGTTCAGCTTCGGAGCGGGCTCAGGGTGGAAGGCCGGGTCTCTCAAGGCGCGATCACAGCGCAGGTCAGCTCGACTGCGGAGGCGGCCGCATCAACTTTCCGGCAGTCAAAAATCTCCACATCGGATTCCCAGCCACATCGGGTGTTGTTCGGCTCACAGATGGGGTTCAGGTTAGGCGGGGTATACAGGATAAATTAGCGAATGTTGGATGGTCTCGGCAGAGCCTCACCTACGTGCGGCCATCTTGCTCGGCGCCCTCTAGCGCCCCCCCAACTTCTTTGTATATGTATTCTCAAGCGCTGGGGTAACCCCGGATCCAGATAAAGTCTGAGACTACTGTGATGGAGATATGCAGATTTTTAGAGATGGTAAACAATTGTGGTTGTTTAATTCCGGAACTCACCACTCTGACATAACCTTTGCCTGAGCTCACAAAGATGTCTGTTCCCAGGTCCTGGGCCCTGAACAAGAAGCTGCTTTCCAGGCCACTAACGACGCCCTTTCGTTCAAAACTACATTAGGGTAATTTGACTCCCACAAGAATACCATGATTGTGGTGGACGCTGGCACAAAAGGATTAGGGGCTGTACTGATTCAGCTCTGCACTGAAGATGATGATTGGGCCCCAGTGTTGTTTGCCAGTCACTCATTAACAAAAACTGAGCAGAAATATTCTCAGATTGAAAAGAAAGCAATAGCAATTCACTGGGAGTGCTGGCATTTCCACCTGTATGTCTACGGTCATATTTTCACAGTGACCACCGATCACAAGCTGCTCCTTCCTTTGTTCAAGGGAACGGCTGCTAAACCTCCTTCGTGAATTGAAAAATGGAGGCTTCAACTACAGTAGTACACTTGTCAGGTGGAGTACCGTCCAGGACCTCACAATGCCGCAGACTATCTGTCTTGGCATCCTCGAGTGGCTACCCCTGCAGAAGAAGCTGACGCGGATGAGACGGAGGAGTATGTTCGATATGAGATGGCCCGATTTTGTCCAATCCCACTTTCCATGAAAGTTCTATGAGAAGCTACCTGACAAGATGAATGCCTACAGAAAGCGTTTGAGACTGTAAAGAACAACCAGTGGCAGAGACTCAAGAAAGATTGTGTTTCCCTTACTCCGGAAGCGCAACCGATTATGGAGAGCTTGTATCATATTCGCCAAGAACTAAGTGTAGACTCCACGTGGTTCCTTTTGAGAGGGCATCGCTATTTCATACCTACTGCCCTCATAGATCGAGTTATTTAACAAGCACATGGGGGATATCAAGGCATGGTGAAAACCAAAAATTGATTGCGAACCAAGGTGTGGTTCCTTCTGATGGATGAAAAGGTTGAGGAAGTTGTCCGGTTTTGTCCATGGTTCCCGGCTGCTGGAGAAGCCAGTATGCCATCCCCTTTATTAACCAAAACTGGACCACAATGTCCCTCGATGTGTGCAAGTCTTGATTTTGGGAGCCTGCCAGATGAGAGACATACATTTATAATGATTGACAACTACACCAAGTATCCGAAGGTAGAAGTGGTGTCTTCTTTGAGTGCCAGTGAGGTGATCCCCAAATTGGAGAAGGTAATGGCCACTCATGGCCTGATAAAGGAATTACAAACTGACAATGGCCCTCCCTTTGGGGGACAGAAAGTTTTCACCTATCTGTCTTCCCTTGGCATTACTCACAAGAAGATCACCTGACGGTGGCCCCAGGCCAATGGGGAGGCAGAAAGATTCATGTGAATGTCAAACAATGTCATTCAGATTGCCTATGCGAGCCAACAACCTCTTAAACTTGCAATGTATGCTTTTCTTCATGAGTACTGCCAGACACTCCCTCCACCACTGGGAGAGCTCCTGGGCACCTCTCCATGGGTCAGATTGTGGTGGATTCTACTCTGGATCATCCCAGATGGCAGCTTGATCCTATTAATGAAAAAAGAGCCCATGGGAGACGACCAAAGTTAAATGACCATGCCATTCGTTGATGCCGAGCCACGATGTCTGACTTAAAGGTGGGCGATTTGCTGCTGGTACAGAATCGATACACAAGCAGCAAATTTCGATTGCCTTTTTGGGCGAGAACGATGGACCATTGTCCATCAGAAGGGCACACGTGTCACTGTGCGATGGATACTTATAATCAAGTGGGGGAAAGGATCACTAGTCCTGCGAAAACCAAGGTCTGCAGGTACGTAACGGGGTGTCTCCCAATAAAAAGACCCTCATACACGTGTACGTGTTTTAAAGTTCTTGGGTTCTCGTAGCGGTATATGATGTGTCCCCGCTCTTGTTTTACACGTGCGTGCGTAATCCTTGGGTCAATTCTTTGTGTGCACCCTCCGCCAGGAGGTTTTACCTTTGGTTTAAGGCAGTAGTGATCGTGAAAAAGTGGGTGGTGGGGTAGTGGTGACAGTTTTTTAAAAAACCCGGACAGCCAGATAAGGTACTTTAATCGACCTAGATTCGGGTACAAATTATTCAAAATTGTGCTGCTGTGGAATCTGTTATGAATTCAAGCGCACTTTATAATTGTGGTTAAAAAGGTCGACATGTTTCAGCCTTAAGTGCCAAAAGGTCAGTAGGCTTTCTTCAGGACCAGGGGGTGGTGAAGTGACTAATAGTGAAAAGAATAGGTAAATTTAGAACCTGATTCTTCTGGCAGTAGAAGGTCGCATTGTACCTGCAAAGTGAAAACAAACATACACACAACAGATAGGGGAGATAGGGAAAGACACAAATTATGTACAATTGTACAAGCTCAAAATCAAGTGATTATGAAAAGTAACTAAAAAATGGCAATACTTAGCGCAGAATCACGGTCATTGTTTCTTTCACATGAATCTTTCTGCCTCCCTATTGGCCTGGGGCCACCGTCAGGTGATCTTCTTGTGAGTAATGCCAAGGGAAGACAGATAGGTGAAAACCTTGTGTCCCCCAGAGTTAATATGTGTGAAAATGCTACAATAATAAGTAATGCTATCACAAAATGCACATTATGCCGCACAATTTTCCTTTTTCTGTCAAATAACTTCGTCAACCCTGCTTCATAATTTGGTCCTCCCCTGTCCATATTTCTCCATGCAGTTTTAATGTGCATACAAATTACATTAAAAAATATTTAAGGTGTGCTATCACAAACTGTGGAGCATTATGTCACATAATGTGCCTATTCTTGCCACATAATTCATTAATCTCTACCACGTCATGTTGTCCTCCTCGGCCACATAATTCTAGTGGCTCTGGTCTATATATTCCTCCGAATTTGAACCCGGTGAGTCCAATGGGTGTTGCGCGCCTGGTTCCGTCCCACTTCGAATGTCCGCTAGCCGAGGACCGGATGTAGCTGTGTAGTTGGCTTTGCTGCACGCGGTTCCGTCCGACTTCCGCCCTTTCAGTCGGCTCACGCGCGCGCGCGCCCCTTCTCACAGCCCACACCTCCCCACACGCAGGGCCGCTCTTAATACCTTAATACAGTTCCCGCCAATTCGTGTTCGGCTAGGCGAGGGATTATGAGTTTTCTATCGATTTTGTACTTAACAGAAGAAAATGTAATCACGGGGAACAAGGCCTTTCTGCCGTCTCCAGTGCAGCGTGGCGGGCGGCGCCACCGCTCAGGTACCGGCCTGGGTAAGGCTTTTCATTAACCTCTGGGGCTCACATTGGGCGGGTATCGCTTTTCATTTCTTCTTTGTTTGTGAACTGACGGCCCACCTGAGAGGCCCCTCGTTTTGTCCTCACGCACTCTGTCCTAAGTGTCTAAATGGAGGTCGTACACCAATAGTGCCTAATGGTGGAGGGCCCTGTATGGGGTCGCTGAGATCATTTATGCATCAGTAGGTGTTGTGTTTGCATTTCTTAAATGTACTTTAGTTTTTCAATATGCGTGTGCCAGCTTAGGTCATTGTCAGAATGTAGAATGTTATATGTGTCATCTTACTGTGCATCAATTGTAAACGACAGTTATTCCTTGGATGCTGAACTTACTGGAGACATATGATTGGGCTCTTCGATTAGTTAAAGGAATCAATCTTCAATTCCTGTTTATTTCCTTCATTACACTGGCGACGAGGATGGGATGAGTAGGCCTGTGCCACTTATTGTTATCATCGGCTCTGCGTTGTGAGTAGGCTTAACTACAGGTACTCAGCCTTGAAAGTAGCTGGTGGTGGCGAAGGAAGGGTGGGGTGGATTTCCTACTTGTAGGACCACTATTAATAAAATAGACACAATTATGCACCAAAGTTGTCTAAATTAAATTATGTGTAAAACTGATAATGTATATTGCACAAATTATAGTAAATTATGTGGCACGTTTCGTATCAATATTAACTCTATTGCAACATTGTAAGACATGTGGTATGGTTAGAAAACCAGGCCCAATATTTTAGAAAATTAAGATGTTTCCATATAAATAAACCTTCAAGTATTCAGCAGCCACCATTATTCACCATCAATGAATGGCTTTGTTTTGCATGGGGGCATCAGGGCACCATTTTAATAGCCCAGTTATTTCTACCTCCGGGAGAAAAAGAATTGCATCCAGAAGCCCATGAATCTTCTTATAAACTCTTAGACCTTGGCGCAGCACGTAAACATGCTATATTTTCGACTTTTATCCATATGACCTTGCCAAGTCTGAGGCTACCCACATCTGAGGGTGATATCAGTGTCTATACAAATGCTATCAAAGATGATACAAAGCGCAGTGCAAGAACAACTAGAGGCACACCTAGAACTAGGGCCGGCTTTAGCGCTGGTAGTGCCTCGTGCGACAATCTATTTCGGCACCACCCTCGACCTCCTCCTCGGACTTCCCACAACCATCCGGCAAATTTTCCCCATATTTGTCCATAGCCCCTCTCCTACATACATTTAATTTGTTTTAAAGCGCTAGTAAAGTCTGGTTTTATTCATCCACTCAGCTATCCACGTAAAGTACAGCTCTCTTTTTTGCAGCAGGTGTATTAACCCTCTGTGATACTTTACAGTGAGACTGCCACTAGACAAAATTCAGATCACTCTCTAGCTGGAACAATAATCACAAGAGTTCTCTTGAAATTTGTATTGCTGCCTGAAAGCTGGCCACACAGGAGCTCCACAACAGATGCTTTTAAATTGCTCTGTTATTATTAAATGCAGCGCAAGCCCTGAGGTCAGTGCCGCCCCACCTCCGGGTCAGCACCCAGTACGACTGCACCGGTCACACCTCTCTAAATCCGTACTGGCCCAGAACTCTTGAACTATGATCGCATGTTCACAGGGTTCTGATAAGTACTGTATTATATTCTAACCTTTAGATAGGCCTAACTAACGGTCTGTCGGGCACTGCGCCCATGCCTATGTGGTTGGCATGCTGCACCATGTAGGGTCTGTGGTTGGGAGGATGTTGTCTTTATTTTGATTCTATGTGGTATGTGCTTCCATGTTGTGAGCGATATTTTGTTATGGGATGCTGAGCTCAGTAGTGGGATGGATGAAGAAGTGTGAGAAACAGGTGTCTAGTTTGTGGCTTTTGGTGAACTGACAGCTGTGATCAGCTCTGGATGTCACTTTAAAACATTGAGCGTGGCGCGAATTCCGTCGTGATGTGGGCATTTTAATCAGTGGGCGGCGTTCAAACGGCCCCAGTCTGTCCTCTGCACACGCCCACCGTCACGTGGGACGGCCGGGGGCCGTCCTCAGCACCGAACGGGTTAAGGTATTTTTCCTGATCGCAGTCCACTAAGCTGGTTACCGTCTGAGAGTTTTGTTTGGGTTAATGGCCCTGAGCAGGCATAGATTGAACGGAGAAGTGGTCAGGAAATTTGGTGGTACAGACTTTGTTACATGAGGCCGAAGTGGCGCTATTTGATGAGGACGTGCGGGGCGGGGATCACATGCACCATGTCCCACTTTCCCTTACTAGACCTTACCACCCTTGAAGCACTAGTGCGCAGTGTTAAGTCCGGATCACCGGATGATCCTGCTTCACCAGACATAATAATGGCTGCCTCTCAGATCACCCTGCCTATTATTAGGGAGGTACTAAACGCATCCATCATCTCCACCACTGTACCGACCGTCTGGAAACAGGCCATGGTCAGGTTGCTGCTTAAAAAACCCAATTTAGACCCGTCTGACTTGGCCAACTATCGCCCCATCTCCCTGCTCCCATGGGTGAGTAAGGTCTTAGAAAAATATATTATTCAACAGCTAGTGAACTTCCTGGAAAATCATCACGTACTAGATCCCACCCAGATGGGCTTCAGACCGAAACACAGGACCGAGACCGCTCTCCTCATGGTCACAGAGGAAGCTAGAAAAATCCTGGATCAAGGAGGATCAGTGGCAGTGATCCTCCTTGATCTAAGCGCGGCATTTGACACGGTCAGTCATGACACCCTACTGGACCGTTTGTCCTGCGCCGGGATCAAGGACAAAGCCTGGACATGGTTTAAATCCTTTCTGGAGAACAGATCCTTCAGGGTCTTTGAGGGTGAGTCCGTCTCCTCTAGCAGACCTCTAAAGTACGGAGTTCCTCAGGGCTCCTCTCTGAGCCCCGCACTCTTCAACCTGTATATGAGGCCACTGGCTGATGTTGTCCGCCCATTCGGAGTTAAGATCATCTCCTATGCGGACGACACGCAGCTGGTGGTCTCACTGGCGCAGGAGACTACCCGGCCTGCGTCAGGTGGGCTTAGAGAATGCCTAGAGGAGGTGAAGACCTGGATGTCTTCATCATCCCTCAAGTTGAATGGGGATAAAACAGAGCTGATGCTCTTAGGCCCCCCAGATCTTGGCCTCCCCCCCTCCTTGTGGCCTCCTTGTCTGGCCCCCCCCCCGAGCCCCCAAGAACAATATTAAGAGCCTCGGAGTGTGGTTAGACAGATCTCTGTCCTTCAACGCTCAAGCCACAAAACTATCAGCCACCTGTTTTGGCATCATGAGGATGCTAAATAAAATCTTCCCCCTCCTCCCCCTGGAAGCCAAACAGGTGGCCATACAAGGCCTCATACACTCACGCCTCGATTTCAACAATGTGCTCTATCTAGGCGCCCCAGATTACACTCTGCGCAGACTGCAGATAGTGCAGAACTGCGCAGCGCGCTTACTGCTCAAGATCCCTCGGAGACAATCAGTGAGGGCCGGTCTGGTCAGCCTTCACTGGCTACCGATTCGGCAGAGAGTCCTTTTTAAAGCTATGTGCATAGCCCACCAAGCATTCTGGGACACAGGCCCCAGCATTTCACGTGACCTAGTTACTCACTACATTCCCAACCGAAGCCTTCGCTCCAGCCATACCTTTTTAGCAGTGGCGCCAAGAATAAAAAGATCCAGGTCAGGCGGAAGGACGTTTGCCTACAATGCGTCCAGAACCTGGAACACTCTGCCACTACATCTCAGAGCTAAAACCAACACACAGTGTTTCGTAAACAATTAAAGACTTTCATGTTTAATTCCCCCCACTAATCCCTAGCTTCCTCCTCATCTGCTCTTCGGTAGGTTCTGGTTACCCTAGCGCTTGGACGCCTCCGGGCAGCAATCGCGCTCTACAAGTCTACAGGTTTACAGGTTTACCTGACAGCCCTCATGGTGTTGCTTATTCTGGTTGCCTTCCATACGGTAGATGATCAGTAATGTTAGGGAATTTGAATAGCACACATTGTGCCACTGGTGTGTCCTTTCATCACTAAATGTTTCCCTTAGAGAAGAGAACACGTCTCACACAGTAGATGTCCGTCACATTGGCATTCCATAAAAGCCTGCACTTGTTTCAAGGTAAAGGTGGTCTTGTTTAAATCGATCCAACAGTGGGCCAGGACCTGCTGAGATCCAGGCTGGATGGTAATTTTTGTAGCTCTGGCACAGTTCCATCCTTTGGCCTGTTCTCTGATGGTGGTAGTAGGGTCTGAAATCGAGAGCCCTCAGCCACTGATGTTGCATCATCCCCTAGGGGGCATCAGTAGTAGCCTTGAAGACTGCCTGAGACTCGTCACCGGATGTGAGGAGAGCTGTAGCTGATGCAAACATATGGCAGCTGTTGGTGTCTGCTGCCATATACTCAGCCTGGAGCTCATCTGCATGCATGAATTGAATAGCCTGGTTACCATGTACAAATTCCTCAGGGAACTCCATTACCCGAAGGTTTTCAGCAGGATGGAGTAGACTCCGCGGGAATGCATGGCGAATGATGAGGGCTACTCAGTGACAGCCAACTTGGTTTTTTGGAGGTCTGAGGTCACCATAACCTCTCATCCTCGACCAAGTCCTTACTTATGAGGTTAGTTGCTCAATCCCAGGACATGAAACAAAACAAGAAATGCTATCTTACCCCACCCACTCTGTTACTACAAGAGAGTAGTGTTCCCCCAGTACTTCTGTTTTGTTTCTTGCCTTCGGACGCAAGACAAGGAATTCTGAAGTCTTTGCTGGGCATTGACTTTCATCACTGTGGGGACTATTAGTTTCACTGCTGGGCTTAGTAGCTTCTTCCCTACCTACGTGGGACCAATCCTGAAGGGGAGTGCTGGAAGGGACCCCCAGGCAGCATTATGATCGGTACACGAGTAAGATCTAGCAGACAGATTATGTCTATTGAACCATTGTGCCTCAAACACACCATTTATTAGGCCGTTGTGTCTGAAAACGGGCTATTTAGTAGTATTGCCTACCAGTCTATCTTGCAGCGAGGTCGCAGTTTGCCTCCTTGGGAACTGACCGTCACATGCACCTTAAAAGACCGCTAGTCCCTTGCGCATTCGCCTTATGGATGTGGAAGCGGTGTGGTTGCAGCTCTTTGCACAGGGATCAAAAACACATTCTTAAATAGAGGCACATACCTCCTTCTTTGAGATCTTCCTCTAGCAGATCAGTGGCTCCTTCTCTACCAAGGAAAAAGGGTAGAGCTTCTCCAGATAGGGACATGATCATAAGGCTGGTCATGGTGACTTGGTTGTTCTGAAGAAATGCAAGAAGGAGGTTGGTGACTGTGGATCAGGAAAGCATTTACTCTGACCTATCTGACTCCTAATTATCTGGTGGTTCTTCCTCTCTTCCATCAAAGCACAAAGGGAATATATTTCTTAGGAAATGCCACTAGATTTGTTATCCTATATTAAGAACCACGTGGGGTTTCCCAATGAGGAGGTAGCTGAATCCTCAAAAGACGAAATTCTGTGTTATTTTAGAAGGCCTTTTAAAATGGGGGTGCCTATACATTAGTGTGTTCCAGAAGTGGTTCTAAATGAGTTATAAGATCCAACAAAAGATTTAATGTTCCTCGCTTTATGTCCAGCCCATTAGAGAGGATGGAGGAAAAATTGGCGGACGCTGTACACATGGATTCTATGGTGGCTAGCCTTGTCGGTAGATCCTCTGTGGCCAAAGACAGCATTTTGAAAGATCCAGCAGACAGGAATGTAGATGCATCTCTAAAGGAAAAGAAGGGGAAAAGGGAAATACTCTTCTTTCCAAGGTTCAGTGGACTTTTTGAATTGGCATAGACTTGAAGGCCTTGAACAAATTTGTGGAAAAGATACCCTTCAAGATGGAAACACTTCAGAAGATCATACCTCTAATAGAACCGAATGCCTTTCTGGCCACTCTTTACTTAGTGGATTCATACCTTCATATTCCAATGTACAAGCCACATCAGCAGTTTCTGCGTTTTTTTGTTTGGGGCAAACATTAGCAATGCAAAGTTCTCCCATTTGGGCTCCAGTCTTCCCCGAGGGTATTCATAAAGGTGGGGGCTCCGCTGGTGGCCCACCTTCATCTCAAGGGTGTGTCACTATTCCCATACCTCAACAACTGGCTCTGTCAATACAGATTTTGGAGCAGTATCTCTCCTTGGAGATTGCTACTCTAACTCGCCATGGGTTTCCGTTAAATCTCCCGAAGTGTCTACTTCTTCCTTCCTGTGATCTTCAGTTCATTGGAGCACAATTCAGTACTCGATTAAGCAAGGTATTTCTCCCCATGGAGAGGATGTTTCGCCTCTAGAGTTCAACCCTGTTCAAATGAATGGAGGTACTGGGCCATATGCATCAGTATTCACAGTACCATGAGCAAGACTACATCTGAGACCACTGCTGTGTCATCTGCAAATCATGGAGCCCTGTAAGCCAGGATAATGAATTTTGTGATTCCTGCCTACCCAGTCATTAAGCACGCTCCGCAGTGGTAGAGAACTGAACAACGTCTGCAAGGGAGTAGTGATGCGTCCAGACTCTCCGATTTCTTTGACAACTGATGCAAGTACTTTGGGCTGGGGAGCTTCACTTGGAGACTTGATAGTCTAAGCAAAATAGTCACTGAATAAATATGTTTATTCAGTCGATTTTGCCATAAAACATCACACATAAACTAAAATACATAATCCATTACATTGTAGTATGATACAATCATATCCTCTATAAATACAAGATAATAAAAATACAAGTGAAATCCATTAAAACCATTGAGAAACTGCGCCCAGTTACATTAGCTATCTTCCATAAAGTGCAGATACACTACAAGACCACTATATGTTAACAAAGATTTCAATGGCTCAATGATAAATTCAGGTCAATAGAGCACCTAATTTTGAGGCATGAAGGACATCATTAAATCTCGATTGGAGTGATGCAATCACCATAAAGGAAAACAAAAGTGAAAAACCAAAACTTCACTGTCAGAATTCAGTGACAATAAAAACACAGATAAAATTGTATAAAAAATAGTGAGTAATGGGGCAATTAATCAAATCTCGAATCTCTAGACGCCCAAGCTGCTCATAAAAAGGATAGGACTGTAAGGATTACATGATCTGTTGGAAGTATCTGTAGATACAACAAGGCTGGTCTAATTTGATTAAAATTCAGGGATTTCAACAAAGGGATTAAAAAGTGCTTCCTCGTTCAGCTATATTAAGACCAGAACATGGTAAAATGCAACAAATACTGCAGAGACATATTGTCTCAGCCACAGGGTTCCCTTGCCTCAGGCCGCATCCACCCAGAAGGGGATGCCAAAAAAATTGTGTAATTGGTTGAACCTGAATCTGGCCAGTATAAGCTTATTGTGCTGTGAGCGGACCTTGGCAGGATACGGCTACAACCACTGCACAGCTTTAAGCCGCATGTGACCCCTAACTGAAGTTTTCTGAAGCTCTAGGTACTCTCTCTCTAGGTAAATGTTCCAAGAACATTCTTTTGACACCCCCTAGTTCCCGCTCCGAGAAAGAGGAGGGATCATCACAAATATCTGACCTACCAATGTGGTTAAAGGTTGCTTTAACATTGGCTATCCAAGATATTCTGTGTGACCGAACTAGAGCCACACAGTCGAATCATTCTATTCAGAGACAGTTTCACCCTGCTCCAAATCTCAATCAAACACAGGAGCGTACTAAAGGATATCAAATCTGGCACGTGGGCAAGCCCAAGCTCCGCCTGTACAGAGAAAGCAGGAGTGGAGTTTGGCATCTGTACCAATCTGCGAAGAAAATAATTTTTGGCCGATTGGATAGGATCAGCTTGTCATACCTCACTGCTGTAACGTAGCTGGGAGATGCACTTAGCCTGATACATTTTTAACATGTCACTCGGCAAATTAAAAATTGCCAATGGATCTGAGAAACTCAGCTCTTTTTGCCTCCACCAGAGGTTTCTAACAAATGTTAGCATCAAATCGGGCCCCCAGGTAAGGGAACGCCTTAACTTTGCCCAATGTAAAATTAGAGACTTTAAACGTCTTGCTCTTAGTTGACTTGGGGCCCAATACCATCGCATATGACTTTGAGAAATTAACCGCCAGATCAAGGTTCCCCATGAAAGATGCGCGGAAGCAAGCCCATTTATGTACAAGGTAAATAAAACGGGGCAAGAATACATCCTTGAGGCACACCCAAATTGATCCGGAAAGGGCGAGTACAGATGGCAACCTGAGAAAAACAGACCGAGGCAGAGGTCCCTGAGTGTAGACTGGCTAGGAGGGCCACAATGCTTGGGTTTATCTCTATCCTGCTAAGCAGGGTCCATAGTTTCGCTCGATTCACCCTGTCGAAGGCAGAGGTCAGGCCCATAAAGCATAATGTATAGATTCAGACAGGGCCTCCATGTATTTTTTTTAATTATCAAATGGAGATTCAGGCATTGTTCTGATGTGGACCTCCTATTCTGAAGCCATATTGAACATCACAGAGGATATTATTCTTCTCTGGCCAGTCACTTAGCCTATTTAGAACCACCCGCCCCAGGACTGTGGCCGTTTAGTTCTGTAACGATATTGGTCTATAACATTGTGGGTTGTCTTTGTCCCCCTTGTTAAATATAGGAACAATGATAGCAGTAGACCAAGAGGACAATGTCCCCACTTGGGTGGCCGAATTCAACACCTGTGTTAATAGTGAAGCCCAGACCTCAAAATTAGGTTTAAACAAGTCTTGTGGGATACTATCGGGCCCGAATGCAAGAATACCTTGTGTGACTTCCTCTAAGGTCCAAACCACTGGGTCACAAGCTGTGCTAGCGGAAGTTATGTTGCTCCCACATATCCCTGATTATACACACCCTCAAAATGACTCACCCATTAGTGCTCTGAGATGTGATGACATAAAGATGGCATGGCACCCACCGTGAAGCAAGGCCTATTTACCATTCTCCTGCAAAGTCATCTGAGACAGAGGGTCAGAGATCACCGAGTTGGAGAGTATTGATGGCAGTCTACAGGGCCCTCCAGCAGTTCTATTAAAAGTGGCTTACGTAAACCATCAAAGAAGCATCCGTTGCTGAACCCTGAATGAGTTGGCCTGCAGTCTGCATCTGTGGGCAGAGACTCAACTTCTTTTCAGTGCACATCAAGGGTCTGGACAATGTGGTGGCAGGCTGCTTGCATCTGGAGTTTCCCTCTTCCCAGTACTTGAGACTGACCAGGTCCATCTTCAAGCCATCAGCAGAAGGTTTGGCACTCACTTCCTGGACCTGTTTACCTCGAAGAACAGTGCTCTTCTTCTGAGATATTTCTCCAGGTTTTAAGAACATAATCTTTGGGGTGTGGATGCATTGACCTTGGAGTGGCCTCGGAGACTCCTCTTTGTCTACCCTCCAATTCCTCTGATTCAGAGACTTTTTATGCAAGATTCTGCTGGGGAAGGCTCAAGTAGTTGTGGTGGTTCCATACTGCTCAGAAGAACCTGGTTCCAGATTCTTAAACACATGGCATGTTTCCCTTTGTGGATCCCCCCTCTTCCTCCTGCTCCACTGATGTTAAGCAGCTCTCTACAACCTCTTAGTCTTTTCCTCTCGGTTTGAAGGTTGAGAGGAAGAGTTTAGAGGCTCAAGGTTTACCTCCTTATATTATTGAAGTAGTGCAAAAATCTAGAAGATTTTTAACTCTTGCAGCCTATTCTAAACACGGGAACATCTTTGATTCTTGGTGTTCTGCACAAGGGTTTTCTTCAGGGGAATATTCTGTTTCTTCTATTCTTCAACTGATGGATGGGTTTCAGAAAAAATCTTTTCCTATCTACATTAGGGACACAGGGGTATGTCATTAAGGCATTCCATATGAAAAGTGGCGTAGTTAAGAATGCAATTTGACACATTAGGTATTCCAGAGAATATTGTAGCACAATTCAGTCTTCAAGCTGAGCAAGACACAAACAGACAACAATCTGTTTAAGATCGTTTCCTAAGGGGAGGCCATACGCTCAAAATGGGAAGTCTTTATACGCAAATATTCTTTGTGAGTTACTCCAATTCTTCTCCTCATTAAAGGCTTGATGTCAATGCTTTCTTGCTACGAGGGACCGCCACTTTTAGATTCAGGTATATGAAGATGACCCCAGTTACTCCCCCAGACGCCCTGAGCAGCGGCTGTACCATACGTCCGACACGTTGGCTATGGACCCGGACAGACACCCACACGAAGGACCACTAATCCACGTCATCTTAAAATATCCTCCTAGCCCCTTTTCGTGGCGTCGCTCCCACAAGTACACTCCCCCCCCCACCCCCCCACCCACACACACCCCCATGTTCCTTGTTTCGGACTCTTGTCTCCCACATATAGCCCTTTCTTCCTTAAACGCCCCACCCGGAAGGCGTACTTGGACACATGACCGGCCACGGGGCCAGACGCAGGTGGCGTCCCCTCAGTACACAGTATGGCTATAACATTTATCCGTATGACGCATCACACACTCCATCGACAGCACGTGGGGCCATACCGTTCTGAACGGCTGGCGTACACCACGGCAAGGACGGACCGAACACGTACATTGCTAACCCCTATCCCATTGTCGCGCTTCCAAGGTCTGACAGTACAACTTATGGGTTTCAGTACTGTGGATACCGAAATGATACGCGAAGACATAGCCAAAGATTGGGACACACCAATGAGATCTGTTCCGTTTGCAGAGTTAAAATGTTTACTTATAAAAAAAAGATAAAACAAGACGTCATTTGCAGACATAACTGAATAATGAGCACACGTGGTACGAAAGATGCAATTAATGACTTATTTCCTAGGGTTGCAGTCGAAGGAAATGTACACCTTCCTCCATATCTCTCTATTCTCACGATATACCGTAATGTTGCAGCCGGCCCACAGGGTTGTAGGCTTTGCTATATGTACTGCTCTATTGAATACTAATAAACGTCTTACAAAAAAAAAAAAATGAAGATGACCCCAGTTGGAAGTATAGTTCAGGTAGGATGAAGTGTACGGGCTGGCTCCTGGCCTAGTATGTAGTGGAGTTCATGAGATGAAGTGAATTTGCCTTGATCAGCTCAGAGATGGCTGTTCTTTGGTTGGGAACCTCAGTCTCTTTGCTTGTTTATCTGACTGCCAGATGCATTTGGCAATGCTGCTCCAAGCCTCTTCACTTCATATATATCTGCAGGTGTTATTTTGATTCAGGACTGACTGTAGCTAAGTATATTTCGGACTTTGTAATGCAAAACAACTTCCCAAAGTGTACTGCCAATTCTGGACAGTTTTAAGTGGAGTAGCTGAGAGGCAACATCCACCAGTGCTGCTTATGAGAGGATGAACTTAAAGTTCCTGTGCCTGCTTTATATCTTTCCTGCAGCTAAGATCCTTACTACTTGGACCAGTATTTGACAGCAACACCCCCTAGAGATCCTTGACATCATTAACTAACAAGTTGTTACTATTTCCTCCGGCTTCCTACATCGGTTTTACCGACCTCAGTTCCCAATCACGACCAAGTCAGGGGCGTAGTATCGAGACACTGCATAAAACAGATGACAGGCAATTAGTTAACTTCTGCAAAAAGTTAGAAGTTGTATACTTTTGCGCAAGGAGCGTACTTTGTAAATTGTGATCCCTTAAACTCACATTTATGCAAATAGTGAAAAGATCATGCATTATATGACAAATTCTATTGGTCTTGCTCATAAGTAAGTTAAGGCATTTGCTAACACATAACTTCCTCTAAGAGGCCAATAACATGGGGGAAACATCAATCATATACCAGGTCAGTTTCTGACGGTTGTATGATGGAACAACGCAGTGAAATAGTCAGCATGTCTTTACCACGAATTTTTACCACACATTTTTTTAGATCATATGCTCTTACAACGTATGCCTTTACCACTCCTTTGAAGTATTTCGGGGTTCCCAAGGCCTACACGCTCCGGAGATAACCCACTCACACTCAAGAACTGTTGGCACGGAAACTGTAAAAGGCAAAGAACAAGTTTATTAAGACCCCATGGGGTGGTGGTACACTCAAACAGCACCCTTCGGCAATGCAAGAGGTATCACACCGAACATCGGTGCGACCTCATTTTATATACAGTTTTGGGGCAATAAAAGATAGGCGGCACAAGTTTAAGACACATTTTCGAGACATATATGGTCATGTTTTGGAATACTGCCAGCTCATTGGAGGGGGCACAACTCCGCTGGTCAGTTTGGTGCACATTCCTGAAGATCTACGGGTCAGTGGAAGCTGCGCATGGGCGGCTTGACCAGTACTAAAAATAGCCTGTTGCTGGGCAGACAAGAGTGGTCAGTGGAACGGACAACGGACTAAAGGGCACGTCGGCCACGAGGCCGCTCATGATCTAAGATGGCCGCCGCAACATTCAAAATGGCGTTTATCATATATAGCCAAGTTAAGGAGGACAACGTGTAGGTTCAGCTAATCGCTAATGCGAACGGGCCAATTACGACAGACGACCCTTTTAGCGTTTAGCTGAATCTACCTCATAATGAACATAGTCAGAATGTTCGTCCTCGATGTCTATTAACATAATTTGTGTCACCTCTTTGTGTAGCATCATTTTGTCGTGGGCAAGAGCTCGCCTCGATGGTAAGCAAGCTGATAGACACATTGAACATAAAGCGGGGCCACATTGAATACATAAGCATATAAAAAACATTGCTCCCACAAGTATACAGAGAATTGTCAACAGTTTCCAGCCCCAAGTTGCAATCATGGACCAGAACCATCCTGAGAGTGTCCAAGTCCCATTGTCCGGGTGTATTTCAGCAGCTATTTTATGCAGCTTGGAAATAGCATCATACACAGATGGGGAATTGTCCGGGACGTATACGCAACAGCTGCTTCCGATAATTCTACATGCCCCCCCGCGATCAGCCAAAACAACATCCAACACCATACGATTTTGGAGGGTGACAATTCTAGAAATCTGTAGTTCCTCTGTAATATTCCCCAGGGCAACGGCAGTGTCATTCGCAACAGCCTCGACAACGCGTGTCAGTCGTCTGATTTTCCGGCTGTTCAATGCAGCCCCCACAAAGGAGAATAGTGCCAGATTAAAATCCACATACTGTTGTAATGCAGTGTCCGTTTGATCAATGTCCTCTAGGGCAACAGTTCGTTTAACCCTGTTCAAAACGAAATCGTGGTACAATGTATAATCGTTGTGGTACATTGGAGGGGCAATGAATACAGGAGGTAGCACAAACGATACGTAGCACGTGCCCAACCACCCCACTGGAAGCTGATGGTACCCCTTCGTTCCACAGATAAAGTACGTGTTTCGAGATGCAACAAATGAAATGCCATTCGGACTATCAAACGTGAGAGTAATGTTACATTCACTTTTCCCCACTGCAATCGTTCCCTTGTTTCTAATACATAAATCGGCTTTTGTAGCAATGACATTTATGACATGAGCACTAGATACATTCACATTTCGCTGATTGCTATATACACGTGGAGCAGATACATTGTCAGGCCTGTACTCTTCCCATTCGAAACGTGTGCCCTCAGCCCGGGGAAACCCATCCTTGTCATGGGAACATACTTTATTCAAACGGAAAAGCACCCCCCCTTTAGTTGGCCATCTCAGAGTAAAAAGGAGGGTGTACCAGGCGTTGCATGACCCATTGTGTGAAAACGGGAGTGGAATGAGTGGGGTGCCCCCTCTCTTCTGGTGCCCAGGCAACATTCCACACACCCAACAATTAGAGGTATTGGTCATATTATGCGTGTGGTGAAGAATCTGAATGAAGCTGTTATTTAAATACGTTTGGCGATGGCGCTCTTCATGGAAAGGCAATGTGAAATGAAAATGTTCAGACGGTGCCGGGGTAGTCGGCAGCAAATGTTCACGTACAGGCACCACAAGTTCGACTACCCAGGCTATAACAGCTATCACCACAATGGTCAAGACAAAGAGAAAGGCACCCAATATTTTCTTGTCACGAGATGCCGTTGGTGCCATAGTTCAAGAAAGGTTGTGCAAAGTCTCAAGTGGCACAAATTGTTCACAAATTGTTCACAACTTGTCCCAGATACACGTGCGTGTATACCTAAAAAAGAAAAATGCGGTGCTGAACTCCGAGGTAGCCGTTGTTTTCTTCTCCGGGCCAAGACGGGTGTCGCTACTCTGGCAGAACTGATCCCCCCCCCTTGGAATTCCCGGTTTCCGTTTCACAAACCTGGAGCGGTAACCAACCAGTCATTAAAAAGGAACAAAAATCTTCTTATCGTGGACGTAGATCGTAGCGCTCTCTTCCGGTAGCAGATTGGTCCGGGAAGGCTCCCTCCACTTCGGCCGACGTCACAGCTGGGCTCTTTTCTTTCTCCAAGATCTCCTTATAATCAGTCAACACAGCAGGAATCACCAGATCCGGAGAGACACGGCGACAATGTGTCGAATGCACCCACCGCTTCCTGTTCGTCACTCGTACTGCGGTGCGGGTCGCCAGGAGGACCTGCTTGGGGCCCTTCCACCTGGGCTCCAGACTGCTTGCTCTCTCAAACGAGCGGACCATTACATGGTCACCAGGACGAAGATCGTGGCCCTCTCCAGTAGAGTTATCAGGGAGCGCTTCTCGAACCTGTTGATGAATAGAGAGCAAATCATTTGTTAATCGTGCCAAATAATCATTCATCATAACACAAGGCACATCATGTATTAATCGCGGCTTGGGCACCCCCCAGATATTCATAGGGCGGCCAAACACCACCTCATAGGGCGTAAGGCCAGTTCGTGAGTGGGGTACGGATCTAAGAGATAGTAGTGCTAGCGGCAACGCATCTGGCCACTTCAACGATGTAGACGCCACAATTTTGGCCATCTTAAGCTTCAACGTGGCATTGTACCGCTCGACCAAACCTGCTGACTGAGGGTGGAATACAGCGTGGAACTTTTGCTGAATCCCCAACCCCTTCAGTACATATTCCACAATCTTTCCAACAAAATGGGGCCCATTATCGCTCCACAAAAATTTGCAAACTCCAAAGCGAGGAAAGAATTCCTTAAGCAACACCTTAGCTGTTGTCAAAGCCGTATTGTCTTTCGTGGGGTAGGCCTCAACCCATTTGCTAAAAGCACACACCACCACTAGGACGTACTTCAGGTTATTGCAGCGCTCGAGTTGGATGTAATCCATTTGAAGCACTTCAAACGGTGCAGAAGGTGGAACGAACCCTCCTTTCGGAGTATGGGTCCCCTTTCCAGGATTGTGTTGCAAGCATACCAGGCAGGTCTGCACTACTCTCTTTGCAGTATTCGCAATCTCGGGATGTTCCCAAACTCGTGTTAAAAGCCGAGTGATTGCAAGAGCTCCGACATGGGCCAGTCCATGAGTCATCTGGACCATCGCCTGTAAGTAAGCCGCAGGCAATTTCCACTTCTCCATGTCTTTGCTTCTCCAACAGCCCTCGTCATCTAGTACCCCATCTGCTGCCCAAGCCGCAAGTTCAGATTCTATGGCTGATTTTTGAATATCCTGTATCTCTGCTCTAGCATCACTCCATCTCTCAGCCTGTGATTGTACCACATACATAGGGGAGCTAGTTCGGGACATAGCTGTCTGCCTTGCTATGCTGTCTGCAAGGGCATTTCCTTGACCCACTTTATCCGTAATCTTCTTATGGGCACTGCACTTCACTATCGCTACTTTTTTAGGGCTAAGCAACGCATTTAGGAGATCACGCACTAGCTCTCCGTGCATAATGTGCTCCCCGTGTGATGTCAGAAACCCGCGTTCCCTCCAAAGAAGCCCGAAGTCATGGGCCACTCCAAAGGCATACCGGCTGTCCGTGTAGATGTTCACACATAAGCCAGCACTCAATTCACAGGCTCTTGTTAAAGCTATCAGCTCTGCTGCCTGAGCCGATTTTTGTGGTATTCTAGCTGTTTCTACCACCGTCTTAAGAGTCGTGATCGCATATGCTGCGGAAGTCGTACCATCTGGCAGCCTTAAACACGATCCATCAACCCACAGTTCCCCATCCACATCAGGAAGTGGCACATCCTGTAAGTCAACACGACCCTTTGTCTGTTCCTCAGTCAGGAAAACACAGTCGTGATGTTTTTCTTCCTGACCCTCCTCGGCCGGATAGGGCAATAAGGTGGCAGGGTTCAAAGTAGCGCATCTTTTCAATGTTATGTGTGGCGCTAAGAGTGTCAGCTCGTATCCTGTAAGTCGTGCACTCGTGAGGTATTGGGTCTTTGTTTGATTTAACAGGGCATCTACTGCGTGAGGGACTAACACCAACAATTTGTGTGATAACACTATGCCCTCACTCTGTCGTATGGCTACTGCTGTTGCCGCTACCGCTCGAAAACACCCAGGCAACCCTCGTGCTACAGGATCCAAAATGGCAGAGAAGTATGCACATGGTCTCTGCTTATCCCCGTGTAACTGCACTAACACTGACAACGCGCACCCATCATTCTTGTGTACGTACAATGTGAAAAGTTTCGTGTAGTCTGGTGTTCCTAACACGGGTGCGGAACAAAGGGCCTGTCTCAACTGTTCAAAAGCTTTCTGACATTCATCTGTCCACTCAAGAGGCATCGGTGTAGCTTTGGACAGTAATGCTAGCAAAGGTTTTATGATATGTGAAAAACCCATGATCCATTGCCTACAAAAGGACGTCAACCCTATGAAGGCACGCACATCTCTCTGCGTGCGGGGGACTGGTGTGTCTAAAATTGCTTGAATTCGATCAGATGTTAATGCCCGCCCCTCCTTAGACAACAGATGACCGAGGTAGGTCACCTGGGGTCTACAGTATTGAAGCTTTTTCTTGGAAACCTTGTGATTGTTTTGTGCCAAAAAGGAAAGCAATGCAAGCGTACTCTGTTCACATTGTGCATAGGAGTCGGCGGCAAGCAAAAGGTCATCCACATACTGGATGAGCGCAACGCCAGACTGCAATTTAAAGGAATCTAGTTGTCGTTTCAAAGCCTGGCTGTAGATGCTAGGGCTTTCAGTATATCCTTGGGGAACGCAACAAAATCTATACGATTTATTATTGAGCGTAAAACCAAACAGATATCTGCTATCTGGGTGCACAGGGATGGAAAAGGACGCATTCTTTAAGTCAATAACGCTAAAGGTGGTGGCCGTCGGTGGAACCAAAGTAAGCAAAGTGGTGATATCAGACACCACCGGGTATTGGGGAATGACAATTTTATTTATCTCACGCAAATCAATAATAAATCGGTAGATCTTGCCATCTGAGTCTCTCTTAAGAATCGGTAGAATAGGGCTGTTACAAACATTATAAGGGACCTCCTCCACCACCCCTGCAGAAATCAAGTCCTGAACAATATGTGTCAGTGCAATTTCACCTTCTTTCGAAATCTTATACTGTGGCACTCGTGGTAGAGGGGCCCCCTCCTTAACAGTAATGCGTATTGGTGGAATGCGCATCTCTCCCACATCCGTATCTGAGGTCGCCCACAACGTGTGCGGCAGGGAAGCCAAAGCAGGGATGTCTAAAATGGCATAAAATCTGTCAGGGTCAGGGCAATCATCAGGGTCAGGGTAATTGTCGTTCAGAATAACCCGCACTCCCTCTGGAGCGCAGCGTATTGTTGCTCGAAAATATTTAAGCAAATCAATGCCCAGGATATTGTCTGGGGTATGGGGTGATAACAAAAATTGGCCAAAACTAAAGTATTTGTCAATGCATAGTGCAAGGGGCTTGGACAATGGGCTGGGGGAGGGTGTGCCATCAAACCCTACACACGTAATCATTTCGCCAGACAGGGGAGCCCTCGGAACCAAGTTTTTCGACAGAGCGCTACGAGTAGCTCCTGTGTCGACTAGAAATTGATCAGTAGAACCCAAAATACCCGCTGTTACATATGGACCTTGCTGATCTACCGGCACTTCAACTGATTCCTTACCCCATCCTACGCAATCCTATGCATGCACATAATCCTGATGTTCCACATTCTCTCCTTCCGAAATCTGATATTGATTCCGTCTATCAAACGTATTCCGTTCGTCCTGGCCACGGCCCCTCTCCTCAACCTGTCTACGATCACCTCCGCCACCTCTCGTTCCAGTATAACCTCCTCTTGACCTTCCACTGCCTCGACCACGCTGACTACGCTGTTCACGAAGTACCGGACAATCTTCGGCCCAATGCCCAAACTCCTTACAATAAGCACACTGATCCTCCGCAATGTCCGTACGACCATACGATGCGTTTCCTCCACCTCGTCTACCTCTATCATTCCCTCTACCCTGTGTTCCCCGAACCTGCGCCAACATCACCTTCGTTTTCAATTCCTTCGCCTTTTTCTCTACACTTTCTTTAGCCTCCACTTCCTGCCGCTCATAATACTGAGCCATAGTTAACAAGGACGCAGGGGTCGCCGTGGCCCAGGAACTCTCACTCGACTTCAATCGCTTTGCGATCTCCGGTAGGAGATTAGCTACATACTTATCTACAAACAAATGCCGACCCGTATCGTCAGTTAAAGATTGACCACTGTAATCATGAAACGCCTCCTCGAAGCGTGTAAAGAAATCTGAGACCGTTTCATCGGATTTCTGCTTGCACGACGTTAACATGGTCCAATCAATCTTTTTGGGGGGAACGAGCGTTTTTAATTTATTCAGGATAGCTGCCGGAAGGTCTAGAATTAACTGACAAGGCTTACATGCTGGTTCTCTGTCCAAATCTGCAGCATTTATCTCTTTCCATGTCCCCCCCAATATCGTTTCATCATTATTTTTACGAATTTGCCTCCACATATCAGGTGGTAAAATTAGTCCAAAAAACAAATCTATATCCACAAGAGTCATCACACAAGACGATATAGCCCCCTCCACCCCCTCATAAAATGCCGCCGGATTCTTCCGAAGATCAGGTAAAGAATTTTTCAATGCCATGACATCTGCTCTATTCCATGGCGTGTATACCCAATTATACACAAAATACCCTTTCGCATCCTTTGACAATTTATCATCATCCGTACCTTCCCCTTTTGGTGGAACATACAAAGGCGCGGCTTCACGCATAGGCATAACATGCAACGCAGAACTCTTATCTGAACCACGGAGAGAACACTCCTTAGCCTGCCCGTTATTTTCCGGCTCGGACTCCTTTTGCCTCCGTTTTCGTTCCTGTCGCAATTGGGTTGTCTCATCCCGCAGCTTGATCAATTGCTTGAACAGGTCGTCAACATCTGAAAGATCAAAATCACCTTTAGCTAAATTCTCACAATACACCGACAACACTTTAGGCTCAAGCGTATCAGAAAGTTCACGATATGCGTTTACAACTTCATCCGCCAGACTGGACAGAAAATACATTAATTCAAGATCCGACCACCCTTTCTTTTCGGTTAACAACTGCTCCTGAGTAACACAATGCTTATTCACTTTACGAGCCCAACTGCGTAAATGAGCGGACCTATCCGCAGGAAACCTGAGAGCCGATACCCCCTTCTTGCTCAACTGATCCTGTCCATCATCCTCGGAATCCGCAGCCGGAGCCGTCGGCGAAACGTACGGAGGCGGTGACCGATCTAACAAAGAAAAATCATCAATTTCATTATTAAGGACAGGATAAAGTGGTCGGCGAATAGGAAACTGACCAGTCGTTTGCAAATTACGTTCCCGTTCCTCCCTTTCTTTCTTCTCCTGAGCCTCCTTTTCCTCAAGCTGTAAAGCCTTATCCCGAGCAGCCTTGCGCTGCTCTTTGTCCGCCAAGGCAACCTCACGCTTCATTCGCTCACGCGCCGCTTTCTCCCACATTCGCACGCAATCAAACATGTTTTGTCTAGACCTGCGTTGAAACATACATTGCTCTACAAATTGTATTTTACTCAAATCATACGACCCGTGTAGAGGCCATTGCAATTCAGGATCGGCCTTGGTGTATTTATGCCATAATTTACTGTACATAATAGGGGGAAGGCCAAGCTTTATGTACATGTCCCTATTTGGAGTTCCCTCTGGGGGAGCCGGCTGTGATTCCGCTAACCTAATTGAGGTACCTTCTCCAAGACAACACATTCCTCGGAGTGTGCTGAAAACAGGCATGTCCAAAAAGTATCACGAAAGCGTGACACCGGACAAAATGGCACTTACAGTTCTCCACACGATTGTGCCGCTCAAAGGAAAAAAACAAAGTTAGAGAAACATCTCTACATGCCTGCCTATGTGAAGTGCACTACACATATAAGTTCAAAGATCACAAATTCACAATGTTAGCTAACTCAAATCAAAGTTCGTAGGACTCGGCAAGCGTCCGAAGACTACCTCACCGATCACAAAGCACAGATTTTCAGTAAGCGTCCGAAGACTACCTTACCGAACACAAATCGTAGAACTTCAGTAAGCGTCCGAAGACTACCTTACCGAACACAAAGCTTACCAAATTCTCAAATGTCCAGATTCCAACTGCCAAGGTCTTGTAAGCCAAATCAGCCAAACGGCACTTTCTCAACGATGCAGACACTTTGAAGACTCAGTCGGAGACCGGCGCCACCTGGAAGGTCAGATCGGAAGGAAAGGAAAAAACACTGTGGCAGCCAAGACTCGGGTCACTCGTGGCAGCGCGCGCCCATGGCGGGTTTCCAAGCCTTCGTCACGACCTCTCCTTCGGGCATCCGAGTCGCCGATGAGTCCCACCAGAGTCGCCAATTGAAGTATTTCGGGGTTCCCAAGGCCTACACGCTCTGGAGATAACCCACTCACACTCAAGAACTGTTGGCACGGAAACTGTAAAAGGCAAAGAACAAGTTTATTAAGACCCCATGGGGTGGTGGTACACTCAAACAGCACCCTTCGGCAATGCAAGAGGTATCACACCGAACATCGGTGCGACCTCATTTTATATACAGTTTTGGGGCAATAAAAGATAGGCGGCACAAGTTTAAGACACATTTTCGAGACATATATGGTCATGTTTTGGAATACTGCCAGCTCATTGGAGGGGGCACAACTCCGCTGGTCAGTTTGGTGCACATTCCTGAAGATCTACGGGTCAGTGGAAGCTGCGCATGGGCGGCTTGACCAGTACTAAAAATAGCCTGTTGCTGGGCAGACAAGAGTGGTCAGTGGAACGGACAACGGACTAAAGGGCACGTCGGCCACGAGGCCGCTCATGATCTAAGATGGCCGCCGCAACATTCAAAATGGCGTTTATCATATATAGCCAAGTTAAGGAGGACAACGTGTAGGTTCAGCTAATCGCTAATGCGAACGGGCCAATTACGACACCTTGATTATACATATATTTATATATATAAACAATGTATTTGTGGGGAGTTAACCCCACACCCCTGAATTTAACCTTCAATGTGTGGTAAACGCATAGGTTATAAAAGCATGTGCAATCCAAAAACAAGCTTGGTAAAAAATGTGTGTTAAAGTTACATCGTGGTAAAAACCACTTTGTAAAGGCTGTTTCCCGTTTCTGACATGTGGTGCACCTGAAAAGACATTTTCAGGCACGTTAGTGTCAACGCTTCTACTCTTCTCAAAAACCTCCATATCTAATGGGTTTTTAATTATAGGTCATTTTTATCTTCCATTCTATGCCCTGTGGCTACTTCTGGTCCTTACTAATAGTGATACCTCAGCCTCCTAGACATTCTTCTTTCTCCACTAGATGTTTTGGGTTCAGCAACCTGAGGCGTCTTCACGTATCTTGCTTGGGTCACCTAAGACTTCTCTCCGCTCCCTGGAGAGTGATGCATTGATCTTTAAGGCTTCAGTAAGCCCCATCCTGGTTCATGCTTAGATCTCTTGGGCCTACCCAAGCGTCCTTTGATAGCCTTGCTCTTACTTCTTGAAGATTCTTCTTTCTCATACCTAGAATAATAATCTCACATCCTGAGGCTTCTTCCAGCTCATTTATGCTGTGACATCCCTAGGCTCGCATCAACCACTGCATGTTGGTTATAGTCAAACACCCTCAGCCTTCTATGGATTCCTTCATTCTGAACGCCTGAGCCTTCTATGTATTCCTACATATTCCCAGGTCCAACCTCCTGAGACTTCTATAAATTCTTTTAAATGATATGCGTGACCTCCTGAGGCTTCTATAAATTCATTCATACAGCCTTGCTGCGATCGCTTGAGGCTTTCCTGAATTCCTTTATAAAGCCACGTGTGACCTCCTGCGGCTGCAGGGGTAGATTTTCAAGCCCCTTGCGCCTCTTTTACGCTGCTTTTGCGTCACTTTTGTGACGCAGCAGCGGCGCGAAGCCAGTGCCATGCTGTGGGGTATTTACAACATGGCGCATCTGGGAGATGCATCATGTTGTAAAGCGATGCGCCACATGTAGGCGTTCCGGCGCAGTAGGGGCGTGTTCCGGCGCAGGAATGCCTCCTAAAAGTGCTGAGTGAAATCTACAAGATTTCACTCAGTCACTTTTAAGGCCATGATGCGTCAAAACCCTGTGCCTGTTTGAAGCAGGTGTAAGGATTGACGCAGCATGTTAGGGATAGGGCACCCCCTAGCCTTGTTGGAGCTGCGTTGCGCTTGCGACGCAACTCCAGCAATGCGCCGCCTTTTCGACGGTGGATGCGACATGCATATGCCCATCCCTGCGCCGCATTTTAAATGCGGCGCATCAGTGGTGGCGCACGGGTGGGCAGATACATCGCAACTCTTCTGGTGCATCCCTGCTGATTAGCAGAGATGCGCCAGAAGTAGTAAATCTGCCCCCCAGTGCTTAATTAGAGCCTGTGGTTTCCGGTGCTTGGTACCGGCAACTAATTGCTAGCACCGGCGCGTATTGCTGTCTGCCACTGCACTCTCTGGCTAATTTAGGTATGAGCACAACAGCTGTTTATTAGTTCAATTTTTATTTACATTTACAATGACTAATACCTGCCTCCCACGCCATTCTTATAACTTTGGGGGCATGGAATAGTGTGAATTGTCACTCTTGTAAGAGTGTGATAGTAGTTGTGTTGGCACTGTCCTTGGCAGCTGGCAGGGATATTGTGTGGTGCAAACTGCTAAGGCGTACCAACGAGAGCCCCAGCGCTTTTTTGTTTGCAAATTAAGCACTAAATAAACCCCTTGTTGTTTTCTTGCCTTAGTCTCATGAAGCTGCTTATCATGCCTTCCAGTCAAACCTGCTGGTTTTTAAGGAAAAAAATGCCCAGGGACGACTCCTCCGTAATGGAGGAGGAGCGCCGCCCCACTGCTCAGAGACAGCAGATAAAGAAATTGATAATAATTCAATGTTATTATGTTTTTATTTAGCACTGTACTCTGGCTTTAAAGCCAATGAGTCTGGGGCAGGGCCAGGCCATGGCAGAGAGGAGGAGTGGCGGGGGCGCTGTAAGTGTTCATGTCGGTTTGGCCGTCTGTTTTAGGCTGCCCTCACAGACATGCGCACTTAGGTTTTTCCAATCCAACTGTATTCTACAGCTGGGTGGAGAAACGTCACAGACACCTTGTGCCTGAACAAACGTTATTCCAGCCCCTTCAGGCCAATCCCAGCGCTTCTCTCATGCTAGATATAGCATGAGAGCAGTATCTGAATTGGGTGGGGACTCTATGCTTTGTTCCCCATTGCGAGAGGAGGAACGAGGCGGCCGACAGCATCAGCAGGAGTAGGAGTGACCGGCAAGTCCCTTTATTTTATTTTTACACTCCCCTCGTCTGTGCCGCCCTACCACTTTAGACTGCCAACAGCTGCCACTGATCAGTATTTACCATAAAATGCAGATTTTATGGCGGTAAGCAAGCTCCCGAACTAGGGAATAATTATTGCATCCTATAAATTATTTACCAATGCAATACATATTGCATCAATAGCCGGTCCAACGTTTAATGAAACCTAAGTGTGAAATAGATGCACATAGCCTGAAGTATCTGAAAATCACATCCAAATGTTCTTTAAGACATTTATATGTGTGAAACTATTTGATATATTTATTGCTTTCATATTGCTCACAAGTAGTCAGGGGGCTGCTTCAGATCCCTAATAAAACAAAACCATGTTGTTTCTCATGTACCATGAGACTTGTTATTTTATATATCACTGACATCAAATTGATGAGTTTAAATTTGAGCTGACAGCGCCATTAAGTGTGCATACCTTCTTAAAGCAAGTTCGTCATTCATTCATTTCAGTTTGTAGGGTGCCTGCCAGAGGTATACCTTTGGGTTTGGGGTGACTGCAGAGAGTAAAGAACTATAAAGTCTGCATATACCTTGAAAAGGCTAATATTTGTAATAGTCCCAGTCTAGAGTGCAACGTATAGGATAAAACCATAACTTGTTGATTTACTTGTGCGTGTTGTGTGTGCATGGATTTGTGCATATGTACCAGGAATGGGGTAGTGTGACAGCACGTATTTGGGCATTTCTGCCTAGCGCTGTGAATACATTAGGGGCCGCCCTGGACAGCTCTGCTCAAGATAGGGGTTAGAAGCTTGAGCTCAGATACGCTCAGATACAATATACCACAGATATAATCACAGATATTAATATTTTTCAGTACCATCCGTTTCTCTTAAAACAAGAATATTTTAAAGGGCGTTTAGAGGAGTAATGAAAACCATTCACAAAAGTGAAAAGCTACCGAAAAGCCTATCCATGGATGAAGAGATTTGACCCTTTAATGCTTTTCTATGGGTCATAAACTATAGATTAATGTGATCTTATGAACAGTGATGCTCAGAATCCTTTTCAATGGCTTGGCGTTTAATTTTAGTCATATACTGCTTACTTTTGTGTCCTGTTAACACATGGCTGAAGTTGCAAGGACTGCAGTTGTGGTGTCGCTTTTGATCAAGAGAGCTCAGTGGAGTTAGCACCCTGCTTGTGCTTATCAGGAAAACCTCAGTTAAGTTTCTAGCTAGGAAAAGCAAAGGGTGGCTGAGGGATGCTCACATGGGAGCATATTTACAATAACTGGCGCATCCCTGCATATCAGCAGGGATGCGCCAGTTATTATGCGTCACGGCAGACACCTCTTGCGCCACCATGGATGCGCCGCATTTACAATGCAGCGCAACATGGCGCAAGAATAGACAGATGCGTGACTCATCTGATGCCGTAAAGGTGACACAGTGCTGGATCAAGTCGCAAGCGCGACGCAACTCCAGCACTGCTTGGGGGCGCCCTATAATAGCTGTGCTGCGTCACTCCTTACGCCTGCTTCAAGCAGGTGTAAAGATTTGACGCAGCGGGGTCGGAAAAGTGACTGAGTGAAATCTTGTAGATTTCACTCAGCCACATTTCCGAGGCGTTCCTGCGGCGGAACGCCAACCCCCCTGCGCCGGAACGCCCACAATGGACGCAGGGCTTTACGTGACGCATCTCCCTAGATGCGTCACATTGTAAATACCCGCAGCATGGTGCTGGCTTTGCGCTGCCGCTGCGTCACAAAAGTGGCATTCGGGGCTTGTAAATTTGCCCCTACGTCTTTAAGCAGCTTGACCTCAGCATGTTTTGGTGAGTCGGACCCTTCTTTAGCTCCCGGCAATGGCTGGGGATATGGAGAAATGTAAGGCACGGGTATCTTCAAACTGCCCAGTTCGAATGTTTGGGTGACCCCCGAGGCTCCTGGGTCTTCAAGGCCCCGTTTCTAAAAGCAGGCGTGTTGCAGTCAAATTAATGCTGCGCCCGTGGGTTCTCTTGCACATTAGGGCAGGTGGCAATGCTCATGCCTTCAGAAGAAACTTCAAAGCCTGATACCTCAGAAACCACTGGGTGTGATGAGAAAAGTATTTTGTGGTACATTCCTAGAATCTGGGACTCCTTTTGGTATGGTTGACAGAGCTCCAGAGGTGAAGGAACTTAAGGAAATCAAAAGGGTCACTGTTTTGGAATCAGGAGGCCCTGTGTGTCTCCAGACACTATCACAGGGATGGCTCCCATAACCTTGGTCATGGGGGGGACAGGCCACTAAAGGTGGCTACGTGAAGGGATGAGGTACTTCTTTGTTAGGAATTTAGTATCTTGTGGTGATACAGGCAAAAGCCACTATGCAAGGTCCCTACTCTTGGCTAGCTCCCCTGAACTTCCCACATTGTTACGTTAAGCTCTTGGCCACGGGGTCCACTTACACGTCACTTGACTTTTACATAAAGTAAAAAAATAAAACGCAACTTGTGGAAAGAATTGAGAAAATGCAAACTCATCATTCGTCAAAAGCTTGACAATAGAGAGGTGGTTTGGCAAGCGGTCTATTGTGGGGTCTTCCCTTCACTAAAACGTGAAAAGCAAAGATAATCAGTACAAAATGGTCAACAGGGAGACAATGGGTTGGAGGCTTTAGCTAAAAAGTTTTATTAGGTTCCCATAGAGCTGTAATTCCATATTTCTGGTTGCTCGGGGCACTCAGATAAGCAAACGTTGTTCTGCTAAGATCCAGACGAGCTAAGAAGGGCCCACTGCAGAAATGAGGCGCTAGGCCCTAGAAACCGTTTGACAGAATCAACATGCTCAACACACTTTGGATAACCACGGGGAGACCATGTAGAGCTTCGTTCTAGATAGCCGTAGGCACACTTTTCCAGAAAATGGGATGGTTATAGGTCGAAGCCACACTACCAGGTCCATGATCTTCAAGATCCTGGACCTCTGGGCTTTCTTTTTGTATCTTGTGTATTTGTGAGTGAGAGAGTGTCTTTTGCACTTTAATCTTCTCAGGTACAAGACTCTTTCACAAGATCCTTTCCTTCAGCTTCCTGAGGCGGGAGGGGCCGCAGTGCTCTTTCCTCTCTCTATCCAAAGAGGGGAGGGAAGGTCTCTGCCAAGTAAGTCAACACAAGCATTGTAATTTTCCAAAATGCATGTGAATGTTCCCTAGGTCTCATGTTGATGGACTGACCCATTTCTTGTCAACTGGAAGTGTGCATAGGGAATGTTTAGCGCCACGCCTGACTTCCTGCACTGTCTTCCCGCCTCCTACTCACACAAATTGCGGAGCCATAAGTCTTAACAGTTCACTAAGGACAGTTTTGACAGGCAGTGTATGCCAGAGGGGGTGAGTGTGAAACTGTGTTCACCCAGGGACATTTTATGGATTTTGGGGGCCAAAAATAATGTAGGTCCCCCTGCTCGGAAGAACTCTGAATTTATTATCAATTTCAGCTCATTCAAGTCCTCAGCAAGTATGGTCTGATCATTGACAACCTTCTTTGTTGGACCTCAAACATGTATGTACTCCAGTCCTTCAGGGGACAAACCCTTTGAATATTTATGAGATATTGAGACCTGGGAGCCCCATTTCATATTGTGTACGGGGTCCATCATTTGTTCGTTATCCCACTGTCTGGGACTGTCCTGAAAGCTTAATGATTGGGTCCCTAGAAAGGTGGGGGCCCTCGGTCGGAGCCCACTTTGCCCATGCCTTAAAACGTCTCTGCGTTCACCAGCTCTGACACTCCCATACGTCTTCACCGCCTCTCATTTTCACCACTCGTCTCTTGCCTTGCTCCGTGCACAACACGTCCAGTGTTCTCGAAAGTTTGCAACAGAAGACGTTCGAAGTGTGAACATGGTTCCAGAATTTTGACATGACCATCATTTTTCAACTAAACTGATTGCACACTTTCGGTGTTTACAGACAGGCCAAGTTCACAGGCACACAGAATTTTTAATTTTATTTTACTTAAAAAGCACAACATTTTCCAAAATGTGGCTTAGTGGCCCTGATCCAGCTAGCTCAGAGACGCAAAAGATGCAAATGTGTTTTTAGGCTTTATCGGGAAAAGCCAGGAATTGTGACTTCTTGCAAATGGAGGTTTGTACTTTATCAGTGCTCCTGGCATGAGAGATGGTGAGTCCACTCATAGATACACAAACAGATGGAATGCCAGCTAATTGAACCCTTTTTAGGTCTCGCCTAGACGAAAGCAAAAGCGAAGCTTTTGCTGTCTATGCGAGACAACTTATGTTGCCACTTTTCTGGGAATATTGTGGACATCAGACTTTATGAGCTTTTTCTGCTGTAGTCAGGCTGTCACGAGCTTCTCCTTTGGAGATTTGACCTCGTGAGCGCGCCTTGACTGCATCTAATGGGCCGTGCGCTTCCTTTAGTCAGTTTCACTTTGACGCCTGCACTTTCAAAGTGAAATGAAACAATGTGTCTGGTAGTTGTTCATGTGGAGTGCCTTCTGACCTCGTGAGCGCGCCTTGACTGCATCTAATGTGTGTGGCTTTTTTTTTCAAAGTGGCCCGGGCACTTGCTTCAGTCAGTTTCACTTTTAAGGTGCGGGCGTCAATGGGTCTGGTACTTGTTTTATTTCCATTTAATGCTCTTTGGAACAACAATTTTATATTACTTGTGTGTATTACCACTGGCCAGAATTTCAAAGACTTATATTCACGCAGGTGAAATAATACTATTGTGATTAGGGCCGATTTTTGGAGTCTGACCGTTCAGAGTGCAGAGTGGAGCTTCAGAGTGGAGCTTCAGAGTGGAGCTTCAGAGTGGAGCTTCAGAGTGGAGCTTCAGAGTGCAGAGTGGAGCTTCAGAGTGGAGCTTCAGAGTGCAGAGTGGAGCTTCAGAGTGGAGCTTCAGAGTGGAGCTTCAGAGTGCAGAGTGGAGCTTCAGAGTGGAGCTTCAGAGTGCAGAGTGGAGCTTCAGAGTGGAGCTTCAGAGTGCAGAGTGGAGCTTCAGAGTGGAGCTTCAGAGTGCAGAGTGGAACTTCAGAGTGGAGCTTCAGAGTGGAGCTTCAGAGTGGAGCTTCAGAGTGCAGAGTGGAGCTTCAGAGTGGAGCTTCAGAGTGCAGAGTGGAGCTTCAGAGTGGAGCTTCAGAGTGCAGAGTGGAGCTTCAGAGTGGAGCTTCAGAGTGGAGCTTCAGAGTGGAGCTTCAGAGTGGAGCTTCAGAGTGCAGAGTGGAGCTTCAGAGTGGAGCTTCCGAGTGGAGCTTCCGAGTGCAGAGTGGAGCTTCAGAGTGGAGCTTCCGAGTGGAGCTTCAGAGTGGAGCTTCCGAGTGGAGCTTCAGAGTGCAGAGTGGAGCTTCCGAGTGGAGCTTCCGAGTGGAGCTTCCGAGTGGAGCTTCAGAGTGGAGCTTCAGAGTGCAGAGTGGAGCTTCAGAGTGGAGCTTCAGAGTGGAGCTTCAGAGTGGAGCTTCAGAGTGGAGCTTCAGAGTAGAGCTTCAGAGTGGAGCTTCAGAGTGCAGAGTGGAGCTTCAGAGTAGAGCTTCAGAGTGGAGCTTCAGAGTGCAGAGTGGAGCTTCAGAGTGGAGCTTCAGAGTGCAGAGTGGAGCTTCAGAGTAGAGCTTCAGAGTGGAGCTTCAGAGTGCAGAGTGGAGCTTCAGAGTGGAGCTTCAGAGTGCAGCTTCAGAGTGCAGCTTCAGAGTGGAGCTTCAGAGTGGAGCTTCAGAGTGGAGCTTCAGAGTGGAGCTTCAGAGTGCAGAGTGGAGCTTCAGAGTGGAGCTTCAGAGTGGAGCTTCAGAGTGGAGCTTCAGAGTGGAGCTTCAGAGTGGAGCTTCAGAGTGCAGAGTGGAGCTTCAGAGTGGAGCTTCAGAGTGCAGAGTGGAGCTTCAGAGTGGAGCTTCAGAGTGCAGAGTGGAGCTTCAGAGTGCAGAGTGGAGCTTCAGAGTGGAGCTTCAGAGTGGAGCTTCCGAGTGGAGCTTCAGAGTGCAGAGTGGAGCTTCAGAGTGGAGCTTCCGAGTGGAGCTTCAGAGTGCAGAGTGGAGCTTCCGAGTGGAGCTTCCGAGTGGAGCTTCCGAGTGCAGAGTGGAGCTTCAGAGTGGAGCTTCCGAGTGGAGCTTCAGAGTGCAGAGTGGAGCTTCAGAGTGGAGCTTCAGAGTGCAGAGTGGAGCTTCAGAGTAGAGCTTCAGAGTGGAGCTTCAGAGTGCAGAGTGGAGCTTCAGAGTGGAGCTTCAGAGTGGAGCTTCAGGGTGGAGCTTCAGAGTGGAGCTTCAGAGTGCAGAGTGGAGCTTCAGAGTGGAGCTTCAGAGTGGAGCTTCCGAGTGGAGCTTCCGAGTGCAGAGTGGAGCTTCAGAGTGGAGCTTCCGAGTGGAGCTTCAGAGTGGAGCTTCCGAGTGGAGCTTCAGAGTGCAGAGTGGAGCTTCCGAGTGGAGCTTCCGAGTGGAGCTTCCGAGTGGAGCTTCAGAGTGGAGCTTCAGAGTGCAGAGTGGAGCTTCAGAGTGGAGCTTCAGAGTGGAGCTTCAGAGTGGAGCTTCAGAGTGCAGAGTGGAGCTTCAGAGTGGAGCTTCAGAGTGCAGAGTGGAGCTTCAGAGTAGAGCTTCAGAGTGGAGCTTCAGAGTGCAGAGTGGAGCTTCAGAGTAGAGCTTCAGAGTGGAGCTTCAGAGTGCAGAGTGGAGCTTCAGAGTGGAGCTTCAGAGTGCAGAGTGGAGCTTCAGAGTAGAGCTTCAGAGTGGAGCTTCAGAGTGCAGAGTGGAGCTTCAGAGTGCAGCTTCAGAGTGCAGCTTCAGAGTGGCGCTTCAGAGTGGAGCTTCAGAGTGGAGCTTCAGAGTGGAGCTTCAGAGTGCAGAGTGGAGCTTCAGAGTGGAGCTTCAGAGTGGAGCTTCAGAGTGGAGCTTCAGAGTGCAGAGTGGAGCTTCAGAGTGGAGCTTCAGAGTGCAGAGTGGAGCTTCAGAGTGGAGCTTCAGAGTGCAGAGTGGAGCTTCAGAGTGCAGAGTGGAGCTTCAGAGTGGAGCTTCAGAGTGGAGCTTCAGAGTGCAGAGTGGAGCTTCAGAGTGGAGCTTCAGAGTGGAGCTTCAGAGTGCAGAGTGGAGCTTCAGAGTGGAGCTTCAGAGTGCAGAGTGGAGCTTCAGAGTAGAGCTTCAGAGTGGAGCTTCAGAGTGCAGAGTGGAGCTTCAGAGTGGAGCTTCAGAGTGCAGCTTCAGAGTGCAGCTTCAGAGTGGAGCTTCAGAGTGGAGCTTCAGAGTGGAGCTTCAGAGTGGAGCTTCAGAGTGCAGAGTGGAGCTTCAGAGTGGAGCTTCAGAGTGGAGCTTCAGAGTGGAGCTTCAGAGTGGAGCTTCAGAGTGCAGAGTGGAGCTTCAGAGTGGAGCTTCAGAGTGCAGAGTGGAGCTTCAGAGTGGAGCTTCAGAGTGCAGAGTGGAGCTTCAGAGTGCAGAGTGGAGCTTCAGAGTGGAGCTTCAGAGTGGAGCTTCCGAGTGGAGCTTCCGAGTGGAGCTTCCGAGTGGAGCTTCCGAGTGGAGCTTCAGAGTGCAGAGTGGAGCTTCGGAGTGGAGCTTCCGAGTGGAGCTTCAGAGTGCAGAGTGGAGCTTCCGAGTGGAGCTTCCGAGTGGAGCTTCCGAGTGGAGCTTCCGAGTGCAGAGTGGAGCTTCAGAGTGGAGCTTCCGAGTGGAGCTTCAGAGTGCAGAGTGGAGCTTCAGAGTGGAGCTTCAGAGTGCAGAGTGGAGCTTCAGAGTAGAGCTTCAGAGTGGAGCTTCAGAGTGCAGAGTGGAGCTTCAGAGTAGAGCTTCAGAGTGGAGCTTCAGAGTGCAGAGTGGAGCTTCAGAGTGGAGCTTCAGAGTGCAGAGTGGAGCTTCAGAGTAGAGCTTCAGAGTGCAGAGTGGAGCTTCAGAGTAGGGCTTCAGAGTGCAGAGTGGAGCTTCAGAGTGGAGCTTCAGAGTGGAGCTTCAGAGTGGAGCTTCAGAGTGGAGCTTCAGAGTGGAGCTTCAGAGTGCAGAGTGGAGCTTCAGAGTGGAGCTTCAGAGTGCAGAGTGGAGCTTCAGAGTGGAGCTTCAGAGTGCAGAGTGGAGCTTCAGAGTGGAGCTTCAGAGTGCAGAGTGGAGCTTCCGAGTGGAGCATCAGAGTGCAGAGTGGAGCTTCCGAGTGGAGCTTCCGAGTGGAGCTTCAGAGTGGAGCTTCCGAGTGGAGCTTCAGAGTGGAGCTTCAGAGTGGAGCTTCAGAGTGGAGCTTCAGAGTGGAGCTTCCGAGTGGAGCTTTAGAGTGCAGAGTGGAGCTTCAGAGTGGAGCTTCAGAGTGCAGAGTGGAGCTTCAGAGTAGAGCTTCAGAGTGGAGCTTCAGAGTGCAGAGTGGAGCTTCAGAGTAGAGCTTCAGAGTGGAGCTTCAGAGTGCAGAGTGGAGCTTCAGAGTGCAGAGTGGAGCTTCAGAGTAGAGCTTCAGAGTGCAGAGTGGAGCTTCAGAGTAGAGCTTCAGAGTGCAGAGTGGAGCTTCAGAGTGGAGCTTCAGAGTGGAGCTTCAGAGTGGAGCTTCAGAGTGGAGCTTCAGAGTGCAGAGTGGAGCTTCAGAGTGGAGCTTCAGAGTGCAGAGTGGAGCTTCAGAGTGGAGCTTCAGAGTGCAGAGTGGAGCTTCAGAGTGGAGCTTCAGAGTGCAGAGTGGAGCTTCCGAGTGGAGCATCAGAGTGCAGAGTGGAGCTTCCGAGTGGAGCTTCCGAGTGGAGCTTCAGAGTGGAGCTTTCGAGTGGAGCTTCCGAGTGGAGCTTCAGAGTGGAGCTTCCGAGTGGAGCTTCAGAGTGGAGCTTCAGAGTGGAGCTTCAGAGTGGAGCTTCAGAGTGGAGCTTCAGAGTGGAGAGTGGAGATTCAGAGTGGAGAGTGGAGCTTCAGAGTGGAGATTCAGAGTGGAGAGTGGAGCTTCAGAGTGCAGCTTCAGAGTGGAGCTTCAGAGTGGAGCTTCAGAGTGGAGCTTCAGAGTGCAGAGTGGAGCTTCAGAGTGGAGCTTCAGAGTGGAGCTTCAGAGTGGAGCTTCAGAGTGGAGCTTCAGAGTGGAGCTTCAGAGTGGAGCTTCAGAGTGCAGAGTGGAGCTTCAGAGTGGAGCTTCAGAGTGGAGCTTCAGAGTGGAGCTTCAGAGTGGAGCTTCAGAGTGGAGCTTCAGAGTGCAGAGTGGAGCTTCAGAGTGGAGCTTCAGAGTGCAGAGTAGAGCTTCAGAGTAGAGCTTCAGAGTGCAGAGTGGAGCTTCAGAGTGGAGCTTCAGAGTGGAGCTTCAGAGTGCAGAGTGGAGCTTCAGAGTGCAGAGTGGAGCTTCAGAGTGCAGAGTGGAGCTTCAGAGTGCAGAGTGGAGCTTCAGAGTGCAGAGTGGAGCTTCAGAGTGCAGAGTGCAGATTCAGAGTGGAGCTTCAGAGTTCAGATTCAGAGTGGAGCTTCAGAGTGCAGAGTGGAGCTTCAGAGTGCAGCTTCAGAGTGGAGCTTCAGAGTGCAGCTTCAGAGTGGAGCTTCAGAGTGCAGCTTCAGAGTGCAGAGTGGAGCTTCAGAGGGCAGAGTGGAGCTTCAGAGTGGAGCTTCAGAGTGCAGAGTGGAGCTTCAGAGTGGAGCTTCAGAGTGCAGCTTCAGAGTGCAGCTTCAGAGTGCAGCTTCAGAGTGCAGCTTCAGAGTGGAGCTTCAGAGTGGAGCTTCAGAGTGCAGAGTGGAGCTTCAGAGTGCAGAGTGGAGCTTCAGAGTGCAGAGTGGAGCTTCAGAATGCAGAGTGGAGCTTCAGAGTGTCAAGAGCAATGCCAATAGCTCTAACTTTAACAAAGGCAAAACCATTGCATTGTAAATGCTTGTTATTTTACCGAATCACATGCTCATGCTGCTGCCTGGTTTGTCTACATGCACACAGGCAGAATCACTCGGTACAAAATGGCTCCTGTTCACTCGTCAGTACGGTCTTGCGCCGCCCCACCTTCCCCCTGCCAAATACATTCATTCCAAATACTGCTTATTTTCATATCAGACTGACTTCTCACATCTGGGATAGCAGGGGCACCTTCCACAGTGATTAGTGCTTCACAAAAAATAATTCTCGGCTAGCGCTCAGAAGCCTTGAAGCTTTGATTGAATGACACTGCAGTTTGATGCCCCGCTCGTTTTTTGATGCTATGCGTTCCAGACACTGATTTTATTAAGACTCACTTGGAGCTCTAAACTGTCACTTGATCTTTCTTTGGGTCATTTCGTTTGCCCGGAAGGACTAACATATCTGTGAAACCCTCTTCTTTTATAGTTTGAGCATAGTCTTCGTTTAGCAGGATAACATTATACATTTGAAAATACAAATATCCGGGAAGAGCAGAGAGCAAATCTCCGCGATGTTGGGCATTCTCCTATCATAAAGGAAGCGTGTTGGTGGGACCTGTGGCATCTAACGCATCATTTAACCCTATATGCGTGGGCACCTACCACAATAATGTATAGGATGAGTTTGTTCCGTTCCCGTTTTTAATTTGATGTAAAACTCAAATCACTGCACACTCTACTACACACTCTCTACTACACACTCTCTACTACAGTCACTACTCTCTACTACACACTCCCTACTACAGTCACTACTCTCTACTACACATTCTGCTACACACTCTCTACTCCAGTCACTACTCTCTGCTACGCACTCTACTCTCTAATACACTCTACTACACACTCTCTACTACACACTCTACTACACACTCTCTACTACAGTCACTACTCTCTGCTACGCACTCTACTCTCTACTACACACTCTACTACACACTCTCTACTACACACTCTACTACACACTCTCTACTACAGTCGCTACTCTCTACTACACACTGTACTACACACTCTACTACAGTCACTACTCTCTACTACACACTACTACACACTCTCTACTACAGTCACTACTCTCTACTACACACTCACTACACACTCACTACTACAGCCACTACTCTCTTCGACACACTCTATACTAGACACTCTCTACTACACACTATCTACTACAGTCACTACTCTCTACTACACACTGTACTACACACTCTACTACAGTCACTACTCTCTACTACACACTACTACACACTCTCTACTACAGTCACTACTCTCTACTACACACTCTACTACACACTCACTACACACTCACTACTACAGCCACTACTCTCTTCGACACACTCTATACTAGACACTCTCTACTACACACTATCTACTACAGTCACTACTTACTACACTCTCTACTACACACTCTACTACACACTCTACTACACACTCTACTACACACTCTACTACACACTCTACTACACACTCTACTACACACTCTACATTACACACTCTACATTACACACTCTCTACTACACACTCTCTACTACACACTCTACACTACACGCTCTACTACACTCTACTACACACTCTGCTACACACACGCTCTACTACACACTCTACTACACACCCTCTACTACTCTCTACTACTCTACTACACATTCTCTACTACTCTACTTCACACTCACTACTTTCTACTACACTCTACTACAGACTCTCCACTCTCTACTCCACACTCTCTACTTCAATCTCTCTAATTCAATCTCTCTACCTCAATCTCTCTACTTCAATCTCTCTACTTCAATCTCTCTACTTCACATTCTGTATTACACACTCTCTACTACACACTCACTACTCTCTAGTACACACTCTCTACTACACACTCTACTACACTCCCTACTACACATTCTCCTACACACTCTACTACACACTCTACTACACACTCACCACTCTACTACACACTCACCACTCTACTACACACTCACTAGTCTCTACTGCTCACTCTCTACTACACACTCTCTACTACACACTCTCTACTACACACTCACTACTCTCTACTACACACTCACTACTCTCTACTACACACTCACTACTCTCTACTACACACTCTACTACTCACTTACTACTCTCTACTCACTCTCTACTACTCACTACTACTCTCTCTACTACTCTCTCTACTACTCTCTCTACTACTCACTCTCTACTACTCACTCTCTACTACTCACTCTCTACTGCTCATGACAATGCCATTTATTTATCTGTTCCCAAAACCAACACATAAATAAAACATTTGTCATTTACAATGCCAAAAGCGCTAACTTTTGCAAAGGCGAGACCGTTGCATTGTAAATGCTTGTTTATTTCATGGTGAAATATGCAATCGGAAGGCAACCGAAGAGTGGGAAGAGGCGGCCTTAGACTTGCTGCCAGTGATTGGTGCTTTAGGGGAACCACGCAGTTCGCGACCATCCATTTTAATTAATTTAAGTTTTTTGTATTTGATTGTTTCCTTCAAATTTGGCACACCACTTACCTAGGTATCCTAGGCAACCACCAAGTTTGTCCTTAGGGAAAGGCCATCCCTTGGAGCGGGGATCTTGGGTGTCGATAATGGGGTGTATCTTGGCAAAAAGAGGGGCCTTTTCGAATAGGATAAATGAATCAAGCAAAAAGTATTTGACACTACTAGCCGCTAGTGTAAGCTGCATAGGACCAAAGACCTATGGTAGATTGTAGAAACTTTGCACGGATAAAACAGAACATATCCATTGGCACCATTTTTACTACCTGTGTAGAAGGGAATGCCACAAATGGTATTTAGGGCAAACACTGATTTGACATTTTGCTGCTGTTTTCATCTAATAAGAAGTGCAAAAGATACATTTTCTCCACCTTTCAAATACGAAAGATGGGCCATGATTAAAGCCAATTCGGTAGTCTGTGTTTTACTACATACATAGCAAACATGCTTGAGAATGAAATTGCCCTATCCTCTTAAAAAAGGTTTGTTCATGGACTTGAATTTACATGGCAACCTCTCTATAGCACATATAAAATAACCTAAACGCAAATATGTTATTTGTGTGTTCCACTATCAATATTATTTATTTCTAGCCTTGTACAATAACCATTCTGTAAATCAGATTGGGATATTTTTTATTTGCTCCATTCTGTATGGTGCAAAATAGTTTTGCCCTGTTTTTTGCACTAGTGCAAAGTTTCTGTGACATGGGGTCTCTGTGCTGCTCCCTAGGAGACATGTAGAAGATAAACAATGATTCCCTGACTTCAGGAGAAGTTTCAAGCCTAAACCTCGCAAGCAAAGTATAGTGCTTTTAAAGCTATAGCTGGTGATTAATCAGTTAGTTTTATTCACTGTATAAAGTTAATTGATGAGTATAAAAGACACTTTTTAGCATATCATATCACATTACAGGTGCTCCAACATAGCGACGCAGTGAAGGTGAAAAGTGCCATTTGTGAAAAGTTGTGTTGTGGCGCTGTAACCTAAAATATATATACACCATAAATGCACGCATTACTAGGGGCTGATAAAATTATAAATTCTCAGCATGATTCAAAATAGGAGTATAATGTATATATCATAATAAATCATATCAGTCCCTTAGTTCAATTTGTCGTCGTTTCGACCTTATCGGATAAGATTATATCCTTATTTCCAAATATTTTTCCCAACAACTGTAGCCTGTGAACTGTTTAACGAGGACTATTTTTAAAAGCTCTTTCACAGAATGTTACACAATTTATGACACCCCAGGCCTGATGCCCATTGAGATCTACGTTCAGCATCTTATGTGCCTACTGAGGCCCTGAAATCTAGAGATTCGTCTCCAGGGCATGGATTGAGCAATTCTTTGGGACAGAATCTGCTAGCTAGTGGCTGATAAAGGCCAGCAATTATTACCCTCTCACCATTTCCTGCTACTAAAAATGAACAATGGCATTTCCCCAAAGTGTTCATAGAACATAAATAATGTATGTTCAGGAGAAAACGCAAGAGACCTTTTTGAGTGCATGCTAGAGACATTTTCTGCAAATAGACATTTTGCTTGACAGAGTCATAGGCGATGCAGAGCCGATCTTACTGATCATGGTCAAAGTCTGGGTAACCGGGTAACTCTTGTGTGCTCTGGGACCTCCTTATACAGCCCTAAAGGCTGTAAAGCCAGGGTATGGAGTAACTTCGAGGTTCTCCACACACTATGCAAGACAGTCCAAAATCAATGTTAAGAAATAAGGCCAGAGTCTAGGGTAACTGAGTTTCAACTTGAAATAACTAAGCCACTCCAGAAGACATTATACATATTACATTCAGAATTTCTCTGAGGTTCTACATGTGTTACCTATGCGGTCCAGGGTAAACCTTGGCGAACAAGGTCAAAGGGTCTGAGGTAATTAGAAGTTTCCCCAGCCATCTCCCAGAACAAACCTTAGTGATTACAACTGCATCCTATGATATCCCTCGGGTTCTGCAGGCATCGTCCATTGTTGGTGGTCTAGAGAACAATTTGACAAATAAGACAAGAGGGCCTGATGGTTAATCTGATGCATCTCCAAATATACTCCAGAGCAAATCTTATTTATTAGGGCAGCCTCGATAACCCTGAGGTTCTATATGCATCTGTTATAGAGATCAGGGGCACATTTTGATGAATAAGGTCATAGAGTCTGTGGCAAGATCAATATTCTGCAGATGTCTTCTCGAATCAAACTAGGTGATTTAGGCCAGTGTCTAGACAAACTCTAAGGTGCTCCAGCCAGTTGTCTGAGGGTTTAGGCAATAAGCGCATAGTCTGGGGTAACTCAGAGGTTTCCAGGCACTTCTGCAAATGCTCAGAGAAAAAGCTAGTATTTACGGCTAGACAGCAGTAAAAAGTCTTAGAAGATAAGGTCAAACTCTGAGATTCCTCCAAGTCTTATCCTGAACTGGAACAGATTCAGTGAATTCTTCCAGAGTCTCAGGTAACTCTATTGTTTTGGGGCACCTTCTAAAATGACAGACAATGAATCGTGAATTAGATCTTCATCCAGGGGACGGCTGATGTACTGAGATTGCGAGCCAAAACACACAGTGCAAACCGAAGAAAATAAACCAAAGTCTGGGTTCGGCTGAAATTCTGAAGGTGTTGGCTACGACCCTCTTGTGCAAATCTTAATGGATGGTGATAGAATGTGGCATTGTTCAGAAGTACTCCAGTCATCTGTTGTGATATTCACTCCAAGACTTTACACCGAACACTTTGTGATTATTGGACTGACAGTTTCAGTAAGCAGGTTAGTGACAGGTCCCAGGTCTCCATCCGGACGAATAAAAGTGTGCAACAAACAAAACATGAAATGACACTATAAGAGAAGGAGGACCCAGGAATCTGCCTCTTATTGAGAGGCACAGTCTAGACATTTGCTGAAGAAATTTTGCAACAACTCTTTGGAACATTTATTGTTTATTTTTAGACAAAAAACGCAAGCTCTTTCCATGCATTCTTATTTGGTCATTTTGATAATTTATTGTTTGGAAGAAATAACTCATGCTGCTTTGGCCAATCTTCACATAGCCTCCCCAGGCAGCCAACACCACGAGTATCCCTGCACTGCTGGAGGGACTGTATTTTACGATCTCTGGGCCATATTATCAAGAAAGGGCGATACATTATCGCTGCTTTTATAGGCAGGAAACTGCTGCTAAAGCGGCGATAATGGGCTTGATAATATGCCCTTGTCAATTCCCATAGAAGCCCAGGTTCTGGTGTTAACATGGGCTTCTATGGGAATTCACAAGGGCATATTATCAAGCCCATTATCGCCGCTTTAGCGGCAGTTTCCTGCCGATAAAAGCGGCGATAATGTATCGCCCTTTCTTGATAATGTGGCCCTCTGTCCTCTCAGGATGTACACT
Organism: Lissotriton vulgaris; assembly: GCF_964263255.1. Lineage (NCBI taxonomy): Eukaryota > Metazoa > Chordata > Amphibia > Caudata > Salamandridae > Lissotriton > Lissotriton vulgaris. The sequence continues at coordinate 130,616,100 of NC_141700.1, forward strand.
GTGAGTTTTCACACTGGCAGTGTCTCAAAATTTTTAAAAACCACTTCAAAATGGGGGTAGGGGACATCTCTGGAAGCGTTTATCCAGTTTGTTTTTGCATTCCAAATTTGGACTCCCAGGCACTCCCTTCCAAAGCTGAAGACATTTTAATCCATAGAAAACCTTAAGGTTTTGTTCTTCCTGAGTAAAAAAGAGAAAATCAACAATTCATGGAAACCACAAGGGGATGCACATGTCCAAGTTACCAAGGAAAGTTTGACACCACCATTTCAGCATGAAAGGCGAAGGCGTCTAGAATAGATCCTGGAGGCCAGGATTCTGGGATATCCAAATAAGATAAATTTACATACAATGAACCTAAATTAAAGTAGTTTCCACAATCAGTGGTTTCCTGAAAATCTGGATTTCATCATCTGGCCCGTCTGGATTTACCCGACACCACAGAGAACGGAAGCACAGCTGAGGTAAGTGCCTGATTAGGATGTTGGTGGATGGGATACTCGTTACTAACATGACTGATATCCCGTCCGCCGTATTACAAGTTCCATAGGATATATGTAATTTACCCAAATTTCACATAATTTGGTCAAGAAAGAAGTGGAAGATGCGGGTATGAGAAAACATACCTTCTTTATACGCGTCCACCTATAATCCACGCACACACTCTTTTGCACTGGCCCCCCTCACTTCCAGGAACACTTGGACAGTTGTGAAGGGGAGAATTCCTAATGGAACCTCATTCAAAATAGAAGCTGCGGTGCACGCCAAGAGTACTTTTTAATAGTCACAAATTTTCATCTATGAATCACAGATGGCCTTTTAGGAAATTGGAGAGTTTTGAGAACAGTGGAGAGAACTGGAAGAAAGCCAGTCCATATAATGTCAGGCACATTACTGGCATGTACCTGGCTCTGTCCCAACCAACCTCACAGGCAATGTAGAGGGTGAGCCTGACAGGAAATCTCCCGATTCCACAAATGGCCTTGTGCGTTTGTTTATGCATTTTTTAAAAATGTTGCCACGTTTCTCAAGTATCCTAACTTGACATCTAAGAAGGTCATTGCTATTTTTCTTGCTCCTTGAAGTTGTAGGGAGCTGTGTGGTGATGGTCCAGTAAAAGCATTATGGATGTGGGCCGGGAGGGTGGACACTAACTGATCAGCCATCTTTCCACCGCATACCTCTACAGTACGGTATTACATTAAGATCAGAGAGATGGTCTCTGAACCTAAAGCAGGGTCAGAGACAGCCTCCTTCTAGAGAACGACCACTTCCTGCCAGAAAAGGGGACAGGGGGAGGCAAACTTTAAAGTACGCAATAGGGTAGGAAAGTGCCTGGATCGAATAGGTGGAGGATAACTCCATAAACCGCAGAGGACCAAAAACCACCCAGAGATCTTTTGAGACAGAATTGCCTGTCCCTTTGCTGTCTCTCTGAGTCCTGTGTCTGCAAGGTACCTGCATCCCTGTCGAGGATATACTCCACATCGGGTGGCCAGGGAAGCAGCCTATACCCACTGTTGTTTTTCGGTATTCTTGGCGTTAACCTTGCTGTCCCTCGCCTTAGCGCTCTTTTAAGAAAGCAAAATGAACAGAGACGTCAACAAGTTTTGGGGTTGAAGTTCTCTTTACTTTCGGTAGTTTGCACTCCCTGTCCTTCCCCATAGCAGAAAGGAGATTACGGTGGAACAGCCAGTCAGCACTGTGATGTCATCATGGGTCAAAACAGTGCTTAATTTGTGAAAAGAATGGTTGTACGACAGTACAACGCTGGTAAATACATTGCATGCCTTTGCATCACATTTTTTAGCACGCATGTTTTTACAGTGATTATGCATTTACATTGCAAGACAATACCACACATTGTTTTTAGATTTAAAAACAATGGGGCAGATTTACAATAACTGGCGCATCCCTGTATATCAGCATAATGCGCGTTATTGTGCGCCGCTGCTCCGCCACCATGTATGCGCCACATTTACAGTGCCGTGCACCATGGGGCAAAAAAGGCACAGTTGCGTCACGCATCTGTGCCGTAAAGGCGGTGCATTGCTGGAGTTGCGTCGCAAGCGGGAGGCATCTCTAGCAATGCTCTGGGGGGCCCTTTCTGAACAATGCTGCGTCAATCCCTATGCCTGCTTCAAGCAGGCGCAGGGTTTTGACGCAGCATGGGCTCAAAAGTGACTACGTGAAATCTTGTAGATTTCACTCAGCCACTTTTAGGAGGCGTTCCTGCGCCGGAACGCCCCCACCTGCGCAGGAAAGCCTACTTCTGGCGCAGGTCTTTACAACGTGATGTATCTCACAGATGCGTCATGTTGTAATTACCCCGCACCATGGCGCATCTTTTGCGCCGCCGCTGCGTCACAAAAGTGACGCAATGGCGGCGTAAAAGAGGTGCAAGGGGGCTTGTAAATCTGCCCCTATGTATTTGTGGGGGGAGACCCCCCTTCTTACCTTACATATATGTGGCATTGGCATGCGTTGTAAATGCATATTCGATGTAAAAATATGAGTGCTAAAAAATGCGAGGCAAAGGCATGCAATGTATTTACCTCGCTGTAAAGGCTGTTTCCCAAAAAGAATAGGGCTCTTGTCGGGAGGTCACCGCAGCTTCCACCACACAATGCCCCTGCCATGCTGCCAATGATAGTAACAACACAACTACTAACCATCACACTTCTACAACTGTGACAATTCAGACTGTTTCTTGACCCCAAGCTATAAGAACGACTTTGGTGGTAGGTAAGAGTAATTTTAATGTATATTGAATTAATAATTAACTGTTCTTGTGGTCATCTCTAAACAACGCCAGCTTGTGGTTAGGGGTGGGCGGCCAGCTACGCTCCGTGCACGGAGTGCGCGTAGTGCCATCTCCTACGCATTTTGCGTAGCGGGCGTAGCCAGGCGGCACTACGAGCGCTCCGCAGACGGTGCGTAGCCGGCCGCCACCGCCTCCCTCCCGCCCTCCCTAAATACTTCAATAAAAGGATAAAAAGCTTTTTGAAACACTTACCTTGTCCGCCGCGTCCCCGGGGCTCCCTCTCGCCGTCCCTGGATTCGCGCCGCCATTTCGAATACTAATGCGCATGCGCGGGCGGCCGCGCATACGCATTTCTCACTATTCGAAATTAGTATTCGAAATGGCGGCGCGAATCCAGGGACGGCGAGAGGGAGCCCCGGGGACGCGGCGGACAAGGTAAGTGTTTTTAAAAGCTTTCTATCCTTTTATTGCAGTATTTAGGGAGGGCGGGAGGGAGGCGGGCGGCGCGTAGTGGGGCTACGTGGAGTGCGCGGGTGGGCGTAGTTTTGTGCCCACTTCGCGTAGCTCCGCGTAGCCCCACTCCGCACACTACGCCCAGGGTTACTTGTGGTTGACTGTCAAAAGCGCCGGTGTTGACAATTAAGTGCCGGAGCCGAGCACTGGAAACCACTGGCTCAAATGAAGCTCTGGATCAAATAGTGCATGACGTTGGAGGTACGGAATATCAAGTTATCAGAATATCGTAGCCAAAATATTGAGGACCAAAATATCAACAGGTAAGTATATACAGGTAGTTGCAGATATTATCATAATTACCATAATACATACTACCGTATACCACAATTCTACAAAGGTAATTCCACATATATGTACCTTGATGATATATTTATATATCTTTAAAAGATGTCAATTTGGAGTTGAGAATAGTACATTTATACTTGCCTATATTTAGTTGCAATAATCTGTTGGGAGAGTTGTTGGCCTAACGGCTAGGGCGGTCAACCTCAAATCTGGGGATCCAGGTTCGAGTCTCAGCAAGGATGCGCACAACATCCTGTGATTCTGGCAGGGCCTTTTCTAGGTGTTTTGCCGCCCTAGGCGAGAATTGAAAAATGCCGCTCCCCCCCTTGCTCTCATTAGTTGCACCTTACTCTCCCCACTACCCAAACCTGCCCCGTTTATTCACCTTTTTATACTTCACTGCTTTCTCGCCTCTTCTCCCTCGTGCTTTCTTCTTTCTGCCAGTTTGGATATTTTCACTCATTGATTACCGCAGGTAACTGGTTTACTTTAGTTCTTAAATCCTGGCATTTCAAATTCTGCTGTTGTGTAAGAGCACCACCACCTTAGCTGGGTAGAGTTGTGGTATAAATGTGAAATAAGTGCTTTTTCAGGCACAGCTGCCTCCCCCATGCCTCAGATCAGGTTTTGCTCACTTCATGTTCTCCTTGCTGGCACCTTTTATCATTCATAGTCCCAGTTTTACTATTCTTGACAATTTCAATTCTCACCTGAAAAACTCCCAGGACCCAGAAGCTACTAAACTTCTAGACTCCAACAAGCTTCCCACAACTTTTTAAAGATGCCACAGATAGGCTGCACACACTCTCAAACACATCGCTACCAAGCATACTTTGATTAGTGTTGAAAGGCCTTTTCCTCTTGTTTGGTCACATCACACAGCTGTCCCTGTCTTTTAACACCCTTATCACTCAAAATACATTTAAAAATACTATTCCTCCGTCTCTAACCCCCTCATGGGCTAAAATGAACCAAGATTGTTTTACTGGGGGCGTCGGACCTAGGTATCTTGCTTTCCTCTGTTAATGTTATCGTTAAAGGCAAAGGAATTTAATAATAGGATATCGAATACCCGTGACATCATAGCGCCAAAAGACGTCACCCTCTCTGCACTCTTGTTTACTGTAAAACTCAGAACCACCAAAATAATCGGTTAGATTTGGGGTCTCTAGTTGGAACAGGTAGGTACTTGTGACAAATAGGGACCCTTGCCTCTAGTCAGGGTAAGGGTGTACACTCCTAAAATAACCCCTGCTCACCCCCTTGGTAGCACGAGCAGACTGTCTTATCTCAGAGGCAATGTGTAAAGCATTTGTGAACACATACAGTAATCAAGTGACAACACTACAGATGGACACCACACAGGTTTTATATGAAAAATAAGTATTCTTTATATAGACTTATCACAAGACCACAAACGACAAAAATCCACAATACTGTACTTAAAATGGTAGAATTAGCTTAGTTCTCTTTAGATCTTAAAATATGACACTTTGAGTCAATGTACGTTAAGATGCGACACGCAGAGCAACGAAAGTGTTGCAGGAAAGGTGATGCGGTAGTCCCTTAGACGCAAGGACGGTGATGCGTTGAAGATCTGGTGCAAAGAAATAAATATGCCGCTTTTTCCTTGATACGACACGCTTCCCGGTGATGCAGCGGCATTTGCTGTGATGTCGATCCTCTTCTCTGGCGATGCGAGATGCTTTTCACGATGCAAGCCGCAACAGGCCCTGCGACACTCTTCCCGGAGATGCGGCGGCGTCTGCGGTGATGTCGATCCTCTTCTCCGGCGATGAGCCGCGACAGGCCTTGCGACATGCTTCTCGGAGATGCAGCGGCGTCTGATGCGACGTAGATCCTCTTCTCCTGCGACGCGCTTCCTGGTGTTGCGATGGCATCTGCTGCGACGTCGATCCTCTTCTCCGGCGATACGAGGCATTTCGTGTTGTGAAGTGGCAGCGGCAGTTCGGCGACACGCTTCTTGTTCTTGGGTCGCGCTTCCAGCTCCTTGCGACACGCAAGTCCCCACAAAGTCCAGCACAACTGCAGGCACTTCCAGGGAACTCTTGGGGGGCTGGTGGGTGAAGTCTGTAGTCCCTGAGACTTCAGCAGGAGGCAAGCTCTGTTCCAAGCTAGTTGAGATCCTACACAAGTTGAAATAAAGTACACAAAGTTCCTTTCTCCTTCCTTTGGCAGTCAGGCAACCACTGCAGGCCAATCCCCCAAGCAGCACTTCAGCTTAGGGATAGTCTCTCCTCAATCTCTCTGGTTCCACTCCTCCTTCTTCTTGTTGTCCAAAAGTGATCTAAATTCTTGGGATCAGGGTCCCAATACTTATACCCCAAAATCCTTTGTCCTCTGAGGGCAGAGGGACCTTTGCCCAGTGCAAACCAGTTCTGGAGCACTCTGTTGACAAGACTCCCTTTTCCTTTTACCGTGCAGGGCAGAAACATCAGATGCCCCACAGGAGGTGGAGCCAGCATTGTGGAGGGAAAGCACAGCCCTGGAGCACTCTGTTAACATGATTCCTTCTCTCATTTCACTGTGCAGGGCAGAGACATCAGACGCACCACAGGTGGGGCAGCACTATGGGGGGCAGGCACAGTCCTATTCAGGTCCCAGGTGCAACTCCTCCCTCCCATCTAGATGCAGATCTCTCTATTCACCACTGGGCGGACACACCCTGTCTCCTGGAATCCCCCAGCCCTGTCACTCAAACTCCAGACAATAAATACACAACCTAGCAGAGGCAGGCTTGGATAGTTAGGCAAGAAAATACCTACTTTCTAAAAGTGGTATTTTCAAACACAGAATGTTAAAATCAACTTCACTAAAAGATGTATTTTATTATTCTGAGTTCAGGCGTACTAAACTCGAATTTCTACCATATTCTCTGAGTCAGTTAGGATTATAAGATGTAATATTCTAACTGCGCATTCTGGCCTATGGGAGCAGGTAGTCTTGCAATAGTGAAAAATGAAAATGGCTGTATTTCACTTTTAGGACATGTCACACACACCAGGGCATGTCCTACCTTATACTTACAGTGCACCCTGCCCTTGGGCCTACCATAGGGGTGTCTGATATGAAGAAAAGGGAAGGTTTAGGGACTGGTAAGTGGATGCACTTGCCCAGTCAGCATGGCAGTACCAGACTGCACGCAGGCTCTGCAATGGCTGGCCTTAGACACACTTTTACAGGCTGCTTCTGTGGGTGGCATAACCAGTGCTGCAAGCCCACCAGCAGCATTTGGGTTATCAGCCCTGGGCACTCCTGGTGTACTGTACTAGGGCTGTGTACAAGTAAACCAAACCAGCCAATCTTGGAATCACTAATTCATACATTAATTTATAATAGGGAGAGCATATGTACTTTTGCACTGATCAGCAGTAGTAAAGTGCCCAGAGTCATAAAACCAACAAAAACAGGTCAGACAAAATACAGGAGGAAGGCAAAAAGTTTGGGGATGACCCTGCAAAAAGGGCCAAGTCCAACAGAATCTTTTGGTGGTTCTGAGTTTTTAAGTAAACAACATTTATTTAGCGCCTCTGAGGTGATTATGAGTTGATGCAGTGTATTCTGAGTAGCAGAGAGCGCCTTCCGAAGCAATAGAATGAGCTTCGCTGACTATCACTGTTAAATATACATTAAGCACGAAGAAGCAGCTCAGTTTAGCATGGAAGCTACAAAAGGCGTAAGTAATATTAAAGGGAACACTGACTAGAGCCTGCGTTTAAATAACATGATTTTGTAAAAAATCTAGTATTTCTTAATAGCGGAAATCACTCCTGACTTGTCACGCACATCTGAGGGAACTGTTTCCAAAATCTCTACAACTTTTTGGTCATATCTCAAAATTCCTTCTATTCCTGCCTCTGCGTGATCCAAGATTGTGTGCACACATTTCACCACGATGGCGGAGAGGAGCGCATTTCATTAAATCTTCCTTCGAGACAAATGTATTTCTGCTGGTCAGTACTTTTATCCCTCGCTTAGAGTGTAGCACAAAACCCGACCCTTTTCTTTATCTCGATTACTTTACAGGATGTTAAAACTATTAACAATAAAAGAGGTAATAGTGTAGAGCTCAAGGCCTATTGAACACCTACGCTTGCGTTTTCTCACTAAAACCAAGGCTCCTAGAATTGTCAGTGTATTTATGTAGCGCTACGTGTCGTTCAAAACCGCTCTTGGCACCGGTGAGTTACAAAACGTTAAAAGAATGAATAGTAAGGGGAGGAGAGATGTGAGAGGTACAGAGGGACAGGTAAAGGAGATAGGAAAGGAAGATAGTGCGAGGACTCACAGGCCCTAGAAACAGGAAGTACTGGAGAAACTAACATTACCAACTCTTGAAGGGTCGAGGTCTATGGGCTACTTGAACTGCTGGGGTCCAGAAGAGAGAGGACAGCAGGGCGTATTTACTGTTGGGGCGTAGGGAGAACTCATGTTTTTTTACGCCCTCCCCCTTTTTCCGCCCTAGGTAGCCGCCTAGTCTGGCCTAATGGTAGAAACGGCCCTGGATTGTGGGCGAATCACTTAATCTCCCCGTGCCTAACAAAAAGGAATGTGTCCTCATGTAACGCAACTGGTGCTCGTGTAAAGAGCTCTGATACCCCATGCCTCCGGGTCAAGTTTGCGCTACGCCTACATACCACTCCGTTAAGATTTTTTTTTTAAAACATTAAACTCCGTAATCCGTCATTCAAGGGCGGACTGAGAAGCCTTGAGTGGCCTTGGCTGTTTGTCCCTTGAGTGATCGGACTAGATGTCTCTTGGGCGACCATACAAAGCTGTGAACATGAGGTGTAAGAAGGTGTATATGAACCAGCCTTTCATAAAAAACAAACAGGGAGGGTGTGCAGCACAAAATGTACCTGCTCAACCACAAAGCAACTTTAGGAACACATTTTCAACTATAGAAAAGCTTTTAAAGAACAGGGCCACTGGGATTATGTGACAGACGAGCACCAAATCATGTGGCAGTGTTGACTAAATTATATGGCAAGAAAAGACAAATGATGTGGCGTAACAGCATATTTTGTGATAGTATTGCTTTATTATTTTGACATTTTTATGCATATTAACACTGTTTCGGCAAATATTTAATCTCGTTAGTACCAGTGTAACACACAAACAGATAAGCGGAAAGTTGACCAGTCAACCTTTGCAAAGGGCTTCCCACTGTGCATCAACACACATTGCTGAGTTTTTAGTAACCTTTGATCTATTTGCGGATGAAACAAATGTTTTCGCTAGTATCAGAAAAATATGCAGCACATGATGTATTATTTCGTAAATCCATAAATATGCGAGCACGCTGCGCCCGCAAAATCGCATTATTCCAGTAGCCCTGATAAAAAGAGATGAACACTTTTAGGGGCGAGACCATGAGAGGACAGGAGAGTGACCCAAAAGTCTTTCACGTAGTCCAGGCAGTGCGCCACTCTCCCTAAGGAGTTACAGCCAGATTCATGAAGCTGAATTGCGCTCGCAAAGGGCCAGATTCTCAGAATCTGGCCCTTTGCGAGCGCAATTATTGCATTTGGGATTCATCATCCCAAATGCAAAAATCGGTAATAGCGATTTCGCTATTTTGCGAGTGATTACATTTAAGGAATCTCTATTTGAGATTCCTTAAATGCAATTCATCATCCATTTTAAAATTGCGAATTCGCAAATTCGGCCCGCTATTTACCGTGAGGTCAAACCTCGTGGTAAATAGCGAAAACTTAGAAAAATGCTTTTAAAAGCATTTTTCTAAGTTGCATGTTGCACACAAACATGTCCTTTGGACATGTGTGTGCGCAACACCTGTTTAAATTTGCATTTAAGGGGTGCTACAGGGTGTCCTTTGGACACCCCTGGCACCCTTTAAATCGCTATCTTATTTGCGATTAGCAAATTGCTAATCGCAAATAAGGAATACTCCCCATTCCTATGGGCCTTTTGGCCCATAGGAATGAATGGGGAGTTATTCCTTATTTGCGATTAGCAATTTGCTAATCGCAAATAAGGAATGTGTAGGAATAGCATTTTTTTTTGCGATTCCTACATGAATCCCGTTTTGCGAGTCTGTAATAGCGATTCCTTATGAATCGCTATTACAGATTCGCAAAACGGGTCTTTGATGAATCAGGCTGTTAATGGTCAGTCCGCCCCTCCTGTCTTTATCCCTCATATTTGGATGACTCGATGGCTTTGCTCTTCCCAACTCACGCCTCAGATTCAAGAACAAGCCTTGGCTCACCCGAGACCGGAGGAGGGAGGGTGGGGTCGCTGTGGGGGCTCACTGTTCTTAATCAAGTCTGCTTATTTTGTTCAGAGCCACCAAAACAGCTGCAATTTGAGAGCGAATATGGTGTGATTGCAGCCTGCGCGCATGGATGCAGCCCGTCTCCCTCATTTCTCCTAAACAATCGCATGTTTTGGGAGAAAATTGGCCAATTCCCCGTCCCAGAGTTGGTCAAACCACACAAAATGCCCCTTAATGATCATTGCCGAAAATCTCTTATTTTTATATTAACGATTGGGAGAGACAGAGGCGGCAGCATTGTTGGGTAGACACTTGCACGAGTGTGCAGCTGTGTATCCGTCCTCCTGCGTGCTAAGCACGGGGCACCGCATTTACGCAGCAGTGCCCTTCTAATGTTGTAGCCTTGCCTAAATTATGCGGCAAAAGAGGGGAAAATACACTGCACGATATAGCACATTTAATGGAGGTATTATTTTGTTATTGCGTCATTTGACTACAGATGGATACTGTCCGTGCAAATGTTTCACCTCATCGGTACAAGGTTAACACCTGAATAAATCCATCAATAAAGGGGACCAGTTAATCTTTACAAAAGGTTTGCAACTGTGTGTTGGCATTACGTGACACTTATTTTGTTGAGCAACTTTTGATTCATACGAGTTAGATTTTCTTGCTGATTTATGCGAATTAGGCAGCAGAAGTGGACTCTATGGCATGCGCGGCGAACAGGGTCGGATTGGGATCACAATTTGGCCCGGGCATTGATGAAACAAGCATTTACAATGCAATGGTTTTGCCTTTGTTAAAGTTAGAGCTATTGGCATTGCTCTTGACATTTTTTTTATTTATGTTTTTTTAACATGGCATTGTCATTTACAATAGCAGGGCAGGGCACAGGGAAGGGGGCGAGGAGAGACGAAGGAGAGCTGCGGGCTCTTGTTGTAATGCTTGCATGGATGAGTTGGTGGATGCATGCATGGGTGCCTGCATGAATGGGGGTATGGATGGGTGTATGGATAGATGCATGGATGGGTGGATGGATGCATATATACAGCCAATCCCTCAACAATTTATGCAATCCACCAACCCATCCAACCAACAACCCATCCATGCATCCACCCATACATCCATGCATCATGCATACATCCATTCATCATGCATCCATCCACCCACCCACTGTGTCTCACTCCGACCCCTCTAAATATAACTCATTTTTTCGGTATATAGAGATGACTGTATTCACTAGTATATGCAGTAGTGTGTGGTGGACTTAGTTTGAGTGTTTGTTTCCTGCACACTCACACACTGCCCCTACACACTCACACACTGCTCACCCTGCACACTCACACTGTTCAGCCTGCACACTCACACAATGTGCACCCTGCACACTCACACACTGCAGTCACTGTCACTCTGCAGTCACTGTTACTCTGCAGTCACTGTTACTCTGCAGTCACACTCACTCTGCAGTCAGTCTGCACTCACTGTCACTCTGCACTCACTGTCACTCTGCACTCACTGTCACTCTGCACTCACTGTCACTCTGCACTCTCACTGTCACTCTCGCACTTACTCTGCACTCACTGTCGCTCTCGCACTCACTCTGCACTCACTGTCGCTCTCGCACTCACTCTGCACTCACTGTCACTCTCGCACTCACTCTGCACACACTCATTCTGCACTCAGTCTGCACTCACAGGCACTCGCACTCACTCTGCGCATCCTCCATAGGTGCGGTGCGGACCCTGTCGGCCCCTGGACCTGGCACGAACCCCTACTAAGCGTGTCGAAAGATGATATGAACCACTCTTCTGATCCACGCGGAGAAGGTTCAAAATTGACCGCAACACCCCTATAAAATCATTCGCCCGTGAGGAAATCAACAATAGCAGAACAATGGGCCGCTGTGTTGCCAGTTATAGCTACACAGCGCGGAAAAACCGAACTCACACCGGCAAAGAGCCTGCTGCTTGCTCTGTGTAGGGCGCCGATCAGGGCCGCATAGATATGCAAGCTCCCCCACCGCTCAGAATCCGCACCCATGGAGTTGAGGGAACCGACAGGATGAGAGAGCTTCCCTGGCGCTCGGTGTACATGAGAGCCCGAGTGGGGGAGGTGGGACGCTGGGGGTGAGCGGGTGAGCGGGTGAGCGGGGGGGGGGGGGCTGCCCTGGAACCTATTCAAATTCACAGATATAATCGGGGAAGATTAAAGTACCTACAAATGTTAGGCCAATTGGCTCGCATATAAGAACCATACCCAGCGACATGATGAATACAATGGTCAATCAAAGAAAGTTGTAATAATAAAATCATCGCTGCCCGTGCTAGACGCCAGAACACCATCGGGCCGTGCCCGGAGCGCGCGAGTTTGTTTAAAGAAGCGAACAATCTCCTGGATGTGTATGAAAGCCGAGAAGCGGCTGCCTAGTGCCCATACCGCCATTGGCCTCTCTGCTGAGAGCCGCACGAAACGGCTCATACTGATAGCAGGATAAGGGGATGTCAGTGAAACCGTCATTTACGCATTAAAGCATGCGAAATATACCCATACCGGCCCACACTCTAGCCGCCCTAATCAATATTAGTCGCAATGATTGATTCGAACCACACCAATGTAGTCCTCAACTCTTGACACACCGCACAATACAAACTTCGCTTTCACAGCCCCAAGAGGCCAGTGAAGCAATCATTCCATCCATGAAGTTCCCGCACACTGTCATCAGGCCGAAAGTCTACAAGTCTGCCAAACGCTGCAGATATTAGTAACTAAAATTGATAACCCTAAAACGTGACGTCTGAAAGCAGTAATAACCACACAGACAGTTCCTTAAAAAACTTAACGACACCACCCCGTCAGGAGGGATAGGAGTAGGCTGGGCTCGGTGGAGGACCGGCTGGATCGCGCTAGCTTAAGAAAGTGTATAAGAAAATAAGTAATTACTCGCCAGGGAGGTCGTAGGAAAAATGTGACCAACGCGGTAATACTACAGATGGACCGACGTTAATTCTTCACAGAGGTCGTGCATCGTGAGGCTGTTGTGGGGGTACTTGGCCACGCACGTGCTGGGCCCATCACACAGGCCCTCCCCCCACCGCCAGACCGCAGGGTCCAGCAAGCGGCCGAGCTGAGACCCCTGAACCGCCTATCATGAACCGAAGTGATGGCCGCCCGCCACCTCCTGTAGTTACTCTCGGACTCACCACACTTGTGAGCCTGCACAAGATCGGGGGAACTCCTAAACCCCCCCTCTTAGGCATCACCAACTCAGCGATGGCCGGACATCGCCATCCCACACGTCCAAGGCCTCTACGCGGAATCCAGCATCAGTGCACACATTAATCCATACGCGGGCCCACACAAACGACCCCACATGCCCCCGCAATTGCCGAGGCCGTGCACCGTAAGGCATCAGCCTCCGGAGCTGGGGATTGTGAGTTCAAGTCCCACCTGGGTCGCATCGGGATATTTTTATATCCTGGAGAAAATAGGAAACTAGCAAGATCACAATATTAAAAAACATAATGTTCAACGAAATGTCTCCGAGTGTCCGTCTTTGATATATGAACGTCGTGATTTTTTAATTCCGTATAAAGGGGCTGCCTAGTGGCACCTACCACAGACTGGATGGGCGCGTGTGTGTCTAACTGGCGACCTGCTGAAATGGACAGAAGACATTATTTCCCAGCAGAAGACCCAGCCGCGGCGAAAAAAGAGTGGGTTCCGCGCCCACTGCTCTTCCTCTCTACTGCTTGCAGGAAAAACACCTCCCTTCCCAAGCTTCTCACCGTTCACTCAGCACGGTGGGCCGTGCATTGAGCTCAGTGATCCTTTGTTCTTTTCTTGGAGGCCCGCCAGCTGAAACTAACTACAGGGTCTTTAAAGACAGCGTGCATGGTTCATCATTTTTTCAGTTTACCTCTCCATGAAAAGTGTTCTCAATCATGTAATGGTATATTTGAAATAAAAAAAAAAAGCTAACCCCAGCATCATGGCGTACGTGCACGCATGATTGGAAATGCTCGTGCTTCTTGTCTTGTCTTTTTTTGCCAATGCTGTTCAACATCGGCAATACCATTTCCTTTCTTTTTACCGATGCTTAACGGCATCTGAAATAGGAACTTGCAAAGCTCAAAGGTTTGCTCGTTCTTTTCAAAAGCGGGACACACTGGCCTTGCTGGTTCCAGGGACCGAGCTACCAGCGACCAAGCAGCAGCGGTGAAGCAGGGTAGAGCCGCCGAACTGCGAGAGCCACTAGGAGCCATAAGGACCCTTGAGGAGCTTGAGCGCAACCACGAACTCGATCACGAGCAGAGTAGCGAACAGAGTAGCGGCCCGGCACTGCGGTATCAGCAGCTTGGCAACCCGGTGCTCAGCATTCAGTGTCGATGGCGGCGGTGAGTTGCGGGGGGGGCTGTAGCAAGAGGTGGAGGCGGGTGGGTGGACAACGAGAGGAAAGAGGGCGCAAGCTTCACAGTCTACGGCCCGCAGCCTCCCAGCCCCACCCCCCCCGCTCCCGCCTGAACCTGAACCACCATACCACCGTTCTGCCATACTAAAGTACTGCCGACAGCAGGACTCTGCGGGACCCGGGGGGATTGGTTCACCAGCAGGACTCCTCCCGGGGTCACTCATGCTCTCTGACTTTGTGTCCCTGCACCACCGCTCAGCACCTTCCGCTCGGTGCCGCATCACAAACTCCTCTTCCCCCAACCATCCATCATAGACCACAGCCAGCTTCTGCTCCCTTTGCTGAGTACCGCCGCCACCGCCGGTCAGCGGAGGAACCACTCATCGCTACATCGCTCTAGCTGCTGCTCCCACCGCTGCTACCGGCCCGTGGTGAGCCACCAGGCCATCAGACCCACCCGGGTCACACAGCTCCCAGGAGCAGTTGAGTCCGATGCGGCGCACCCCCGGGGGTGGAATCCAGCCGTCAGACCCCAGTCAGAACCAAGCAGCAAAGACCCGTAGGGGTTTAGAGGATTATAAATCAAAATTGCCAATGGCATACATTATCATAAAAAGCATAAGACTGTTAGTTAAGTGCCGGAAGAGAGGGGCAGAGCCGAAGCTGGCCATCGGGACCCTCGCTCACTTTAAACGAGCCGTGCTCACTCAGACTGGTCGGGTTTGCTCACGCTTTCCAGCATGTACGCAGCGTGTTCTCGGCCAGATCTCAGCGTTTCATTCCAGGTGGATCGCGTTACAGGAGGCGGGGGCCGTGCCCGACCTCACACCATGCACGGAGGCCAAATGTACACATCTGCCCACAACCCTGAGCAGGATGGCGGGTGCCGGCAATGCCGGACCAGATTCGTGGGCGTTCCCGAGAACAGGCTTTCGGCTGACGTAGCCAAAAGCCAAAAATTCTCGGGAACGCCCCCGAATCTGGTCCGAGATTGACGGACAGAGCCCTCTCCCAATGGCTAGCCTCCATTTATGGAGCTAGCCAATGGGAGGAGGGGAATGGAAGGGGCGTATACCCGACCCCACACACACACATCAAAAGGTTTTTTGGCGCATGCGTACTGAAGTACGCATCGCCAGTCAAAACCTAAAAAGTGGCCCACATTCATGAGGCGTGGCCCACATTTAAGGGGCGTGGCCCACATTCAAGGGGCGTGCCCTTTCATGAAACACCATTTGCAAAGACAAGGAATGAAAGTGGGAGGATACTGTTCTTGTGCAGGTCACAGGGCAAAGGTGACAATGGCCTACATGCTGAGCAACTAAAAAAAACAGCAAGGCCCCTTTCTGTCACAAAATTATTCGAGCCCTCCAGGCAGGAGCACCTGAAAAGCAGCAAATTCCTTCTATTACTAACCTATTTAGCCCTCCCCAGACCTTCAGCTCAGGAGCACATGAACAGCAGAGGTAAGGCCCCAGCAATTAGTAAATTAATCAGCCCTCCCCAGCCGTACAGGCCTCAGGGCAATGTCCTGGCAGGGAAGCACAAAACACAGCTGATGGGTCATCCATGGTGGCCAGGGGGAGGCTGATATGAAGATGGTGCGAGTTCCAAACATCAACTGGCCCCCACAGCGAGACCCATCCTTCCTCGTCCACTATGCCCTGAATGTGAAGGGCTGTGGGCGAGGTGTTAAGACTAACACTGTTTCTGGGCCTCCAGGGGGCCCGAGGTGAAAATAGCTCAAAGGCCTGAGCAACACCTGGCCCCCAGGGAGGCTGATACTTGTAAACAATCACCCCTCCCAGCCCAGCCTCAGCGTGATTGCTTGGCAGGGCAGGTGGCGAAGGAGAGGCCACAGCTGATATTCGCTGTACGGCCGCACAGCGAGGCTGCTTTCATTTCTCTGTCTGTCTCCGTGCCCTCTGTGGGCTGTTTTTTTTCTCCCCTTTCTTAGTCCTCTCTCTGTGGACTGGGAAAGGGGAGAAATAAACGGCCCATAGAGGGCACTGAGACACCGGCCCTTCAGCCGATGCCCGCATTGCCAATCCGCCCCTGGTGGTGAATCCATAATTGCGTAAAAAACGATGAGGCTGCATAATCGCATAGTTCCGGTAGCCCCGGCTGTGCAACTCACCTGTGATTGATTCTGTGTATTGCTCAGTGGTTCACTCTGTTTCGGTTAAATATATTTCACACATCATTTTACGCCTTCTTTTACGAGTACAATGGTGAATTTGAGCGTGTGTGAACACATACTACGTGTGTGCGACAGCCACAACGAATCCTCATGGTATATGTGTGCTCGGATGCAGTTGTTGCTCTGTGAGCAAGGCAGCAAGATTTAAGCTGACCTAATGATTTTTTGTTAAATCTGTGTTTTTTGTGTATCTGAGGGCAGGGGTGTGCTTCTTTATGTGTACAACAATATACAAGTGTTAGTAAGCAAATGTGAAAGTGTGGGTTTTTGTCTGCACATGAAGCTGATTTTCTTGTACAACTGTGTGTGAACACTGGCGGACAGATTTACACACCCCTTTCGACACTTTTACGCCACCGTTGGGTCACTTTTGTGACGTAGCGGCATCGTAAACAATGTGCCACGTTGCAACACATTTACAATGTGACGCATCTAGGGAAATGTGTCACATTGCAAAGCCCTGTGTCACATTGTACCTGCGTCAGTTATAATGTACGCAAGGTGGGTGTTCCGACACAAGAAAGCCTTGTAAAAGTGACGCAGTGAAATCTGCAATGTTTCACTGCATCACTTCTATGATGCCACTGCGTCAAAGCCTTACGCCTGCTTGAAGCAGGCGTAAGGAGTGACGCAGCAGACTAGGAATAGGCATTCCTAAGCATTGCTGGAGTTGTGTCTCGCTTACGACATGACTCAAGCAATGCCTTACCTTTATGCCGACAGATGCGTGATGCATCTGTCAATCCTTGCACCACGGTGCGCCGCATTCTAATGCGCCGCATCCATGGTGGCGCAAGTTTTTTTTGCGTGAAGCTATTGAACTGATGCATCTCTCCTAAAATGCGTACAAGCGTCAGTTCTTGTAAATCTGCCCCTTGGTTTACTGGCAGCATCTAGTTTATGTCCTTTGCGTGACTTTATGCATGTGACTCCACTGCTTGTTTTGTGCATCCCTCTGCATGATACTGTGAGAAGCTGTGTTTGTCTAAGAAGGTGTCCTGCACATCTAACCTGGGCTTCTAATGGAATTCTATAACGCATATTAGCAAGGCCATTATCGCCGTTTTAGTGGCAGTTTACTGCCGCTAAAACAGCGATAATTTTAACAAGGTTCTTGCTAATATGCCCCAAGGTACTTACTATTGGTCATGCCTTATCTGGTAGAGACTCTATGTAGCTGTGATTCCTTACTCCATAATATCCCCCAGGCATCAGACGGGATCTGGAAATTTCCGAGCAATTCCCTTGTGCACCCAAAGGTTGCGTTGTTCAGCTCTGCATGGCGATGCCCGTATTGGAAGAGACATGCGCAGTTTCTATATAGGCACCACCACAGCGCGCTGACCTCAATTTTTCTGCACCAGAAGCACGGAGCCAAGCTGAGAAGAAATAACTACTGTGCCAAAGTCAGGTCCTGAAGGATCTCTTCAGCATACAGTTTGAACGAGGAGAGCCAATAAGGAATCAGCACCTAGATAAAAACTCTACCAGATACGGCCTTACCGAAGGTAAATAACTTGCTTAGCTGGCAAAAATATCTAGCCACAGATTCCTTACCTTAAAATAGATACCAAAACAATCTCTTCCGGAGGTTGGTCTGTGGGCTGTGCTGCACTAAAAAGCCCTGGAGTATTGAACGGGCTAAGCGCCATTCATGCCGGACCTGACTGTCGAGGCAGAAGTGTTTGTCAAACTTATGAGGCGATGCCCACATAGCTGCATGACAGATATCCCAAACTGGGACCCCTCTCGCCAATGAATGTCTGACAGAATATCGATGGACAGAAAATAGACCTAGAGAAATATCGACGCAAGAATATGGAAGTCAAGAATATTGACATCCTATCTGCATTATGGTAAGTACAAAAATATTGAGAGAAAAAAATATCGATGTCAAAAATTTCGTTAAAAAAATATATTTTTTTAGTTAAAAAATAATGTAAAATAAAGTAAATAATACATATAATTAAAATTAACATAGTTAAAAAGATGTTTCAAAATTAGAAGTAATATACATATAACGTAAAAATAAATTAAACATATATATATAATATATAAACTCACTAATAATTTGTAATAATTACTTTAATACCTTATATATATTTTTAAAATATCATATATATTACAGATACATCTATACACATAAAACAATAATATAAATAAAAAATAAATACATATATATAACAAATTAAAAAAAGGAAAAACATTTTTTACTCTTTTTAATATTAATTATATACTCCATTAACTAAAATAGTACAAAAAATATTAGATAGCGGAGGTAATAAAACTACTATTCCAACTCCAAACAGTGCAACAGTAGGGAAAATGTTGGAAAGCATACGGGTTAAAATTACTATTCCCACACCAGAGAGTGCAAACGAAGTGAGGGAATGTGTTGGATAGCGTAGGGGTAAAAATTACTATTCCCACTCCCGTGAGTGCAACAGTAGGGAAAGTGTTTGATTGCGTATGGGTAAAAATTACTATTCCGACCCCAGTGAGTGCAACAGTAGGGAAAGTGTTGGATAGAGTAGGGGTTAAAATTACTATTCCCACTCCAGGATGTGCAACAGTAGTGAAAGTGTTGGATAGCGTAGGGGTAAAAATGACTATGCACACTCCAGAGAGTGCGACAGTAGGGAACGTGTTGGATAGCGTAGGGGTTAAAATATTACTATTTTCACTCCAGGGAGTGCAACAGTAGAGAAAGTGTTGGATAGTGTAGGGGTAAAAATTACTATTCGCACTTCAGAGAGTGCAACAGTAGGAACGTGTTGGATAGCGTAGGGGTAAAAATTACTATTCCCACTCCAGTGAGTGCAACAGTAGGGAAAGTGTTGGATAGCCTAGGGGTTAAAATTACTATTCCCACTCATGGGAGTGTAACAGTAGAGAAAGTGTTGGATAGCGTAGGGGTACAAATTACTATTCCCACTCCAGTGAGTGCAACAGTAGGGAAAGTGTTAGATAGCGTAGGGGTTAAAATGAATACTCTGACTCCAGTGAATGTAACAGTGTTGAAAATGTAGGATAGCGTAGGGGTTACATTTACATACTTATTAATTAAATCATTTTTGAAAAATAAATAACATATTAAAAATTAATTAACTAACAAATTAATACTAAATAACAATAAAATTAAATTAATATTAACTTAAATAAAATTAAATGACTTCCCACCCTATTCCCCCATAAACACACAACCCGCTACACATAAACATTAACATAATTAATTTAATTCTCATTTAATAAAAATTAATTACCAATTTATACTAAATTAACAATACATTAATAAAAACATGTAAAAGGTAATAAATTAAGTATAATTAATATATTTATACCTTAATCAATTATTAAACATATATTACCAATTATTAATTAATTATCAATAACAATAAATAACAACTATTAATTAATTTATGATGATTAAATTACTTTCCACCCTATTCCCCTATAAACCCACAATCCGCTACACATAAAAATTGACATCATTAGTTTCATTATCAATTATTCAATTAATAAAAAATAATTAATAATTAATTAACAATAAATTATTTAACAATAAGAAATAAAAAAATATAATTAATGTAACGATAAATTAATCAATAATAAACATTAATACCAATTAATTAATTAACAATAAATTAATAATCAAAAACAATAAATAAAAACATAATTAATTAATTATAATTAAATTACTTCCCACCCTATTCTCCTGTACACCCACAACCCACTCTGATACAAAAATGCAAAGGTTACTTAATAAAAATTACTAATTTCTAAACATTTAATACATATATTTAAAAAAAATAAAAATGCATTAAAAAAATGTTAAACATACACATAAAATACATACTAAAATACATAACACTAATATAAATATCGATATTATTAACAATTACATTTTTGCTAAAGATATTACTTACTTTGATATTATTAACTTCGGTATTACTTACTTCGATATAAAAAAAACAATATTACTTACCTTAAGGTCGATATTCTGGTCAACGATATTCTTGACATCGATATTCTGCCCCTACGATATAAAAAACTCGATATTTCTGTATGTCGACATTAAAAAATCGATATTTTGACTGCTCACCCTTGCCAATGCAGTGGCCAAAGCTTTAGCTCTGGTGGAATGAGCTCTTAAGCCCTCAGGGGATTGCTTTTTAGTATTCCGTAGCAGAGTTTTACACAGAGGAAATTCCATCTGAAGATGGCTTGTTGTGAACTGCTTTGCCTTTATTTTCACCCATTAAACTAAGAAAGAGTTGATCATCCACCCAGAAGTCTTTGGTACCGTCGATGTAAAGTGACAGTGCTCTTTTTGGAACCAGACATCCGAGTCTCTCCTCTTCTCAAGTAGGATGATGGGGGTAAAAAAAGTAGACCATGTGATGTGCTGTCCAAAGTGAAAAAGTGTAACTACCTTTGGTAAAAAGGAGGCATGGGTCCTATGGGCCAGTTTGTCTGGGGAAAAAGGTAAGGTACAGAGGATGTACCGAAAGGGCCTACAACTCACTAACCCTCTGGGCAAATGTTATTGCCACAAGGAAGACTCTTTTGATGGTCAAACGTCTTAGAGGGCAGCTGTGCATAGGCTCAAATGGTGTTTAACAACAAGGGGTGGCGATGGACAGAGTCTCTGAATTAAGCAGAATACTCTCACCCAGTCAAAAGATCAGGCCTGGATCCAACACCGTTTTTTTAGCTCACTGCACCATCCCAGCTCAGAACCTGGCTATATGCAAATTAGTCTGTTCCTGTCCCAGTGCATGATGGGAACAGGGCAAACCAAACTACCAAGCCAATTCTTACACTGGGAAGGAAACAAGCTTCCGGGGACCGGTTTCTGGCATTTCAGCCGTCGTCGGCCTGGCTTGCTTGAATCCTGATGGTGCAATGAGCAAGGGACTCACATCTGAGTATACCCTTCCACGCTTATGGTGGACAAAATATTTAACAACAAGGGGTGGTGATGGACAGAGTCTCTGAATTAAGCAGAATACTCTCACCCAGTCAAAAGATCAGGGCTAGATCCAACACCGTTTTTTAGCTCACTGCACCATCCCAGCTCAGAACCTGGCTATATGCAAATTAGTCTGTTCCTGTCCCAGTGCATGATGGGAACAGGGCAACCCAAACTACCAAGCCAATTCTTACACTGGGAAGGAAACAAGCTTCCGGGGACCGGTTTATGGCATTTCAGCCGTCGTCGGCCTGGCTTGCTTGAATCCTGATGGTGCAATGAGCAAGGGACTCACATCTGAGTATACCCTTCCACGCTTATGGTGGACAAAATATTTAACAACAAGGGGTGGTGATGGACAGAGTCTCTGAATTAAGCAGAATACTCTCACCCAGTCAAAAGATCAGAGCTAGATCCAACACCGTTTTTTAGCTCACTGCACCATCCCAGCTCAGAACCTGGCTATATGCAAATTAGTCTGTTCCTGTCCCAGTGCATGATGGGAACAGGGCAAACCAAACTACTAAGCCAATTCTTACACTGGGAAGGAAACAAGCTTCCGGGGACCGGTTTCTGGCATTTCAGCCATCGTCGGCCTGGCTTGCTTGAATCCTGATGGTGCAATGAGCAAGGGACTCACATCTGAGTATACCCTTCCACGCTGATGGTGGACAAAATATTTAACAACAAGGGGTGGTGATGGACAGAGTCTCTGAATTAAGCAGAATACTCTCACCCAGTCAAAAGATCAGGGCTAGATCCAACACCGTTTTTTAGCTCACTGCACCATCCCAGCTCAGAACCTGGCTATATGCAAATTAGTCTGTTCATGTCCCAGTGCATGATGGGAACAGGGCAAACCAAACTACCAAGCCAATTCTTACACTGGGAAGGAAACAAGCTTCCGGGGACCAGTTTCTGGCATTTCAGCCGTCGTCGGCCTGGCTTGCTTGAATCCTGATGGTGCAATGAGCAAGGGACTCACATCTGAGTATACCCTTCCACGCTGATGGTGGACAAAATATTTAACAACAACGAGTGGTGATGGACAGTGTCTCTGAATTAAGCAGAATACTCTCACCCAGTCAAAAGATCAGGGCTAGATCCAACACCGTTTTTTAGCTCACTGCACCATCCCAGCTCAGAACCTGGCTATATGCAAATTAGTCTGTTCCTGTCCCAGTGCATGATGGGAACAGGGCAAACCAAACTGCCAAGCCAATTCTTACACTGGGAAGGAAACAAGCTTCCGGGGACCGGTTTCTGGCATTTCAGCCGTCGTCGGCCTGGCTTGCTTGAATCCTGATGGTGCAATGAGCAAGGGACTCACATCAGAGTATACCCTTCCACGCTTATGGTGGACAAAATATTTAACAACAAGGGGTGGTGATGGACAGAGTCTCTGAATTAAGCAGAATACTCTCACCCAGTCAAAAGATCAGGGCTAGATCCAACACCGTTTTTTAGCTCACTGCACCATCCCAGCTCAGAACCTGGCTATATGCAAATTAGTCTGTTCCTGTCCCAGTGCATGATGGGAACAGGGCAAACCAAACTACCAAGCCAATTCTTACACTGGGAAGGAAACAAGCTTCCGGGGACCGGTTTCTGGCATTTCAGCCGGCGTCGGCCTGGCTTGCTTGAATCCTGATGGTGCAATGAGCAAGGGACTCACATCGGAGTATACCCTTCCACGCTTATGGTGGACAAAATATTTAACAACAAGGGGTGGTGATGGACAGAGTCTCTGAATTAAGCAGAATACTCTCACCCAGTCAAAAGATCAGGGCTAGATCCAACACCGTTTTTTAGCTCACTGCACCATCCCAGCTCAGAACCTGGCTATATGCAAATTAGTCTGTTCCTGTCCCAGTGCATGATGGGAACAGGGCAAACCAAACTACCAAGCCAATTCTTACACTGGGAAGGAAACAAGCTTCCGGGGACCGGTTTCTGGCATTTCAGCCGTCGTCGGCCTGGCTTGCTTGAATCCTGATGGTGCAATGAGCAAGGGACTCACATCGGAGTATACCCTTCCACGCTTATGGTGGACAAAATATTTACCAACAAGGGGTGGTGATGGACAGAGTCTCTGAATTAAGCAGAATACTCTCACCCAGTCAAAAGATGAGGGCTAGATCCAACACCGTTTTTTAGCTCACTGCACCATCCCAGCTCAGAACCTGGCTATATGCAAATTAGTCTGTTCCTGTCCCAGTGCATGATGGGAACAGGGCAAACCAAACTACCAAGCCAATTCTTACACTGGGAAGGAAACAAGCTTCCGGGGACCGGTTTCTGGCATTTCAGCCGTCGTCGGCCTGGCTTGCTTGAATCCTGATGGTGCAATGAGCAAGGGACTCACATCTGAGTATACCCTTCCACACTTATGGTGGACAAAATATTTAACAACAAGGGGTGGTGATGGACAGAGTCTCTGAATTAAGCAGAATACTCTCAACCAGTCAAAAGATGAGGGCTAGATCCAACACCGTTTTTTAGCTCACTGCACCATCCCAGCTCAGAACCTGGCTATATGCAAATTAGTCTGTTCCTGTCCCAGTGCATGATGGGAACAGGGCAAACCAAACTACCAAGCCAATTCTTACACTGGGAAGGAAACAAGCTTCCGGGGACCGGTTTCTGACATTTCAGCCGTCGTCGGCCTGGCTTGCTTGAATCCTGATGGTGCAATGAGCAAGGGACTCACATCTGAGTATACCCTTCCACGCTTATGGTGGACAAAATATTTAACAACAAGGGGTGGTGATGGACCGAGTCTCTGAATTAAGCAGAATACTCTCAACCAGTCAAAAGATCAGGGCTAGATCCAACACCGTTTTTTAGCTCACTGCACCATCCCAGCTCAGAACCTGGCTATATGCAAATTAGTCTGTTCCTGTCCCAGTGCATGATGGGAACAGGGCAAACCAAACTACCAAGCCAATTCTTACACTGGGAAGGAAACAAGCTTCCGGGGACCGGTTTCTGGCATTTCAGCCGTCGTCGGCCTGGCTTGCTTGAATCCTGATGGTGCAATGAGCAAGGGACTCACATCTGAGTATACCCTTCCACGCTTATGGTGGACAAAATATTTAACAACAAGGGGTGGTGATGGACCGAGTCTCTGAATTAAGCAGAATACTCTCACCCAGTCAAAAGATCAGGGCTAGATCCAACACCGTTTTTTAGCTCACTGCACCATCCCAGCTCAGAACCTGGCTATATGCAAATTAGTCTGTTCCTGTCCCAGTGCATGATGGGAACAGGGCAAACCAAACTACCAAGCCAATTCTTACACTGGGAAGGAAACAAGCTTCCGGGGACCGGTTTCTGGCATTTCAGCCGTCGTCGGCCTGGCTTGCTTGAATCCTGATGGTGCAATGAGCAAGGGACTCACATCTGAGTATACCCTTCCACGCTTATGGTGGACAAAATATTTAACAACAAGGGGTGGTGATGGACAGAGTCTCTGAATTAAGCAGAATACTCTCACCCAGTCAAAAGATCAGGGCTAGATCCAACACCGTTTTTTAGCTCACTGCACCATCCCAGCTCAGAACCTGGCTATATGCAAATTAGTCTGTTCCTGTCCCAGTGCATGATGGGAACAGGGCAAACCAAACTACCAAGCCAATTCTTACACTGGGAAGGAAACAAGCTTCCGGGGACCGGTTTCTGGCATTTCAGCCGTCGTCGGCCTGGCTTGCTTGAATCCTGATGGTGCAATGAGCAAGGTACTCACATCTGAGTATACCCTTCCATGCTTATGGTGGACAAAATATTTAACAACAAGGGGTGGTGATGGACAGAGTCTCTGAATTAAGCAGAATACTCTCACCCAGTCAAAAGATCAGGGCTAGATCCAACACTGTTTTTTAGCTCACTGCACCATCCCAGCTCAGAACCTGGCTATATGCAAATTAGTCTGTTCATGTCCCAGTGCATGATGGGAACAGGGCAAACCAAACTACCAAGCCAATTCTTACACTGGGAAGGAAACAAGCTTCCGGGGACCGGTTTCTGGCATTTCAGCCGTCGTCGGCCTGGCTTGCTTGAATCCTGATGGTGCAATGAGCAAGGGACTCACATCTGAGTATACCCTTCCACGCTGATGGTGGACAAAATATTTAACAACAAGGGGTGGTGATGGACAGTGTCTCTGAATTAAGCAGAATACTCTCACCCAGTCAAAAGATCAGGGCTAGATCCAACACCGTTTTTTAGCTCACTGCACCATCCCAGCTCAGAACCTGGCTATATGCAAATTAGTCTGTTCCTGTCCCAGTGCATGATGGGAACAGGGCAAACCAAACTACCAAGCCAATTCTTACACTGGGAAGGAAACAAGCTTCCGGGGACCGGTTTCTGGCATTTCAGCCGTCGTCGGCCTGGCTTGCTTGAATCCTGATGGTGCAATGAGCAAGGGACTCACATCGGAGTATACCCTTCCACGTTTATGGTGGACAAAATATTTAACAACAAGGGGTGGTGATGGACAGAGTCTCTGAATTAAGCAGAATACTCTCACCCAGTCAAAAGATCAGGGCTAGATCCAACACCGTTTTTTAGCTCACTGCACCATCCCAGCTCAGAACCTGGCTATATGCAAATTAGTCTGTTCCTGTCCCAGTGCATGATGGGAACAGGGCAAACCAAACTACCAAGCCAATTCTTACACTGGGAAGGAAACAAGCTTCCGGGGACCGGTTTCTGGCATTTCAGCCGTCGTCGGCCTGGCTTGCTTGAATCCTGATGGTGCAATGAGCAAGGGACTCACATCGGAGTATACCCTTCCATGCTTATGGTGGACAAAATATTTAACAACAAGGGGTGGTGATGGACAGAGTCTCTGAATTAAGCAGAATACTCTCACCCAGTCAAAAGATCAGGGCTAGATCCAACACCGTTTTTTAGCTCACTGCACCATCCCAGCTCAGAACCTGGCTATATGCAAATTAGTCTGTTCCTGTCCCAGTGCATGATGGGAACAGGGCAAACCAAACTACCAAGCCAATTCTTACACTGGGAAGGAAACAAGCTTCCGGGGACCGGTTTCTGGCATTTCAGCCGTCGTCGGCCTGGCTTGCATGAATCCTGATGGTGCAATGAGCAAGGGACTCACATCTGAGTATACCCTTCCACGCTTATGGTGGACAAAATATTTAACAACAAGGGGTGGTGATGGACAGAGTCTCTGAATTAAGCAGAATACTCTCAACCAGTCAAAAGATCAGGGCTAGATCCAACACCGTTTTTAGCTCACTGCACCATCCCAGCTCAGAACCTGGCTATATGCAAATTAGTCTGTTCCTGTCCCAGTGCATGATGGGAACAGGGCAAACCAAACTACCAAGCCAATTCTTACACTGGGAAGGAAACAAGCTTCCGGGGACCGGTTTCTGGCATTTCAGCCGTCGTCGGCCTGGCTTGCTTGAATCCTGATGGTGCAATGAGCAAGGGACTCACATCTGAGTATACCCTTCCACGCTTATGGTGGACAAAATATTTAACAACAAGGGGTGGTGATGGACAGAGTCTCTGAATTAAGCAGAATACTCTCAACCAGTCAAAAGATCAGGGCTAGATCCAACACCGTTTTTTAGCTCACTGCACCATCCCAGCTCAGAACCTGGCTATATGCAAATTAGTCTGTTCCTGTCCCAGTGCATGATGGGAACAGGGCAAACCAAACTACCAAGCCAATTCTTACACTGGGAAGGAAACAAGCTTCCGGGGACCGGTTTCTGGCATTTCAGCCGTCGTCGGCCTGGCTTGCTTGAATCCTGATGGTGCAATGAGCAAGGGACTCACATCTGAGTATACCCTTCCACGCTTATGGTGGACAAAATATTTAACAACAAGGGGTGGTGATGGACAGAGTCTCTGAATTAAGCAGAATACTCTCACCCAGTCAAAAGATCAGGGCTAGATCCAACACCGTTTTTTAGCTCACTGCACCATCCCAGCTCAGAACGTGGCTATATGCAAATTAGTCTGTTCCTGTCCCAGTGCATGATGGGAACAGGGCAAACCAAACTACCAAGCCAATTCTTACACTGGGAAGGAAACAAGCTTCCGGGGACCGGTTTCTGGCATTTCAGCCGTCGTCGGCCTGGCTTGCTTGAATCCTGATGGTGCAATGAGCAAGGGACTCACATCTGAGTATACCCTTCCACGCTTATGGTGGACAAAATATTTAACAACAAGGGGTGGTGATGGACAGAGTCTCCGAATTAAGCAGAATACTCTCACCCAGTCAAAAGATCAGGGCTAGATCCAACACCGTTTTTTAGCTCACTGCACCATCCCAGCTCAGAACCTGGCTATATGCAAATTAGTCTGTTCCTGTCCCAGTGCATGATGGGAACAGGGCAAACCAAACTACCAAGCCAATTCTTACACTGGGAAGGAAACAAGCTTCCGGGGACCGGTTTCTGGCATTTCAGCCGTCGTCGGCCTGGCTTGCTTGAATCCTGATGGTGCAATGAGCAAGGGACTCACATCTGAGTATACCCTTCCACGCTTATGGTGGACAAAATATTTAACAACAAGGGGTGGTGATGGACAGAGTCTCCGAATTAAGCAGAATACTCTCACCCAGTCAAAAGATCAGGGCTAGATCCAACACCGTTTTTTAGCTCACTGCACCATCCCAGCTCAGAACCTGGCTATATGCAAATTAGTCTGTTCCTGTCCCAGTGCATGATGGGAACAGGGCAAACCAAACTACCAAGACAATTCTTACACTGGGAAGGAAACAAGCTTCCGGGGACCGGTTTCTGGCATTTCAGCCGTCGTCGGCCTGGCTTGCTTGAATCCTGATGGTGCAATGAGCAAGGGACTCACATCTGAGTATACCCTTCCACGCTTATGGTGGACAAAATATTTAACAACAAGGGGTGGTGATGGACAGAGTTTTTGAATTAAGCAGAATACTCTCACCCAGTCAAAAGATCAGGGCTAGATCCAACACCGTTTTTTAGCTCACTGCACCATCCCAGCTCAGAACCTGGCTATATGCAAATTAGTCTGTTCCTGTCCCAGTGCATGATGGGAACAGGGCAAACCAAACTACCAAGCCAATTCTTACACTGGGAAGGAAACAAGCTTCCGGGGACCGGTTTCTGGCATTTCAGCCGTCGTCGGCCTGGCTTGCTTGAATCCTGATGGTGCAATGAGCAAGGGACTCACATCTGAGTATACCCTTCCACGCTTATGGTGGACAAAATATTTAACAACAAGGGGTGGTGATGGACAGAGTCTCTGAATTAAGCAGAATACTCTCACCCAGTCAAAAGATCAGGGCTAGATCCAACACCGTTTTTTAGCTCACTGCACCATCCCAGCTCAGAACCTGGCTATATGCAAATTAGTCTGTTCATGTCCCAGTGCATGATGGGAACAGGGCAAACCAAACTACCAAGCCAATTCTTACACTGGGAAGGAAACAAGCTTCCGGGGACCGGTTTCTGGCATTTCAGCCGTCGTCGGCCTGGCTTGCTTGAATCCTGATGGTGCAATGAGCAAGGGACTCACATCTGAGTATACCCTTCCACGCTGATGGTGGACAAAATATTTAACAACAAGGGGTGGTGATGGACAGTGTCTCTGAATTAAGCAGAATACTCTCACCCAGTCAAAAGATCAGGGCTAGATCCAACACCGTTTTTTAGCTCACTGCACCATCCCAGCTCAGAACCTGGCTATATGCAAATTAGTCTGTTCCTGTCCCAGTGCATGATGGGAACAGGGCAAACCAAACTACCAAGCCAATTCTTACACTGGGAAGGAAACAAGCTTCCGGGGACCGGTTTCTGGCATTTCAGCCGTCGTCGGCCTGGCTTGCTTGAATCCTGATGGTGCAATGAGCAAGGGACTCACATCGGAGTATACCCTTCCACGTTTATGGTGGACAAAATATTTAACAACAAGGGGTGGTGATGGACAGAGTCTCTGAATTAAGCAGAATACTCTCACCCAGTCAAAAGATCAGGGCTAGATCCAACACCGTTTTTTAGCTCACTGCACCATCCCAGCTCAGAACCTGGCTATATGCAAATTAGTCTGTTCCTGTCCCAGTGCATGATGGGAACAGGGCAAACCAAACTACCAAGCCAATTCTTACACTGGGAAGGAAACAAGCTTCCGGGGACCGGTTTCTGGCATTTCAGCCGTCGTCGGCCTGGCTTGCTTGAATCCTGATGGTGCAATGAGCAAGGGACTCACATCGGAGTATACCCTTCCATGCTTATGGTGGACAAAATATTTAACAACAAGGGGTGGTGATGGACAGAGTCTCTGAATTAAGCAGAATACTCTCACCCAGTCAAAAGATCAGGGCTAGATCCAACACCGTTTTTTAGCTCACTGCACCATCCCAGCTCAGAACCTGGCTATATGCAAATTAGTCTGTTCCTGTCCCAGTGCATGATGGGAACAGGGCAAACCAAACTACCAAGCCAATTCTTACACTGGGAAGGAAACAAGCTTCCGGGGACCGGTTTCTGGCATTTCAGCCGTCGTCGGCCTGGCTTGCATGAATCCTGATGGTGCAATGAGCAAGGGACTCACATCTGAGTATACCCTTCCACGCTTATGGTGGACAAAATATTTAACAACAAGGGGTGGTGATGGACAGAGTCTCTGAATTAAGCAGAATACTCTCAACCAGTCAAAAGATCAGGGCTAGATCCAACACCGTTTTTTAGCTCACTGCACCATCCCAGCTCAGAACCTGGCTATATGCAAATTAGTCTGTTCCTGTCCCAGTGCATGATGGGAACAGGGCAAACCAAACTACCAAGCCAATTCTTACACTGGGAAGGAAACAAGCTTCCGGGGACCGGTTTCTGGCATTTCAGCCGTCGTCGGCCTGGCTTGCTTGAATCCTGATGGTGCAATGAGCAAGGGACTCACATCTGAGTATACCCTTCCACGCTTATGGTGGACAAAATATTTAACAACAAGGGGTGGTGATGGACAGAGTCTCTGAATTAAGCAGAATACTCTCAACCAGTCAAAAGATCAGGGCTAGATCCAACACCGTTTTTTAGCTCACTGCACCATCCCAGCTCAGAACCTGGCTATATGCAAATTAGTCTGTTCCTGTCCCAGTGCATGATGGGAACAGGGCAAACCAAACTACCAAGCCAATTCTTACACTGGGAAGGAAACAAGCTTCCGGGGACCGGTTTCTGGCATTTCAGCCGTCGTCGGCCTGGCTTGCTTGAATCCTGATGGTGCAATGAGCAAGGGACTCACATCTGAGTATACCCTTCCACGCTTATGGTGGACAAAATATTTAACAACAAGGGGTGGTGATGGACAGAGTCTCTGAATTAAGCAGAATACTCTCACCCAGTCAAAAGATCAGGGCTAGATCCAACACCGTTTTTTAGCTCACTGCACCATCCCAGCTCAGAACGTGGCTATATGCAAATTAGTCTGTTCCTGTCCCAGTGCATGATGGGAACAGGGCAAACCAAACTACCAAGCCAATTCTTACACTGGGAAGGAAACAAGCTTCCGGGGACCGGTTTCTGGCATTTCAGCCGTCGTCGGCCTGGCTTGCTTGAATCCTGATGGTGCAATGAGCAAGGGACTCACATCTGAGTATACCCTTCCACGCTAATGGTGGACAAAATATTTAACAACAAGGGGTGGTGATGGACAGGGTCTCCGAATTAAGCAGAATACTCTCACCCAGTCAAAAGATCAGGGCTAGATCCAACACCGTTTTTTAGCTCACTGCACCATCCCAGCTCAGAACCTGGCTATATGCAAATTAGTCTGTTCCTGTCCCAGTGCATGATGGGAACAGGGCAAACCAAACTACCAAGCCAATTCTTACACTGGGAAGGAAACAAGCTTCCGGGGACCGGTTTCTGGCATTTCAGCCGTCGTCGGCCTGGCTTGCTTGAATCCTGATGGTGCAATGAGCAAGGGACTCACATCTGAGTATACCCTTCCACGCTTATGGTGGACAAAATATTTAACAACAAGGGGTGGTGATGGACAGAGTCTCCGAATTAAGCAGAATACTCTCACCCAGTCAAAAGATCAGGGCTAGATCCAACACCGTTTTTTAGCTCACTGCACCATCCCAGCTCAGAACCTGGCTATATGCAAATTAGTCTGTTCCTGTCCCAGTGCATGATGGGAACAGGGCAAACCAAACTACCAAGACAATTCTTACACTGGGAAGGAAACAAGCTTCCGGGGACCGGTTTCTGGCATTTCAGCCGTCGTCGGCCTGGCTTGCTTGAATCCTGATGGTGCAATGAGCAAGGGACTCACATCTGAGTATACCCTTCCACGCTTATGGTGTACAAAATATTTAACAACAAGGGGTGGTGATGGACAGAGTTTTTGAATTAAGCAGAATACTCTCACCCAGTCAAAAGATCAGGGCTAGATCCAACACCGTTTTTTAGCTCACTGCACCATCCCAGCTCAGAACCTGGCTATATGCAAATTAGTCTGTTCCTGTCCCAGTGCATGATGGGAACAGGGCAAACCAAACTACCAAGCCAATTCTTACACTGGGAAGGAAACAAGCTTCCGGGGACCGGTTTCTGGCATTTCAGCCGTCGTCGGCCTGGCTTGCTTGAATCCTGATGGTGCAATGAGCAAGGGACTCACATCTGAGTATACCCTTCCACGCTTATGGTGGACAAAATATTTAACAACAAGGGGTGGTGATGGACAGAGTCTCTGAATTAAGCAGAATACTCTCACCCAGTCAAAAGATCAGGGCTAGATCCAACACCGTTTTTTAGCTCACTGCACCATCCCAGCTCAGAACCTGGCTATATGCAAATTAGTCTGTTCCTGTCCCAGTGCATGATGGGAACAGGGCAAACCAAACTACCAAGCCAATTCTTACACTGGGAAGGAAACAAGCTTCCGGGGACCGGTTTCTGGCATTTCAGCCGTCGTCGGCCTGGCTTGCTTGAATCCTGATGGTGCAATGAGCAAGGGACTCACATCTGAGTATACCCTTCCACGCTTATGGTGGACAAAATATTTAACAACAAGGGGTGGTGATGGACAGAGTCTCTGAATTAAGCAGAATACTCTCAACCAGTCAAAAGATCAGGGCTAGATCCAACACCGTTTTTTAGCTCACTGCACCATCCCAGCTCAGAACCTGGCTATATGCAAATTAGTCTGTTCCTGTCCCAGTGCATGATGGGAACAGGGCAAACCAAACTACCAAGCCTATTCTTACACTGGGAAGGAAACAAGCTTCCGGGGACCGGTTTCTTGCATTTCAGCCGTCGTCGGCCTGGCTTGCTTGAATCCTGATGGTGCAATGAGCAAGGGACTCACATCTGAGTATACCCTTCCACGCTTATGGTGGACAAAATATTTAACAACAAGGGGTGGTGATGGACAGAGTCTCCGAATTAAGCAGAATACTCTCACCCAGTCAAAAGATCAGGGCTAGATCCAACACCGTTTTTTTAGCTCACTGCACCATCCCAGCTCAGAACCTGGCTATATGCAAATTAGTCTGTTCCTGTCCCAGTGCATGATGGGAACAGGGCAAACCAAACTACCAAGCCAATTCTTACACTGGGAAGGAAACAAGCTTCCGGGGACCGGTTTCTGGCATTTCAGCCGTCGTCGGCCTGGCTTGCTTGAATCCTGATGGTGCAATGAGCAAGGGACTCACATCTGAGTATACCCTTCCACGCTTATGGTGGACAAAATATTTAACAACAAGGGGTGGTGATGGACAGAGTCTCTGAATTAAGCAGAATACTCTCACCCAGTCAAAAGATCAGGGCTAGATCCAACACTGTTTTTTTAGCTCACTGCACCATCCCAGCTCAGAACCTGGCTATATGCAAATTAGTCTGTTCCTGTCCCAGTGCATGATGGGAACAGGGCAAACCAAACTACCAAGCCAATTCTTACACTGGGAAGGAAACAAGCTTCCGGAGACCGGTTTCTGGCATTTCAGCCGTCGTCGGCCTGGCTTGCTTAAATCCTGATGGTGCAATGAGCAAGGGACTCACATCTGAGTATACCCTTCCACGCTTATGGTGGACAAAATATTTAACAACAAGGGGTGGTGATGGACAGAGTCTCTGAATTAAGCATAATACTCTCACCCAGTCAAAAGATCAGGGCTAGATCCAACACCTATTCAAGCAAGCCGGGCCGAAGACGGCTGAAATGCCAGAAACTGGTCCCCGGTAGCTTGTCTCCTTTCTGGTGAAGAACTGGCTTGGTAGTTTAGTCTGCCCTGTTCCCATGATGCACTGGGCCAGGGACAGACTGATTTGCATATAGCCAGGTTCTGAGCTGGGATGGTGCAGTGAGATAAATAACGGTGATGGATCAAGCCCTGATCTTTGGACTGGGTAAGTGTGGTCTGCTTAATTCAGACACTCTGTTCATCACCACCCCCTTTTCTGAATCGTAGGCTCAAATGGTGAGCACATGAGAAAAGTGAGGACTAAATTAAGATCCCATTGGGACATAATGAAAGGTGCAAAAGGAAACAAATGTGTTGTATACCTTTAAGGAAATGAGTCACAACAGGTAACTTGAATAGGGAATCCTGGTCTGGCAAACGCAGGAAGGTGGAAATGGCGAAAAGGTAGCATTTCACAGTGCTCAAAGCAAAGCCTTGCATGACTAGGGATAAAACAAACAAGAATTTCAGCCAAAATGCAGTGAAAAGATCGATTTGGATGCACACAAGCCACAAATGTGTCCCACCTGCAGGTTAAACGTTTTGGGGAGGGCTTCCTAGCTACCAGGATGACATCCCACACCTTGGAAGAAAGATCAAACCACCTCAAATGTCGCAGTTCAATCAGGACCATGCCCTGTTGCTGCAACAGCAGATCCTCCTGAAGTGGCAGCCCAGTCAGAGGACAGATGCTCATGCTCAGGAGTTTGGAACATCAGACTCTCCTTGTGCAATCCATGGCCAGAATGATGACTTGAGCCTGGTAGTTGTTGATCTTCTTTAGAACTCTGAACAGGAGTGGTATCAGCGGAAAGGTGTATTGGAGTCCTGAGCTCCACTCGAGACAAAACGCTTCTCTGAGCGAGAGCCGGCTTGGACACTCTAGCGTGCAGGTGTGCTGACATTGCGCATTCTCTGTGGTGGTAAATGGATCTAACCAAGGTTCTCCCGATTTTCTGAAGAGATCTTGCACCAACTCTGGATGAAGACTCCATTTATGATCTGTGATTCATCGAAGGCTGAGTTTGTTTGCTCTAACATTCAGCGGGCCTGCCAGATGTTGAACCACCAGGAATATGTCCTGTTGTTCCAGCCAGTTCCAGAAATGCAGGGCCTCTTGGCACATAGTCCACAACCTCACTCCACCATGCTTGTTGCAATACCACATGGTGGTGGTGTTGTCTGTGAACATCGGAACCAGCCTTTTCTTGATGGAAGGAAGAAAGGCTTTCAATGCCAGGCAAATCACTCTCAGTTT
Organism: Lissotriton vulgaris; assembly: GCF_964263255.1. Lineage (NCBI taxonomy): Eukaryota > Metazoa > Chordata > Amphibia > Caudata > Salamandridae > Lissotriton > Lissotriton vulgaris. The sequence goes on from NC_141700.1 coordinate 130,650,973, forward strand.
CAATAAGTTGATGTGAAGCTGAGACTCCGCCGAAGACCAGTGTCCTCTGATCTCCACCTCTCACAGATGGCTGCCCCAGCCTAGATCTGAGGCATCTGCCACTACCATAAGTCTGAGCGGGGAAGAGAGAGGGGTCTGCCGCTGAACCAATCGCAGTCAGTAAGCCAATACTGAAGATTTTTTGCAGTTCCTTCCGATAACTGGACCAGGTTGAAGAGATTTCTCTGATGCTATACCCACTGGGATTTCGGTTCCCACTGCAGGGCCAATATATGCCAACAGGCATGCTTTACCAACAGGATGCAGGAGGCCATGAGACCCAGCAGGCTCAGTCAGTCTCACCGCAATCCAGGATAGAGGATGAAACATTGAACCGTAGACTGAATACTCTGGATTCGCTGCTCCCAAAGATAAACCTGAAACTGCACTATATCCTGAATAGCTCCAATGGAAAGGAGCGTCTGAGAGGGAATCAGGAGTGACTTTGGCATGGTAATAGTGAATGAATGAGGTCAGTTGACGTCTAGAAGTAGGAGACGATTGTCTGGGGCGGGCCCGCCTTCAACAGCCAGTCATCGAGGTAGGGAAGACTGAGATTACTGACCTCCGTAGATGAGCTGCAACCACCACCATCACTTTTGTGAACACCAGAGGAGCAGTGTAAGATCAAAGAGAGCATAGAAACCTGGTAATGCTCTCGGCTATCTGTGAACACCAGGTAACGACTGTGGGCAGGCAGGATGGGGATGTGGAAGTAGGCGTCCTGCAAGTCCAGTGCTATCGAGTCTCCAAGGCCTAGGGCAGACAGAACCTAAGCCAAAGTGACCATCTTGACCTTTTCCTTTTTCAGGAAGTTGTTGAGGGGGGGCATAGATCTAGGATAGAATGGAGGCCTCTATCCTCTTTCAGCACCAGAAAGTAGTGGGAATAGCAATCATGACCTACTTCTGATGCTGGCACCCTCTCGATGGCTCATTTGGCCGGAAGAGCCAGTACTTGCTGTTGCAATAGCGAGAGGTGATCCTCCATCAGGCGATCAGTGGATGGTGGCAAGGGTGGCTGGCCTACTGAAATGGGAGGGCATCGTCCAGCTGGACAATCTGAAACACTCACTTGTCTGAAGTTATTTCCACCATTGGGGCAGGTGGTGCAGAATACTCACACCAACCAGGTGCCCATGGTGATAGAAGGGCAAACTAAAGTGGCTTCTGAATTGTGGCTGCTGGGAGGGGATGGATTGGGCCGACCTCTGGCTCTAGTCCCACAAAGCCTGTAGGAGCCGCATCTGGGCAATGAACGGACTGTGATGCCTGCTGGCCATGGTGGCTAGGAGGAAATGAATGTGGCTGACAGCCCCTACCCTAGCCAGAGGGCAGAGGTGGATTCAGTCTGTTGCGGGCCATGACAAGCCCTAATGACCCAATGGTGGCCCTACTGTCCTTAAATCATTCTAAAGCTGAATGTGCCTTGTTGCCAAAATGACGAGTCCTTTTGAAGGGCATGTCCATAAGGGATGCCTGTAAATTCCTTGAAAAGCCAGTTGTTCTCAGCCAGGGGTAATGTCAAAACACCATTGTGGAAGCAATGTCTCTGCCTAGCGAGTCTGTCGTTCCCAACCCGCATCTGATTGTGAACTTTGCCTCATTTCTTACGTCAGCAATAGCTTGAGAGATTATGCCTGGGCTTCATCCTGGACCAGGCAGCACTTGACAACAGTATCCCACACAGTGTAGGAATAATTGCCCAATAAGCATGCAGTGTTCACAGATCGTGGTGCCTGGCTGGTGGAAGAGAACATTCTCTTGCCAAAGGTATCCAGCCTCTTGGATTGGTGTGGTAGCAAACTCTCTGGGATCTTGGTGGTTGAGGCCTAGGCTACCAAGCTCTTAAGGATGGGGTGCAGTAGAGAAAGGCAGGGTCCCTGTTAGCGGGGCAATGGCGGAGGGTTATTGTCCTGTGCATAGGAGTGCCTGCGTAGGTCTTGGCCTAGGTTCCGAGAAGGACATCTGTGACGGGGCTTTATTAAAGGGGAGTAAGCCCCATCCTCTGTGGCCACTGTGAGAGGAGAGTGGAGGCCAGTGTCTGGAAAGGTGTCCAGACAACTGGCATCAGCTAAATCCTCGTACCAAGTGTAATCGGCCATGGTCTCTGCTAGGGAGGTCGGAGTAGCCATAGGTATCCTCAGGAACGCTCCATTTGTGTTCATCAGGGGGCCCACCAGGACAATAGGGTTCCATCTCCATTTCAGACCGTGTGGGCCTGGTCGGTGCCGGAGCTGGATTCAAGAGACACTGGTAGGAATCACAATGGGAGTCGGGTCACTTTAACAGTCTCCGAAGGAAGTTGCTAAGTCATGGCAGGGGCCAGTCCGGATCCTGAGGGCCTAACTGATGCAGAGGGCAGATCTGCTGGTGGAGTCCTAGTAAGAGACTCTTCCAACCCCATTGGGCCCAAATGCGCTGCAGAGGGTTTCAAACACCCAAAAATTAGGCTCATGGCCTCATAAAATGCTTGTAGCTTGGCTGGGGTTGTTCCAGCTCTGGGAAACTCAGGGAGGCCAGGAACGGACCAGGTGTAAGACGCCAGCTCCACTGGGAGTGGGCCTGTATCTGTTGCGTTGTTCATACACGTCATCTGAAGAATGGTAGTGGTACTGGGAAGTCGGAGAGTGTTTTGACTTCTTGCTTACGTAAAGAAGTCCGGGAACACAACAAAGATTGACTCGAGTGACTCTGGATATATCCAGAGACCTGGAGCGGCGCAGAGTCGCGTAGCAAACCGCCAAAAGCTTCAAGGCCTGCTTGCGGATACCTTGGAGTTCATGGTCTTGCAGTCCGCACAGGACGCAGAGTCGTGGTCATGCTCCAGGCACCACAGACACATCAAGTGGGGGTCCATCACAGACATCTGTTTGTGGGTGGCACCACAAGGCTTGAACCCGGACTGTTTCTTGGGGACATTTCTGAAAAAACAGACTTGAAAAAAACACACTAGACTTCTACAAAATGTAGAAATACCCAGTCAAAAAATTCCTGTTGGGAGCTCCTCTGGACCCATGATGGTGGCACCGCAAAGAAGGAACTGAGGTCCGCTCGCTCGGGTGGTGCCTACATAGGCACTACGCAAGTTACTTCCGGTGCGGACAACGCAGAGGATGCCACATTGAGCTGAACGACACCACCTACGAGCGAGCAAGGAGTTTGCTAAAAAATGTCCAGATCCAATCTGCTGTTAGGGGAATATTCTACGGTAAAGTTGACACTACACTTATAAATTTAGATATCACCATCTGTTAAAGAACAGCCAGGACTCCAGAGAATGATGGACTAGCTAGTGTTATTTATTACACGTCATGTGCTACAAGCTTAAAGTTAGTCATGCAGTGAGTGGCCATTGAAATAGATGAGACTGGGGCGTTGGAAACTAAAGTAATTATTTTGGAATGGGATGTTTTCTCGAACGCATTAATGGCAATTGTTGAAGAAACAAGGGCAACATTTATGATTTGCAATACAAAAATAAGTTTGTGTTGCTTTTCAAATTATTCGCCATGATCCCTGCTATATATTATATGTGTCTACTGTCGTTAAAAATGTCACTGAATCCAGACTCACTAAATAGGTAACTCTATTTCACAGCAACGGTTGTGGATGGAGACAGAGTTGGGTTATATAACACACTATACATTAGTCTCTTAGAGCTGCAGACAGTCTGTAGCCCCAAGATGGCTTCCTGGTGATGAAGGGTTTCGGCTCTTGAGAGGGATGTGATCCCCTAATGTATGATGTTGGCTCTCTATATAATGTGCTAAAACGAAGTACACGGTGAAGATGGTCACAGTGGGTCCCTGATTGGTGGACCAGCGATGGGTTCTATGACGGTGTGTTTGACCACTCTGTCAATAAGTGACCGCACAAATTAATCCAAGAATTGCCTTTGTCCAGTTGCATTTTTCGACTAGTCTATTAAAAAAAAAATAATAATAATAATTATTAGGGCCTTGTTTAGGTCCCTGAAACCATCTGTTAGAATTAAAAAATCTTACTTTAGTTAGGACGAAAGAAAAGTGTTACAGTTTTTTTACTTTACATAAAGTTCCCAACTTTAGTGAAAAAATGGATAGTTCACAGGGGCAAGCTCAGGAGCTCAACCTGACACCTTACATAGAGTTGTCATACTCCCAGTTATGGGCCTTCTGTAAAGGTTATGGTGTTAAAACTGCCTCTCATGCTACCAAAGATAAGCTTAGAAGGCTTTTGGCAGAATATGGGAGAGATCTTCAAATGGATGAAGACAAATCCGAGGAGGATCCTCAAACAGGAGAAGAGGATGTTGAGTAGGTGGTAGAGACCTCTGCAGGAGAAGAAGCTCCCTCAGAGGAAGAGCTTGCCCTAGGAAGATCGGCCAGGAGGTTGGCTTTAGAAGCTCAACTCTTGGACATAGAGAAACAGAGAAAAGAGAAGGGCCTAGGACCCATCTTTGGAGGCAAGGCCCCATCACTGGTGGCAGCAATATCATAACTAGGAGAGAAGAAACGTTTGACCCTAAAATGCCCAAAGGGATTATTCTCAGATATACAGATGGTGATGATATCACCAAGTGGTTAACTGCTTTTGAGAGAGCTTGCATCAGTAGAAAGGTAGCCAATAAGAATTGGGTCTCTCTCTTGTGGGAACTGTTCTAAGGTAACTGCAGGGATAGACCCCTGACATTGAATGAGACAGAAGTTGAGTCTTATGACCTCATGAAGGGTACCCTGACTGAGGGATTTGGACTCGCCACTGAGGAATAGAGAATCTAGTACAAGGAGACCAATCAGTCCTGTGTTGATTTCGTGGACTTGTCAGTAAAAAACACTAGGGGGTTGGTTAAAAGGTAACAATGTGCATGACTATATTAGGTTTTACAATGTAATCATGAAAGACTATCTGCTAAATAATTGTTACAGTAAGAAAAATTACAGCAGCACCTGGTAGACCCAGGTCCACCTTTTCCTCAAGAGTTGGGGAAAAAGACAGTCCACTGGGTCAAAACAAGGGTAACCAAAACTACCACTGGTGGGAGTGACCAAAAGACAGAGGCCAAAAAGAACCCCTCCCCCAAGGAAAAGCTTTTGAAAGCCCCCACAAATTAAGACAGATGGGTTGGCTCAAACACCCTTCAGAACACAAGGGTGGGTACCAGGGTAAGAACTGGGACCCCAAAAAGGCTTGGTGTCATGACTGTAAGGCCTTTGGACACCAAACTAGAGACCCTAGCTATAAAAACAAAAAGAATGCCTCTAGCACACCTGCAGTAACTGCAATAGCGATTGTCAAGATGGGATCACAGGTGAGCCCTGCACATGCCAAGGTACTCACTGAGGCAACTCTAGTCTCAGAGGCAAGGGTGGATGTAGCTACCCTTGCTATCTAGACTAGTAATCTGGGGAGATACAGACAAGAGCCAACTATTGATTGTGTTAGAGTGGAAGCCAGCGCCAACATGACCACCCTCCGGCAGCATCAGGAAACCAAATTACACTAGTGGTAGTGGATTATGCCACTAGGTATCCTAATGCAAAAACAACAATTGATGGACAGAATGCAGAACAATGTCATACATTCACCCCAGTACAGAGATCGGGGCCTAAATCCATCGTTTTTTTGCACTCCACACCACCCCAGTTCAGACATGGCCATATGCAAATCAGCCTTGACCCTGTGCCTCATGGGAACAGTCCAGCCCGAACTGCCAAGCCATGTCTTCCCTGGACCGGAATCAAGCATCCTAGGACCGGTTTCTGGCTATTAGCCGTCTTCAGCCAGGATAGCTTGACTCCAGTGGTGTGGAGAGCACGGGACTCACGTCTGAGCATAACAGTCCCACTCGGGGTGACAAATGCAAAAACAACAATTGATAGGTATCCTGAAGCAATTCCCCTGAGGACTACCACTGCCCTTTCAGTGGCTAGGTTCCTCCTTGGTAGTTTGACCAGGGCTGGCTTTCCAAAGAGGGTAGTATTAGACAGAGGTATAAACTTCATGTCTGCAAACTTGAAACACATGGGGACTTAGTGTGGGGTGACTTGTAAGTTCACTACACCATAGTATCAACAGCCTAATGGGCTTGTTGAAAGATTTAACATGACCCTAAAAGGTATGATTGGTAGACTCCCTGCAAAGCTCAGAAAGAGATGGGATGTCTTACTACCATGCCTGATTTTTGCTTACAGAGAGGAGCCACAAAAAGGAGCAGGGTTTCCCTCTTTGAACCTTTGTTTGGAAACCCTGTAAGGGGAAGCCTGTGTCTTGTGACGGAAGGATGGGAAAGACCTCTCAAAGAACCTAAGCAGGATATTGTGGATTATGTGCTTAGCGTCGTTCCAGGATAGCGGAGTACATGAAAAAAACAAATACAAACCTTGAGGCCACCTAAGAACTCCAGAAACCTGTAAGGGGAAGCCTGTGTCTTGTGAAGGAAGGATGGGAAAGACCTCTCAAAGAACCTAAGCAGGATATTGTGGATTATGTGCTTAGCGTCGTTCCAGGATAGCGGACTACATGAAAAAAACAAATACAAACCTTGAGGCCACCTAAGAACTCCAGAAGCTCTGATATGACCAGAAGGCTGCCATGGTGGAGTTCAAACCAGGGCAGAAGGTACGGGCTTTTGAGTCTGAAACTTCTAGGACCCTCCAGGACAAATGGCCTGGGCTCCACCCTATCCTTGAGAGAAAAGGGGAGGTCACTTACTTAGTGAACCATGGCACTTGCAGGAACCCCAAGAGGGTCATCCATTTGAACCACCTTAAACCCTTTAATGACAGGGATGAAATGACCATGCTCATGGTCACAGAAGAGATTCAGCAAGCAGAGTGAACCTCTCCCTGATAGTCTCTCAGACAACCGTAAAGATGGGTCAGTTGAAAGAGTAGTCTTGTCAGACACCCTTACTGCCCAACAACAACCTGATGGCAGGCACGTCCTAAGTCAGTTTGCTGAGCTCATCTTTTTGATACCTGGTCAGACTAACTGGTGTACACATCTTGTGGACACTGGTGAAAACATACCTGTAAAAAATAAAATCTACAGGCAGTATGATCATGTCAAAGAGAGCATCAAGGCTGAAGTAAGTAAGATGCTGGAACTGCCTGTCATTGAACCCTCAGAGAGTGCTTGGGCCAGCCTAGTTGTGTTAATCCGCAAATGTCACTTCCAGGGTGGAAAGAAAGAAATAAGGTTTTGTGTGGACTACCGGGGCATAAATACTGTGACAAAAACGGACACACATCATATTTATAAGGCTGATGAAGTAATTGACAGGTTAGGGACAGCTAAAAATCTCAGTACTTTTGATAACACATCAGGGTACTGGCAGATAGGTCTGACCTCTGGAGCCAAAGAAAAACAAGCATTCTCAACCCATGATGGTCACTAACAGCTTACTATCATTCCCTTTGGATTAAAGCATGCCCCTTCCACCTTCCAAAAACTGGTAAACAAAGTCCTTGCTGGGTTAGAATCTTTAGGGCAGCATATCTTGACGGCATTGCTATCTTTACCTACACGTGACAGGATCACCTGATCCACCTTGGGAAGGTCCTAAAGGCTCTGCAGAGTGCAGGCTTCACTATCACGGCAAGCAAGTGCCAGATAGGGCAGGGCACAGTTGTATACTTGTGCCACCTTGTAGGGGGGGGGGCAAGTTCAACCCCTACAACCCAAGATCCAGACTGTTCTGGACTGGGTAGCACCAACCACCCAGACTCAAGTCAGGGCATCCCTTGGATTGACTGGGTACTTCAGGAGGGTTGTGAGGGGATATGGGTCCATTGTGGCCCCTTCACAGAATTGACCTCCAAGAAAATGCCCAAAAAGATTAACTGGACAGTGAGCTGTCAAAAGGCTTTCAACGTCCTGAAGGAAGAAATGTGCTCAGCACCCATTCTAAAAGTTCCGGACTATATTAAGGAGTTCATAGTGCAGACAGATGCCTCTGAACATAGGACATGAGCGGTTCTATACCAGACCAATTATGATGGCTATGACCAGACTGTTGCTTTCATTAGCAGGAGAATTCTCCCCAGAGAACAGCGTTGGAGTGCCATTGAGAGGGAAGCCTTTGCTGTGGTTTGCTTCCTGAAGAAGCTGAGACCATACCGGTTTGGTTCTCACTTCCCTGTCCAAACTGACTACATACCTCTCAGATGTCTGATGTAAATGAAAGGTGAAAACCCCAAATTGTTAAGGTGGTCCATATCTCTACAGGCAATGGACTTCACAGTGGAACACAGACCTGGGACTGACCATGAAAATGCAGAAGGCGTTTTCAGGTTCTCCCACTTAGAAGAAGAAGACTCTCTAGGAAAAGATTAGTCTCATCCTCTTTCCTTTGGAGGGGGTTGGGGGTCATGTAGAAAAATTCCTCTTTTGATACATTTAGCCCCCATGTTTTGCTTGGTGTGTGTGATTTAAAATTGAAAGTACGCTGGGTCCCTGATAACCAGGTTCCCAGTTCCGGATCTCTTACATAACACTGTACCACGATTGGCCCAACTTCAGTAACCCCCGTAAGTCCCTAGTAAATGGAACCCTTGGTACCTAGGGCATTGGTACTGAAGAGGGTCTTCTTGGGCTGCAGCACAAATTGTACCACCCCAGAGACCCCTTACCAAAACCATGCAAACTGCCATTGCAGGCTGCATGTCTTAGTGCCGAGAAGAGTCAACATTGCACATAGCATTGTGCCATGCCCACATACAAAGCATGAGGTATAGGTAAGTCACCCCTACTGCAGGCTTTATAGCCCTAAGGCAGGGTTCACTATATCCCATGTGTGGACCTATTTGCATGAGCACATATGACACTACAATATCAAGTCCATTCTTGGATATTGTAAGTGTACAGGGAGCCATAGAGGGTGCATGGGTCGGATTCTTCCTATTAAAAGCTTCCTAGCTCCATGATGGCTTCAATGTACCCTAAAAAAAATTCTCACTGATTCAAGTTTTGGATTTATTAATGAATGCATGCAGGAGACACCTTACAGGGTCCCATGAAAACCTACCAAGAACTGTTGTGGTCTCTGTCTAGTCTTAGCCAGTCTGTCACCACCTGACATGTTACTGACTTCATGGTGGTGAGAGCTAGCACTCTCAGAGGCAAGGAACAAAGCCTGCTCTGGGCAGAGGTTCTTCACATATCCGCCAGGCCATGATGGCCTGGAGGAGTGAGAAGCTTCAAAGATGCTGCCGCTTTTGAAATGCAACCCAGAACCCAGGCATCTCCAGATAGTGGAGGATGCCAACCCCCTTTCCTGTGCCACATCTGGTGGGAGGATAGGCAGGAAAATTAGTTAGATGGGGAGGTGTGCCCAGATTCAGCCAGCGCTGCCACTAATGTGGGGCAGGTGATGTGAGCATGACTTTTCCAATCCCTCCATCTTGGGATGGGAGGAATTAATGTATCAAGGCTAGCGTAATACCCCTTCCCACAGGAAGTGGTCACTTAGAGGGTCTAGATACCCTAAAAGTAGGTAGCCCATTGGTTATTATCTGTCGCTGCCCTTTAACGCCCTTATATTCATTATTTAGGTGGCATCCATGGACTTAGATTCAAGGGTCACAGAAAAGAAAAGGACAAAGATGAGCTGCTGACCCAAGGACTGAAGCCCTCCTGCAGAAAATTGGCACCAAACCCTGCTTGCTGCCTTACGGACCTGATATTTGTGGTGTGCTGTCTCGTTCTGCAACTGTGAGGCCTCCAAGAACCCAGGAGCATCTCCAGCCTTCGATAAATCGCCAAAGAACTCCTTTAGAGTGGAGGTACCATTCCCTTGCAACAGCAGGCAACGAAAAGCAAAATCCGATTTTACCGACTTGCTGCTCCCCCGCGACTTCGACGCAGCACCCAAATAAAAAGTGGTACACCAGCTCTGGAGAATCAAATCTATCGCCCACCAAGTGTGGAGACATCAGGATATACCAGAACCGTGCTACACCAATACCTGGGATACCGGACCATCTGCAGCATTCACCAAGACGAAGAGTCTAATCCGGATTCCAACTGCCCAAAAAGAAAACACCCATCGAGTAATGTCGAGAACCCTGAGACCCACTTTATGAGTGGCCCAGCTATCCCAGATTCGCCTGTCCAAGCTGCCTGCTCCTGACTGCGAATACATCTTGATGCGTGCCACCCGGTTAACCTATCTGCTCTGCACCCAGTTTGCCCTGCCTGGGTACCGACAAACAGCTGTGCTCCTGTGGTCCTGAGGCCCTTACAACCTGCTTCCTCGAGTGAGACCCCCAAGATTTACCTTTAAGTCCCCTTGTGCAGTGTGTTTTCTTTGTAGCGCACCAGTTACTAACGACCTCAGCACCCTACTTCAGGCCGAATCCGCGACTCTCCCGAAGATATGCTGGGGAAACATAGGGCCTGACCTTGCTACTTTACCAAAATACAGACAGTGGACATTGAGGTCCACTTGTGTGATTTTATATGCATTTTTCTTTTTTCTCCCTTTGACTTCAATGGTGCACAAATACAAACAAAACTAATGGAAAGGGGCGACCACTCGGTCCCCCCGCACGTATGGCAGAGTACCTCGATCCCCCCGGGAAGCCATCTTGGGCGGGAAGCGTGTCTCGGCTGGTATGCCCGAAGCGGCGTAGCCAGGGCGCGCTTTTTCCCGCCCTAGAGTGGGCTGGCCTAGACACTGACGCGGCTGGCCACGCCCTCGGGGCAGGCAGGGGCGGGTTTACGCCCGCCCTGAAGACGGATAAAAGGGGACGCAAGACCAGAAGGCATCCTCTTGTTCCTGTGCTCTGAAGCTGCACCTCCTCGCTGCACGTGAGCTCGAGACGGAACGAAGAGCCAATTTTGAGCGTTTTAATCTTTCTTTTGTCTTACAGATACTCTGTCGGAGAAATGCCCAAGAAAGGCGGAAAGAGAATGACGACCGAACAGATGCTTCGGGTCCTCATGAAGGAGATGACCGAGCTGAAGAAGCGGGTGGCGGAGAGAGAGGGGGAAGGGGGGCCGGAGCGTCCTTCGGCTGGAGCAGCCCCAGGAGGGAGAGCCAAGAGGCCAAGGAGGGGACCGGCTGGGGGAGACGTCCCGGTTCCTCGTACCCCGCTCGAAGCGCCAGCCCCAGTACCCGTGGAGGGGAATCCGATTCCCGTGGTGGTCACCCCGGTGTCCAATGAAGATATGCCGCCCGAGCTGGCAGCACAACTTACAGCGCGGTTGGGCGAAAGTAGCGAGGGCACCACGGCTGTCGACGCGCAGGCGCTGGTGAAGCAATTGCGCGAGAAACGGGATGCAGCCATGGTGTCCGCGCCGGCTGCAGTAGGTGACAAGCCACAAGGGACGATTACGACCGCAGAGGCAGCGTCCGGTGCAGGTAAGCGGCCATTGCCGATTGCGAGGGATGAGTCAGCACCCTCTCGTAGAGAAAGGTTGGGTCAACATGTGCCTTTGGCAATTAAAGAGAAGATTTGGGCAGGGGAATATGTGAACATCTTCTCGTTGCTTGTTGATCATTATGAGGTGGAGCATGTTAAGGGCCAGAAAGACCTCATGCATCCGAGTGTTTGGCGCGCAAAAATGGCCGCCTTTAAAGTAAATGAGAATATTGGCAATTGGGGCAATGCATGGGGGATTTTTACGTCGATCTTGGGAGAACGTAGGCCCGAGTTGCTTTCCGAGTTGCCGACCTATCAGTCGCGAATTATGGGGTACTCAACGTCACACCAGGGTAACCATTGGTTCTGCTACGATAATCTTTTTAGAAAGGCTAAAGAGCATAATAAAAGCTTAACCTGGGATTGTTACGATTCTTTGACATGGGATAAAATGAAGGAGACAGGTATGTTGAAAATGCCATTGGTAGGGAGTAATGTTGGCGAATCCTCCCGCCAATATGCGGGGACGCCCTTTCGATCAGGTACGGGTACCGACGATTACTCGAGACCTGCCAGCAATACAGGGAAAAGGGGGTTCTGCTGGAATTTCAACAGAGGTAAATGTACCAGGCCCCAGGGATCGTGTAAATTTAAACACGAATGTAGTGGGTGCGGGTCGTCCCATCCTGAGTCCACGTGCAGAGCCAAAACGGGTGATAACGGCGGTAGAGGAGGCGCCAAACAGTTCTAACATAGTCCGAGGGGCGCCTTTACCTACCCCGATTGATACCTTGGCGCTGATTCCCTGGCTCAGTGAATACCCGGATCGTACTTCTGCTGGGGTGCTGCGGAACGGGTTCTTGTATGGTTTCCGCATCCCAGTAGGGGACTTTCAGGGTGTGGAGAAGTGTAAAAATCAACTTTCGGTCTTGCAGCATACGACCGTGGTACAGGATAAGATCCGGAAAGAGGTTAGTCGAGGTCGGGTTGCCGGCCCGTTTAGTGTACCCCCGGTGCAGAATTTTGTTTGTTCTCCTTTAGGGGTGGTCCCCAAGAAGGACCCGGGGGAGTTCCGACTGATTCATAATTTATCAGCTCCACGTGGTCTTTCTGTAAACGATGCAATAGACCCAGAAGTGTGTTCGGTGCGGTACGCATCCTTCGATGAGGCCGTAGCCATTTTGAATCGCCTGGGGCCCGGGGCGCTGATGGCGAAGTCAGATATCGAGTCAGCGTTCCGATTGCTCCCGGTACACCCAGACGACCAGCGTCTCCTAGGTTTCATGTTTCAGGGCCATTATTACATGGATAGGTGTATGCCGATGGGGTGCTCTATATCTTGTGCCTATTTCGAGAAATTCAGTAGTTTTCTACAATGGGTCTTCACAAAGAGGACGGGTTTCCAACATGTAATGCATTACCTTGATGATTTTCTGTTCCTTGGGGCAGCCGGGGATCTCGAGTGTGGTCAGGCCTTGGCCGAATTTTGTGTGTTAATGAAGCAGTTTGGTGTGCCATTGGCACCAGGTAAGACGGTGGGTCCTGCGACTTGCCTCGAGTTTCTGGGGATCGAGTTAGACTCCAGTGAGGGTTGTTTTCGTTTACCAGCTGACAAAGTGGTGAAGTTCAGGGCAGCCCTGCAAATGTGTATAAATGGATCTAAGGTTACGCTGCATCAATTACAGCAGTTGGTGGGACAGTTGAATTTTGCCCTGAGGGTTATACCGATGGCCCGCCCCTTTTCCCGTTCTATTGCCCAAGCTATGGTCAGCCTAAAGGAGGGTCATCATCGCACGAGACTATCGGCCGAGGTCCGCCAGGACATGCGCATTTGGTTAGCATTTCTGGCGGATTTTAATGGTCGAGTTGTCTGGAACAAACCGGCCGTGTCCTCTGAAGAGCTGGGGCTATGGACAGATTCGGCAGGTAGCATAGGTTTTGGTGCCATCTTCGACACTCAATGGTCGGCACAAAGATGGCCGGCATGGTGGCATGACAATGGACTGACAAGTAATATTGCTTTCCTGGAACTTTTCCCCATTTTGGTGGCCCTGAGAACCTGGCCCGAAGGGTTCAAAGATCACTCTGTGGTATTTTGGTCTGACAATATGACCGTGGTCGAGTGCATCAATAGCCAGGCAGCACGATGTAAACTGATTTTACGATTGCTCAAAGAAATTGTTTTACTGTGTATGCAACTGAATGTGCTATTCAGAGCAAAACATGTCCCGGGGGTGATGAATCAGGCGGCTGATGCACTGTCTCGTTTTCGTATGCAGGCTTTCTCGGGTTTCCTTCCCACAGCGGACCCAGAGCCGGCACCCTTTCCCGAAGCTCTCTGGTCTCTCGGTGCCCCGAACTTCGTCACCTCGTGGGAGAGAGCCTAGCACCAAGGACAAGGAAGGCATATGAAGGGGCGTTTCGGTCCTATTTAGCCTTTTTGGGGACTGATAGAGAGGGGCTTTGGGGCCACGAGGAATGGGTAGTGAATTTTCTGATGTCCTTACGTAGGGCTGGGAAATCGGTGGCTACGGCCCAGAGGCATCCTGCTGCCATTTCCTTTGTTGCCAGGGCTCATGGTATCCAGGACCCGACAGCGTCTTTCGTTGTACAGAAAGCGCTGCGTGGGTGGCAACGCCTTGAGGGTCGCAGAGTAGATGAGAGGCGCCCGATAGGTTTGGATAGGTTGGCCCAGTTGTTGGCCACACTCCCTGCCACATGTTCATCTCAGTTTGAGACGGTGTTGTTCCGAGCCGCTTTTACGCTGGCATTTCATGGAGCGATGCGGGTAAGCGAACTGGTGGCAAGGAACAAACGGGATGTGACAGGGGGTTTGTGCCAGGAACACGTTCAGATCAGAGGAGAGATTATGACTGTCTCCTTTGTCAGGTCCAAGACCGATCAAGACGGGATGGGTGACTGCGTAATCATACGCAGGATTCCCGGGTCCTCCATGTGTCCGGTAAAGTGTTTAGAAGACTACCTAGCACGAAGGGTGGCATTATGGGGGGGGACCTTGTTGAGACACGCGGACGCCACCCCACTGACGAAATTTCAGTTTCAGCGGGTGCTTGCGATGTCAATTGCCGCTGCGGGCTTGAACCCGGGCGAGTTTGGGACCCATTCCTTTCGGATAGGGGCTGCTACGGAAGCTGCAGCTAGGGGTCTTAATGTTGAACAAGTGAAACGAGTGGGGCGTTGGTCCTCTAAGTGTTATAAGAGGTATGTGCGGTTGCACATGTTGTGAAGCTGTAATAATGTACTCACGCTTCTTCTCTTTGTTTGGTTTTCAGTTGCGCAAGCCTACGAGGCGGGGCGGACTATGCAGTCGACCCAACACCGGGCCAGCGGTCAGACATCACCGGCTGTGAAAAAGGAGGTGTGGGTCGTGGGACACTCATACGTGAGGCGTGCCGCGGACGTATTCAAAGCAGGTGACATGATTCACGTAGCTGGGGAATACGGGTACAGTGTGTCCTTCTACGGAAGAGGCGGTCTCTGTATTGACCAGTTTCAAGCATTTTTCGAGGGTTTGTTAGGGCGGACGAGGTCACCGCCGTCTATAGTCATAGTACATCTAGGGGGCAATGATTTGGTTACCACCGGTAGACGACTTCTCCTGGAGGCAATGCTTTCCACTGTAAGTTGGTTGGCAAGGAGAGTTCCGGGGTGCACAATTGCATGGTCCCATATGATCCCACGAAAGGTGTGGCGAGGGGCTATTTCTGTTCCTGCTTTGAATCACTCTGTGAGAAAGATTAATAACAAAGTGAGTAGGTTGTTCCGTTCCAGGACATTGCATTCTATTTCGCATGGCTGTATTAATGATGACAGTATGTATTTGGGGGATGGTGTGCATTTGTCTCGGGTGGGGAATGAGTTACTCATAGGAGACTTCTTAGCATGGTTAAAAACGTTAGAACATGACCTTTAGGTAGGAGCTTTGTGGGGGGTCCGGATAGCCGGTCAACTATCCGGCCTGTGGCGGTAAGGTCATGATCGGTGAGCACTAATTGGAAGATCCCTATGAGTGGGCGTCACCCAACACGGATGGGAGCGCTCGGGAGAGGTGGCCATAGGCCCCTCAATGGGGAGGCGGTCCCTTCTAAGGATGGGTCGCCGAAAGAAAAGGAAAGGCGGTCAAGGCCCCTTCCTGTGTAGGAGGGGTTACAGCCCCCTCCTGGGGAATTTCCCGGGGCCAGTGACGTCTGCGACGGCAGATGTGGTAAGTTGTGCGGGGTTTGGGGGGGGTCTACGCTACCTTCTAGATACCTCACACGAGTCCTCGAACGACCTTTAAGTGGCGTCGAGTTTTATTGGTGCCCCCGTCAAGTCAAAGGGAAATTGGTAGTTGCACTTGAGGTACGCCTCAGTGCTGTCGCCCCTCACCAGTGGGGGGGGTATTTCTGGTTAGGGATCTTGACACCGGTTACGACCTTGCCGTTGGCCCTTAAACGTTAGGATGTACAATTTCATAATTTCAAGTAAATGAATGTTTGTAGGATGTTAGTTCGGCTAGGAGAACCTCTGTATTAGAGAATCTGTTAAGGTTAGCCAAACATCGCAATGTGGTAATGAAATTGTACATTAATATGAAACTGTTTAATGTTTTAATTTTTGTTTTAATAAATACGGCCGGGAGGGTCACTCCCTCCCTCTTCCAAAAACTTCAAGAACTGTTTCCGGTTTCCCTCCTTTGGGGATTGTGTTGAGAGGGGGTGGCGGGTATCTCAGCCATATGGAAAGGGGCGACCACTCGGTCCCCCCGCACGTATGGCAGAGTACCTCGATCCCCCCGGGAAGCCATCTTGGGCGGGAAGCGTGTCTCGGCTGGTATGCCCGAAGCGGCGTAGCCAGGGCGCGCTTTTTCCCGCCCTAGAGTGGGCTGGCCTAGACACTGACGCGGCTGACCACGCCCTCGGGGCAGGCAGGGGCGGGTTTACGCCCGCCCTGAAGACGGATAAAAGGGGACGCAAGACCAGAAGGCATCCTCTTGTTCCTGTGCTCTGAAGCTGCACCTCCTCGCTGCACGTGAGCTCGAGACGGAACGAAGAGCCAATTTTAACCCACCCACCAGCCCCTGATGACAGCCAGTTGTTTTGAATAAAAGTTAATGAATAATTCTAATTTCGTTTACAGGTCGTGGTATTATCGTGTTGATTTTGAGTGTGTAATAAAGAATGGTCTATTTCATTTATGTCTTGTGATTAAAGAAAGTCATTTATTTTCTTTTAATATGGTCGTAATGCCAATGTATTTTTAGTTTGATAGGATTAGTTAGCATTGTCGTATTTATCTTGGTCGGGCGGTAAGGTCATGATCGGTGAGCACTAATTGGAAGATCCCTATGAGTGGGCGTCACCCAACACGGATGGGAGCGCTCGGGAGAGGTGGCCATAGGCCCCTCAATGGGGAGGCGGTCCCTTCTAAGGATGGGTCGCCGAAAGAAAAGGAAAGGCGGTCAAGGCCCCTTCCTGTGTAGGAGGGGTTACAGCCCCCTCCTGGGGAATTTCCCGGGGCCAGTGACGTCTGCGACGGCAGATGTGGTAAGTTGTGCGGGGTTTGGGGGGGGGTCTACGCTACCTTCTAGATACCTCACACGAGTCCTCGAACGACCTTTAAGTGGCGTCGAGTTTTATTGGTGCCCCCGTCAAGTCAAAGGGAAATTGGTAGTTGCACTTGAGGTACGCCTCAGTGCTGTCGCCCCTCACCAGTGGGGGGGGTATTTCTGGTTAGGGATCTTGACACCGGTTACGACCTTGCCGTTGGCCCTTAAACGTTAGGATGTACAATTTCATAATTTCAAGTAAATGAATGTTTGTAGGATGTTAGTTCGGCTAGGAGAACCTCTGTATTAGAGAATCTGTTAAGGTTAGCCAAACATCGCAATGTGGTAATGAAATTGTACATTAATATGAAACTGTTTAATGTTTTAATTTTTGTTTTAATAAATACGGCCGGGAGGGTCACTCCCTCCCTCTTCCAAAAACTTCAAGAACTGTTTCCGGTTTCCCTCCTTTGGGGATTGTGTTGAGAGGGGGTGGCGGGTATCTCAGCCATATGCATTTAGCAAACTTGAAAATTGCCTTCTTTAAAAAGTACTTCCTGTAGAACGAAGTGTTTGGTCTAAAAAATTATATAAAAATGAATGTTATTTTTGCAAATTGGCCTTGGATTTATTCTTGAGTATGTGTCTCATTTATTGCCTCTGTGAGTACAACAAATGCTTAGCATTACCCTCTGATAAACCTAACTGCTCACCCACACTGCCACAAATAGAGCGTTAGTATTATCTACTTTTGTCTCTGTATATCAATTTGGGTCTCCTTGGACTCTCTACACAGTGAACTTCATTTTAGTGCACTATGTAGAGAGCCAGCTTCCTACAAGCGAGCAGTAAAAAACGACAACTTGACCCTTTTGACATTCAAACATAACCACATTTGAAGAGAAGATACAGATCCCAGTAAACCTGTGGGTTACGACGAGTCACACAGCACTCTTGCGGGGACTGGTTCCATCAAATCATGTCACCATTTTCGAGAGAGACATTCTTAACCAGGAAGTATCGAACAGACAAATGTGCTGAAACATCACCAAAGGACATTCGTGGCCAAAGCAATACATATTTTGACTAGTATAGTTCCAAACAGAAAGTGGGGGTGGGAGGGGGTACATATCTATTAAAAATATTTTTTTCTATAAACTTGTAGAAAAGTGCTGAGTTCTACACCTGTAGTACATCTAGCATAAATAGCTATCATCTTATGAAATTCTGTAGGACAAAACACCAAACACTCGGAGTATACAAATACTTTCTGTAGTCTCTTTATACATTTCAAAACATTTCAATTGACTGTTCTGTAACAGCTAATACAAAATTATACATTCATTACCTGTAGAATCCCAAACATTTCCATAGATTTGTGCGTGTACATTAACAACTGAGGTCTCCATTCACCACTTATCAATTTCCTTACATTTCAATGTGCGCATTGGTAGAACTGTCTGTTCATCTTTATATTTTGTGAGCTCCTCTGCGATCAAAAACTTTTTCCATTTGTCATCTATAGATTTCTGTACATTTCTACAGATCTGTCTATGAATAGGGACAACTAAACTCTTTATTCATTACCTATAGATAATTGTACATTGCTAAAGACTCCCCCATGATCACTGATGACAAATTTTTCCATTCATTACTCGTGGATTTTTGTACATTTCCATACACTCTTTAATGAACCTTCATGACAAAAATGATCATCAACCTTAGATTTTTCTTTTTTTACATTTCAACAGGCTCACAGATTTCCCGATTCTCAGCTATCAATATCTGAACATTTCTACAAACCTGTCTGTGAACAGTGAAAAACCCAAATTTTTAATTCCTTATCTATAGATTATATACATTGCTGAAGACTCTTCTGTGAATAATGTGCCAAATTTCTCCATTCATTACCCATAGCTTTTTGAACATCTCCATTCACTCTTCTGTGAACAACCCAGCAGGTGTTCTCTAGACCACTGTAAACGTTTTTAAGGATTCCACACTTAGTGATATAAGACTAGCTTTATTTAATCCCATATATTTAAGAGTCTTAATACAGAATTTCACCCACATTCTTGAATCTCTAAAATCCGATACTTCTCTAGGGAGTGCTTGAAGAAACTATGCATCACTATTGGCTTCTGAATAGGATAAGCATGAACTTCTCTACAGTCGTCGTAAAGAATTTGTACATCTTTTCATAATGTGCTTTGCACTTTGTACAGAATGTCCTAAATGGCCTTTCCCTGGACAACTCATCTAAAATCTTCGTCGACAGGTAAGTTTATGCTGGTCACAAATAGAGCGGTATACATTGTGTGACAGGATATACAATGTTTTAAGGTCCAGGGTTGTCTGTCAAGGGGATGGAACTTTATTGTTCCTATTGATCAATGTAATTCCCTATTTGTTTATATTATGGTTTTTATCCGCTCTTGGAGAGACTTTGTTCTACTTCTGCAGAAAAGAGTGAGCCTGCCCCTTCTGTTAAAGTTTAAGGCGTGCTTTGTAGACGTTGGACAGGGAAGGCTATTATGTCTGTCGTTTGAGGTGAATCAGGTGAGACTGTGGTTATTCCCACTTTGGTAACCATCATTCAGTCATCACTGCCCACCCCATGCCTCCGTCACCAAACTTCTTGCATTTTTCTTTTGCGCTTCTGTGGTGCCATCATGACAGCAAGGCAACACTGGCTCTTGGTCTATGGATGTTCAAGGGTGTCTTCCATAAAAGTGCTTCGAGAAAAGAAACATGTTGGGTCAACCGGTAAGAAAGCTGATGGTGGTTGGGAGGGACTGTGCTCCTTGCACCGTCTCCCAACCAGGCATTTACCCCTGGCACTAAATTATGCTGATCTTAAGGTGTGAAGTTGAGGTATCTCTGCCTCTTGAACATAAACGTAAACACATAGGTGTATTCTTGGCAGCTGACACAGATTTCAAGTGTGTCGGAAGCTTCTGCACAAAAGAGAGGGGGAGTAAGGGAAATGACAGTATCTTCTATAGCAGGTTGGCTTGGCACCCCACATTTTCCACCTGTGCAGCTTCTTCTGAAGGGTCCCCATCAGCTCTTTGGTGCGTGAGCCAGACTGTGGAGGTGTCAAGAAGATGCCCAAGTAGCTCTCTGTTGAACCCAAACTGCAGCGAGGAAGGCATGCACTTTTCCAGGAAATATGATCAGCCTCGGGTACTGCTGGCCCGTTCGCCAAGAAGCCAATACGTTCTCACTTTTCCTTTTCCCTGTGTGAGGAGAAAAACAATTAGAAGTTGGACCCTGTAGATTTCAGAGAGTGGAGCATGACTTTGAAAAGAAAAAACACTGCAGGTAAATGACAATGACATGTCTGGTAAACAGGAGACAGCAGACACCACGTCTTACTGGAGCATGGACTACGTGGGTTCCATGAATAACAGAAGAAACCTTTTCTAATAGGAAGTCCACAATTAATGGAATATGGCTCTTCTGTTGGGTAAGGCTAATGGAATGCAGGAATCACAAAAAGGACAGGGAAACACTCTCATTGAGAGAAGGGTATGGAGGGAATCGACAACACTCTTCCAAAAGGAAGAGCAAATGTAAGGTTTTTATTGCAGGAAGACTCTTGAGTGATCCTACACTTGCTCTGCTGGCAGGCACAAGGGGGATGTGTCTAACAATTCTTGCATGCATACACCATTGCCTGCCTCAACCCTTGCTGTACACCAGAAGATTAGGAGATGTGTTGGCAAACACTTGTCTCTTGCCTCTATAGCTCAATTACTGTGAATGACCACACCATTCAGGCGGAAGAAACTATTTCAATATGCTGCCCAAGTGAAATCCACATGTACAATCACTTGCAGTGGATACCCCCACGTTTTACCCAGCTATGACTGTAAAAGCAATCACTAGAGATGGTTATGACCGCAAAATCACAGCCCCAGCAGTTGTAATCATTGTATTTGGCTAATTCCCACCTGTCACCCTGATATGAGCCCAGCTCAATAATGAAGTCTTAATATACCCCCTAGTGCCATCTACCTCTCTGCAACTGTAATCGCTGCACACATTTATGAATGCTGGGACGCCAAGTATACTCGCTGTGCAAGGCTACACCCGATGCCATTCCATTAAGTTCAATCACTTTACATATCTACTCCCCAACACCATGCTTCTCAGGTTCAATTAACTTGCATGACAACACCCAAGGGCAACACTTCACACTAGTAATCACCATGTGTGTTTACGCCCTAAGGGCAACCATGCACATTTCTATACAATTCGGACAAGGTCAGCCAAGATACAAGTAAAATTACCGTCCATCACTATGCCCCAAGCCATGTCCTTAAGTGCCGTCACCACACTTGGCAATGCCCAAAGACCCTCCCAGTACAATCAATACTTAATGATACACCCATGAGAAGACACATACAAACAACAACACATGGCTAAGCACCACCGGTTTCATATGAAGTGCGATCACAAAACATGGTAATGCAACCATAGGTTCCATCCCAAGAGTGACCATAACACATGAATACACACCAAAGGTCCCATCCCAAGTGCAGTGGCAACACATGGCTACTCATCACAGGTCCTGTCCCAGGTACGGTCACAACACATGGCTATGCACCACAGGTCTCATGCCAACTGCTAAAACAACATATTGCTACGCTCTGTAGGTTCAATCCCAAGTGCAATCACAGAGCATGGCTATGCACCACAGATTCCATTCCCGTTCAAGCGCAACACATGGCTATGGATCACAGGTTCGATTCGGAGTGCAGTTATAGGAGGTGGCCATGCACCACACGCGCCATCCAAACACAACACATGGCTACGCACTAAAAGGCCCAACCAAAGATCAATCACAACACAAGGCTGTGCACCACAGGTCTTTCCCTAAATGCATCACAGCACATGGCTATTTACCATAGGTCTTATTCCAAGTGTGATCCCAACATATGGCTACGGACCATAGGTTCCTTCCTATGTGCGACCATTGCACATGGCTACGAACCACAGGCCCATCCCAACTGCATCCACAACACATGGCAATACCCCAAAGATCCCATACGAAGTGCAAGCTCAAGCGCAACATGTTGCTATGCACCACAGGTCCAATCTTGTGTGCAATCACAACACATGGTGATGCACCATAGGTCCCATTCCATGTGTGATCACAACAAATGGCTGTGCAACACAGGTTCCATCCTGTGTGTGATCACTGGACATGGGTATGCACCACAAGTTCCATTCCAAGTGGAGTCACTGCACATGGCTGTACCTCTTACATCACCTGCTCCCCAAGAGTAAAGATAATGCAAACTGTAACGACTGCTAAAACAAAACTTCACTGTGAAGGGCTATGGCTAAGGCCACATGCACAGTGTGTCAAGGCACATGGCTATGTACCCAAGGGGAAGGTCAACAAAAAGTAGAAAAAGGCACATGCTACGCTATCAGGTCATGCCTTCCAAACTGAGTCACTGTAATCAGATTCATCCAGGGCTCTCCTCACTAGTGCATTAATGGTGCATGGTTAAGCCATCCACGTTTGATCATTGTGCTTGATTATGCAACATGACCATGCCATGAGGTGCCATTACACACCAGGTGCATTTGTAGAGCGTGGATTCACTGTGAGAGGTTGCCTTGTACCATTGACATGCAACAGATGTTTGTTGTTAAGTGCTATTTATTTTAAAAACTTCCCATGGATGAAAGATACCTCTCAAATCCAACAAGCGTTGCTTGACCCCCTCTTTCCATGAACACCTTGGGGCCAATTCAAAAACACATCTGAGTAATAGAAGCAGTACTAAACGAGTACTCTTTTACATGACTTTGTAAGTCAACTCTGAAACACCCAAATCCTTATTGGTAAAATTGTAAATGGGATACAGTCCTTTTACTAATTGCAAATAAAATACTTTAGAAGTTTTGCTACCAATTCACAAAGGAATGTACGAGTACAGAAAAGAATACTAGTCGAGTGCTACTTTAAGTACTCAAAATGATTTCGTGAATAGGCCCTGCCGTGTGAATGTGCCTAACTGATGTACAGCTCAAACACTGATACATTTGCAACTGACTGGTGAACCACCCAAATGGGCGTGCGTCCTGACTAATATCGACACCAGAATATTGATGGAACACAATATCAAGGACAAAATATTGAAAATAAAATATTGACAGGTAAATAAGTCTAGATTTTCAAGCCCTAGTGTCACATATATGTACCATGGTGCTATATATACAAAACGCATCATGGTGTCTGAAATAAATTTAAAATCCACGAATATATATATATATTTTTTTTTTTGTCACACTTCCCACAACAAGAGAGTCGACGCCGGGTCCTTACGCCAAAGTATTGTTTAATGTCAGCCGATAATGTTAGACGCGTTTCGCCTGCCCAGCAGGCGTGCCCTGCTGGGCAGGCAAAACGCGTCTAACATTATCGGCTGACATTAAACAATACTTTGGCCTAAGGACCCGGCGTCGACTCTCTTGTTGTGGGAAGTGTGGCAAATTGTTCGGACCGTGCCTAAGAGGTCCGTTATCATCGACGCGCCCACGCGCCCCCTGTTCAGGCAGCGGTGGTTTTTCTTTGGCCGGCGTGGAGTATATATATATATATATATATATATCAAAGCTCCAAGGGGTGACCAAGTCGAGCAGCACTCACAACACGACACGCTTTTCCCCAAACAAGCGATTTTATTCAGGTTGCACAGCTTAATTCCTCAGTTCTTAAAAGCATACGTCTGCCGCCTGACGCGTTTCGTTATTCACTTCTTCAGAGGCGTTGCAGTCGAAGGACGCACAGGGCCACACCCACCTTCTTAAGTCCCATCGCACGCTGATATGCAGCTGCTATGAATTAGACTGTGCGTGTGACTGCTAGGAGATGTAGTCCATCTTGCTTCCTTGAATATTTGCCCCAAGGGTTTGGGCTGCGCTGATCCTTATGTCGTGTGCCACTACAAGTCCCGCATCATCCAGGCTAGTGGCCCCCTACACTTGGGGTGGTGCCCGCTCAGCGGCTGGCCTGCCGCTTAAACATCAAAGCTCCAAGGGGTGACCAAGTCGAGCAGCACTCACAACACGACACGCTTTTCCCCAAACAAGCGATTTTATTCAGGTTGCACAGCTTAATTCCTCATTTCTTAAAAGCATACGTCTGCCGCCTGACGCGTTTCGTTATTCACTTCTTCAGAGGCGTTGCAGTCGAAGGACGCACAGGGCCACACCCACCTTCTTAAGTCCCATCGCACGCTGATATGCAGCTGCTATGAATTAGACTGTGCGTGTGACTGCTGGGAGATGTAGTCCATCTTGCTTCCTTGAATATTTGCCCCAAGGGTTTGGGCTGCGCTGATCCTTATGTCGTGTGCCACTACAAGTCCCGCATCATCCAGGCTAGTGGCCCCCTACACTTGGGGTGGTGCCCGCTCAGCGGCTGGCCTGCCGCTTAAACATCAAAGCTCCAAGGGGTGACCAAGTCGAGCAGCACTCACAACACGACACGCTTTTCCCCAAACAAGCGATTTTATTCAGGTTGCACAGCTTAATTCCTCAGTTCTTAAAAGCATACGCCTGCCGCCTGACGCGTTTAGTTATTCACTTCTTCAGAGGTGTTGCAGTCGAAGGACGCACAGGGCCACACCCACCTTCTTAAGTCCCATCGCACGCTGATATGCAGCTGCTATGAATTAGACTGTGCGTGTGACTGCTGGGAGATGTAGTCCATCTTGCTTCCTTGAATATTTGCCCCAAGGGTTTGGGCTGCGCTGATCCTTATGTCGTGTGCCACTACAAGTCCTGCATCATCCAGGCTAGTGGCCCCCTACACTTGGGGTGGTGCCCGCTCAGCGGCTGGCCTGCCGCTTAAACATCAA
This sequence comes from Lissotriton vulgaris, assembly GCF_964263255.1. Taxonomy (NCBI): domain Eukaryota; kingdom Metazoa; phylum Chordata; class Amphibia; order Caudata; family Salamandridae; genus Lissotriton; species Lissotriton vulgaris. The sequence continues at coordinate 130,675,790 of NC_141700.1, forward strand.
AGCTCCAAGGGGTGACCAAGTCGAGCAGCACTCACAACACGACACGCTTTTCCCCAAACAAGCGATTTTATTTAGGTTGCACAGCTTAATTCCTCAGTTCTTAAAAGCATACGTCTGCCGCCTGACGCGCTTCGTTATTCACTTCTTCAGAGGCGTTGCAGTCGAAGGACGCACAGGGCCACACCCACCTTCTTAAGTCCCATCGCACGCTGATATGCAGCTGCTATGAATTAGACTGTGCGTGTGACTGCTGGGAGATGTAGTCCATCTTGCTTCCTTGAATATTTGCCCCAAGGGTTTGGGCTGCGCTGATCCTTATGTCGTGTGCCACTACAAGTCCCGCATCATCCAGGCTAGTGGCCCCCTACACTTGGGGTGGTGCCCGCTCAGCGGCTGGCCTGCCGCTTAAACATCAAAGCTCCAAGGGGTGACCAAGTCGAGCAGCACTCACAACACGACACGCTTTTCCCAAAACAAGCGATTTTATTCAGGTTGCACAGCTTAATTCCTCAGTTCTTAAAAGCATACGTCTGTCAAGTGTAGGGGGCCACTAGCCTGGATGATGCGGGACTTGTAGTGGCACACGACATAAGGATCAGCGCAGCCCAAACCCTTGGGGCAAATATTCAAGGAAGCAAGATGGACTACATCTCCCAGCAGTCACACGCACAGTCTAATTCATAGCAGCTGCATATCAGCGTGCGATGGGACTTAAGAAGGTGGGTGTGGCCCTGTGCGTCCTTCGACTGCAACGCCTCTGAAGAAGTGAATAACGAAACGCGTCAGGCGGCAGACGTATGCTTTTAAGAACTGAGGAACTAAGCTGTGCAACCTGAATAAAATCGCTTGTTTGGGGAAAAGCGTGTCGTGTTGTGAGTGCTGCTCGACTTGGTCACCCCTTGGAGCTTTGATGTTTAAGCGGCAGGCCAGCCGCTGAGCGGGCACCACCCCAAGTGTAGGGGGCCACTAGCCTGGATGATGCGGGACTTGTAGTGGCACACGACATAAGAATCAGCGCAGCCCAAACCCTTGGGGCAAATATTCAAGGAAGCAAGATGGACTACATCTCCCAGCAGTCACACGCACAGTCTAATTCATAGCAGCTGCATATCAGCGTGCGATGGGACTTAAGAAGGTGGGTGTGGCCCTGTGCGTCCTTCGACTGCAACGCCTCTGAAGAAGTGAATAACGAAACGCGTCAGGCGGCAGACGTATGCTTTTAAGAACTGAGGAACTAAGCTGTGCAACC